>NC_140584.1:423398915-424713915 GCF_964204655.1 Triturus cristatus | reverse complement strand
CGGAAGTATTTCACCTGTCTGCTGTCATTTCCATTTTTCTTGACTTCGGTTACACCAGGGAGGTCACAGATACTAAGCATAACTGTGT
Source organism: Triturus cristatus (assembly GCF_964204655.1). Lineage (NCBI taxonomy): Eukaryota > Metazoa > Chordata > Amphibia > Caudata > Salamandridae > Triturus > Triturus cristatus. The sequence continues at coordinate 424,713,827 of NC_140584.1, read as the reverse complement.
GCCCCAAAATTAGATGTGGGTCTCATTTGGTACAAAGTCTTCTAGGACACTAGGACATTTGGGCCACTAATGAGCCAAGCTTTCATGTAGCTTCTTAGTTATCATATTATGACGTTCTTTCACTGAGGAGCATAGGCACCCAAGCGCTTGGAGGGAAATCATACTGCACTAACTGCAGAGGGATAGAAAGCGGGGATGGGGCTGATGGCGCATTCTGGTTGAGGCTGGAAACTCTACTAAATTGCCATCTAGCTCCACTTTGTGAGAAAATTACCTCCCTTGAAGAGAAAGTGTCCTCTTTTTTAGCACAGAATAAGGGTCAAACCAGCACAGTGGCCCCTACTATTTCCCATAGCACAGTGGTGGCAGATAGGCTGATCAAGGCTAGGCCAGCACGATATAGTGACGGGCCGGGGGATGAAACACAGCCAGATCGACAGCAAAGGGAATGGGAGGGTGCCAGGGTTAGCATTCATGCAGAGCGGACGAGGGTTGACACTGACAGTGAGGATAGATCGAGAAGGGAGGAGATGGCCACAAATTGGAGGAAAAAAGGGCAGGTAGGGCACCCAATAAATCCACCGATGAGCTCGAGGGAGGAGGGGGGCCTGGGGGTTGGTCCTGGCATTGCACAGTCCACCACGCCTGATGGCACCTTGTGCGTTAGGAGTTCAAAGGATCTGCCTGTTCTTGATTTATTGCCAGCAGCTAGCCCATACACCATAGTCATAACAGGGGTTCCAGCCCCCACCGTTACTCGACAAGAAACTACCCAGATGCTTATCAATAAAGTAGCCCATTGGTTAAGTAGAAATGCCCAATTTAACCCGGCGAATTATAGGCACATTTTAATGGCGAGAAGGGTTTCATGGATACTGTGATTTTAAACTTCAGATTCCCGGGGCTGGTCCAGGACCTCCTTGCCCATTCCAGGGGTGGCTCCTGGAGGGGGGGGGAGATGCAGCCATCCAGCTACTACCACTGGGTTTCTTTTATAGGGATCCAAGGAGAGGAATATCAAACGCGAAGGACTGGAGCGAGCTCAGGGGGAGTGCGGGAGCAGGGCCTCCGCTTGTCTTAACTAATCATTTTGCTGCATTGGTACCGGAGGACGACGGCAGGACAACAGGTACAAGGCAGGCACTGACCAGAAAGACTGGTCATCCCCCTTACCGCTTCCCTCCAGGAAGCCTTGGCTAATAACCCAAAGCGTATGCATGAGAAGGGAATCCCCCTCTCACACATAGAAAAACGCCTTAGTGAGTGTATCACATAGTCTGTACCACAACACCAAGTCTGTTTTATTTTCACCACACCCTTTTAAAAACGGTCCTGAGGAAAGCCAGAATACTCTAAGGCACTGGCTGAAACATGTCGACCATCTGAAGGACGCAGGGGGCAGTAACTCTCCACCCTTACACGTCCTGTAGCCTTACTTTTAACCGCTGGTGTCAGCCCAGTTATTAAAATTTAATTTACCCTTGGGTACTGGGACCACCACCAAGCCGTTTTAAATCACAAATTCACCCAACCTCACTGCACTCTCAGCAATATACCAGCTCCGCTGTAATCAGGCGTCGTAGCACACCCGGGACATACTAGGTGTCACTGGGTGGGCCCGATGATGAAGCATGCCACCAACTAGGTTGGTGGGTGAGGGCTTCATGAATACACCTACAAGGTGTCTGTGACAGAACTACTTTGAGTACTGCATCACTTTGGTCAACTTAAGCTAGTCTTCTTTGTTTAATCACATATAAATCCCTCTGGGACATGGACTAGCTTTCTAGTCCTCTCTCTCCCTCTTGTTACACGCATCTTTTGTATCTAAACCTCTCCTCTGAGATTTTAACTTTGTATTGTATGGTGACATTTTTACGGTTGGCAATGCGCCTTAGAAGTACCATTGGGTTGGTATAAATAGCCCGTGGCCTGCCCCTAGCACTATCTGAAAACTGTTTTGCAAAAGACTTGCGTGGAGTTGGGGGTACTATTCTAGCGAAGAAATGTTAGTGAGTTCACCTTGGCCTTTTACATTGTGTTGTTATGGTAATGAGAGTGTTTATGAATGTATTGTCTCTCTTTTAACCTGTGCTTTTATGGTATTGTTTTTTATGATGCTGAATAAAGTTTTCTAAACTAAACACTGGCCAGCACTGCAGGATGGTTTTATTTTGTTTATGGGGTAATAAAAATGTATCAATCATGTAGCACTGACTAGCCCTATGTCTGCTACACCTAGGTGTCGCTCCCACGCAATCTGGAGTCACACTTAGGGGCCGATTCCGATCCTGGAAAAAACGGGTACGAATCGTCGGACGGAGCGTTTTCTCCGTCCGACTCGTACCCGGGAAAAATACCGTACAAACATGCAAGTACGATTCGTACGGAAACACCATTTCCGTACGAATCGTAAAAAACACAGACCGGCTAAAATATACCCACACTTCCGATCCGGGACACCGCGTACGCGACATTCGCACGGAGTCAGGCAGCGTTTTACGGACCAGCAAGTACGATTCGTACCCACAACACTTCGCACTGCAATATTTTTACGGGACCCAAAAAGTGCCGGAAAAGCTAAGTACGCCACGATGCACAGCGAAAAGGGGGCCCGGTACGCACCGAAACCCCATCCCTACACGTCCGCACCATACCCCCAGCCCTCCCCCCATGTCCGCAGCGTACCCCAGCACCCCCGTATGTACGGAGCGTACCCCCACCCCCGTATGTACGGAGCGTACCCCCACCCCCCGTATGTACGGTGCGTACCCCTCGTATGTACGGTGCGTACCCCCACCCCCCTGAATGTACGGTGCGTACCCCCACCCCACCCCGTAGGTACAGAGCGTACCCCCACCCCCCTTATGTACGGTGCGTACCCCCACCCCACCCCGTAGGTACGGAGCGTACCCCCACCCCCCGTATGTACGGTGCGTACCCCTCGTATGTACGGTGCGTACTCCCACCCCCCTGTATGTACGGTGCGTACCCACAGCGCTATGCTACACTACGTATATACGGGGGGTGGGGGTACGCACCGTACATACGAGGGGTACGCACCGTACATACGGGGGGTGGGGGTACGCTCCGTACCTATGGGGTGGGGGTACGCTCCGTGCCTACGGGGGTGGGGGTACGCTCCGTACCTACAGGGTGGGGGTATGCTCCGTGCCTACGGGGGTGGGGTGGGGTACGGCGCGTACATGGGGGGGCTGGGGGTACTGCGCGTACTTGGGGGGGTGGGCTGGGGGGGTGTTTGGCGTGTATGCGGGCACATGTTTGGACGTCTCCATGGTTGCTATGGGAGTTCGCTCCGTACGGTGTTTTTTCCATATGGTTGTGCATTCGGACGGACGGGACGGATCGTACTTGCGCGCTCGGACTTCAGTTTCCCGATTCGTACGTAAAAATGTCCGGGGACGTGTCGGACACTTTTTCCGACCCGAGGACGTGTCGGGTAATTTTCCCAATGCGATTCGTATGGATTTTTTAACATACGAATCGTACTTGCCAGTTTGTACGGGACTTGTACGATTCGTACGTAAAAAAATCCGGATACGATTCGTACGGGGAATATTTTTAACGGATCGGAATCGGCACCCTAGTTTTTAACTAGGGGTATGAAAAATTCACGTAATTTTTTTCATGTACTTGAAATGCAAATCAGTCATTTAGTGCTAAATGTTACCATGAAATGAGTCTTCATGCCAATTTTTGATGTGAGGACATATTTAGAGCTAAAAAAAAAATGCAGAAAACATAAGCACCACAAACAACTGCTGCTACTTCTGTTGTTCTCCTAAATTCGAAGTACATTTTTACTGCGAATGTTGCGTAATTACGTGATGTGGCAAAATGGTGTAATTTCAGGAATTTCACATGAGAAGCATAACGCGAAACTCCCAAAATTCTGCCAATTGTGTCAGAGCCATATGCTCTTTCACTCTGTGCACCACCCCAAGGAGGGTATCTTTCCATCTCTTTCACTGAAGAGGGAATTACTCGTCGTGGACCGTCCATCCCTTAACATGTGGCCCATTCCTGCTTAAATGCTGGTTAAAAAAACCTACGAGGAAACGAATACATTAACACTAAACACATCTTTAAAGAAATCTTGCAAGCAAGTGAAATATGCTATTTCCCAGTGTAACTAACAGTAGCACAAGTACGTTCAAAACTGTTGACACAGTTCTAAGTTCAATTGGCCCTTTGAATAAGGCTAACACACTCATGACTTGTGCAATGTAAAATTGAATAAAAAGGTTCTTTCCACATTCCTAAGTATACCTATATTTATTTTGTAAAGTACTCACACAGCCAGGAGGCCCCTTCAGTGCGCTGATAAAACAGGATCTCAAAACTTATTGCACAATGCTGCCATTTTATTATATGACAAATTATGCCCATAACTTCCTACATCACGCTTCATATCAGGTTCATGTGATCCCCCCAAAAAAATCATACCTTAGACTGCACAGCTTCTTAAGCAATGCCTGCATTCCTTGATTTATGGTTAATTACATGGCAGATATGTCACATGTGGCAATGTTTAAATGCTTAAGGATAAAAATAGATGCTGGAGAAATGAGGAGTGTTTGAGTGGCTGTGCAGTAAATGTAGTGACAAAAGTAAAAGGATTGATTCACAATTGCACTAATTGGAAAATATAGTGGAAGAAACCAGTTTTAGTGAAAAAGGGAAGTGTTCCAATTGTGAAAACTCTTAACATATGAACATATGAAACCTCTGAAGACTGTCCTGTCTTGAAAGTCTGGTGTTTAAAGCGTAGGAATATGTAATTTTCCCTGGATGTGTGAGAGCAATTTCGACAGAATGTCAAGTGTGAACAGTGTTCAGAAAGATATAAATGAGTGCAGCAGTAGTGGTTGTGCAGACGAGGTGTTGGTTGCAGTGCTTAATTTGTAAAATAATTAGTGCCAGGGTCCAAGATATTTCCCAGGTCACTGCTGCTTGTTCCACTTCAGGTCGCTGCCAGCGCCTCCATATACCAGCACCAACAACACCTACTTGCCAGCGGTGGCTCCTCCACAAATGCTGAGGAGCATCGCTCCACTGGCTCAGAGTCAGCAGCTGAAAAATATAACAGTATTTTATTATTGTTTTATTTTTCGGCTTCTGGCTGAGCGAGCGTGTGTTAGGATGGTCGGGGCCGGGCCATGGAAGATGAAGCGGAGTGATGTGCACTGCTAACTGTGCATGCCTGTTTGGCCGGCCACCTTCGGCCGGCCAAACAGATATGTATAGTTAGGTTTCTCCAACCCAGTTGGAGAAACAGCACAGACTCCCTGTGCCTGAGTGTACGTTATCAAGCTCGCTCAGGCCAATCGCGCTCTGCTCTCATGCTACATGCAAGCCACACAGGGATTGCACAGGGAGTCTCTGATGTTTTCCTTGGGGCTTCTGGGACCAGGAAGCAGAGGAGCACCAAGGTGCAAGGTGACAGAAGCAGCATCAGGTAAGTTTTGTTTTTTATTATTTCACTCCCCCGCGCTGCTCACACCCCTGCTCTCCCTCCCACATCTCCTCCACCCGCCCCACCACTGTTTATATGCATCAGCAGCCACTGCTCATTGCCATTGTTACTGACACTTGTGAATACAGGTTTGCAGCTCTCTTCATGGAGGTGAAGGATGGTGTCAAAAAAATGGTAGCAGTCGCGTCACGATCATTTTGGAGTGCAGAGAAATCATACTCTGTGACTGAGATTGTGACTGCACTTCCATGGCTTTGGTGTGAGGAACAACATTTGGGATATGTATGCATCATAAAATGCTGGTGGAGATATTCTCTATCATGAGAGGGAGAAAGGATACCCTTAGATTTGAGAAATGGGTTTATTATCCCCAAAACGTTTCTTTTGATCTAAGGTATGCACTGGTTTACTGCAATGTTAATGCAGATTGCTTGTCCCATTTGCCACTTGGCAAGGTGGATGTGGAAATGTGCAAAAAAAAATTGAGGGTGGCATTTGTGAAACGAAGTTGCTATGTTGGGAGCATACCTGGGCAAGATTGGAATGAGAGTATAGTGCAAGATGGGGAATGCCATGAGGAAATTGGAGTGTCTTGTGCATATGTATAGCGGGACCCTACTGGTCCCTGATGGACTTCGTAGAAATGATGCAATCATTTGGGTGTGTCTGGTTAATAAAGTTGATGAAGCAATGCGTACAGTTAATTAACAGTTGGACTAAAGACGTGCACTACAGAGCTCCGTGTGTGGTGTTATCATTTGCATGCTACCCGGCTGGGGAGTAAGCTACAACTGGCGACACGTTAGGGGATCTGCAACTTGAAGTAACGAGAGTGCTCTCCCTGAGAGTTTGCAGAGGTCCATCTAACTGCTTGTGTATGTCACACATGCCTCAGTCACAGTGAAACAGTCAACGGTTGGTGCATGTGGAGTCAAAGTGCCACTCCAGCCAGTTTGAGGCTTTCGAGAAAGGTCAGTCATAATCAGCCCAGAACCTGCTGGTAAGGCCAAAAGAAGAAGTACTGTGCTACAAGATAGCACAGAGCCAGCATACATACAGTACGATAGAGCTAAAAGCAACAACAACCAGGTACAGAGAAGCTCAGGCTGCAATAGCCAAGTGCAGAGAGTGCACCAAAAGCAGAATCATCCAGGCGCCATGAAATGCTAAAGGCAATGAAAACCAGGTACAATGCAGAAGGTCAAGAAAAGAAGTGAACCTATGCCAGATACAAAGCCATCACTTACCCACAAACATGAAAAAGGGGCCCTACAACATCATGACGGTTGGGACTGCACTGATGCCTGCCTGTGGCCGGGGCTTAGAGATGGCATGAATGGAGCAGGTCCAAGCGGACAGCCGACAGTACCAGAGCAAGACCTGCTCTCACCAGCAAGAAGTTACACAGGTGGTTATAGTGCTGCCATGTTTTTGAAACTGCCGCTTTTATTCCATAACGCCAAAAAACTGAATATTGGCGCCAGATGGCCTGCCTTGATTGAGAAATTTACTGATTTAATTGGCGCGCTAGAAAAAACTATTGATAAGAAGATCATTAAATGCTTAAAGAAACTTGCAGGTGACGGTGTGAAAGAGGAGATAAAGAAGAGAACACAAGCTGATTAAATTACCGTCAGATTAAAGCGACATTAGGGATCAAGTTCAATCCCATGTCTAATGTCAACTATGAAAGGTGCATCATCAACTAAGCTAGACAACAAGCTGGAGAAATGATGGAAGAGTTGGCTGAACGAGTTGAGGCCCTCATCCAGCAAGTTCAAGGAATTTAATGATGAAGAAGATATTCATCTCAGATTCATCAATGGTTGCCTTATCGACTCGTGGAGACGACAAATGCTGCATGATACACAGTCTGGAGAGAGTGCTCATGGCTGCGAGAGCACAAGAGCGTGCAGATCGCCAAACTGCTGATATGGAATCCAGAGTAGGTCAGGGTGAATCAGCATTGACCATGAAAAGTAGGCAGAGACACACGGTTGAAGGTCATAAAGTGATGTTTCCGAGGAAGAAGACATTTTGGTTCCTTTCCTGCATGAAGGTAAATGTCCGGCCACTGGACAAGCATGCGCGAGTTGCACGAAAGAAAATAATTTTGAAACAGTGTGCAAAGCAGAAGAGAATGCAACTGTGTCACATCGAGAAGAGAAAATGTATGCCAGAAAGTTCCAGAAATCCTGTCGCCACACCCACAAGACTAAGCAACAACATCAATTGAGGCATGTAGAAACTAAACAAAGTCGATCATCATCTAATTCATCATCCAAAAGTTCTTCAACATCACTGTCAAGCGACAGTGAAGAAGATGGCTGCACAGTGATGGTGACGACTGGTGAAAGTCGGGAGCACTTGGGTTTGGCTTCATGCAGAGAAGCTTCCAAGTCAAAGAGGGGCCACTACTTAAAAGAACAAAGTTCCTTTGGACACTGTCCCAAGATCACATTAAAGTGAATGGCTTATCCTTTTATCATCGATAGTGATGAATTGATAAATATCATGCCGGCAGAGAAATAAAATGATCTGTTGCCGGTGCCCCATCTCACACCTTTAGAGGCAAAAGTATACATGTGGGCTGCATCCATGCCTGTGCAAAGTGATGCATAGCAACTTTGCGACACAAGAAGATGACGGTACAAGCCCCAATTCATTTTCTTAATGGTACTTTGTCAAGTGAGTGCTTACTGAGTTTCATTACTGCGGCAGACATGGGTCTGATTTACATCAAATACCACATAAACGCATATGCAGACATCATAAGTCAGGTCCCATCATTGTTTCATGGACTAGGAAAGCATTAGGCCATGAAGGTACAACTTTTCATCAATGAGGACATTAGCCCTGTTGCTCAATGGCATCGTCATGTTGCCTTTCCCTTGCAGGAAGCTGTTGAGAAAGAACTGGATACGCTGTTGAAATAAGACGTCATTGAACGTTCTACTGGTCCGACACCATGGGTTTCACCCATAGTGATAATGCCCATAAAGGACAGTGGAGGTACCGTACGCATCTATGTTGACATGCTCCAAGCTAACAAGGCAATTGAGAGAGAACGACATCTAGGACCACACATTACAGATATGATCCCCCAGCTGAATTGTGCCAAAGTCTTTTCTCGACAAGATCTGAACAATGGTTGCCATCAACTCAAATTGGAAAAAAACTGCAGGTTCATTACCACCTTTACGACCCTTTTTGGTTTGTTCAGATATGAGAGACTAAGTTTTGGGGTATCATCAGCTGCAGAACTCTTTCAAGATGTAATTAGCTGACTAATACAGCCTGTCCACATGATTTTAATTACAGTAATGATATATTGGTATGTGGTGCCAATTAAAAAAACATGACAAAGACCTTACCCACATATGCCACTTGCTGACTGATGCTGGTCCTACTTTGAACACAGGAAAGTGTGAGTTTCACCAGATGAAACTCAAGTATTTTGGGCATATTTTCTCTGAAAAGGGGATGACACCAGATCCTGATAAAGAGCAAGCCTTGTCGTCCAGTACTCCGCCAGAAGATGTAACAATGCTGTGATCCTCCCTTGGCATAGTCATTTACTGCTCTAGATATATTTATGATTTTGCCACAGTAAATGCCTCGTTAAAAGACATGACAAATTAGAATGCAGTGTTTAAGTGGTCACCTGCATGTGACCAAAGTTTTCAAAAAATCAAACATGCAATTGAGAATGCTCCTGAAATGGCCTATTTTGATCTGAAACTTCATGCTGAGATTGTAGTAAATGCCAGCCCAGCTGGATTGGGTGTGATACTTACCCAGCACGGTGGACACAACAAAGCTCAAAGGTGCATTGTGGATTATGTGAGCCGGAGTCTGTCGCACACTGAGCATGCTTGTTCATAAACTGAGAAAGAAAGTCTTGCTGTGGTGTAGGCTTGTCAACACTTCTATGTGTTCCTCTGTGGAAACATTTCAGCCATTGTTACTGACCATCAAGCTCTACTCACCATTGTTGGGAACCCAAAGGCCAAGATGCACTCTTGCATCGAGAGGTGGGGGTTACGATTGCAGGAGTATGACTACACTATTGTGCACATGCCAGGTAAAGATTAAAAATCCTGCTGGCTACTTTTACAGAGTATATAAAAAAAAAACCCTTGGAATTATCCAAGGGAGGGAACTAGAGGCTACAGGATTTCCAGGGTAAGCTGGCCTCCAAACCTATCAAATGCACATACAAAAGAAGCTACCCTGAAATATTAGTCACTTACATAATGTAACTGTATCCCTGCAAAGCACTAAGTAGAGTGCTGAGCATTTAAAAAAATGTTAAGGACTGTCCTCACACACCACCAGGTATCATGCTTCATCAAAGGCAGTCCTTGCTCTCTAAACACCAGGGGGCATATTAGCAAGGAAGTGGCGGAGAGAGGCATTAGCCTTCTTGGCTTAACGCCCCTCTCCGCCACTTCGGAAACGCGAGGCTGCACCATATTATCAAACTTATGGTGCAGCCTCGCATTTACCCCTGCGATGGTGCTAAGTTTTACAACTTAGCGCCAACCCAGGCACCCGTGCACCAGAGTGCAAGGTTTTCTGTGAGCAGGGAGGTTTGTTTGTGTACAGGAAGGTGTCCCTTCCTGCACATAAACAAGCCTAAAATGGCAGTTTGTAACCTACGTGTGTGCTGCTTACAAGTTACAAAATGGCATTTTTAAAAAAGGTTTGTTTATGTACAGGAAGGGACAACTTCCTGTACATAAATAAACCATGGCATTTTGCTTTTTCCATGTGTGCTGCACAAGGCAGCACACATGGGAAAAGCAGAAAAGAGGAGAAATAAAGCATTTCTCCTCTTTTCGCCATCTTAAGACCAGGATTTTCCTGGTCTTAAGTTCGCCGCTGCCACCTATTATCGCCACCCTTGATAATAGGTGGCAGGGTCAAATTCAATGGGTGTTGCGGTGGAACGCCCACCGCAACACCCATTGTACGCCCCTTTCATGCTAAATTTAGTGTGAAAGGGGCACTATTGTCAAGGCAGCGTTAAGCCACTTAACATGGCTTTAAGCCACGTTAAGTGGCTTAACGCTGCCTTGATAATAGGGAGCCGACGCTATCGCCACCACAACGTCACAAAAAGTGACATTGTAGTGGTGATAGGGGCTTGATAATATGCCCCTTGGTTTGATAGTGAGTGGGCCTACACCTGGAGAGAGGGAGGTACTTCTAATAATCTAAGTGGGAGCCCATAATGTAGTGATTTAAAAACCAATATATTACCCCAAATTTCATTTAATTGCTGGGTAATACTTGGTGTTAAAAACTACAATGTGGGGATTAGGGAAACTATTACTCCATCACCACCTTTATCGTCAACATGTTACTGCTGTTGGCCCAGGTGGGTCTGCAGCATTAATCAGGGCGGAAATCGGGCTCCTATCTTACCAATTTGGTTCCAGATATTACCACTATGTTAGGGTGACCTGTATCATCCTCTAGTTTGACTACAGTGGTCCCTTTACCCTCTTCACATGGGGCAATTAGGACCCTATATTTGGGTATAAAAGAATGCCAGTTTTAGTTAAAGGATGACACAGGTCCTTCTCTTCCCCTCCCTCCACCCCCGCAAATCCTAGCATAACGTTTAGAATAGGGACCAATTTAAAAACTTAGGGGGGCTCAGAGTAGGGGTGGGCGGAATTTGCGAAATCCACTTTCGCAAATTATCGCGAAAATGTTAAAAATTATCGCAAACACGCGGAAATATCGCGAAGATGCGGAAGTTTTTTTCCCGCATGTTCGCGAGATTTTCTGCATGATTGCGGCTCGCCAACTTACCCATGTGGTTGCTCGCGGGTGCGGCCATCTTGTTTTCAGTTGTTTCGCGGTGCATGATCGCGAGAAGAAAGACGTGATCGCGCGACGCATGACGTCACTGCGGGCGCGAACTGTCGCGAGACAGCGCAAATGGCTAAAAACAAAACAACATCTCATGGAGAACACGACCGGATCAAGAAAACTTGTCGGCGAACGCAGGGATTCAGGTAAGGCGATCGCGCGCGCGCGAGAATGTATTATTTTACCGCGCGTGCAAGAACCAAATTATCGCTAAGCTGCGGAATGCGGAAATTTTGACATTTTCGCGCTTTCCGCGGAACGCGAAAATGTCAAATTATCGCAATTTCCGCGAACGGAACGAAATTTTCGCCCAGGCCTAGCTCAGAGCAAAAGATTTCGAAGACCGCTGAAATAGAAACACTGGTAACTAAAACCAAAGAGTCGGAGCGAATAGTTTCACTTTGTTGCAAAGAGCTGGGAATTATATCTGATGAGGATAAAACAGTGGAAGGAAATGTAGACACATTGAACATGGAAGTTAAAGCACTACTGACAAGATGAACCGAGCTATACCTAACTTTAATAGGTAGGATTACTTGTATTAAAATGCCTATAATGCCTAAGTAAACCTTTCTATTTGACTGAATTCCTCTTTATTTATTTTTTAAAAAAGGCAGTTGGAAGGATACAGTCAATGTTACATTAATTTCATTAGGGTAAAAAACAGACCATATTGAATAATCCAAGGTTTAAAAAGGGGGATGGGTGCTTCTAAATGTACAGGTATTTTTATGGAGCTCACAACTGAAACATTTTATGTCCCTAATAGCTATTATATGCAACTGGTGCCGGAAGGGTGGACTTAAATTATAGGTGGATAAAGGTTTATAGTAAGGAATGCTCCATAAGTTTGCTGCACATATGATTATTTAAAAAAATAAGGTGGAATTTTATGCAAGGGGCCCTGATGAGCAGGTGAAACATCAGTCAACATCTAAAAGCTACAAACTCCGGCACTTTCATCCTTTATGGGCCTCATTCAGGGTGCCACTAAACGATGGACTGATTATTCAATTGAAACACGCTGGCTTTGAGTATAGCAGGAGATCTTACGAATAATGGCAAGTTAATGATTAGGGAGAAAATGGCGGAAATAACTGGGTTATCTACTAATGCTTAGAAGTTACCAGATATCTGCGCGAAGGGAAAAGTGGCTCTGGTGGGAAATCTCGCCATGATTAACATGGTCGAGAAAGAACTAAGGGGTATATTATCAAGGACTGCGTTAAAAATTATCGCCGGTTTAGTGGCAGAAAACTGCAGCTAAAGCGGCGATAATGGGCTTGATAATATACCGCAGAGAATTCCCATAGAAGCCCATGTTCTAGTGTGTGTATCAGCCCTTCCTCCCATAAACCTGGCTCTTTTCTCAATAAGTTTTTGCTTTGGGTATCCAGGTTACTGTCTGTTTCTCTGTCTTTTTGCTGCTAGCGCCTTGAGACTTTTCGGTGATTTGTGCGCTTTATAAGAATATTTGACATTGACATTGACATTGACATTGATCGATTATGGTTGTATAGTAATTTGAATGGATGTAATATGCGGATCATTGCTTCCAAAGCAGACATGGAAACTGTATATGGATTGGTAAAGCTCGAAGTTCGGTCTTCAGTTACGATGATTAAAAATCAAAAGCAAGTTTTGATAGATCTAGTTGTCAGTTTTTGGCAATGACGGCTAGCATCTATAGGGAGTGGTAGGGTGGGCAAATGAATGGTGTGTAAAAATTAAACTAAAATCCATTTACCAGCGACACGTCCTTCTCCTCACTGCATGTCTTCCCCCTGTGGTCCTGTGTTCAGTGTGGGCCCCAGTGAAGTGCCTTAACTAATCCTGGCGCTGCTCACGTGCTGCATGGGAGCAGTGCCAGGATTGGAGGGAGTGGCCGCTCGAGGGCACTGGAGGCCTGCACTTGCTCTAACCCAGCTGTCTTAAAATGGCTGGGTTAGAGGTTTGAAAGTGTGCGTGTCTGGCTGGCTGCCGCAAGACGGCCGGGCAAAGGGACATGCACACTTTGAAATTAAGTGCCTAGTAGCCCACCCTCCTCCATGCCATTGCTCTCAGTAAGCCCCGCCCTATCCTGACTCTCGGTTCGGGATGGTCAGTTGAAAAATGAAATGGTACTAAATTAACTTTATTGCCATTTATTTTTTATCCCTGGAGCTCAGGGGCATTTTGGTTAGTGGGGCAGTGCTCCTCATCTCTCATGGAGGAGCCGCCCCTGGTTTTTCGCACATCACATAGGGGCATATTATCAACAAACGGCGTTGAAATTAGCGCCGCTTTAGCGGCAGAAAACTGCCGCTAAGGCGGCGATAATGGGCTTGATAATATGCCGCAGAGAATTCCCATAGAAGCCCATGCTCTGGTGCGAACATGGGCTTCTATTGGAATTCTCTGCGGCATATTATCAAGCCCATTATCGCCGCTTTAGCTGCAGTTTTCTGCCGCTAAAGCGGTGATAATTTTAACGCAGTGCTTGATAATATGCCCCTAAGTCACTCAGGGCTGGTTCAGTTGTTGATTTGCCTCAGGCTACTACTAAGACAAATAAAAATGTAAAAGAACAAGTACACACACACCTGATTCTCCCCCTTTTCATTCTCTTGAACTCAAAGTTCACTCTCGCCCTACTTCCTCTCCATACCAATAACAGCTTGCTGTGCTACTCATTACTTTCTAATGCCTCATTGCTCTCCTCACTGCTCACATACCTCCACTCACCAGGATTGTAATGCCTTCATGTGGAAAAATACGGGGAAACAGATTAGTGAAGTATGTTTTTCTCCACAATTGTCTTTGAGCCTTATACGGCACATGCTTCCGTGGGGTGCCATCACTCTTCTGTAGACAATATGAACATAAAGTGCAACTTAGCAGAACATGTGCTATAGTCTCTTATGAGAGACTTTCTTTGGGCAAAAAAGGTCTTACTGGAGCGTGTAACTGGGTAAATACCTCAGCTTCTTTTGCTGTGATAGGAATGTTCTCTGTGGATCTAGAAACTGTAGTCCAGATTTACTCTGGCTTTGTCGGGGACTTACTTTCCAGCATAATATGTCTTTTTCACTAGAAGGGTGCCCTTTATCGGCGCAAAAAGCTCTTTGTGCAGCTTTGTGTGGCTTTGTGTCAAGAGCAAATTATTGGGGAGCTACTTGGACAGATCAGTGCAAACCCTATTTACCGATAAAGTAAAACCAGGCTTTGTATCAAAACCTAGTGCCTTCTTCTTAAAAAAAAACCTGCACATCGCGTGTGTATTTCAGTGCACAGCACTCATCATCCAATGTAGGTGATGCTTCAGGGTTTGTCTAGGCATAGGAATATGTACTGGAAAGAATTTGTACTGAATGGGCATGTGTCCAAAACAAATCCTAAGGTAGATGTGCACACTCACAACTATGAAGGTGGGCGTTGCACAAGGCAGCCTGTTTGTGCATCAGCCCAGGAGATGACAGCAGCAGACTAATCTTAGTGGATATTGTAATTGTGGTTGCATTCATATGGCGCTTACTACCCCGAACAAGTCATTGAAGTGCTTTTCGGTGAGTAGCACACTACTCTGGAAGCCAAAAAGGATTAGTGGTTAATTAGTATAGGACAACATGAAATTAACTTTAGCGGTGGACATGTGAGTCTGTTATTTGGATTGAAAAAGGATAGTAGAGGGATGGAAAAGGGAAGGGTTTGCATTTGTATAGCACTTAGTAACCTCCGATGAGGCGTCAAAGAGCTTTTCAGTGAATAACATGCTACTCCGGAACCCAAACAGTATAAGTGGTGAATTAGTATTGGGAAATATGAAATTAATTTGAGCGGTGACATGTGAGTCTGTTAGTTGGATTGAAAAGTATTGTGGAGGGATAGAAAAGGGAAGGGTCTAGAAAGTGCTTATTTGGAGATCATAGCAGCAGGAGGAGGTTTGGGGTGAGTGGAGGGGAGGGGGATGAGTTAGAGGGAAGGGTTTAGAAAGGCTTGTTTGGGAGATCTGAATAGTAAGAGCGGTTTGAGATGATGCAAGTAGGGGTAAAGGAGTGAAGAGTTTGGACAATACGTTGTTCTCATATTGTGTGTGTCTTTTTTACATGAGGGCATAACTTGCGCATAATTTTCACACAGATGACTGTCAATGCTTAATATGTATACTACACAACTCTTGCAAGAATCGTATCTCTAATGTGTTGAAACAAAACTTTGCAATGTTTTCCTACCCTAAACGTAAGCAGAGAATGAATCATGATTCAAAGTCAGTGATACTTATCAGAATTAAATTGTATATAACGTATTTGAGGTTAATCGGTTCCTAATGGCTAATTAAAAAGAAGCGTTTTCCTTAATGAGCAGGTGGTGTTTTGTGTACTTCATCTGGGTCCAGTGCACTTCAAAGTGTGGTACTGTGCCCACAATATACCTGTTGCCAGGTCTAAACCTTTCATTTCTGCTTGATTGATTTGAAGGATCTGGACCTACTTAAAATTTTGGTGTAATATGGGGCCTTTTCTGAGCGTATTTAAGACCTTTTTCAGGAAAGCTGACATTGTGCAACGCGCTCAGACCTTTGGACCTTGTCTTTCGAACGATAGGGAGCCAGCAGAATGGTTTTAGGGCAGAGATGATGTGGCTCTGTGGGTTTACCAGAAGGCACACTCTTTCACCTGTTTCTGGACACTGTAGT
The DNA here is from genome assembly GCF_964204655.1 of Triturus cristatus. Lineage (NCBI taxonomy): Eukaryota > Metazoa > Chordata > Amphibia > Caudata > Salamandridae > Triturus > Triturus cristatus. The sequence goes on along the minus strand of NC_140584.1, from coordinate 424,697,772 downwards.
CTATTAACTTGCACCCTTGTGCAGCCTGTGATGAGTATAACGTGGCAATAGAGTCATACCACGGCTAGAATTCTCCTCGATTCTACACCATGACTGACTTCCACTGGAAGGAATACTGATGAAGTGCCTATAACACTGAATTTATTTAGGGAAAGAAGGAAAGATTCTACGTCACTGACAATCGTGATGAGAGCTGGTGCTGTTCTGGAAGACTGGAAGCATGCAAAGATAATTTGAATCTTTGGGTCCTGTCCATTAGAAGCATATCTCTTTTCCCTTTTGTGGGTGCATGATATCTCCTCTACCCGAATCACATGTGCTCAACGTGTTCTGGGACCGCTGCCCACCCTGGAGAACGAGTAGGCCTTGGGTTTTTAACAGAATTCATTAGAGAATTGAATTTGTGGTTTTGCACTATTAGATGTAAAGGACAAGCATTAGCAGATATTTGCTTGAATCTGTGTCTGCTACTCAGATTCCTGGCACCATTCTTGGAAAGGACTGTATTCAGTCATACTTCATCTACCAACATGGCTCTGGAGGGTGCCTTTGTGGACTACACAGACTTCAGCAGATAGACCTTGGGTGTCCAACTGTGTTCCAAAAGGAGTGGATCCATGGCAGGTTGTCAGGATTGTCACTGTCTATGGGAATGATCCCTATTTAAATACCCCAGGGCTACACTTTGTTCTGTCAATATCCAGAAGGTGCATAATGGCCCTAGTGTTGGGCAACCCTGTTCTGGAAGCAACCAGGTGAGTTCCTTCCCCACCCTATGGTTTAGTTGGTGTTCTTTTGACATCCGGTCCATCAGGCATGACTCAACCTCTTCCCAAAGCAGGGCATTAAGGAGGCCTCTCTTAACACCCAGCCCTTCTCCACCTTGGGCATTAGGTGGTCTTTTCATTATAACTCATCCCTTCCTCACTCAGGGCAGTAGGAGCTTCTCTTGAGATCCTTATCTTCTACACCCACTGCGATAAAGTGATAGTTCCAGGCACCCTCATGGTGCCTTATGACAGTGCGAGTGTCCGAGGACCGACTGTCTCTCGTGTAGAGGCTCATATTTCTCTGTTTTTGTTTTGTCACCCTCTCAATTATTTACTGGTGCATTTAATGTAAGGTTCTTTTGTGTTTTGGGTATGTTGTATAAGGGGGGGAACACTGGGTTTAGTGAGTCTAGCGCTGCCCTCTAAAGCAAGGATGCTCTTTTAATGTGTTCTGCAGCTCATAGCAACGGAGCTATTAAACTGCTAAGGATATGCTTGAAACCCAGCAGTCAGACTCAGAAAGCCTGTCTCACGTCCGTAAGGATTAACAAAGAAATGTAACTTGCCTCTGATAAAACTGGATTCTTATCTGTCTTACCATCACCAAGAATCCTCTCGGGTCACCAGGATCTTTTCAACTGCTAAATAGTGTAGAGGGGAGGAAATCCAATTTCAACACATAATCAATCAAATCGAATTTTAAACTCTAAAGGACCACTGACTTCGAATCTCAAATTTTAGGGATTTATTACAAAGCCAAAAATAACTGCACATACAAGCACCTCAGCACAAGGTTAAGAAAATAAATGGGCACTAATACAAAAAATATCCCAAGCAGGAGTCTCATCCGACTCAGAATAAGAAGAATAGTCAGCTCTAGTAACATCAGACAAACGATAACCACTCCAATCTCTATATTAGAAGTCATTAACCTAAAAAGAAAATCAGTTAGTCTATCCCTACTCTATCTCTAAGGTGACATTCCTACTTAGCATTTTCCTTCCCAAGGCAAGAGGATAAAAGGTGTCAGAAGTGAAGACTTCCTTAGAAGTACACTCACTTGTCAGAGCTCGTTCTAAGATGCTCCTTATAGCTTCCCATCTAAACCTCAACTGCTCAACCCACTGGGCACTGTCCCTAATTCAAAATCCCAAAAACAAAGAACACGCCCTCCAGCACACCTCTTCAGCCAGGTCTTCTTCCAGTACTTTTCCACTGAAACTTGTCTTTCATCCAACGATGGTTAGCCTGACCTTGGGTCCCAGGAACCTTTTCTGCTGAAAGTATCATCCCTGCATTCCAGTATACTCCAGTGATGGCTTCTCATGCCATTCTAACTCCTAAAACAAAGGGTTAGTTTCTCTAACGAGCTAGGTGTCCTTGCACCTGCAACAGAAACATGGGAACGAGAAACTTTCCACTTCTCTGAGATTTTCTAACATCTCTGAAACCCAAAGCCTTACCAAGGCAAATCATTTTCGGCCTACATCATTTAGCTAACATAAGAAACGAACAGGCCTTTCTCTTTAAACGTACATGCGATCAGGCCTTTACACCATTTAAACACACATTTCTATAATCACTCTTAAGCATTTGTTTCATTACACTTCATATATGAATAAGCAAACTACACGTGCAAACTTGATGCACCCCTATGATTCTCAGAACAACATGGCGCTCTGTCACCTCTGCCACTAGGACATGCCTGCTTGCAAGCGCTACAAAACTACTGTTGTTACATATAGCACGATAGTAAAGACATTACACCAGACTGCAATGCCCCTGAGCCTCAGTGTAAAACCAGGCAACAACCGTGGCACCTTGGTTACATTTAATACTTTTGCTTATTTTCTCTGCTTTCTATACCTCACTGTCTCTCCATCCTTACTCCCTACTATATCTTCCTTACCTCATTCTTTCTACCTATTCTGCTTTCATTTCCCTTTACTTCGTCCTCTCCTCCTTTCTTTACTCAGATTAATTTTTCTTATATCAAATGTATTCTCACTCCTTCCCTCTTACCTTTCTTCCTCTTTCCTCTACACCGTCCCCCACTCTGCATTAACACTCCGTCCTTCCTCTTTACTCTTTCACTGTGTTTATTCCTTCACATTCATCCTGCACGTTCTCACTACCACCTATTCAATTAATTTCTTCATTTTTCCTCGTTCGTCTCCTTACCTTCTCTCCTAAGTTTCTGTCCTCCTGTAACGCTTTACTTCGCCCTTTTCCACCTTTCCCTTCATGTCCTTTCCCTATTCATCTTTCCCCCCTTTAACTCCTCCCTTTCTGCTCCCTCTTTTCTCGTCCCACCCGCCCCCTCCTCCTTTCATCCCTTATTCCAACACCCTCCTTCCACTATCCCTCCTTCCACTTCCATCCTTCTTTTCACCACCGCCACACTTCTTTCCCTCGTCTTGTCGACTACCCTGACTTCGTTTAATATTCCCCCGCCCTCCCCATCCCTTGTTGTGCTCTTTGCAAGTAAAATCCCATTTGCAGTGTTTCCAAAAATATAAGTAACCTTGGGCCACGCGCGAGATTATTTGTGATATTTTATAACGCAGCTCGGATCCCAGCAGCACGCGCGTGCCACAACATGCCAGCCCGGCTTTAAATATATGCGCAGGCAGAGATGTGCCAACTTCTTAATGTCAAATTTACCTTTCAGGCATGCTTCAGACATTAAACAACATTTCCAAGCATTTGCTTTTAAAGAGATAGATACACCCTTTACAGCCTGGGTTTAAAGGAACCCAGATGGTGTATGCGTTTCAAGGGAAGACTGACTGACTGAACATGGATGAGTAGGAGGAAACTGACATGACCCCAATTTCCCTTTCTTGAGCGTGTATGTGCCAATGTCTCAAAAGAAAGCCACATTTAATAGAAAAAATGCATGTCTCCTTACAATATAGCTAAGAAAGCACATGGGGTCACATTTATGAGACCTGTACGCATTACGCAGTCGCTACGTCACTTTTTGTGACGCTACTGCAGTGTAAAAAATGCGCCATATTTACAAAGTGACACATCTAGGCAGATGCGGCTCTTTGTAAACCCCTGTGTTAAATTATACGGCGTAATGTATGCAGGGAGGGCGTTCCAACGCAGGAAAGCTACGTAGAAGTGACGTTTCACTGCGAGACTTCTAGGGCATCACTATGTCAAATCCTTATGCTTGCTTGAAGCAGGTGTAAGGAGTGATGCAGGGCTTTTCACGCAGGGCTTGCCCCATGTGAAAAGACACATTACTGGAGTTGCGTCTGTTGTCAGACACACTCCAGTAATGCGCCAATTTTGCACCTACAGATATGTCAGGGATACTGACACATCTTTAAATCCTTGCGACATGGAGTGCCATACAGTAAATACGGCGCATCCATGTTGGCTCAGGGATGGCGCTATGAAAAGTGTTGCATTGCTGTTTTCACCCAGTGGTGCAACACTTTTCATAAATAAGGCCTGGGGTTCTTGAAGATCTTTGCAATTTCGTGAGTTCATCTACCAGAAATAATTTTCAAGTGAAGAGGAGCTCATGCAGCTGTGGCATTTAAAGATGCTTGCTTATGTATTTATTTTAGCTTTTGTCATATGGCCACTACAGAGAATTTTCTTATAAGGTTCTGATTATGAGTGAGGATGAGGATGTATGTGTGGAGAGTAGAGACACAGCAAACCTGGCAACACACACACACTGCCGCCTTTTGCAACACAATATCGGCTCCGTTCATACGGTCACACGGTCAGGAGCAGATTTCACACAGTGGATGAGAAGGTGGCGTGGCTAGACCTGCACAGAGTGCGTTTCCAGCTTGTGTTAGGAACTTCTACACAGTCACCGTCCATTACATGGTGTGAAAACACCCCAGGGATTCGTTGGAAGACTGTGAAGCTTTTGTGTGTGTGCGTTTTTGGTTGTGTTATGCTATGTCAAACTGAACTAGTAGAGCGCACGTACACCAAATGGTTTCTTAGCTCTAGGGACCAATAAAAGGTCCCAAAGTCAAACAAATATGCTACTTCATGGGTTATGGTAACTGGTAGGCCAAGTGCTAAGATCTTTCCTGAACTTAGAATAATCTGCCAAAAGGCTATTGTCAGGGCCAAATAATTTCAAATTATAGGAGCTCGTACAGAAAACATAATATCATCCATCCTTTTCTTGTTAAATTTAGGGATGGTCAATAAATTGGAAAAGGATTAGTGAAGTTTCCTACCAGGAATATTTCTCAAAATAAAAATCAGGTGTTTCCCATATATCGCATGGCTGCTGTTTTGTGAGTTTTGGCTCGTGATCAAGGAGTTGTTCCGAAACGCGTAGAGCCTACGAAGCTGAATACAAATGAGAATGCTGAAAGGTGCTGTTGACCTCCCAGCACGGGGTGTGCTGCCGTGTGGGCTCCTCACAGTGGGCAACATGAGGTGTTGGATATATATATATATATATATATATATATATATATATATATATATATATATATTATCTACTGGCGCTCGCCAGTAGATAGTTATAGTTAGGACCGTCTTTCCATAGGAAATCTGAAAATTCTATTTTGAATAACTTTGGCGCCGGTTGACGAATCCTCGCAAAATTTTCAAAACTAATGGGGCGCTCCGCTCCGCTTCTACCCTGAAAGTCTCGGGGTGATTCGTCAAGCAGGGGCCGAGAAAAAAGGGGGGACCCAAAACGCGTTTTCCCCATGCATTTTCCCATAGGACCTTTAGTCGAAGGTACAGCCCGAACGACAGAACAGAATTACTTGAAATTTGGCAGAGAGGTAGTCCTCAGGTCAGGGAAGTGCCTTTTGCATATATGGAGTCAATCTGTTCAGTAGTTAAAGAGAAAATTGCCTTTAAAAGCACATACATATCTATAGCCGCGCACCGTGCGCGCACCGTGCGCACACCCTAACGTGCGCGAGCGTAAGTCTGATTGGTGGTTACATGTCAGTCAACGTTCGAATCGGTCAAAATCAGGAAGTGTCGGCCGGCATTTTGTTTGTTGTGGGTGTGAGAGTGAAAAAGAGAGGTGGCGAACATGAAAAGGGGGCAGGGTAGAGAGTTCCTGACCCCCTAGCCTTTGTCAGGGGGTCTCTAAAGGACCCCGAAGGGTGAAAAAACATTTTTTTTTTTTTTAAATCGCGGGTTGCGCGCACAGTGAAAAAACATTAAAAAAATATATATATATTTTAAAACAATTAGCATTTAAAAAACCGTACAAATTTACTTAAAAAACCATAGGTTTCAGGCACGTTATAGTTAGGAATTAGCATTTAAAAAACCTTGCAAATTCACTTAAAAAACCATAGGTTTCACACATGTTATAGTTAGTTGGACATTTCACTCGTAAAAAACCAATGAAATTCCACCATTATAGTTAGTTCAGATAACTATAACTCGCGCGACCGCCACTCTATCACAAGGATGATGTCATCAGTGATGTCATGAGTGATGCCACTGACCATGTCATGAGTGATGAAATATGTGATGTCATGAGCACTGGATTGCGGGCGCGCGAGTTATAGTTATCTGAACTAACTATAACGGTGGAATTTCATTGGTTTTTTACGAGTGAAATGTCCACCTAACTATGACATGTGTGAAACCTATGGTTTTTTAAGTGAATATATATATATATATATAAATATATATATATATATATATAATTGTAATTGTTTATAATTGACTCGCAAGCTGTGTTTGGCACAAAGCCATGCCCCTCAAAACAGTGGCAGCTTGCATGGCTCATGGGTGGCGGGGCGGGGGAGGGTGCGGAGTGGGGGAGGCGAGGGGTGCTAAATGTAATAAAAAACACCTTACCTTACCGCCGGGTCCCACATCTCTGCTCCTGCTCTCCTCGTCAGACCGGACTCGAGGAACAGGAAGCACAGCCAAGCTCCCTTGAGATTGGTCTGAGCATCCTGGTTCAACGGTCAGCCAGGGAATGGAGGCCTGGGCATGTTCCCCATGCAGGCTTTAATGCAGTCTGCATGGAGAACAGAGACAGTGTGCATGACTGTTTTGGCGGCCCGAGAGGGCTGGCCAAACAGTCGTGTGCACTTAGGAGTGGGCAAACAACTCCTCCCTTGCCCTGCTCCAAGAGCAATGCAGCCCCACCCACCTGCCCAAAGGCAAAGCAGCATGGAAACATAAAATGATAATAGCTCTAAGTTATTATCATTTTATGTTTCCTTTACTTTGCACTGCTTAAAAGCAGTGGGTTGATGCTCCTCCACCATAGCGGAGGAGCCGCTCCTGCCTCAAAGACCCCACCCCTCCTTTCACACTGCTGGAAATGTTTACAAGCTGGCAGGTCTGTCACAGGTGCTGGGATTAACAATTCTTCCCAAAAGCTCTACAAGTATGTAATCATATTAAGAGTTCAAATCTGTTGAATGGAGAATAATTGTGCAGACTTAGATTTATCAGGGGGAATTCAGCATGAAATTCCCAAGTGTTTGGGGCTTAACATAGATTTATACCACATGCTCTGAAACAGGTGATAAATGTGTGTGGCATCCTTTGAGGGTGGGTGAAAGGGTGCTTGAAGGGTGGGCAAGAGAAAAGAAGGATTTTTGTGGCCTGGCAGGGGGTAGAGGTATATGTAGGCCTGGGCGAAAATTTCGTTCCGTTCGCGGAAATTGCAATAATTTGACATTTTCGCGTTCCGCGGAGAGCGCGAAAATGTCAAAATTTCCGGTTTCCGCAGCTTGGCGATAATTTGTTTCTTGCTCGCGCTGTAAAATAATACATTCTCGCGCGCGCGCGATCGCCTTACCTGAATCCCTGCGTTCGCCGACAAGTTTTCTTGATCCGGTCGCGTTCTCCATGAGATGTTGTATTGTTTTTAGCCATTTGCGCTGTCTCGCGATAGTTCGCGCCCGCAGTGACGTCATGCGTCGCGCGATCACGTCTTTCTTCTCGCGATCATGCACCGCGAGACAACTCAAAACAAGATGGCCGCGCCCGTAAGCAACCACATGGGTAAGTTGGCGACCCGCAACCATGCAGAAAATCTCGCGAACATGCGGGAAAAAAACTTCCGCATCTTCGTGATATTTCTGCTTGTTTGCGATAATTTTAAACATTTTCGCGATAATTTGCGAAAGTTAATTTCGCAAATTCCGCCCACCCCTAATTATATGCCCCAAAACATGGCAGAGGGTTAGGTTGGGGCTAGGGACCGGGGACAGGGACTGGGCTGCACTGCAACCTATTCCAAGTGAGACTTTACCAGCTAAAGGTTCCAGGTGGTAATATCAGGTCCGGAGTTTCTGCATCTGGAAAATCCAGGTTGGGGAACATCTGCTCACTTATAACTGAGAAGAACAGAATTCCATTTGGAAATTACTCTCCTCTCACCTGGTTATCAGGACCCAGATTGGAGATGAACAGGTGGGAATAGCAGTCAGGGTTCGCTTGTTGGTGGTAGGCGGGTGGAGTTTGCGGAGTGCCGCTAAGCAGAACTCCGTTAAGAGATCAAAAAACTCCACCAAGCTACGCAGAGTTCTGGGAGCAGCGGAGTGTGTTACCTCGTGCCGTTCACTCTAATTTTTAGTGCAAGGTGTATGTCTTGCGCTATAAAATCAGCTCAAACAGCATCACACCCAGCGCAAGAGGGTATTGCTTCTTTCTGCCGCTCAAGTAGAAGTTCTACTCAAGTGGCAGCTTCCTCAACAGGAACGGACAGCTTCTCAACACAAGCAGTAGCTTCCGCAACACTAACGGAAGGCTTCTCAACACGAGAGGTAGCGACCATCCGCGAATGCCTGCACTGAGAAACCTCGCTGGGAAGCGGTCTAGCGTTGGATATACCTCGCTTACACTCACCAACTTACTGTAGTTGAGTGAGGAAAAAACTGCACTCTGCTACGCTACGGGGAGTTTTTGGGAACTTTGCAGAGCGCGGAGTGCAAAAAACTCCGCAAACTTCGCAAACGGAGCGGAGTTCACTGCCCAGGCCTAGTCTCCAGTCACTTTGTACAGGAAAACATGCTTAGTTCTGGACCAGCCCAGAACAAAGGCTGTGCCTCATTACCCGCTCCCCATATACAAAAGCTGAGAACACTTAGAAATAAGATAAGCTGACAGTTCTAGGCAGAATATAGAAACTCAACATTTGCCTACTGTTAAAACACACACAAAAAAGCAATACTAATCCTCTCCTACCCTGCAGCTTAGTACCTTTTTGAAGTGCTCTGGTTACAGCACAAGCAGTTTGAGGTACCTCACCCAAGATTCACATTAACATGTGTCCTTCAATGATGAGTAAAGAGGGAGCTAATTGTGGTTCAAGCCCATGAAAACAACCCATTCTTACTTTACTCTTACCTGACTCCTGAACACACTGCTTCTATGGGGATGGTAACTCAGGGCCCAGGGACACTCTCATATAAGGGTTTCATCAGTCTGCCAATCTGTGACTTTCAAGTGCTGAGATTTGGTCTACCTTCAGCGTCCCGTTGGAGAACTTATGGAATGAGTGAAGTGCTGGTAATGTGAACACCACCCTAAAACTGTTGTTGTTAAATCTAAGTTTGGTCTAGACCACTAAGCATAGGTATGGGTTAGACTTTGCTAAATATTCCCCAAAGATCCTTAAATTAAAGAAAATGGTGTATTTCAATAAAAATTATAAAAGATATGCAAATAATTGTACAAATATAATGTTCATACAAATTGAAACTGCTAATAAAAGACATAATATGCAATGACAATGAACAGATATAATCAACATTATGTTTTACCTTTAAGGAGATAAAAAGAGGATCAGACGAAAAATAGGGAAAATAAACAAATATAATCCCTTCCAGAAGCCAGTGATTTGATGTAATAGTATAATAAATGTAAAGGAATATCAGAAAAAACAATATAGCAGTGGATAATGAATATTGAAACAGTAACAAGTTATAAAGCATTTCTTTATATTTAAAAATGTCATGGTGGCTTAGAAACGACTTCAATGAAAGGTTGAATGGAAATATGTTATCTAGGCGTGTTGGTGAGAAAAGCAGTAACAGGCGACCATAAGGATTCAAGCTCGATAGCTAAAAAATAGGTGAAACATAAGTCTTATCAATCTGTGTTTGTAACAAACACCATACCACTAGGCCTTGAATTATATTTCTTTGGAGTTTTTCCAATGTTTTGTAATTCCCTATAGCAAATCAACAATTGTAATATTTAAGGAACATTGATTCAAATCATCAAATACCCCCAAAATTCATTTTCATAGTTAAAAGGAATGTTAGTTCCAAAAATAGAATGCATTCGTTCCCAAACCATCGACCAAAATAAATGGGTGTAGAGACATGAAAATAGACTGTGTTTCAAATAAGCATGTGTACAGTTGTGGACTGTAATGAAGAATTTATTTTGATAAGAGATGATGGAGTTATTGAAGGCTATCATAAACATAAAATGAAGTTTGAGTTGCACTCACAGCTTCCGAAAATGTGCATATTTTTAACCACAACTTGTTCCGCATGTGTATCGGCCAGGTAATATTACAGTCTCTTTCAACTTGTGCTTTTTCTCTGTGAGCCTTAGAAAGAAGAACATCTTTATAAATAATGGCTGCGGTAGCCCTTGAACACAAAATATGAGAAAGGTTATCAGAAAATGAAACATGTATACTAGAACACTGTACTTGATTGCTGATTGGAAACAAGTGTGTCTACATCCCAATAGATTTTTTTTTTATTATTCTTTTATTGGCACTGATAACAAAAGGTGGTTACATGAAACAGTTGGCATCTGTGAAAGATGCATTAAAGAAAGCAAACACATCATTTTACAGTGGCAACAGCTGTAAAACGTCCTACGATCATCATGTCATTTCTCATTGTTTCAACGAACAGTCATGTGGCATTGCCGTGGACTATTCCACAATGTAGACTAAATAAGGTGCTAATTTTCAATGAGAAACATTCATAAACTAATTGAACTAATCCCAAAACAGATAACCCACTCTTCAATGACTCCTGACGGAGGAGAGTTTATTGTGAGGACAAATGTGTGAACTGGAAAAGTGACCCGTACTATTTATTGTGATATGGGCTAGATAGAAACTGGGTGTTCGGGGTGAGGATACGATACATTGGGAGAGTAATAGTCACTGTCATCAATCGATCAATCATGATTTAAAAAGTGTGTCAAATCACCCACGAGGGTTAAAAGGCGCTGGATTTGCTAGCTGCTTAGTGGAGAAAACAAGGCAAAAGCAGGAGAAAGTACTAAGTAAAACAGAGGAGAGGAAGGAAAAAGCAGTTGAAAATGAGGCAAAAGCAGAAGAAAGCACTCAGAAACACAGGGGAGAGGAAGAAGAAAGCAGTGAAAAATGAGGCAAAATCAGCAGAAAACACTCAGAAAAATAGGGGGAAAGGAAGGCGAAAGCAGTGAAAAACGAGGCGAAAGCAAGAGAAAGAACTCAGTTAATAGGGGAAAGGAAGAAGCAGTGAAAAACGAAGCAAAAGCAAGAGAAAGCACTCAGAAAAACAGGGAGAGAAGATGGGGAAAGCAGTAAAAAACTAAGCAAAAGCAGGAAAAAGCACTCGGAAAAATGGGTGAAAGGAAGGAGAAAGCAGTGAAAAGCAGTGAAAAACAGGACAAAAGCAGGAGAAAGCACTCAGAAAAACTGGGGAAAGTAAGGAGAAAGCAGTAAAAATGAGGGAAAAGCAAGAGATATCACTCAGAAAAATGGGGAGGAAGCAGAGGGGTGCAGCAGCACGGGAGAGCTGTGGCTCGGAGGTAGGGCTGTGTATAGTTGGGGAACGTATAATCTAAAAGTTTAATTCTGAATGTGTGGGCATCAGCATGGGACTGTGGATGTACTGGCCAAGTATTCATGGGGGAATATTTACAAAAAAGAGGCGGAGCGCAGGTTAGCTCCAAATATGCTAACGCGCCGCTCCATCAGTTTAGAAACGTAGTGATGAGGGCAGGACTGGCCGTAGCAGGCACCGGGCGTTTCCCCGGTGGGCCGCCAAGTTGGGGGCCGGTTATAGGGCCCTGGGGGGCCATTTATGTTACAGGGGGCCAGCAATATCGGCCCCCTGTAACAAAATCGGCCGAAACCAGCCATAGCAGACAGCTCGGCCGTAAGCCCTCTTCCCCCCAGGGGGGCCGGCCGAGCAGTTTGCCAGGGCGAGTTTCGGTTCCCAGTCTGGCCTTGGTAGGGATGCTCTGTATTTACAATAATGCAACACTTCCCTGCATTTCTCCCAGCACTGGCGCTAAATTAAGCTGCCTAGCACTAACGCAGGTACACGTGCACCATAGTGCAATCCAGAATGGCGATTTGCAACTTCTATGTGTGCTCCATTGTGCAGCACACATGGAAGTTGCATATCGTCATTTTTTGTATTGATGGTTTATGTGTAATTTTGGCACTGCCTCCTATTTACGCCACCCTTGTAAATTGGGGGCAGCGTCAAAATAAATGGGTATTGCGGGGGTAGACACCTAATGCCCATCTCTTTCATGCTAAGTCTACCACATCATATGAAAAAAATCTGCAGGCTCTGTGTGGCAGTGGGGACAGTCAAAGCACTGTGAGAAGTCATTTTGCTAATTGTAACTGGGTTCAAAATGCTCTATGCATTTGAAAGTATTGGCTCAGTTGATGTCGAGCATTTCGGCAGACTTTCCTGGAAGATTCCAAACATTTTTCCCATTGTTTTCTGGGGATAGGAGAGTGAGATCCAAATGTAGCTTACTTAATGGAACAATATGTAAGTTCATTAATGATATATAGCTGAGTGATTAGTCTATGGCCAGTCCCCATCGTGAGCAGCATCTTCAAGTAGCTGTGAGGTTGTGGTTCAATTGTAGAGATCCATCATATGGAATGCATTGTGGGCACTTGTGCCCTTTATGTTAGAAATAAACCAGTTGGGGGATTTCGTGAGCTTACTGGAGCATCCAATGGCTTTAGAGCTACATTTTCAAAGAGATCGCCCACTGTAGTAAGCCCACACTGCTCGCACTTTGTCAGTATTTTATTGGAACCCTGTGCCATTTGAGCGAAAAGCATAACAAGCAGGATGTTGGACACTTACTTTAAAAAGCCATGCATGTGCTGTATCATCAGTGGCAATATTGTGCTATTCACAGGAGGAACGATGAGAAGCCATTGGGTCTGGGAGGACATGGTAGCCAAGCTCCACAAATGTCACATGAAAATGCAGTGTGTGTTTTCCCTCCACTAGAGATATAGGTTGCCCTAGATTGAGTATATCTTGGTGTTGAGGCAACAGGATCTGGTTCAGAATGTCATCCAAATCTGAGTCTGACATTTCATCGAGCTAATCCCACCACTCTGGTGGTTCACTTATCGTCAGAGAACTCGGCAGCATGCTACCCTGTTACCAGCATGCCAGCCATTGCGTATGGGCAGCTATGTAATATAGCTCGAAATCGGGGAACTCTTGACCCCCCTGATTTACCTGCCATTTCAGAGGGCTAAGTGCGACGTGAAGGCGGCCGCCTTCCATACCACATTTAATAATAGGCTGTCCAGCTCTTTGAAATTGCGCTGTGGAGTAACACATAATAGATTGACATAGAAATAAAGTAGACAGAGGAGCACAATCGTTAGAAAGTGCCATCCAATCCGCCGTCATAAGTGGAAGGTTCTCCATAATGTAGCCTGAGAGTGAAGACATCTAATAGCGAGCCCAATGTTGCCCTCTATTATGTCAGTTTCCATATGATAAACGTGTGTCCCTCTAAATTTAGAGTACTCCCAAGAGGGGGGAATAGCCCGAGAAGCATCGCATTGGAAAACGGGCCCTTGGTGTCTGTGGGTATATGGCCTATTTGTAGCCAGGATAAAACCATTCTGGTCTGTGTGCATGAGATTAGCATAGGAGGTAGGAGCATGTTTGAACATATTTTACATAGAATCTTGTAATCCACATTAATATAGAGAGTGGTCTATAGGCTGCCATAGCCTCTGGGGATTTGTTAGGCTTCAGAAAGGCCAAGACTAGATCCTCACGAGTCGTGGGAAGTAGGACACAACCTTCAAGAGCCTGATTATACAGCCTCATAATACTGGTCAACAAGCATGGGAGCCAAACGTCACAAATGCTGCATAAAATTCCACTGAGATACTGAACATTTCAGTGAGCTAGTTGTAATTTATTGTCTTTCACCTCTACTAAAAATATCGGTTGTCCTAGTGTGAGTTTCTCTTGGTGTGTTAGGTGAAACAATGGGAACCAAATTCATGTCTGACATGTTATCGCGGATGGAAGATAACTGCTTGTAATAGTCTATGAACACTTGATTGATGGCCTACTGAGATTTTTGATGTACCCCTGTTAAGTGTATGATATTAGTCAGGGGAGCCCTATGGTTGTCTGCGTTGGCCAGCCTGGCCAGTATCTAACTGATGTGTCACCTTCTGTATGCTGTCAGGCAGTGTGTGGTACATAGCCTAGACAGCGCAGTATTCTGTCTAGTTTAACATGTTCTTCTCTAGTGTGGAGTAAGGCTGTTGCATACAAATTATTGAAGTCCATCTTATTTCCTAGATCTCTACGTTTTTCATCTAGCTTCACTAATTCAGGATCAATATGTCTCATAATCCTGCTAGAAGTGTGTATAAAGTAGCCCGTAATACCACTTTAAAAGCTTCCCACTTCGTAGAACTTAAAGCAATGTGCAATAAATTTCCACAGTGATGCACGAAACGCTGTGTCTTCAAGAGTGTTGCATTGTAGCCCACAAGTGGGGATTGATGTTGGTGGCTAACCCCAGGAGATATGCAACAATGATGGATTAGGTCTGAGATTATTCGGCCTAAGTAATCAGTCAATTCAATCTCTGGCATTATGTTTATGGGGGCAAGGATGCAATTTAAAAGAACATACACATCATGGACAGGTGAGTAGTAAAAGTTCTTCCAATGCTACGTGTTTATGCTTTTACGCATCGCTGTATGACCATTTCCTGAACCATTCTCACGTTAGTTGTTGCGTGGGTTGTCTCCCATAGGAGGGGGCAATGGGACCAGTCTTACCGCACATCTAGTACCTCGTTGAAACCCCCTTCCACCAGTGTAGGATGGGCCAGATAAAGATGTATAGAACTACGCTTGCTATGTGTTTGGTACATAGATACTGCCTAGAAATAAGGAGCTAGCCAGACTTCCACAAATACATATCTGCTATCAGGGTCAACTATTTGATTACAAACCTCAAACAGGTACCCAGGGCACAACCAGATCAGTATACCTCTAGTATGCAATGAAAACCCACTGGAGACCACCCGACCCCGCCATTTAGCTGGGAGGCTCCAGCCCTACTCAGCGACCAGATGCAGTCCCTGTAACACTTATGTTTATCCCTCTTCGCCTTAAAATATGTTTGTATCTTATAACATTTGGTCGCTGAAGACAAAGACATCCCCCAAATATTACAGGTCAAAATCTTGTATGTGTTCAAATTCATTCAAAGCTTAGGTGTATAGAATGTGTGTTTTCGGAAAAAGCTTTTTCTCCAATTCACCAATGTTAGAAGTTGTCTATGAGAACTCAACCGGCGCAGAGCCATTCCCCTACACTACAACGAGGCAGGGACCCCAAAATGACACGGCCAGAAATTATGCTGGTAAACAAAAAATCACACCACAAAACAATTGACTAAATGCGTCTGCGTCATGGACCCTATCACTATGAGCAAAAAATCACACTGTGACCTGAAAAGGGGGGAGGTAATGCAGCTGCACACTGTCTCTACAAGTGCAGGCCTACTGTCCTGTCAAGGCTCTCTGTTGGGTGGCATGGCATCAGTGGAACCTTCCTGTGCAAGGCAGTTCTTGGAGGCAGTTGACAATTGCTATGGGGAATGCGTCCTACTGACATCAGTGGTAGTAGCACAAGACCCCTCGATGAGGGAGGAAAGGTCCAAGTCTACCTGGTGTGATCTAGACAATGGTCCAGGCCCCATTAGAGCAACTAGTCGGCCATTTGTGGTGTTCCTGGGACATTAGTTCATATATATTATTGCTGATATCAGAGTTTGCTTTGTCGTTCGAACTATTTGTTCCTATGTCATTCGATGCATTAGTAATTGAAGGCTGTCTGAATAGTGTTGCCGTGGCAATGGCATTCTGCTGATCAAGTTGTGCTTGTGAGGGAGAAGAGGGACTCAGTATTTTGGTTCATTCTGTGGAGCTTCCGGCTGTAGAATGAGCACAGGACCCTGCTCCTTTGTCCCTCTTTCTGTCCACAGACTAGCATTATTCCTCCCAATCCCTTGCCACTTCCGGTTCCATGAGAAATGCTCTGCTGTTTGTCCATGATCTTCAGCGTGGCAGGAAACAGGAGTGCATTTTGCAGTCCCAGGGTAAGGAGGGTTTTTTTAAACTTTAATTAAACTGGCTCTACTGTGTTGAACTGCCAGCCTGCTCCGGGAGGATCATGACCTTCCCTGAGCCGACTGTGATTTGTTGTTCCTGTCTGGTGCATTGGAGTACTACATCTGGTACCTGTAGTTGAGGATCAAGGTGACCATGGATCTGGGCAGAACCACGGGAGGAGGCAGCCTGGCCGGGCCCAGATAAGCCCTATCCGCTGTAAACCAGGTTGAGCGGGCCACTGTGTCTGAAAGACATGACTCAAGATGCGGCATTGGATTGTCGCCCTCAGACCCCTCCAGCAGGCCTACTATCCCCATAGCTTCTTGATGCCAGATTTAGAGAAGTTTTCACTTTCCCAGTAATGGAGCAGAACCTGATCAATTGTACACCCCTATAACATGCACTAACAGTCAGTAGTGGTAGAAGGATTAAGGTGCACAAATACACTACACGTGGGAAGCATCACTGTGCAAAATGCTTGAACTAACTAAACATTAATGCGTAAATAACCGGAAATGTAATAATCTTCTGTATAGAATGAATTAAGAAGGTTTGCATGGCAGGACCGCATGTGTATGTAGTTAAAAGCATGACATGTATTGCTTTAACCTAATAAATAATGCTGCTTTCCTGCTTATGCTATGCTAGGATAACCGATAACATGGAGTAGTGTTAAGGGGGGTGGTAAACAGTGAAAATATATTATCACATAATGAATAAATGTCTGTTTTCTGTTCTTTCAGTAATGGACGAATCCTCCATTTTAATAAATTGACCACAAAATGGACGGGTGAAGCTGGGAGAGTGAGGGAACCATGTGACCACATGACTGAACTACTGTGTAAGGCTGCGAGAGCGTGACCTGGTGAAGGACAGAACATTTGACCAGCGACCAACACCGGTGTCTTCATGAGAACGGAACCCAAAAGTTGTTGAATTTATTAAATGTACAACAAATTGTAACATATGTACCCGTGAGAGAGAAGCTATATTGATGACTGTATAAAAAAGTTATTTAGAACAATGGGGTTGTCAAAAGTAAATGACCTCATGGTGGGATGACATCCCAGCCCTAGAACTCAACCAATCCCTTAGTTTAAAATTATGAATTTACAAACTATTGTGGGACGGACATGTAATTTTAAAGTATAAGAATAGGTGCTTTAGGGGTGTGGTTTAGCTGCTGCTGCAGGTCGCATAGACTGAAGGTGTCCAAGTGAGGGGTGCGCCGCTGATCGTCGGGTTGCAGAGAGGCCTAGCTTTTCCTGTCCTGTCCTGTCCTGTCCTGATTCCTGAGTCTTTGATCCCTGACTCTTGGTACAGGGGTCCCCCAGTGCTACCTAGGCCTGGGTGGTAGTTTTCCCCTTATGAATGTAATCTCCCTCTCTGTCTTGCATTGTATGGCATCAAATACCTAGGACCCTCTGCTTCTCCTCCCAAAGGGTGCCTTGCAGAGAAGCTATTAAAGTTAACCGGCATGCGGGAGGCTTAAATACTGCTCCTTTCTCCTGGGCCTCTTGCCCTGCCTATGCTGCGGTAATATGGAACATGCACAGGATCAAAAAGATGCCGCTATCTGCATGGCGCCACACACCTATGCAAACAAGGAAACATCTTCTTCGGGTTTGCATCGACTAGAAGAATGGACAAAGATACACTATTACAGTATTACTAATCTACACCTTCTACAGGTCAAATGGCCCAAGGGGAGTAAACTATCTGATCAGGCCTCAGTTCTTTACACTGGTCTTTTCTGGAACAGGACATGTAAGAGTGAGTGTGAGAGTCAGTGAGTGATATTGATACTACCGATTGCTTTAAAACTCAAAAAATGAAAAGTAGAACAAGCACAAAAGGAGCTTAATGTGAGAAAAATAAAGGGAAAGGATTTAAATGAAGGAGTGTGATGAAGAGGAAAACTATGGTTAAGGGAAACAGAAAAAGAGGTCCTGTGCACACGTTTCTGGATAATACTTTCATTAGAAATGATAGAGGAATGAAAAGGCTCAAAGTTTGTAGGATTTTGAAATGACGAAGGTCGACATCAGAAGTCTCAGTGCAAAGTATTTTTTATGTATGTCGATATCTGACCAATACATAATACAAAACAAATCAGCCGACACGTGTTTCGTCACACCGTATAAAGATGTGACTCTTCAGGGCTGGTTAAGCAGTAGAGTATGTGCATAAAGACCGATCCTAGGATCGACCTCACAGCGTGGTGAAGTAGGGGGCGAAGGATCCACCGTTCTCCATCCTGGAGAACGGTGGATCCTTCACTCCGCGATCCGCTGCATACCCGATTGTACAGCCATTTACCCTTGTGGTTGGTACTCTTCGCCCCCTACTTCACCACGCTGTGAGGTCGATCCTACGTACCGCACCCTTGTTTCTCACGCCCAAGATCGGTCTTTATGCACATACTCTACTGCTTAACCAGCCCTGAAGAGTCACATCTTTACACGGTGTGACGAAACACGTGTCGGCTGATTTGTTTTGTATTATGTATTGGTCAGATATCGACATACATAAAAAATACTTTGCACTGAGACTTCTGATGTCGACCTTCGTCATTTCAAAATCCTACAAACTTTGAGCCTTTTGATTCCTCTATCATGTCTAATGAAAGTATTATCCAGAAACGTGTTCACAGGACCTCTTTTTCTGTTCCCTTGAGTGGGTCTGACCCACTTGTTCACAGGGGCCTTTCTGGGTTAGTAACCCTGACCTGTCAGCACCGTATACAAACTATTTTTTGCTAGTGAAAACTCTTAGTGCACACGCTTGAGCGCCATCTTCCTTTATCCCTTTCTAACCCTTTCACATTGTGTTTTATGGTTAAGGGAAAGGTAATGGAAGTTACAGGAACAGATAAAGGTGGACACGAGAGAAAGAGGAATGAATGAGAGAAAACAGAAAAAGAAAGGTACTGCAAGTGGAAAAGATGTAAGGGCAGAGGGAAGTGGGTGGAGCTAGAAAGGCACAAGGAGGATCCAAACTAACAGTGCAAGGGGTAACAAATCAAGAGAAAATTAGAAAACAATGAAGTGAAGTAAAATAGTATAAAAGAGGGTTGGATCTATGAAAGGAGACGAGGAAAGGAACACCAGAAGTGGAATGAGGGCGATTAAAAAGGATGACAGCCTACAGGATGAAACTGGACTGAACCCGAAATCTGGGTTTACCATATGAGAGTGGAACACAAACTGGGAGGAGCGGAGCATAAAGAGAGGCTGATAGGGAAGGAAGAGGTGAACTATAGCATTTAGTAAAGGTTGTTGGAAGAGTGCTAAGGACCATTATGGGGGGCTCACCTTAATTACCTTTAGTTTAGAACCTTTTTTACTTTGTAATCAGGCAACACTAAATCACAGGCAGCATGAATATTACAGAGCAGTCTTAGGAGAGATTTTTTTTAGAATGTAAGGTGCTCAAACATCTGTCCTATTCATGCACCGCAGCTGCCTAGTGCCTTGCTTTTTTACCCATGACCTATTGGATGATAATCTTTTTTGACCAGAATTCTCGGCCCAGGGCTTTAATGCTTAGAAAGGACAGCACAGCTGCCTTACTCTCCAGCGGTAGCTGTGGCCGAGCAGCCAAGACTCACTCAGAGGAAGTGGTGTGAAGGCTGGCACTCGATATAACACATCTCAAATGCCAGCAAAGTTAATGAAGGTAAGTGTTCGATCACATGCATTGACTTCCAAACTGGAATATCTATTGTATATCACATTAGATCAACAGTACAGTTAAAGGTAAATGCTACAAAGCAAAAAAAGTTACAGCCCTAATCGTTTCAGATACATAATGTGAAGCAATTTTGACATGAAAGTGGAGGTATAATAAATTGGAGTATTAGTTGAGAGGGGGAGAACCCACCTTAAATAATAATCGCAATCCTTGTCAGGGTGAGCCACAAATGTCAACAGATAAACCAGGAGCGGCCCGTGAAGGTAAGAGCGGTAGGGTGATGGGGAGGGCAGATCGACAAGCGATGACGAGGGAAAATTAAATAAATATTTAATTTGTAATTTTCCCTCCTCGTCGTCTGTGGAGTTCCCCTCCACCCCACTGCCCTACCGCTCTTACCTGCTTGGGCCGCTCCTGAAATAAACCTGTGTTAAACCCTCTGGTAGCTTGCCAGGAAGCAGTCACGCTTCATTTAGAGCGGTCTAAAGTATTTATGAAGTACTCAAACAGTGATAAAATGAGAACACAAGAACAAACCCAAACCAATTCTGAATAATAGAGCACATTTCAGTAAATGAAATTACAATAAAATTATAAAAATCCAGCAAGTAGAACCTGGGTTTTACATTTTTAAAGTTTCAATAACAAATTGCGCAAATAATGTTTGCTGTGCACTGCTCCTCAATGGTTCCTGGATGGACTCTGAAGAGAGGCGCTCAGTCATTCTCACCAATCGAGTAGTGTAAGTGTCTTCTCTCACTCTTCCATCTCTATCCGCACAGCAATGTAACCTAAGACAATGCCAATACCTGTCCACCAGTGTGCTCGAGTACCTCATAACCTTTATGAAACGCTATAGAAATGCAGCTGCAGCAGAATATTGTTGGACCGATGGATCAGACATCAGAATCCTATCACTAAAGAAACCCTCCTCCGCCATGACCGGCCGGTGTTGTGTAATATCTGGTATCCCCACGGTATCGTGTATCCCCTGCACTTCGGGACTTTTCGGAAACGAAACTCAGCCCGGGCAGGTTCAGACAGAAGCAGCTGATCACTGCTCGGGCTGAGTTAGGGGATACAGGGGATACACGATTGAACAGCATGTCAAATATTACACAACACCGGCAAGATTTTTTAAGCAAAGAATTGACTAACGTTGCCTGATAACAAAAGGCCACGCCCTCCTTATGCATATGAGGGATTCTGTATAGGCAAGTGGGCATGCAGTGATGTAAAAGAAGAAGATGCAGCTCTCAACAAAATCGGCTATGGGATCCTAGAATGACACTTGTGCTGGCCTCCTTTCGGATGTGTCAAGTCCCTGAGCTAAGAGGGGATATAGCCCTTCCCCGCTGGAATTGCAAGGAACATTGAAACATGCTGGCAGTCCTATATAAAATAGGGGGCAGGGGTCACACATTGTGCTGCTTAAAAACGTGCAGTCATAGTTAACAAAATCACAAACAGGAAAGTTAGTGATTTTATTGTGCCAATGGGGTCCCCGTTTCTTCTGGCTACTTTATGATACATGATGCAGCCAGTGCTGTAGAAAGAATGTCACAGTCTTATGGCAAGCAAAATGGCTTCCCCTGCCATGGTATGTGTGTTATAGGATATATATAATTGGAAAACAGCACACCCCCATACACCCTTAGGCCCAGGTACAGCCTCACCTGTAGGTTTAATGATAGATTCTATACCTCTTGATCCAGCCCTGCCAAGGTTCCACCGTTCCACTCTCTTAACCCTATAGACTAAACTCCAGACCACTAATAGAGGAAGTCATTGCTTAAAAGTGGGCGATCCCATAGAGAGGGAGTAGATTCAGTAGAATGAGCTCTGCTGCCACTGATTCCAATGATAGAGACTAGGGTGCTTTTCTTTCCCCTTCCATATATTCATGTATTCAGTGAGCCGGAAAGAGCAGCTCACTTAGGTGAGGTGCAGTGCACAAGACCTGATAACTCACAGCATCACCTCTAGTCACACTATGTCGACGGTTGTGAGAAATTGTGACTTTTTCGGTAAAAGTTTTGGAAACTTAAAGCAAGTTATGTAACATTTTGTAAAGTTCGCTTCCTAGGTCCTTGTGTGAAAAGTGATAACAAGAGTATTGAAAAGTCGCATGAGACGGTGGTAGGAAAGGAGTTAGAAGGGGAATTGTCATTCACAGTACATTTTATGCTCAAATAAGTTTCCAATGTGTTCAAATGAATCCAAATTTTGACCAGCGATTTCAGATGGAAAGTCAGAAAATGTACCTAAAGCACATTTAGCGATATTTCACCATTGTTGAAAACATTTTGACAGGCCTACCTACTACAGTTGCAGATGTAGTCCCACGCACCTGCACCCCAACACTTACACGCTAGAAGTGCTCTTTAGCAACTGAGGCACCTTCATCCTGCACTGTCGCCAGAGAAATCATAAATGCTTTGCACAGGTGTAGAATATATTACGACTACGTGCTTACAGACTAACCCGTTCATCTGGAGGGTGGAGATCCCCTCTGACGCGTGGGTAGCGCTCAGTTTGGGGATTTACTGGAAGGGGCATTTGTGTGCAGGATGGTAAGCACAGAGCGGGCTTTTTGGAATGTTCGCAGGTGTTATTGGCAGTGCGGTTATGTGAAGCGAGAGACTTGAAAATAGGAAG
Source organism: Triturus cristatus (assembly GCF_964204655.1). NCBI lineage: Eukaryota > Metazoa > Chordata > Amphibia > Caudata > Salamandridae > Triturus > Triturus cristatus. Next base: position 424,675,282 of record NC_140584.1, on the reverse strand, counting down.
ATCATTTTTGCAATAGACAACCAGGCCGTGGTGATCAACAAGCAGCCCGCTGCTGATTTGTGCGTTCTGTGACTGCTTAGAAACCTATTGTTATGGTGTTCGCAGTGTAAATCTGTGATCCACTTTAACAAACACCAGATCCTCAATACTGGCATTGCTGTTTCACGGTCTCGGCTTCAATGGCCGATGTTCCTTGGCCTGGCACCTACAGCGAACAGACAAGGGAAGCAGTATCGGAAAACATGTGGAGCCCAGGACATTGAGGACTTTACAGTTAGCAGAAAGCTCACCGGCCTAGTCTACGAGACAGAGTGAGAAGAAGAGGAAAAGAGGAGGCAAGCATGGCAGCACAAGAAGACGACGTGGTCGACTTTGTAATGGAAATTATTGAGAAACAGTTGTTGACAGTGACCCTATCAGGGAAGATGGCAGGGATAGTATTCTGCCGAAATCTTTCTTTTAAATCTTTATTTCGACTCAAAGAGTCATAAAAGAATTCATACACATACAATGACAAAAAAAACAAAATTTACAAATAAAATCTCGACGACCAACTAGAGTGGGGCCCAGCTATTGCTAAAAAAAAGGGCGAAGTAATACGTGTCAATGCAGCAATACTTGGCTTTGCTAGAAAAATGGGCAACAGTCCGGTGGCCGCTTTGCTCAAACTATATCAAGCCAAAAGTGTTGCCATCGCCTGCTATGGCAGTGAGATATGGGGTTACTGCCAGACACGAGCCCTGGAGGTTACAGAAAACAACTTCTTAAAGAAGGTATTGAGGCTGCCAAGGGGCACCGGAAATTTCTCGGTACACGAGGAATTAGGTGTACCATTCCTGAGTGACAGAATAGCAGCAAATCCCCTGTTATGTTGGCTGAACTCCTGGCTAAATGATGATATACCTCTCACTCATGCTATACTAGAAGAAGCTCTAATCTGGGACGGTAGGTTTAAGGTTCCATGGCTAAGGTATATTAACGACCGCCTCACTGAAATGGGGCGACCGGATCTGTTCTCATCCCCAAATTTTATAACTAAAGCTGATATAATTTTTGTGAAAAAGACATTCATGTCCACTAGGTATCTCGCCCGGGAGGAGGGCGAGTTGACGAAAGATAGTGTAAGGAAACACGCCCTATTTAAGACATGTTTTCAAATGGAACCATACCTATCCTGGCCTATGTCAGGGTATGAACGCTATCTCTTGATAAGGTTCCGTTTTGATTTATTTCATCTCCTGTTGGCAGTACCAAAAGGAGCCCATCGAGGCCAAGTGTTACCTGCTTGCGGCTGCGACGGGAAGTCTCCGCAAGATTTGGCACACTTTTTATTTGTTTGTCCTTATTACCTAGTACCTCGGAGACTGTATTTGAAGCCTTGCTTAAAGGATTTACAATTTACCCAAATTAAACCAGCACTTTATTACCTCCAACTCCTGAATTGCGATTATACTTTGTTTATATGCAGTTTTCTGAAACTTGCTATCACCTTCAGGAAGAGTATGGAAGGTTAATTATGCTGCTACTATCGCTGTATTTTTATCCCTTTTTAACTCTGTATAATTATTTATATTTTTAACTTGTTGTATCATATGTGTTATCCTGGTTTTAAAATACTCTTGGATATTATCTTGCGTTTTATTGATGAAATGGATGGTTTCTCTTTATATGAAAGGAATATGTTATGTCTGTATGTTCTAAAATGTACTTTTATGGATGTATTGTATTACATTCGAATAAAGATATAAACAACGACTGCTTAGAAACCTATTGTTATGGTGTTCGCAGTGTAAATCTGTGATCCACTTTAACAAACACCAGATCCTCAATACTGGCATTGCTGTTTCACGGTCTCGGCTTCAATGGCCGATGTTCCTTGGCCTGGCACCTACAGCGAACAGACAAGGGAAGCAGTATCGGAAAACATGTGGAGCCCAGGACATTGAGGACTTTACAGTTAGCAGAAAGCTCACCGGCCTAGTCTACGAGACAGAGTGAGAAGAAGAGGAAAAGAGGAGGCAAGCATGGCAGCACAAGAAGACGACGTGGTCGACTTTGTAATGGAAATTATTGAGAAACAGTTGTTGACAGTGACCCTATCAGGGAAGATGGCAGGGATAGTATTCTGCCGAAATCTTTCTTTTAAATCTTTATTTCGACTCAAAGAGTCATAAAAGAATTCATACACATACAATGACAAAAAAAACAAAATTTACAATAATACAAGACATCTATAATCTAGGGTGGATGCAACAACAGTTACAGGAGTATTCCAACATAAAAGAACCACATAGAGAAGAATTTTGAATTTCAGTTCAGCAAATAAGTTCTTCTCATATTCCATACAGCTGCTAGGTACTTGCTGATGGCAAATACAGTGGGGGGGGGATAAATCACTTTTCAGCAGCCTATATGCATCTAAGTGGTGCCTAAAACCCCAATTCCTGCAAATGGGAATAATCCACTTTTTCCTAGATTTAATGTACGAGGGCCAAAAAAACAATAAATGAATATCGTCCTCTAGCTCGCTAGAGCAAGCAGGACAATTTTTTGGAGTAGGCGGATGCCATTTGCTGGTAAGGGCTCTGGTTGGAAGTGCATTGTATCTCCATTGTAAAAATAATTTTCTCAGGGCAATAGGATTAATATCATCCAACACTGTTTCCAAATTGTAGTGATCCTTCATAGATATGAAGGTAGTGGTCATTGGTCCCAATTTGTCACTTACAAGGGATACTGAGAGACTGTAATTATGATATAATGCAACCAATTCTTTACGCGATATGGTTGCACAGGCCTCTAAAGGTTTTGTCCACAAAGTCGAAAGTCCCAACCTAAAAAGTTAGTTTTTAACGTACTTAAGCCATGGAGTGTTGCATAGAGCTGCGTGTAGGTAGAGTTCCATAAGTTCGGAACGATAACTCAGGAGTTCAGGGGTTATCCAAAGACGCCTCCAAAAAGTTAGGGGCTTCACACCAAGTTCCTCCTTTATTGGTTTGAATCCCATATCGAGCCTTAGGGGAAGAAGCGGCGTACTTGATGGAAGGGTAGCCAAGTTCCGTAAGAACTTGTTTTCCGTAGCGGCAATTTCCGGGGCACACTCAATGCCCCAGAGTTCGCCGCCATATATTAAAGCCCCGCGAGCCTGCATTTTATAAATTTCCAGGGGCGGACCGATAGGATGAGTCATGGATTGATTCCATAGTTTCAGAATTCCCGCCACCCTTTGAGTTAGCTTTAGATTTGATTTTATCTGATGATGGGACCAAGACATTTTTTCATTCAAAGTTAGTCCCAAATACTCGAAAGTATGGACTCTCTCTAGGCTAATGCCATTTATGGTGGGGTTAGGACGAAGGGACCTGGGGGGATTAAAGATCATGAATTTAGTCTTAGCCGTATTGATCTCTAGTCCCCGATCAGTACAAAAGGAGACAAAGCCATCTAGGACTCGTTGGAGCCCCATGGGGGTCTTAGCTAGGAGCAGGGTGTCGTCAGCGAACATAATGGCAGAAATGCCAATGCCCGCGAGCCGTGGAGCATCTCTATCTGGCACATAATTTAAACAAGAAATGAGACCATTTACGTAGAGACAAAACAATGTGGGAGCCAGGACGCAACCCTGCCGTACCCCTCTTTCGACAGGGAAGCTAGCTGATAAGCTACCATCTCTACCACATCTTACCTTCGCATAATTATTAGTATGAAGGCGAACTAATATATGCAAGAGAGGACCCGGAAGGCCTAAATCTTGTAACACAGTCCACAATTTTGTGCGTGGGACTAAATCAAAGGCCGCACGCAGGTCAACAAAGACTGTGTAAAGGGAGCCCCCCTCTATCTTTACTGTTTTCCAGAAGAGCATGCATAATCTAAAAATCTGATCTGTTGTAGAGACGCTCTTTCTGAAACCAGCCTGATAGTTGCTCAGAATCCCAAAGGTCTCCATCCAATCCGTAATACGATCCAGGATCAGCCTCGAGAAGAGTTTCTGGGCAACATCTATCAGACTGATAGGCCTATAATTTCCGGGCAACAAGGGGGACCCTTTTTTAAAAATAGGCACAACTTCAGCACCGAGCCAGGTAAGAGGGACAGGCAAACCATCAAGGATTGCGTTGAATAATAATGTGAGATAAGGTACCCAAACTCTAGGTTCATGTTTGTACAGATCTCCTGGTACCCCGTCAAATGCAGGTGCTTTACCTGGAGGGAGCAAAGAAATTGCAAGTTGGATCTCACTTAGCGTGAAATTTACCTGATCCTGACTAGATACAACATGTAATGGGGCCTCCGAGGCAAATGATAAGCCCCTATATTGAGAGCTAAAATGACTTTCCCAAGCTTCAGGAGCAATATTTGTTTTTAAAATTGCGGGAGGTTCAAGTGTGCCAGTGGACACAATCAACCAAAATCTCCGTGCGTCCCTGGATTGTGAAGCAGAAGTTAAGTTTTCCCAATTTTCTGAAGCCCACTCCAATTTGGCATGGTATATTAGGGATCTATAGGTCTGTCTCTTGTGTTGGATGTCAAGCTTACAAGCTTTCTTTTTTATTGCATCCAGCAAATCACTCTTGGCCAATCTGCAGGTCCTATTGTACCAGTGAGGCCGATTTGCAGATCCTTTTTTACAAGGGACAATTGGATTGAATAAACCAGACAATGTAGAGAATAATTCCTCATTAGTGCTGGCCAATTTACCATAGTAAATGGAAGAGGAATACTGCTCTATAATATCAACTACATTGTTTAGTGCAGAGGCCACTACTGCGTAGACTTGGGATAATTCTTGGTGATTACCAACCAATTTATTCCATTTAATTCTTCGTTTATTGTTTGTAAGAGTGGCTGAACCGGATGTCTCCGTGTTAACTAATGGCACTGAAACAAGAGGGCACAAGCCCGATAGGGAGACATCCAATATCAGGGGGTTATGGTCGCTCTCCCCTCTAGGGATCACCTGAAAGTCAGAGACTCTATTCCATTCCTTGGTCTGTACAAAAATATAGTCGAGTCTGGCCTCCCTACCTGACCTATTAAATGTGGGCCTTGGGGGATTGTCTGAGATGGTTCGTCCATTACAAGCCCTAATCGAATGGACCATTGTCAGGGAAGTAATCTGGATAGCCAGGGGGGCCCAAGCCCTAACCATTGGGCCCACAACCTGGGGAATATTCCAGATTTCATCTTCCTCAAGATTTATTTGGTCCACTAGCCCCTCAAGTGGTTCGAAATGAGAGTTAAAATCAACAGCTATAAGGAGCATTGTACGGTCAGGGATCCTGGTTAGGACAAGTGACAGGGCATCAATCACCCGGGATTCCGCACAGAAATTCACGGGCCTAGCATACACATTAATCACCGCTAGCTTAATATCTAAGCCCCAGTCCAATATCAGACATAAAATATCGTCAGAGCCAGTTTCAAAGTTCGAGACAGTACATCCCAAGTGAGTGGCGACCCAGGTAGTTAAACCTCCGGAGGGACGGCCGCGGCCACCCCACACAGCCGCAATTGAGAAAGTGGCAAAGCCCACTCGATGGTAATCTTGTCTTGCCCAAGTTTCTTGGAAACAGCAAATCTGATGGAGATCTATAAAGGAGCCCCATATTGGACAATCAAGTTTGCTAGCTAAACCAGCTATATTCCATGAGAGAACTTTGTGTCTAGCTATACAATTAGAAGCAGCAGCGGGGATTCTACAGAGAGGTGGCTCACACAGATTCAACGAAGTAGTAGAAATGGTGGGAACAGAAATAGAAGCAGGACAGGAGGACTGCTGTTTAGGAAGTGGAGACGCATCAGATGAGGGAACAAGAATGGGAACCACCTGCCCGAGTCAATCAACATCTTCGAGGCAGGCATACCTGTTATGGGTTAAATAGTCAACACGTAAGGGCTCACCAAAGCGGATGTACCTCTGTCTACCTCTCAACGAGTTAGCCCCAAATTTAGTCCAATTACCATCCATCTCAGCCTGGGAAAAAGTGTCAATTGGAGGATAGAATGAAGACAGTGGTAAGGGGTTAATAAGAGAGGTACCAATACTACCAATCCAATTAAGGATATAGGGAGCAGTTAGAGAGTTACTGAAATTTACCAAAATACAGTCACCCTTAATGTTCTTCGTGGTGCTTCCCAACCAAGGAACCCTCCTAACCATTAAAACCTGCGACCCAATATTTGGCGGGAGAGGCCTATGCGTATTCAGCCAATTAATGACTTTATTTTTTAGAGAGGCGTAAGATTCGGACTCAGGATTAGTAAGTTCAGGGACGCCGGTTAAAATTACAACATAGGGTGAAGCTTCTGGAGGGAGATTAATTGCATTTTTCCTGTTTATTCGAGCCATGTTTGAATAAATGTGAGCACCTGGGTCCCCACGGGTTTGAACCAAATCTGTATGTTTGGGGTTGAGTAGTGGAGTAGGAATCTTGGTTAAATTTTTTGATTGGCATTGGTCAGGAGCAGAGTTAGAAATTGGAAGAGAAGAAGGTATGTGCGAAGAAAGATTAGGTGTAGAATCCGGAATTCTCGGTTCGCATGCATCATGTGATTTGCCTCTGCTCACTGGTAAGTTTACGGGGGCTGTTAAGGCCCTTTCTATTTCTTTAAGCCTTGCATCAATAACATCAAACCTAGCGAAAGAGCAGTATTTATAATATCAGTGAGTCGGGCATGTCCCTCATCATGTCCGTGATCACAGTCAAAAACAGGTATAGGGGTATTAGGTTTCGGTGAAATTGATACCAATGGTAGTTTAGAGATGCCACTGGTAACTTGTGCAGATCTAGTACGTGTTGGAGTAGATGCATTAGCAATACTAGTATGAAATCTATCAAGTCTAGCTTTCTTCCCTCTCTTAATACTCCCCACACGTTTTCTTTTAGGGACTGCGCCCTGCTTGATATACTGGGCACAGGTCGACGTCAATTCAGATGGTAGTGGGTGCGTAATTTGGTCTAAACACTCAGGGATAGATTGGAGAGTGTCTCTGCGTGAGGGGGAACTAGATCTTAGATCATGTAATACAGATTCAATTGTATGGTCAATACTATCCATTAGTGCTGCCTGTGACTCATCAAAATTCGAAGGGGACCCTACAGATGCAATTAAACCCAGTGAAGACCTCCGCGTGCTAACAATCCCATCAGATAAACGCCTTTCTAACATATTCAATTCCCCCTGAATTACAGAGTTAGCCCTGATGATAAAATTGTCCAGAGTACCAGATACAATAGATTGAGGTCTTAATACTTTACTTCGAGTATCCATGGTATCAGGCTTCCTCGGACACGAGGACGACAGTAAGGCAGTACAAAGAGACAGGGCCCGGTCCGGTCTTGTCCGTGCTTGAACGAGCTTAAACGGGCCCGCCCTTTGCCCGGGCTTCGCCCCGGACTGCGCCCCGCACGCGTCCCGCTGTCGCGATAGTAGGCGTTAATTTATGTAGTGGGAGGAGGAGGGGCCGGGAAGAGTGACCAGGTGTGCTGAGCAGATTTCGTGGCTACGCACCCTGGACCTCGCAGTCCCAGCAGGAAAAACAGGCTCCGAATGTGCTAGCGCTATCAAGGATGTCCCAGAAGCTCCTCGGTGCAGGATGAATAAAAGAGTTTAAAACACCAAAGTCTGCGCCTACGAGCGGCTCCCGCGAAGCGGGGGCCGCGAGGCGTTATGTAGGCGAGGCAGTGGGAGGAGGGGCCGGGAAGAGTGACCGGGTGCGCTGAGCAGATTTCGTGGCTACGCACCCTGGACCTCGCAGTCCCAGCAGGAAAAACAGGCTCCGAATGTGCTAGCGCTATCAAGGATGTCCCAGAAGCTCCTCGGTGCAGGATGAATAAAAGAGTTTAAAACACCAAAGTCTGCGCCTACGAGCGGCACCCCCGCTCTGTGGAAATGCTTCTGTATTTACAAGCCTAATTGTGGTGATTGTGTGAGGCACATTATGAAGGGGTGGGCTGGAGAGAAGGGTAGGAAAGAAGATGGGAGAAGTCCATAATGGTGGAAAAGATTATAGGAAATTATAGGTCAGGCGTAAACTGCATGTATGTCCCCCTGAAAGGGGGAACAACCTTTACAACGCAACTTTTACAACGCACTACACTTACAACGCATTTTTTACAACGCAAAATCCACTACAACGCATTCCATTACAACGCATGACACTACAACGCATTTTTAAAAACTACCTTTACAACGCATTCCATTACATCGCATACTACCTTTACAACGCATACCATTACAACGCATAATATTACACTACACTATCCAACACTTACCCTACTGTTGCACCCCCTGGAGTTAGAATAGTAATTTTTACCCCTATACTATCCAACACTTACCCTACTGTTGCACCCCCTGGAGTTAGAATAGTAATTTTTACCCCTATACTATCCAACACTTACCCTACTGTTGCACCCCCTGGAGTTAGAATAGTAATTTTTACCCCTATACTATCCAACACTTACCCTACTGTTGCACCCCCTGGAGTTAGAATAGTAATTTTTACCCCTATACTATCCAACACTTACCCTACTGTTAAACCCTCTGGAGTTAGAATAGTAATTTTTACCCCTATACTATCCAAAACTTACCCTACTGTTGCACCCCCTGGAGTTAGAATAGTAATTTTTACCCCTATACTATCCAACACTTACCCTACTGTTGCACCCCCTGGAGTTAGAATAGTAATTTTTACCCCTATACTATCCAACACTTTCCCTACTGTTGCACCCCCTGGAGTTAGAATAGTAATTTTTACCCCTATGCTATCCAACAATTACCCTACTGTTGCACCCCCTGGAGTTAGAATAGTAATTTTTAACCCTATGCTATCCAACAATTACCCTACTGTTGCACCCCCTGGAGTTAGAATAGTAATTTTTAACCCTATACTATCTAATACTTACCTTAAATGCAGTTTAACATTATGCGTTGTAATGGTATGCGTTGTAAAGGTAGTATGCGTTGTAATGGAATGCGTTGTAAAGGTAGTTTTTAAAAATGCGTTGTAGTGTCATGCGTTGTAATGGAATGCGTTGTAGTGGATTTTGCGTTGTAAAAAATGCGTTGTAAGTACATGCGTTGTAAAAGTGTGCGTTGTAACGACGTACATCCCCCTGAAAGATGTAGTTATAGTGGTCCTTCTTCATTTGCTTGTTTTTTGGTGCCTTGAGAGTCTCTTAAGTGGTGTGGTCGAGGAATTGTGACGGAATGTGAGACAGGGATGAAGAGCAGTAAGAGACCAGCCTGTGAATAAAGATGCATAGTAGTGAAACTGACCAGCATGGATAGGGGATGCAAGTGTACGTGGGGACATCAGGTAGGAGTAAGGTTTGCCCAGTATTGCCCTACAGGTAGAATGTACAATTGACGGGTGCATTGCACTGGTGCATTTTCAGGCATGAATATGGAATGGGGTGACAGACAAGCAAGTATTAGGCACACTGATGAAATGCCTAAAGGGAAAGGGAGGGTCTCCAAAAAGAGTGGGTCTCACTCATTCAGGTCAGAAGTGGTGACAGAGTGTCATGGCCTGGCATGGGTTCAGGAGAAGCTGAAGAGTTTAGGTAGGTGGAGGTTGGTCTCTGTTTGAGGGCATGTAAAATGAGGGGATGATTGTGAGTGGGTCCTTGTCTTGAAGTTGATCTGGATTTTGTGGCCACTCCATAGTGAAGTGGGGAAAGGAGCATGCAGGAATGGCAATCTTATTGCCAGTAGCTGAGTTTGGACGACAAGAAGGTGTCAGGGGTGTGGCAAGGAAAAGGAGGATGCGATGGGGCCAACTATTACACATGTTAGTGAGCTGGGAGAGAAATGGCGCCTGGCCCAAAATGTTACTGATTCAATTAAGAGAGAATGATTTGGTACAGAGGATGGGCCTGAAGATATTGAAGATGATGAAGAGAGACTTGAAGCCAATGTAGGATAGGTGAGAACCACCTGCCATTTTTTGGACCTAGTTGCTGCCTGGGAGTTCAAGGAGGGGGGTATCGCAAGCCTGTGTCCATAAACAGGATGCATAAATAAGTAGACAGAGAGATGGCCAGAGTTTTTGTAAGGCCAGACATATGGAATTAGTTCATCAGGAGGACATGCAATACAAATGGCTGATGTTCAGGGAATTTGGGGTGTACTTGTCCCTCCTGGGAAACAGGACGTGTCTGGTAAAGGAGTCAGAGGTATTGGAGAACTGGTGGGGGCAGATGGACTGATGCTGAAAGGGCAACAAAGAACACATCAGGTTATGGTCTTTCCGGTGCTGGAAAAGAGAGCTCAAGTTAATACAAGGAGAGAGGAGGGAAGATTTAGGATCTGTGAAATGGACGGAAAGAACATCACAATGAGGAGAACAGATAGTTAGGCCTAGTGCTGTCAGGCCGGACAGGAAATTGACCGAGCTTTATGCTTGAGGAATATGAGTTATTCAAAAACCCAGCAATCACAGTTTCGGGTTAGTGAAGTGAAGGAATGTTAGACATTAAGGGTACAGCAAATTTTTAAGAGTGGGGTTGGGTTAAAGTACATTTGTTAGTACAATGGCAGGGAACTTTAGCGCATGCATCTTAGCATACCGTGGCTTATTGTGAGCTCGACTTCCTTATGAATGTAATGAACTTTTCTACAGTGCTTCAAAGGGGAAAAATTAAGTGCAGGTACTCATTAAAATGAGCTAGAGGTGTGTCGAGTGGGTGGGGCTAAGGGCAAGACATGATGATACATAATATGACATATAACAGTAAAAAGCATAACTCATTCAATCACTTCAAAAGTGCAAAAGTGATTCTGTATACATATATATATATATGTATATGTGTATATATATATATTCACTGAAAAAACCATAGGTTTCACACATGTTATAGTTAGCGGAAATTTTACTGATAAAAAACCAATGAAATTCCCCCGTTATAGTTAGTGCAGGCAACTATAACTCACGCGACCGCAATCCTCTGCTGATGCTAATACTGTATTTAGACACTTATTTGCCCATGTCTTCTTCCATACATTTTTAGCTATACATATATTACAAATATTTTTTTTTCATAAAGACACATATGTCATCAGCAGAAGATTGCGGTCGCGTGAGTTATAGTTGCCTGCACTAACTATAACGGGGGAATTTCATTGGTTTTTTATCAGTAAAATTTCCGCTAACTATAACATGTGTGAAACCTATGGTTTTTTCAGTGAATTTGCAAGGTTTTTTAAATGCTAATTCCTAACTATAACGTGTGTGAAACCTATGGTTTTTTCAGTGAATTTGTACGGTTTTTTAAATGCTAAGTTACTTTACGCCATTCGTGGCGTGCGCGCCCACTTAACGCAGTTCGTTCCGTGCGCGCACGGTGCGCTTCGCGCACCGTGCGCGCACAGTAAGCACGCGGTGCGCTTCGCGCACCGCGCGCCCACTTTACGCAGTTAGTGCCGTGTACGCAAGATGCGCTTCGCGCACCGTGCGCACATGGAGGACATATGATGCACTTCGTTTTGAAAGGTAATATTTTAATTTTTCATAAATATTATAAGCCATGCACAAATGGTGCCCTTCGGGCACCATTTGCACACGGGGTGAACAGAGTGTGGATAATTTTTATTTTTATTTTTATTTTTTTAAATATTATAGTTTATCTCATCTGTTATAAGCCATGCACAATTGGTGGGCTTCGGCCACCAATTGCACACGGGGTGGGGAGAGTGTGGATAATTTTTTTTTTTATATCATTTTTTACCGTACGCGTACGGTAAGCGTAATCGGCGAAATTAGCGAAAAAAAAAAAATTCAGTTTTTGGCCTTGGGGGATCTTTGGGGACTCCCTCAACATGGCTATGTGTGTGGGAGCTGTCTAAACAGCCCCTTTACATGTTTTTGTGCTTTGTATTTTCATCATCACTCTCAGTGCGAGAGAGAAAATGGCGGCTGCCGCTTCCTGGTTTCGGCCGATTCGAATGTTTACTAAGATCTAAGAGCCAATCAGAATCGCGCTCGCGCACGCCACCGTACGCGTACGGTAAGCGTACCGTAAGCGCACCGTAAGCTGGCTCAGATATATATATTGATTTAAAGGCTATTTTCTCAGAATCTACTGAACAGATTTACACCAAACCTACAAAAGGCACTTCCTTGACCTGAGGACTACCTCTCTGCCAAATTTCAAGTAATTCTGTTCAGCCGTTCGGGCTGTAGCCCTGTCTAAAGGTCCTATGGAAAAATGCATGGGAAAAACGCGTTTTGGGACCCCCCTTTTATCTCAGCCCCCGCTTGACGAATCCCCCCGAGACTTTCAGGGTAGGAGCGGAGGATTCGTCGACCGGCGCCAAAGTTATTCAAAATATAATGTTGCGGATTTCCTATGGAAACGTGGTCCTAACTATAACTACCTACTGGCGACCGCCAGTAGGTAGTATATATATATAGATACTTCTTCTTGTGTTTCCTCATAGAAGAACGGAACAGACTCCAATTATTTGGTGCTTTTATTTGTTGCTTCTTGCCGCCATTACGCGTTTCGGGCTACCCAGAGCCCTTGATCACATGACATGCTCACATTTTTCCCCGATTTTTAAAGTGACACAGTGCTTACTAGTGCTAATAAATATAAAAGACAGACAAACATGTTGTTCTCTGTTTGTTATACTATTGCATTTGTCTTTAGTCTTGGTGTATATTCTTGAAAACTTCATCAAAATACATAAATAAATAAATATTTTTACGGAACATTTATAAATATTAATAGATATTGATAGATATCACTCTGGGTCGTTATAACTATTAAAACACAAGTTAAAAAGCCACATATCTGCGGATGTCAGAACCTTCCTGCAGGTTAAATCAGCATAATGCAAGATTATTTTCAATAATTCAATGATGTGTAAATCTGCTATTTTTCTAAAAACAATATAATTGTAAAATACATATTTCTTTTATAAAAAAAGAACATAAAAATGACACATAATTGAAATTCCAATTAGGTCACCACTTTAGCTGTTGACAGCACTGTTGTGTTATTGCTGGCTAATCCATATCTGCTTATTATGATCGCTATAATAAACCTGTGCTTATGTTAGAACCCATTTATATAATTATGATGAAGTTCATAGTACAATACATGATGTGCAAAGTATGCTATAAAAGTGCTAATGTGCTGGTTTTAACAAACCTTGTTACTCTTCGTTCGAATATTAAAGTGACACCATGCTTTAGTGCAAAAAAAAAAGTTTTTTTTGTTTTTACTGTGTACCATGAGCCCATTGCACTACTAGTAAAAACACCAGGTATTATGACAAGGAGGAGGGGCAGATTAAAATATCATAATGTATTAACAGGCTTATATTCAATGTTCAGAGTATTCATATTAAAGCCAGGTGTACAAATCTTCAGTTGTGTTCAAACCGTGCGGACTCTTACTGTCTAGTTCTAGAATGTATTTTGTTTCCAGACGCCTGAGTATTGCTTCCCTGTTGCCTCCCCGTCTTAATGGGGGGACATTATCAACTACATAGTACTTCAACCGATTCAAGTCTTTGTTGTGTGTTTTGTTGAAGTGGCGGGCTACCGGATAGGAACTATCGTTATTGGTAATTGCCCGTAGATGTTGTAGTATCCTCTTGTGGACCTGGAGACGTGTACTGCCAATATATCTCAATCCACAAGAGCATTCTAATATGTAAACAGCAAACTCCAATTTGCACGTTAAAAACGTACTGATGAGAATAGGTTTGTCATTGAAAGGTGAGTGGTACATGGTTTTACTTTCCCCGTATTTACATGCCTTGCATGTTGCACACCTCACAAAACCTTTGCGTTTGGTCAGCCAGTTGGAATTGGTAGGAACTTCAGGGCTGCTACTGACTAGGTGATCACTGGTACTACATGCTTATATATATTCACTTAAAAAACCATAGGTTTCACACATGTTATAGTTAGCTGTACATTTCACTCGTAAAAAACCAATGAAATTCCACGTTATAGTTATATCAGGTAACTATAACTTGCGCGCCCACAATAAACTGCTGATGACGTCACATAGTACATCACTCATGACATGGTCAGTGACATCACTCATGACATCAATGATGACATCTGAAATTACACATTGTGGATTGCGGTCGCGCAAGTTATAGTTACCTGATCTAACTATAACGTGGAATTTCATTGGTTTTTTACGAGTGAAATGTACAGCTAACTATAACATGTGTGAAACCTATGGTTTTTTAAGTGAATTTGCAAGGTTTTGTAAATGATAATTCCTAACTATAACGTGTGTGAAACCTATGGTTTTTTCAGTGAATTTGTACGGTTTTTTAAATGCTAAGTTATGTATTTATTTTTTTATTTTTTTTTCTGGTTTTTCACTATGCGCACACCCTGCGCGCACGGTGCACTTCACGCACCGTGCGCGCGCTGTGGGCGCTCGGTGCGCTTCGCGCACCGAGCGCCTACGTTGCGCAGTCCATGCCGTGCGCGCCTCACCTTTTTTTTACGCAGTAACATTTGTTTTTTTCTCCCTTGTGGGTCCTTTAATTTATTTAATAAATGTGATTGTTACTTCTTTATTTATTTATTTATTTTTTTATTGCCGTGCGCATACGGTAAGCTTACCGTACGCGTACCCCGCGATTTTTTTTTCAAATTATTACATTTATTTTTCGTACTTTTGGGTCCTTCTTGGACCCCCTGACAAACACTAGGGGGTCTGCAACTCTCTTCGTTGCCCCCGTTTCACGTTCCCCACCTTTGTTTCTCAGTGCGAGAGACAGAAAATGGCGACCGACACTTCCTGATTTCGACCAATTCGAATGTTTACAGTCATGTAACCACCAATCAGAATTGAGCTCGCGCACGGCACCGTACGCGTACGGTAAGCTTACGGTAAGCGCACGGAGCGCGCTTACAGATATATATATTGATTTAAATGCTATTTTCTCAGGACCTACTGAACAGATTTACACCAGACCTACAAAAGGCACATCCTTGACCTGAGGACTACCTATCTGCCAAATTTCAAGTAATTCTGTTCAGCCGTTCGGGCTGTAGCTGTGTCTAAAGGTCCTATGGAAAAATACATGGGGAAAACGTGTTTTGGGACCCCCCTTTTTTCTCAGCCCCCGCTTGACGAATCCCCCCGAGACTTTCAGGGTAGGAGCGCAGCGTAGCGCCCCATTAGTTTTGAAAATTTTGCGAGGATTCGTCGACCGGCGCCAAAGTTATTCCAAATAGAATGTTGCGGATTTCCTATGGAAACACGGTCCTAACTATAACTATCTACTGGCGACCGCCAGTAGATAATATATATATATATATATATATATAGAATATATATATATATATATATATATTCACTGAAAAAACCATAGGTTTCAGACATGTTATAGTTAGCGGAAATTTTACTGATAAAAAACCAATGAAATTCCCCCGTTATAGTTAGTGCAGGCAACTATAACTCACGCGACCGCAATCCTCTGCTGATGCTAATACTGTATTTAGACACTTATTTGCCCATGTCTTCATCAATAAATTTTTAGCTATACATATATTAGAAATATTTTTTTTTCATAAAGACAGATATGTCATCAGCAGAAGATTGCGGTCGCGTGAGTTATAGTTGCCTGCACTAACTATAACGGGGGAATTTCATTGGTTTTTTATCAGTAAAATTTCCGCTAACTATAACATGTCTGAAACCTATGGTTTTTTCAGTGAATTTGCAAGGTTTTTTAAATGCTAATTCCTAACTATAACGTGTGTGAAACCTATGGTTTTTTCAGTGAATTTGTACGTTTTTTTAAATGCTAAGTTACTTTACGCCATTCGTGGCGTGCACGCCCACTTAACGCAGTTCGTTCCGTGCGCGCAAGGTGAGCACGCGGTGCGCTTTGCGCACCGCGCGCCCACTTTACGCAGTTAGTGCCGTACACGCAAGGTGGGCACGCAGTGCGCTACGCGCACCGCGTGCCCACGTTACGCACCGTGCGCACATGGAGGACATATTATGCGCTTCCTTGTGATAGGTAATCTGTTAAATTTAATTTGTAAGTGATGACAATAATATGCCATGCACAGAGAGTTTTTTTTTTTTTATTAAAATTTTTAGCGTAAGCGCACCGTACGCGTACGGTAAGCGTAATCGGCGAAATTTTCAAAAAATAAAAATTTACCGTTTTTGGCCTTTGAGGACTCAACTAACATGGCTATGTGCATGGGCGCTGTCTAAACAGCCCCTTTATATGTTTTTTGCCTTTATTTACAGCCCCCCCTCAGAGTGCGAGAGAGAAAATGGCGGCCGCCGCTTCCTGGTTTCGACCGATTCGAATGTTTACTTAGATGTAACAGCCAATCAGAATCGCGCTCGCGCACGCCACCGTACGCGTACGGTAAGCTTACGGTAAGCGTACCGTAAGCTGGCTCAGATATATATATTGATTTAAAGGCTATTTTCTCAGAATCTACTGAACAGATTTACACCAAACCTACAAAAGGCACTTCCTTGACCTGAGGACTACCTCTCTGCCAAATTTCTAGTAATTCTGTTCAGCCGTTTGGGCTGTAGCCCTGTCTAAAGGTCCTATGGAAAAATGCATGGGAAAAACGCGTTTTGGGACCCCCCTTTTATCTCAGCCCCCGCTTGACGAATCCCCCCGAGACTTTCAGGGTAGGAGCGGAGCGTAGCGCCCCACCTATTTTGAGAAATTCGCGAGGATTCGTCGACCGGCGCCAAAGTTATTCAAAATAGAATGTTGCGGATTTCCTATGGAAAAGGGGTCCTAACTATAACTACCTACTGGCGACCGCCAGTAGGTAATATATATATATATATATATATATATATATATATATATATATATATACACACATATATTACCTACTGGCGGTCGCCAGTAGGTAGTTATAATTAGGACCTATTATCCATAGGAAATCCGCAACATTCTATTTGGAATAACTTTGGTGCCGGTGGACGAATCTTCGCGAAATTTTCAAAACTCGTGGCCCGCTCCGGCCAGGTCCTAACCTAAAAGTCTCGGGGTAATTCGTCAAGCGGGGGCCGAGAAAAAAGGGGGGTCCCAAAACGTGTTTTCCCCATGCAATTTTCCATAGGGACCTTTAGTCGCAGCTACAGCCTGAACTGCTGAATAGAATTACACCAAATTTGGCAGAAAGGTAGACCTTGGTTCAGAGTCGTGCCTTTTGCTTAAATGGTGTCAATCCGTTCAGTAGTTCCTGAGAAAATCAAAATCACATATATATCTATGGCCGCGCTGCATCTGCGCACCCTGAGTGCACCCTTCCGATCATGAGCTGTATGCTAATTGACTGTCAACACTCCAAACCAGGAAGTGTTGGCAGCCATCTTGTGCCTTGGTAGAACCGAGGCACAAGAAACCTAAGAAAAAAACGTCAAAAACGCAAAAAGGGGGCAGGGTAGAAACACCCTGACCCCCTAGGCCTGCTCATGGGGTCCCACAAGGACCCCCAGGGCCCAAAAAAACAAATATATATATTTTTTAAATCAGCGAGATTTGCGCACCCAGCGCGAATTTTGGCAGAATTCTTTTTTAAAAACGAAGCGCGGGAGCCTGGGAGTTGGGGGGCAAGTCCCGGGGGCAAAGTTTTTATGTGAATGGGGGCCCCAGAGGGGACCCTCCAGCCCTGGGCAATGCCACACCCTGGGGCTATAAAAAGTTATGTGTGGGGGGCTCACAGCCCCACAGCCCCGGGGACCGCCACCCCACGGGGGCTTCAATATAAGTGGGTGGGGGGCTCAAAGGCCTCCCAAGCCCTGGGGACAACCACCACCCGGGGCTTCTTTAAAGTATGTGCGGAGGGGCTCTCAGACCCCCCCCAGCCCTGGGGACCGCCACCCCGGGGCTTTTTTTTGTAAACAAAATACCCGTGCGGCCCCCCCTCCTGGAGCCTTGCCATGGCCCTGGGGACCGCCACCTCCCAAGGCCAGCTCCTGCAGTGTCCTGGGGTGTCCACCCCCGGGACACTGCTGTTTGCTATGGCAGGGTGGGAGCCTCGCGGCTCCCGCCCTGCCATAGCAAACTTGGTTTGGATTTTGAAAGAGAGAGCAGGGAAACCTGCTCTCTCTTTCAAAATGCAAACCAAATTGCTTTTTCACACGGGGAGCTGCATCTTAGCAGCTCCCCATGTGGAAAAGCAATGCCGGCTCCCGCAGGAGGCGGGGAGCTGGCTGGGACCGTGGGGGGATTGGGGACCCCCCCATGGTCCCCAACGAGAGGCCAGGCCCCGGGGGATGGGGTCCCCGGGGCCATAAGTGGCCCAGGAGGGGGCCACATGGCTCCCCTCCCCAAAATACATTTAAAAAAATAAAAATAAATTTTAGAAAATGCCGGCCCCTGGGAATGGGGTCCCCGGGGCCGTAAGTGGCCTGGGGAGGAAGGCAACACAACCCCCCTCCAAAATTTCAAAATATAAAAAATAAATAAAGGCCATGCCCCGGGGGATGGGGTCCCCGGGGCCGATTAAGGCCTAGTGAGGGGGCCACGCGGCCCCTTTCCAAATTATTTTTGTTAAAAAATAAATAAAAAAGGAGTAAGGCCCTGGGGGATGGACTCCCCAGGGCCAAAAAAATAAGAAAAGAAGTGGGGCAAAACATCCCCCTTCTTAAAAAAAAACAATGAAAAAAAACCTGGCATCCCGCGGAGGCCCCGTCCCCTCGCTTCAGCACTATGCAAACGCGCCCTCTGGCGCATTTGCAGAGGGGGAACTAATTCCCCTTGAATACTGGGGGTCCCTGGGTGCCAACTAGCCCACCAGGAACCTCCAGTATGCGCCAGGGGGCTGCGTTGCAGAGAGGTGTTCTGTGGCCACGCCCCTTTTTACACCTCTCTGCAACGCAGCTCTGTGGCGCTTAATGGAGGTAGCTGGTGGGCTAGTTGCACCCCGGGGACCCTCAGGATTCAAGTGAAGTTAATCCCCCAACTTAAAACGTGCCACTGGGCACGTTTGCACAGTGGTGAAAGGAGGGGGCGGGGCCTGAGGTGATATTTCTGCAAACACGCCCTGTGGCGCATTTTAAGTTGGGGAAATAATTCCCTTTCAATCCTGAGGGACCCTGGACTCCTTGAACCCTTATCTACTTTTGTGGACCACTTTTTACATCCTTTGGTATTGGAGATGCCGACATATTTGAGAGACACTAAGGATGTCCTTAATCTCATTGAGACTTTGGAATTTAATAGAGAGAATGATTTTTTGGTCTCATTCGATGTGGAATCACTCTACACCTGTATTCCACAGGATGAGACCCTTGCGACAGTGGAGACACTGTTACTTGAGAAAGTACCTGATTCTATCACACCCATCTCTTTCATTGTCAATTGTGCCCGGATTGCTATGAAAGAAAAAAATTTCAAATTTGAGGACCAGCTTTTCTTACAAGTGTCCGGGACTTCAATGGGGAGTGTCTTTGCCCCAGTTTGGCCAACCTCTATATGCATAGGTTCGAACAAGATCACATCTTTGGCGCCCTCAATCCATTTAGACATCATATACGTTGTTGGAAGCGCTATATCGACGATGTGCTGGTGGTTTGGTCAGGCACTGAGGCTTCCATCAATGAGTTCAAGATTTGGCTTAACCATCAGAATGCCTTTCTTCGTTTTACTTGTGAGTTCAGCAAGTCATGTCTGCCGTTTCTTGACGTTCTTATTTCCCCTGCAGATGGTGGTGGTCTTAGTACTGAACTGTACAGGAAGCCAATGTCTAGGAACTCTTTGTTATTATTTGACAGTTTCCATCCAAAGGCTTTACGCCAGAACTTGCCTTTTGGACAGTTCTTGCGGATCAAGAGGAAATGCACGACAATGGCTAAATACCAAGACCATGCAAAAGAACTAGCAGACCAACTCTTGGCAAGACATTATCCCAAGAAACTGATAAAACAATCCCTGAAACGTGCAGGAAACAATAACAGGGCTGCCTTATTGGAACCTAGACAGGCTAAAGAAACCACTAAAAGAATCACGTGTGTCAATACATTCTGTACTCTTTCGAATAAGATCAAAAAATGTATTCTATCTAATTGGAAGATACTGAATATTGACATGATACCACTCGAACGTCCCCTCTTTGCATTTAAACGCAGCTTCAACATCAGGGATCGTTTGGTACATACCCGCCCACGTGAGGTTGTAGTCAATCAACAGAACACACTTTGGAATCTTCCTCCAATACGTGGCCATTTCCCCTGTGGCGAGTGTGCGGCATGTGGGAATACCAAACATACCACAGAAATTGACATAGGGACCTCCAGACCATAGACCCTTATGAGCCACACAAATTGTAACAGCAGTAATGTAATTTATATGATTACCTGCCCCTGTTCCCTCCGGTATGTGGGGATGACTACCAGACGAGTAAAGACAAGGATATTGGAACATAAAAGTACGATCCGATGCAAGAAAACATCTACCAGATTAACCCAACACTTTGTCACAGCGAAGCATTCACCCCAAGAATTACAGTGGACGGTAATTGAACAACCCTTTATCCCTTCACACATCTCTGACATCTCATCTTTTCTTTTTAAAAAAGAACAACGTTGGGTATTTAAGTTGAATTGCTTTGAGTCTGGTCTGAATGACGATATTCCGTGGGTTTCTCTTTAAATATCCATTTGGGCTTGCCTTGGACATTACAAATGACCAATAATTGCACATATATGTGATCCATCCTGCACCTAGCGTTGATTTTCATTTGACCCATATATTGCCATTAGGTAGGCACTCAGTTTCACTTTCATGGGCGTGTTGATTATGATGTTTTCAGATACCTTCTTGTTAAGACAAACTTTGAAGGATGCGGGTTGCTGTGTTTCCTTTTGTATGCTTATTCCTTTTCTATGCATAATACTTCATTATGTCTGGTTGGCCACTCCCTTATTAGCGAGGTGGCCTTGTCCTCCTGAGGTCTGGGGGGACGATACACTTCTTTAGTGGGTCTATGTGGTATTTTTGCCCCCGGGATTTGAAAGACCGGTTTATCGGAAAACAGTCTATTACTTACATGGTTGTACGCATGCGCGTGTGTTCAGGTTTTTGACATCGAACCAGCGCACTCTGCTGCTATTTGTGATTAACGATACTAAAGTATATCCGCATGCGCATAGGATTAGTGTCCGTTCACGGACATGCGCAGTCTGCTCGGTATGGTTTTCCCGTCTGTGAGCAGGCGCGCTAACGCGCCCACTGGGCTTATCTTGATTACACCGCCAGGTGTATTTAATCAACGTGACGAACTCTGGGGATAAAAGGAGGGGCTCTGTTACGTTCGGTTACCTCCGGTAGCAGGCTCTCTCTGCCAAGAAGTACCGACGGACAGGTAAGACCGCCATCACTGCCCCTGCTACACCTATAGCTTCGTTGTTTGGTTTTTCCTCTTTGGGCCTTACAGATTGACACATTGTTGTTTCACTGTACTTTTGGGCTTTACAATCATAGCCCTAACGTTATCATTTATTATTCATCTGTAGTTTTAATTTCCACTATACCAGTCCAGGTCATTTTTGTCAATACAATGCTGTTCCACGAGACCTTGGGCTTTATCAACATAGCTTCATGTTACATGGCTGAGTTGGTGGTATATTGTGGTTTGCTTTTTTCTTCTGTTAGTTTCTCCTCCTTTTTTAGATTTTCCAGATGATGTAGTCCCTTATCATGCAATAAGATAAAACAGTATCTTGCATGCTATAACCGGTATATGTAGGGACTTACAATCTAGTTCGTTTTCCTCTTTTTCTTTATCTGTAGAGCGGTGCTCCCTTCCTGAGCGGTTGCCAGGCGTAGGTGAGGTCTCATACCCAGCAATAGCGGGTAGGAGTTTTTCTACACTGTGTGGGTTTACTTTTGTCTGGTCCCTTGACCTTTTAATTGCTTCACTGATACATATTATCTCGATACTCACTGTATACTTTTTCACTCCCATAGGTTTGAATAAATCTACTCACTAATAGACCAGAGTTTGGTCCTTGGTATCCTTTGAAGTCACTTATTATCATTTTCTCACTTTTTCTGAGCAGCAGCAATTTTTGCGTAGGTCCTGATGAAAGCCTGATATGGCTGAAACATGTCGACCAGTTGTCATTACACTTGAGCGGCTGACATCCATGCCGTTGGTGTACTGCTTTTTTAATCCTGACACTAGACAGATATAGATTAAAAATGTTTTTCTGCTTAGTAGTCAGTTTTAACATTTCACACCCACTTCATTATCATTTGCGCTGCGTCCTCACTCACACATTATACTCACCATAGGTGGGTTTAGGTTACCCAATACATTCCAATAAAACATCCCTGAGCTCCTCCCTCACAGTGAGGGGGTTGTAGCCCTCAAAGGAACTAGGTGTTTCCTTTGGGAGGAGAGTCCCTATGATGAAGCATGTCACCATTGGTGAGTGAGGGATTTCGTCCTTAAAGGGATCTGCCCTTAGTTAAACCCCTCTAGTGTATACATTGTTCTTTTTTCTTCTTTTTTGCGTACGTTTGGCTCACTTGTACTATTGACTCATGATTAGACCCTAGGATTTCTTGGTTTGTACAGTGCTTTGTAGGGGATTTAATCCTTAGTGGTCTTTAAATTTGTCCCTCGAACCCTCCCTCTTGAACTGTTGTTTTTTGAGGCCAACTAGCCCACCAGGTGCTTCCAGTAAGCGCCACTGCGCTGTGTTGCAGAGAGGTGGTGCAGGCTGTGCCCCTTTTTACACCTCTCTGCAATGGTGCTTACTGGACGTACCTAGTGGGCTAATTTGCCCCTAGGGACCCTCAGGATTCAAGGGGAGTTAATCTCCCAACTTAAAACGGCCACAGGGCTTGTTTACACAGTGGGGAAGGGAGGAGACGGGGCCTGAGGTGACGTGTGCTAACACGCCCTATGGCGCGTTTTAAATTGGGGAAATAATTCCCCTTCAATCCTGAGGGCCCATGGGGGCCAACTAGTCCACCTGGTGCTTCCAGTAAGCACCAGTGTGCTGCGTTGCAGAGAGGTGTTCCAGGTCGTGCCCATTTTCTCTGCAACGCAGCTCTGTGGTGCTAACTAGAGATACCTGATGGGTTACTTGTACCCAAGGGACACTCAGGATTCAAGGCAACTTTAGCCACCAAATTAAAACGGCCACAGGGCGTGTTTGCACACATCAGCTCAGCCCCCCCCCCCCTTCACCAGTGTGCAAACGCGCCCTGTGGCGCGTTTTAAGAGGTACTTTAAATCCCCCTGCCCTATACTAGGGGCTTACAGAGGAGGGTACCCCAACGCATAGTGTTCCCTATTGTATGTAGGTGTTTTAACTGTATTCTAAGTGTCGTTTAGTATAGCACTGGCTCTAGGACTGGTTAGTCAGAGTCAGTTACCACCAGTACCCATCTGAATACAGGATGATTTTGCAACAAAGACTCTTTCTGCTCCTCTGTTTGTTCTTTCTGCACGTCTTCCTTCTTCCTGCACTTTTCTTCCTCTTTGAGGATTTCTGTTGCTTCTTTCTGCATTTCTTTTTCTTCTTTCTGTGTGTTTTTTCTTCTTTCTTCACATGTCCTACCTCTGCAGGCATAGTTAGAAACTAGCATTTAAAAAAGCTTTGAAATTCACTTAAAAAACCATAGGTTTCAGTTACGTTAAAGTTAGAAATTAGCATTTAAAAAACCTTTGAAATTCACTTACAAAACCATAGGTTTCAGGCACGTTATAGTTAGGAATTAGCATTTAAAAAGACCTTAGAAGTTCACAGAAAAAAACATAGGTTTCAGGGGTGTTATAGTTAGCTGGACATTTCACTCTAACAAAGCCCTAAAAATTCCCCTGTTATAGTTAGTTCAGCTAACTATAACTTGCGCGCCCGCAATGCACTGATGATGACGTCACATATTACATCACTCATGACATGGTCAGTGACATCACTCATGACATCACTGATGACATCTCAAATGACATCACTCATGACATCTCAAATGACATCACTGATGACATCATCCTTGTGATAGACTGGCTGACCTCCTCTCACTCTAATATAACCTTTGATACATACACTCAAAAATAGAAAACATTTTCAAAATAATGGACATACCAATACTAGTTACAACAACCTATTCAGTAATGCCAAGATCTTCACACACATCCACTCATTTACCAACAGTCCTATACAGTCACTCATACATGTTCTCAGTCATCATATGTACTCATACAGGTATACATCCTGTTACACACCGACACTCATCCTTAGAGTTACTCACACACATAGTCACACATGCAGAGTAACAAACATCCATTTACTTGCATATATAGTTATACACACACCGCCACACTTACTTCTACAGAAACTTACACATACTTACTTTCTTAAAGAATCACTTATAGAAACACATACTTATTTATACAGGAACTCTTCTAATCTCTCACTCTCACATACACCAATACGCATATATACTAGTTTAAAACAAATGTAGTTACTCATAAAGACACTATTGAGACAGTCATCCACTCACTAACACACCCATGCACACACTCATCCACCCATTCAGTCCTACATACATGCTGTCTTCAACACATAAAAACAGTGAGTCACTAATTCATGCATCTATGCACTAAGTAATACCATCCACCAAACCATACAGACACTAAGACACTCATACTCATGACATCACTGATGACATCTCAAATGACATCACTGATGACATCATCCTTGTGATAGAGTGGCAGACCTCCTCTCACCCTAATATAACCTTTGATACACACATTCAAAAATAGAAACTACAATTTTCAAAAAAATGGACTTACCAATGCCAGTTACAACAACCTATTCAGTAATTCCAAGATCTACATACACATCCACTCATTCACCAACAGTCTTATATAGTCACTTATACATGTACTCACTCTTCATATGTACTCATACACCTATACATCCTGTTACACACCGTCACTCATTCATAGTTACTCACACACATAGTCACTCATGCTAATAAAGAATCAAACATCCATTTGCTTGCATATACAGTTATAAACAGACCACTACACTTACTTCTACAGAAACATACACATACTTACTCTCTTAAACAATCACTTATAGAAACACATAATTATTTATACAGGAACTCTTCCAATCTCTCACTCTCACATATACTCACTTATATACACCAATGCTCACATATACTAGTTTAAAACATATGTTGTTACTCATAAAGACACTATTGAGACGGTCATTTACTCACTAACACACCCATACACATACTCATCCACCCATATAGTCCTGCACACATGCTGTCTTCCACACATACAAACAGTGAGTCACTCATTCATGCATCTATGCGCCAAGTAATACCCCCACTGAACCATACAGACACTCAGACACTCATACTGATACTCAAAAAAACAACTAATAACCCATATAGACACTCATGTAGCTACTCACCAACCCATGCAGCCACTTATACACAAAGTGAGCGACTGATACAGATATTTACATATTTAAACATTACTCGCTAACCCATGTATTCACTAAGATACACTTAATCAGTCAGTTATACAAACAATTTTACACAAAAAAAATCCATTTAGACACTTATTTACCCATTTATTCTTCCATCGACCTTCAGATATACATATATAAAAAATATAGAATTTTCAGAAAGACACACATTCACTGGATGATGTCATGAGTGATGTCATTTGAGATGTCATCAGTGATGTCATGAGTGATGTCACTGACCATGTCATGAGTGATGTAATTTGTGACGCCATCATCAGTGCATTGCAGGCGCGCAAGTTATAGTTAGCTGAACTAACTATGACGGGGGAATTTCTAGGGTTTTGTACGAGTGAAATGTCCAGCTAACTATAACACCCCTGAAACCTTTGTTTTTTTCTGTGAATATATATATATATATATATATATATACATATAGATATGTATATCAAACCCACCAAGTTTGCCTGCTGTATAGGACGCACACAAGAGGTAAAGATTTGCCACATCAGCTTTATTGGTAGAAGCGGTGAAGGGACAGCAACCGAGCCCACGCGGTTTTAAAGTCTGGTCCCAACGCGTTTTGTGCAATCACTTCATCAGGGGCTCTGGGCTAGAAGGCAACAGCAGAGTGATTTGGTGGCAACCTAGATATTCAAAGAGACCCCGCCCCTGTGGGCGTGGCCACGACTGTGGCATGCTGGTCCACTTTGATAAGAATTTTAATTTGTGAAGTCAACAGGAGGGAGACTCACTTGAGTAAAACTGACGGAACCGCAAGGAGCAGCATGCCACAGTCGTGGCAACGCCCACAGGTGCAGGGTATCTTTGAATATCTAGGTTGCCGCCAAATCACTCTGCTGTTGCCTTCTGGCCCAGAGCCACCGATGAAGTGATTGCACGAAACGTGTTGGGACCGGACTTTAAAACCGCGTGGGCTGGGTTGCTGTCCTTTCACCGCTTCTACCAATAAAGCTGATGTGGCAAATCTTTACCTGTTGTGTGCATCCTCTACAGCAGGCAAACTTGGTGGGTTTGATGTTTAGCGGCTGTTGCCTGAGCCGCGGAGGAGCAGCGCCGGCGCTGGTTCAGCGCTCCAGCGATTCCGTCAAACGGCGGTTTTGCCTGTGGGTGCCGCTTTTGGATAAAATAAAAGCAGTTTTAGACAGTTTACTCAAGCGCCATGATCCACTTGGATAAGAATTTTAATTTGTGAAGTCAACAGGAGGGAGACTCACTTGAGTAAAACTGATGGAGCCACAAGGATCAGCATGCCACAGTCATGGCCATGCCCACAGGGGCGGGGTCTCTTTGAATATCTAGGTTGCCGCCAAATCACTCTGCTGTTGCCTTCTAGCCTAGAGCCCCTGATGAAGTGATTGCACGAAACGCGTTGGGACCGAACTTTAAAACCGCGTGGGCTAGGTCGCTGTCCCTTCACCGCTTCTACCAATAAAGCTGATGTGGCAAAATCATATATATATATAAATCAAGGATTATGAAAGTTAACAAGAAATACAGCAGATTTTTAACTCTGTTCGAAGAGGTTTGAGAGTTTATTGCAGAGTGCTTCGGATGGGATGATGTTTTTGGCAGCAATACATAGTTCTATTTCATTATTTATCCTGCTAATTCATCAGTGAGAATTATTCAGGAAAACATGAGCTATCACTGTCAGAAAATATACAGAGAACGGGACAATATAATAAAAATCTAATTTGTGTTAAAATGTCATTTCTAAGCCCCGATTTCAGAAGTGAACAAACTCTGGTACTTTTAACTGAAAAAAGTGTCAATCCTAACTTCAGCTGTCACCTCACCTTTTTACATACCTCCCTCTCCTCCTTCTATGTTCATCATCTCATTTTTCCCCCAGCCAGATCCATTACCAGTTGTCATGGGAGCTCATTTCTGGAATACTGCAGCGTTTCCTGCTCCACACTGCTCTTTGGGCAGGTCTACCTTTAACACCCATGGATCCGTTGCTGTTATCATGTAAATGCCATGATTAGTGTAGGAGGGGCACACAAAGGGGAAGAAGCTCCTGTGCTAACAAACACAACCATGAAAGAAAACCATCTTTGGGGAAGGTAGAGGATTGTGTTACACTGCCAGTCACTCTAGAGTGGTCAGTGCAATACCCTAAATGCGACTGGAGTACTGACTGGCAGCCCCAGCCCAGGCCATTTCATGCACCTGGCAGAGAGGAAGCTGGGGGGGCAAGAGCATTTTTAACTGAATGGTCGTTACACGCCTAATCAACAGTGCAAGGTCTGCATAGACCCTATTCTGTTAATCACAGCGTGATGCAAGCCTTCTCAAACCCCTGCATTGAGGAAATACAAATTTGTGCCTCTGAACTTTAGCAGCATCTCTGCAAAAGTCTACTTAAGGGCTCAGTGTGATTGCGAGATTCCTGCATTGGAGGAGATAAGGAACCCGAGCCTGCCGTGCCATCAATCAGGGTACCGGTATGCTCCCTGACTAAAGAGAAGTGCCGGCACTGAGGGCTTGAAAATTTGGAAGTGCCGGTACTCAGTACCAGTGAGTACCGGCCCATGTAAAGCACTGCTTTTCTACAAAATGGAACTGTGTCAAGAGTTGGCTCTTCCCAAAGTAGGCCCAGAGCAGTGGGGCAGTATGCCTTCTCTGTGCTGGGGCATTTGGTAAATGGGACATTCACAGGATGGTACCTGAGGTTAGCAGCCATTCGCCCGCAGTGTCATCACCCAGTCTGCGCATGTACATCAAGCCTCAATCAGTCCCTCAGCACGAGAATTATCTCACCTCCTACCCTTTAGACTAAAAGATGGACCTACCCGACACAGGTATGGCAAAACGGGGGAGCATATATATTGACTTATATGAGTGTCATACGCAGGACATATGCTGAAGAGAGAGCTGAAGTTAAGGCAAGGAAGAGCGGTGAAGGTTTGCGATCTGAGAAGTACGGGGAAAGAACATCAGTAAAGAGGACCACAGAGAAAGCCGGGACTAGGACGGCAGGCTGGAGATGAAGTCCACTGAGATTTTTGCTTGAGGAATAGGAGTTTGGTAGGTATTACAAGTTTGGGGTTCATGAAGAGGTGGAGGCTAAATACTCAGGGGAGGGCAATGTTTAGTGATGAGGGTGGGTTAAAATTCATTTCTTAGTACAATGTGAGGGACCATTGGCGTGTACGGCTTTGCCAAAAGATATGTTTTAGTGGGCTCTGCTTGCTTTGAATAAAAAGTTTTTTCCACAAAATTAAACACTGTCTGAAGTTAGCTATTCCAATGCATGTGGGTGCACTGACTGGACCAGTGGCAGGGCCACACTGTTAGCACACACATTCCTTGTATTGCAGATAGGGCACGAGTCGGGGGTACACACAGGTACACGGCATCCACCCACTCTTTTCACAGGTTGGACGCTGTCCCCCCTGCCAAGAAGTTGGGTCCCACAGAAATATGCTGAACTTGTCCTGGTGTGAGACACCGGGACTGGTTCAGCAGCACCTGCACATTGTCTGCTTTCCATTTCCAGCAGCAAGATGCAGGCAGCGAGGGGTGCTTTTTTTTTAACCTCCAGCCAGGCTGAAGTTAAGGGGCCATCAGGCCTCCTTTTGTTTGAATATCTTGACAGGAGGCTGCCTGGAACCTCACCCTTAAATGTAAATGCCACAGAGGGAAACAAAGGCACACAGCTTGTTATCTCTTCACAGGAACTTAAGAGAGGCATACTTTTGCCTTTATTCTGTCCCGGTATATAAATGCAGACACTGTAATATTCAGATGGGGTCTGTCCCAGGATTTACACAAATAACTTAAATGGTACTATTTTATTTATTTTATGGCGCTACGTGTATCGTCATGTGCTGGGATGGCACGCGTCATGATGTCACTTGCATACAGGGGTGGACTGGGAACCAAACCTGGCCCTGGCAAAGTGCTCGGCCGGCCCCCCGGGGGTTGGGGGTGCCGCTGAGCTCTTTGCCAGGGACAGTTTTCGGCAGATTTTGTTACAGGACCGATTTTGCAGCTATGCTGCAGAAACGACCCTGTAACAAAAACGGTCCCCAGGGGCCCAAAACCGGCCCCCACCAGTGCGGCGCACCGGGGGATTGCCCGGAGCCCGCTACGGCCAGTCCGGCCCTGCTTGCATAGTGTCTAACTTGGTCAGTTCCCCACCTCTTTTCATAGGACTTGTGCCCTGATTGCAGAGACAACTGTGCTATGCAAGCAGGGTCGGCTTTTGTCATGGGCGAACTGGGCCCTGGCCCAGGGCGCCAATCTGCAGCGGTGGGAAAAGAACTTTCAAAAAGGTACTGTGGCTTCAGTCATTTCGTTTAAAGTGCTCCTAATCGTTTAAACGTACATATCACCCCCCTAACTTGCCCTCCCATCTATCACTAACACCCTGCCGCCACACATTGACACCCCTCACCAATCCAAAAACACCTTGGAAGCAGCCTCGGGGAGCTCCGTTCTGGGTGATTCAGGTGAAGTGTGTTCAGAGGCAAGTCGCTGCTCTGATGCAGCCAGCTAGGCCCGTGAAAAGGGGCTGGCGTCTCACTTTATTTGCCAGCAGTAGCGTTCCGCCCAGGGTGGTACTGGAGCAAGGGCTGCTCTGTTGTCAAGGGCAGGGTCTCAACAGGGTACAGTTGCCACGGCAGAAACGGGCGTCGAACTGCTGTAAAGGGACAACTGAAACTGTCCCCATTGGTTTTAAGCCTCACGTGTTTTGCTCTTCGCAAAGCTCGCAGGGCTTTGAAAGAAAAATCACACATTTGCTAATCGTATTAATTCTCAGAGTACTTTAATCACTCAGGTTGTGATTGACCGGCTAATAAACCACTTGCATAACTCGATCCGCAGATGATACAACCATCACAGAGTTCACTACGTAAGAGAAACTGCTGACGACTCCAGGGCTGCTGTTTCCAGAGCAATTAAAGAGAGCAGAGCGTTCACAATTTACGCAATGTAACAAAATGCAATGTTTTGTGAACTGAAAACGTGATGCCCACGTGCAGTTAAAGAATGTTAGAACCGCCGTACGAATGCACAGCGAGTCACGTGTCACACTATGCTCATTAGTGAATCAGATGGTATGCCTTAATTATCCGGTACATTCCCGGCAATTAAATCATGGTTACGGTCGCCTCCAGCCACGTGAGCTCAGCGTGATTTGATGTTGAAGGAATTAAACAATTGTCTATAATCAGTATTCTGACCTAGCGTTTTACACAAAAAACCATAGTGAGCACGACCCGGTTGGGTACGCCTGAAGCGGGCCAAGCAATATTGCACAACCTCGTTCAATGAATACAGCTCGGAAAGACACACATTCTGCATGGATTTTCACCCATGGCATCTCTAGAAGAGATTTTTAATGGGGGGCGGGGGACACACAAGAAGCAACAGATACAAGTGGGAGGGGCCACCGACAACCAACAGGCAATCATGAAGATTCTGTGAATGTTTATTATATATTCACACAAAAAAAGGGCAAGATAATGCTATAGTTAGGTGAATGGGTCAGGGATAGCATTAATGTTTTGGACTAAAATAAAACACAGAAATTTACCAGTTATAGTATTACTTTTCTGCCTAATTTTGTAAAGCCTTTGTCCAGCTAATTGGTATAAGTGTTTACAAAATTGCATATGCTCCTAATGCACCACGGGCGCGTGGAGCTATTGAATTCCGTTATAAATCTTTGTATTGAATAGTAACTCTGTGTGCAGGTGACAGTTGACAAATTGAGTTCCTTATGTTCCACACAAGCTTTTTGGTAAGGCAGAAAAAGGTTGTAGCAGGGCAACAACTGTACGTACTACATACTAAGTCAAGTAAGCAGCCATGAGTTATTAGACAAAATCGACTCAGCATGGCAATTTCTACCTAACTTAGAAGACTGTATGCACCAGGTACTAACCTATGCACATGTGCTTGTTTTGCTTCAGAAGATGGGCTATCTGTAACGCTTTCAGCACAGTATGAAGGCTGCAGATAGTATGATATTTTGTACCTTCAGACCTTGGTTATTTTAAGTGAATAGTTGCTCTCCAGAATAGTTTGGCGCAGAGTGTACACTGTTCTTAGTAGATACTTTGAAATACTCTGTGGTGTATTTCTTGTGAGAGTTTTACTCAGTGACATAACACAAGCCCACGCAGTCCCTGCGGAGCAGAGGGGCCCCTGAGCTGCAGAGAGCCCGCCCAGCACAGTTTTCTGCCCCGAGAACTCCTGATTAAATTTGGAGTGGGAGCCCCTCAATGTACCTAGCAGGGGAGCCCCCCTGTGCTTAATTTGTAAAAGGTTAAGTGCCGGGACTCTCGTCGGGAGGCCACTGCAGCTTGCACCTCACATAACCCATGCCAGCGCTGCCAATGCAGTACATACACAGCTACTAACCTTCACACTCCTACAAGTGTGACAAGTCAGACTATTCCAGGCCCCCAAAGCTAGAAGAATGGCTTGGGGGGCAGATATTAGTCATTGTTAATGTAAATTGAACAAATAAACCGCTGTTGTTGTGTTCATACCGAAATTAGCAGGTCAGTGCCACCATGTGGCAGACTGTAATATCCCCGGTGCTGACAATAAGGTGCCGGTGCGGAGCACCAGAAAGCACCGGCTCAAATGAAGCACTGGGTCCCCTTAAGTTTCGTTACACCACTGGTTTCACTGTCTGCAAACAGTGTGGTACAGAGAAAACTCTCTCCATAGAGTAAACAGTGCTAACAGTACCTACTCTTCTACTCATATCTACTTCTTTTCTCAATGTAGGTTCAGTGGCTGTCAGAGGTTTTATACAGGGAAAGACTACCCTTAGTAGGACATAAGTCATGTAACAGGGCCTCAGAATCTGGAGGAACGTAGGGGCATATTATCAAGCACGGCGTTAAAATTTTCGCTGCTTTGGCGGCAGAAAACTGTTGCTAAAGCGGCGATAATGGGCTTGATAATATGCCGCAGAGAATTCCAATAGAAGCTCATGTTGATACCAGAACATGGGCTTCTATGGGAACTCTCAAGGGCACATTATCAAGCCCATTATTGCCGCTTTAGCAGCAGTGTCCTGCCGCTAAAGCGGCAATAATTTTAACGCCGTTTCTTGATAATATGCCCCTTAGTTTTTCCTGGACAGTTGTATACAGATTGAGCACAGTGTGCAGGATATGTAATCCTTTTTCATCTGTGTTCTATAGTCAACATGAACTCTGCTACACATGAAGTGTATGATACAGGGTCAATGTTGCACGTAACATATAGTTGCTTTACCTAAGGGGGCTATTTGTATGATAGCAGTAATGATGCTTCATATTATTCTGAGCTATTTTGTACTTACTTTAATAGCTCTAATGTTATACCCCTTTATAGAACAATGTGTACAAAGAAGCTTGGATGATGTAATCAATGATGTCTTCAATGATGTCATCAATGATGTCATTTTAGATGTCATCAGTGACGTCATAACTGATGTCATAGAACGTCATGGGTGACGTAATATGTGAGGTCATAAGCAGTGCATGGCGGGGTGCAAGTTATAATTAGCTTTGCTAACTGTAACAAGTGAATTTACCTAACTATAATGTTACCTTAATTGTAAATGTTAGTGTTGTGCAAGGATTTGCAATGTTTATGCCTGATGTGTTGGAAATCTAATTAAAAGGCATTCAAAAAATCTATAATATTACTTTAACCTTTGTTTTTTTCACTGAATTTCTAAGTTAAAAAAAAAAAAGATCTTTTTATCACACTTAACTATAAAGTTACTTTAATGTTTGTTTTTTGCAGTGAATTTCTAGGGTTTTTAACGTAAAGTAATATTTTATTATCATACATAAAGCCAACACCCTGCCGTTCATGGCTTATTGGCCCAGTGAGTTTTAGTTCCCTTAGGCCATCTCGCTCCTGCAGAAGATAGACTCCCGCAGGAGCGAGCACTCTGATTGGCTGACAACAACATCAGAAAAATGTTGCTGGCAGGCACTACAAGACTTGGGGACTTCGTCCCCTGTCCAGAAGTAAAAGATTTAATGTAATTTAAGGGGTCCAGGTAGGGTTACTCAGACCCCCTAGGCTCGATTGCGTGGACCCAGAGGGACACCTCTCTACTCGGAGCAAAAAAGTAAAACAAAATGTAAAGAATACTGCGATCCCACAAGACCCTTAAGGGATCAGAAAAAATGGTGGATGGGCCGCATTCAGTAATTTGAAGCCCTGGGGAGCCTCCGCCAGGGCTGTATTCATAAAGGGGAGGGAAGCTCCGTGGCCCTCCACGCCGAACATGCCGAGGCCCAGATAAGTCTATCCCCAGGGCTCAAATGGGATTATATGGGAGGGAGGCAGCGTTACCACCCTCCCCAAGCGACAAAACGACACTGTGGAGCCCACAACTGTGGTCAAAATGAGTTGATCTGGAGCGGGGGGCCATGCAGGGCCCACTCCCCGAGCCTCCAAAGGCCAACATTAGAGAAAAGGGGGCAGCGCAGCCCCCCTCCCTCAGCCTCCAAAGGCCATGGTAACCCTTTCCCAGGGGCTGAAACTTTACAAAATTTGCTCAGAAAGAGGGGCCTTGTGCCTCATTCACCCTAAAAGTCACCAGGGCCCCCAAGGGATTGGTATCCTGGAACTACAATGGGTCCAAGGAGGGGGGGCTGCATGCCCCTTCCCCTCTCACTCAAAATCACACCAGGCCCAGGGGGGTGGGGTCCTCAAGGCCAAAATCTGCCTGGGGAAGGGGGCTATATGCCCCTCTTCCTCCTAAAAGTTACACTGGACCCTGGGGGATACGGTCCCAGGAGCCAAAATTGTCCAGGCTGTTAAGTCACATGCCCCCTCCCTAAAAACTATGCCGGGCCCCAAGGCCGAAATCAGCCCAGGGAAGGGGAACCACAAATGCACCTTTCCCATTTATTTAAAAGAGTGGCCCTGGGGGATAGTGTCCCCAGGGTCTAACAAGGCTTCGGCGGGGGGGTGGGGGGGCAGATGCTTCCCTCCCCTTTAGTTAAATAAGTGGCCCTGGGGTTAGGGTCGGTAAGGCTGATAATGGCTCAGGGAGGGGGGGTTTGTGGAGTCCTCTCAGGTGACTAGAAATCTTTAATTTCAATTTCTTCTTCATTCACAATGCTTCTCAAACTCTAGTGGGGAATACGACACGTTATTTCGCATGCCATTACTTCGCATGCCATTACTAGGTGGTTATTACTTAGCAATAACCATTACAAGCAAGTTTTTACTTCGCATACCTTTACATTGAAAGTGTTAATGTATACGAAGTAAAAACTTGCCTAGTAATAAAAATGGTATGCGGAATAACGTGTCATATTAAAAAAAGACATTTAACCTCTGTTTTAAAATGTTTAAAACACAACAGTACTTTAAATAATAAATAGAAATACACTACCCTACACATCTAAAAATGGAAAACACTACCAAAACACTCAAACACTACACTACCCTACACTACTGAAACACCACGACACTGCCCTTAACTTTAAATCACTACCCCCTGCACGAACATATGCATTCCGCCACTCCGGTCCCTACACTCATTCACTACCCATCACAACCCCTCGACAATACACTAATCACTAAAACAGTAACCTATACTACACTAACACCACAACACTACCCTAAACCTTAAAACACTACCCCCAGCATGACCCTGCCCCTACCCCAGTCCTGTCCCTACTCCCAAACACTACGCTTCACGACTCCCAACACTACCCTAAACCCTAAGCCACTTCCCTACACTACACAACACCACAACCCTACCCTAAAACCTAAAACACTACCCCCTGCACAGCCCTCTCCGACCCCCAGTCCAGTCCCTACACTGAAACACTACTCTGCACGACATCCCTACACTACCCTAAACACTAAAAAACACTACCCTACACTACACTAACACCACAACACTACCCTCAACACTAAAACACTACCCCCTGCACAACCCTCCCCCGACCCCCAGTCCACTCCCTACACTACAACACTACCCTGCAAGACACCCCAACACTACCCTAAACCCTAAAACACTACCCTACACTACACAAACATCACAACACTACACTAAACCCTAAAACACTCCCCCTGCACAACCCTCCCACAACCCCCAGTCCTGTCCCTACACTCAAACACTACCCTGCACGACCCCCCCGACATTACCCTAAATCCTAATACACTACCTCACACTACACAAACATCACACCACTACCCTAAACCCTAAAACACTACCCCCTACACGACCCCCACACTTCCCCCAGGCTGCTCCCTACACTACAACACTACCCTGCACGACACCCCAACACTACCCTAAACCCTAATACACTACCCTAAACTACACAAACACCACAAAACTACACTAAACCCTAAAACACTACCCCCAGCATGACCCTCTCCCTACCCCAGTCCTGATCATACACCCAAACACTTCTCTGCATGAGCCCCCAGACACTACCCTAAACCCCAAAACCCTGCACTACACTACACTAACACCACAACACTACCCTAAACCACAAACCCCAAAACACTACTCCTCAAACACAACACTACCCTTAATACTAAAAGACTGCCCCCTGCACGACCCTCCCCCTACCCTACACCCTTAGAAACAGACCCTCTTACCTCTCTCTCCTCGTGTCCTCTGTTCTCCTTCCTGCCTGCGTCGTCAGAAGGGCGGTGATCGTTGCACGTCGTTGTGAGGAAACACCTCAGTTTCCTCACAATGATGTGGTTCGCATTACAACGCATGCGTTGTAATAACATGCATAGAAATGGCTACACCTCATTACAGCGCATGCGTTGTAACGCTTGCGTAGTAATGGTACGCGGTGAAATGACCGCATACAAATGGATGTTTACCCTAGTGGGTCTTCTTATCCAAGATTTAACTCTCTACTTGCCTTTGTTTTTCTTCTCAGTCTGTTGACATTCCTCTATCTTCGTATTCTCTGTCGTCCATCAACGCGCTTAAATTTCTTATTACCTAGCTCTTCTTTACTGCCCTTCACTTTCCTTCCATTTACAAAGGTGTGCCTTAAAATCATGTTTGTTTAAGCGATTCATTTGGTTTCACCCTTAATCTGTCACCTCTTGATCCACCAAATCAACCAACATGATTTCAATGTTTTTTTATACCAAGTTTGATTTTGGTTTACAGTCCAGTGATGATAAAAGTCCTGCTGAAGAGTGTTAGCATAATTCATAAAATGTAAAAAGTCCTGGTAACAATTGAGACACCCCTTGAAAAAACAGCAATGTACAGACGATTTCCCTTCTGTAGATGTTTTGCTGCTTGAGGCTAAGTAACGACATGTGCAGTATAGGCAGTCCAAGTATCAGAACCTGTGGTTTAGTGGCCTGTGGCAAATAAAGTACTATCCAATGGACTAGAGACTTGAGTGATGTCAATGGCCAGGAATGTGCCCACCGTCATCCAATAATTTCAGCCTCAAACTAGGAAAGGCATCTACTGTCCAACTGCACAACTTGGTAATTGCTGTGTTACCCTTTTACCTTAAAGACGGACTTGAAGTCAAATTATATAAAAATATATTTGGCTTCCTTGCTTGTTACATGTAGAACTGGTTGTATTTACATTGTTCTTCTTGAAACCTTAAAAAATACTATAAGAAAGTCTTCTTTAACATATTGCTATTAAATCTGAATTTTATGATTTTGCCCTTGGGTGACTCCAAGCTATGTTAAACTACATATATGGCTAAAGGTATTACTTAGAATGTGGCCGCTACATACATCTGAAAAATTGGTGGATGTTCTACCTGCTCTATTTATAATGCCCACATGGCTATATACTCTAAATAGTGAAGACGGCAGACAGGACATCCACAAATTATTTTGTGGCTGTTCCACATCCATCAGCCCCTAAATAAACCTTTAAGTATACATTATTTACATAATCTCAAATGTAACAATCTCATTGGCACCTAGCTTCATTTTATATTAACATCATAGCTCATAGTTTTAATATAGAGAAGGCAGTGATACACAAGCATTTAGATCAGTTGTTTGGCTTAGACCAACTTTTTTGTGGTGAGTTTTTTTTCATGTATTAGATATTTTGCATTAACGTGATAATAACACATAACTACACAACTCTTATTCATAAAGAGAAATCATGTTTATTTGCATTTAGATTTCATTATAGATAATGTAGGCCTACTTTTCAAAGTGAGTTAAAATTGGTTGCTATCTCTGCTATGTGACACATGAGCATTTTGTTATTTCTATAAAAGCTGGAGTTCTAATAGTGTTGAGTGCAATAATATTTTTCCTTCTTTCCCATCTGAAGAATAGTTTTCATTTCTTTGTGATTATTGCGGAATGTTTTAATGAATAGTACATTCAAGACACACCTGCAGTTTGTAGACCAGTTCATGTATCTTATTTGGTTACAAATAATATAGGTTAGAAGTACAGGACACAGAGAGAAGGTTGTATTGTGAGAAATCTGGAGAATTCGTTGAATATGTAATTATTTTGAGTTGATATAACCTGATTGGACAGCTTTCCTGAGCATTGTTTGTTAGAAATTGGGCTGTTGGTTGACTGGGGTTTGAGCCCTGGTCAGGCAGCAACAACAGTTCTTGTCATGGTGAGGCACAAATTAACAGTAAATTAACTGGTGCTCAACCCTCTGGTAGCTTGGCACGGAGCATTTAGGCTTAAATTCGAGGCAATGTGTAAAGTATTTGTGCAAAATTTTAAACATTAATAAAGTGCAAACACACACCCCATACAAAAGGGATCCCACACCAGAAAATAAAAATTGAGTGCATTTTAATAAATAAAATAAAACCAAAAGGACACAAATCTAATCAGTAGAACAGGAGATATTCAATTTAAAAGATTTCAGTTGGAGGAGGAGCCTAGCGCGCAACCAAGATGGCCGCGTAGGTGCGAGGCTCCCGAGGACCTCCGCGACCTCCTGAATTAATCCTGGCGATATCCTGTCCTTGTTGAGGGGACTGTGTTGGGGAACCGGAGCTGAGGCGCCACCCGTTTTTTGGGCTCGAATCGGACCCCGGACGCCGGTGGGAGCATCGATCGAAGGTTGTGGCCTTCTCCTCGCCGGCCCCCCGGATTGGAGTAGTGGGGCGATCCGGGGACAAAGTGAATAACAGCGGCGAACGGGGCTGGGCGACTGGCGTACCCCGCACTTTCACTTTCGCTTTTGCGCCCTCCTAGCTCTCAAGCGGGGTCGGACTGCGGAGCGGGGTGTGGTGGTGTGGCCTTGTCCAGGAGCCCGGCTGACCCGCCGGCGGTGGGTTGACCCGCGGTTCGGTGGTCGCCCCTGCCCCCCCCCTGGCACCCGTGACTTGGTACAGCGGCCCGTTTGGGGTGCTTGGCACGACGGTGGAAGAGCCAGCATGTCCACCAAACAAGATGGCGACCGGGCGAAGGTGAAGACGACCCGCCGTGGCACGGCGCTCCAGGCCAACAGTATGGACCGCTACACGCTCCAGAAGGGTTCTCCGGAGACATCGCGTGCATCCCCGGTGGGCCCGACGGAGGCATCCGCTCATCCGGTGGATCTGACCCTCCGGGACGTCATGGGCGCCATCGCAGAGATGAAGGCCTCGGTGGACCAGCGTTTCGACACCTTAGCGCAAAAAATAGACTCGGTCCTGGTGGATGTGAGCCTTGTGAGGGCAGACTTGTCCAAAACGAACGACCGAGTCGACTCCCTGGCCCACACCACAACGAGCCTCACGACAGACGTGGTGGCCCTCCAGAAGGAGGTGCGCCGGCTTGGCCAGGCGAGCGCCCTGATGGACCGGCGACTGGAGGACTCCGAGGGTCGGGCCCGGAGGAATAATGTCCGTATTGTGGGGGTGCCGGAGGGACGAGAGGCGGAGGCGGCGGATCTTTTCGTGGAAGAGTTGATCCTGACCCATCTCCAGCCCCGGGGGCTGAGTAAGCTTTTTGCGGTGGAGCGTGCTCACCGGGTCCCCGGGGGCAGACCTAAGACTGGTGCCCCGCCGCGGCCTCTCATTGCCCGGATTTTTAATTTCCGGGACAGAGATGCTATCCTCCAGACCTCCAGACAACAGGGACCGGTCAAGCTTGACAACATGGAGGTACATTTCTACCCAGACTTTACCCCGGCGGTCCAGAAGCAGCGGCAGAGCTTTCTTGGTGTTAAACGTCGCCTAAGGGACCTGAACCTCAAGTACTCAATGCTCTTTCCAGCTAAGCTGAGGGTAGAGGTGGATGGTCGCACGCACTTCTTCGACCGGCCCGAGGCGGCTGGGGACTGGCTGGACACTCTGCCTGGAGATCGGGGCCGGGGGGGCGGGGGGGGCGCGGCTGGCGAGGAGGGCCCGCCGGAGCAGAATTGAGGGGTGACTGCATGGGCCTTGCTCTGGACGTTGTTCCTTCACCATTTATTGATTGCGTATTTTCCCCTCCTATGGAGGTCGTGCGGGGTCTGTTGGGGGCTTCCCTCCTCCTCTGGGGGACTAGTTAGTATTTTAGCTATGGGGCGACAGGCACACTGCACTTTGGGGGGGCTGTCTGGGCTCATGCAGGGGTGCAGGGAGGGGGGAGTTTTGTTGGGACCGGGGGGTGGGGGGGGTGTTTGTTAGCACCGCAGGGCAAACCCGCTACTATGTTGTTGTTTTCAGGATGCTCGATGGGGGACGACCGATTGTTTCGACGTATGATGGGGGGTAGGGATTTGGCTGTGTTGTCATGGAATGTTAACGGCCTGGGGGATAGGATTAAGCGTGGTGTGGTCCTGCAGTACTTAAAACGTATTTCACCAGATGTTGTCTTCCTGCAGGAGACGCACCTTATAGGTAACTCCTTTCATGCAATGAACCGGCGGGGATATCGTTTGGCGGCCCATTCTGGCTTCACCTCGGGCTCGCGGGGGGTGGGTATTATGATCAAGAACTCGCTCCCGTTGGAGATTGAGGAGGTGCGCCATGATGAGAGGGGACGCTACACGGTTCTGGTGGGAAGAATGGAGGGTAGAGTGTTTATCTTTATATCAGTGTACGTCCCGCCTGGGTTACAAGCCACCACATTTGCGGACCTGGGGCGCCTCCTTCTGGACCTTCCGAGTGGCCTGCTGGTGGTTGGAGGGGATTTTAATGCGGTAGCCTCTGGGTCTATGGATCGCCATCCCCCTAGGGACCTCCCCCGGGCACAGGCGTGGCTGCCCGGCCTTCTGGACACGCTGGGCCTGGTGGATTGCTGGCGATTAAAGCATCCTGCATTGCGACAGTACACCTTCCA
Source organism: Triturus cristatus (assembly GCF_964204655.1). Taxonomy (NCBI): domain Eukaryota; kingdom Metazoa; phylum Chordata; class Amphibia; order Caudata; family Salamandridae; genus Triturus; species Triturus cristatus. The sequence goes on along the minus strand of NC_140584.1, from coordinate 424,634,552 downwards.
CTCGGGTGCCCATGGTAGCCTCTCGCGGCTTGATTACATCCTTGTCCCGGCGGCCCACGCAGGGAGGGTGGGGGAGGTGCGCCATCTGGCGCGGGGTATCTCAGACCACTCCCCATTGTTGTTGCATCTCGATGTCTTCCCGAGGGGGGATGGCAGGGTGGCCCCAATCAATGCATGGTATTTGCGCGACCCCACCATTCGTGCTGATTTGATCAAATCCCTACAGCGATATTTCGCTGAGAATGTGGGGTCGGTCTCTTCGGCCATCTCCCTGTGGGAGGCTTTCAAGGTAGTCCTTAGAGGGGAGGCCCTCTCCTTTATCTCCCATGCCCGGCGGCGCGAGCGGGAGGAGGTGACCCGGGTAGAGGCCGAGATTGCAGAACTGGAGGGTGACCTGGGAAGCGGGGTAACGGACGACAAGTTGCATGTTCTACACCTAAAGCAGGCGGCCTATCGGGCCCTCGTCACGGAGGCGGCCAGGGGCCTCAGTAGAGAGCAGCAGGGGCGATTGTATGATGTGGGTGATAAGGCTGGCAAATTGATTGCGTGGTTGGATAAGAGGGAGAGAGCGAGCCGTGTGGTGCCTTTGATTGAGAGTGTTGATGGTGCGTGTGTCACTGAGCCGGAAGCCATTGTCTCCTGCTTCGCGGATTATTTCCGCGAAGTCTACTCCCCGGTTTCCCCCTGCTCGGAGGCAGACTCCCATGCCCTGCTTCGGGACATCGCACTGCCCTCCCTAACGGTGGAGGACAGGGATTCGCTGGACGCCCCTCCCACCTCGGACGAAATTGCCTTGGCTATCCGCTCGGTTGCATCCGGCAAGGCCATGGGCCCCAATGGTATTCCCATCGAGCTCTACAAGCTACGCCCGGATGTGTTGGCGCCCCACCTGCGCGCGATGTTCCTTGCGGCCCACTCGCGGGGTTCCCTCCCGCCGGACCAGCGTCTAGCCACAATTGTGGTGATCCACAAGGAGGGGAGGCCCCGTGAACGGGTCACATCCTATAGGCCGATTTCGCTTTTGAACGCGGAGCCCAAAATCCTCGCCAAGGTGTTGGCCAACAGGTTGGTTGGCGTGGTGGGCGATTTGGTCCACCAAGACCAATCTGGTTTTATACCGCACCGCAACACGGCGCTCAATCTGCGGCGCTTGCACGGGGTGCTCGCGCGTGTCCCATTTGTGCGGGAGCCGGCCATCTTGGCGTCCTTGGACGCCACCATGGCGTTTGATACGCTTGAATGGCCATACATCTGGGCGATGCTGGCAAAATTCGGGTTTGGCCCGGGTTTCATTAGCTGGGTCAAATTGCTATATTCGGGCCCATTGGCGCAGGTGGTAGTGAATGGGCGAGTCTCGGCCCCATTCGCGCTGGGGAGGGGTACGCGACAGGGCTGCCCCCTGTCGCCTCTCCTGTTTGCCCTGGCCCTGGAGCCCCTGGCGGAGTGGCTGCGGTGGCACCCTTCTATCCGTGGTCTCCGCTGGACCCCCGAGCATGAGGACCGTGTGTCCCTCTATGCTGACGATATCCTTCTGTATCTCGCCTCCCCGCGTAAATCACTGATCGTCCTGGTTGATGTTTTGCGTTCATTCGGTCGCAACTCAGGCCTGGTCATCAACTGGGCGAAATCCTGTGTATATGTGCTTTCCGGGGAGGCTCCAGCCCTACCACGGGACTGTCCGATCCAGATTGCCTCCCAAGGTTTTCGGTACCTGGGTATCTATATCACTCTTGACCCGGAGGCCCGCTATGAGCGGAATTTGTTACCCCCCCTCCGGCGTTTGAGGGAGGACGTGGTGCGCTGGCGGCGTCTGCCGCTCTCGCCGCTCGGCCGAGCGGCCTTGTTTATAATGATGTCCCTGCCACGCTTCCTCTACGCCCTCCAGAATACTATGGACTTGGTCCCGGCACGCTATTTCCGTGAGGTGGAGGGCCTCCAGCGGCGCCTGTTCTGGGACGGGAGGCCGCGCATTGCTCTGGCTAAATTGACGCTCCCGTGGTACGATGGGGGGGTCGCCCTCCCTGACATTAAACGGTATTACTGGGCCTCCCAACTAGCTGCAATTAATCATGGCCTTTACGGGCCCGCCCTGAACCCGGCATTTGAGATGGATAAGATGCTCCTGCCCGGTGGCGATTACAATCGAGCGCTCTACGCTGGCGCGCCCGACTCCCGTTTGACGGGACCGACGCGTGTCATGGTGCGTGTCTGGCACGCGGCTAATGCAGCTATGGGGTGGAAGGACCGTTTGACCCGGGCATCACCGCTGTATGCGTCTGAGAGGTTGGGCTCCCTGTGGACGTCGAAGGGCTTCGAGAAGTGGGACACGATCGGAATCAGCACGGTGGGAGATCTCTGGACGAGGGGGGGATTCAAAACTTTTGAGACGCTGCAGGCGGAGTTCCAGCTGCAGGGCAGTGAGTACTTTCGGTACCTACAGGTCCGCCATGCGCTGGGCTCCGTCTTCCCGGATGTCGCATCCATTCCGGAGTCTTCCCCCCTGGAGGACAGAGTCCTAGATGGCCATGTCCCGGACAGCACGATCTCCCTCATATACAAAAAACTGATCAACGATAGATCGTGCCTGCTGACTAGTCTCCGCGAGGCTTGGGTTGCCGACGGGCTGGAGCTGGACGATGAGGATTGGATTTCCGCGGTGGCCTCTCCGAAAGAGGTGGCCATCCCGGCTCGCCTTCGTTTCGTCCAGCTCAAGATCCTTCACCGGGTTTACGTGACGGGGCCAAGGCTTCTGCGTATGGGTTTTGCTGGTGACGGAATGTGTAAGCGTGGCTGTGGTGCGTTGGCGACTTTCATGCATATACTGTGGGAGTGCCCGAAGGTGGAGCGATTCTGGCGTGGTGTGCATGAGGTCCTGCGTGTGGTGACGCGTGTTGCGCTGCTGCCTGAAGCGAGGAGATGCTTGCTGAATGTATGGGAACCGAATGATTATTCGGTCCCGCAGACGCGGTGGGTGACTCTGGGATACATGATAGCCAAGCGCGACATTGCTCAATTGTGGGGATCCCAGAGGCCCCCTGCGGTGTCGGCCTGGAAAGAGCATATGGATTGGTGTATGTTTCGTGAAAAGGTGGTGTATGTGGCGAGAGGTAAGCCTGGGGCGTGGGTGAAACTCTGGGGCCCCTGGAACGCCTACCGCGGGGGTATTTGTGAGCCACCACTGCTACCGGCTGCCTCGCCTCCTCCGTCTCCCTAGACGGCCCCCCTCCCTCAGCCGCGGGCGCGCGGTCCCCCAGTCCCTGATCTATTCCCATTCCCCTCTCCAGAGTTCTGCTGCTGGTTTGGATCCCCCACTTATGGAGCACGTGCTGTTATTTTGGAACGCGGGCTGCCTTGCGGGTGTGGTTTTTTGGTGTTGTTTTGTTTCAAGAAAAGGGAACCGTACTGTGGGCTTGGAGCTGTGTGGCCTGCACCATTGATTACTTCTGTTTCACTGCTCTGCACTGCCTAGAGACTTTTATTGTATGTGTGCAATATGTTTTTGTCATTCTAGCGGCCGGCCGGATGGTTGTAGGCCCATACCTGTAACTTTTACGAACTGCAATAAACGGTTTCAAAAAAAAAAAAAAAAGATTTCAGTGAAAATAGCACCAAGAAGCGCAAAGTGCAAACTGTGGAAATCTGGTCATGCTCGACTGAGAAAAAGTCACAAGTTCAGGCCGACTGCGATGGTGCGCAGGCTGGCTACAGGGACCCACTTAGGTCTGCTGAGTACCTTACATCCTGCTTTTCAGAGCAATGCGAGGGTACATGTTGAAGATGCGTCATGCAACCGGAGCGATGTGCCGACTCCAAGGACCTGCAGGGTTGAAATGTGAGGTCCTGCGTCATTGTTGGGTATCCCTTTTTTCGAGGGCTTGTAATGCGAAGTTCTGCATAGAGGATGCATCGGCGCTGAGGAGCTGTGAGGCTGCGCTGCACAGTCAGGTGTCATCATCAAGGCTACAGCTGGCGAGAGATGCGATGGAGTGCGCAGAGAATGCATTAAGCAGCTGTTCCAATGAGGCTGTTTGCTGTGATGCGGGTCTGCGACCGTGTGATTGACGCTGCAGCGGCGATGTATCAGTTCTGTTCAGGGTTGTGTTGTGCAGAAGCCGAGATATGTCGGTTCTGCTGGATCCACAGAGTCCAGCAGAACAATTTAGGTCCACTTTTAAGGGTCCAGGATGTGGGGTGACACCACTTTGCAGGCTAGACTCACAGATGGCAGAATCTAGGTGCTGAGATAAAGATGGTTGGAGCCTTCTGTCCCTGAGGCCTAAGTGAGGAAGCCAGCCAATTAGCTCTTAGAGTTACTCTAGTGGTCCTGGGTTCAACAGATGCAAGTCCAGTACTTCTAACCCAGAAAGGAGGGCAGCTGGTCAGCAGAGAAAGGTAGGAGTCCTTCAGATTAGCAGTCCAGCAGAGTTGCAGTCCTTTCAACGGCACAGCAGTCCTTCTTCCTGGCAGAATACCCACAAATTTAGAAGTGCACTGAAAAGTTGGTATCTGGGGTCCAATTTTAATACCTGGATCTTCCTTTGAAGTGGGAGGAGCTTCTAGAGGGTTCTATTTGAAGTCCCTAGGCATTCTGCCTACCCTGTACTTGCTCCAGACTGACTACAGGGGGCATGCAGCCTTTTGTGTGGAGGCAGGACACAGCCTATTCAACTCTAAGTAAGGCTGTGCCCTGCTCCATTCTCCCATCTGCCAGTGACGGCCCATTTAGGCACACCTAAGCTCTCAATTGTGTGTGGCTGTCTAGGAGGAATACACAAAGCCCAACTGTCAACTACACCAAGTCATGTGACTCAGAAACAGGCTGCAGGTGCCAAATGGCTAAGGCAGGAAAATGCCAACAAAATGGTGGCACAGTTACTTTGAAATCAATTATTGACATACAGTAGGCACCCCCTGCACATTCAGAATAAAAGTTTGGTCAACTCCTAAGACGATTCTGGCTTCATTGGCTTGGCGCGCTATGACAGTATTTGATTATTTAATGAATGTTGTGCCTGAGCCTATGACTTCTGAGAAAATATATGTGCTTCAAAATGCACTTTTTTGACCCATTTCCTCCCCCCCATTATTTTCACAGGGGACCATCCACCTGAAACTCTTTTGCAAGCACAATTGCTTCATTTGATGGAATTCGGAAGAGCACTGAGGAATATAAATTTAGGACTGTCACAAAGCACTCCTTTTGTATTTATTTTTCCTGATCACATTTGAAAACTACTAGTATAAAACGAAACAAATTGATATGGCTTGATTGAAAAGCATTTCTTTTGAAAGTTGTTTTTGGAAAAATGCTATTAGCAAAATAATACAAACATAATCACACTAGTAAGAGCTTAGTATATTTATTGCTGTACATCTATGCTTAACATGATCGAATGGTACAATGCCACAAATATTTTAAGAGTGGAGTTGGATTAGAAATGTATTCGGTCTCAGTATATGCTGAACAAAGCTTCGTTTTTAATAAAAGGTTTTCATGTAAACCATTTTAACAACAGGAGTATCAAGGTAAAGGGTGCCAATTCACTCTAAACGTTTCTATCAAATGTAATTACAACCATTTCAAGTCATTAAAACATGTTAATGCCGGCCTGAAACATAGTAATGATTTTTACTGACAATTTGTACAATACCTTGATCTTTCGGTTATTTCTTTTGTTCACGTTCTTCCCTGCATCTGATTCGTCAGTAAAAAAGCACGCATTCCGCAGCCCCCTCAGCCCCGTTGGAGCGAGCGTTGTCATGGAAACAATTCAACAAAGAAATATAAACTAATAGACTGGTTCAGCTTGTTTGCACTTAACCTCTTAATCTGTTATGTCAATAAAAGCACTCACAACTATTAAAAATATTACTATGGATCACAAACGCAGCCAGAGCACATCTTTGATGGGAGAAGCATGGGGTCATTTTAACAGAGGTTTTTCTAACAATCATAAGAGGGTGCTTTTAACACATCTTGGCCCAGATTCTCAAAGGTTTAGAGTCGGGTTAGCATTCCCTTTTGTTAGCATTACCTTTCTGAAGCGAACCCAACACTAAACCTGTTTTGTGATTAGCAAACCAATGCAAATTGGTATTTGTGTTTGTTTGTATGGAAAAGTAACACAAAGCAGCACGAAATGCTGCTTTGCATTAGTTTGCGTCACAGGACATTACATGGGTGGTACATGGGCGTTCCCATGTACCACCCATGCTTTTTGACACTAAACCCTATCTACTAACATTGGCAGACAGGTCTTAGGGCCAAAAATTAACATAGTTGAAAGCAGGAATTTTAAAGGAGAAATTGCAGTAATTTCTCCTTGATTTTTCGACTTTGCATGTGTGCTGCACTGTGCAGCACACATACGAAATCGGAAAAGCTTTAAAGTGTGTCTACGCATAGTATTTCGTACTGGATGGGTACCCTTCCAGTACAAAACCTACAGTAGACTGTAGTGCTATGGCACTAAGGTGTGTGCAGGGCAGCTGAAATGAGCTCCAGGGCTAGTGAGAGGGGAGGAGAGCAGTGACGGCCCGTGTAGGGCGTTTTACCGGGGCGGTGACGTGGCGCAGAGGAGGGGCAGGGTGGGGGGTTGCAAAATGCGGCAAACTGCCGATTTCAGGTAAGTTACGAAAAAAAATTAATAAAACGAATTTCGTTGCGCGTTACATATCAATTATTCTAAAAAACATAGAATAATACATGAAAATCATGTCAAAGAAAAGCATCAGCATGTCCATGGTATCCAACGTATGAGCTTGTATGAGCTTTGTTGGACCTGGCATCATTGGCGGGGGTTTTCCCTGTATTTTTGCCTTTGCCTCATGTGTTTTTTTCTGTATGTTGGACTTCATTTTTCTGGTCTAGATGCTTTGGGCACTTTGCCACTGCTGTTCAGTGCCAAAGTGCAAGTGCTCCTTTTGTAAATTATTGTTATATATTGGTGATTCCATGATCGGCGTATTTGATTTACTAGTCAGTCCCTAGCACAGTGCGCTGTGTGTGCCCAGGGCCTGTAAATCAAATGCTGCTAGTGGGCTGCAGCACTGATTGTGCCGCCACCCACATGAGCAGCCTGTAAATGCTGGGTCAGTACCTGGGTCCACAAAGGTCACGTGGGAGACTCTGCCAAAGGTGAGCAGGGTCCCCAGCAGAAGAGTGGGGGGGACAAAGGCAAACAGAAGGGTTCCAGAAAGGGCACTAAAGTAATTCCCAAGCGAACCAAGTTAAAGGTTCCCAGCCTCCCACTGAAAAGAAGCTATGGGTCGCCACAGGTAAGCCTGGTCAGAAGGGTACCAGGGCATGTTATAGTTGTAGTCAGGTGGGTCACTTCCAGGGGGACCCCAGGTGTCCCAAAAAGATAACCACTTCACCCACTTGTTCACCTCCCCGAGAAATGGCTAGTGAAGCCTTGAGGGCGGAGCGGGTGCCCAAGAGGGGTGGGGGTCCGCAGAAATTACCCTGGTCTCTTTAGGAGACAGTGAGATGGTCCCAAGAGCTTTTCTGCCTGATAATACTAAGAAGTACAGGCAGTGGGTGACCATCAATGGCCATAGCATGGAAGCTCTAACAGCCACTGGAGCCAATGTGACAGCTGTCAGTTGTCAGCTAGTGTCGGAGGAGCAGGTGGCCCCAATACATTCTACTCAGTAGTTGCAGCTGACAACTCTGAGTGCCTCTGCAGAGTGGCACAGGTTCGCTTTGAGTGGGGGGGTGGTTATCAGGTGCCTTGAGAGTAGCTGTGAGGGCAGCCATGCCTGTTGACTGTCTGCTAGGCAACAATTTGGAGTTCCCCTCATTTGGAGATGTTGGGTCTGCCTGAGTGGGCGTGTGTGACCAATCGGTCTATGGCAATCGGTAAGGGCATTCAATAGGGCCTAGAGCCTGAAACAGTGGTCCAGGTGCCTACCAGAAAGAGAAGAGGCAGGGGGCGTGGGAAAATGGCCCCCGAAGTTCCCACTGGAGCAAGTGGCCAAACAGGGGACCTGAGCTGGCCCATTGGCAGCAGGAAGGGGGCCCCTCCAGGGAGGAATTCTGCCAGGAGCAGCAGAAATTAGGCCTGGGCAGTGAACTTTACTCCGTGTGTGGAGTTTGCGGAGCTTTCTGCACTCCACACACCGTGGAGCTCGCGGAGTGCAGAAAACGCTGCTTCACGATGTGCAGCGGAGTTTTTCCCCTGCTCGCGATTGTGAACAGTAAGTCTGCGATCGCGAACGGTAAGAAATCCTACCCGAGCGGCAGGAATACCAGTACAAACTGCGGTTCACACTGCACTCCCCCACTCGCGGAACTTCGCAGAGTTGTTTGTAACTTAGTGAAGTTCCGCGTAGCGAAACTCCGTGGACTGCACCCAGGCATAGCAGAAATGCCCTTCTCTTGTTGGTTTGGGGCAGCAGGCTGCAAACTAGGCAGCAGGTGATCAGTCTGGATCACATTTGATTTACTGGGAGAATGGTCTCTTGTATAGTGAGCCTAAGGTTGCTGAGCCTGGGTCAGCCCTTGTGCTGGTTTTACCCCAGCGCTTTAGAGCCTTCCGACTGGGTCTGGCTCATGATGTGCCTTTAGCAGGGCATTTGGGGCAGGACAAGAACTTTGAAAGGCTTGTCACCTACTTTTACCGGCCCCAAATACGTAAGAAGTCTGACATCCATTGTAGGTCTTGCCAGACTTGCCAGGCAAGTGGTAAAAGTGGGAAGAAGTGCAAGGCTCCTCTCCAACCTTTCTCTGTAGTCAGCACCCCCTTTGAGAGGGTGGGTATTGATATTGTGGGGCCTCTGGACCCCAAGACAGCCATGGGCAACAGGTTCATCCTGGTCATGGTGGAGCATGCCACCCGGTACCAGGAAGCCATCCCTCTCTGGACTGTGATGTGCCCTGTGGTGGGTCGTGCATTGATGGAGATTTTGTCCCATGTGTGGTTTTCCAGCGAGGTACTGTCCGACTGTGGTACCAACTTCATATCCAAATATATGAAGTCCTTGTGGCAGGAGTGCGGTGTTACAGACAAGTCCACCACTCTTTACCACTTCCAAGGTAATGGCTGGTTGAGAGATTCAACTGCCCCATGAGGCATAAATGGGATGTCCACTTACCATGCCTGTTGTTTACTTACAGGGAGGTTTGTAGAAGTCCTTAGGATTCAGGGCTCGTGCCAAGCTACCAAGGGGGTGAGCAGGTGTTATTTTAGAACTATATCCCCCTTATCCTGACTAGGAGAAGGGTCCCTACTTGAACAGAGGTACCTGCCCCTGCCAACTAAAGACCCCCATTTCTAACAAACTTGTATACACTTTTTAAGTTCAGCTGGATCTTCAATGCATGGATGAAAAAGACTGTATTGGGCGCCCAATGTTCATAGAGAAAGTTAAAGACTGAGACACTCTTTTTTCTGGTGGCTGTAGTGTTGGAGACATTTTGGAAGATCCTTTTACCTGACCAAGTGATTTGTTGTTTAGCCTTAGAAGCAGTAAGTACCTTCAATAAATCAGCAAATTCCAGAAACAGTAAGATGACTCCGCTTGGCTTAACAGAAGACGCATAGGAGGAAAGGTGAGGACCTAAACTATGAGCTCTCGGAATATTGAGCGATGTGGAAGAAGGCATGTCCAGTACTGTTGGGAAATAGGAGGTGAAACTGGAAAAAGGGTCACTGACTTCTATTGTTGAAGGAAGACAGTAAATGTGGAGATTATTCTGCCTATTCATGTTTCCAAGCCTCTGTATGCTTTTTAAGCTGGAGAACCTCCTTCTCCAAATGTTACATTTTATTTGTTTCATCATGTAGGTCCCCAACTGCTTTCAACCAAAGAAACACAATTTCCCATCAAAGTTCATTTGTCATGCAGATGTTGAATATGTTTATTGGTCTTCTCAACAAAGGGACGCAGTGCGCGTATTTCGTGCAGTAGTAACTCTAGAGGTAATAGTCGATGAAGATGTTTCAAGCAAAGTAGGAACATATTTTAGGTTTTTAGTAGCTGAAGAGGGCGATTGTGCCTTATTTGAGGATGGTAACATAGATGAAGTACAAGGAGAAGTAGACTTAGCCATTTTACCTGAAGAAATTGGTGTATCCATCAATAAGTTCTTTTCTAATGGAACTGGTACTTGTCGTAATCATAATCCACATTTGTAGGAGTAGATTGCGATTTAGACATATAAACAAACTGCTGCTTTTTTAATCTGCCCATGTGAAATAATAAATTGACCAGGACAGTGCAATTGAAAGAGAGTGCAGCTCAAAAAAGGATTTGTAATGAGCAACTACTAAAAAGGTTGCCATCATATGATTGCGCCATTATCTGAATGACAAATTTATAGTTGAAAGACAATGTTATAGACACTTCAATTTCCACAGGTACCTTATAGTGAAGCAAATAAATTAGTATGCATCCTACTATGTCACAGTATTTTCAAAGATTTTAGTAAAAGGTAAATTGTGAAATCACAGAAGAGTGCAGCATACTTGAACAAATAGATGCAGAGAACGTTTTTAAAGAAACTTACCTGAGTACATAACACACTAATCTGCTTCCATGTAGAGGCTGAGTAGTAACCAAAATGGGGGCTGCAAGAAAATACAGCAGCTCAAAACGGAACAGCGTCAAAGCATCCTGCCATGCTCCGCCAATCCCCCGAAACCAAAGCCTCTGATAAAAGATCCTCAAAGACACCAGAAAACCATTGGCAGGTCTGATCCACCACAGAGTCTCTTCTTCAGGCAGCCATTTTAGGTGGCGCTGAAGCTACGCCCCTCCCATGCTTAGGTGTCTAAGTCACTGGTGATATGTTTAAAAGACTGCCTAGTTTGAGTCCTGGACAAGACCCTTCCAGTAATGAGTTTCAAGTGGGTGATATGCCATATTCCATTTCCTCCACAGGTGTGCAAACATTATTTTTCTTTGCACTTCCATTTTTCAAGTCTGGCAGAGGAGAAAATGATTGTGCAGGGTATTTTGAAGGAAAGCTCGGCTGCATCTTTGGATAAAAGTTACCTTGCAAAAGTTGAGGGAATGAATGCCCTTGTCACTTTCTCTTTTCCAGCAATATATTATAGTGTGTATATAAATAAATAAATACACACATAAAACAAGCTCAGCAGAAATTAAATGTATCCACTAAAGAAAACATGCCTTATCTAGTTGTGAAACAGCTTACGCGGCATTTCTGTAATTCCTTGGAAACAAGATGTACCATGCTTGACTCCTCTGTGAAACAATTTTATCACATGGGTAATTTATACCTTTCTGCTGAAGGGGTTAATCCCTTAACAACTGCTTCCTGGGACCTACGATCCTGGCCTTTTTCCAAGGGAATATTTTGTAGTTTCACCCTTTTGCAGTTTTCCCAGACACACTAGGATAAGATAACAGGAATTACATTTCTCCCTGAAATGTATTTGTGCGAAATTGGATTGTTGATTGAGGGGTGTGAGCCTTTTTCAAGCAACAGCCAAGTCTTGCAAGTGTGAACCATGAAAGCCACTAAATTACCCTCTGCTTAACCCTCTGGTAGTTTGGCAGAAAGGCAGTCAGGCTTAACTTAGAGGCAATGTATAAATATTTATATACAGCACACTAACGGTAATAAAGTTAAAACACAACACAAGAAAAATCCCACCCATTTTAACAGAATAAAGTAAAATGTAATATGTTATTTGAGACCAAAATGTCAAATATCCAGTATAACCTGAGATATGCAGTTTTAAAGATTTAAGATAAGCATAGCGCATAAAAGCACAAAGCTCCACTCATGGTTATTTGATCATTTAAGACCGGGTAAAAGTCACAAGTCCAGGTCAACTCCGATGGAGTGCAGGCCAGATACAGGCAGCATGTTAGTCCAGTTGAAATAGTTACCTTCTAAAGTTTAGTGCAAAGAGTCCAGTTTGGGATGGAGGAGGCTATGAGTAGCTGAGAGAGCGTTGTGTATGGCTGTCACTTTAGCGCAAGGAGCAAGCCGGGCATTGAGGACAGATGTCACTGTAGCGCAAAGATTCTTTTGGGCATCATGGATGGTCACTGCTGGAGATGAGCATTGGTGGTAACCGCGGGCTTTCGATTCATGTAATGCGAGCTACAGATCATTGCATCGCCCATTGTCGATGGCGGTCACTGTATCTAAAAGCCTTGGGGTCACCATAACTTTGCGTTGGTAGTCATCATGATCTTGGCTCGAACTACCAATTTGCGGTTGCAAGGAGCCCAAAACTTCGGGATTCCCATTTCCTTCCTACAAGTAGGATATCTGATGATGCTACATCAAGGGCCCAACACCTGAGGGTCACTTCTTGGGGATCAGGAACTCACTCGAACAGAGACCAGCTGGGCTCAGGCAGTTTTAGCTGTAGGTCCAGGCATCAGGTCAGCTTTACAGAGGCCTTTGAAATTTGTTATGTCCCTGTAGCTCTGAATGTCTCTGTAGCTCAGAACAGGAGGTCAGTTAACTGACCTTTGAAGTCACTTCAGCCTGGCATGAAAGATCCACGTCCAGACTTCTGTCTCAGCAAGCAGTGCATTCCTCAAACAGCAGACAAACACGCATTATTTTCCTGCAGTATCCACTGGTCCAGCAGTGTACTGAAGAGAGAATCTGAGTGTCCTCTTTTTATACCTAGGGCCTACTTTGAAGAGGGAGAAGCTTCTACAGTTAACTCCTACAGAGGTCTCTGTTCCTGCCTCTTTGTCCTGGTGCCCTGGTCCTAGTCTGTCAGGGGGCAAAATAGGCAAGTGTGAAGTCCTTTGTGTGTAAGCTGGACCAATCCTTTTGAAGTGTGCAAATGTAGTAGATGAGAGTTTCCCACTATTAAGCCAGGATGGCCTGTTTCACCAACACCCAGACCCCCTATTGTGATACTGTCTGAGAGGAATACACAAAGGCCAACTGCCAACTGCCAACTACACCTAGTCAGGCACCAAATAGGAAAAGACAATGCCAACTTTATAAAAGTGGAATATTCAGAATACTGGCTTAAAATCCAGCTTTACTATTAAAGAGGCTTTTAAATGTCAATTCCTAAGACACCAAACGACATTCCTACCTGCCTCCACACAAAGGTTATCGCTTATTAAATGTAATAAGGTAACCCAGTATTATCCTATCAGAGAGGTAGGCCTTGCAATAGTGAAAAACGAATTTGACAGTATTTTGCTGACAGGACATGTAAAACTCAAAAGTATATATCCAACTTTTGTAATACAACTCACTTTGCTCTATTGCTGGTTAGGGCCTACCCTATATAGGGAATGACTTTAATGTATTAAAAATGATGGTTTAGGCATGGAAAAAGATTTCTTTAAAAGTGCATACACTGACTGGCAGGCCTGAGACATGTTTTCAAAGGGCTACGTAAGTGGGTGGTACAATAAGGGCTGCAGGCCCACTAGTAGCATTTAATTTACCCGCCCTGAGTATATGGTGCACCACTTTACTGGGGACTTACAAGTAAATTAAATATATCAATTAGGTGTGAGCCAACTTTACCATATTTATAGGATGGAGCACAACAATTCTAGTACTGGTTAGCAGTGCTAAAATGTGCAGAGTTCTAAAGCCACCAAAAACGGGTCCAGAAAAGAAGAAGGGTGAAGCAAAAAGTTTGGGGATGACCCTGTAGAGAGGGCCACATCCAACAGTAACTAATAAACTGAATTAATTCAAAAGGTGAAAGGAAAGAAATAAAACAATGATTATATCTCATTGCTCAAAAAGCAAAAATGAAGATGTGTGTGTTCATGAAAAAAACACTGTTGGATTGATATAAAGTCACTAGTAAACAATGTTAAGAAATTACAAGTTTAGAGCTTTTATTTGTGTTTTGACATGTGAGACACTCTACTGTGAGTGCAGTGCATTCATCTTAGATCTCTTATATCACTTACAGTAGAAACTATTCAGAACTAGTCAACTAAGATTTTATACGTAGTAGTCTAATTAAATGGATATATTTTGAAACTTGGCAGACATGTATGCTTTTTTTCAGTTTATGTACAAAAAAGCAGTTATTAATTTTAATGCTCCTTTCAGAGACAGGTTAGTGTTCTGATGTCCTGTTAAAGCAAGCTTGTAGCTGCAGGGATTCTAATAAAGTTGACAACCTAACTGGGCCTAACCTATCCTAAAACACAGTGACACTAGGGTCCTCATTATGAGTACAACACTTGTAATTGTGAGAGGCAGATTTCCACCACAGGTTATCATTCCAGGTCAAATTCTGCCACTAGTAATTAGGATCTAAGGGCCACATGTATAAAAATTGGAAATTGCGATGACCTAATTGCCGTTTTCTGAGAATCGCAATTTGGTAATTGAAATTTCCAGTGTATGAAACTCCAAGGGTTTCATATACCAATTCCTAGGAGATCGCAAATCGACCTACCGCATGAATATTAATGTGGTAGGTCGCAATTTCCGGCCCCCTAGGAACTGCTAAAATCACAGGGATGGTGGCCTGCTGGGGTCAGCAGACTACAATGTCTGTGGTTGCTTTTAAATAAATCAATCTTAAAACTGGTTGCATTTAATAAAAATAAAAATAAAAGTTTTCTTTCGTTTTTTTAAGAGCAGGCAGTGATCCTATGGACCACTGCCTGCTCTTAAATGTTTTTATTATTAATAGTTTCCAGTTAAAAAATAACAATATTTTCCTAAAATACTTATTTGAGTAGAGATTTTAATCATAAATTAGAATTACTGGACAATTCTTTTTGGGTACAATGGTAAGAAAATTGGTCTGTTTTTCAATTCAGTGATACGATTCAAAGGATGAGAAGTTCAAGGCAGTATATATGTTTCTCACCATGGTCCTGATATTTTGGGTTGGCACCACCAGTGGTGTTCAGGAATTACTTTGAGACCTGGCAGGGCAGAACAAAATTCAATAAACAACAACTTATTTAAACAGGGGGTCCTAGGGAAAAATATTTAGAGACCAGACGGAATTTCATCCCCTTTCTTGACCATAAGTAACACATTAAAATCGTGGGTCTATGGAAATAAGCACCTACAAAAACAGAATAGCACTTCCCAATTTTAGGAGAGTCCTCTTAAAGAGGACAGAATCCCATCACACACCGAAGTGGCATGCTTCATTATTTGGGATCTCCTCTTAGTTGCCAACCCTAGTGCAACCAAGGACGGCAACCTTCTCAACAGAGGAAGGGAGCTCACAGATATTTTTTTGAGATAGTTTTAGATGGAATCAACTATGATCCCCTAAATGTGATGCATGGAGTGTTTTAATGGTGATGGTTGCAGTGCATGTGAATTTAGTGCGTGTCATTAAAATTGACTACCAGGACACAAGACAATTTTAATACGCGCTGACCAGGTGTCAAAGATAAAAAGATTGCAAATGCAGTTTTAAATAATAACTGCTATAGTCCAAAAAGATGACAGGTCTACATGTTTCAGCCTATAGATCCTATCTGATCCAGGCTTTCATCAGGACCTTGAAATAATATTGCTACTGCAAAATAGTGTGGTTGTGCAAGAGCAGGTAAAGTCTCAATAAATGTGGTTGGTACGATACCACCTACGTTCACCTGTGATTCCCAATTTTGGCCAACTGTCACAGGAGTATTGGGGACAATCCTGAAAAAGAAAAATAATTCTAACCAAGTGCTTCTAAAAAACATTCGCTAAACTGTTATTGTCAAAAAGTGCTCAATATACGTTTATCATGCATTATGTTGTCGCAAGATACTCATTTTTGGATCATATACCAATATGTGTACATAACAACAATTCTTTTAAAGATTTTGGTTGCTTACCCGTCTTTATGCGGGAGCACTCATCACCTCACCTGGCATCCGCTCAGGAAATGAGGCACCGCTCTGTATTAAGGTAAAAAAAAATCTTTTAAACCACATTCAAAGCCAGACTTGCTCTGAAGATGGCTACCTTTCTATAATGCTAATCATATAGTTACGTCGTCATGACCGAACATGAATTTTATCCATTGGCAGTTATAATGTAAAATCTCAAACTCATACACACACCCAGCAAACTAATATGCGTCTTCAGTGAAGCAGATCGCACTGAATCAGAGGTGTGCAAACATTTCTCGGACATTGAGCGTTAGGCATTATGCCTTGGCCGTTAAGTATTAAGCATCGTGTCACATCGTGCTGTCACAAACATCAAGCGCTAGGCATTGTCCCGTAACAAACGTCGGAACGTGCATCCATTCACAGTAGTTTTTTAATGGTTTGTTGGTGCTAGAGTGAATTATACCTATTTAACACTACACGCACTGGATCAAACATGTGTAAAAATGCTAAACCATAGTTTTTCGGACATTAAGCGTTAAGCGTTAAACTTTGGCCGTTAGACATTAAGCATCGTGCCTCATCGTGATTTCACGCGTTAGGCATTGTCCCGTAGTGAACGTCGGAACGTGCATCCATTCACAATAATACCCGACACAATGTCAACGCGGACAGGGCTAAGAATTGTACGACAGGTCAGAGCCTTACCTGTCCGTCAAAACCTCTGGCCGGACATGAGCTGGAAGGGGAGGTACTCGACGGACAGGAGGAATGTTGTGCTTAAATAAGGACCGCCGGTGTGTACAAACCCCTGGCGCTTTCGAAAAACGTAATTTTTCTTCCCGCAAATAGAGTGCTACATTGCGGGTACTGGGAAATATAGTTCCATTCAGTTTATCATTAGTTTTAGTGTAGCCGGTATGTACAATCCTCTGGCGCTCTCAAATAGCGTCATCATTCCTCCCACAGATCGAGAGTTACACTGTGGGTGCTGGAAATTGTAGTCCCATTCAGCCTATCAATAGTTTTGATTTAACCGTTGTGAACAAACCTCTCGCGCTCTACGTAAACGTCATTATTACTCCCATCGATCAAGAAGTACACTGTGGGTGCTGGGAAATGTGGTCCCAAAAGTCTGTCATTAGTTTCCATATACCATCGATGTTATTGAGCCCTTATCGAGCACGAATTCTATTCAAACTCAACAGTCACCAAAAATACATTATACTTTTAAATGTGGGATGTACTGAATTATGGGGATGGTAATAACACTTTTATAGTCTTAAAAAACCCCATGTGTATACCACACTCTACCTTCTGAATTATGGGAGAGGTGGTAAAAAAGTTTTTGTGATCGTGTGTCTGTAATTCTAAAAATTGAATTATCACGAATAAAGGTTTGCGCACACATGTAGGCTCAGAACAAAATTCGACCAGCAGTGAATTACATTTGGTGCTCTCAGAGAGTACAGAGATTTTGTGGAAAAACTTGGTACATTTAGTGGATTTGACCATGTTCTCAAAATAAAAGATGGTAGTGTACCAGTTAAGCATAAGCTCACATGCGTCCAGTTGAGCATTAGAAATAAACTGGATGAACTGATTTCTCAATTAGTTCATGATGGTGTCATAGAACCAGTCGAGTCATCCTTATGGCTATCTCCCATGTGGTGTCCCGCAAAAAGAACGATGAATTAAAGATGTGCGTTGACCTTAGGAGTCTCAATAAGGCCATGTGGGTGGTTGGACATCCGTTACCACATATTGAAGAGATGATCACTACCTTGGCTGGAGCGAAGCAAAATTCAAAGCTAAATATGAGGTCAGCCTATCACTAGGTCGTACTTCCAGAGGAGTCTAGACACCTCACTGCTTTTGTGACACCATCAGGAGTTTTTCAGTTTTGCTGAATGCCTTTTGGACTCGTGTCATCTGCAGCTCTGTTTTAGCAAGTCTTTGGGGAGTTACAGAAGGATTTGGAAGTAGTCTTGGTTTATCAAGATGTCATTTTAGTGTATAGTTAAAATAATACGGAAAATATCTCAAAACTCAATGATATTCTTTCTGTGCTCAGGGCTAAGATTTGCAATTAAAATGGGATAAGGTGACTTTGGTGTAAGCAGAGTTGAATACCTTTGTCATCTAGTGTCTGGAGATAAAATTTCACCAGGCCCTGGGTTGCTCAAAACAATTGAGGGTGTTCCAAAACTGGCTGATCAGGAGCAGCTTCAAGTGTTGCTTTGTATGTGCAGGTTTTATGCCAAATGTTTTTGAAATTTTGCTACCAAAGCAGAGCAGTTTATCAGTTTGTTGAGTAAGAACTCAAAATTTACTTAGGAAGATGGTCAAAAAGATTCCGATCTCATGATTAAAGGAAACTGACTAATGATTCTTATACGTTCCAGGGAAATTCTTATGTATCACTGTTGATAATAGTGGTGTGGGTCTTGGTGTGGTTCTATCCCAAGGGAAAAATAGCTCTGAATGCACTCTTGCTTTTGCTTCATGTACCCTCAAGATGCAGGAGCATCTCTTTTCAGTGATTGAGAAGGAAATGCTGGTCAGTGTGTTGGCGGTAGAAAAATGTAAAGCTTATGTATGGGGAACCAAGTTTCTTTTACGAACCAATCACAAGCCATTGGTGCCAATTATCAGCGGTTCTAATGTTCATTTCACCAGGGCTACGGCTAGGTTATTCAGGTTTAGCGTCAAGTAGTTGAAATATCACTTTGATGTACAATATATGCCTGATGGCAGGAATATAAAAGCTGACTGCTTGTTTAGTCTATTATGCTCGGGTGATGAGTTTGAGAAGTGAATGAATGTTCAACAGGATGAAGACTGTTTGGGAGGGAGCATTGTGTGGGGTAAAACCAAGTCTGTCAGTGAGGATATGAGGAGGAAGGAGTTGGATCAGGACAATATTTTGAAAACGGTTGTGGAACACAAGACAAAAGGGTGGCCTAGTGAAAAAAACATATCAGTTATGTGGCAGCCATATAGTAAGTAACAGCCGGAGTTATCCCTTGAAGCGTGTCTTTTATTTAGAAAGGACACATTGATTCCACCATGAAACATCAGAAGTAAACTGTTGCGGTTGAATCATGTAGGCCATCTGGGAATGGCTGGCAATAAGAAAAAGTTGAGGGAAACCTAAAGGTAGCGGAGTATGGACAAAGATATGGAGAACTTCATTGGGAAAAACTGTGTTTGTTTACAAAATGATAAAACAAACTTGAGAGTGTGACACCTCCCATGATGGAAGTTGGTAGTCCAGAGAATGTTTAAAAAAGAGTGAGTCTGGATTTTTTTGGTCCTTTTAGAATGCTGCCTCATAGCCAATGCTTTGCCAAAGTACTGACTGACCATTTATGCAAATGGACGGAGGTCAAATTTGTGAGTGATGCCAACACTAAAACAGTGATTACTTTCTTAACAGGTGTATTTTCAAGAGTGGATTTTACATCTAAAGTGATATTGGATAATGGGGTACAGTTTATGTTGGACGGCATGGTGGGGTTCTTGAGAAATGCAGGTATCAACCATAAAATTATAGCGCCTGATTTAGATCTCAGCGCACAGATTACTTCATCAAAACGGTGATGGATATCTCGTCTGCTGAAACATAAATCCCATTATATATTATGGGATTTATATTTTGGCGGACGGGATATAACTTACCATTGTGACAGAGTAACTCATCCGCCGAGATTTAAATCAGGCTCGTAGCCTCTATCATCTTCAAAGAAATGGCCAGGTAGAGAAGGCTAATAGACTGGGGAGTGAATATGTGAGAGGCAGCAGCGGTCCTTGTAAGTAAGAGTGGTGGAGCCAAGTGAAGGGGGATTTAGACAGACGACAACGAGGGAATATTATTTATTTATTTAATTTACCCTCGTGGTCGTCTGTCGAATGTCCCCCCCAACCCGGCCCCACCATTCTTACCTGCAGGGGCCGCTGCTGGTGAGCGCTGCAATCATTGAAGGGATGGACTTAGCAGATGCAGTACTTGCCAGGTTATGGTTTTATTGTAATACTTCCCATTGTGTAACAGGGGTTTTGCCATTTCAAACAATTTTCTTAAACCTAAATGGTTGAATAATCTGTTTAAATTTAAATCCAGCTTTAACATGAAGCTACACATTGGTGACATGCGTGCTAACACTGAACAGAGTCAATTTAGAAGTAAAGTCAGATATGATGCCTACAAGAAAACAAAGTAAATGCCCTTCAAAAAAGGGAATTGGGTTCACATCAGGGTACCTGGTGCGAAGGTGACGAAGGGCAAAGTGAAGTATGGTCCACTCTGTCAAGTGGATGAAGTGAATTTGGATGGAAGTGCATTGAGATTGGAAAATGGACAATGGTGGAATGTTGCTCATATGGTGAAGGGTTCTCATGCTCCTGAGAGAGAGGTTTCCCATGCTCCAGAGAGATAAAATGTATCCGCCAAGACTAAGAGTGGGAAGAGTGGGGTTCCCGTTCATGGGAAATGTGAACCTAGGGTTCCTTGTAAAGTTGAAGGATTTTGCTATTGGTTGGAAAAATCTCTTTATTATGCATGGACCATATTGTTTTGTATCTGCATGTATACCTATAATTTCATTGGTTACTCTATGCTGTTTTATTGGCATCTTTATATGGTATTTTCCTATTATTATTCATGTTGTTAATATTATCAAGGGTTCAGTTTTTTTGGGGGGTTAGATATATTATGTTTTTAGGTCTTGCCTAGGCAGTGCTTGCGCTGTCTCTTCGAGACATGCTGTATTCAGGATATGTGCATAAAGCCCCGCCTACTCCCCGCCCATCTTTTCAATTGGCTCCTGTCCTTGTCATTTGTAAATGTGGCTTTTCATTGGTCATTAGGCTTTGTAGTCCCTCCTCAGTACCGCTCTGTCTCTTTTTGTAACCTCCCATGAGGACACCCCCTATTACATGTGTTGTTATGCCCTAGATTTTCATTACAGCCTCAAGGCACTATTTTCTTAAAGGCCTTCAGACCGGTCACTCACTTGGTCCTAAACAAGGTTGGCAGTAAATGCTTGTTGTAAATTCTAAACAGGTCTTCACACATGTGCCTGTGTTTTGAGTGGCTCCCTGCGTGCCTTTATCTTTGTCCCTACCTACATCCTGTTTCATCTCTTCCCTGTGCCAGTTTGTTGTCCCTGTCCCACATGCACTCGTGACTTTTTATTCGCACCCTCCCAACTGTCAAGCGTTGGCCACTTCATAGCATTTGATTTTTTTTTTCACGGACGGGTTGTGTTGATGTGATGATGGAAGATGGCAGCAGCAACCCCTGCAGAGTGGCACAGGAGAAAACTCTGCACTCACTAGTTTTTTGTTCCAGCGTCGCATAACAGTTTGTGACTTGTTTGGTCTCGCCTGAGCCAACGTGCATGTGCTGCTCTGTGAGGCGTTTAGTAAGGGCTTTAAACTCAAAACACACGCTCATGCATGTGCTTTTTTTTTTTATCTCCCGCTATTGGCCTTTGCATGCGTCTTTCTAAGAAAGACAGCACCCAATTGAGCCAAGGCGGGTGCATGTCCCGCCTTCTCTCTCCCCTGGCCTAGGGTGCTCGGGAGCGAGCAGCAGCGCTGACGTGTGCCATCTGTTTTTAATTATCAGCAGCGGCACACAGTGTGCCAGATGGCGGGCAGGCTGCATTCCAGTCTCATGTTACTTATTTTGCTTTGGAGACGTGGGTTTTTCATGGCTAGCTTCAAGCTATGCATGTACAGTGTCTCTTTCAAACTTGTATGCATTCCGGCAGTCGCGCCATATGTTCTTTGTGACCTACCTTAAACAAAACGCAGCACCAAGAAAAAAAGCCACAGAGATAATTCAGAATTGGAGCGCTGAGAAGAGGATATTATTATACAGGCTCCTAATCTATGCAATATTTAAGGTATTTAAATACAGTGACGAGACGGGGAGAACACATTGATGTCTCGATTGCAAGTACAGCCTGACAATGAAATTCAAAAGACACACCCGGTCAACTAGCGCACACACATCCACACAGAATGCGCACAGGGCGGGGCTCAGAGTTGTAAGGTCTGCCAAAGGAGCCTGGACATTCCTCCTTCCGCGCACCTCCATACCCCCACTCCAAAAAAATAATCGCGTTCTAAAAAATGCACGATACACGCATTGGTAATTGGCCTTCCATAAATGTTCAGAAATGGGACTCCCACGATCCGAGTTTCAGAATGTAAAAAGCGCTGGCAGTGCCTGCATCTATTCATTGAAACGACGTAAACGTTGCACCGGAAAGACTGATGATTTTAATATCTTCATATTTTAAGATTGTGGTTTAAGACGGTCATGAAGAAAAGGGCGTGTAGATACAATATTTTACAAAACTAGCAATTCTACAAATCATACTGGTGTATTGTGCACATGTTCACCATGATAACTTCTCACCAAATTCTAAGAACCATGAGTGGGTAGAAATTGGAAGAAGTTGGTTGCCAGCATGAGAAGGGCCAAGAAATTAAGCACTCGCCTTCAGAAGGGGATGATTGAGTTAATATATCTGATGCCTCATCGCCCACTGAAATGCAGACATCGGAAGTAAAATCAGCCCGCCATTCACTTTATGGTTTTTGCCCCACCCCATAACTAAGCGAGTGGCACTTTCGTGCTGTGTGAAGGCCTGCCTGCGCCAGGATGCAATGACAGACTCGCCATCCACCACACGCTCAAAGCCGTACCACCTAAAATGTAACTTGAAATTTACATAAAATGTAGTGTAAATGAAATGTATGTGTTTCTCCTCACGCAGCTTTACTGAGCCAAAGAGAATAACGCCAGCAAGAAAACACTGTTAGTTAACCGGTCTGCTGGAAAACGCGTACAATGGATACCAGCGCTACCTTGATGTAGGACCGAAAGACCCGAATGCCTGAGAACTAAATATGAAGAGCACTGGCTAGCACAAGCAAGATTTGATGCTTGATGACTTGTGTAATAAACGCGCTCCATGCCCACCATTCGAAAGCGAATAATTTCCATGTAAACAAGCATTGGCATAGCCAATAGGTCTCGCTTTTGGGACCTTATAAGTATTTAGTTATGCAGCGCAATATTTCCTTGATGCAACAACATCAACTGTTGCTTGGCTAAACACTTATAAGGTCCCAAAGGCGAGACCTATTGGCTATGCCAGTGCTTGTTTTTGGAGGCTGCCTGCTCATGGTCACATGACTCCGCACTACAGTGGGCTCAAACACATCGGAACTGCTCTTTCTCCCAGCAAAGATGTCTCCTGTGCTCAAGTGCCCTGCGCAGTACCGAGAGCTTGACAGGCTGCCCCTTCCAATAAAATAAAATGACAGCACCGGTTCTTGTCGCACAAACTGTTGAAAGTCTTTAGCAGAGCCTATAAATAATGAAATCGTTGACCCAGGTCACCACACAACGAGGCCACTTCAGAAAATACTTTAGGAAATACAAGCTTTGCTTAATGAATGTAGAATACAAAGACAATACACCAAAAGTACAAGTAGAGTTTAAGCGCAATCATGTGTGCTTTTTGTAAACAACACGAGGCTTTCTTTTTTGCCTCGTCTCGCTAATAAATCGGACCAGTAATTTGAGACGATTTGCTGTTTTAAGGACTGGAATTATAAAAAACAGATGACCGCATAGAAATCCAATAAATCAGTCCTCTACTACCCTGACAAATACCGGATAGCGTATGTGAAGATGAGAGGGTTTAACTAAAGTACGGATTCCTAGCATGTGCAACCACTAAAACAAAACAAGAGAGAGCGTGAATTATGCGGTTGGTATTTGCCTGCTGTACTGGGGCCCTTCAATAAAGAACCCTACCTGTTATTCGTCACAGTGTCTTCCTTCATAACAGTTTCATGGGCAGTAGAACAGTTGTGAGACATTGAGCTGTCGCAACAGCTCCCTTATACACTCCTACCAATCAGCGAAGAAGGTGGAATTGGAGGGGACAAAGAGAGAGTGACTCCTTGAAATGAAGCAAAGTGATCACAAGTGCATCCCTAGAGAAGCTGTGCAGCACACACTGAAGCAGAGGGCACGCCACAATCCTCCAGAATATCCCCTCCCTGGCAGGACAAGTGTGCATCCGCTGCCTGCTCCCAGCATGGCCACGTGGATTACACCAGGGGTAGGGGGCGAGACAAAGGAGTGGGACGCAGGGAGCTGTAGTGTCCACACATGGACACGTTCTAGTGGTTTAATCTGATGTACTACACTGTACACCCACCCACCACCTACGTCACTGGGTCAGGTGACGAGGTAAAAAAAAAGGCCGAGCGCACGTGCTCGGGGCCATTGACCCACTACCCTAACTATGTGTCCGTGTCAGTTCTTTTACTGAGCATGAGGGCCTCGGGCCCAACATCACACTGGCGACGAGGCGGGTACTCTTCCCCGCGTGTGCAGCCCCGATCGGCGCAACAACAAAAAGAAGAGGGAGAGGGAACTGCCCACAGGGAGGACAACCCCCTCTGTGTGAAGGCGCGATGCGACGAGCAGCCTGCAGGGCGAGGCAGAGCCCGCAGCAGGTCCTATGGTGACCGGGAGCCCACCCCGCACCTACGGTGCCAGCGGTGCCGGAATGAACGGCGGTCATCGCAGCGGAGCCCACCCGCATCCGCCGTGAGGCCATGACCCCCTGCCGAGGAAGTCGGGTGCCCACCCCGACCCTGCCGCGGTGCCCGGAAGCGCCCTGAAGGACAGCACGCCGAGCGGAGCCCACTCGCATCAGCGGCGACCCCCACATGTGGCGTGAATCACGCGGAGCCCACCCGCGGGGAGAAGGAGGCCCGCTGGCCGAAGGTGAGGGGCCGCGCAGGGGCGGAAGAAGCGGAAACGAAAGCGGGAGCCCACCCCGTTCTGCCCCCGGTGAGGAGTAGTGAGCGGCACCGGCACCCCCCGCCCCCCCCCCGCGTGGTCCGTGAAGCGAAGGGACCTGCCGCGGGGGTGGAAGAACCAAAAGTATAAGCGGAGCCCACCCGCATGAGAAGCAGCCCAGCCGGGCAGAAGGTGAGCCCTGGTTGCCAAGCAGCCCCGGGGTGCAGCATGAACACACCCCACCCCGCGCGGCGTGTACTGAGAGCGGCGAAGGGGGAGGAGTATAATAAATAAAGCGGAGCCCACCCGAAAGGAGCGCCGGACTAATAGAACAAGCGGATGCCTACCCCGCATAGACATTAATGCGAGAAAGTCCCTGGAGGTGCGCGAGTGAAGAGCAGCCGGTAGAGGTAGTGCCACACCCCCAGGAGCAGTAAGTGCGTGGCCGTCAGCCACGCGAAAGACAGACCCCGCTGTGGGGCCGCAGCGAGGGCAGAGCAGGACCGACAGCCTGCGAGTGCCTCCCTCACCCCCTCCCTGCGCGCGAAGACTGCAAGAAGCTGCCGCGGGCAGGGAGGGTGATTGTGAAGATAAGGAATGGCCGCCCCACCTTGCAGGACCCCAGGCGGCAGGAAAAGAGTTCCGAATGTGCTGGGAAACCCAGCCTGACCCTGGAGCAGTTTCCCCCAACAATGCCTGGACCTCTGCAGCTAATTGACAATGCCTGTGCCCCCCTGCCTTCAAACAAAGAAATGCAAAAGAGACTTACTTGCTGGCTGGCCCATGTCCTGCTTCCAAATGCTCTGCTGTGGCTCCAGCTCCAGCTCCCCTCCACGCCCGAGTGAAGCCTGGAAAGAGAGGAGACAACACAGCAGAAAGTCCTGGCAGCAAAGAAGGGTGCTGCTGAGAGAAAGGAAAAGCATACCCTGCACTGCCATCTAGTGGCCGGAGAGCAGGATTGCACCAGCTGCAGGAGACAAGAATAGAAAGGCTAGAGAAGAGGCAGCAAGGCATGTACCGCAAGGTCAGACGGATGTGCAATGGTGAGCGCACGGGAACGCGACGAAAGCACACAGGAGCGCGACAGAAGCGCAGGAGCGAGACAGAAGCTCAGGAAGCAAGTAACCCGCAGGTAACGAGATACAGCGACAGGG
The DNA here is from genome assembly GCF_964204655.1 of Triturus cristatus. Taxonomy (NCBI): domain Eukaryota; kingdom Metazoa; phylum Chordata; class Amphibia; order Caudata; family Salamandridae; genus Triturus; species Triturus cristatus. Next base: position 424,608,788 of record NC_140584.1, on the reverse strand, counting down.
ACCAGCAGAACAAGAAAGAAGAAAAGGGTCAAGCCATATCCACCCCAGCAAGGACTGCGCTGTCACCGCATCAAGTGGAGTGACCCCTCGAGAGAGAGCCGAAGGACTCAGCGCAGATGTACCCCGGACGCGAAAGGTACACAGCAGCGCCTACAAGAGAGGAACTACACGGAAGAAGATGTGCACAGCAAGTATCCAACGACACTGTAGGGCAAGGATGCAGAGGCACACCTAGTGGCGCCAAGAAGCCACCACAACCACCCAGTGGCGCCAAGAAGCCACCACATCAAGAGATCACGGCGCAGGGAGAAAAGCTACACTGGAGATGTACCACGCGGTACGAAGAGGAGCACGCACCAGCGCCCGACAAGTCAGAAGACACAGGGAGTCACACGAAGTGACGCACCTCGTGAAGCTGACCAGCCAAATGGTCGCACCAACAGAAGCCAACCCACCAGGGGGCAAAAGGAGGTGATCGACGCATGGGTCAGTGAACCCACGGAACAAGAGGTCTGCCGAAAGACCGAAGGTATCCTGCCAGAGATCGGCAGAATGGACCGTCAAGTGGTCCGAGAAGTTCAAGAACGAAGAGGACCAAGAGCATGGCCCCACGAACTTCAACAACCAAAGTAACTGGTGAAAAGGAGGAGAACGAAGAGGACCAAGAGTATGGCCCCACGAACTTCAACAACCAAAGTAGCTGGTGAAAAGGAGAAAACGAAGAGAAGGTCACGACCCTAACACGGAATGGTGAGGAAGATGAAGAGAGTGTCCTCGGACGAGGACAAGACCAGGGGGAACACGTGCAGAGTGCGCGCGCTGCATGGAGAAGCCTGGCCAGACCAAAAGGAGAACAGAAACGGTCCAGAGTAGGTCGTGAAGCGAAAGGATGAAGAAAGCAGAGTGGCACGTCTGCCACCACAAGAGAAGAAGAAAGAAGAGATCGGAGTGGCATAGTTGCCACTACAAGAAAAGAAGAAAGAAGAGATCGGAGTGGCACGTTTGCCACTACAAGAAAAGAAGAAAGAAGAGATCGGAGTGGCACGTATGCCACTGCAAGAAGAGGAGAAGAAGGAAATAGATCCGTGGCATGTTGGCCACTGTTAAGAGTGGGAGGAGAAGTCAGAGTGACTCGACACCCTCACGGAGATTAGAATCGAGGAAAGAGAGAGGAGTGTGGCAAGACTACTCACTCCTCAAAGATAAGGAAGGCGACAAGTGCCAGAACATGGAGAGCAATGTCCTGAGAACACCCGTGGCACGGAGAGAAGACCATCCGCTTGGCGGTGCTTTCAGCACACCTGGGATCTGCAGAGGTTAGCCGGCCGGACCGTTCGGAACATCCACCTTTGGGGTCACACGGTCACTGGACGACGCCAGCCGTCGTGATTCAGGGGCAAAGGCCTCAGGGATGCCAGTGAGAGAGCATACCCGTGATGAGAGATGGTCATCAGCCGCCCTCCAGCAAAGGTCCCAGGAGGATGAAGACATCGTGCGCAAAGACAGGAGCCAATAGCTACCCTCCAGGGCTGACTGGAATCTGAGGTGAGACCTGTCGGCTTGTCTGCACCCACACTGATCGGCGTGCGAGCAACACGATGCAGTACACCCAGCCCAGGACAAGTCCGAGAGAGAGGGCCTCAGGGATATCCCGTGGCAGGGGAACACCTGCGAGAGGGGCATCATGGTGAGAGGGGTGTCTTGCAAACAATCCGTCTTTTGCTAACACAGAAAACACGCCACCGACGAAGAAGAGGACAGGACTGACAGACGAACGGCAACATCTAGCGGTGAACCACAGGAATTCCGACTGCGTTTGTCGCCACGGAAGCAAGCTAAAGAAATACTGTGAGGACAACTTCAAGGCAGAGCCGTCAACAGACTGGATCCATCAAGCACCCATGGCTGGTGTCACAGCGAACTGTTGGTCTCCACGGCAGGAAGAACGTCGTCTGCGTATCCAAGCAGCTGAGGCGTAAGAGACTCTGCAGAAGTTTGGTCGCTGTACTGTATATGTGTATATCTTTATTTTTCCTCCCACAGGTTGAATTTTGACTTTGGTTTTTTTTCATTAAAGATTGGGAGGAATGTAGTGTCCACACATGGACACGTTCTAGTGGTTTAATCTGATGTACTACACTGTACACCCACCCACCACCTACGTCACTGGGTCAGGTGACGAGGTCAATAAAAAGGCCGAGCGCACGTGCTCGGGACATTGACCCACTACCCTAACTATGTGTCCGTGTCAGTTCTTTTACTGAGCATGAGGGCCTCGGGCCCAACATCACAGGGGCAATGGACAAAGTGCAGATACAAATACGATGTTACTGTACCCAGCCGGAGGTTTGAGGCATAGCTGCACTGAGCGATAGAGTGGCTGTTGTCTCCGGGGTAGGTGCTGACAATTTGTTACTAATGTTACCCGAAGCTTATTGCTGCTCAAATGGCAGCATGAGAATCCTGGAGGTAAGTTACTGAGAGTAGCGAGGAGAAACTACGGTGCATATTATCAAGCACAGCGTTAAAATTATCGGCGCTTTAGCGGCAGAAAACTGCTGCTAAAGCGGCGATAATGGGCTTGATAATATGCCGCAGAGAATTCCCATAGAAGCCCATGTTGACACCAGAACATGGGCTTCTATGGGAATTCTCTAAAGCGGCGATAATTTTAACGCCGTTTCTTGATAATATGCCTCCCTCTTCTTCTATCTCTGTGTTATTCAACTGAATTCTACGTTTAAAAAAAAAAATTAAACAGAAAACGTCTGTTGGATTCCGCTGTTAGTATTTTTTTCCTTTTTGTACTGTTTAGTGTAGTGTTTACCAAAATGTGAATTGGGAGCCACTGGTGAGTCGGCAGCTGATTTTTTGCTGGCCGGGAAAGTCTGAGCAATGAATAAAGATGCTCTAAATTCTGTGTTAATCTTGTCACATTGGCAGTGCTTCAACGGCAGAGTTCAAATGCCAGGCTATCTTCTGACACGTTGTTGCTTATTCTCTTAACATGGGATTGATGTTTACTTTTCTTTGTCTGACTGTATAATGAAAGGAGTTTTTAAAGTGAATTTTGTGAAAAATGTAAAACCAGTAAATTAACTGTATCCATTCAACAATTAGGAAAGCAATAATGAAGTACGTGTGTTTTTTTGTAATTCAAGTGTGATTGAAACAAATCTTAATACTATCAAGATAAATAAAGGCACTTTAAGTTGTGATGCACAAATGATAAATACTCACAAAACCCCCATTTCCACACATTACCATTTGAGTTCTGTATGCCATATAATTTATTTAGTAAACTGAATGTCTTTGAAAGTGACCGTTTCAATGGAAAATGTGCTTTCTGTAAATGGCCATGCTTTATTAACATTCAATAATCACCCCTCTTATGTCCAATAAAGGTAGGTGGGTTGTGAAAGTTTGTGGTTCTGAAACGTGGGTCGTGGTTCCAAAAAGTTTAGGAACCGCTGGTGCAGTGGGCTAGAGCTTCAGTGTTCTGCATTGCCATTAGACGTTCACAAAGTATTGGGTTTTGAGAGGATTTTTTTAGTTAATAGTGTATGATATTCACTGTTTTCTGTGCTGTATTCATTTTATCGTTTTGATTAAACTGCTATTTTGACACCTGGAATCTTGATAGCATTTTAGCAATGTTGTGCAATATCAAACTTAATAAACACAAAAGACAAATACAATACAAAACATTATACATTGAAAAGATAGTCGTTTTAGGAGAGCAAAAGGAGCATGCCCCATCTCCCTAGTACAAAGAATAAATAATGCGCTTTTCACTGTGCAGAAATTATGGTATGAGAGTAAAGTCATGGCAGAAGACCACTACAAGTCTATACCATTACAAAGGTTAGTGAAAAGGGGAAAAGAAATGGCTTTGTTGAGATGTTATTCATCGCTGTATTCTGTGGTTCTAAGCCACCTTCTCCTAGTACTGAAGTCACTTTTATTTGTAGAATTATGTTCATCACTGTTATAATCATTATTTCCCTACGCAGACATTTTTAAACTGCAAAATAACTGGGGGAGTATTTCACCTATAAAAGTCCTGTTTTTAAGATTTTGATAGTTTTATATTTTTTAAGATTATAATAGAGGACTATGTGTACAAAATTGCAAAGACCAACGCTTGGATGCTCATGTGAAAATAAACATGGCAATAACAAAGGTTTTCAAAACACAGAGAGCAGGGCCGGACTGGGAACTGAAAGCAGCCCTGGCAAATTTTGCCAGACCAGCCCCCGTTCGGTGCATACTAGGGGGGCTTGGGGGTGATCTCCCCCCACAAAAAGTTTGGAAAACGACAGACCACAATGGTGAATTTTACAGCACATTTTTCATTACATATTCAATTGTATCAACTTTCAAAGCACAGTAAATAGTAGAAGATGACCTTAAAGAGCACCAGGTTACCCACCCAGTCATTTGTACCCATAGACATTCTTTCAGAGAGCACCAAAAATAGACACAAGTAGTGAATCAGAGAGAACAAAGTAAAAGTGAGATCAGCCCCCACATGGTGAGTAGCGAGCAAGCGCAGAGAGCAACAACTACTAGGGTGAGTTTGGGGGTTGAACTTGTCCCCCCGAAGAAAATTTGGGAGACAGAAAGGCCAAAACAAAGCATTTTTCAACACATTTTTCACTGGTTAGTGGTGATAAAGTGCACTGAGCCCTAAGAGACAACAAAAATAGCCTTTTTTGATGTAATAAAGCATATCAAACCGGATTTAAATTTGGAGGAATCTGAGGCTGACAAGGACTTATCTAATTATGTCTCAGCAGTCAGTATGAACAATATGTATCTAAAAAACATTTTACATGTGCTAATGGCACTGGGACTTTTTCTGAGTTAGCTTCCTTCTATATCTCCTTGGGTACCTGAAGAAAAGGATGCAGTTTAGAATGCAGGCATTTATCATCAGTTAGTGTCCTTTCCAAGTTCAATCATGGGATTAATTACTTACATTGTTTTTCAGTCCACAAAGAAAATATGACAGTGTGTCATAATTTATGGGTTTTATTTACCAGAAAGTGGCAGCCCGAGTCCAACATATATTTTGGTGCACAGAAGAACTACTCAGGCACCCTTATAAAGCAGATATTTCTGGATCTGTGTGTTAAATCTAATGCAAATTACTCATTACATCCTTGTTAGATCATTATACATCGTTAATACAATAGTCAGGGTAGAAACAAAGCACCCAACAGACCATGAGCATATAATAAGTTCTACCCTCTTACTTGAACCATACTGAAACCTGACCAACTCCCCTTTGTAATAATAGATTTCGTGTTTTTGATGGTTAATATAAAGCTTCCTTCTCCATACAACTTTAAATTGGCAGCTGGAAAGAATATGTACAAAATTGGAAACATTCTCAGTTTGAATATTAAGTCTATTAAACCTTATGCCATGTTTTAAAAATCATATCCATGTGCCATTGTACTCCAGAACCACCCATCATTCTTAAGTCATGGTGCCTTATCACTGGCTCCCAATTGTTTTTCTTCTATGCTCTGGGTGCTACAATGCCTTAGCCCTCAAAGGCTGTGCGAGAAAGGCTCTGACAATGTTCACTTGCAATTCCACGCCTTCCTGCCTTTATTTTAACAGAGAGCCTTAACTGTTGTTTATTATACATCTCCTTTCACATCTTCAATTGCATTTTTGTCAGATGAGCCAACCAAGTAACTTTATGAAATTCGCATGCAGAATATATGCTTAAGGCTCAAGTCACTTAATTAAGATTTATGCCAATTAACTTTAAAAGCACAGTATTATTAAATCTTAAATTTAGTGCTGGTAATTAAACATTATTCAGAACTCGAGTTAATTTGCTGCATGGCAGCCACTGGGAGATTTGCTGTTATTAGCTTGGTATTTTAGCACAAAACACAATGATTTGAATGGTGTCATTGCTTGTGATATAGCAAATGCTGATCTCCACTATACGTTTTTAGGTAAATTAATAAAAGTACCTTATCTCAGAGATTCTGGCTGGTAAGAATGAAACTCAGGGGTGGCCAGGAGTAGCAGCTCCCACCCCTGGCTTGCCCTTGGGTACTCGTGGTGTGGCACTGGCCTTGTTGGTTTCTACCCCTGCACCAGGAGTAATGAAGAAGGCAGGAGCAGAAATAGAAACTAAAGAAGGGTTTTAAAGGGCTTATTAGTGTGTCAAGTGCCCCATACCTGACGACTTTAAAAACGTTTCACTATAAGAGAGAGGAGGAGGAGGAGGGGGCATAAACAAGGAGAGGTATGGCTAGCGAGTAGCCTGAGAGCCGCACCTCTCTCGCCCCTAAAACTCTAGCAAAAGCTTCAGAAACTACCGCTAATTTCCTAGGGAGGTTCCTTGCAACCCTCTTTTTGGACGTCAGCAATGCAGAGCCTCTACACACAAGCTGGAAGGCTGCTCAGTGCAAGGGTTTCCAGCTCACCTTGTCTAGCACTATGATAACAGCTCTTTCCCGGGTGACCATGTGAAGGGAGCCAATAGTGTGACACACGCTCACACCGTGTGAGGTAGCAGTTCTAGCTTTCACATCTTGCCCTTGCTGCCCCAGGGCCCGTAGGAGCAAGTAGGACTAGGGGGCTGTCGAAGGGCTTGGGCTGGGATCAGAGATCAGAGATCAACTCTGTGATGTTATCAGAGGATTGGTGATGTCATTTGCCTAACACTGCGCCTTCTGTAGAGAACTCTGTGCAGCTAATTTGTTACAGATTGGAATCGATGCAAGGCAGACCCAGCCTTTTCAGCTTTCTGAGGCCAAAAAACACGAATACTATTCAGCTGGATAATCTGTTCCTTAGACATTGAAAATGAAACATGATAGAACACACAAGAATTGGGTATTATGAAACAGTAAGTCTCTTTCGAAAACTTCTGTCAGATTGCACACTGGGAACTGCAGCTACCGTACCGTCACTGTGGCCCAATTGCATCTATTAGAAGTGAGCATCCCCTAAACACACAAGTGTGTGCATTTTAACAGTGCAAACTCCTTTCTTGTGAAATCCGGACTGAAATTCGGACAATTAAAAAAAATTTAGAGGTCACGAACCAACTGAGCCAGCGTCTAGGGAACGCACCGAGGTCTCCTAGAATTGTACACGTTAGCCTAAGTGGCAAGTGCCAGTGGCAACAACACCAGTGGCCAATGGAAAACAAAACAAAAGGACCCACTCGTGTAAAAAAAAAAAAGACACTAGAAAGCCCTGTTGTCTGCTTAAAATATATTTTTCAGCACAAGCCCCAAGTTGGGGCTTGAGCTGAAAAATATATTTTAAGCAGACTTGCTGACCCCAATCTTTGACCCAGTTACAGCCCCCAAGAGTCAAGCAGCACAGCGCCACCAAAGGGAGCAGCACACGTATCCTGTCTGCTGGCTCGGAACATTTCAGCTGGCTTGGCCCTGCTCGGAGTCGGTAACCAGGGCCGGACTGGCCGTAGCGGGCACCGGGCAATCCCCCGGTGCGCCGCACAGGTGGGGGCCGGTTTTGGGCCCCTGGGGGCCGTTTTTGTACAGGGCCGTTCTTGCAGCATAGCTGCAAAATCGGCCCTGTAACAAAATCGGCCGAAAACCGGCCCTGGCACAGAGCTCGGCGGCACCCGAGGGGGCTGGCCGAGCACTTTGCCAGGGCCGGTTCTGGTTCCCAGTCCGGCCCTGTCGGTAACACACACGAACAACACCTGACGAAAAGAAAACCCATTTATACAGAAACTGATCTGAGATCATGTTTGAGGCTAGTGCTGCATTGCTGGGGCCGTGGCCCGTGGGCCGTGGCATGAGGAACCAAAGGGCTGCCAGTGCCATTGCCAGTCCGGCCCTGATCCACACTCAGGGGGCCAGGGCGCTAGAAGTGCGCTGCGCTGCCTGCACAGAACCGGGCCGGGGATTAAACAAAAAGGTATAGGCCAAGGCCCTGGGCCTGGGCTGGTAATTTGTATTTTTTTCTTATGTAGTAAAATCACTCTTTTTAAAACATGTACTTGATGTTAAAATAGGTAACGTCATATCCCTGTCTTTTCTTACTGACAGGATGTGTCTGTTAACCCTAGGGCCATTTCCTCAAATCATCCTCATCAATGTAATAACAAATGTATTTGACGTTGACGTTGTCATACCTTATTAGAAAGTACATGCGATGCAGCGGCCTCGTTTGCTATTTCATTATCTCTGTGCCTCTGCTTGGCAGCTTCTCGGGATGCCAAAACATACCACACGTGCAAAAACAACAGTTGATGGACAGAATGCAGAACAATGTCATACATTCACCCCAGTACAGAGATCTGGGCCTAAATCCATCATTTTTTTGCTCACCATGCCGATCCAGTTTGAACCCAGCCATATGCAAATCAGTCTTGACCCTGTGCCTCATGGGAACAGTCCAGCCCGAACTGCCAAGCCAGGTCCTACCTGGACTGGAAACAAGCACACTAGGACTGGTTTTAGTACATCACCCCTCATCAGCCAGTGGTGGAGTGAGCTAAAGAATGATGATGGATTAAACCCAGATCAGTTGACTGGGGGTTAGTGTTTGATTTGCTCAAACGCTTCGTCCATCATCCCCTTTGGTATCGCAAAAAATACCACACAGCACAGAATGATGGTTCCGTTAATATGCAGCACTTTCACGTGTAACTCAGATGCACAGGCCGACTTTACACAGGCACAAGAAGCATATTTTAACTCATTTAGAGGGCCTTGTCTGAGTCATCGGGGACAGCGCTGCGGGGGGGTCTATACCTTTTATTTAATCCCAGCCCGGCCTGGCCCACAGTGCCATGATGCAATTTGCAAAAATGCAAACGACATCAGTGACTCACCTGCGGGTGGTGGGCGGCAGACAGTCGGCAGCAGGGACAGGCAGGGGCTAGAATTAAATTATGGGGTGCCTCTCGTCGACTCGTCTCAGACAGTCTCTGGCTTAGTTCTGGAATGCTCCTCTCGACCTGGGCTCACGGGTCACGCACACGTTTTATTGCGTGAGCCACAATGCGCATGTCACCACCAGCCGCCCCACCCTAAAATGGATGACATGAAGAGACCGCGCACACGCGGCAGTGGAGACATCTGCGCGCTGTGCGCACGCGTCCCACCCACCCGGTATGACATGGTGCACAGTTCTCTGATGCATTATTTATGGATGATTGCAGTAGAGAAGCCGCTCCAGAGATTGATGATAGTTGTGCTTTTTTTTGCCCCCGCACGGAGCAAGGAGAGACGCAAGGTAGTGAGTGACTACTGTGAGTGAACATCTCTGATTTCAATTCTGACTAACGTAATGCTGGCCCAAAAATCGGCCCCCAGAAACAAAACCGGCCCCCGGCCAAATAAACGGCCCCCACCCCTGGCAGCCGACCAGGGGATTGCCCGGTGCCTGGCATTGCCAGTCCGGCCCTGACAGAGAGCCAAAACAAGACCTAACATTAACCTCTCCTTACAAAATATTATGTTGTAATTAGACTCTGATGCACAAAGCTCTTTAACGTTCGGAAACTCTGTGACTGACAGTCAAAGAGTTTGCAACACTAAAAGCGCTTTTCACTTCATACTAAGACCCCTTTTCCAGTCGGAAATGCGATTCTGACTCTCAAAAGGGCTTCTGCGAGTCATTATAGATCTCAAAAAGGAGGATCATGAAAAAGGCATTCCCATCCTAATTTCAAAATAAAATGGCATGTATCAATAGTTACCAACTGCTGTTGCAAACCACTGAAAAGTGACCAACAACTCCAAGGGGTGGTAACTGACTCACAAAGGGAAACTCTCCTCGTGGTCAATGTGAATGGGGTCATCGAAGGGTAAAGGATATGGTCTGGGGGTCCAATGCCTGCTTCCCACATGTTCCCAATGGGAAACTGTAGTATTGGCATGTATTGTAGGACTGATGTAGAATGTTCATAATGTAGAAAGTTGTTGGGATTCTTTATACTTGCTGAAGGGGATGGAATGTCCCTGCGTCAGTTTTGTGAATGCTACGCTCTGATGATATTGTGGTGTGTATATGCTTGCTTAGGAATAAAGGTTTTAGCACAGAAAATACATGTGCCTCATCTCTACAAAATTGCTACAGTATTTTGGCGACTAGCGGCAGTGGTGGCCCACAGTAATAAAAAGTGGTCAGATGGGTGGAGGGAGCGTTGGGGTAGCACGGGGAGCGCGGGTAGAGCAAGGTGGTGTTAATAATAATTATAACTTACCTGATGCTGTCAGCCACCTCGTGCTTCGGTGCTCCTCTGCTTCTTGCTCCCAGTCACTGGGACTGCATCAGAGACTCCCCATTGAATCCCTGCGCTTCTCAAATGTTATTACCAAGCATGAGAGCAGCGCAGAGATTGGCCTGAGAGGGCTGGTTTAAGGCTCGTTCAGGCACGGGCAGTCTGTGCTGTTTCTCCAACCCTGCTGTGCAATTCAACTGGGTTAGAGAAACCTAACTTAGCAGTGCACATCACTCAGCACTATTTGTGATGGCTCAGCCTGCCCCTCCCTACACCTGCTGGCTCAGCCAGCAGCTGAAAAATAAAAAGATAATAAAATATAATTTTTTCAGCTGCTGGCTCCTAGTCAGTGGGGTGACGTTACTCCGCCATTGCGGAGGAGCTGCTACTGACAAATGGGAACAACAACCATTTCCTACTGGACATGTGCGGAACAGCAAACTCTAAATTAATTGTAAGGAAGTGTGAGTAGGATCCATCCCCTAGGGTAAGAGTGTACTCTTTAAAAGAAGGCAGCGGAGCTGTGTGGCAAAAGTGTTGTGGAAGGTTTCATCATATTAAACTGAAATACTGTCTCGGCTGAGTGACAGTTGGTGCGTGCTGGCAGTTGGCATGTACGGCATGCACGTAAAGACTTCAGCAAGTGGATTTTTGGCTCGTGTCAGCAACGTTCTCCTCTGCTGACGCGCGCTATGCCAATTTCCTGCAGAAACAGAGTGTGCAATAATGCACAGCACAATGGCAAAGTAGGCTCTACTGCCCTGAGAAAGCTGTGTGTGACAGCATTGGCGGCCATTTTGGACCGTCAGGCTAGATTAATTGCTGCCATTGTAAGCATATTGTTCTAACAAACGTGAAGCTATCTTTGTGCCGTTTTGCCTCAAGAAAAGATTGTTTTCTTTCAGAGCACACATCGGCAGGGAGCAGGTCGAGCAGTGAACTGTGAAGTATGCTCTTTCAAGCAAAGTAGCACCACAGAGGATTTCAACAAGGGTGTATGCAGCATTTTATGTGGCAAAGCTATCTAACTTAATTTTTGGTGAGTAGGGTAGTTCTTGTACTGTACTAGTATCTCGTCTAGAGAAACTGCAGCAGCGCCAAGCAATGGGGTTGTGCATCCTGTACATTTGAGCTCACCCACAGAGTTCTTGGCATCTCCAGGGGAACCAGCAGTACAGAGGAGTGAATGAAAGGAGTACTTCCTGAACTACATAGCCTACATGGAGGATAGAAATGGTTTATTCACAGCAGAGAGAAAGAAAAGAACCCTTTAGTACTGTTTAGGTCTGAAATGATTACGCATTTACAATTAGTTACAGAAACCTGACAGGAGTGGGGGAGATATTTTAAAAGTGCGATACAGGACTTGCATGAGCACTTTTCAACTATGGTGTGCATTGTGGTAACGCGACATGCATTCTTTCAGAGGAAACAGGAGAGGCATGAGAATAATGAAGACTATGAGGCTTATATACAAGTCCATTGCGTCCATGGTACATCACTTTTTTGGATGCACTTTTTTTGAGGTGCAGTGTGCCTACCCATATTTACAAGGCCACCTACAGTCAGCCTGCATGACTTTTCATGGCCTTGTAAATATGGACCTCTTTCATGTATTACTCTGCGTGAAAGGGGCGTTCCATAAGTTTTGCTGTGAGTGTTCCCACGCAACATCCATGGAACCTGACACATTTCCTGATTTGGAAATCTGTTGTAAAACTGGGAATGCATCAGAATCCTACGCCTCCCCAGGGAATACGTAGGAGTGGTGCAATTTCCAATTTCTATGTGTGCTACATTATGCAGTACAAATAGTAGAAGCAAAATGCCATTAATGAATGTTTTTGTGCGAAGAAGATGTTTGAATAGAACAAGGTGGAGCTGAAAGCTGGGTTTGGTGTTCGTGGTGTGTTACGAGCCTGAGTCTGCATCTGAGCCTGTCGACATCGCTCTTCCTACATAGTACAAGCCACATGTGGGGCATTCTACGCTCTCAACTTCCTAACTTCCCAATCACGCTGTTAACAGTGGTGGGAGGGGTCCCGACAGCAGTATCATTACAGTGGTGAATATCTAGTCGGTGCACGGCTGTGGGTCCGAGCAGGAGGCTTCTTGCTGCGAGCTGACTGGGCTTAGATCTGATTGGGCCCTCTTAGAGTTAGTGAGCTTGGAATTCAAGTCAAGCAGTCTCTACGAAAGCGCACAAGATGGGGGACAAAGACACAAAGAATTTAAAAAGACTTAAGGCTGAACCTCCTAACCCGATCTCCCCTGTCAAAGGCAAAAAGGATGTGACAGACACGATGGACATGATACTGAATAGATTGGAAGAGGTTAGGGAGATTGCGAAAGCCACAAAAGAAGAAATTGTGGCTATCCGTAAGGACATCAGAGACACGAATGCCAGACTCACAGAGTCAGAGTCAAGAATCAGTCGGCTGGAGGATTCGGAGGCCGCAACATGTAGCTCACTTAAATGCCTGCACATCTCCACGGAACAGATGTCAAGGAAGCTGTCGGAATTGGAGGACAGAAATCGGAGAGGGAACCTAAGGATCTTTGGAATTCCGGAGGGTTCCGAAGAGGCGTACGAGTCCTGTGTCCCATTCCTGGAGGCATGGTTCTCGCAGGCAACCAATCTTAACTTTCGTCACCCACTGGAGTTTGATAGAGCTCATAGAGTTCCAGGCAGGATCACACCAGGTCAAAAAGGCCCACGGCCTATTGTTTGTAAGCCCTTACGTTACCAACACGTGGATCAAATACTGTCATTTGTGCGCAAAAACAACCATGTACTTTGGAAATCTAATAAAGTATACATATCACAGGACTATAGCAAGGAAACTGTTGATACGAGGAAAGCCTTTCTTGCCCTACGTCCAAAGTTGAAATCGCTGGGCCACCAATTCGGCTTTGTGGGCCCTGCAAAGTTCCGTGTATTCATCAAAGGGTCTCCACAGGTCTTCACAGACCCAGTAAAACTAGGGCGAATTCTGGAGGGTGATGAAGAACAACGTATGGAAACCTCGTCGATGGCCTCTGCTTCCTCCTCTAAATAGGTTTCTTAATGTCCGTGGCAGACTATTGTGCCACTGTTACGTTGGTGGTATTATAATGATGGGTCCTGGCGTATTGTTGATATATTGAGGTACTGCTGTGCTGTTATTGGTCTGTTATGCCCAGGTAGAAGGACGACGCTCCAGATTTATTTCAGTGCTATTAGATAGAATGTGTACAATTTGAATGCTAATCACCAGTCTTTAGCTGGTATACGATAGGAACCCTCAACCACTGGTAGCTATGAAGGTGAGCCTAATGTCTCCTCAAAAAGGGATTTGCGGGAAGGGGTAGGTAGGATGCGTCATTGGGGATGGTCCAAGTGTACTATGTTTATGTTCGCTGGTTGTTACTTAAACAAATGCTACTGCTTGACGGAAGCATAAGTTATGCATAAGTTATGCAATGTTTTACATGTTTGGTTAACTCCTAAATTGTTAACATGGACAAGGATTAAGTCCATGGGAGGGATGCTATTTTTTCCGTGTCACCATGTCTACTAGTTCATCTCGGGGTGGGGAGAAGGGAGAGGGAGGGTTGGTGGGGGGGGAAGGGTGGAGGGAAGAGGGGGGTAAGGGGGGGTAAATGTCTGTTTTCTGTACTTATTTCCTTTTACATGGTTATTGTTTATGTCATGGTCCGATGCACACCTGGTCCCACGTCATTTTATTGCCAGTGCCTTAGCCGATTGTTCCGCCATGGCCCGGTTAGAATGCGTCGCCGCATTGCCTCATTGGTATGCTCAGACGTGAGTCCCTTGTTCACTTTGCCACTGGATTCAAGCAAGCCTGGCTGAAGACGGCTGAAATGCCAGAAACCGGTCCTAGGAAGCTTGATTCTGGTCCAGGGAAGGCATGGCTTGGCAGTTCGGGCTGGACTGTTCCCATGAGGCACAGGGTCAGACTGATTTGCATATGGCCATGTCTGAACTGGGGTGGCAGAGTGGGCTAAAGAATGGTGATGGATCAAACCCAGATCTGTTGACTGGGTGTGAGTGTTTGATTGGTTCTGATGCTCCGTCCATCACCACCCCCTTTTGTACTGCTTTGTTCGCCATAAGTTGGCAGGGTATGCTCAGACGTGAGTCCCTTGTTCACTTTGCCACTGGATTCAAGCAAGCCTGGCTGAAGACGGCTGAAATGCCAGAAACCGGTCCTAGGAAGCTTGATTCTGGTCCAGGGAAGGCATGGCTTGGCAGTTCGGGCTGGACTGTTCCCATGAGGCACAGGGTCAGACTGATTTGCATATGGCCATGTCTGAACTGGGGTGGCAGAGTGGGCTAAAGAATGGTGATGGATCAAACCCAGATCTGTTGACTGGGTGTGAGTGTTTGATTGGTTCTGATGCTCCGTCCATCACCACCCCCTTTTGTACTGCTTTGTTCGCCATAAGTTGGCAGGGTATGCTCAGACGTGAGTCCCTTGTTCACTTTGCCACTGGATTCAAGCAAGCCTGGCTGAAGACGGCTGAAATGCCAGAAACCGGTCCTAGGAAGCTTGATTCTGGTCCAGGGAAGGCATGGCTTGGCAGTTCGGGCTGGACTGTTCCCATGAGGCACAGGGTCAGACTGATTTGCATATGGCCATGTCTGAACTGGGGTGGCAGAGTGGGCTAAAGAATGGTGATGGATCAAACCCAGATCTGTTGACTGGGTGTGAGTGTTTGATTGGTTCTGATGCTCCGTCCATCACCACCCCCTTTTGTACTGCTTTGTTCGCCATAAGTTGGCAGGGTATGCTCAGACGTGAGTCCCTTGTTCACTTTGCCACTGGATTCAAGCAAGCCTGGCTGAAGACGGCTGAAATGCCAGAAACCGGTCCTAGGAAGCTTGATTCTGGTCCAGGGAAGGCATGGCTTGGCAGTTCGGGCTGGACTGTTCCCATGAGGCACAGGGTCAGACTGATTTGCATATGGCCATGTCTGAACTGGGGTGGCAGAGTGGGCTAAAGAATGGTGATGGATCAAACCCAGATCTGTTGACTGGGTGTGAGTGTTTGATTGGTTCTGATGCTCCGTCCATCACCACCCCCTTTTGTACTGCTTTGTTCGCCATAAGTTGGCAGGGTATGCTCAGACGTGAGTCCCTTGTTCACTTTGCCACTGGATTCAAGCAAGCCTGGCTGAAGACGGCTGAAATGCCAGAAACCGGTCCTAGGAAGCTTGATTCTGGTCCAGGGAAGGCATGGCTTGGCAGTTCGGGCTGGACTGTTCCCATGAGGCACAGGGTCAGACTGATTTGCATATGGCCATGTCTGAACTGGGGTGGCAGAGTGGGCTAAAGAATGGTGATGGATCAAACCCAGATCTGTTGACTGGGTGTGAGTGTTTGATTGGTTCTGATGCTCCGTCCATCACCACCCCCTTTTGTACTGCTTTGTTCGCCATAAGTTGGCAGGGTATGCTCAGACGTGAGTCCCTTGTTCACTTTGCCACTGGATTCAAGCAAGCCTGGCTGAAGACGGCTGAAATGCCAGAAACCGGTCCTAGGAAGCTTGATTCTGGTCCAGGGAAGGCATGGCTTGGCAGTTCGGGCTGGACTGTTCCCATGAGGCACAGGGTCAGACTGATTTGCATATGGCCATGTCTGAACTGGGGTGGCAGAGTGGGCTAAAGAATGGTGATGGATCAAACCCAGATCTGTTGACTGGGTGTGAGTGTTTGATTGGTTCTGATGCTCCGTCCATCACCACCCCCTTTTGTACTGCCGCATTGCCTCGGCTGTCACTTTTCGACCGGCGTCAGTCTCATTTAGTCGGATTCAGGCTAAATACCCCTTTAAGCCTAATACTAATGCTGTGTTCGTGGGGGGGTCGTTGGAGAGAATGAAGGGGGTCTACGTTTGTATACTCAAGGGTAGGCTGTTAACACTTCATCATGTTAGCTACTGATTGGTTATGGTATTGTCTACGATTAATACTCCTATAGGAGTAACAGGTTTGAATAATCTGAAAATACTATCTCTTGATGATGATGATGATGATAAAAGATTTATATTGCGCAAGACAATAACCCGCAGGTATCAAGGCGCCTAACAAAAAGAAATATAAATATAAATGTACAGCCTTACACGTAGGCTCGCAGGAAGAGGCGAGTTTTAAGGGCACTTCGGAATCTCTGAAGGGAAGGTAACGACCTGAGATCCAAAGGAAGATCATTCCACCACTTAGGAGCCAAGGTGGAGAAAGCCCTGCCACCCCACCTAGCTCTTCGTATACGGGGGGCTGTCAGGAGCAGTTTCCTAGAGGAACGCAAGTCCCTTCCAGGAATATAGTGGGAGATGATAGAGCCAACTCCCATGTCGCTATTCCTTGCAATGGCTCTGTAGGTCATACATAAGACTTGAAACCGTACTCGATATTCTACCGGTAGCCAATGCAGTGTTTTCCTGGCCAAAGTGGCCGAGGAGCGTCTGGGAACATCCAGAACAAATCTGGCAGCGGCATTCTGGACTACCTGCAAGCGCTGTAGTAGGCTCCTATTTAGCCCCGCATACAGCGCATTACAGTAGTCCAGTCGTGAGCCGATAAGAGCGACAACTATTTGCTTTCTGGACTGCAGGGAGAGATATTTCCTGATTCTTCGCAGGGTGTGAATTAGGCCCCAACAGGTAGAGATGGTTCTACTCACCTGTCCGCCCATATCCAGGGCAGGATCTATCATCACCCCAAGATTCCTAGCAGATATCGTGGGGGAAGGGCATACTCCCAGCGAATCAGGCCACCAACTGGCTGACCAGATGTTCTCATTCCCTCCAAACACCATCACCTCAGTCTTCTCCCCATTCAGTTTAAGTGAATTCTGAACCATCCACTGACCAACTGCCTCCATACAAGATCTGAACTTGGAGGCAGTTGGTACATCTGAATGGGAAAGAGAGACGAGGATTTGGGTGTCATCTGCATAAGAGACTACCTCCATCCCGAAAGTTCTAATTAATCTGGCCAGTGGGGTCATGTAGATGTTGAATAGGGTCGGACTAAGGGCCGACCCCTGCGGGACCCCACATAGCACCGGTCGGGATGGAGATAGGAACTCTCCCAGCTTGACTCTTTGTTCCCTTCTTTCAAGGAAGGAGGTCAACAGATCTAGAGCTGCGTCCCTCACCCCCACCTCCCTCAGACGATGTATAAGTACTGAGGGGGAGAGGGTATCGAAGGCCGCAGTTAGATCTAACAGGACCAGGAGGGTGGTCTGGCCCCCATCCACTCTAGTGCGGATCTTATCAAGCACGATAGTGAGGGCCGACTCAGTACTGTATTCCCTCCTAAATCCGTGCTGGGAAAAGTCCAAACAGCCCGAGCCTTCCACAAAGGCAGCGAGATGCTTGTTTAGATGTGCCTCAAGCATCTTCGCAGGGGCTGGAAGCAGAGAGATCGGACGGAAGTTTTTTAGGACCTCCGGATCAAGGGAGGCTTTCTTTAGCAGAGGTTTAACTACTGCACTCTTCCACTCCAAGGGGAAGACACCATCTCTCATACCTAGATTCATGATTTCTAGTAGAGGCGGTAAGAGGGATTCCCTGCACTGCTTGATGATCTTCAAGGGGCAGATGTCTAGGGGGGAGCCAGAATTGGTTTTATTAAGCAAGATCTCCAGATCTTGTAAGACCAGCGGGGGGAAAGAGTCCAGAGTGCTCAATGGGGAGATGTCAGACGTGGTCCTATCCATCTCAGCCAGGGCAGAGGGTCCACTGATTGAGGCTTTTTGTATCTCAAGAGCCAGGTAGATATCCTGTATTTTGGTGTGAAAGAAGGAAGCAATTTTATCACACAGATCTTGCGAGGGTACGACCGGATCAGATGTTTGTAGGTTGACCAAAGAGTCAACGATTCTGAAAAGCTCCTTCGGCGAGGAGAGCGAAGTTGTCGTGGCCACAAAGTAGTCTTATTTGGCCTGCACAATCTCAGCCTTGTATTTCCTGACCAGGAGTTTATGAGCTTCCTTATTCTTGAGGTCCCAGCCAGCATGCCAAAGCCTCTCCATCCTCCTCACTTCTTGCCTGAGAAGTCTAAGGGATTCCGAATTCCATGGGGCAGAAGGTCTCTTCCTAGCTCGACGACGGGTCTGTAATGGAGCCAATTCATTCAAGGCCTCAGTAATAACCTGTTCAAAATGGCCAACCGCGGTCTGGACACTATCCAAGCCCGCGGTAGAAAGACTGACAACCCATGGCGCAAGGGAATCATTACTAATATTTCTAAAATTTCTGCCAGTTCCCATAGTGTGTTTCCCTGTTTTGCTTCCATCCATCTGAGGGCATTCCAACAGGAATGGAACCGCAAGATGATCGGACCAAGACAGATGTACCGGATCCTTAACGGTCAGACGATGGTCGTTAGAAAAAATACCATCTAGAATATGGCCTGCACGATGGGTAGCCCCGCGGACTCGCTGCGTGAGTCCACAGGACGCCAGGGCATCAATAAGACACGAAGTATCTGATAGGTCAAGCCGTTCTAAATGGTAATTAAAATCCCCTAAAATGGAGAAATTTTCTCGACCAAAGTAGGGTTCCAAATACTGGAGGAGGTTACACAAGAAGTCGGTCCTCGGGCCAGGAGGTCGATACAGTAGCATTCCATTAAAAAGAGGGCATCGCCCTTCCTTTACCGCAAAATAGAGAGCCTGAACGCCATCCTGAAGATCAGGTATAGGCACTGTGTGGCATTGCAGGTGATCTCTATAAAGAATGGCTATCCCCCCTCCCACTCGTCCCTGTCTGTCCAATCTGGCCAGGCAGTATGCTTCCGGGACCGCTTCAATCAGATCAGGGCCAGGTGAGTCTTTAGCCCAAGTTTCAGTGATAAACACTAGGGCAGGCTTTCTATCCAGGACCATCTCCCTAAACATTATTTTATTTTTAACCAGGGAGCGGGCATTGATCAAGATGCCTTCTACTCCCATTGTCTTGGGTCTGATAACGGCGGGGGGATTGAATGAGGGGTGAAGGGGAAGGGGGACAGAATTACCAGATAGACACGTATGGTGGCAATCACATAGTAGGGGGCGAAGAAAGTCGTCTGGTTCAAAGATATGCGAGCATCTCAAGTGACGAGGTTTCAGGCGTAGCATCTCCTGGTGCGTATATCTCCATGAGGAGGCAACAGCCTCGCCTGAGTCCAGAGTCCAGCCGCCCAGCGCGTCCTCAGCGCGGACGGGCGCAGACGGGCTGGACTCTGGCGTGACTCCGGCGTCACTGTGGCGTCCCCGATGCGCGTACACGCTGCGCGTCATGCCCAACCAATTAAGTAGTGCTCTAGCCAGTCCACGTGACGGCTCCAGCAAATGGCTGAGGAGTGCTTCCAAGACCCACCCAAAATGGCGCCCCAGGAAAACAGAGCGCGGGGACCAGGCCGCCCAAATGGCGGTGAAAGCAGCCAAATTTTACAGTGCAGAGATGCGGTCCGGGTGTAGAAGCACAGGTAGGGGCGACTATAAGATGTTTTAGGCAGTTCTAAGCTAATTATTAAAAACCGGGGTAGAAGTGAGTCAAATTAAAAAGAAAAAGATACGACAAAACGAGGGTTTTTAAAAATGACAGCAAGCGTCTACCAGGTAGCGCTAAGTGCAGGCGATATCAAGAATGGAGCTCTCTCCCACCCACCTTAAATACGCACTCCAGATACAGCCTCTAGCCAGTCCACATGACGGCTCCAGCAAATGGCTGAGGAGTGCTTCCAAGACCCACCCAAAATGGCGCCCCAGGAAAACAGAGCGCGGGGACCGGGCCGCCCAAATGGCGGTGAAAGCAGCCAAATTTTACAGTGCAGAGATGCGGTCCGGGAGTAGAAGCACAGGTAGGGGCGACTATAAGATGTTTTAGGCAGTTCTAAGCTAATTATTAAAAACCGGGGTAGAAGTGAGTCAAATTAAAAAGAAAAAGATACGACAAAACGAGGGTTTTTAAAAATGACAGCAAGCGTCTACCAGGTAGCGCTAAGTGCAGGCGATATCAAGAATGGAGCTCTCTCCCACCCACCTTAAATACGCATTCCAGATACAGCCTCTAGCCAGTCCACGTGACGGCTCCAGCAAATGGCTGAGGAGTGCTTCCAAGACCCACCCAAAATGGCGCCCCAGGAAAACAGAGCGCGGGGATCGGGCCGCCCAAATGGCAGTGAAAGCAGCCAAATTTTACAGTGCAGAGATGCGGTCCGGACGTAGAAGCACAGGTAGGGGCGACTATACGATGTTTTAGGCAGTTCTAAGCTAATTATTAAAAACCGGGGTAGAAGTGAGTCAAATTAAAAAGAAAAAGATACGATAAAACGAGGGTTTTTAAAAATGACAGCAAGCGTCTACCAGGTAGCGCTAAGTGCAGGTGATATGAAGAATGGAGCTCTCTCCCACCCACCTTAAATACGCACTCCAGATACAGCCTCTAGCCAGTCCACGTGACGGCTCCAGCAAATGGCTGAGGAGTGCTTCCAAGACCCACCCAAAATGGCGCCCCAGGAAAACAGAGCGCGGGGACCGGGCCGCCCAAATGGCGGTGAAAGCAGCCAAATTTTACAGTGCAGAGATGCGGTCCGGGTGTAGAAGCACAGGTAGGGGCGACTATAAGATGTTTTAGGCAGTTCTAAGCTAATTATTAAAAACCGGGGTAGAAGTGAGTCAAATTAAAAAGAAAAAGATACGACAAAACGAGGGTTTTTAAAAATGACAGCAAGCGTCTACCAGGTAGCGCTAAGTGCAGGCGATATCAAGAATGGAGCTCTCTCCCACCCACCTTAAATACGCACTCCAGATACAGCCTCTAGCCAGTCCACGTGACGGCTCCAGCAAATGGCTGAGGAGTGCTTCCAAGACCCACCCAAAATGGCGCCCCAGGAAAACAGAGCGCGGGGACCGGGCCGCCCAAATGGCGGTGAAAGCAGCCAAATTTTACAGTGCAGAGATGCGGTCCGGGTGTAGAAGCACAGGTAGGGGCGACTATAAGATGTTTTAGGCAGTTCTAAGCTAATTATTAAAAACCGGGGTAGAAGTGAGTCAAATTAAAAAGAAAAAGATACGACAAAACGAGGGTTTTTAAAAATGACAGCAAGCGTCTACCAGGTAGCTCTAAGTGCAGGCGATATCAAGAATGGAGCTCTCTCCCACCCACCTTAAATACGCACTCCAGATACAGCCTCTAGCCAGTCCACGTGACGGCTCCAGCAAATGGCTGAGGAGTGCTTCCAAGACCCACCCAAAATGGCGCCCCAGGAAAACAGAGCGCGGGGACCGGGCCGCCCAAATGGCGGTGAAAGCAGCCAAATTTTACAGTGCAGAGATGCGGTCCGGGTGTAGAAGCACAGGTAGGGGCGACTATAAGATGTTTTAGGCAGTTCTAAGCTAATTATTAAAAACCGGGGTAGAAGTGAGTCAAATTAAAAAGAAAAAGATACGACAAAACGAGGGTTTTTAAAAATGACAGCAAGCGTCTACCAGGTAGCGCTAAGTGCAGGCGATATCAAGAATGGAGCTCTCTCCCACCCACCTTAAATACGCACTCCAGATACAGCCTCTAGCCAGTCCACGTGACGGCTCCAGCAAATGGCTGAGGAGTGCTTCCAAGACCCACCCAAAATGGCGCCCCAGGAAAACAGAGCGCGGGGATCGGGCCGCCCAAATGGCAGTGAAAGCAGCCAAATTTTACAGTGCAGAGATGCGGTCCGGGTGTAGAAGCACAGGTAGGGGCGACTATACGATGTTTTAGGCAGTTCTAAGCTAATTATTAAAAACCGGGGTAGAAGTGAGTCAAATTAAAAAGAAAAAGATACGACAAAACGAGGGTTTTTAAAAATGACAGCAAGCGTCTACCAGGTAGCGCTAAGTGCAGGTGATATCAAGAATGCAGCTCTCTCCCACCCACCTTAAATACGCACTCCAGATACAGCCTCTAGCCAGTCCACGTGACGGCTCCAGCAAATGGCTGAGGAGTGCTTCCAAGACCCACCCAAAATGGCGCCCCAGGAAAACAGAGCGCGGGGATCGGGCCGCCCAAATGGCGGTGAAAGCAGCCAAATTTTACAGTGCAGAGATGCGGTCCGGGTGTAGAAGCACAGGTAGGGGCGACTATAAGATGTTTTAGGCAGTTCTAAGCTAATTATTAAAAACCGGGGTAGAAGTGAGTCAAATTAAAAAGAAAAAGATACGACAAAACGAGGGTTTTTAAAAATGACAGCAAGCGTCTACCAGGTAGCGCTAAGTGCAGGCGATATCAAGAATGGAGCTCTCTCCCACCCACCTTAAATACGCACTCCAGATACAGCCTCTAGCCAGTCCACGTGACGGCTCCAGCAAATGGCTGAGGAGTGCTTTCAAGACCCACCCAAAATGGCGCCCCAGGAAAACAGAGCGCGGGGACCAGGCCGCCCAAATGGCGGTGAAAGCAGCCAAATTTTACAGTGCAGAGATGCGGTCCGGGTGTAGAAGCACAGGTAGGGGCGACTATAAGATGTTTTAGGCAGTTCTAAGCTAATTATTAAAAACCGGGGTAGAAGTGAGTCAAATTAAAAAGAAAAAGATACGACAAAACGAGGGTTTTTAAAAATGACAGCAAGCGTCTACCAGGTAGCGCTAAGTGCAGGCGATATCAAGAATGGAGCTCTCTCCCACCCACCTTAAATACGCACTCCAGATACAGCCTCTAGCCAGTCCACGTGACGGCTCCAGCAAATGGCTGAGGAGTGCTTCCAAGACCCACCCAAAATGGCGCCCCAGGAAAACAGAGCGCGGGGATCGGGCCGCCCAAATGGCAGTGAAAGCAGCCAAATTTTACAGTGCAGAGATGCGGTCCGGGTGTAGAAGCACAGGTAGGGGCGACTATACGATGTTTTAGGCAGTTCTAAGCTAATTATTAAAAACCGGGGTAGAAGTGAGTCAAATTAAAAAGAAAAAGATACGACAAAACGAGGGTTTTTAAAAATGACAGCAAGCGTCTACCAGGTAGCGCTAAGTGCAGGTGATATCAAGAATGGAGCTCTCTCCCACCCACCTTAAATACGCACTCCAGATACAGCCTCTAGCCAGTCCACGTGACGGCTCCAGCAAATGGCTGAGGAGTGCTTCCAAGACCCACCCAAAATGGCGCCCCAGGAAAACAGAGCGCGGGGACCGGGCCGCCCAAATGGCGGTGAAAGCAGCCAAATTTTACAGTGCAGAGATGCGGTCCGGGTGTAGAAGCACAGGTAGGGGCGACTATAAGATGTTTTAGGCAGTTCTAAGCTAATTATTAAAAACCGGGGTAGAAGTGAGTCAAATTAAAAAGAAAAAGATACGACAAAACAAGGGTTTTTAAAAATGACAGCAAGCGTCTACCAGGTAGCGCTAAGTGCAGGCGATATCTTAACGTCAAAGGTCTTAATCAGCCCGTTAAACGCCAGAAAGTGCTGGATTATGTACGTAGGCAAAAAGGTGATATTGTCCTGCTACAGGAATCTAAACTTGACGCTCAGCAGTTTCATAATCTTAGGAATACATTTTTTGTTGAGGTCGCAGGTTCAGGCGCGATAGGGAAGAAAAATGGGGTCCTGACATTGATTGCAAAAAAATCTAATGTAGATTTGCTTTCCTCCACTACTGATACCAAAGGACGGTGGGTGACGACTAAGTTGTTTAAAGACGATACTGAATTCTACGTTACGAATGTATATGCTCCTAATACATGTGATCTGACATTCTGGTCCGATCTGACCAAGCAATTAGAAACTATCCCCGACTCAGCCATTCACATCCTTGCAGGGGACTTCAATTTACCATTTGATCCCATATTAGATAGAGACTCCAGATGTTCCTTCTGGTGTAATAAATCTCATAAGGCCTTCACTAACCTGTGTACCCGATTTCAGTTAGTAGATACATGGAGGTTGCAGAACCCCGATGGGAGGGATTATACCTTTTATTCTCCTCCACATGATTCATTCTCCAGGATTGATTATTTATTTATTACCAAAAATGGAATACCCAGAATAGGAGAATCATCCATAGAACCCAGGGTTTTATCCGACCACTCATGCATCTCCCTGTCCATATCCAACGTCAAATCGTCCACCCGACAATCAATCTGGAGATTTAATGAGGAGGTCCTCGAAAAGGAACAACATAGAGTAATGTTAGAGACCGCGATTAAAGAGTATTTAGGGCATAATATTAGGGGAGATACTACAGACCTGATCCGATGGGAGGCACTGAAGAGTACGATACGAGGAGTCGTAATTAAAATAAAATCGGCTATAAACAAGAACCACAATAAAGCGCTGGAGACGTTGGAGGTTGAAATTGCGGGGTTAGAGAAGAAACACTTGTTAGATAGGAAGGAAGAAACTCTGAATAAACTAGCCAATAAAAAATACGAGTATAACAAAATAGTGAGTGAAAGAGCAGGGATCTGGCTAAATAGGAGGAAACAATTCAAATTATGTGAATCTAATAAGGCAGGGAAGAGCCTAGCTGCATACCTCAAATTCAAAATACTGAAAAATATGATAAATTCCATCAAGGATCAGGGAGGGGCTACGCATTCGGATCCGATCAAGGTAGCGGAGGTATTCAAACATTTCTATGAACAGCTTTACGCCAAAAATACAGAAGTTGTCGAGGCAAAAATTGCTGGCTATTTGGAAGAGTGTAATCTTCCATCCCTTTCTACTATGGAGCGCGATGAACTTAATGGCCCCATCACGCTTCAAGAAGTTGAGTCAGTCATTAAATCATTAAAGTGCGGTAAGGCACCCGGACCGGATGGGTTCACAGCCAGATTTTATAAGAGTTTCTCCTCACTCATATCACAACCGCTATTGCACCTATTTCAAGAAATTAGCACTATAGGTGAAGTGAAGGGTACGCTGTCTGAGGCCATCATTGCGGTACTTCCAAAGGAAGGGAAAGATCCAACTCTTCCAAAGAATTACAGACCTATCTCGCTTATAAACCTTGACTGTAAACTCCTAGCCACGATTTTGGCTAATCGACTTCAAATGGTCCTGCCCAAACTGATACACGCCTCTCAGGCGGGCTTTTTAAAACATAGATTGTCAAGTGATAATACCAGAATACTAGCTCATGTTCTCGAAAAAGCAAAATTGTTATCTACCCCCACTGTCGCAATTACGCTTGACGCCGAAAAGGCTTTCGATAGAGTCGACTGGAACTATCTGAATGCAGTCTTAAATAAATTCAACTTGGGTCAATCCTTCACGAAGATGGTGATGTCTCTATATTCCTGTCCCACTGCTAGAGTTAGAGCTGGAGGTTCACTCTCCTCTGTGTTCCAGTTGCACCAAGGTACCAGACAGGGGTGTCCACTCTCACCCTCACTGTTCCTATTGGCCATTGAGCCATTTCTTTACCACTTAAGAGCTAATGAGAGTATTGCTGGAATTCCATTTGGTGATTGTATTATAAAGCTGACCGCTTATGCGGACGATGTCCTAATCGTATCAGAAAAGGCGGAGGAGGCTATATCGGCCCTCATGACTACCATCGACAAATTCTCCAGGGTATCAGGATACAAGTTGAATAAAGATAAAACAGAGGTTAAAATGTTGAACAACTTGGGTAACAGGGAAGTTATCGGGAACTCTGGCCTGACGTGGCAACCAGGCTGCTTTAAATACTTAGGGCTGGAATTTGATAAGGATCTAATCACAACACTGGGAGTTAATGAGTGCCTGGTCTTGAAAAAAATATCTAAATTGCTAGAGGGATGGTCACCGAATTTCCTTTCGTGGTGGGGCAGGGCGGAAACTCTGAAGATGATGGTGACTCCACTGGTGAACTATCTGGCAAGTATGCTACCAATGACATTTTCGGAGGCCTTCTTGACAAAGGTGGGGAGGCTGTTTGGTGAGTTCCTGTGGCAGGGGAAGAAGCCTAGGATATCGATGAAGAAGCTTCAGTTATCAAAGGGTAAAGGAGGCCTGGGTCTTCCTAGCTTCAGGAACTATCAGACGGCGTTTCTCTGCAAACAAGGGGCACAGTGGTTGACTGAGGGTGCGGACTATACTCTGCTGTGGATCGGCATCGAAAAATCCCTAATTGGTGATGCCCCTCTAATGGCACTGCTCTCGATGGACCTTTCCCACCTGCCTCATTCCCGATACATTTTACTAAACACCAGAAGAGCACTGTTGAGGCTTGATCAAACTCATAAAGTAGGGTTGCTATGGAGGAAGTCTCCCATGATATTCTTATGGTATAACCCATCACTTTAGATGGAAGGGAAGCCCATACAGTGGAGGAGTTGGTCCAGGAAAGGAATTAACCTAGTGCGAGATTTATTTGAGGGGGGGCACCCGTTGCCGTTTTCTTCGCTTCAGACAATTCACAATCTGTCACCAATGGACTTCTATGACTTCTTGAAACTCAAAGTTATTTTGTCTACTCGCTCCCTCGGCACGGAAGACCCTTGGCTTAAGACCCAGGTTCCGCGCTTTCTGAAATCCGGTCATTTTGTTTCCAAAATTTACAAATTACTCATTCCTGCACCGAGCAGGGCACATAAGAAAAATGAAGTTAAGTGGGAATCTGAACCAAACTCTACCGGTTTAGTATTTGACTGGGGCCTGATACATGCCGCTGCCCAAACGAATAAGATCTCACCGATTTTAGCCCAAACCAAGTACATGCTCATTAATAGGACATACTGGACACCAGAAAAACTTCATAAACTTCACTTGAGGGACAGCCCGCTATGCTGGAATTGTGATGTAGAGGTGGGAGACCTAGCGCATATGTTATTTGGTTGCTCTGCGCTGGGACCGTTCTGGGGGAAAGTGTTTGACTGCATAGATCATATTCTTAGGCTCAAGTCTAAAAGAGAGTTTGTCTACGTGCTATTGGGAGTGTTGGATCAGGACCTACATAATGACAATGATCAGTTGTTAGATGTCCTGCTTACTCTAGCTTGCAAGGTGGTGTTGTGTAAATGGAAGAGCGCATCTGAGGTATCATTCAGGGTCTGGCAGGAATGGCTCTCGTTTTTAAGAGGAGCGGATAATCCAGCTTTGCACTCCTCCCCATGGCGTGCTCCTCACAAGAGGCTATGGAAGGCCCTAGACAGATCTGCATTTTCATTTGACCCACCCTGAATGGAAGATAAGGAAATAGAAGAAAGGGCTACACACACAGGAAATAAGACACTGGCAATTAGGGCGCCCTATCACCCTAGCGCAATTGGACATTGATGTGCTGTTCGTGGTACCATGACATATTTCAGTCTTTTAGTCTTTTTACTTTATTTTACTTCACATGGTACAGCTAGTCCATGAGTTAGTCAATGTTCTCTGATGTGAGGCCCTGATTTACTGATCAATTCTAATGATTTTATTGTTCTGTCTGTGAGGAGTTTGTATTCATATATGTCCGGAATGGGTGTGAACCATCTACAGACTCACCAATCTCAGGTACTAGCTGCTTGTTATGTAACGGGATTTCATGTGTCATTTATTGTATGTCTTGTCTTTTTTCTATGCTTTTTCAATAAAAAAGATTTGAAATAAAAAATAAAAAAAATGATTGTTTTTGTGCAGCAATAGTAATCCGCGCAACGCAGGCACTCTTGCACCATAACGCAAAGGTGTCTGCATTGGCGCACAGCTGCTGTTTGTGCACCAGCACAGGGGAGAAGGCCAGGATTGCACCATATCTTGCAGCTACAGCGCATTTCTGCCCTTTTATTTTGACACACGGAAAAGCAGCAGGAAAGCTTGCTGCGCTACCATGCGTCAATATATAGTTAATGAGGCCCTGTGTTTCTGTCTTGAAAAAGTTGGCGATCTCGTGTAGGTGTGGTAATTTGCATGACAAACTGGTTCCTGTTCAAATTGTAATGTATGCTAAAAACAAATCTATACAATAGAGGTTGTGGGTGGAAGGTGAAATGAACCTCAAAGACATTGTGGCAATTGCAAAGAAGGCAGAACTGTTGGAGTGTTGCGCTAAGGCCACATTGGCACAAGAAAAGAAAGTGGTGGAGGCTTTGAATAAAGTGTCAGAGGGTAGACTGAAGATTGCACACACTGGGCAATTTGTGGACCAAAGGAAAGATAGGAAGAAAGGAGACAATGTAAAACAGACAAAAAGTTTTAATTTTGTGTGTTTTCGATGTGGTAGCACATCTCATGCAGCTAGGTTTGAGAGGTGTCCGGCTAAAGCGCAAAATGTTTGGAATGCGGCATAATAGGACATTATGTCAGAGTATGTAAGAGGAAAAAAAGAAAAGCGGTACTACCAAAGTTTTGTGTGTGAGAGATAATGATGAGGAAGAGTTCTCAGGGGACAGCGAAGAGAGTGAGGAGAAGGCTAAGCATACAGGGCAGAAGAAATTAGTGCTGAACATTGCAGGGAAATGGAGTAGTAAACACCTGTGTTGGGTATCCTTTGGAGGAGTCTCTTTGCAGTCTGCAGTAGACTCGGATTCCCCGTACACTATCATTGCGGAGAGTATTTGGCAGGAGTTTTTTGTGAGCAGGTTTTGGGGATCAATTGGAACCCCCGGGCATTTCTTCAGTGAGCTATACTGGAGTTAGAATGGACATTGTGGGGTTCAGGCAGTTAGTCTTCAGATTCAAAAACAGACATGCAGTATGTAAACTCCAGATGGCCACGGAGGGGCTTCAGTACTGGGCTGAAAAGATCAAAAGAAGTTGAGCATAGTCCTGGATCCGAATAGTGTGGAGCAAGTCTCGGTGGCGTGTGAGGAGAAAGACACAAAAAGGTGGATTTCTGAGGAAATTCCTGGAGTTTTCCAAGGTAACATTGGCCGTCTTAACGTGTTTACTCATTGCAAAGGACTAAAAAAAGGAGCTATGCCCAAAATTCATAAAACATGTAATATTCCTTTCACTGTGATGGAGGAAGAGCAGAAAGAATTAGAAAAGTTTCTTGAGTCACATGTCATGTAACCAGATGCAGCCCGTGCATTTAAGAGCGATGGGGCCGGGTTGCCGGGAATTCGTCAGAGGACCACGAGGGAAAATTAAATAAATAATTAATCAAATCAAATCAAAAGTTATCTTTATTCGGTTTTCATTTTAAAGCACAGAAAAATCATAAAAGCACAGTTTTACAATTATATTTCACATTATTATACATTACATAAAAATTTTATTTAAAAGGTGTCACAACATTTTAGAAGTCTAAAAATAAATAAAAACTAAGGCCTAGCAGCAGTAGGGCACAATTTAGAAATGTTTCCTATGTTTGATCGTGCACTTCAAAAATAGCGCAATATATCTCACGAAGGAATCATTATCTAGAAGCTGCAAGGTAGGCCGGACGGCATTGCCTCATAACACATAGTTTCAAAATGGGTTTGATCCACCTTCTCCTCTGTTCCAAATAAAATTTACAGAACAGGACTACGTGGATTGATGATTGCGGGGAAACTCCGTCACAGGGGCAGTTTGATAAGCTTTTAGACCAGTCATTTATGACGCGAAAACGTACCAAACAGTGAAATACATCAAGTCTGAGACGTTTAAGAATAAATCTATTGTACCCGCTTAATGTATAGGCTAAGTATGGTTGCATGCCAATGGTAGACCACATCATTTGGTTGGTTTGAACCAACGGCCGTGATGCCTCGATGGCAAAACTATTTGCCTCCATATGGGTCATGCATTGTTTTTTGAACGCCTTTATTTGAGATGGAGCCCATCAGAGAGGGATTATGGTAATGTTCTGGCTGTCCTAAGTCCGCAATAAAAACTTTAATATACTTCACCCACCTGATCTCTAATGCATGTTCTAGTTTAAGACTGTCAGTTAAAACATTACGGTTAAATGTGGTTTTAATCGAGGACCAGATCCAGTGCCTTAGCAGCACTGGTTGTATTTTTATTATATCTGTAATGTATGGTAGCCCCAGCTCGGTATGACAGATGTAGGTGGATGTGCTTCGAGGGACCGCCAGCAGGTATCTTAAAAAAGCATTCTCCACCCTCTGAATTTCATTTACATCGCAGCATCCCCATATCCCAGCACCATAGATGGCCGTACTGACGCACTTGGCTTGGTAGATGTAGGTCAGCTCTACTGATGGTCTCTTTCCTAGCTTTTTTGAAAAATTTACTAGAGCTGTCGTTGTTCTCATAAAGAGAAGTTTCCTAGCCTTAATAGCCTGACACCATAGGCCCTATTGGTCGATTAAAACTCTTAAATAGGGGTACGTTATAGTGGGTTCCACAATTTTATTCTCCATATAGGTGTCCCTCTGCTTCTTACCACCTGTCCCACAGCTCATTATGAAAGTTTTAGAAACATTTATTCTCAGGCCTAGGTTTCTCATAAACTCTTTGTAGCTGTCAAGAGCCTGTTGTAGTCCCATTGGTGTACGGGCTATGATTACAGCGTCGTCCACGTAGAGTAGGACAGGTATTGGGCGTTTTGACAGCTGGGGTAGGTCCTGGCACCTATCCAACATAAATTTCTCCAAGCCGTTGGTATATAGCGTAAATAGGAAAGGCGCCAGAACGCAGCCCTGACTAACCCTCTCTCCACTTGAAACGATGCTGTGCACTCTCCGCTGCACCCCAACTGCACTTGAGCTCTTGAATTTGTATAGAGCTCCCTTGAAGAATGAATTAGAGGAGCCTCCACCCCCATTGCCGCTAAGATGCTCCATAATTTTCCTTGATCTACGCAATCAAATGCGGCCGGAAAGTCAACAAAGGCCAGATACAGTTTTCCCTTTCTCGCCTTCATATATTTTCTCATAAGGATGGTTAAATTAAGGCCCTGTTCTATTGTGCCCAGCCCCTCCCTAAAACCAAATTGAATGTCTGATAAGACATTTTTGTCCTCAGCTCATTGTTGGAGACGATTAAGCACTATACGGCCTGCCACTGTGCCAGGGATTGTGAAATAGGGCGATAACATGCCGGATTCTGTCTGTCACCTTTTTTTTAAAATGGGTACCATGATGGAGTCTGACCAGGATTCAATCAGTCCGATCGCACAACTAGCTTCTAGCACTCGTGTTATTATTGGGCCCCATAGCTCAATATTATGTTTAAAGATGTCCACAGGTATGCCGTCTGGCCCCGGGGCCTTTCCCCCCTTACTGGCTTTTAGTGCACATTGTACCTCCTCTAGGGTGAAGACTAGATCTATTGGGAAGTCTGTTGGCAGTATTCTCAAACCTGAATCACTTACGGGTATACCGCCGAATAATAAATAATTAATTTTCGTTCCTTGTCGTCTGCAGAATTTCCCCCCACCACTCTTACCTGCACAGGTGGCTGCTGCATTGTACCTGTAGAGGCATCCAAATGGGTGTATCTCTTGGTCGTTGCATGCAAGGCCAATGGCAAGATCCGTTTGCATGTGGACTTGAGGGGACAGAATAATAATATTGTAGTGAATCAGTTCCCATTTCCACGAATTGATGAGATGATGCCCTTCACCAGAAAAGCTCAATAGTTTTCTATGCTGGACTTGTCTGCAGCGTATCACCATGCCTTTTGGAATGGCATCAGCCGCTCGGTGTTTAAGAGGTTGATGGCACTACTTTTCAGACATATTGCTGAAGTTTCTTTCTTCCAGGATGACATTTTGTGTATCAGAAAATATATAAAGCACCATGATGAGGTATTGAGGAAGGTATTATGCATTCTTGAAAAAAGAGGGCTGTTTGAGGATGGCAGTAAATGCAGGTTTGCTCAGAAGGAGGTCACATATTTGGGGCATGCAATTAGCAATGAAGGGGTTAAAGCAAATAAAGAGCTGGTGGAAGCTATTGTGAGTGCCTCATCTCTAAAATTCAAAGATGAACTGAGATCCTTTTAAGGATTAGCGGACTTTTAATCAAAATTCGTGGAGAATTTCTAGCCCATTACCCATGAAAAAACAAGGTCAAGTTTAAATGGAATGCTAGCTGTCAATCAGTGTTTTAGGAGATCAAGCAAGCTATTGCTAATGTACCCAGTGTACAAGGTTTTTATCTACAAGCAGACTCGATTGTCACCACTGATGTGAGTGGTAAGGGTCTTGGGGGTGTTATGATTAATTAGAATGATTGGGGCAAAGAGTGTGTGATTGCATTTGCTTCACGCATTTTTTCACCCACGGAGGAGAAGTGTTCCATGATAGAGAGAGAAACCCTAGCATGTGTTTGGGCTCTTGAGCATTTTCCTAAATTCATTTGGGGAAGAAAATTCATTTTGAAGTCTGACAAACCGCTTACCAAATTATTGACCACAGAGGGGATGTCCTGAGCCTCTGCGAGGATTGCTTGACTATTCATGAGACTTCAAGAATTTTTGTTCGATGTACAGTATGTACCTGGTGTTGAAAATTTTACTGCTGCTGATTTTTTTAACAGAATGTCAATACCTCTAAGAAATTGGATCAGGGTCACTAGATTGAGTGGTGTGTTATTGGAATTTTTACAGAAGGAGTTGCATGCACTATACAAAAAGAAGAATGGAATGGAGGCGTATGGCAAAGATGGAGTGTTGAAGGAGGTGAAGAACAAAATTGGGAATGGATAGAGTAGTTTACTAAAGGGCAAAGTTAAGGAGGAACTGAACACCTTCTGGGAGGTGGGAGCTGAGTTGAGTGTAGATGATGTATTCATGTGTTGAGGTGTAAAAGGTTATTCCTCCTTGTGGCATTAGACATAGGATAATTTATATTAGGCATGAAGGACACTAGGGTATCACACGTACAAAAAAAGGTATATAAATGCTATATTGGTGGCATAATGTGGATTTTGAGATGGAGAGGTATGTTCAAGAGTGTGTTGATTGTGAGACTAGTGGAAAATTGCAGCGGACGACAAATGCTCCCATGGCCTCGTTAGGGTGTCCTAAGCTACCATGGATCAAAGTAGTATTGGTCATCATGGGTCCCATTACATGGTGAGATGGTACATATAAATTCATAATTGTTCTATGGACATGTTCTCTACGTGGATTGAATTGACAGCAGTGCAAACTGTGAACACCAGTGTGGTCATCAAGTCTCTAGAGGAGGTGTGCAGTTCAAATTGGAGGTAATGAGAACGTTTGTTAAGCTGACTGGCATAGAACAAAGGTTCATTGCATTGTATCATCCCTCCGGCAATTCTGTGGTGGAAACAGTTAATAGAGTGATTAAAGGAATTATTCAGATGGCAAACAAAGCACAGAATAATTGTGAACATGAGATCAAAAGGATACTGTGGGCGTACAGAATGATGCCTCATGAGATGGTGGGGGAAAGTCCTTTTGAATTAATGAGAGGCAGACTAACTTATTTCAGAGTGAATCTGGGGTGGATGAGCAAGAGTAGGAAAAGGAGGGTCTCATTTATGAGCCTCCTTGCGCCTCTGGAACATCACTTTTTGTGACGTTCCGTGGTGCAGAAGCACGCGTGATATTTATCAGGCAGCACTAAGCCACTTTTTTTGGCTTAATGCTGCCTGATTAATATTAGTCCCTTTAACGCAGTGTTCTGCGTTAAAGGGGTGTGCAATGGGTGTTGCTGGGGGCGTTCCCAGCAACATCCATGGCCTTTTGACACTGCACCAGATTTACTAGAAATCGTAAATCTGAGGCAGTGCCAAAAGTTTACGCCTCCCCAGGGGAGGTGTAAGGGAGGCACAACGAGGAGAAATATCTTTATTTCTCCTCGTTTTTCCTTTTTCTATGTGTGCTGCTGCAGCACACATAGAGAAAGGAAAAGCCTCTTCTTTCTGTACAAAAAGGTTTCCCTTCCTGTACAAAAATTGTCATCCCCGCAACGGAGGCACCCCTGCACCATGGTGAAAAGGTGCCTGTGTTGGCGCACAGCAGCCCATTGTGCGTCAGGGCAGGGGAAAAGGACAGGAATGCGCCGTATCTTATAGATACGGCGCATTCCTGCCCTTTTCTTTTGCTGTAGGGAAGTGCAGCAGGCAGGCTTGCTTCGCTGCCCTACGATGAAACCTCATAAATGAGGCCCTTAATTGGGAGGCAAAGGATACAAGGGGAGGCATTTTGAACTCTCAAGAAAGGAATAAAATGTATTTTGATGCAAACACAGAGTGGAAGAGGTACATGGAAAGGGTGGGCAGTGGGTGCGTGTGAAGTCGGTCAAGAAAGTGGTCAAAGGAGAAAGTAAGTTCAGTAACAGAAAGGGTCAAAAGAGTGATAATACAGTGGAACTTGAAGATGGCAGCAGTTGTCATAATAATAGCCAAAAGAGGGGGTGCTGATGGAAGGTATGAAGAAAGAGAGCTGCAGAAAGAAAGGGGTGACAGGTATTGGTGGATGAATAAATCCCTGGATGGGGGAGAGAGCAGCAAAGTAAGTAATGGAAAGATTGGGTCACAAGTGGAGGAAACAAGTAACTCCATGAGTGAATGCAACGTAAGGGAAACTGTAGGTGATTGTCTGGAAGAAAGGGGAGAGAATGTGATCGGAAGCCAGGGCAAAATGAGCCATTTTGGTAGAATTTTAAGGAAACCTAGGATGTTGGAGGACTTTGTTTGCAGTAATATATTTTTTTCTTCTTCTCTTTTGTTTGAAAAAGGGGAATGCTAGTGTTGTTTTATTTTAAGAAAAGGGGATGTGTAGTAATGGACATGTATTGGGTATACATTGTATGCCTGATTTAGAATGTACATAATGTAGAACGTTGTGTAGGCCCATTTTACTTGATGAAGGGGATGGACAGTCCAGGCATCAGTAGTGTGTATGCTGCGCTGCGGTGATATCATGCTGTGTTCATCCTTGCTTGTGAATAAAGGTTTTAGCACAGAAGACACATGTGCCTCCCTTCTACAAAATTGCTACAGAAACTTTTATCTTTTTTTTCCATTTCCTTTTGACAGGATGCTTAAATTTTTTTGCAAATTTAGGAAAGAAAATGTAAAGATGGGGATCTGCTGTTCTGTGCAAAAGACCATTCACACATTTGCAGCTATTCACAGAAGGTTGCAAGTAGCTAATTTGTATTCATTATGCAGGTTTTTGTACCACCATCTGCAAATGTTCAATGTATGAAGCAAGCTGTTAGCACATAGGTTGCATCACAAATTGCACACGCTTTTGCAAAGCAATGTGTAAATTGCACATCCTGGTTTGCAAACGGTTCTTAGTACATTGGGTCCAGTATTCTTAAACCCAGTCACATCCAGCGTATTTCATGAATAGGTTAATTTATTTTTCCACCTCCAGTCCTGCCATATTTGGGGACATGCTGGATATTGAGAGCAAGTACAGGCAGAACATTGTGTAGGAGAGGATTATGTGAGCTTGAATCAATGTTTTGGAGTTTATGTTTTTACAATTTATGTTTAGCATATTTGATTGTCACCAGCAGTGCTGGAACAGAGTGAGGGTGCTGCCATCATATTAGATCATTGAACTCATAGGGATTGTGAAAAATCCAAGCATCATACAAAGGAGAACTGTAGCAAATGAGCCACACCCATTCATTGTTAGGGTGTTGTATGTACCTGGTGGTGCATTTTGGAGCACACTGTCACAAGTATATTATAAAGCATGGCAAGTCAGCCACCATCATTTACCGACAGTACATTCTCGATTGAAATGGGCACTAAATTTGCAAAGACATACAATTTTACTGATAAAACAATATTGCATTCAAATAATAGTATGTGGAAATCAGGTTTCTGCAAATATTTGTCATGTGTGTATCACCAAGTAAAGTGTCTTGATATGTTTTGATCCTATTAGAATCTTGGTTTCCATCACACTTCAGAATTATAAAAGAGTGCTTCATTTGTGATTTTTGAACTGCTAATATATTTTAAAATATATGTAGAGTTAATTTAAATGGGCCCGATTCACAGAACAAACTTAAGACAAAATCCTAAACTTAGTACCATTTTGGTATTCACAGAATGCACTTACTACTTCTGGTATTCACAGAATGAACTTACTACTTTTGCGATTCACAGAATAAACTTACTACTTTTGCTATTCACAGAATGGATTTACGAATACTAACTTTACGTCCGCACTCGGGCCGGAAATTCCGGTCCGGAGGCAGAGCTCCCGGTCCGGAGGCGGAGCTTCCGGCCCAGAGGTGGAGATTTTGGCCATGGCTAAATCTCCGCCACTGGCCGGAATCCCCACGTCTGGGCCGGAAGCTCCGCCTCCGGGCTGGAAGCCCTGCCTCCGGCCCGGAAGCCCCGCCTCCGGCCCGGAAGCCCCGCTTCCGGGCCGCAGTTTCCGGCCCGAGTGCGGACGTAAAGTTAGTAGTCGTAAATCCATTCTGTGAATACCAAAAGTAGTAAGTGCATTCTGTGAATACCAAAAGTAGTAAGTGCATTCTGTGAATACCAAAAGTAGTAAGTTTAGGATTTTGTCTTAAGTTAATTCTGTGAATCGGGCCCTAGGTATTTAAATATTGTTATGTGTTAGAAAATATTACATCCCTACAGCCTTTCCTTTCTCACCAGCAAGACTGTCTTTCATTTTGAAGTTCAGACAAAGAAAAGTTGACACCAATTTCCATGATAAAAGGAAAAGCAACAATCTGTCAGAAAACGCAGCCTGCCATTTGACCTCCATCTTTGAACACATACCAAATGTGACAACATAAAATCACTATTTAAAGGAATCATTATTGCTCATTCACCTTCCATACTCCAGCGCGGTTATTTTTAGTTTGTGGCTAGACAGTGCAATCGCTGTCTTGATGAAACGTGTTGTGTTCTATCTGTGAGCTTACAGGCTCCCAGTCTCCTGCCATTGGTAAACTTCAGCGTCAATCTAATTTCCTTTGATGCCATGGCGTCATGCCCTCTTCTTGTGTTTGTCCCTCCCATAGCGCATGGTCAAATGGCATGTCTCCTTACACTGCTTCTGGTTTGTGGAGCTATTTTTTTTCTTTGTTTTCAAGCACTCCATAGGAGTACTTATGTTTTCAGGCTATCGCCGTTGTACACATACACCACTAAAATACATGTGTATGTACATAAATGAATGCATTACTTAAAAAGTTGTTAAAACACGAACAGTGCTTCTTTATTAATTTTTTTTGCACGATTCGCTGGTATTGGAGCGCTCGCTCTATCGTCCGTCTTGCTATAGTGCTAACACAAACCGATGGTATTGGAGCACTTTTAAGTGCTTAGCAGTTACATTACACAATGACACATTCATTTTTGTCGCTAATTCGGCTTCAATTAAGGTTTTGTTCCCAGTCGTTGCTTACCCAGCTTACCCATCTCCCCATCCCCTCCTGCTTCCCTGCTTGACCCGTCCCTCTGCTAGCGTCCTCGTAGCTGATGCTTTTTTTCTTTTGCCCGATCAGATTGTATTGGAGCGCTTGTTCTGTCCTCCATCTTGTCATAGTGTTAACACCATGTGATGGTCTTGAAGCTGTTTCAGTGCTTATCAGTAACATTACACAATGACACATTAATTATCATAGTCAGAGGGAAGCGTAAGTGATTTGCCCAGAATCACAAATTGTTCAGCTGACCCCGAACTTTGAACCTGTTGGCAGCTCTGGGTGTTACACCACATCCTCGCTCAAAGGTGCTGCAGGGGCGCAAGAGGCTCGTAGGGATGAGCAAGGTAACAGAGCGGCTGCAATGTCTTCTGTTCATTAAATAAGAAGCAGGCTTTAAAGGGTTTAGCTTGTGCGTGATTAACTATTTTTAAACAGGGCGAACAAAGTCAAAACACATGGCAGACGCATATATGCTATGAACAGTTATTCAGAAATACACAGACTCCTCCGAGAATCCTGACTTCTGTTTTACATATGGATATTTGAATTTCCCGAATCGTTGGAATTCTAGGGTTGGTATATTGTGTGACTTGTGATATGCACCCTTTCCCACGAATAAGCAGGGCCCATATACATCTATGAGGCTCATTTACCTTTCCAGCAAATTCTGATTCAGACGCAAACTCCTGTTTCCAAACGTGGGATTAACCTATTGCGCATACTTCTATTTATTACCTGTGTAATTTGTAACCCTGGGCATAGCTGGCGTAGCGGGACCCAAGTCCGTGGAACTCCGCTCCTCTCCATCACCTGCTTCCACCCCCCCATGTTAAAAATTAATTAGACACTACTTAAAACAAAAAAAACACTTACCTGAACTGCGGCGTCCCCGGGCTGGCCAACTCAGCTCCGCTGCGGAGTGTGCGGAGATTTGCCTACTCCGCGTTGCGTGGAGAACGCAGAGTGGACAAATCTCTGTACACTCTGCTGGCGGAGCGGAGTTCTCTGCCTGCGGTTAGTAATTTGCACATAGAGGTGGGCGAGCCTCTGAAAGCTCGAATCTTTAGCCTGTCTCCGCTCAAGGTTCTGTTGGAACCTGGAGCCCAGCTTTTAATATGGCTTCTGCCTGCACCAATGCTCATCTTCCTACATGCACAAAGAGGTAAAACAAAGCACTGACATTTGAGTTACAAAGGAGACACAAATAGATATCCGTTTAGTGGCTGGGTTGTACAAAGTGTAAGCAGAAAACATGCATTAAACAGTGATTCTCCACTTAACCAAACTGAGTGATCATAGGCAAAGTTTATATTTTAATGATCCTCCTTTTTCTTCACTATAGCAAATGAAAGCACCTTCAAAATCCCTTGTTACAAAAATAAGCTGTACAAAAATATATTGTGTTTTATTTAAAAGACTATAGTGTTCCATTATCTACAAGAATCCAGGCCACTTACAAGGCGCACATGGCAACTGTTTTGCCTTGTAGTTCACTAATGGCGCTTTCACCAGGGTGGAGGTGGGGGCAATAAGATTCTAAGATCATGCTTGTAAACTATCAAGTTTTAAAAAGTACTTCTGAGTGCACTACTTTATGTACATATTAATGTCAAAGGTTCCATATGTGAAAGAATGCAAAAAGAACAATTGATGGACAGAATGCTAACAATGTCAATCATTCACCCCAGCACCGAGCTCTATGCTGAAATCCATAGTTTTTTGCTCTCCATGCCATTCAAGTTTCAACTCAGTCATTTGCAAACCATTTGCAGACCATTCTCCTCATGGGAACAGTCCATCCCAAACTGCAAGGTCAGGCCCTCCCTGGACTAGAAGCAAGCACACTAGGACTGGTTTTGGGATATCACCCCTCATCAGCCAGGCTAGCTTGACTCCAGTGGAATGGCAATCACTTGACCCACATCTGGGCATACCTGTCCCACTTGGGGTGATAAACGCAAAAAGAACAACTGATGGACAGAATGCAGAACAACGTCAAATATTCACCCCGGTACAGAGATCTGGGCCTAAATTCATAGTTGTTTTGCTCCCTATGCTATTCCGGTTTAAACCCAGCCATATGCAAACCAGTCTTGACTCTGCTCCCCATGGGAACAGTCCATCATGAACTGCCAGGCCAGGTCTTTCCTGGACCGGAAACAAGCACCCTAGGACCGGTATCGAGGTATCACCCCTCATCAGCCAGGCTAGCTTGACTCCAGTGGCATGGTGAGCACTTGACCCACATCTGGGCATACCTGTCCCAGTCGAGGTGATAAACGCAAAAAACAATTGATGGACAGAATGCAGAACAATGTCAAACACTCACACCAGTACAGAGATCTGGGCCTAAATTCATCCTTTTTTTTGCTCTCAATGCTATTCCCATATGCAAACCAGTCTTGACCCTGCTCCCCATGGGAATGGTCCACCATGAAGTGCCGGGCCACGTCTTTTCTGGACCGGAAACAAGCCCCCTAGGACCGGTTTTGCTGCATCACCCCTCATCAGCCAGCTAGCTTGACTCCAGTTGCATGGGGAGCACCGGACCCGCATCTGGGCATACCCGTCCCACTGGGGGTGACAAATGCAAAAAGAACAATTGATGGACAGAATGCAGAACAGTGTCAATCATTCACCCCAGTACATAGATCGGGCCAAAATCCATAATTATTTTGCTCCCCATGCCATTCCAGTTTAAACTGAGTTATATGCAATTCAGTCTTGACCGTGTTCCCCATGGGAACAGTCTAGCCCGAATTGCCAGGCCAGGTTTGCCCTGGACCAGAAACAAGAATCCTAAAACCGGTATCACCCATCATCAGCCAGGCTAGTTTGACTCCAGTGCCATGGCAAGCACAGGACCAACGTCTTGGCATATCCGACCCACGAAGGGTGACAAATGCAAAAAGAACAATTAATGGACAAAATGCTGAACAATGTCAAACATTTGCCCCAATTACAGAGATCTGGGACCAAATCCATTGTATTTTTGATTCCCATACCATTCCAATTCAAACCCAGCCATATGCAAATTAGTCTGGACCCTGCTTCCCATGGGAACAGTCCAGCTGGAACTGCCAGGCCAGCTCCTCCCTGGATGGAAACAAGAATCCTAGGACCGGTTTCGGGGTATCACCCCTCATTAGCCAGGCTAGCTTGACTCCAGTGGCATGGAGAGCACTGGGCCCGCGTCTGGACATACCTGTCCCACTCGGAATGACAAATGCAAAAAGAACAATTGATGGACAGAATGCTGAACAATGTAAAACATTCATCCCAGTACAAAGATCTGGGCCTATATTCTCTCTGTGCTTTGCTCCCTATGCTCCACGAGTGAAAGAAAGCCAGCTCTGTCTCAGATCGCCCTGTTAAAATGCTGGCTTTCCCACCTATGTTTGCACCATATACAATATGGCATAAATACATACAGGCAAACTGCGAGTTTGAGCATGTCCAAAATGGGTGTGAAGGTGAGCATGGGCAATTGTCACATCATACATCTTCTGAGGTCTGAAACTTACACACCTATAATCAGTCCATTGTATCGACATTTACCTGGTGTGCAAGTTGCAAATCAAATTATGGGCCGCTTGTATTAAAGGACCCAAATGTCCAGGCCTCTTTGGTTGGTACACGCGCAATAACCCGCTGTTTCAGCCTCTCGGGCAACAGTATTAACATCTCAGGACTGCAGTTCAAAATACTTTGATCTGCTGGTGCTCATTTGTTACCTTGCTTATATATACATCTTTGCACTAATAATGGCCAGAAATTGTTTCTCAGTAGCTACCTATAGTGCAGATATCTTAGGTGAAATTGTAAACACAGACCTCGAGGCACCTTTGCATGGTCTGACAAGGCACACCGATGTGGGGAGGTGAACCAGAGCTTCCCTCCACCACAGCAGAGCCCCCACCTCCCCACCCAGTGGCACTCTGTCTCCATGGCCTGTGTCAGATGTAGGCTGTGTCCGGCAGGTCCAGTTCTCCCCCTGCCCCACTAGTGGAACAGGATCACCTGCTTGGCCACCATCCACCCCGGAGGCGGACTCATAGAAACTTAACAGGGCTGCTCGTGCAATTCCCCTCATTGCAGGTTGCCTAGGGGGAGAAGGCATGCAGGCCCACAATCACTCAGATATTCAATAATTCACACCTATCTGATGAACTGTAGTGGCAACTCCATTGGCTGTGACCTCAGGACAACTACGTAAGTCTCCAACACCACTTGATGACAGCAGCCAACCCACCAGTATCCTGTGGCCTTAAGGATAATTACTGGGCCTTTTGGGCAAAGCCGAAGTGAAAAAGAAGATGCCCCATCAGGAAGAAATGAAGCCTGTCTCTCTGGGTATGGAAAATAGGTGCCCCACAGCTAATGAGGACTGCCCCACCTCTACTCCCAAATCTATCCACATAATTCTACAGTATACCATGCCACATAATTACACTACACAAATCCACTCTACCCCACACAATTCTACGCCACACAATTCCACAATTAACTAATCCAATACAACCAACATAATCCCACTACACACCACATACGTATGTATACTCCATAACACACAATAAAAGAGATTGTCATTTACAAAGCTCTAACTCAAAAAATGTGAGACCTATTGCATTTCCAATGCTTGTTTCAATTGCTCCTACCAAGGTTTACAGAATGCACCCAGGACAATAAATTAGGCCTCTGAAGTCCCTGCAGTTCAAGTGGGCCCCATTCAGACTAAGGCCTGTGGATATCTGTAAGAAATGACTGTCTTGAAAGCCCTTGTTACATTCTGGTGGGAGGAAGGGGGTTATCGTGCATTCGCCACAAGGTATGGCCAAATTGTCAACTACTTCAGCCACCCTTTCAAATGCCAATATGTCACCAAATAATGAGATCCTCTTGAACTATGCAATAAAATTGAAATGCAGCAAACTGGTTGAAACGCGTCAAAATGAAGAGGGTCAGCATAATTGCGAAAACAATTCCAGCTCAATTTGATCACAGGATTTGATCCAAACAATTGCATCATTTTACCTGGCAGGCAGAACCTCTTCTGTAATTAATAGTGTCATGTGCTACTGAATCCTGTTTAGGGAGCCCAGGCACAGAGTATTTCTTTCTCTGACTTGAAGATGATGGACTCTCTCCAGGTGGTAAACAGGAACCTCAGTGTTTACAGCAGCTTGGCACAAAAGCAACCTTGCTGCCCGACCACACACAAAGGGGTCGAATCACAAAAACAAAAAAACCTTGAAGAACACTCTTTTGTATGCATCCAGTGCAGGGAAGTTTACAAATTACAGCTAGCGGAGGGTCAGCCACTAAAAGCTTGAGGCAGGCTCAAGTTTGATGCCTGGCTCTGGCTCAGCTTGGGGTTTTATTGAAACCTCGAGTCTATAACGAGCCGAGCTGTTGTGTGACTTTTGTTTATCACTCACCCTCCAACCAGGACGTGACATTACGATGCCAACTTTGGAACTGGGGAACCAAATTCCAGTCACAGCTGCTGTGTTTGCTATTTGCACAGACACTGGCGCCCGGCGACCGGCCTGGTACACCAATTAATACATGGTGGCGCAGGATTATAGAGGACACGGACACCAGTGTATCGACTTGCTTGCCCCGGCCCGGATCTTCTACTACCTCACATCCGGCAGGGGGTATCTTTATTACTTCAGCTCCACATAATACAGCCTACACCACTTGGGCAGGCATCATAGGGGTTTCAATGACACCCCCCCTTTGGTATGCATAGTGTACAAGAACTATTCCGTGCCGCTCCTGTTACATCATAGGAGCGACACAACATTCCGCCCCAAAAAAGGCAAAATGGAAAAACCCAGAAAGTGAACAACCCTAACAATGCTACAGCATCACCACCCAACATGAATCGTTGACAGGGACAAAAGTTAGACTTTTGGTCTAAACATAGACTTCTAGTAGTAGTAAAGTTGGACTTTAGGTCTAAGTTTACCTTTGTGAATCAGGCTCAGAGTGTACAGTGTGTTCCTCCGTGTCGTCATCATTCATACCCCTCTTACTTCTGGGAGCCTGTTCACTGTGGGGCTTTGTCCTCGACCTTTTCCAGAGCAACAAATGCACATCAAATGATTGAGCTTGCCACACCCTGCACATTTCTTTTCTTGTGCCGGGCACTCATCGAAGCCATGGCTGCTCCCACCACAGTATCTGCAGGTCCGTGTTCTTGGGCCATCTTTCCGACTTGGTTTGGCTGGTGAATGGGCTAGGACAGAGATAACGGGCTCAGTCGTTACCGGTGCTTGTAACACTGCTTCCATGTGGGCCTCTCTAGCACGAGACAGTTCCTTGGTCCTGCCCAGGGTTATAATATTTTCGAGTGATTTTCCAGGTTCTTCAAGTATCAGCTCACAAAATTATGCTAAGGCATACC
This sequence comes from Triturus cristatus, assembly GCF_964204655.1. Taxonomy (NCBI): domain Eukaryota; kingdom Metazoa; phylum Chordata; class Amphibia; order Caudata; family Salamandridae; genus Triturus; species Triturus cristatus. The sequence goes on along the minus strand of NC_140584.1, from coordinate 424,564,926 downwards.
CTTGTAAAATGTGGCCTCGTATTTCCTCATTTTCGTCGTTAAATCGCACGTACTAGCTAGTTCCTTAAGGCGGGCATGGAAGGTATCAATAGGCTCTTCTGCCTGCTGTCGAGCTTGACCAAACACGAACCTCTCATAGTCCTGATTCGCCATCAGTTCAAAGTTCACGGTGAGATCGACTATAAGGGTGAGGTGTGTTTCAGGAGCCGCTTCATTAAGGGACTTGAATATTTTATAAATGTCTCTTCCTCCCAAGTGTAGGTTCATGGCTCTCTTTTGCCCATTGTCAACTTTGGCGACTTCAAAGATGAGTAACACTCTTTCCATCCACTCTTTCCCTCTGGGGGCTTGCGCTGACGGGAGACCGTCCACTGTAATGGCTCCACAGGAGGAACTGTGGCCATGGTACTAATGAATGTTGCTGGATGTCCCTGAGGTAGACCCTGAAGACAGTCTGCTCTCCTCACTGTGGTGTGTTGTTACTATAATGGGCTATTGATTAAAAAAAATTGTGAGTGGTCCCGGCCAAATGTAGTTCACCGGGGTCCTCTTTCCTGCACAAATTACTCTGATTGGCACAACACCGTGCCCCTCCCACTGCCCACGGACCTCAATGGCAGACCATGTACCACCTTTCCAGACACTTGGCTGAACTTCTCTTGCCAGATGGCTTGGCTGGGTGATGTTTCCCCCTTTTATTAGGTCTCACCTTGCCAGCGCATGCGCTGCATGCGCTGTCTCAGCGAGACTTAAAGTAATCTGTATACTGCAGTGTGCCATCTGTTTTTTCAAGGCAGCAACCTCCTGCCCCCTTTTCTCCTCTCTTCTCAGTCAGCTGAGCTGCAAAATAGACGGGCACCTCAATCCGTGGTCCTCTCACATCTCCCAACAGTTCTGCACAGGGGCGCCTCCTGCCTCTGATCCCAGGCCTGGGCGCTTTGTGCCGCAGGAGCCGTTCAGACGTCGCCTGCTTGAATCCCGTTTGTTGCCAAGATGTGCTCAGCTTGGAGCTGTCCGGAGACCGTCTCCTGCCCGTGATTTCCTCATGTCTGGCTCATGGTGATTCATGGAGATGCTGATGCAACATACTCTTTCCTCATAAAACTCCACTGAGGGCTACCTGGGCCCTGGGGAGCAGGGGGATGCCAGCAATGCTCTTGGGGCCACGGTCCCTGCCCAGGAGTGAGAATCACACCAGCGTAACGTGGCGCGAACTGCAGGACGTCATTAAATACAAGGGTTGGGACACCGCTAAAGTTCATGGGGTACTGAGGCTGTCTGGGGCGAGCGAGCACTCTAATCTGTGGGAGGGTCTGCGGGTGATGCCGGCTTTATGGGAGCTGGAGGGTAGAGGCCGTTCACACCTTATCCTGCCTGCCCTTTGTCTCCCTGCCTTTAGAGATGCTGCCGTGAGCAGCAATCACCCCCTGTAAACCCGGACACCAAAGGGCAGCTGCCCCTCCCCCCCTCTTTTATCCCATGCGGATCCGACCGCAGGTAGAGATTCACTTTTATTTTATTTAGTAACGCTTTGGAGTTTAAGGGGGGATGATGGCAACACTAGCCCCAGTGAAAACAAAGGAGCAATAACGAGATCTCCCTGTAGATGCCAAGAAAGAGATAGGATGTATTGAAGAATCTTTGATCCGGTGCAAATAGCAAAACAGGACAAATCTGTTTTTCGCTATGTTTAATGATAGCGCACTTGAAAAATATTACTAGAAAGGTAACGCCCGACCATTTGAAAGGCACATTCTTACGAAATGGAGCGGGAGCCATTGCTAACACTTATGTTATATTAATGGATGAATGTGTCCTTGTGTAATGTAACTTGTGCTCATGGAAAGCGCTTCAATACCTTTGGGTCGAGTTCGCGCTATATAAATCTGCAACAAAAAAATGGGTTATAAATCAATGTGCAATTACAATTCAAAAGCTACAAAACCATTTGTAGTTCATAAAGGGTCATTTTAATTTTCATCATTGTTGATACTTAGAAAGGGACAGAATATGTTGCCTCGAGCTTAGTCTCGGCTTTCACATTTGAAAAGCTTTATACACCTAGTCAGTTTATTATTATTTAAACCAAGCGAAATAGCTTCATAGTGATTTTTTTTTTCTTATTTCTCTTATTTATTTATTTTGGCATGGTTGAGCAAATACCATTTCTGCGTTTCCTAAATTACAAGACAAAAGAATGGAGCAAATACATTTGTACGCTTCTGCCCCAGTGCAAAGTTATCCACAAACGACACTGAAAAAAAAGCAGCACAGTTTGCACTATTTTTGCTACTTATGTAATAAAAATAAAGTGCATAAATATTTTGGTTGAAACGTAGTATCGCATTTCCCATTCGAAAAGTGGAATAAATTTTCTACGTCATTATTTACATCTTCCCTCCAAAATTGTGTGAAATCCGTTACCTCTGCTTTTGACCAGGCTGGGTAAATACCATGTTCTATATTATCTATTCCACACGCAGTCTGAATGAAAGGTGTCCCTTCCTGTACATAAACAAACCTTTTTTTTAAATGCCGTTTTGTAACTCACATATGTGCTGCCTCTGCATAAAGCAGCACACATGTAAGTTCCAAACTGGCATTTAAGGTTTGTTTATGTGCAGGAAGGGATACCTTCCTGTACATAAACAAACCTCCCTGCTGGCAGAGGTGCCTGCATTGGCGCTAAGTTGTGAAACTTAGCGCCATTGCAGGGTGAAACGCGAGGCTGGACTGTATCCTTGAGAATAGGGTGCAGCCTTGTGTTTCCGAAGCAGCGCCTCTCTCCGCCACTTCCTTGACAATATAGCCCTATATTTTTTAATAAGTACTTCTCAGTGCACTGCTATAACGTGACATATTAATGTCAAAGCGTCACATGTTAAAGAAATACACCTTTTTCCTACTTTGAAGTGACTTTACCATATTTTAAGTGATGTTTGGTGTTTGATTTACATTTTCAGGGCTTGGCTCCTGTACGGACTCTAAGATCGGAGCCAGATCCGTGGCTCTATGTGAGCGAGCTCTCCCTGTAAATGTGTTGGCTCGCCCACCGCTAATTGCAGCATGCACAGATAAACGCGCTTGAGAGCGGCACGTACAGATTCTAGCCTCAGATGTGACTGCACAGTCAATATATGTGAACGTTCATCTTCGTCAAAGCATGCGCATGCATAGTGACAAATGTTAAATGTGAAAATAAACAGCTCGCAACTATTCTTTGACCGATACTTACATGGAAGAATAAAAGCATCTTGAAGGAAAGGCCACACGAAAAGGTGCCGCTTCGGTGGAAGGAATCCTAGGCAAAAAGACAATTTGACATTTGATGACGTCATAAAGTACTAGCTGCAGTCGCCAAAGGCAGACACACATTGAGCAGCCACAGATGCCGGTCACTTCCTCAGCAGCTGCTGTTTCCTCACTGCGTGCAGCTCCAAGCCAAGATGTCTGTGGCAGGATCGCCCATTACGTCCTCAGTGGGAAAAGGAAGGAACTTCATGGGGAGGAATGTGGTGACACCAGACTGTGACGCCGGACACTATGCAGAGCTCCACTGAGGCCCGCTACGTATTCAGTGCAAGTGCTAATCAGATCCTGTCAGAGCACGAAATCAATATGGTGAATGCACAAGGTTCAAAGCAATGCTCTGCGGGCTGACCAACACGTCCCCGCAGAGGACCCTCATACGAGGGCAGTCCCTTTAGTGCTACAGGATGGCACACTGGACAGCCTGTTTGCATTTTGGTGTGCTGTGTTGTCAATAAACGTTTTGCAACATCACATTTCTTTATTTGCCAGGAACAAATGTCTGGGTGATTGGCCACTCTGGCGTCTGCAGATTGGCACAGTGGGCCGAAATCAGGAAGTGGAGGCATGGGTTTTCCAACACCGAGATAACTTGACTGGGGTACCCGGGCAGCGATGGAATGGGTTGTTGGGCAAACTACAGCAGAGACTGGGGGGAGTCCCCCGTCCCCCCAACGTGCTAGTTATACACATGGGAGGTAACAACCTGATGGCCCTGGGCAAAAGGACATTGCTTCAAAACATGAAGGCCACAATTTGAAAATTAAACAACCAATTAGGGACAGGTGAACTGTGGTGGTCCGAGATCACTCCCCGGCTACTGTGGCAGGGAGCCCGATCAGGGGAAGCAATGGAGGCTGCGCGCAGGAGAGTCAATAGCGCGATGCGTACATACACCGAACAAATGGGGTTTGGCTTCATAAGACACGGGTTGCTTCATGCCAAATCTACAGGATGTTTCGAGGACGATGGGGTACATCTCACCAGAATAGGCATGGACTTGTTCCTCCTGGATCTAGGGGAGGCCCAGGAAATAGTGGGATGTAAGTAGGAGCGCAGGCCTTGGTGGGGAGCCCTGGCTGCAACGGTCGCCACACCAAGGGCTGTGGCGGAGTTACAGGGCGATCCAGAGGCGGAAAGGTACTCAGGGGTTCCCGCTTCAGGAGCACAAAGGGTGCTGAGGCCTAATATCCCCAGGAAGTCTGTGCGGTGGACCCTGGGGTGCGACGGCGCCCCGTCTGTCCAACGGACGGTTGGAAACTTGAACAACCGGGGGTCGCTTGAACGCTCCGCCCCTCGTAGGTTGGGGCGTGAGTAATAGGGTGGACCGATGGTTCACTGGAAGTGGGAGGGGCTATCCCCTCACCACAACCGCTAAGCACCGATTGGCTAAGGCCACGATGCAAGTTGGCCCATCAGGTGGTAGGCCGTGAGGGGCGGCTTGCCTTTGGATCGCCTGTAAGATAACCCACCATGTTGGCATATTTGTTATGCTAATAAACCTGCAACAATTTTTCCCACAAGGAAAGATACCAACAAGATCATGGTTCATTAAATGTTCACTACTTATGTGCTCTGTGACCTCCTGGCCTCAGGTACAAATTCAGATTGATCAGCTCAGCCTTTTATCCCTGCAAGGTGGGTAATAGTAACACCGATCATATTAGCACTCTTGGATGTGCTATTATTTACTAAGCAAAAACAACAATTGATGGACAGAATGCAGAACAATGTCATACATTCACCCCAGTACAGAGATCTGGGCCTAAATCCATCGTTTTTTTGCTCACCATGCCATTCCAGTTTGAACCCAGCCATATGCAAATCAGTCTTGACCCTGTGCCCCATGGGAACAGTCCAGCCCGAACTGCCAAGCCAGGTCCTCCCTGGACTGGAAACAAGCATCCTAGGACCGGTTTCGGGCTTTCAGCCCTCGTCAGCCAGGATAGCTTGATTCCAGTGGCATGGAGAGCAAGGGACTCACGTCTGAGCATACCCTTCCCACTCAGGGTGACAAATGCAAAAACAACAATTGATGGACAGAATGCAGAACAATGTCATACATTCACCCCAGTACAGAGATCTGGGCCTAAATCCATCGTTTTTTTGCTCACCATGCCATTCCAGTTTGAACCCAGCCATATGCAAATCAGTCTTGACCCTGTGCCCCATGGGAACAGTCCAGCCCGAACTGCCAAGCCAGGTCCTCCCTGGACTGGAAACAAGCATCCTAGGACCGGTTTCGGGCTTTCAGCCCTCGTCAGCCAGGATAGCTTGATTCCAGTGGCATGGAGAGCAAGGGACTCACGTCTGAGCATACCCTTCCCACTCGGGGTGACAAATGCAAAAACAACAATTGATGGACAGAATGCAGAACAATGTCATACATTCACCCCAGTACAGAGATCTGGGCCTAAATCCATCGTTTTTTTGCTCACCATGCCATTCCAGTTTGAACCCAGCCATATGCAAATCAGTCTTGACCCTGTGCCCCATGGGAACAGTCCAGCCCGAACTGCCAAGCCAGGTCCTCCCTGGACTGGAAACAAGCATCCTAGGACCGGTTTCGGGCTTTCAGCCCTCGTCAGCCAGGATAGCTTGATTCCAGTGGCATGGAGAGCAAGGGACTCACGTCTGAGCATACCCTTCCCACTCGGGGTGACAAATGCAAAAACAACAATTGATGGACAGAATGCAGAACAATGTCATACATTCACCCCAGTACAGAGATCTGGGCCTAAATCCATCGTTTTTTTGCTCACCATGCCATTCCAGTTTGAACCCAGCCATATGCAAATCAGTCTTGACCCTGTGCCCCATGGGAACAGTCCAGCCCGAACTGCCAAGCCAGGTCCTCCCTGGACTGGAAACAAGCATCCTAGGACCGGTTTCGGGCTTTCAGCCCTCGTCAGCCAGGATAGCTTGATTCCAGTGGCATGGAGAGCAAGGGACTCACGTCTGAGCATACCCTTCCCACTCGGGGTGACAAATGCAAAAACAACAATTGATGGACAGAATGCAGAACAATGTCATACATTCACCCCAGTACAGAGATCTGGGCCTAAATCCATCGTTTTTTTGCTCACCATGCCATTCCAGCTTGAACCCAGCCATATGCAAATCAGTCTTGACCCTGTGCCCCATGGGAACAGTCCAGCCCGAACTGCCAAGCCAGGTCCTCCCTGGACTGGAAACAAGCATCCTAGGACCGGTTTCGGGCTTTCAGCCCTCGTCAGCCAGGATAGCTTGATTCCAGTGGCATGGAGAGCAAGGGACTCACGTCTGAGCATACCCTTCCCACTCGGGGTGACAAATGCAAAAACAACAATTGATGGACAGAATGCAGAACAATGTCATACATTCACCCCAGTACAGAGATCTGGGCCTAAATCCATCGTTTTTTTGCTCACCATGCCATTCCAGTTTGAACCCAGCCATATGCAAATCAGTCTTGACCCTGTGCCCCATGGGAACAGTCCAGCCCGAACTGCCAAGCCAGGTCCTCCCTGGACTGGAAACAAGCATGATGACGGCTGATAGCCAGAAACCGGTCCTAGGATGCTTGATTCCGGTCCAGGGAAGATATGGCTTGGCAGTTCGGGCTGGACTGTTCCCATGAGGCACAGGGTCAAGACTGATTTGCATATGGCCATGTCTAAACTGGGGTGGTGTAGTGGGCAAAAGAACGATGGATTTAACCCAGATCTCTTGACTGGGGGAGAATGTATGCATTGTCAGCATTCCGTCCATCATTTGTTTGTTGTAATGCTTTTCGCCCTAAGTGGGATGGGTATTCCCAGACGTGGGACCCGTGCTCACTACGCCACTGGAGTCAAGCTATCCTGGCTGATGACGGCTGATAGCCAGAAACCGGTCCTAGGATGCTTGATTCCGGTCCAGGGAAGATATGGCTTGGCAGTTCGGGCTGGACTGTTCCCATGAGGCACAGGGTCAAGACTGATTTGCATATGGCCATGTCTAAACTGGGGTGGTGTAGTGGGCAAAAGAACGATGGATTTAACCCAGATCTCTTGACTGGGGGAGAATGTATGCATTGTCAGCATTCCGTCCATCATTTGTTTGTTGTAATGCTTTTCGCCCTAAGTGGGATGGGTATTCCCAGACGTGGGACCCGTGCTCACTACGCCACTGGAGTCAAGCTATCCTGGCTGATGACGGCTGATAGCCAGAAACCGGTCCTAGGATGCTTGATTCCGGTCCAGGGAAGATATGGCTTGGCAGTTCGGGCTGGACTGTTCCCATGAGGCACAGGGTCAAGACTGATTTGCATATGGCCATGTCTAAACTGGGGTGGTGTAGTGGGCAAAAGAACGATGGATTTAACCCAGATCTCTTGACTGGGGGAGAATGTATGCATTGTCAGCATTCCGTCCATCATTTGTTTGTTGTAATAATTATTTACTAAGCAGCGCGCGCGTGGGAGCTGCGTTCATCTAATCCTGCCCCGGACGTGTCTTCGATTAATCTTGACCAAGACATTCTGGGGCTTATTTACAAGCCCCTTGGGCCGCTGCTGTGTCACTTTTAACAGGGGAAAAGTGACGTGCCAGCGGCGCAAGGGGCTTGTAAATAAGGCCCTCCGTGTCTCACTGAACCAAAGACGGTGCATGGACGGGAAACCAGAGAAGCCACATTTTACACCTTGGTAAATTCAGCAACTTAAACTGTAATACGTCATTGTCCCCAAACCCGACTTCTCTTCAACGCCGTGATCGTCCATCTCCCATTGCTCAACTCCCTGTTTTATGGGCAGTGTTGTTCTCCAGGGCCTAGGGACCCGGAAGCAATTGGGCAATCTTTGAATCAATTTTTGCCTGTTGTCCCTGGAAGCTCTGGAACCAGAAGTTTGATGATCTTTGAAAGGGGTTGAGCGTGAATACCTGCTCCGAGCTTCTGGCTCCGATGCCAGCGAGCCCCACTTCCGTCAGGATCAATATTCTAAAAGGCCGTGCAAGGTCATTTATGAAGCATTTCAGTAAGTTCATTGGGGCTTATTTACAAGCCCCTTGCGCCACCGGCGCGTCACTTTTAACATGGGAAAAAGTGATGTAACGGTGGCGCAAGGGACTTGTAAATAAGCCCCATAGTGTTCTAATCAAGGCGGGCTCCAAATGATTGTCAGAGGCTCATCTATTTCAAGAAAGATTTGAGAAAATGTTATTCAAATGGCGCGGATAGCACAGCACATAGTGACCACCCCGTCATCCGCTCCACTCAACACGTATGCACAGACGTCACCCAAAGATTACACTGACACATTCGTTATGGGTGAAGAACTGCTGCAGGTTTATTTCATACAACGTAAGTATGACGATAGAGTGGGTTATCTTACGGGCGATCCAGGGCAAGCAGCCCCTCGCTGCTCCGCCCGCCTTGCGAGCCGGCACGCACGGTGGGTCGATGCCCGGCAGTGCGGCACATTTTTTCAGATCCTCCTTTGGATCACGTGATCTGTCTAATGCTCCCGCCCCTTTTAAACGGGGCGGATCGTGTTATGGCACACCCCCGGTTGGTCAGGCCCCCCAACCGCCCGAAGGACTAACGGGGCGCCGTCGCGGTCTTCCCAGAACCTCCTTCGGCTCCCGGACCTTGGCTCGAGCACCCTTACTGTGCCGGACAGGGGTACCCTTACTGTACCGACTGTCGCAGAGGTACCCTTAATGTACCCTTCTGCCTCCAGATCGCCCTGTAACTCCGCCTGCAACACAAGAAAAAACATTATAACATTCCAGTTGCGTGCTGCCTACGCCGCGCAGGGTAAGCGGAAAGGGTGGGATCTCGCGCGGCCAGGAGTGTACACAGGAAGCAGAGGGCGATCTACGGGGGCGGGAGGCTTAAATAGGGCCTGGCCCCGCCCAGCCCAGTGGCCCGCCTCCCCCAGCAATACCCATTGGGCCTCCCCTCCCCAAGGCACGGCCTCTCGAGGGAGATGGACCGGGGGGGGGGGGAGGGGGGGAGGCTCCGACGGGTGGCCACTAGAGAGCTGCCCTGCTTATGTCCCCCTGTGTGGGACGCGGGCAGCGGCAATCGCACTACAAAATGCCTACAACACCATAGATCATGAAGTTCATTCTGAAAACGCGATTTCGAAATGGAGTCTGGTTTTATACTCACTGGAAGGAATAAGGTAGAACAATACACAAATATTGCATTGTCGGGAAGCACACGCCTATTTTAAGGAGAACATGATATACGTTCCAACAATAGACGGAATACACCATTCTTACGGATCAGGGTCACAAACAGAAGCAGTGATTATCATTCAGATGTCAGCTCTAAATATGTATTTTAAACTCCCATCCTTTTATCTCTAAACGTCAGCTTTAAGAAGTGCACACATTTTTCCAGCACATACCAACTTTTCATCCTTATTGAATATGTTTGTTACATGTAGGAAATTGCTCCTGTCAGTTTGTGCAGGACATAAGTCACAGACTGTGACCTTTGCCTGACCTCCCTCACAGCCCAAGAGGAATCCTCAGAAATGATCAGGGTTACCTAAGGGCACCTTTGTTTACCCTTGATGGAAAGCCAGAGAATTGAGGCCAACCATAGGAAAATAATGGAGGGTAAATAACCTCATAATAATGCCTCTCTAATAATACGCTTTTAAAACCAGACACAAGAGGGCAGCAGACCACCAAAGAAGTTCAGCCAAGACTCTCACCGAGCCCCAGGCCTCACAGGCTTTCGGGGCTGGGAAAAGTCAATAGTCAATGGGGCAGATTTATAATAACTGGCGCATCCCTGCATATCAGCAGGGATGCGCCAGTTATTTTGCGCCCCAGCTCCGCCATCATGAATACGCCGCATTTATAATGCGGCGCACCATGGGGCAAAAACGGCACAGATGCGTCACGCATCTGTGCCGTAAAAGTGGCGCATTGCTGGAGTTGCGTCGCAAGCGCGACGCAGCTCCAGCAAGGCTCTGGGGGGCCCTATCTGCACAATGCTGCGTCAATCCTTACGCCTGCTTCAAGCAGGCGCAGGGTTTTGACGCAGCATGGGCTCAAAAGTGACTGAGTGAAATCTTGTAGATTTCACTCAGCCACTTTTAGGAGGCGATCCTGCGCTGGAACGCCCTCACCTGCCCTGGAACGCCTACATGTGGCGCAGGGCTTTACAACGTGACGCATCTCCCAGAAGCGTCACGTTGTAAATACCCCGCACCATGGCGCAGGATTTGCGCCGCTGCTGCGTCACAAAAGTGACGCAACGGCGGCGCAAAAGTGGCGCAAGTGCAACATAAATCTGCCCCAGTGTTTGTAAACAACCTCCATTGCAGACGTGCACAGAATGCTCTTATCACATTTTCACTGCTGCTGTTTATTCGCTCCAGAACTATTTCGGAGGTACAAGAAATCCAAAGTAGTTCCTTTCTTGGAAACGTGACAAAATAAGATTGCAGGAGACAGACTTCTCGATACCTTTCAGATTTCCCATGAACTTCAAACACTTTATAAGCAAAGTCCCGAAGCTTTCAGCATATGAAGTGTTTCTAATCTACCGGCACTAAAGTTCACAGTGTTCCTGGCATACCCATGCTACCTTAAATCAATCCACGGCCAAAGCTGCTCTGCTAAGTGCAAAACGTTGACCAGTCCCCAACCCTTCCTGCTTCTCCAGGAGTCAGATTCTCCACTCAGCACAAAACAACTGTCCTCGGAATTAGATCCTTGGGACAGGCCTGCCCAGCTCTGCATAAACCTCAGAAGGAGTGATTCACATTAGAGAAGCGCAACTTCCTTGTCTAAATCCACGGCTCAAACTCCTATTAGAAATGTTGAGGTCCCCGCCCCCCATGACCTCTCACATTTCACTAAATCATACCTCAGTTCACATGTAAAGACCTCCTTCGCATTCAGTTAGGTTTTTTCAATAAATACTAATTTAAAGGGCCAAAAGACGGGAACAGTGATTCTGTAAACCTGCGCGGAACAGACTAGGAAAGCTTGGGCCGGGCAAAACACTTTCCAAGTTAAGGGCTGTCACTCTTCGGTAACAACAGTTTCATACAGTGATGAATGCATAACAGTGTTATTACCACTGCAGCCAGTTACATAAGGATAAAACTAACATTGCCAAACAGATTTGGTTGCTTCATGCCAGGTTGCATGTTTTTATCTTCTGCCACCCCTCCCAGTTCCTGATTCCCTTGAGGCTGTGAGGCGGTGTGTACATAGCTACCCAACACATGTTTTCAGGCCTCTTACCTGTGCCTCATCTCTCATGGTACACTCTGTTCTAATGCAACATGACAGGGTAGTTTGCACCAATGCCGTTGCCTCACAATGGACAAGCTATCAATGCTTTGCAGCTCTTGATGTCAGCCTGTGTCCTGACTACATGTCAGGGCTTTCTGGCAGTCATGGAAGGATGCACTCATGAATCAGTGGTCGAAGTGGGCGGGATCGGCAGGGCACGGCGTGCCCCTACTTCTTTAATTGTAAGGATTCCGGAGAATATTAACAAGGCAGCGCTATGAAATTATTGTCGCTTTTGCATCTGTTTTAGGGCGAAAAGCGGTGATAAAATAATCGCCTTATCAGCAAAGACACGCTATCGCGTGTTTTGCTGACTTAGCGCCCGTTTCCAGCACGCATAACTTTGCATCGCTAATGAGATGCAAAGTAGGCGTGGCTGTGAAACCAACCAGGAAAAATATCGCAAAGGCAGCTTCGCGATATTAACAAGGAAGGGTAGCGATTTTTAAAATCGCGTTAAGTATGCCTTAACGCAGGAATTTAACGTCTGTTAAATTCCTGACTAAGGCATACTTAACATGGGGGGTGGATTCTGTGGCTAAGACCACAGGCCCTATCATCTAGGATATCGCCGTTTTCCACCATGGAAAATGGCGATATCCAGACTATCTCTGGAATTTTTATCACCTCGGCGATGGGCGTTGTTGATAACGTGCTAACCGGGCGATATATTCCAGAGATAAATATGCAAGCGCTAAGCGCGCTTTGCGATATTTATCGCCGGCCCTTGTTAATATGCCCCGTTCCCCAACTTTTTTATTATGAAAATGCGTCCCAGGACGCTAGAATTCGCCACCGCCTATAAATAAAGCTTGGCGTTCATGATGGGCGGGACGGCAGAGAAGTAACAGGACTCTGTTTTTTACTTCTTGCCCAGAGAAGAAAAAGACAGTGTCCACTTCTGCTCTGCCGCTTCAGCTGTCCCCCACTCTTTCCTTCTTCCCTCTCTTTCTGTCTAGCAGTTCTTCTCTTACTGAAAACCGTGACTTCAAGACCGGGTTCTCACTCTCTTTCCTCTCCTTTCTTTTATTTGGTCCCCTGTGAAATGGATCCAAAAAAGAAAAACAATTTTGCTGGAAATATCGTATTTTTCTGACATTTTAATTCCAAAGTGCAGCATCAGGAATAAAAGGTTAAAAATATGAAAAATAACTAAATAAAGTAAGATAGAGTGGGAGTAAGCTGGCCAGATGGATTTTATTCACACCCAAACACATTAGCGCCACTTTTACAGAGTTTGCCAGTGAAGCGCTATCTTTATTTTCTTGTCTTTGTTTTCCCTGGGCTTGCAACTAGTTCACCAATCCTGGAGTTACTACAATGTGTGGATTGGAAAACAAAATGTGTACTGCGGTCTGCGTCCAGGGATGTGGTTTTTTACCATAATGCTTACGTTTTGTAAGGCTATAAGCAATGTACATTGAAATGGATCCATTCAGGGCCCTGTAGACATGTGCTTAACTTTTCAGGCAAAAGCACTCACTGATTTCTGAATAGTGAGTGTAAAAGCGTTAAGGTAACTATGTTGTTCCTGCTTACATTTCACATGGTTTGCTAAATTTTGCATTCCCTATGAGTGTTTGCTTTTTCCATGATGTTGTTACTTTTCTAGGCCGCATATTGCTCTTGTCTAGTATGTAATTTAAAGTGAGCCGCATCCAGGTGTTTATAGCCAGCAACAATTGGGTTTTAGTTGAAGGCAGTGTGAGTTTTCCTCAGTGGGGCAGTATGGTGTTCAGTGGGGGAGAGGATGCGGCACTATGGCCAGAGCTGCTGAATTTGGAACTGGGGAACCAGGTTCAACCTTAATATCCAGTCCGCCAGATCACTCTCCTGAGAGAGCACAATCCCATGCTAGACCTTAGAAGGCTTCGCAAGACCTTAGAAGCCCTGGTGTCTTAGCAACAGCAGGTGGACCCTAGCATGACAAGTGTACGTTAACCTTCAAGGCTTGTCCACCACAATCCATACTGAAGTTCACCTCCAGTCTTGCGGGCAGTTCTATGCAGCAGCACACTCTAGAGCAACAGTGACTCTGTCACTGAGGTCACAGGACCCTTGAGAAGCACCAGCTCTAGGGCTGTGCAACCGGTGTGACCGCACCGGGTGTTGACTTTGGGTGGAGGCATTATGCTTGCTAGTATATTATGGTTTTTAAAGCACTTGATGCCTCCTTCTTGGCCTCCAGCAATTTTCGGCAACAATAAAAATGCCTTGATGACTCTGGTGATTAATGTTCTTCCTAGAATTTTCTTTAGTGGATGTTTTGACTCATGTAAAGGTAGCTCAGAGGGTAATGTGCCTGCTGCAAAGAAACCATGCAGATCACAAAGTGCACATAATGTAAATAGGGCTAACGCTTTTGTTAAGAGATCCTTGTTTTACTTGCAGTTTATACGTTAAATTACTAACATAGAACAGTGAGCTATTAACTGTCAGCTAAGAGCTGCATAAAAACTGCAGGGTATAAATTAGAGTGTTATGTTTTTCCCCCGTCTTTGATTATCCTAATGTTGCATAAAAAATTATTTTGGACAGAAATCAATTCTGATTATTAAAGAGAACTCCCCCCCCCCCCAACCATGGTATTACGTTTTAAAATCAGAGTTTGTCTTTCTCCAGACCAATCACTATTAAACTATACGGCCTACTAGTATGGTTGTCATGTGACTTCTACACCTTGTAGTCCTTAGAATTATGTAACATTTTCTATACAGTGATATGCACACATATTGATTGTCTCTGTGTAATGTGTGTGATGGAAAGTGCTCCTACAATGGTATGAGTGGTGCTGTACATCAAATTAAATGTGTCTGAGAGAGAATCTGGTTATGGAGACTTGAGGGGCACTGTTAAATGTTGGTAGTGAGGGAATCCATGCCAGAGGTGGTCATTGGGGGGGCACTAACGAACATCAATGCACAGGGCACCATCAGTGCTAAGGCCAGCCCTGCCCTTGAGGCCAGTCTGCCCCACCCATAGGTACCTCCATTGGCCTTGTTTCAGCAGTAGTAACGGCAACTCACCAGGGATTGGCAATGCAAGATTTGCACGCACACCAAACTAAGTTTGCAAACTTCACAGTCTCTCTGCTTCGTTCACAAGCACTTTTAACATGTGCTGCCTGCTGTGGGGCCACTGGAATCAATTATGCAGCAAAGGAGGACAAAATTATGCCGCAGCGTTGACTAAATTATGCATTTAAAAAAAGGCTGCAACGTAATGTAGTATATTTTCTTATATTTTATTATTTTGACATTTGTACACATGCTAACAGTCCTTCAAAAGATTTTGCCTTATTTGTACCAGTGCAACATACACATGCAGCAGTGAGAAAGGTGATCGGTCAACCTTTGCAAGGTGCCCTCCACTTCGCGGCAACACAAGTAACTTTTTTCATTATCTTTTGATACGTTTGAGCTACAAACAATTTATTAGTTTAAATGACCAGATCATGCAGCAGAACTTAGATTATGAGGAAAATATGGCAAAAGCCATAATTATATAGAGAACATTTGCAAACTAGGATATTTTGCCATACATGGTTGAACTGCTGTTGTGGAAAAAGGGAGAAGTGCTGAAGGCAGAATCTCCATGGCTCGGAGACAAATGGCTTGTGCTTCCACATTTTACCTTATTTGGAACATTCGGTGATTAGAAGCATATCCCATTTTGTGAATGTATTTTAACGTCAATAACTCATTATAACCTTACATAATCATGTGTATCCATTGGTTGATTTAACTGGGCAGTGAAATGCCAAACAAATACTAAAAATTGGGATGTTTGCGCATTCTGGCCACGCCTTTGGCATGGCCCTGTGATCCAATCCTTGGGTTTTTCCCACCCTCTGATTCTCCGCCCACAGTTCCCCTACTTTTTTTCCCCCACTTCGACCACTGTCATAAAAAATCAATCTTGTATTAAACATATATGTTCTGAGGTGTGATTAGCGACCCCCAGGTCCCAGCAAAGGGCAAATTCTAATGGTTGGATAAAATGAAGACTGTGGCTATGCCAGGACACATGGAACTCCATGCAGCATCCGATCAAGAGTTTGTCATTTTCAAAAAATGCTCAAATGTTACAGCCATACATACAAGGATTCTGCCTTACATGCCCATGTATCACTATCAATGTCATGGATGCCCACGTCATGGAAAAAATCATTGCCAGTGTGCATGGGTCAGCATAATACAAGAATGAATACAATATGGAGGAAGGGAAGAAGCAGGAGTGGTATAGAGAGAATAGGGGCAGTCTGCACACATTTATATTAATTTGAACTTTAACGAGTTAATAAAGTATTTTTGGCTGACATGCATTCCGTTGAGTAATTAATGTCTTACAATGCATTTTGACATTTCTGTGCTGCTACATTGACATTTTCACTTCCTAGCATCAGTGAAGTATGGAATATAGACAAGTTATGTCTTCCTGAAATTTGCCAAGTTATAGGTCTCAGGTTTGACGGCTCAGTACTCCAGAAAAATACATTCATTTGTGTGTGTTCTTTGGTTTGCTTTGCTTCTTCTTGGCTTATCGTTTGCCCCTATTACTTGACACCCATATGTATATGAGAGTCCTCATTTTTCTTATGTCGAAGCCTACCAGACAATGTAATTGCTTCCCTGCGAATGCAATCTGACCATTGCTTACCATTGGATTGGTGGTTTGTAAGTCTCATTTGCTTGCTTTCTATTTGCTTGCTCTATTTGTTTAGGCTGGGCTGTCCAGCTTGAGCTTGTCCCTTCCATTGCTCAAACCGTATATAATCTATTTTTCCACCAATGCTCAATATCTGTAAATGGGCCTTTAAATCTTGTTCTTACCTTGTCACATTTGCTGCGCATTCAAAGACAGAGGTCAAATGTGAGGTTCTGTTTTACAGGGAACTTGATATTTACATTTCTTTCTCTGACTTAAAAGAGAGAGGATTTATGAGACAATCATGTTGGCTACTGGGGGTGTGCTTGAGGAAGGCTGTACAATGCTTTTTTCCGAGCACAGAACACAATTTAAAGGCCAGTAAATGAACTTTGCAGATATTTCAGAATATATCAGAATTAGAAAAGTACAAATGAATCCAATTTTTTGGTAATTATGAAGTGTGGTGGAAACAGTACTCCAGTACTCTATGCCACTGCACTCTACCCTACACTATTGTACTCTACTCTGCACCACTCCACTCTATGGCACTTCACTCTATTCTGGAACAACGTACTCTATGCCACTGCGCTCTATATGACTGCCCTGTATGCCATTTTACTCCACTCTGTGTCACTCCACTCTATGCCAAGGCACTCTATGCCACTGCACTCTTTGCTGCACCACTCTATGCCATTATACGATACTCTGCACCAATCTAAGCCACTGCTCTCAATGCCACTCTACTCCAAACCAATGCACACTACGCCACTGCACTCTATGCCAACTACTCTTCACCACTACACTCTACAGTACTATTCTCTACTCAGCAACACTCTCCGCCACTGACCTCAATGCCACACTATTCTGCACCACTGTCAGCTACGCCACTGCATGCTACACCACTCTAAATCATTACGCTCTATATCACTGCTCTCTATGCCACTGTATTCTACTCTGCACAACAGTCATTGTTCACTGCACCACTCTACTCTATGCCACTACACTCTATGTCTTTGCACCCTATGCCACTGCACTCTACTCTGCACCCATCAACTCTATGCCACTGTACAGCACTCTATGCCAATGCACTCTAGGCCAATGTACTCTACAGCTCTATACTATGCTCCACTACACTCTGCATCACTCCACATCACGCTAATCTATTCTGCACCACTGCACTCTACACCATTGTACTCTATGTCACTGCACTCTACACCACTGTACTGAATTCCTCTGCACTCTAGCCTGCTTCACTTCACTCTGTTGGTTAACACTCCCTCCACGCCACTTCACTCTACTCTGAAACAGTCACTCTACTCTGAAACAATCAACTCTACCCCACCGCACCCTACCCCACTGCAATCTGTCTGCACCCCTTTACTCTATGCCACTGCACTCAATGCCACTCTACTCTATGTAACTGCACTCTATGCCAATGCACTCTTCACCACTTTCCTCAAAACTAACTTACTCTATGCCACTGCACTCTATGCTAACCTACTCTGCACCGCTGTACTTTACGCCACTTCACTCTAGGACGCTCTACTCCACTCTATGACGAAACGCTCTAAGTTACTCCACTCTATGATGCTCTACTCCATTAACTCTAATATGTTCAATGGCACTCTACTTCGCTCTAAGCCATTCAACTCTACAACACTCTGCTCCAATCTATGCCACTGTACACTACTCCGCTCTACGACACTCTACACAAATCCCTGTATGCCACTCCATGCCACTTTGCGGCACTCTATTCTATGACACACTACTCCACTCTACACCACTCCACTCTATGCCAATATACTCTAGCACTGTATGCTACTCCAATCTACACCACTTGATGCTACAACACTCTACTACACTCTATGCCATTCCACTCTCTACTACATCACTCTATGCAACTCAACTGTATGACAATCTATTCCACTGTATGCCACTCTACTCTATAACACTCTACTCCACTCTGCGCAACACCGCCTATGCAACTCCACTCTGCTCTACACCACTCCACAACACTCTATGCCATTCCACTCTATGCCACTCTACTCCTCTCTATGACTCTCTACTCCACTCAGCTCTACTCCACTCTATGCTATGACACTCTACTCCCTCCACGACACTCCACAACACTCTACACCACTCCATGCCACGCTACTCCATGACACTTCACTCCACTCAACTCTACTCCACAACCCTCTACGCCACTCCACACCACTCCAGAACACTCCACCCTACTCCACTTTATGATACTCTACTCCACGCCTCTCTCATTTACCCTACTAACTTTAAGCCATGTGGAACAGCAGCCACCCTGGTGTACAGCATGGCCAAAACATATTGGCAAAGCCAATAGCTCTTGTATAGGTGAGACCTATTGGTTTTGTCAATATTTGTTAGGTCTAGACTACTAGAGAGTGCATGAAAAATACCTATTGTCAGCTTACCAAGAACTTACAGTGAGCTTAAAGCTTGCCCATTGCTTACCATGGGTTCCCTTTGTAGTCACTCTTATTTGATTGCCTCTTATTGGCGGCAGATCCTTTTCTTATCTAGCCTCTAATTTGTGGAACTTGCTTCCACTGCAGCTGCGTATGGTTATCAATCATAGTCAGTTTCGGAGAAGGCTAAAAACTTGGATTTTCTGATCATTCATTTTTTTTCCTGCTGTCGTCGTTTTCCTTCCCTCTTCTGGGGTTTTTGCTAGAGCTTTGAGGCCCCCAGGTGATAAGTGCGCCTAATAAAATCCTATGACTATGACTTATTCAACTGCTTGCCTTGTCCATTTTGTGTTTGTCCCTCATCTGGAGCACAACCACTCAACTTATTCTCTTCCACTGCTACCTTCTAAAGAACTACTATTTTAGGTGTCGCCTGAGCCAGCACGCATGCGCTGCTCTGCAAGGCTTTTAGTATGGGTTTTAAACTCAAAACACATGCTAAGAAAGACAGCACGCAATTGGACCAAGGCAGGTGCATGTCCCGCCTTCTCTCTCCCCTGGCCTACGGAGCGAGCAGCAGCACCATCTGTTTCCAATTATCGTGCCCACGCCTCGCGATCGCGTTAATTGGAAACAGATGGCGGTCGCGCTGGCCCTGGTGCACTTTTGCTCCAAAAGCGGCGCTTTCACTTTCACCGCCGACCATAGGATAAAAGGCTGGTGGCCGGCCGACAGAATGTATTTTTCTGTTTACTTGTTTCTTTTTATTGCTTTTCTTTTCTCCGCAGACTTCTGCTGCCTGCTCCTGAAATCTGTTTCCCTCGCACCCCCTTCTCCTTCCCACAGTCCCACAGTCCCTCTTCTCTCACTCAGCACACAGCAATTATTTTATTACTGCAGTTGAATGTATGAATATGGGTTTATTTGTTTACTTTTTCATCATTAGAACATTCTCCTGCGTGCTTTAGTTACTGTGGTATAGATAAGTAACTAATGGGTAAATACGCGGTGTCCATTTCAAGATGGTGACTATCTTCTGCCACTAGTGCATTCAGATAAGCGGCAGGAAGTTCGTCGGTCACATGCACCGGTTTCAAATTTGAGAAAGTGCGTCAACACGTTTCACCTTCTCGGCAAGGCTAGTCAGTAAGTTTTGTTTAACCGTGTAGTCGTGAATGCTTTAATTGCAAAAGTGAGAGGGTATGGATGTAAACAAAAATGTAACACTAATACCACATTTTCTGTCACTCTTGTGAACAGGTTTGCTGTTAATGTATGGATGTGAATGGTGTTTTAGAATAAGGTGCACGGAAAAGGGTCAACATGGGGTATACAGTTTATGGTGATTATTTTTTTTAATGCATGGTTAACATCATGATATACCGGATTCAGATGTGTCATGGCAGATCAGTTGTTAGGCACGCGTTTTTTTTACGAGTTTGGAGAAGACTTTTGTATTGTGTTTTGATTCTTTTCGACTCTGCCCTCTCTCTCGGCTGTGTCATTACTCTCTCCATCTTCTCTCCCCGCCTCTTTGCTACATGTTCTCTCATAATGTTTTCATTTTCCCCAACTCTCCTCTTAACTCTCTCTCCAATTCTTTTTGCGCTCCTTTTCTGTCTCTGTCCCTTCTCTCCTCTTCCTCTTCCCACCTGTCCCTTCTCTAACGCCACTCCTCTTCCTCTGCCCCCCCTCTCTCTCGCAGTACTGCAGCATAGGCAGCGCCAGGTCTCTGATGCCTTCTCAGTGTTGGCCCTGAGGGTGGAGGAGGTAAGTCAGCCCCCCAAGTGAATCACATTATCAGCAGATAATGAACCTCTCTTTACCAACAATTGTCGAGCGGTCTCAGGTGACGGCTGGTGCGAACAGTGATCTGTCTGCTCTCGCCACGGCAGGGCCTGTGGAGTGGGGGCATTACCATACACTAGGAGAGTAGATAAAAGTGATATTTCCCCCCACTCCACCACTGTCTCTCCTCATCCTCCAACTCTGTCTCTCCACACCTCCACTTCTGACTCCCTCCGCCTGTCTCTCCTCACCCTCCTCCACTGTCTCTCCTTACCCTCCGCCTCTGTCTCTTCTCACCTGTCTCTTCTCACCTCCACCTCTGTCTCTTCTCACCCTCCTCCTCTATCTCTTCTCACCCACCACCTCGGTCTCTTCTCACCTCCACCCATTTCTTCTCACCTCCACCTGTCTCCCTCTTTCTCTCTTCTCACTTCCACCTCTCTCTTCTCACCCTCCACCTCTCTCTCTTCTCACCTCTGTCTCTCCTCACCCCCGCCTCTGTCTCTCCTCACCTCTCTCTCCTCACCTCCACCTCTCTCTCTTCTCACCTCTGTCTCTTCTCACCCTCCACCTCTGTCTCTTCTCACCCTCCACTTCGGTCTCTTCTCACCTTCACCCATTTCTTCTCACCTCCACCTGTCTCCCTCTTTCTCTCTTCTCACCTCCACCTCTCTCTTCTCACCCTCCACCTCTCTTCTCTTCTCTTCTTTCCCTGTTTCCTCGGTATCCCTGGAGGAATTGGATTCCGGCCCGAAAACTATTAGGTCTTTGCGCTTCTTTCCTGAGCTCTCGATGGAGGAATTTAATAAAATCGCGGTGAAAGTTAAATCAGGTTCTCCTATAGATCCTTTACGACCTACCCAATTTAGAGAATCTGCGACATTTTGCTTTCCTCCGCTATGTGACCTGGTCAATCTATCTTTGATGTCTGGCTCCGTTCCCGACAGTTGGAAACAAGCGCAGGTGATGCCTTTTCTAAAAAAACCTGCCCTGGATCCTCTAAAGTTTGAGAACTATCGCCCCATCTCTCTCCTTCCTTGGGTAGCAAAACTGTCTGAGGCCTATGTTAATACTATTCTATCTAACCATATCCATTCTGCTAATATTTTAGATCCTACTCAGAATGGCTTTCGACCTGGCCATAGTACTGAGACTGCGCTTCTCTCTATGGTTGAGTACCTGCGAACTTTGGTGGACTCTGGTCAAACGGCAGCTCTAGTGCTTTAAGATCTCAGTGCCGCATTCGACACCGTCTCCCACGCAATTCTACTACAGCGTCTGGTCGAGGTTGGTGTCGATCACGTGGCACTTGACTGGTTTCGATCGTTCTCATCTAGCCGCACTTTTAGGGTTGCCACTCCTCCCTTCCAGTCCAAACCACATTCTATTACACAGGGTGTTCCGCAGGGGTCTGCTCTCAGCCCCACACTTTTTAATATCTATGTCCAGCCGCTGGCTGCTGTCGTCAAGCGTTGTAATCTGACCATGGCGTCCTATGCTGACGACACGCAGCTGGCGGTTGCCATAAGTGGGCCGTCTGACACAGAGGCCACAAAGTTTCGTGAGGGAATCAGATCAGTGGCCTGTGGGTTGACAGATAACTGCTTGCAACTGAATGCAAAAAAAACCGAGGTGCTTATTGTCGGCAATCAGAGCCATCTGTGGGGTGATCACTGTTGGCCATCCGAGCTTGGCCCTACCCCTCTTCCTGCCACCGAGGTAAAGAATCTAGGCATCTGGCTAGACTCTAAACTTAGTTTTGTTTCACACACTAAGAAAACTGCTGCCATGTGCTTCGGGATTCTTCGTTGGCTTAGACCTATTTTCAAATTCTTCGATGCTCCAACCAGACAGCTCATTGTACAAGCTACTATCCTGTCTCGGTTGGACTATGCGAGTTCTCTTTTACTTGGAGCCAATCAGGCCGAGATTTGTAGACTTCAGCGAGTTCAAAACGCTGCCGCCAGGGCTCTGGTTGGCCTGCCGAGACGTTGCTCGGCCAAAAAAACCATTTGTGGATTTCACTGGCTCCATGTATCTCAGAGGATTAAGTTTAAATCTCTCTGCCTGTCGTTTAAAATTCTGAAACACTCTTCCCCTCAGATTTTGGAACATCTCATCTCGCCGTATGCACCATCGCAATCCTTAAGATCTTCAGGGCTTCATCTGGCTACAGTACCACGCTTTAAGAGAGTTAGGGCCGGGGGCCGCTCTTTTAGTGTGCTTGCCGCCAAGCTCTGGAACTCACTTCCTGCCCACATCCGGGCCATTGATGATCTCCTGACTTTCAAGAAGGCCATTAAGACCTTCCTGTTTTCTTTGGTTGCCTAGTACTGTCATGGCTTGCTCATTGTGTTGCTTGTGTGCCGATTTCTTGCTCAAGAAGCGCCGGGACGCCCCTTTGCTGGGGCAGCTATGCGCTATACAAATCCGGCTAACATAACATAACATAACATAACATAACATAACATAACCTCTGTCTCTCCTCACCCCCGCCTCTGTCTCTTCTCACCTCTCTCTCCTCACCTCCACCTCTCTCTCTTCTCACCTCCACCTCTCTCTCTTCTCACCTCTGTCTCTTCTCACCCTCCACCTCTGTCTCTTCTCACCCTCCTCCTCTGTCTCTTCTCACCCTCCACTTCGGTCTCTTCTCACCTTCACCTCTCTCTTTTCACCTCCACCTGTCTCCCTCCTTCTCTCTTCTCACCTCCACCTCTCACTTCTCAACCTCCCCCTCTCTCTCTTCTCACCTATGTCTCGCTCCACCCTCTGCCTCTCCTCACCCTCCACCTCTCTCTCTTCTCACTCTCCACCTTTCTCTTCTCACCTCTCTCTCTTCTCACCTCCACCTCTCTCTCTTCTCACCTCTGTTTCTCCTCACCCTCCACCTCTGTCTCTCCTCTGCCTCCGCCTCTGTCTCTCCTGTTAGCATCCAGATCTGGGTCCTAACTGGGACTGAATTACTGTGAAAGTTGCTCGTCCACCTACCCCTGGGCAAGACCAGGCAGTAATAAACATTGGCAAGATTAATTGGCTTTGTCAATGTGATTTTTGCCCATGATGCCAGTAGCTGATCTGAAAGTTTTTGTTTAAAAAAACTCTGTGATGTGGAGCACTGCTGTTTCATAGCGCTTTTTGTAAATCACTTTCAGACATGTTGCACAGCAGCTACTTACTGTACAACATGTCAAAAAAAGTGATATGACACGGCTACCATGGGCCACGTCATAGCTCTTTTATTTTCTTTACTTTCAGCTGTATTGCACGGCAGCTGTGCTGCTCTGCAACATGGCTACAAAACATTGACAAAGCCAGAGGATCTCTGATAGGCGAGACCTATTGGCTTTGCCAATGCTTGTTCTTTTTGCTTCCCAAGAGAGCCCATGTGTTTTTCAGTTATCTCCCTTATGTGCTTCTCTCTTGCCCCTGGACTCCATTTTGCACTATCTTGTCTGTGAACTTTTGTCCCCCATGCTCTGTGTTGCTTTCTCACCTGTGTGATGTTCTCCCTAGAGCTTCATGTTGCTCTTGCCTGTGTGTTTTCATTATTTGCCCTCGTATTGGGCAGCGCCTTGAGACCCCCATGGGTGAGTAGTGCACTTTACAATTCCCTGATTGATTGATTAATGGATTGATTGTTCTCTCCCTCGTGTGCATGTCCCCTCTTACTCGTTATTTCTCCCTCCCTCATGTGATTCTTTTTTTGCTTCTCCCTCCCCTTCTACCCCACGTCGCTTCTTCCTTGCCCTTCTCTTCTCATCTCAATCCAATATGTAAAAAATGTAACTTTTTGGATGGCAAGGCATCAAATTGCTGCCAGACCATCTGCTTTATAAAAAAAAAACTTTTAGTCTACTTCATTTTCATGTTTTTTTCTTGTTACTGATCCATGTTGGATCTGTAGATACAAACACATGGGGGCATATTATCAAGAAACGGCGTTAAAATTATCGCCGCTTTAGCGGCGATAATGGGCTTGATAATATGCCCTTGAGAATGCCCATAGAAGCCCATGTTCTGGTGTCAACATGGGCTTCTATTGGAATTCTCTGCGGCATATTATCAAGCCCATTATCGCCGCTTTAGCAGCAGTTTTCTGCCGCTAAAGCGGCGATAATTTTAACGCCGTGCTTGATAATATGCCCCATGGTGCCTGCGTTTTGCGAATGTGTCATGATGCATGCTTATGCATACAAAATAATGTGCCTTTTTTTCCCTTTGGTTCATGCTATACATCATCAGCATTTTTGCTGATGCTGTTCAGCATGAACAAGAGTCATTGATAAAGCCAAAAGGTCTCAAAGGGAAGACCTATTTATTAGTTCTCCCAATACTGGTTGGTGTACCATTGGGAAACTTCAAATTTTTCCCTCGCAGTGCGGATTTGCGATTTGCGACTGGGAATAATCACTTGTCATAGCGGAAGTCCTCCTATTGCAAAATATGTATTTCAATCATATGAATCATGGCCTCTTACACAATGCTAGGGGTGTGTGAAGATACAGTGAGAAACCTTGGAAGAGCTCTCATTTATTTTCCGTGCAACACGGAACTTGAAGGTGGCCAAGCTGAAAACAACTGGGATTAAAAAAGTTCCCTTACATAACAAAGGGAACAAGCCTCGGAATTTCCAGGAGCAGGGAAAGGAGATGACATGACTTCCTAGCAGTGGGTATTCCGTGCCGATGGTGTAACTCGCGTAACTCCATTCAGTGTAATCGCAAGGAATTGACCGAAAATTCTGCGAGATTACACAGATTTAGCAAGAAGCATAATTCTGCAAATAGCAATATTTTCTATGTGCAAAAATGTTCCTTTGTGTCCAAAATGGATGTGAGGATGCATTTTGTGCCAAGAAAATAGAGCTAAATGAACCAGAACATAAACAGCAGGGCGAGCAGCCGGTCAAGCTTGCTAAATGTGCTCTTGCAGAAGTATTTTTGTCCCTCAAGTTACTCTTACTTTTGCAAGCGGACATAATCACACTATTAGCGGTAATTCCGCATCTAAGAATAACTCGGAATTTACAAAATTACTCTGATTACTCCTGTGTAATTAACATTCCTCCCAAGCCTAGGGGCATATTACAAGGACGGCGTTAAAAATTATCGCCGGTTTAGGGCAGAAAACTGCCGATAAAGCGGCGATAATGGGCTTGATAATATGCCCTTGAGACTTCCAATATAAGCCCATGTTCTGGTGTCAACATGGGCTTCTATTGGAATTCTCCAGGGCATAATATCAAGCCCATTATCGCCGTTTTAGCGGCAGTTTTCTGCCGCTAAAGCGGCGATAACTTTAACGCCGTCCTTGATAATATGCCCCCTAGTATTGTATTTCACCCCTGAAACTCTCTGCATAACACAGGGGAACACAGCTCTCTTTAGTTTAATGGATCATTCATACTGAGAGTGGCATCGGACTCCAAGGAACGAAGTCAAAGAATTTTACCCTTCTCCATGAACATCACGGTTCCATGACTGCACCAAACTTTGCGGGCATAGTATTTCACCTCACTTGCGCCTACACAATGATCATACTCAACAACTACACATTGTGATGGAAGTTTTTGTGAAACAGATCTGCCATTAGAACATGTTATGGAGAGGTATCTTCCCCTCCCCTTGACTAGTGGTGGTGTGGAGTAGTTAAAGAGATGAAGTTGGGTGGTTGAATACTAAAATAATTTATTAAAATAATGAAAGAATTGTGTCAATAGGGAAACAGCGTTTACAACGCTGGTAATACCACGCGGGTAGGTTACAACGCGGACGTTACATGGTCCGCGTTGTTACCACGCATGGCATTGCATTGCAAGTCGTTTCAACGACTTGCGCTAGATGGCGCGCAACACCAGGGAATGTGTTGGATCTTAAATCCAACACATTCCCTGCTGTTGCGCTAACTGGAGTAGGAATAGTAATTTATACTATTCCTAAGTCCAGAGCGCCATCTAGCGTAAGTCGTAGAAACGACTTGCGATGTAAAGCCATGTGTGGTAACAATGCGGACCATGTAACGTCCGCGTTATAACCTACTGCGGGGTAATAGGTGGCATAGTAACGTCATACATTCGTGTCAATAGTATCAATTTCAAACTAACCGGCCATGTTCTTAGAATAAAATTGACAATGATGAATGCTAGAATACAAATCTAAATACGGTCCGATAACTTGAAACAATATGTCACACAAAATATGTTCTTACATGATTTTTTTTTATAGTGAGTAATTTATACATTGTAAATCCCTTGGTAAAATTAACCACCATATTTATTATAAATTTTATGTGATACAAAAAAGTATGTGCCTCTACACTGTAAAAAAAAGTCGCAGAGTGACTGTGGGTTTCGACGTAAATATAAATGTGCTACATTCACACCTAATATATTATCTGCTGCGTAGTTGGAGGGTTTAATAAAAATATGTCGCTTCTAGGTTAACGTTATTCAAAGTTATTAAAACTGGTGCACATGGTGTGCAATGCCTGCCATGCACTTAATAAAAGTTAGCTGGTAGCCTTCAGCCATTTTTTCTGTCTATAATTAGACCATTATGTATATGACTAAGTTTGCCCTGGTATTGTTCTCTCCCTCGTGTGCATGTTTCCTTATTGCTCCCTCCCTCGTCTGATTCTTTTCTGCTTCTCCCTCCCCCTACAGCCCCAAGCTACTTCTTCGTTGTCCCTCTCTCCTCAATCCAGTTTTTTATTTGAACTTTTTTGGGATTGCAATGCAGCAAAATGCTGCTAGACCGTTTGCTTTACAAACAAAAAACCTTTTGTTCTATATTCAGTCAAATTCAACTTTAGGGTTGGCTAACCATGGGGAAAACAGTCCACTGTAAGTTGAATTAAATTCATACAACTCAACTCTTAATTCATTAATTTTACTCTAGGTTCCAGCCTCAAGCAAAATCTTCTAAAAACACAGGGGCAGATTTACAAGCCCCGTGCGCCACTTTCGCGTCACTTTTAACATGGGAAAGGTGACGCAAAAGTGGCGCAAGGGGCTTATAAATCTGCCCCACAATACCTAGCCCAGCCTTTGAGACAGATGACCTGGCTTCAGTGCTGGCTCTTAACTCTTATTGTTCTGACAGCATGTGTGTCAATGGCTCAAGAAGCAACAGATACAAATGTTTGGATTGTTCGTGATTTTAATGGTTCCTCCTGTTTTACAATATCATAAGAAATAGGACTAACCTTCGCCAGAGTTGAGCTATAATTGGCCAATTCACGTACGCTTCGGATGGTGTGTTAACTTGAACATTTTTTTCGCAGACGATCCACTGGTTGCACTTCTTAAGAAAAAAAAGGGCGGCATGGACGACCTGCAGGTTGGTAATCATAGAATCTTCTGCAAATTGAACCCTGATGCGCTAGTCCTGAGAAATGAAACTTTGCACACTCTCTGAGAAATGAAACTTTGCACACTCTCTGAGAAATGCAACTTGGCACACTCTCTGAGAAATGCAACTTTGCACACTCTCTGAGAAATGCAACTTTGCACACTCCCTGAGAAATGCAACTTTTACGGGTCCACGCAGCTTATATATGGACGTTATCATATATAAATCGTGAATTTCGTGTTACATTACATGTTCTGCTTAAACCGTTCTCTTGGGGATATTCACAAAGAAGTGGCAGTGAGAGGCGTTAGCCTTCTTGGCTTAACACCTCTCACCGCCACTACGTAAACGCCAGGCTGCACCCTATTCACAAGAATTTGGTGCAGCCTGGCATTTCCCCCTGCGACGGTGCTAAGTCTCACGACTTAACGCCAAAACAGGCACCCTTGCACCAGAGCGCAAGGGTGTCTGTAGGCAGGGAGGTTTGTTAATGCACAGGCAGGTGTCCCTTCCTGTATATTAACAAACCGAAAATGCCAGTTTGATTTTGTGTGCTGCTACATGCAGCATACATGGAAAAAGCAAAAACGAGGAGAAATAAAGCTTTTCTCCTCGTTTAGCCACCTTAAGACCTGATTTTTCTAGGTCTTAAGTTTGGCGCTGCCACCTATTATCTCAGCCCTTGATATTAGGCTGTAGCGTCAAACTCAATGAGTGTTGGAGTGGAACGCCCACCGCAACACCCACTGCACACCCCTTTTCACGCTAAGTTTAGCGTGAAAGGGGCCCTATTCTCAAGGCAGTGTTAAGCCACTTAAAGTGGCTTTAAGCCACGTTACGTGGGTTAATGCTGCCTTGAGAATAGGGCTCTGGCCCTATCTCCACGGAAACGCCAAAAAAGTGACGTTCCTGTGGCAATAGGGGCCTGTGAATATGCCCCTCTGTCCAGTATCTTGTGTTGCTTTAGTTATATGACGTATGCTCATATAAATTTTCACACAAGATACCAGCCACATACATTTTTCACAATCATACTCCTAGTTCTCAATTTTGTTGTGAAAATCGCACGTATTTTTACAAAACTACATATCCTTTATCTTTTATTTCCTAGATATTCCAGAAAGGAAACTTATTTTCCTTCACTTTACTAATGAAAAACAGTTTGCAGTTCTCCCATGCTTCAATTTCTTGTGGCTGGCTACTAGTCTGTAAACAGTTGAAGTTAAAAACCTTTTTGAACATATTAAAGATTCATTTTGGCTGCTTTGGGGTCCCAAGAGTTTTCTGATCCAGGAACACATGTGGGTTGGTTATGGTGGCTTTCAAGTCTTAAGGAACCAAGCCTTGAAATCCTTAGTCAGGAGATGCATTTAAACACAAGCAAACGCGCCACTGTTCACGCCAGAGTTGAAACCCCCTGAAATTAAAGATGCCTTTGACACACACAATGAAGAAAAGCATTTTCCTGGTACACTTCCGGTCACCTTATGGTTTTTGGAGTCTTGGTCTGGTTACTTCCTACTAATCTTAGGCTTGCCCTGGTCTCTGGTCACTATTTGCTTACTGGTTTCTGGGATCTTAACTTGGGTTTCTTCTTTATTTCTTTTAAGTAACTAGCCCTGATCATTTAAGACTCTCTACACAGCCTCACCCATGGACATTAATCTCTGAATGGACTTTAACAGTAAAAGTATCCGCTGTGTAGTTATGCTTAATCTGCACTTTCCACTGATAAAGCGTTTTTTAAATTGGATTGATTTGATTTGCCAAAGCTTTGTTCCTCGTGGACAAACCTGCACCAAATCTAGTACTCCCTTACCAAATGCAACTGAGATATGCCAGGCCTGTGAAGAAGAAAAAAGTTAAGGCAACGGGTCAAAAAAGATTTTTGCTCACTGCCACAACAAAAAACGCATAACAGATTTATAGCACTCTTGGCCTGATTGTAGAACTTTACTCAGATAGAGAGCTCTAATGGTTTGGTATAATAAAGGTGCTGTAGTTTTTGAGAAAATAGTGTTGGTTGTAGGTGCCGGGTGGGCTTGAAAGGGTTAACACCTTTATATATACTGCTAGCTAAATCAGTGATTTTAAAAATTCACAGGAATGTCACTGGTTGGTAAGGGGATTCAAATTGTTGAAAATCGTGATTTTGGTCCAAATCGCAATTTTAGCATTGTGGAAAATATAACTTTCACAGCTAAGAGGCAGCTGTATGAGAGGTGTCCAACCCCAGGGAAAAAATTAAGAATTTGTCACAGCTGCCATTTTGTATTATATTCCAAAACATGCATAATATTACATAAATCAGGATTAACATAAAAATCACAAATTTCCCATTTTGTTTCTAGTAAAGATTAAGGGGCATATGTATCAAACGATTTTTTAATCGCAAACGCTGCGATTCGCAAAATAACAGCGTTTGCGATTAAAAAATCGGTAATCGGGATGTATGAGCCAAATCCCATCGCAAAATTAAGGAATTTCTAATTTAGCGATTTCTTAATTTTGCGTAAGCATTTAAGAATCGCAAATTGCGATTTCTTAAATGATATGTAAAAAGCACCCAAGTTGTGCGAATTATCCTTAAGAAATCGCAAATTACCACCAACTTCCAGTTGGTGGTAATTTGCGATTTCCTTTCAAAATACACTTTTTAGAATTTTGCAAAGTGGCACTTGGCGCTCATACATGCCCTTAGGGCATGTATGTGCGCCATATGCACACACATGCTCATTTCAGGGGTGCATCAGGGTGTCATCATGACACCCTTGCACCTTTGAAATTATTCTCAAATTGCGATTAGCAAATTGCGATTCGCTATTTGAGAATTACTTCCCATTCATTCCTATGGGCCTACTGGCCCATAGAAATGAATGGGCAGGTATTCCTTAATTGCGATTTCGCAATTTGCTAATCGCAATTAAGGAATTTTAAGAAATCGCAAAAAGTTTGCAATTTTTTAAATACATCCCGTTTTGCAATTCTCAAATAGCGATTCTTTAAAAATCGCTATTTGAGAATCGCAAATGGTGATGTTGATACATATGCCCCTTAGTGCTATGATTGGGTGAAGGTCCTAGTAGAGCATGTGGCCAACCCCCGCTGCGCACGACCAAAGGATAGGCACAATGCAGAATGAGTATGCGGCAGGTAAAAGCAATATATCAGAGGAGGAGGGCAGGAACAATGCAGAATGAGTATGTGGCAGGTGAATGCAATATATCACAGAAAAACTGAAATTCAATGGTTTTGCGAACACAAATGTGAAGAAGGCACTGAAATTCATGAATTATGGTTAACAATGTACACAATAATTCACACTCCGAGATGCTCAGTTCACCTCATTTGCAAAAAGGTACATGAAAAAAGCTGTCTGTCAACATTAAAACATGGTGGAGGATGTGAGTTTTGGTATGTGTTGCATACCATAATTTAGTAATTTCAGGGGACTTTTTTTTTTTATATTTGCTGAACCACAACTAACCTTAAACTGTGTTTACTTCATTGAATGGGCACACACATACCAGCAGAAAGCACTTCAATAGAAACGATTTTAAATCTATTTCTGATGATTTTGTCTGTAAATGAATACCACAGCATTAGCACAGACACACTTTCTCATCACTTTTTCATCTCTCAAAACATTCAAAGCTGTACTTGACCCATCTCTATTCCATCTTTCTCCAACTGATCACACATCACGTTACCCTGTCTGAACAAACATACAACACTGTTACCCTCTTTCCAGGCCACTCTGCCCCACTCATATTTCAGGTCCTTCAAACTCCTCAGACCCCTGCGTATGGAATGCCCTCCCCAGTATAAATCAGAGCCACCCCTTAAGCACCAATCTTCCTCAATCACCCTATTTAATTATAACTAAACCCTCCTAAAAGTTGAAAAGCACCATTTATTTTACTATGTAGAGATTCCCAATCTCAAAAAATAAAAATACAATAATTAGGGGGCATATTAGCAAGGGCTGGCGATGTAATTATCGCCGCTTTAGCGTCCGTTTTTGGGCAAAAAGCGGCGATAATCATATTGCAATATCATCAAGGACACGCTAGCGCGTGTTCCCTTGATGTAGAGCCCGTTTTTTCACAGCCTCGCCTCGCATCGCTAATGAGATGCAAAAGAGGCGTGGCTGTGAAAACAACACATGTTAATATCGTGAAGGCAGCTTTGTGATATTAACAAGGAGGTGCATCGATAAAAAAAATCGCGCTACCTCAGCCTTAACTCAGGAATTTAACACCTGTTAAATTCCTGACTAAGGCATACTTTTAATGGGATATGGATTATGCTGATAGGACCACAGGGTCCTATCAGCAATGTTATCGCTGTTTTCAATGGAACATCGCTGGAAAACCAGCGATGTTCCATTGAAATCACCGCTATCGCTGAAATATTATCGCCATAGCGCTATGCGTTGTAAATATAGCATTATCATGGCGATAATATTCAGCGATAGCTGGCGATAATTTTTCTATCACTATGAACGGCCAGCGATAATTATAATTATCGCTGGCCGTTGATAATATGCCCCTAAGTACTCTAAAAAATACACTTACCTATAGTCTAGCTAACGATAGTACATACCCTGTCTAAAAGAGCTGAAGTTCCTGTCAGGTTATATAATTGCTTCATAAAAAAAAAATGCATTGGCGAAGCCTATAAGTCTTACTTGCGGTTTGAATCATCCTAGTACAGTAACAAAAAAGAACGCACAAGAAAGTTTTCTTTCTTAATGCGGTGCATCTATAAGATATAAATTATGTGTGATGATGCAGTGTACTTTTGAAATAGCCCCTCAAGCATTGCAAAGCAGGCAATACATAGGAGGCAGAATGATATACCAAACAGCTAATAGCATGGGGTGAGAGAGAGAACTACTCCCCTGTGAATAGTCAAAACACTCTATGTGTATTTTAAAGTCTTTGTAAGAATAGGTCATCAGACAGCTGCACTGTCAAGGCAGACATTAAAATGAAATTAGAAAAAATATAAAAATAGCCTGGAGACTCGATTGACGCTCATATGCGGTTGCTGGCGCTTCACCAGAAGCATTACACTCCACAGGTTTGGGAGAGAAGCTAAAAGGGCTTTATTAAAATAAACAAATACAATGTAAGTCATTTATCAGTAGCTAGTTGACACCTTCTTCCCAGCTGGCACAGACCGTGCATTGTTATCTTGACAATTTTCCCAGAGTATAGTGTTATTTTGCGAAACGAAAAATGCTATTTCTATTTTTCTCTTTTATTTTCAAGTAAACGTCAGGAAACTTGTTTCTATCCATTATAATGAGTTTCATTTTTTCTTCAATAAAAAAACCTATTTAGACTTCAATTGAGCACCTCCAAGACAGGACAAGTGGGTAACATTTTTCTCTTAGTCGGTTGTTTACGGAGTACTCACTGCAAGTCCCACCAAGATAATTCTGGCCCCTTGATATATCTCTCATTCTTGATTTGTGTTTTTGTATCATTACTGAAGTAATTTGGCTTGGGTAGACATTGCTAATCTGGGTTGAATTTTTCTGGGCAACGTTTTTAAAATGGCGGATGTGTTGCAGTGATGATGTAATATTTCAGGAACTATAAGGCTTATATACTTCCTTTTTGGTGTCAAAACATAGGTTTTGGGGGTTGAGTAGTCTTACAGAGATAGAAAATAACTCCGCAGAGCAACCCTTCTGTCATTTTCCAAAATGTCAGCTCTATAATGATGTGTTTAGCCATCATAATGGAAATTAATTTTAATATTGTTTTTGCGTCAGGTTTTCTGTTGATTTAAATTCATAAACATGAGCGAAGCAGGTGATAGCAGAGGGTCTTTATTTCCTGACAGAGTGTTGCTAACTACAAAATCTGAGGACTCATTCAACAAAGAAAATTGTGTCTAATGCTAAACTAAACCTGAAAAAAGCTAACATCAACCGCAGCTGGACAGAAGAGAGTTTGAGATGCTGCAGAAATATGACAAGATGAAGTTCACAAAAAATGTAAACTGATAGGAGAAGAGGATCAAATATTCCATGGTTGTAACTACAAATGGTAACTAATAAGGCAAAACAAAAATTGTCAAACAATAGCAGAAACCTGTGAATTAAAACAAGATTCTGAGTCTTCTGAGAAAACGACGCCAACCAAACCCAATGCCCCTTCACTCAGAAGATCGATGGCTTCCCGTCATCCGCTTCCAACAACAGATTAGAAAGCAGAGTATCTTTAATTTTATTTTGGTGGTTTAGCCAGAGCAAGGGCAAAAGGGATTGACAAAAGAACAAAGTACAGAGTATATGAGTCTTAAAGGGCAAATATGTTTTTATCTGCTGCTAGTTTCTTCCAAGATGAAGTTTTCAGCCCAGTAGCTGAGCTAAACAGTGAGGTGAATTTATTTCCTGCGGATTTGTATTCCCACCTGAAGTGCATGTGTGCATACATTAGAAAATATGAATGTACAATGAGATCCCAGCAGCAACATAACCGCCAGCCTTCAGTTAAGTTTGCACTCTTTGAAAAAGCAAATTAAGTTTTGAATCTACTCTTGAGTGCTGGCTATGGAATCATGCTCAGTGAGATCAGAGAAATAATGGTCAACATTGATAAAACTGTATTGATCCATAATAATGGCAGACTTTGGTTTTATCAGTCTAACAAAAAGAATAAGCCACTTAATGTGTTCTCAGCTGAAATGACTCCTGAAGTTCTTGCTGCCAAAATAAGATCACAGAATGAAGTAAAATCAGCAGGAACCATTTGAAGAAAAGTACTGAAATATTTATATTTTGGACTTAATGACAAATTTTGTGCTACCCCAGATGGGAATGAATAAGAATGCCAAATATTGTCTTAACATTTGTTACATCATTGTTTAATGTCAGCAAAGCAAAACTGTACAAAGTAAGTTCTTGAGTTCAGGACAGATGCCGACAACATTCATGATGGCTTCGAAGATATAAGCGAAGAAGTGGAAGACAATCCCATGACCTAACAGACTTATGCTGTGCAAATGTTCTGTCTTTTCCAAATCATATTTAATGAATTACATCACAGCAAAAAGAAACCTCCGCTACACATGATGACTGCCCATGCAGTATATGACAAGTTCAAAAGTAGAGAACTTGTTAGCTGCTCATTATGTAAAATCTTGTGAATCTGACAGCACACCACTTCCAAGTCACTTTACCAGGAAATGATTTAAAATTGCTGCTCTTAATAATTTTGAATTTCAAGAAGGCTCTTCTTTGTCTGGAACATCCAGCACACATGATACTGCTAGGGTGCTTTTTTAAGACTGTACCAATAATGTAGCTGCTGGAAAACAAGCTGTAGGCATAAACAAACGAAGCTGCAAACTTATAACCCATTTGCCTTGCCAATGTGTGCAAAATCACTACAAGCCATAAACACGTTTCAGTCTACCAGAAAGTTTGAAAGTGGCTGAGGACATGGATCTTCTTCTACTTGATGCTGTGATCTGCAAAGCTGATTTAACTAACTTTATCATATCGCTTCTTCGGTGCAGACTGAAGGATGAAGAAAAGCCAGTACCACAGTGGACTGGAATTTATGCTCTGATCTCCCAGAATACAGTCCCACTGAAGAAGGTTGGAGTTTTACCAGTAATACGTCTCCAGTCACATACTACAAACACTATAAAACAGCTCTAAAGTATTTTCAAAATGTGCATGCTCAGCTTGAAGATCAGCCTATCCTGCCAATTTTCTGTGATGAAGGTGTTTTCTGTATTGTAGCTGACATTTTTATCCAATGATGGGTGTTTTCTTCCACATGACAAAAGTTGTGTTGAGGTGTGCAGGAAGTTATCTCAGTGGATGTGGCATAGACGATGCACTTATTGCGGCTAAAATCTTTGGAAGCAAAGCTGTCCAGTCAGTATTGAGCGGAACTCATTATGTTCATTCATTACTAGGTATGCTCATCATATCTGAGGATGTAGAAACATTGCATTGGAATGCTTTCTGGAAAAAGAATGACAAATTTGGTTTTGCATATCTTATCTCAGAAGTGAACAAGAGTACACAGGGATACTTTTCACACCAATCAAAAAAGTGACAGTTGTCCTGCCGCGGAAGTGATCTCACTTCCATTACCTGGACTTTCAGGCTCCTCGTGACCTAATTGGAAGTGACATTCACTTCCGGGGTGTCGTGTGACCGTGTTGGGTTACATGTGTTGTGACATCACCCTATCTCATGGTTCTTCCACATGTTTAGGGCTATGCGGCAGCCCTCAATGAACCAGAGCCGCTGGAGATCAGGTGACCATCATATGTTGTAGAGGAGTACGCCCCTTTTTTGATGCTTAGAATGCCTATAAGGAGCAACAAAGCTGCCTATGCCAAATCAAGGAGCCGACCTCCAGAAAAGAGATTGCTCTGTCATTATGAAGAGATACAGCCACCTCATCAAAAAGACTCCCTCTGATGGTGGTTTGAATTCTATGGATAGATAGTGTCGTAGCCTGACACTAGTGGTAATGGAGCAAAATGAGCAGCAGAGCGACCTTAAACAGGGTAGTCACGGCGTAACCGGTTTTGACAAGGAGCTTTGCCGGAGCTTGAAAACGCTCAGCCTCAAGGATTTGTTACAACTATTATCCCCTGTTAAGGGCTCCAGCAGTTGCAGTGAATGCAGCAAATGCTGGAAACAATTTAATCGACATTGAAGTGTTGACGAATCTATAACAGTTCCTAACTCACCGGTCTATGAAGATATGGAGTTTCTGGAGGAATCGGCCCCAGAGTCCATCATCGTGCAACAGCAGCACGCAAACTCCGACACCCGTTATGCCATGATGGACTTCAGTGACTCTGAAGATTTGTGAGCCATGGTCCAGTTCCATAAAAATGGCAAGGTTAGTACAAATTGTTAGAGACACTTACTTATACCATATATACATCTATATTTTATTTTTCACTAATAGACTGTCTTGCTTTCTTTCTTTCTTTTTTGAACCATAGAAAGAATCAGCAAAAAGAGCTGTGGTATAGGGGATGTCACCAAAGGTTAACACCGTAAATTTTTACTACTTATGGTGTTCAAAACAGACTGAAAGTTCCACAATTCAAAACAAAGATTGACGTAAGAAATGTGTTTGTACCTATAATATCGCAGATTTTGAAAAGGAAGCTCCAGGCATACCTTACAATGCCATATGGCCTGTTAAAGGTTTTGCTGCAATTGTCGTGTGCGTGTGTATCAAATGTGACAATTATAACCTCTGTTGTGGCCATAAAATTAGTGATCTGCAGCAGGAGGCTCATGAGCGTCTATACGACTCATACACTTCAAGAACAATCTGTCATATATGTACCTTGCTATACCCAAACAAAGTATATAAATTGTAAAGTTCATGTATCGTTTGTCAGAGTAAAAGAAAAATGTCCACCTTGAAATGATTAAGGTCTTGTCAACCACTCTCAAAGAGATTCTATGCTCAAGCGAGCCAAGATCAAAACTCTGTTGTATGCAAGGTTTGTGTACGTATTTTTTTAAAAGGAATGCATAAAGGGCTATAGAAAGAGCCATGTATTATATTTATTTTAAAATTAGACGAGTCAGCTCTTCAGCCCTACAAAAACTTTTAAATAAAAATTCTAAGTCCCCTGGTAGTGTGTCATTATTGTATTATTTAAAATGTACATGCTTACTCACTTTTAGGACAAGCATCGAATGTAGTTGCGCAAGCTGCTTCTGAGTTATGTCCAGGATACATATGTATTGCCAGATTGACATATGTGTTGCTTAAAGAAAGAATAGTTAAAATGCAACCTGTAACTCTGTGTTATCTGAAGCTTGGTGAGCCACTCACGGCGATGTAGTGTGACAGTCCTGCATGCATAGCCAACTGGTGTATTAATGCATGGCAGCCTACAATGGATGAATACTGAAGCGTATTCAAATGCCATATGAGGGAGTTACTACTTCACGACGACTAGCTCGCATATCGCGTCGGAGCATCTGACCAAAGGTCATTTAAGAAATAAAGGGTTTTTCTTGCACAACAGAGAATTGTACGATCTTTTAAATGCCGTCAGTATCCTTTGCATACAAAGTTAAAGGAGGGGTAAGCAGGAAGTCCTGTCTAAAGCCATTGAGTTCAGAGCTGTAAAAATATAAAAACTTGTGACACTGAGGTGAATTATCTGCCTTGCCCCTCTTAATGTATGTAGCATGTGTCATATTATGTAAATGGAGTGAAAAGTCAGCAAACTGTCCAACAAAAATGACAAGATGTGTACCATGAAACTGTCAAGTATGCCCTGTTTATATTTTGCTAACATTCTTTATTTTGAATAAGATTCCCTTACACAAAACCCTTGTCTTTCATTTTATAAGATACAGGGGCTGATAACATGTCGGGGGACGGGTTAAGGAAGCTTTATTATGATACAAGCAGGGTCGGAAGTTTCGGAAATGCTGAATCTTTGTTTAGAAGGGTTATAGTTTAAAAGGAGCTGGTAAACAGAGCACAGGTGAAGACCTGGTTATGAGGGGAAGAGACATATTCACTTCAAAAGCCAGTCAGGAGACATTTTGAGAGGGGACCCACAATCGTTAATGTGCAGCTACATTATCAATGGTAGGTGGACATAATCAGTCTTCAAGATCTAGCCAAACATAATAATGGAGCTCGCTATATATTAATGATAATAGATGTATTGTCGAAGTATGCCGTTGCACAATTGCTAAGCGATAAAAGTGATACTAGCTTCACCACTGCCTTTAAAGCCATCTTCAGGAAAGAGCAAACCCTTCAAAAACTGTAAACAGATGCTGGAATCTTTTTTCAAACAATTAGTTTCAGAAACTACTAGAACAGTACGCTGTTCATCATTTTCTAATGCACATGGAGGTAAAAGCTGCTGTTACAGAGCGTTTTAACAGAACTTTAAAATCTAAGATGTGGAGATATATCATGGCCTACAACACCTACGGATATGTTGGATGTTCTACAGGCATTTATAGATGCTTATAACGCCAGTTATCAGAGAACCATCAAAACGTATCTCATAGAGGTAATGACTTATAATTGCTTAGCGGTGTGGAGAACGGTGAACGGTGTACAGGAGCCGTTTCGCTGCCAAGGTAAAGAAGCCTCTTTTAAAAGAAGGTAATCATGTTTGGGTTTAAAAGTTGAAAAGGGTCTTTATGAAGAGCTACCAGCTGACGTTAAGTGACAAAATAAATGTAGTGGAGAGTGTTCAGCTTAAAGAAGGTATATATATTTACCGGTTAAAGGACTGCAATGGCATAACGGTGCTGGGTGCCTTTGTTAGGTTTGAAAATCTCATTTCCGCAATGCACTCGTTTCATGTTATATTAGGTTAGCAGTGTGTCGCTAAATAGATGCCATTCGTATTCATGTTTTGCAACCCACTGAGTTATCCCTGCAACGTGCACGCTTTAGTTAGCAAGTGTGACTCCATTTTGTATTTCGTAATCCCCATTCAGCTGCTTAGGCTCTGTCTGAACTAGGCCTCATCATTCGTATTGCTTGCCTCAGCAGAACGCTGTATTCCGTTATTATTCTCTCTTCTGTTCAAGGCTGTTTTCCGACTTATTAATGATTAGGCCATTCTGACTTCGCATACCTTTTTGAGTGTGCAGTTTCTGCTCCCACGTTAGGAGGCGCTGAGACTCAGCGCAATGACCTCGACTTTCAGATAACATGTACCTATCTGGCAGGTGGTAGCATATCTCCCTGTGCCTTATTTGTTCATGTTCGGCTCAGGCCGGTAAATTTCCATTGTGGGCGTGGTTGGAGGCTTCTTTGGAAGAATTATTACTCACTGTCGACAGTTGGGGGGGTCAGTCCCTCGGCAGACATCTTAGGGTGCAGGTCATGATGGACTCCTCTGCAGAGTATTGCTAATGAAATGTAAGTTTGTATTCTCTACTGTCTGACCGACACTTCATTCTTGGGAAGGCATAGCAGGTGGTTGTGAATAACCCGAGTGGCCCCTAAGGGCCACTTCCTTTACCTTTTACAAGAGTTACAAAAGGTACCGGATGATCAATACTGTGTGTACAGGGTTGAAAAGATTCTGAAACAAAAAGGTAGCTGGGCTAACAGACTGGCCTTTATCAAATGGAAAGGGTGGCCAGAGAAATTTAAGAGTTGGGTGCTGGTCAGCTCCCTGCAGGGTGTGTGAGCACGGGGGCTCTCTGAAGGCAACAATATGGAGACAGCATCATTTTATCTTACCTTACTATCCAACGCCTTGAAGGACATGTTCCTCGGCAATCACATTTCTAATTAGACCATGAAACTGACTAAAACTTTGGACCTAAAAGGGGACTGGGAGGTAGCCCCAACCAAAATCCAATTCCCATGAACAATGAATATACTTACAATGCTCGAGGTAAAATTTACTATAAAGCATTAGCAGGACACCTTGAGCATCCATGCTGGCTTTCCCCAAGACTATCACCCCAGCATCGCAGTGGTTGTCGAGGACTTCAACAAATCCATAGCCAGCATCGAAACATATTCAAATATGCTGCTAGTATTAAATAATGTTAGAAGGAAGGTGTTTTTTAAAGCTCCAAATTGAGATACAGCATGTAGCTCTATGGGTCAATTAAGAAGGGTTTCCGGCACAGTTTAACATATGAAATGTCAGGTAAAGTCAGAACCTATATGCCCGATAATAATGAAGGGTTCTATACACTCTACGTGTATGGTGACATTGTAGAGCCGCAAATGGATCGGGGAGAGTTATTCACCATCTTTAAGATGGGCCTAGGTAAAGGGGGAAAATAACACAGTGATTAATATTTCATATACAAAGCCTGATTACGTAGCAATTTCTAAACACCATTTTGACACTACATCGGTCATGATCTTTGATGATCAATCTGAGCAGGTGTCCTTTAAATGCAAAAAAAGTTATTGTTAAGCTTCATTTAAGACCGCAACGCGACAGCGAAAATTATGAAGTCATCATGGTGATCATGAAAACATACGGCAAGCCCTCTCTGTAAGGGGACTATTACAGACTGAAATCTAGGAGGAGTGAGAAGGCTTTTGTGTGGGTAGACCCTCAACTTCCCAAACTTTCAACTATAATTCAAACAAAGGGAGGGAGCACCTTCCCTGTTTGAATTATACTATTACAGACACCAGGCCGGATATGGAGGGCCACCATTCTTTCAAGGGGTTCCTGTTATGTACGGGGCTGCACTTGGAGGTTTTTTTCCGTAGTTTCTTTAGAAGAGCTCTGCATTTCTTGAGAAAAGCCTATGAAACTGCAAAACCCACATTAAAGCGAAGGCCTCAAACATTTCCCAGGATGTGGTGGATTCTGTGACTTTTGCTGCCTCTAAACGCACGAACAAACAACCCCAAGAAGGAGCAGGACTTATGTACAGGCCAAGCAAAAGTATTAAATGGAAGCAAAGGTCTTCGAGTCATAGGAGCCTGCAGGCTCCCTATAAAAAAAAGGAGGTGCTCTTTAAAAAACGTGCACAAAAGAAGATCCGCAAGGCTCAAGAGAGCCTCAGAGAACAAGAGAACACCCACTAGCATAAATATTTTTTTAATACACAACAACCCGAAACATGGCTATCGTACATTGTGCATCAGGAAAATGCACCAAATCAGAGTTAGACTTAATTTCTCTAAAGACCACTCACACTAGTATCGAAAACAGGGAAGTATTCCCCTTAGCCGCTTTTACGCCGTTGGCGCCAATAGAGTTATTATGTCAGGGTCTATGAATATGTATTTGGATCTCAACAATACTCTGCTGCATCTTGTTTGTAAAATCGTAAAAGTGGATGGTGCCAACATAATGCCCGCCGCAAAAGTGGCAATGATCGCTTACTCTATCAAGAACATGTTTAATCAGGTGGACAGTACCCTCGGCTATCATCGCATCACGCACAGCGATAACATGTATGCCTACAGAGCCTACATCAAGAGTATTCTAAATGACGGCCGCAAAGCCTTGGTCACACTGATTTCAGCAGGGCTCTTCTACAAGGTTAATTATGCACATTTTGAAGACAAGGAGCTGGACAGTGACAATCAAGGTTTTGTAAAAAGAGCAAGCTTTGCCGCTGATAGTAGACAGTTTGACCTCCTCGGGCATATACATTCAGGACTTTTCTTCCAAGATAAACTGCTCATCAACGGTATTGATCTTAAGATCAAACTGAACCACAACAAGGACTCATTCTGTCTCATCAGGGGTGATGCGGAACAATATAAACTGGTCAGACTGTCTGCTAGTTTGTTTCTAAACAGAGTGAAAGTGTTCCCAAATGTCAGACTGGCTCACATCGAAGCTTTACAGCTATCAACCGCCAAGTATGAGCTGAAAGGGTAGCTCTGAAAATATTCAGCATCCCAGCCGTTACCAGATTAGCCCTGTAGCTTTTAGCAGTCTCTATACATCAAACCCGTTCAGTCTCAAACACTACGACATCAAATACGCAGCACTGTTCCATGAGGGGGGTGTTATTCCTGCAAACCATATACACCTAGCTTTGTAGACTCAAATTTTATCAGGGAATATCTGGGCTTTGTTTCCATAACCGGGAAGCACCTGCGTGACCCTGGAGTTGTCATGTCAAGAGAAGGCTATGGGACACGCTACACGCTGTTTGCTTTCGACCCATGACATGGAAGATGGTGACCACTACAGCTTGATCAAAAATGGAAATCTAAAAGCAGAAATAAGTTTTGGTCAGCCCTTGGCTATGAATGTGAGCATGGTTGTATTCTTTGTATTCAACAACGTCATTCAGCTCAACCACACCCGTCAGATTTTGTTCGACTATCTTTAAAATATTGTAAAAAAATACTTTTAAGGTGTTTTTCAAAGCAACACTCTACCTGGTAAAATACGGTCAGAGAGACCCCACATGCTCGTCTTTAACACAGATCCGCACTACATGGAAGGAACTGACTGGGAGGCCCTACTTTTTAGATAAAGACAAGGTTACAGTGTTTGACATCGCAGCGGTTTTCCCCGAGCAGAGTATCTATACAAAACCTATATTTAAGTATGTAAAAAAAGCTGCTGTGAAGGTGGAGTACAACAAAATACAGGCACAGGATTATCTCACCATCACATACGGGGAGCATTGTATATATTTTATTAGTAAAATGTCTGAGGGTATGACATTTAGAAATCTTTTAAATTTATGTTCGAACTACCTAGTTTACAATGACAGTATTGTTATGAAATATGTGAAACAGAACTCTAGGTCTACATCAAGCACTGTTAAAACAGAATATGCAGTTTGTCAAAAGCGTAAGATCATGTAACACCTCTTAAGTGTAATGGTGACTGTCTAAAATAAGCGAATACAAACTTGAATGCAGACTCAGTATCTTTATTGTGTCACAATGACATACATTTAAAATGTTTTTAAAAGATGACAGAAACACTTGGAAAAAGTTAAAAGGTTTGTTTACAAAACAGTTTTTTGTAGTACAAGCAACACACTGATAAACGTACTAAAGAAATAAAGGAAGAAAAATGCCAAATGTTAACTATGGCAGAACTATACACACAAACACAGGCACACATATACATAGATTTTAAAGTCAAAAGAAACACCTGACATTTAACCACGTGTTCATTTTGGACAATGTGTTTTTTTTAGGTTTCAGAGGCAAAGCCTCTGTGTTCCAAGAGGGGGATAGCAGGGGAAAGAAAGGGGATGATGGCATCTTAGGGAGGGGGTTAAAAACAACCGGTATTGAAGTACTTGGGGGCTGTAACTTGGATCTTTCAAACTTTCAAGCAGCCACCTGTGTTAGGACTCCTAACTTTACTACTACTAAATGCCTTCCGTGATGGCAAAGAAGTTCTCAAAAAGACCCAGTTCTCCAAAGCCTACCACTCTCGCCTTTACCTTCTGTTGCTCTCTACAAACACCATCACTGAATCTTCAGATTGGGGTTTTGTGTTTGATGTTGAGCCCTCCGGCGAATAAATTCGGGGGGAGCTGACTGATTCTGAGACAGTGTATTTTTATGCCTGCTTGTAGCACAGATTCTGGAGAACATAAAGGGTCGACCCATATGAAGTCGCTGGGACCTGGGTAGGGAACAGTATAAAGAAGGGTGGTCCCAGCATACAGTTCATTGAAAACAAAACATTCACATTAATGGGACATAATATAGACGGATGACTCAAAAAAGTTCGAATGTTATTTAATCACATCGAACATGTTACATTATTTCAAATAGAATCAAGAGGATTTTTTTAAGCAACAATTTGAAAAAGTAAAACATGTGCCCAAGGGAAGGATGGGGGGTGAGTGAAATAGTGCAGAATTTGGAAGGAAGTGAACACAGTGATAAACGTTACTGAATTACACTCAAATTGGACGGCATATTTGAGTCAATGCCGTATTTCGAACACAGATTCAATCATAATCA
Source organism: Triturus cristatus (assembly GCF_964204655.1). NCBI lineage: Eukaryota > Metazoa > Chordata > Amphibia > Caudata > Salamandridae > Triturus > Triturus cristatus. The sequence goes on along the minus strand of NC_140584.1, from coordinate 424,520,674 downwards.
CAATATTTACAATTCGGAATGATGCCATATAGAAACAATCACAGTGCAAAATGTACTGTTGACGATATTGGCCAGAGATGTTGAGTCGACGTTTCGACCCCTTGAGTGTTGTAGGTATTGGATGAAACCTTACGAAGTGGGGTCTTCATCAGGACTGGGATAGACAACGAGGGAGGGTGGGCACCTAAAGAAACAAAAGTTTAAATGAGTAGGGACTCATCAATCTTTTAAGTTTAGGGGAGCTAAAATATATTAAATACTCAACAAGAGTTACCATGTCCGTTGGAGGACAGGCCTCTAAGACGTCCGCAGGTCGTCAGAGAGAGAGGGAATCAAAACTCCTCGGCGGTAACTGACAGGCGTGGAGAGTGGTAGACACCTAAAATAATAAGGTGAGTCAAAAAAGGTGAACCAGACTGGTTAGTTCAATGAATGGTCGCTCCCAAAGTTTAGCGGGAAATAATTTACCATCGACCACAGCTCGTGGGGGTTAAGTCTTGAGGTTAATGAAAAAGCATTGCCTGGAGATCAATCCAGGTGTTGTGAATGGTCGAACTGCTGGAGTCAAATCACTGCTAGTTCACCAAAGGAAAGAATCTAAACAGAGAAAAAGACAAATCGGTTGGTGTGAGAGGGGGAGGACCTGCTAATGGAAAAGTGCTGGAGAAATCACTATTATAGGGAGATATACTATAGGACTTGTCGTTCTTGTAAGTGAGTCCCGTAGGATCACGAGGACAGTGGAATTGATATAAGAGCATGGCTGGTGCTCGGAAGTACATAAAATACAAAGGCAGAGGAAGTGTCGGGAGCCGACACGGCATGTCAAATAATACATGCGGAGAAATCTAAACCATAATTGGTAGAGCAGGGTGTCTCAGACAAAGTACAAAAACCAAGGAGCCAGCATTAAAGTTGGAGATACCTTACCCTAAGTCTCAGCGTCTACTGCATCAATGATTGGGAAGTGCTTGCCCAGGGCGCATCATTAAATAGGGAGACGCGCGGTGAACGCGTGGTCTCCGTTAACGTGCTGGCGCTAGATGCCGGTTTTGCAACCGTAATGAAGAAAAGACTATGATCGGTAGCGTCACGGGGTAGAAAGCGTATTGGAAAGTTGCAGACACGGAAGAAATGTAACGCGTGAGTTTGAACAGAACAACTAAAAGGTGTTGATTACCCAACCTGCAACATTGTGATTTGTATAAACAATGTATAACAATACGGTTAGACAATTTTCAGTACAAAATCAGAGAACGACAAAACACGATGATAATCCTGTTGGGAAGAAAACACGTATCCATATGCAAAATGTCCACATAATCAAAGTGTTTAGCAGCACTTAAGCATGATAAATAAGTAAGCATTATAGTGTATAATAATGTGTCTAATGAATGGTGGCCAGCAGCTCCTGGCACAACCAACCCAACTCATAGAACAAAATATGTTGTCATATGTAAACCTGTGGTTAGAGAGAGAAGTAACAGATGGGCTCCTCATATTAGTGGTAGACATAATGACTCATATCCCTCGGGAGAGGAGAGAAACAGATATATCGAAACCAGATATAGATCACATTGATTAAACACGGAGGACTGCTAATTGGGCATTACTGCCATCAAGTTCATTAAGCCCATTAGCCACCGTGTCCATCATAGACATCCATTTGGATTCTCTCACATTGAGGATGGCTGTTAGATTACCGCCTCTGGGGCCCAGCTTGACCTTCTCGAGAACCAGCCATTTGAGATCATCTGGTTTATGATTTTTTGAGGTACAGTGTTCAACGAGGGGGGCTCCCGCCACGTTGCACCGGATTCTGCTATGGTGCTGCAGAATTCTAGCTTTCACCTTTTGTTGTGTCTGCCCAATGTAGAGTAAATCGCAGGGGCAACTGATGCAATAAATCACATTGGAGGAGTTGCAGTTCGTAAAAGAACTGAGAGTTATCGTGTGTCCTCTATAGGTAAAGTTCTTCGTCGAGTCAGTGGAATCACAGGCCTTACAGTGGCCACACTTAAAGTGTCCGATCACTGGTGGTAGACTCCAAAGTTCTTGGATGGTCTGTGTTGTCGCTGTTTCAAGAGACGAGTAGACTACATAGTCCTTCACATTCCTCGCTTTCTTGAAGGAGTGCATCGGCGGGTTCGGTTGGTTGATGTCATCAGCTACTAATTTCCAATGTTTGTTGATCACTTTCTTAATTTCATTACTCCGTGTTGAGAACGTAGTGACACAAATCAGTCTCTGCAATGCTGTATCTTGTTTAGCCTTAGGTGTTAGGAGGGTCTCACGGGGATTGAACCATGCCCTCTTACGAGCCTTCTTAACCAATCTCCTGGGGTATCCCCTTGATAGTAGACGGTTGCTCAGGTCCTCAGATTCCACAAGGTAATCTTCCTTTTTGGTACAATTTCTGCGGATCCTTAAAAACTGTCCAAAAGGTAAGTTATCCCTAAGACCACGTGGGTGGTGGCTACTGTATCTAAGTAGGGAGTTACGTTCTGTGGGTTTCCGATACAACGTTGTGTGCAATTTATTGTCCTCACAATAAATTTTGATGTCAAGGAAGGCAAGTTCTTTGGCATCCGAGTGTATCGTGAACTGGATGTTGTCATTGCGTAAATTGAGCCATTCATGGAAAACTGCCAATTCATTGGCATCACCATTCCAAATCAGGAGAATATCGTCGATGTAGCGTCTCCATAAATTGATCTTGCCAGAAAAAGGATTGTTGCTGAAGATAAATTGACGTTCAAAGTGATCCATGAAGATTATTGCTAGATCTGGAGCAAAGGCAGCTCCCATGGCAACACCTTTAGTTTGAAAGTAGAATTCTCCTTGGAAGATAAAAAAATTTTTTTGCATAGCAATAGTCAAGAGTTGAATTATAAACTCTGTTGGAACTCTCATAGGTGCTGGTCTAGTATTAAGGACTTCGGTCATCACCTCCAGTGCCGGTATCTGGGGAATGCTGGTATACAGGGACACGATGTCGCAGGTCACCAGTAGCTGGGTATTAGGATCGAAGGGTAGTTGGTCGACCAGGTTGATCGTCTGCATCGTATCCCTAAGGTAGGCCTCAGTTTCCTCTGCCAGTGGTTTCAGGAAGAAATCGACATATTTACATAATGGTTCCAGTAAGGAGCCGCATCCCGAAACAATCGGGCGTCCAGGCGGTTGCTGGAGATCCTTATGAATTTTGGGTAGGGTGTATATAGTAGGTAAACGAGGGTATTTCTGATTGAGATACTCAAACTCAAGTTTACTAAGTATACCTTGTCCATATGCCTCGGAGGTAATTTGTACAATTTCTTCTGCCAGTTCTTTAGTTGGATCGGATCGTAGTTTGGAATAGCTCACGCCATCCTGAAGTTGCCTCAGGATCTCATCCTTATATGCCGTTGTGTCTTGAATGACGATCGCACCACCCTTGTCAGCAGCCTTTATTACAATGTCTCTATTGTTCTTCAATTTTGTTAGCGCTGTTCGTTCCAATTTCCTGGTGTTGGGGATGGTATGTTTGTAGTTGCTCAATAGCTTGTTTACGTCAGTTAATACCATGTTCTCATAAGCCAAGATCTTGTTGGACATCGCACTCGTGGGTGGGACAAAAGTGGAGGGGGGCCTCAGCCCAGTGGCCGACTGTATCGCATCAGAAGTAGAGTGTTTAAAAAAATATCTTAGACAAATCTTTCTAAAGAAGGCATGTAATTCGACCCTAGTATCAAAGCTGTTAGGATGAGATGTCGGTATGAAGGAGAGCCCCTTAGAAAGAATACGTTCTTCATCTTCAGTTAATGTGTATGATGAAATATTCACCAATGGGTTATCCTTTTCTACCATCTGTAGACCTTGCGTCTGGTTGATATCTCTCCATGGTTCTCCGTCTGAAACCGCACCTGCTTGCCCGCAGATGCCCTGCCTCTCTCCCAGTTGGTTGTGTTGGATTGTGGACCTCTCTGAGGGCCCCTTTGCCAAGGGCCCCGTCCTCTGGGGGGTCTCCATTGGCCCTCGTCTAAAAAAGAGGGAGGGTAATAGCCTTGCGGTGGATACCAATTATCACGGTAACTTTGATCAGAGCTGGTAGATGGTTGCTCGTTGTCACTTCCAGAGCTACCTGAAGATTCAGAGAAGTTGGTAAAATTCCTTCTGCCTCTGTAAGGGCCTCTACCCCTAACGGTGAATCTGCCTTGATTGTCCTGCTTGTAATAATCCTCTGATAGGTAAGGATAAGTGTTCTTTTTCTCATAAAAGCGAATGTCTTTCGCAAGTTTGTCCAATTTCTTGTTCTGAGTTGTGAGCTCAAAGTCTTTCAAAGATTTAGCCAAATTTGCCAAGGCCTCCTTGGCGTTAGCTAGGGTAGAATCACCGGCAATTTCCTGTTTGAGGGAGGAAATTTCTCTGGACAATGATTGTACTTGCTCCGCTGCCGTCTCAACTCCCAACACCATCCAGTGTCGTGAGGCGTTGTTAGCCACAAAGCTAAAGCCTTCTTTAAATTTTGGTATATCAACAAAAATCGCTGGTTCGTTCTTAATTTGTAGACCGACTGGTATTACATTTGCCTGTAAATATTTCGTGAGTAAGTGGCCATGAAGGCGAGTACGTATTAACTTCTTCTCAAGGCGTTCTAGACGTGCCACTTTATCGTTCAGTGTAAAGTCAATATTGGGGGTATCTGACGATAAAAATTGATTAGCAGGGTCCTGTAACAACCGATTAATATAATCCTCTGTGTAAGAAAGAGTCTCACTCTCTGCCATCTTCTAGAGAGTGATTAATCACTGAAGGACCTCGCAGGTGTGCACCTGCTCTGAAGTAGAGAACATAAAGGGTCGACCCATATGAAGTCGCTGGGACCTGGGTAGGGAACAGTATAAAGAAGGGTGGTCCCAGCATACAGTTCATTGAAAACAAAACATTCACATTAATGGGACATAATATAGACGGATGACTCAAAAAAGTTCGAATGTTATTTAATCACATCGAACATGTTACATTATTTCAAATAGAATCAAGAGGATTTTTTTAAGCAACAATTTGAAAAAGTAAAACATGTGCCCAAGGGAAGGATGGGGGGTGAGTGAAATAGTGCAGAATTTGGAAGGAAGTGAACACAGTGATAAACGTTACTGAATTACACTCAAATTGGACGGCATATTTGAGTCAATGCCGTATTTCGAACACAGATTCAATCATAATCACAATATTTACAATTCGGAATGATGCCATATAGAAACAATCACAGTGCAAAATGTACTGTTGACGATATTGGCCAGAGATGTTGAGTCGACGTTTCGACCCCTTGAGTGTTGTAGGTATTGGATGAAACCTTACGAAGTGGGGTCTTCATCAGGACTGGGATAGACAACGAGGGAGGGTGGGCACCTAAAGAAACAAAAGTTTAAATGAGTAGGGACTCATCAATCTTTTAAGTTTAGGGGAGCTAAAATATATTAAATACTCAACAATACTCAACAAGAGTTACCATGTCCGTTGGAGGACAGGCCTCTAAGACGTCCGCAGGTCCTCCCCCTCTCACACCAACCGATTTGTCTTTTTCTCTGTTTAGATTCTTTCCTTTGGTGAACTAGCAGTGATTTGACTCCAGCAGTTCGACCATTCACAACACCTGGATTGATCTCCAGGCAATGCTTTTTCATTAACCTCAAGACTTAACCCCCACGAGCTGTGGTCGATGGTAAATTATTTCCCGCTAAACTTTGGGAGCGACCATTCATTGAACTAACCAGTCTGGTTCACCTTTTTTGACTCACCTTATTATTTTAGGTGTCTACCACTCTCCACGCCTGTCAGTTACCGCCGAGGAGTTTTGATTCCCTCTCTCTCTGACGACCTGCGGACGTCTTAGAGGCCTGTCCTCCAACGGACATGGTAACTCTTGTTGAGTATTTAATATATTTTAGCTCCACTAAACTTAAAAGATTGATGAGTCCCTACTCATTTAAACTTTTGTTTCTTTAGGTGCCCACCCTCCCTCGTTGTCTATCCCAGTCCTGATGAAGACCCCACTTCGTAAGGTTTCATCCAATACCTACAACACTCAAGGGGTCGAAACGTCGACTCAACATCTCTGGCCAATATCGTCAACAGTACATTTTGCACTGTGATTGTTTCTATATGGCATCATTCCGAATTGTAAATATTGTGATTATGATTGAATCTGTGTTCGAAATACGGCATTGACTCAAATATGCCGTCCAATTTGAGTGTAATTCAGTAACGTTTATCACTGTGTTCACTTCCTTCCAAATTCTGCACTATTTCACTCACCCCCCATCCTTCCCTTGGGCACATGTTTTACTTTTTCAAATTGTTGCTTAAAAAAATCCTCTTGATTCTATTTGAAATAATGTAACATGTTCGATGTGATTAAATAACATTCGAACTTTTTTGAGTCATCCGTCTATATTATGTCCCATTAATGTGAATGTTTTGTTTTCAATGAACTGTATGCTGGGACCACCCTTCTTTATACTGTAGCACAGATTCTGGCTTTCTTTAATTTACTGATTAAAAGCCTACGTTGCTTGTCTATTCAACCCGCTTTTGTTTCTTACTGGCCCACCCATTTTTAGGCAGACCCTCAGAGCTGGTTTTAACGGTCTCAGGAGTATTTGCTGAAGAAGCCCTGCCTAATTCCTCGGCTTCAGCCTTTACTTACATACAGTTTTTGTGTTCGGTGTATTCATCACTCTCAGCTTTGCCCCGTGAACGCTTAAAACACCTACGGCACTCTCTTAAATTTGTGTTTGGGGGTCTAATACGTGCTATTTTAGGATGCGCTGTCATGGTATTTAGAACTTTTAGGCCCTGTCTGAGGGGTTCTAACTTCTATTTGGGCATGCGGACTCATAAGAACCATTGCACTTTAGTAATGATGTCTTGTACTTTCTTTTCATATTTGGAACTTTGAAGTGACTTATTAATAAAGCTGATCCCTCGCACTTTATGGAGGGCAGCATACCTCGTCAAGATATAATAACCTCTACGTCTGCAATGGCTGAATCGCAAGATTGTAACACCTCTCTTCTACACCTTTGTCCCTCTGTATTATTGTTATAAAAGCCTGTGTCGTAGTTAAGTGAAAAGAAAGAAACAGCAAACAGAATACAGGACATTGGCTTTATTGGTAGTCTCCACTGCTCCACAGCCGTTACAGCCTGCTAGCCTCCAAGGATCTCCTGAACATTCTAAGGCAAGCTTCAGATCCAACTGTGGGAACATACTAAAGGGACAGGGATGGCGGAAAGTACCAAGTTGAAAGGATCTAAATTACAACACATCTTTCCCCGCAAAAATGAAAAAGAAGGAGGAACAAAAGAGACTCCAAGTACAGAAGAGGGGTGGAGGAAGGAGGGAGAAAGAGAAGGGGCAAAAACTGGGGCAGAGATCGAAACACGAAGAATAGCACCGGATACTGTAAATTCAAATGTGCATAGCGTAGTCTTAGTGCCAAACAGGAGCATTGCTTAGCCTTCCAGTAGTTACGGTTCTCCCATATTGACAGGACACCGTTCCACCTGAAGAACGCCCACTGGAAGGCAAAGAATGAGAGTTGAGGTGAATCAGTCTGTCCATACTCCAACATTGTCCATTGTCTATTATGGCAATGTTAAGTTTTGTAGAAGGATGCGCATGGGTTGAAAGAACCTAGGCTCGGAACCCTCGCCTCCCCCCCCGGTTTTTTAACACTCACCCAGTCCCTAACATTCCACTGTGGACATTTGGTGCCCTGTTTGACGTTGTATTGGCTCTTATACTTAGCTTGGTGAAGTGCAATTTTGTCTTTAACAATGACTGAATCATGTTCAATTTTGTCGCCCCCACCCAACCAAGCTGGAAAGGGATTGGTACTAGGTTACCTACCCTTAAGGGCAGAGAAAGGAGAGATACCCATTACTAAACTGGGAGTGGTATGGTATGCCCACAACATTTCTTGCATTCTCCACTTCCAAGTGACTTACACAGGCCAGCTGGATGCATTCCATAACCAATACGATTCATTCTCTCCAATAACCCATTGGCACAGGGACAGTACAGAGCAGTTTTGAGGTGAGTAATGTTGAAATGGGATAGAAAATCCACCATAGATATTGACGTAAATTGCACTCCATTATCAGTTACAATTGTTGCAGGGATGCCTTCACCACAAAAAAATCCCTAAAAAATGTTATGATGTGCTAGGTGGTGATTTGATTAACCATCCTGGTACCATCCAATGCGAATGGTAATCTACCATTACTAGAACAAAACATTTGGTCACCCAGATGGATTGATAGGGCCAATGATGTCCAAAGCAACTTTCTCCCATGGTTTTTCGGGAACAAGGGGCTTCATGGACAATCTTGGATTCCTCATTGTTGGCACAAACCAGACAATCCTTTACCTTGGCCTCAACCATGGCATCCACAAGAGGAAACCAAAAACTTTCCCTAACTCAAGACTTGGTGCGGCTCCTACCCAAATGACCCTCATGGGCAAGGTCAATAACAAGGTCCCTCAACTTCATGAGGGGGTATGATCTTCTCATTCCAGAAGACAAAGATATTATTTTCATTAATTTCGTGCCTCACCATCCAATACGCTTTTACCTTATCGTCCACCTCATTCCTACTGGACGGCCACCCATGAAGAGCGTAAGACCTGATTTCAGTAAGTATATCATCCTCAAAACTAGCTGCACCCCAATTGTCACTGGTGAGAGCAGGAAGATTGATCAATAAGACAGGATGTTCACATGTGTCATATTCTTCCTTTACATCTAATGGAGCCCTGGACAAAAAATCTGCTGCAGTGTTCTGGTTACTCTAACGTGTAGGAAAAACTTTCCACGTCCAACACCCATCTGGCTATTCCGGGGCCACTGTTGTAAGATCCCTTAGTAGAAAACATGAAGACAAGAGGTTTGTGGTACGTACGAATGTCAAACTGGATGTCCCACAGGTAAAACTTGAAATGTTTGACTGCCCAATAGCAGAAGTCTGAAAAAAAGGAAGCCAAAAGAACAGGACTGTACATCCAAACTGCTGACGCTGAAGACAACGGCGTCTGTTGAACTGCGTAGCTGGCAAAAGAGCAAACTAGCAAACTTCCTACCAGTTAACTTTCTTCTCACTGGGCAGGGTTAAATGGTGAGGAGACGTGGAGGCACCCAATCCGCTGTCTGCATGTGGGGAAAGCTGGAGTAAGAGTGCGGCACCTTCGCTCAGCAGCACCAGAGCTCAGCTGACTTCCAGAAGCTGAGTGCATCGACCAGAGAGGCAGGCAGAGGAGCTGACCAGCGGCTCTCCTCCCAACTCATGAGGAGGTAGGTTGTGAGAATGACCTGGAACACCAGGGGTAACCACTGAACAGCAAAGAATAGCAGGACTCTCACAGCAAAGGGTGGAAACAAAATGAGAATAAATATTCGGCAGATGGGAGATCTCCCAGCGGGAGGTTCAAGGTGAGGTGATTCACAAATTAAATGTGAAGTGATATATAGAAAAAGTACCTTAAAGCTTAGTCATTTGTACCAGGTGACCAGTGGAGAACAGAAAAGGGAAGAAGACTGCAAATGCCCCCTTTCACAAGACAAATCATCGCCAGTGTTATAAAAAATGGTGTCATAGGTGGGTGAAAAGAAAGAAACACCAAACAGGATACAGGAGATTAGCATTATTGGTCATCTCCACTGCTCCACAGCTGTCACAGCCTGCTCGCCTTCAAAGATCTCCTGAACATTCTAAAGCAAGCTTCAGATCCAACTGTGGGGACATTCTAAAGTACTAAAGGGAGAGGGGTGGGGGAAAGTACCAAGTGGAAAGAATCTAAATTGCAACAATTATCTCCCTCTGTACATCCCGCAATGGTCGGTTCTCAGTTTCTGTCTCCGGCAGTTTTATGGCCTTAAAGTTCAGATTGGAGTTTAGTTTTCTGACAATTTAGTGCATGTCTTTCATATATGACCCTAAAAACCCATATTCCGGGGCATATCTGTGATAGTATGGGTGGGGTGATATTACCCTGAATCTCCCGCGAGCACAGCTCTCTGGCTACCCCCTTTAACACCGTTCTGAAGGTCTGGAATTGGGAGGATCAATAAAAGCTGTTCCCATTCTGAACACCCAGCGGTGTATGGGTGATTATCTCACACCGTGTCACTACGGATCCAGTTTTCAGGCATGCACCTTTGTTTGCCAGCCTAATGCAGTCTGGGAACTGTAATTTAGCTTCCATTTAACTAATTAGACTGATACAGCTGATAACAATAATTTGCAGGTGAAAAGTTCAAGTCTAGAAACAGTGTTAGTGATGTCCGGGAGTGAGGTGGGTACCCTAGCCATCAACCACTCTGTCCCTTGCCGCTTGCCTTTTATTACAGACACGCGGTAGACGGGAGATTTCACTCCATGGTGGATGTGGTCCTGTTATAGCCAGGGCCTGCCTGGCACCTTCATGTTAATTGTCTTATTGCCAGTGCCGTGCCAACACACCAAAGGGAGGGACAGGTAAGGCCCAGAGGTAGGTGAGGGACGTGGATGGATGCCAGGAATGTTAAGTATTTATGGGAAGTGAAAACACTGAAGAGAAAAAGGAGGAAGGTTAGACGTCAGGTTTTTCAATTTTTAAAAAAGTGTTAAAGAAAGGAATGAGTGATGAGCACAGGAAGATGAGAGAGGCATATTTAATATAATAAAGCCCTTTTGCTCTACTCTAATAAACAAAGAAACATAAATTCTACTAAAAGAAAAATACATTACAAAACTTGTGAACACTTTGGGGCATATGTATCAAGCCCTTTTCCTGTTCGCAAACGGGCCGATTCTCAGAATCGGCCCGTTTGCGAATGGGAAAAGGCCTTTTGGGATGTATCATCCCGAAAGGGCATCGGAAATTAGAGAATCGCAAATTTGCGATTCTCTATTTTGCAATTGCATTTAAGGAATTGCAAATTGCGATTCCTTAAATGCGATGTAACAAGCACCCAAGTTGTGCGATTTCTCCTTAAGAAATCGCAAATTACCACCAACTTCGAGTTGGTGGTAATTTGCGATTTCTTTAAAAGATGCACTTTTTGGCATTTTTCAAATTGCCATGTGGTGCACATACATGTCCTTAGGGCATGTATGTGCGCCACATGCACACACATGCTCATTTCAGGGGTGCAATAGGGTGTCCTTATGACACCCTTGCACCTTTGAAATTATTCTCAATTTGCGATTCTCTAATTGCGAATCGCTAATTGAGAATGCCTTCCCATTCATTCCTATGAGCCTCCTGGCCCATAGGAATGAATGGGAAGGTATTCCTTAATTGCGATTCGCAATTTGCTAATCGCAATTAAGGAATGCCAAGGAATCGCTAGCAATTTGCGAACTTTTACTTACATCTCGTTTGCGATTCCCAAATAGCGATTCTCAAAAAATCACTATTTGAGAATCGCAAATAGAGAATTTGATACATATGCCCCTTAGCAACTAAAAGGCTGCTTCTCACATCAATTAAAACAAACATGTAATACTCCATTTACAAACATTGCCCTATGTTTTTATCCTCGAAAGCAAAATGCATGTTATTGATAACTGCTAGACAGCTCTTTTGTTTTTTACCTATGCAGTCATTGAGGCTTGTTGACCAGGACTCAGGCACTCGTGTTCTGTTTGAAATGGTAGATTTTGTGCTTTAGTCCTATTACCTGAAACTCTGGTAAGTTCAATATGGAGGTGTAAACGTCTTAGAAAATGCAGATTTAGAGTGTCAGAGTAAACAATAACATTTCCCACTGGCACCTAAAATGTAACATAGGCTTTAAGAAGTGCAAGGTTTCTGCTGCAAAGCTTAACAGCATTTCCAATTCAAAACCTATATTGAGTTTCATTCTAGAATATTTGATTGGAAACTCCCAGGGCCTCATTTACAAGGCGATTGTGCCGCCGGTGCATCACTTCTTTAGACGCACCAGCGGCACAGTATGCCTGCCCATATTTCGAAGGCCACATAAAGTAACCCTATGTGACTTTTCATGGCATTGTAAATATGGGCCATTTTCACACATTACTCTTCGTGAAAGGGGTGTTTCATGGGTGTTGCTGTGGGGTGTTCCCACGCAATATCAATGGAACCTGACACATTCTCACATTTACAAAGTTTTGTAAAGTTGTGAATGTGTCAGAACACTAAGCCTCCTCAGCGGGGGGCATAGGAGTGCCACAACGAGTACAAATACTTTTATTTCTCCTCATTTTCTCCTCTTTTCGCGTGTGCTGCATTCTGCAGCACACATAGAAAAAGGAAAATGCCATCAATTGTTTTTGTGCATGAAGGTGTCCCTTTCTGCACAAAAACAATCATACCCGCAACACAGGCACCCTTGCAACATTACGCAAGGGTGCCTGCTTTGGCGTATGGTAGCCAATTGTGCGCCAGCATGGGGAAAGCACACGGATGCATCATATTGTTGCTAATACAACATATCCCTGTGCTTTTAAAATAACACACCTCAGTTCAGCAAAATGGCTTGCAGCGCCACACTGCATCATTTGTTTTGTAAATGAGGCCTCTAGTTTCCAGTGCATATACAATCAAGTACGAAAAGAAAATTGCACCAATCAGTTTTGAATTACCTATAGTCCTGATACCAATTTAGAAATATCTATAGCCAGAAAACCTTAGTTGCTGTGCTGGTCTCCTTTCATTCACACTCGTGTTTTACACATGGTCTGCAGGAGCCAGCATCTGCTTGTTAAAAGGAATCGCATACAATGGCCAAGGTGGGGAGAGAAAATAAATTCAGTCTTCCAAGTCACATCATCTTGGGTGACTAGTCAATATCAGACTCTTCTTTTCACATGGGAGACCAGCTCCAGACTTTTGAAACCAAAAGGAGACGTGGGAACTTTAAAGAGATGGGACCTTTGAGCTGAATAATTAATTTACTGCCTAATGAGAGTAGCTCAGGCCATTACAACGCAGCTGTTACTACGTGGTACATTTACAAGGCACTTACAACTCAACTACTGTTACCACGCATAGCCTTTACCACGCATGATTCTACAATGACTATGACTTTATCACGCATGCCTTTGCAACAAATTACATTGTAAAAGAATGAATTGTAATGGCATGTGTGCGGTACGGGTGGCAAAGGCATATATTTGGTAAAGATATTCAGTGTCCTTACCTCATTCAGCTGCAACCTGGAAGAAACCGACGAATGGATACATTTCAGTCTTCTGCTTCTGCTTAAAACAAAAAAAAGGAATTGTGCGTCAGTATGACCTCGTCCCTTAACACCTGCACGTCAGTATGGCTTAGTCCCTCCTTTTCCTGCCATAGGTATGGGGTAATGCACACGACTGTCTTTTAGGGTCCAGGGCCATGATTGGGATCGAGAGTAGCTTTAAAGTCTCTTTAAAAGCTTTTTTAGGGCCGGTGCCACACAGGTTCCAGCTTTAAGGCTCTGGGCTGGGAGTGGGTTTTTTAAGGGCTGCGGGCCACGGGGAAGGTGGAGTTGGGCCAGGGGCCAGTTTTAGGTCTCAGGGCCGGGATTGGGATCAGGAGCAGGTTTGTGGATGCTGACTAGGTGTAGGACTGGGTTTAGGCACTGCAACCTGAAGCTGGGCAGTGCCAGGGTCTGGGTTTAGGCAGGGCTCAGGGCAGGTTTTTTTAAGGGCTGGGGGTTGAGAGGTTGCACCAGGAGCTGGTTTTAGGGCACAGGGCTGGGAGAGAGGTTTTTCAGTATTGGGAAGGAATCCTTTACCATGCATTTGCCTTTACCATGTATGCCCTTACACCAAAATTTGTTGTAAAGGTATGCGTGGTGAAGGCATAATCGTTGTATCATCCTGAGTGGTAAAGGTAACACATGGTAATGGTACCCGCATTGTAACCACATCATTGTAAAGGCTTGCATCCTAACTGCGGGCCCGATTCACAAAACTAACTTACGACAAAATCCTAAACTTACTACCATTTTGGTATTCACAGAAGGCACTTACTCATTAATGAGTAAGTGCCTTCTATGAATACCAAAATGAGTAAATGCACTTACTCATTTTGGTATTCACAGAAGGCACTTACTCATCAATGAGTAAGTGCCTTCTGTGAATACCAAAATGAGTAAATGGTGGTAAATTTAGGATTTTGTCTTAAGTTAGTTCTGTGAATCGGGCCCACCATGCGTGGGTCTCCCACCTGGTGGCCTCAGAATATGGGACCCTTGCCTACTCCAGTCCATAAAGGAAGAAACTTGGGAGTCATTTTTGATGATAAGCTCTTTTTTGCTCATCAAGTAAAAGCTTTATCTTCCTCAGTATTTTACACACTGAAACTGATAAGGAAAATCAGACCTTTTATCCCAAATTAACTTCAAAGATTGGTTGTCACCGCTCTTGTCCTGACCAAGCTGGATTATAGAAATTCGCTATTTATTGGTATCCGCAAGAAATCTCTACAGAAACTACAAACATGACAAAATGCAGTAGCAAGACTTCTCACTGGAATTCCCAAACATAAGTCTGCGTCTCAAACTTTGATCAACCTTCACTGGCTACCCATAGCAAAACGTCTAGATTTTAAAACACTATGCATAACTTTTAAGGCACTGCATAATTCTGGACCTAGCTAATTATGTAGTAAATTAGTCTGGTACTCACCAAGCAGAAAGCTTAGATCTTCAGAAGCGAGACTACTATCTATCCCAAGATCAAAGCTCATGGCCTGGGGTGGCCGGAGTTTCTTGTTGAATGCAGCCACACTGTGGAATGCTCTACCTTTATCCATCAAACGGTGTCCTGACTTCCTGACTTTTCGGAAGCAAGTTAAAACCTGGCTGTTCTCTCACTGATAATTAAGAATTACCTCCGTACAGTCAAAACATCTCCTGTCTGCTTCAGCACCAAGATGCCCCTGGGTATTCGAGCGCTATATGAACCCTAAAACCAAATCAAATCATACAACCCTTGATTGCACCTCTTGCCTCTTTCATGCAGCACCACACCAGACACTCCCTGGACTGTTAACGCACTCTTTCGGGTTCTTTTTCATTCCAGCTTTCTTTTTTTGACATTGTATTTCCATTTTCTCTTCTCTTTAATTACCTCTTTTATGTTTTTCTCTCTCTGGCCCTGGGTCACTTTAACTTTTAAGTGAATTTCTGAGTCATTTAAAACAATTTAATGTCTTATGAGCAGAAAAAAGACAACTCACACTTAACAAAAAGATTTTTGTGAATTCTTTGGGTTTTTAACTGACCACAGAAATTCACCAGTTATAGTTTTCTCAAATAACTATCACTTGTGACATAAGGTAACTATAACTCATGCCTTCGCCATTTACTGCAAATAACCCCACATATTACATCACTCATGACATCTTCTGTGACATCATTGATAATATCATTGCAACATCTGAAATTACATTATTGATAAGAAAACTGTATGGTTGGGCCCAAGCTATATTTACCTTAGGTCATGAGTTATAGTTCCTTGAGATAACTATAACTGGTGAATTTCTGTGTTTCTGAGTTTAAACATTATGGGGCTGATTAGGATGCAGGCGCACTTTAGTCCACCAGCCACCCTAGCGGTGCTGGGACCGGCCGCCAGTGGTGTGGCGGTCCCGCACCTGCAATTAGGATGCCACCGTGGCAGTGGCATCCTCCATTCCCAGCATTGTGGCGGGCGGTGCTCACAGCACCGCCCGCCACAATGCTGGAAATGCACTGTGTGCATTGTCATGCACAAGGTGACAGGCACCACGCGGTGCCTGCCATCTTGTCCATGACAATGCCCCCATGTGCCCCCCCACCCCCCCAATACCCTGGGAGCCCGCTACGGGCCCCCGTATGCAAAATCTGCATGCCTTTCCGTGGTGGCAACGCCGCCACGGAAAGGCTGCTTCACGCTGCCTTTCTAATATGGATGGCGGTGTCTAGCAGACACCGCCACCATATCAGGCCCCTTTTCCACCCGGTCACCTGTGTGACTGGTGGAAAACCGGCGGACTTTCCGTCTGCCAGGCCCCCCCGCCATACTAATATGGCGGGGGAAATGGGTGGCAGGCGGGGTGTGTTGTAGGGCGGATCACCACCGCCATGCGGGCTGTGGGGATCCGCCCTACATCCTAATAGACCCCTATGTTCTCACTGAAAATTTCCCCTATCAGTAACGTTACTTTAACTATTGTTTCAATTAATTATAAATGTAAACAATGGCAAAAGGCTTTAACACTCTCTCCAGAGTTTCCTGCTTCTTTTTTTCATAATTTATGCTGCACTCAAAGCCTGAAAGGGTATTTTATTGACTTAAACTGGGTGCTCCCTTGTTTCTGGACAAAGCTCTACCTCTCTGAAGAGCTCTGTCTAGAGTGAAGCACATGTGTCAGGGGTTGCTTTTATTCATTCCAGATTGGCTTAGATGGTTCTTTACCAGTTCAAAGCAGTATTACTGTGCCGAGAGTCCAAAAAGGGTTTTGTCATGTTTCAGCTCTGCATGGAAGGCACTTGTTAATCCATTGCTTAAAGACTTTGCTGTAAACATGGAAAAGGCTTTGTCACGTTTGTCACTGTCTAGCTCAGAGTGGAGGGCACTGTGCTACTCATGCGCTTAAAGAAATATATATATATTCTCTGAAAAAAAGAAAGGTTACCAGGGGCATTATAGTTAGAAATTAGAATTTAAAAAAGCCTTAGAAATTCACCAAAAAAACAAAGGTTACAGGGGCGTTATAGTGAGGTTCAGATTTTACACACATAAAACCATTGAAATTCATCAGTTATAGTTACCTCAGGAAACTATAACTCGTGCTGAAAGGTAACTATATTTCGTGCCCCCACCATGTACAGTTTTCTCATAAATAATTGTATTGCAAATGTCCTTTAAAACAACAACTGTCGGACAAAGTGGAGAAAGGCGGTATAAAAGAACAGGCAAAATTGTTGGAAGCTGTTTCACTTGAGAAATATCTGGACATTGAGCGGATCCCAAGAGGGCTGAGAATTTTCACAGTGCCAACTTATCAGGAACCAGTCCAAGCAATGATGGAAGCCACCATTGAGGAATTTAATGCACAAATATATATGTATATATATGTATGGTGCTCCCTACATACATCTTTGGGCAAGGACATCATAAAACATACACCACATGGTCACTTCTACAGTTCTATGCAATATATATTTTAAGCGGAGCTTTTAGTAATGGCAACATGACTTCCGTGTGTTCAAACCTTGCTTGCATACCTTACATTTATGGCACTTTCAGAACCCAGGGTTGACCCTAAGCCAGGTATCTGATTGCTGTACCTCCGGGCTGCTCACTACCAATACCTGGCTCATAGATTTTGCATGCCTGAATGTTAATAGGGGCTTTTTAGAAACTATCTGGCCAATCACAGGGTCACTCTTGATAAGCTACCAATGCCTAGTTAAAATGTTTCTCACTTTCTGATGGTAAATATGGTACCCTGTGATCATCCTGAGTTCATTGTTACCAGCTTTTTTCTTCCTTTTTACCTCACCTTGCACAAACAATAGAGACTCTCTTGGTACTTTCTCTGCTTTATTATTTGCTTGACTCAAAACCTGTTGACTGTAGCCTCTTTCAAAGAATCTGTTTTGGAGTTCCGCCTGCGCCTCCCTCCGAGGTGCATCTGCACTGTAGTTTCCCTTCATCCGAAGAAGTTCTGCATATGGGATGCTGTGTTTTAATTTGTTAGGGTGAAAACATTTTTAATGCAATATTGAGTTTACAGCCGTAGGCTTTCTGTGGGTTCTGGTGTGTATTTTTTTATCTTTTACAAACACCACCAGATCCAGAAAACATACCTCGGTGGTGCTTATACTAGAAGTAAAATGCTAATTTACATTATTGTCATTCAGTTTCAATACAAATGCGTGCTGAATCAAAGGTGCCGTTCCACAGGACAAATAGGCTGTTTATGAAACAGGTCCGTAGGACCACGTTCTCACCCCACTAATTGGCCCATTGCATCATGAGCACCTGCTCCTCTCACTATGCCATATGTAAATTGCCATAACTGAGGGTGAAGCAGGTGCCATAGCTGTACCATTGATTTGTTTGTATGTGTCTTTAAGAAACATACAAAAGTTATTCTCTAAGCACCACTTTGTCATTTCCAAGAACATGGCTGTTTTCTGATGTAACTGTATTGGCCTAAAGCACAAAAAGCGTGACATGGTTCGGAGCCCATTCTGGTGGGAGATACTCTTATAAAGGGAAGTGACATAGCATGTCAATTAGACATAGGTGTCTTCCCATGTAATGTCATAGATCCTTTTAAGGAAATCTCCTGTGTCTTGCAAATAAGAGGGCACGTTTCGGACATGCTCTTGCAAAAAGTAATCTATATGCTGAGACGTGGTCTTAAATAAACCTCCTACAGCAGAGATTATTGACATGCGAGGGGAATCTGCTGGAGTCTCGGAATTAGACATTAGATTTGCGTTACTGGTGTGTCAACCTTCAGGTATGAATATTCTTCTTGCATAATTAAACCTGCCCCTCTCCATCGAGATAACTCAGAGAAATATTTTTCTTGTAAATTTAACATGTTTGTGTGTGACACTTTACAATAACAGTTATTATCTCTCAACTGGTGTTTGGCTTCCGCCACATAGATATCAAAGGGCCGCAAAACAATATTTCCTCCTTTGTCTGATTTTCGGATGACAAGATCCCTTCTTGTCTTAACCTTGTTTATTACTTGCTAGTATTTGGCCATTTGAATATCACTGGCAGAAAAAACTTCCTCACTGGACACCACAGACAGAACCATTAAATTAGAAATTACCAGCTCTGGAAAGATATCCAATGTGTCCCTGATTTTGGCTTAAATGGGGTGTGTGTACACTTCCATAAATGTCTATTCCACGGGCATCTGCAGTCTCCCTGGTGGAGGATAATACATTTCAGCCTTCATTGGCTCTCTCTAGTTCTTCTAGATCAAATATAAGTTCCATATCAGTGACAGCCAGATGTGTTTCCGATGTTACTCCACTTAGTCCACGACCCACTTTTTTGTTTCCTTTAATTGCGAAAATATTTGCAATATTAATCTCATTAAAAATTGAAAGAAATCTATACGGGTCTGTCCATAATTAAAATGTGTTTGAATACAATAAGACAGTCCTAAAGAAAGGATATTTTCTTCTTCCTCTGACAGTTCCATATGTAAGAGATTCACTATAGGTCTGAGTATTTTCCATCTCCATCATTTGCGCTGTCGTGACTGCTTGAATTTGGCTCCTGACCTTAGCTGCATATGTTCGCTCTCTTCTTTGATGCCTCCATAGGTTGTCTTTCCTCTTCTTTGGGGATGAGGTCTTGTATTTAACGTGCAGTCTAATCTTTAAAAAAAAAAGAAGCTCGTCGGTGATTGTAGGAGGTTCTCTCACATTTTGCACACTTCCTGAGGCCCCCTCCTCTGGGTCCATTTCCACCTCAGAGCTTAACTCAGAGCTAGTTTCTGTTGTCATCAATCTGGTTTGGTTTGCTTGATTTGGTGTTGTATCTGAAAGTGACTGTCTTTGTAGGCTATCAAACCTACACAGAATTGTATAAATCTGCCCTCTTTGGTAATCAATCTTATCTCTCAAAAATGTCACTGCCTTGCGATACTTTATTGCTCGTTCATGCTTTTTCAGCCTGATCTCCATATCTTTTATATCCTTTAGAATCTCTTACTGATTAGTTTGCTGACTCAGTTCTTGTTGCAATTTTTTTATTTCCTCTAATATTTTTTCACAATCTGTTTTGCGTATTTCACCAAAATGTTCTTCATTGTTTTAGATGATTATGCACTATTGTCTGCCCACTCCTGTAACATCTTCGGGGCTGGGTTTTTATACGTGGGAGCTATTAGCACAAGCAGGCCCCTTGGACCTCTGCTTACTTCCAGATATTTTTGGAGTGACTTGCACTTCCACCATTTTTTTATCTCATTCCTACTCAATTTTTACAACCTCCGTAAGTTTGGGCACAAGTCCATTTCTGGATTTACTGTGTTCAAGTTCTTCAACAGTGCATCATTTGTTGTAATTCTGTTCTCATCAAACGTTAGCTCTGCACCCTCTTCACGTTCCTTTAACCAGTTTGAAGCCATATTTACCCTGGATCCTTTCCGTACTTATTTACTCGTGAGATTCCAGCTCCACTGTATTTCTCTTATGACTTCCTCCCCCAAATGCCCCTCTAATATCTGCAAAGTACCAGGGGGTCGCCTACCTGCCTTCTGGGTGCCTTTTGACACTCCGGTAGCTGATCACTGCATTCCTCTGCACATCTGAAATTTGTACCACTTCCAAGAAGGGTGGCTCCACGTTATTGAGTTATAACAATTCTACTGACTGCTGGAATCCACGTCGCACCAGATCGAGGTTGTGTCAGTTCAACCAAGACCAGCACACTCTGCATTACATTCTTCCACCTCCTACTTACACGAAAAAAAATATATATATATATATTCACTGAAAAAACCATAGGTTTTACACATGTTATAGTTAGCTGGACATTTTACTGATAAAAAACCATTGAAATTCCCCCCGTTATAGTTAGTGCAGGCAACTATAACTCACGCGACCGCAATCCTCTGCTGATGACATATGTGTCTTTATGAAAAAAAAATATTTGTAATATATGTATAGCTAAAATTTAATGGAAGAAGACATGGGCAAATAAGTGTCTAAATACAGTATTAGCATCAGCAGAGGATTGCGGTCGCGTGAGTTATAGTTGCCTGCACTAACTATAACGGGGGAATTTCAATGGTTTTTTATCAGTAAAATGTCCAGCTAACTATAACATGTGTAAAACCTATGGTTTTTTCAGTGAATTTGCAAGGTTTTTTAAATGCTAATTCCTAACTATAACGTGTGTGAAACCTATGGTTTTTTCAGTGAATTTGTACGTTTTTTTAAATGCTAAGTTACTTTACGCCGTTCGTGGCGTGCGCGCCCACTTAACGCAGTTCGTTCGCACCGCGCACCCACTTTACGCAGTTAGTGCCGTGCACGCACGGTGGGCACCCGGTGCACTACGCGCGCCGCATGCCCACGTTACGCTGGATGGGCCATGTACGCACGATGCGCTACGAGCACCGTCCGCACACGGAGGACATATTATGCGCTTCGTTGTGAAAGGTAATCTATTAATTGTTCCTTGTATGTTATATGCCATGCAAAAAAGGAGCCCTGCGGGCACCTTTTGCACACGGGGGTGGGAAAGTGTGGATAGATTTTATATTATATTAATTATTCCTTGCTTGTAATATTCCATGCACAAAAGGTTCCCTGAGGGCAACATTTGCACATGGGGGAGGGAAAGTGTGGATAGATTTTTTTTTATATTAAATTTTTACCGTACGCGTACGGTAAGCGTAATCGGCGTTTTTTCCAAAAAAATTAAAATTGCATTTTTTGCCTTGGGGGTTCTATTAGGACACCTTGATCAAGGCTAAGTGGTTTGGAGCTGTCAAACATGCCCCTTTACATGTTTTCAACCTTTGTTTTTCCTCCCCCCCTCAGAGTGCGAGAGAGAAAATGGCGGCCGCCGCTTCCTGGTTTCGACCGATTCGAATGTTTACTAAGCTGTAACAGCCAATCAGAATCGCGCTCGCGCACGGCACCGTACGCGTACGGTAAGCTTACCGTAAGCGCACGGAGCGCTCTTACAGATATATATATTGATTTAAATGCTATTTTCTCAGGAACTACTGAACAGATTTACACCAGACCTACAAAAGGCACTTCCTTGACCTGTAGACTACCTCTCTGCCAAATTTCAAGTAACTCTGTTCAGCCGTTCGGGCTGTAGCTGTGTCTAAAGGTCCTATGGAAAAATGCATGGGAAAAACGCGTTTTGGGACCCCCCTTTTTTCTCAGCCCCTGCTTGACAAATCCCCCCGAGACTTTCAGGGTAGGAGCGGAGCGTAGCGCCCCATTAGTTTTGAAAATTTCGCGAGGATTCGTCGACCGGCGCCAAAGTTATTCCAAATAGAATGTTGCGGTTTTCCTATGGAAACAGGGTCCTAACTATAACTACCTACTGGCGACCGCCAGTAGGTAATATATATTTATACATCAAATTTCATATGGGTATTCTACCAATCCACTCCTTTACTGCTTCATGGAAACACGATGACCCTGACTCCAAAAGGTTCTGCCCATTCTGCCCCAAGCTGGTGCAAACGGCTGAGCATGTTGTATTTTTGGATCACTGATAGAATATTGATGCCCAAAATATCCACATACACAAATATCAAGTCATAAATATTGATGTCAAATATATGGACATCCTATATTTATAATGGTAAGGATAAAAATATGAAAAAACAAATATCGATGTAAAAAATATTGATGTACAAAATATCGATTTTTTTATATATGTAAACATAATGTTAAATAATAATAAAATGAACTTTAAAAAAATTATTTGGATTTAGTATACATTTTAACAAATATAAGAAATACATTTAAATTTAAAAAAATTAACATACATATATAAAATGTACTATATATATATTTACTTTAAAACAAATAAACTATTTTAATTTAGTTTTAAATTCTATAAATATATAAAAATTTACAAATAAATATATATTGATATATATATTTCCTCCCAGACAGTTCAAAGTTGTCGGGTTATGGGAGCGCTCCTCATGGATGCCGGACCCCGCGGCAAAACCACGCCACTTTTTTCTTTTTTAATTCCTCATTCTCATAAGCAGGGAAACAGGCGACAGACCACCGCGTTTTGGTATTCCACAATAACTTGATCACGATCCTAACATAACGCTTGTGAATGCAAATGAAATTAATTCAAAGTTCATTACATCATTTCCTGTCTGATGTTACAAGCGCCCCCGAGGATTCTGTAAGATGTAGTGTCCTTCAAATTTGTTACATTTTTATATATATATATATAGTGAGATAAAGTGACTTTATTTAATTTTACAAATATATAGAAGAATTATAAAGTGACCTACAGTGAATATAATTCCCACCCAACTTTTTAAATAAATCCAAGCCTATGGGTCCATTCAAATTTCTCTCTGTTTCATTTTGTATTTTCTTTATAGACACCTGTATTGTACCCTCCAGTGGGTCAAGTATATTTTATTTCATTGTCCTTTGTTCTCGATCCCTCCAGTGGCGTGGTCTTTTCACAACTTTTTCTGGACCCATTCCAACCTTATTAAGTAATCCTTATTAATTTTTTTAGATTTTTCTCTTAATTACTTTTTTCTGTTTTTCATAATGGAAGTTGATTCATGAGTTTGAGATGAATGTCCAATGTCTCTGATTGGTTTCTGTTCATTCAATTTATAAAGGAAGTTGGCTCATAAGTTAGAGATGAATATATAATTCTTCTGATTGGTTAAGACCATGAGGTGTCAATGGTCGCAAATTATGTCGTGATTCTTTTTGATGCAGAGTTTTCTCTCTGTTTCCATCACGTTCATTGTTTGGCATTGTTTGGATCCCATAAAATTTGAGCACCTTCCAATCACTTTGATGATACTGCTCATCTTGAATGTATTACATTAGTGTTCACAAGCGATATGTTAGGATTGTGATGAAGGTATTGTGGAATACCGAAACGCGTTGGTCTGTCGACTGTTTCCCCTGCTTATGAGAATGAGGAATTAAAAAAGAAAAATTGCAAAATCTATGGCAGTGCGACCCATTTGTCTTTTGTCGGTGAAGGTTTGTGTGCTAAATAAATAAATAAATATATATATATATATATATATATATATATATGCACCTATAACATAAAATCTAATAACAAAACATTATGTTATAAATTAAAACATTAAGATATTTAATAGTCTTTAAACTTAAATTTTGCACTCCATTGAGTGCAACAGTAGGGAAAGTGTTGGATAGTGGAGGGGTAAAAATAACTATTCCTACTCCAGTGAGTGCAACAGTAGGGAAAATGTTGGATAGCGAAGGGGTAAAAATTACTATTCGCAATCCAGTGAGTGCAACAGTAGGGAAAGTGTTGGATATCGGAGGGGTAAAAATTAATATTACCATTAGAGTCAGTTCAAAAATAATTTACAAATGCCTATTTTTAATACAAAATCATTTATAATCAAAAACATTAATTATTATTAGATAAATGTATTTTTTTTTATTTCCTACCCTATAACACCACACAATTCACAACACAAATCTAAATTTTAAAAAATGTACATCCATAATTAACATCATTAATCGTCAATTAAAGAAATATAATTAATTAAAAAACAAATTAAAACAGAAAAAATGTATTTACTCCCCAAACGTTGCCCCGATAAAACCGAAACCCACACACAAAATAAAAATAAACAATTACCATATATATTTATGAATTGATGAAGTAATATTAATGATCAACTAATTAATACTTGCTGGGCCGTAAAACGCTGCTTACATACGTACAGACGTCGTGTACAGGCTGTTCCGGATCAGATTTGTAGGGTTTTTTACCCATACGGTCTTTTGTACGATTCGTACGAAAATAAGCTTTCTGTACGAATCGTACTTCCTAGGTTGTACGGACAGTTTACCGGGTACGAGTTGTACGGAGAAAACGCTCCGTACGACGATTCGTAGGGCCTTTTTACAGGATCGGAATCTGCACCTATATAATGTAAATTAAATAAATATTAATAAATAGAAAATATTAATAAATGTATTATAATTAAATTACTTCACACCCTATTCCCCTATAAACCAACAACCCGTTCCTAAAACAATGTCACAATTAAAATAATTACCAATTAATCATTTAATAATAATTAACAAGCAATTAATAAATAATGAATAATAAATTAGTTCCCACAATTACCACTATATAATGTAGATTCAATAAATATTAATAAATAAATAATGTGAATAAATGTATTATATTTGAATGACTTCCTACCCTCTCCCCCTATAAACCCACAACCCGCTCCTAAACAAATTACACAATTAACATAATTACCAATTGATAATTAATTTATAATAAATTAATTACCACAACTGACACTATAAAATCTAAATTTAATAAAGACTAATTAATAATAATTAATTTATTCTAATTAAATTTCTTCCCACCCTATCCCCCTATAAACCCACATCCCGCTACAGAACTAAAAAACGCAAAATGTTATTAATATATGTTGGACCCGGCCTCGTGGCGTGGCCCATTCAGACCCGTAGCGACACCAGGCTACCCCCTACACCCCACACTACACTGACTAGAGTAGCCTCCCCGACCCGGAACACGGGGTTACCCCTGTCCTCCCTCCATCTTCCCGACACCAGGCACCCTTCCCATTCCCTCGGCCTCGCGGCCTCCAGTACCCGGACCAGCCCACCGATGGCCGCCTCGACCCCAGCGCAACCCCGGCCTAGTCGCGCCATGCCGGCTGGGGGGGAGAGAGAGCTCCTGGTGAGCAGGAGAGGGAGGAGTAGTTTTCATTCACACCTGGCCTCCTCCCAAGAGATGGTTTCGATCGCCTTCCGGCCACCCTGAGGGCTGGCTCCACGCCTGCTGCGTGTCTGGGATCCCTCCCGACCCCGCTTTGAAAGGATCAAAGGGCCGCGTGGCAGGAACCCCCAACAAACGATCCCCAGGCGCTAAGACCCCTGCCCGTGAGGACTCCGGACATCAAAGAGGAGTCGACCTATAACAAGGGGCGCCCTGGGACCCTCGGCAGTTGAATCCTGGAACGAACGAGCCCTGCTGACGTGGTCGTGGCTGAAGAACATCCCCACATCATCCTACGGAATTCTTGGAACCTTGGTGAGCCCTGCAGACAGCGTCGCGGCTCTACCTGGCAGAGACGGACTTCTGCCTTACGACATCCGAGCCCTGCTGACGTGGTCGCGGCTCACCTTGCACCCTGGAGAACTCTGAGCCCTGCTGAGTGACTCGCGGCTCCTGGAAGATTGTCCGACCTCCGACACCCGGACTCGAGTCCTGCAGAGCGGACACACTCAAGAGACATTCTGGTCCGGCTGGACCCCAAAGATCATCTCGTATCCCCCGGCTCGAGGATTGAGAGCTGTGCGCCGGATACGCTTCTGCATTGACTCAGATCCTAAGACTGTCCCGCTACCCCTACCCCAACCGAGACTTTGTGAGCCCTTGCTCTACTTGTACATACTCCTGTGGATCAAAAAGATCCTGATATTGCTAGATAAAGCATACGCATTCCAGAATCTACTGTGTGGTGTCTCTGTGTTACCTGGTGCTGAAGCAGCGTGTACGATCCTAGGTGTGAGACCCAGTCCTGAAGAGGGTCTCCGACCGGTGCTCGGCTATTTCTCCCGGAAGGGTGGGCGCAGGGTGGTCAGGCACATATTCTGTCCTTCCCTGGGGCTAGCCCTTCTAACACTGGTGGCAAGCGACGGGATCCGAGCCTGCAATCTAGAGATCGTATAACAAACGGCTGACGCACTACCGAACAAAGACGACAGAAGAAGCCACCATGAGCACCACGGAAACCGACGCGAGCGCTATGTTTTGTGTACAGCAGCTAGAAAAATATACACACAAGGAGCTGAAACAATTTTGCAAACAACGGAAGATCGCTACCACTGGTCTAAACACCAAGGAAGACATGCAACAAGCCCTGAAAGCCTGGGTGGAGTCCGGGGCCTCCCTTCCCCGAGTGGACGAACTCGGTGAGGAGACAGAGCGGCCGGACGAGCGCAGGAGCTTCCTGAGAACAAGCAATAACCCCCAAACGCAAGGCAATGCAGCGGGTGGGGGCTGGTCCCCGGAAGACGCCACAGACAGAGAAAGGGACCGAAGTCATGAACTAGAAATGGCCAAACTGAAAATAGAGGGCGAGATAAGGCTAGCCGAAAAAAAGCTAGCGGTAGAACAACTCCGAGTACAAGGAGAGCTAGAGGAAAAGAAGTTACAACGAGAACACGAGGAAAAGAAACTTCGGCTGGAGCACGAGCGCAGTTTGAAGGAAATAGAGTTCAGAGCACGGAGCGAGGGATCTCGACCCTCGGGGGGCCAAGAACCCACACCCCTGGGGGAACCGAAAGTCCACATCCCTAAGGACGTGGTCAAAGAGTACTATCGGAATGATGACATTCAGCAATGGTTCAAAGCCTACGAGGTAGCCATGACCTCCCACCCCGTTCCGCAGAAAGACTGGGGGGCGGGGTTGTGGGGGCGATTCCTGAGCGAAGGACGAGACACCCTCCTCGACCTACCGGCCTCCATGCAAACATCCTACAGCCACATGAAGGAGGCCCTCCTCACGAAATACGGCCTCACCCCCGAAATGTATCGGCAGCGGTTCCGAGGCTGCCGAAAGATCCCAGGCACCACCTGGGTGGAATACGTAAACTTTTACAGCCGAGCGCTGGAAGGGTGGATCAAGGGCAGCAAGGTAACCACCTTTGAAGAATTGACCAACCTCATTGCCTGGGAACACTTGTCCACCAACTGTTTTGTAGAACTACGCCAGCACCTGCTCGACAGCAAACTCACAGACCCGAGGAAGCTGGCCGTCGAAGCAGATCGCTGGGTAAACCCCCGGTAGGAGACTACACCCGCAGCCAGCAAGGACCTCCCCGTCAGAGAGGGGGGCGAATCAAGGGAAACCGAGGGAGTTCCCATCCGGGCCCCCGCGTAGTCCCCCGAGGAACCCACCCCTGAGGTTCCCAGCTTTCCGCCAGGCAGTGCTGCCACTCCCGGCAGACAAGGGCCCAGGATGAATATCACATGTTTCCGCTGTCAACGGCTAGGGCATTACGCCAGCGACCCTCAGTGCCCCATGGCCCCGAAACCCCCCACGACAACTCTCCCAGCCCGACACATGGCCACCGTGACCCTAGGGGAGGAGTTTGAGGACCCCGAGGGATGGGAACCTGCCGCCATGGCCCTAGTCTCTCTAGGAGATCGAGATATGATTCCCGGAGCCCCCCTACCCGCAAACACCAAGAAGTACCGCCAGATTGTAAAGGTCATCCCCACATCATCCTACGGAATTCTTGGAACCTTGGTGAGCCCTGCAGACAGCGTCGCGGCTCTACCTGGCAGAGACGGACTTCTGCCTTACGACATCCGAGCCCTGCTGACGTGGTCGTGGCTCACCTTGCACCCTGGAGAACTCTGAGCCCTGCTGAGTGACTCGCAGCTCCTGGAAGATTTTCCGACCTCCGACACCCGGACTCGAGTCCTGCAGAGCGGACACACTCAAGAGACATTCCGGTCCGGCTGGACCCCAAAGATCATCTCGTATCCCCCGGCTCGAGGATTGAGAGCTGTGCGCCGGATACGCTTCCGCATTAACTCAGATCCTAAGACTGTCCTGCTACCCTTACCCCAACCGAGACTTTGTGAGCCCTTGCTCTACTTGTACATACTCCTGAGGATCATAAAGATCCTGATATTGCTAGATAAAGCATACGTATTCCAGAATCTACGGTGTGGTGTCTCTGTGTTACCTGGTGCTGAAGCAGCGTGTACGATCCTAGGTGTGAGACCCAGTCCTGAAGAGGGTCTCCGACCGGTGCTCGGCTATTTCTCCCGGAAGGGTGGGCGCAGGGTGGTCAGGCACATATTCTGTCCTTCCCTGGGGCTAGCCCTTCTAACAATATAAAATTAATAACTACTAAAAATGTAACACATATATTAAAAAAACAAAAGCAATACAATAGTTCACATTCTTTTAAAATACATACTAAAATACATAACACTAATTAAAAAATCGATATTTTAAACAGCTATATTTTTGCAAACGATATTAATGATTTTGATATTTTTGACCAAAATATTCTTGCAGTCGATATTTCTGCATGACGATATTTTCAACTCGATATTTGTGTATGTCGACATTTAAAACTTGATATTCTGTCTGTGCACCTGTATTTTTTTCCGCCCAACATATCAAGGTGTTAGAAAGATGAGAATTGTAACTGCTTGCCGCACCATGGCTTTCAGGGATTGCAGGACTGCGTATTCAATTTTAAGAAGCAATACTAGTCAATGTATTGTATTTGCTGTCTCTCAGTTCCTGATATACATGTGGAGAGTTAGGGAGAAAAGGTTGCTTGGCTGATGGCTTGGTTTTATTTCTCTTGCTATTTGAAATTCAAATCAGTGATTTTATCTTGTTAATGTTTTAATTGTACAGTCTGGATTTTTATGTGATGCATTAGTCCAGAATTGTTGGTTTATATGAATTGAAATTCATCTTGAAGTTGTTTTAAATGATCTTATTGTTCTATTTCTTCATTTCAATGTGTATTGTGTTTTTATATGCACTTTTATGGCCACTGAGCCCAAATAAAGTTTTTGATGATGATAATATATACACACACATATATCCTTCTGAAATAGTGGCGTACTGCCTGCGGGTTCCTCCCTGTAGTGCAGCGCTATGCCAAGCTCTGTAATTATTCTTAGAACAGCTCTCAAGACTTTCTCATACCAGGAGAGAGCTTTCCTAAGCCATATATATAAATTATGGGCCCTATTTATGAGAAACTAACGCAGTGTGGTGCCGCAAGTAATTTTGCTGCACCGAGCTGCGTTAGTTTCAAAGTTTAGGGATGCAGCATATTTACAACAATGGGGCTGATTTCGATCCGGGTCGGAAGGGCACCGAACGCGATCCGTCCAGAAAAAGTTCGAGCCGTATGCTTGTTTTCCGCCCCACTCGTACAGCTGTACGAGCGAGCCAGTACGATGCGAGCTACATGAAAATCACCGACCGAGTCATTTCCGGGTCCGAACCGCCCCGTACGTCTCGATCGTAAGCTAACCGTGGCAGGCAATGGATGCGATTCACGACCGAGCCAGTACGATGCACGTGTCGGACAGCCTGTGTGAGCCGGAGTGTCCGGCTCGCAAAAGCTCCTGGAGTCGGACTTCAGGGCTGCGTCGGACCCCCCGACACCTGCAGCTGTACGACTCGCACACAGGGGGAGACCCATGGGTCTCCCCCACACAGGCATGTACGGCGTGGATGGCACCGACCCGTACCCACTGTAGGGGGCGCACTTGTTCGAGACGTACCCATTCAGTCAATGGGAGCACATGTACACGTCGTACAACTGGCTCCCATTGACTTCTATGGGAGTCCGACCGAACCGAGTCCGGCAGAATACGTGCGCATCGTACTCGCTCTGTCAGACTGTAGGGGTCCGGTTCGGTCAGTAAACAGTGAAACACTCCAGATCCGACTCAGTCGGAGTGCTTTCCGACCCAGATCGGAATCGGCCCCAATATGTTGAATCTCTGTGCTTTTCCCTGCGTTGGCGCA
The DNA here is from genome assembly GCF_964204655.1 of Triturus cristatus. Classification (NCBI taxonomy): domain Eukaryota; kingdom Metazoa; phylum Chordata; class Amphibia; order Caudata; family Salamandridae; genus Triturus; species Triturus cristatus. The sequence continues at coordinate 424,490,380 of NC_140584.1, read as the reverse complement.
CTAACTGCTGCCATGCGCCAGCGCAGGCACCCTTGCACCATGGTGCCAGGATGCCTGTGTCGCAGGGAGATTGTTTTTGTGCAGGAAGAGGCACCTTCCTGCACAACAACAAACAATTGAGGTGATTTCCTCTTCCAATGCATGCTGTAGAATGCAGCACGCATTGAAAGAGGAAAAAATTAGGAGAAATTAAAACAGTGCTCCTCATTGCGTCTTGCTACGCCACTCCTAGGGTGGCATAGCATGCTCACGCATTTCCAGGTTTACCATTGCTCATAAATCTGAAAATGCATGTGGAAATGGGTGTTGCTTGGGAACACCCACAGCAACACCCATGTCACGCCCTTAACACGCAAAGTGTTGCATGATATGGTGCGCAATTTACAAGCACAGATTAGGCCACGCAGGGTGGATTTACATGTGCTTATAAATATCACGCAGCAGGTTGCACCCCAGAGCAATTCCTTTGCGCGCGCTGCATCGTAAAATGCGATGCAGCGCGCTCAACGAAATGCGTTTTATTTATTTAAATGTGTACTTACCTCCGTTCATCCATATTCCGGTGTTTACATTTCCCCACCCTGCCCCTCCCCCTCCCCGCCTCACTGCCCCACCAAACTCGTCACTGACTGCAGCAGTGGATCTCCAGCAGCGCTCCGTCCCCCCCCTACCCCTGCACCATCCACACTTCCCACTCCCATGCCTGTCCCACGCACACACAGACGCCCCCATGCACGCACCCCACCAGACACAGGCAGCACACCGCCAGGGAAGGCCAAGCGCACACCTCCTGTCACGCACACACAGGGGGAAGTAGGCACAGCCACTGGGTCGGGGGGCAAACCGCTGCCACGCAGCCACAGTGGGAGTGCGCAGTCCTCACAACCCACTTCCTCCAAAACCACTCCCCTTAGCTCTCCTGGCCAACTGTCAGATAAGGAGTCCTTCGTGGCCAGTGTGTCCCTCAGCCCCAGTGTGGCACCACCCCGCAAGCGGTGGAGGCAGTGCCCGGCAAGGGTAGTTGAGTCCCCCCCCTGTCCACACCCTCCCCCAGTAGCGCTGCAACCCATCCCTCCGACCCCGCCCCTTCCTTGGGGCCTGTATTTCATTTGGGTGCAGGGGAGACACTGGAAGACCTTGCGACCGTGTGCAGCGCCATCCTAAACACCACCTTCGGCGCTGCCCCACCCCCTGTGGTGGAGTCGTCCGTCCCTGCACCCACAACACCTACCCTTGCCCCTCCTGTCCCTGCGGTGCCTGGTCCTTCCCCCCCACATGATGCCCCCCCTTCTGTGGATGATATGGAAGTGTGAACTGTGCAGGCAAGCTAGGGGAGACGCGTCCCCAAGTGTCCCCCACCAGGACTTCAAACATGGCCTGGCCTATGGGCCCTGTATATAGTTGACATTTCTTTAGCTATGATTTTTCATGCTGAATAAAGCATTTTGTTTTTCATTTGCACACAAATGCTTTACTGGTCTTGCTGTTGGTGGTGCTGCTCCATAATTTGGGGTGGTGATAATGTGTTAGGTGTCTGGGAAATGTTGTAGTGTGCTGCTCATGGGGTGTACCCTGGTATCTGTGTGCCATCACAAGGTATCTGCAAAAAATCTTTGGTCATGTAAGCTCTTACTGTATGGTGACATTGTCCCAATGTGTGTTCCTTCCTGTGTGGACCCTGACATCTTCCCTGCAGGGTGTTTCCCAATTGTTGTTCTGAGCTCTGTCTACATTGCCTGGGTGTGTGACGGATCCCTTCAACTTTGGACATGCATGCTCGGCAATGTCTCCACCTGCATCATTTGTGGCATCCTTGGTGGTCACTGTACTTGTGTATGGAGTATATTGACATGACTTCATGTGGACATGTTCCCTTTACGCACTATGCATGTGTGTACTCCCAGCCTCGCACACATGTGTTACGTGTTCTGCAGGGTCTTTGGGCACCTGTCTGACAATTGTGGGCTTTGTATCTGTGGGTACCCCGCCCTTTTCCTTCCATGGGAGGCACCAACTTGTTGGCTGCCCCAGAACCTGTACATTCCCATCAGTCCTGGAATGTGCGTGACAGTGTGTGTTCCCTTTGGGTCTCTTAGTTTAGTAGGGTGGCACATGAATATACAGTCTTGTTGCATGCTCTCAGTGTGTGTATTGTGCTGCCAGTGCCAGGGGTGGGCAAGCATGTGTCATATGTCATCACATCCACATGTGGTGTGTCATGCAGTGGGGGATGGACATCCACCCTCATGGGAGTAGGACACTGCTGTCAGTGATGTGTTGGCATGCCACTCTCAATATAGTCGCACTTTGTGTATGCCTTCATGCACCCATGGAGTCTTGTTACTTGTAGGATGGTGTACACACCACCATGTCTCTGTCCACTCCTGGGAGGACTCTGCACCCACCCCTCCTGTGTCTGGGCACTGCTGGGAGTGATAGGCACCCACCCCTCATATGTCTGGGCACTGCTGGGAGGACTCTGCACCCACCCCTCCTGTGTCTGGGCACTGCTGGGAGTGATAGGCACCCACCCCTCATATGTCTGGACACTGCTGGGAGGACTCTGCACCCACCCCTCCTGTGTCTGGGCACTGCTGGGAGGACTCTGCACCCACCCCTCGTGTGTCTGGGCACTGCTGGGAGGACTCTGCATCCACCCCTCCTGTGTCTGGGCACTGCTGGGAGTGATAGGCACCCACCCCTCATATGTCTGGGCACTACTGGGAGGACTGTGCACCCACCTCTCCTGTGTCTGGGCACTGCTGGGAGGACTCTGCACCCACCCCTCCTGTGTCTGGGCACTGCTGGAGGACTCTGCACCCACCCCTCCAGTGTCTGGGCACATATGGGAGTGATAGGCACCCACCCCTCATATGTCTGGGCACTGCTGGGAGGACTCTGCACCCACCCCTCCTGTGTCTGGGCACTGCTGGGAGTGATAGGCACCCACCCCTCATATGTCTGGGCACTGCTGGGAGGACTCTGCACCCACCCCTCCTGTGTCTGGGCACTGCTGGGAGGACTCTGCACCCGCCCCTCCTGTGTCTGGGAACTGCTGGGAGGACTCTGCACCCACCCCTCCTGTGTCTGGGCACTGCTGGGAGTGATAGGCACCCACCCCTCATATGTCTGGGCACTGCTGGGAGGACTGTGCACCCACCTCTCCTGTGTCTGGGCACTGCTGGGAGGACTCTGCACCCACCCCTCCTGTGTCTGGGCACTGCTGGGAGGACTCTGCACCCACCCCTCCTGTGTCTTGGCACTGCTGGGAGGACTCTGCACCCCCCCTCCTGTGTCTGGGCACTGCTGGGAGTGACAGGGACATAACTCTGCCCTGCAAGTACTAAGCGCCTCATAAAGCTACCTACTTCTCTTCCTAAATTACGCTGCTATTTTATTGCTATTGCTATTTTGCACATCACTAGGTTCCTCGCACCTTCGTTAGAAGCTGGGAACTTGGGGGACGGTTTTGATTGGGGTCACGCACAGCATCTTTTATTGTAATTTATGGCATTTTTATTACGTTTTAAACTGTGTTTTTAACCAGTATTGTACTCACTGTTTACTGATTCTGTTGCTGGTGTTGGGGCCACCCCGTTCCGTCACGGCTGCTGTGCCGATTGAGCGGAGGGCGGACCCTGCAACACTCAGCCATACCGCCTCCCTCTTTCCGCTTCCGGTGGCTCGCGATTTGGCGCTCACCGGAAGGGTTCATAAACACCTATGGGGCGGACGCGCAGCGGACATAACTCTGCCCTGCAAGTACTAAGCGCCTCATAAAGCTACCTACTTCTCTTCCTAAATTACGCTGCTATTTTATTGCTATTGCTATTTTGCACATCACTAGGTTCCTCGCACCTTCGTTAGAAGCTGGGAACTTGGGGGACGGTTTTGATTGGGGTCACGCACAGCATCTTTTATTGTAATTTATGGCATTTTTATTACGTTTTAAACTGTGTTTTTAACCAGTATTGTACTCACTGTTTACTGATTCTGTTGCTGGTGTTGGGGCCACCCCGTTCCGTCACGGCTGCTGTGCCGATTGAGCGGAGGGCGGACCCTGCAACACTCAGCCATACCGCCTCCCTCTTTCCGCTTCCGGTGGCTCGCGATTTGGCGCTCACCGGAAGGGTTCATAAACACCTATGGGGCGGACGCGCAGCGGACATAACTCTGCCCTGCAAGTACTAAGCGCCTCATAAAGCTACCTACTTCTCTTCCTAAATTACGCTGCTATTTTATTGCTATTGCTATTTTGCACATCACTAGGTTCCTCGCACCTTCGTTAGAAGCTGGGAACTTGGGGGACGGTTTTGATTGGGGTCACGCACAGCATCTTTTATTGTAATTTGTGGCATTTTTATTACGTTTTAAACTGTGTTTTTAACCAGTATTGTACTCACTGTTTACTGCTTCTGTTGCTGGTGTTGGGGCCGCCCCGTTCCGTCACGGCTGCTGTGCTGATTGAGCGGAGGGCGGACCCTGCAACACTCAGCCATACCGCCTCCCTCTTTACGCTTCCGTTGGCTCGCGATTTGGCGCTCACCGGAAGGGTTCATAAACACCTATGGGGCGGACGCGCGCAGCGGGCGCGCCGCTGGCGCGCCAAAGGCGCGCCTAAGGCAAGCCCGTCTGCGCCCGTCCACGCCAAGTCCGTGCCCAGGGCCCCGTATAGTTCATCCTCACCAGCGAAATATACGAGCAGTGCTTTACACGCCCTGCGACTTCCTAGGTAGTCGACTTGCTGTATCTTACATCCCGGGGAAATGGTAACTAAATGCGCCTGTGGATTCGCTCTCCCCCCCCCCTTACCAGTGAGGGCATTTCGTGCCTATGAGCAGTCAGAGGAGACCCTGCCACAGGTCCAGCCTGTTTTCCAAAGCGGACTCATCAATGCTAGGTCCTTGGGCAAACACAAGTACGAAATTGCTCATATGATAGAACACCTGGCTCTAGACATATTATTCATAACAGAGACTTGGGCAGATGCAGCATCTGACCCCGATTTTATCACGGCCATACCCACGGGATATAAAGTGATCAGGGAAGATAGGCCTGTTAAGCGTGGGGGTGGAGTCGCTATTATCTTTAGGGACCAGTTTCCGTCAGCTCATTATTCCATCTCCTCCTCCCTCTATGAAGGCCTCCACTTCTCGCTTACACTTCATCCCAAATTAACGCTTAAGGGAATTCTTCTCTACCGCCCACCTGGCCTCGCACTATGTTTTTAACCAACTTGGGTAGTCTATTTGAATCAACTATTTTAAATTCCGATTTTATTATCCTTGGGGATTTTAACTTTTATTTGGAGGATGCAGGGAACAAAGATACGGCAGAGCTATTGGATAGTTTTGGTACCTTTGGACTCTCACAATTGGTGCAATCCCCCACACATACTGCTGGGCACACACTAGATGGTGTGTTCTCCTCAGTTCCGGGTCTTATGATCAAGGATACACTTCCTTTAATTTGGTCAGACCACTCCCTAATTAAATTCACGCTTCCCATGCCCAGTGAACCCAAGGAGGTTGCCAGTAAACACTCTGCCTCTGTTGGGCCAGCATGGAACAAAGCAGAATTACCATCCTTTAAGGCTCTGCTAGAATCCTCCTATCCTTCCATACAGGACCAGGTAGACCCGGCTGTGGACAGCTACACTAATTGGTTACAGGATGCAGCGAATGCTTCAGTCCCCCGAAGAAAGCTCTCAGCTAACAGGTCTACACCTTCCGCCCCCTGGTTCACCGACTGTCTTCGTCTTGAAAAACAGCACTGTCGTTGCTTAGAAAGACGATGGCGGATAAACTATGATGAGTTACAGAAATTAGCATATAAGACTGCATTATCCAACTACAAAAAACTCCTCATATCTGAAAAAAAAGATATTTTACCTCCCAGATCGAGTCTGCTACCAACTCCTCTAAAGAATTGTTTGCAGTGATCAATAAGCTCTCGACACCTATTAATTCAGGCAGGAGAGTCAACCAGGAATTCTGCAACGAGGTGGCCGAGGTTTTTAAATCTAAGGTTTTAGATATTTTTAATGCTTTTAGGGAAGTTTCTGACCCCAGCCCAGTTTTATTCCCAAACAGCCCAAGCACCAACAAGCATCCACCATTTGTGTTCTCCGCTGTCTCGATAGACATAGTGAGAGACTTTGTCCTTCAAGCCAAGTCGGGCTCACCTTTAGACCCCTGCCCCCCAAGGGTCTATCAAGAACTGGCACATTCAGTGAGTCCTCCACTCACCGATATTTACAACCTGATGTTCTCCTCTGGTGCTTTCCCGACTAGCTGGAAGCAGACTTCCATTTTACCTTTATTAAAAAAAAACACTCTTGATGCGACTAACCCCACCAACTATCGGCCCATTGCCAGACTGCCGCTGCCAGCAAAGATAGTGGACAAAATAATGAACAACCAATTGTCCCTATTTATCAATGCCAATGGCCTCTTGGATCATACCCAATTTGGCTTCCGTAAGGATCATAGTACAGAGTTGGCATTGATTAAAGCCTCCGAGGAGATCAGGGCAGTTATGGATGGCGGAGGTGCAGCAGCTCTGGTGCTCCTCGACCTCTCTGCGGCATTTGATACGGTGGATCATCGCCTTCTGCAGAGATGTTTGGAGAAGCTAGGATTAGGAGATTCAGCACGAGCACTTATAGACTCCTTTCTTGCCGATCGAACCTCCACTGTATCCATGGATGGTTTTAATTCAGATTTCTACACACTTCCCTGCGGTGTCCCACAAGGGAGCTCTTTAAGCCCTACACTATTCAACATATATGTTTCTGAGCTAGCACCCCTTATTCGGGACTTTGGTTTCAGTCTGACCACCTATGCCGATGACACTCAGATTGTGGTGGCAGCTTCCAAATACCAACAGTCTCCGGCCCCGCAGTTCAGGAGTTGCATGAGCGCAATTAATAAGTGGATGGCAGCACATTGCCTGAGACTCAACTCCAGTAAAACAGAAGTCCTAATTTTCGGCAGCATTCAGCCCCCTTGGAATGATCTGTGGTGGCCCGTCGAGTTGGGTTCCCCGCCCAACCCGGTGGTTAAGGCAAAGAACCTGGGCGTGCTTATGGATGCCAAACTCACTTTCCATCACCACATAAATGCGGTAGTATCGGCATCGCACTTTCTTATCAAAAAAATCAGGAAAATCTTTCCTTACATTCCTAATCACACCAAGAGAACAGTAGTCTCCTGCCTTATCTCTTCTAGGCTTGACTACTGCAACGTTCTTTTCCTGAACGCCCAGAAGCAACATCTGCATAAACTGCAGATGATCCAGAACTCAGCAGCTCGTCTCATACTGGATGTTCCTAAATATCACTCTGTCTCCAAGGAAATCCGCTATCTTCACTGGCTTCCTATTAAGGGTGGGCGTAGTTCGCGAAGTAGCACTTCGTGAAGCTACGCAAAGTGAAGTTCGCACTACGCGAGCTACGCGTAGCACTTCGCGAACTGCAAAGTAACATGTTCGCACTGTGCAAGATGTTGTTTTCAATGATTGCACAGTGCGGACAAGCAACCGGCACTGTGCAATCATTGAAAATGGCATCTTGCACAGTGCGAGCTGTAGTTTTCTGCTGCTCGAGTAGATTTTTACTCGAGCTGCAGCTTTCTCAATGCGAACTGGCAGTTTCTCATCGCGAGCGGTCGCGAGCATACGCGACCCCTCGCAATGAGAAACCTGACCTTCTCGCGTTGGGAATCTCGCCGGGAGGTTTATTTTCCATGCTCGCGATCGCGAACAAGGAAAAAGTCTCGCCAGGATGTCATTTTGCTTGCTCGCGGTCGCCAACTTGACGTTGAGGACCGCGAGCAAGCAAAAAATGACCGCAGCACTACGCAACACTACGCTACGCGTGTTCGCACTGTGCTACGTGCAGTTCGCGTAGTGCGAAGTAGCGCGAACTTCGCAAACTACGCGAGCGTAGCGTAGTGCTTCGCCCAGGCCTACTTCCTATACCTCAGCGTATTGATTTCAAAGCCCTGTGTATTGTCTTTAAGGCTTTGCATGGTATCGGTCCTTCTTTCTTGCAGGATCATTTTTCTTGGTATTGTCCCACCAGACAGCTGCGGTCCACTGGAGCTCGATTACTTGTTGTTCCAAGAACTTTCAAAGCCCACTGGGGTGGACGCAGTTTCTTTTACGGAGCGTCTAAATTGTGGAACACTCTTTCCTTTTACCTCAGAAATGCTAGCTCCCTGACTACTTTCAGGAAACAATTGAAAACTTGGCTCTTCCAGCATTAGGGGCAAAGTAGTCTTGTATCTCTGTTATGTCTAGCGCCAAGACACCCCCGGGTATACGTGCGCTCTATAAGTTCCTGTAACATAACATAACATAACATAGGCACCCACCCCTCATATGTCTGGGCACTGCTGGGAGGACTCTGCACCCACCCCTCCTGTGTCTGGGCACTGCTGGGAGGACTCTGCACCCACCCCTCCTGTGTCTGGGCACTGCTGGGAGTGATAGGCACCCACCCCTCATATGTCTGGGCACTGCTGGGAGGACTCTGCACCCACCCCTCCTGTGTCTGGGCACTGCTGGGAGTGATAGGCACCTACCCCTCATATGTCTGGGCACTGCTGGGAGGACTCTGCACCCACCCCTCTTGTGTCTGGGCACTGCTGGGAGGACTCTGCACCCACCCCTCCTGTGTCTGGGCACTGCTGGGAGGACTCTGCACCCACCCCTCCTGTGTCTGGGCACTGCTGGGAGTGATAGGCACCCACCCCTCATATGTCTGGGCACTGCTGGGAGGACTCTGCACCCATCCCTCCTGTGTCTGGGCACTGCTGGGAGGACTCTGCACCCACCCCTCCGGTGTCTGGGCACTGCTGGGAGGACTCTGCACCCACCCCTCCTGTGTCTGGGCACTGCTGGGAGTGATAGGCACCCACCCCTCATATGTCTGGGCACTGCTGGGAGGACTCTGCACCCACCCCTCCTGTGTCTGGGCACTGCTGGGAGTGATAGGCACCCACCCCTCAAATGTCTGGGCACTGCTGGGAGAACTCTGCACCCACCCCTCCTGTGTCTGGGCACTACTGAGAGGACTCTGCACCCGACCCTCCTGTGTTTGGGAACTGCTGGGAGGACTCTGCACCCACCCCTCCTGTGTCTGGGCACTGCTGGGAGTGATAGGCACCCACCCCTAATATGTCTGGGCACTACTGGGAGGACTGTGCACCCACCTCTCCTGTGTCTGGGCACTGCTGGGAGGACTCTGCACCCACCCCTCCTGTGTCTGGGCACTGCTGGGAGGACTCTGCACCCACCCCTCCTGTGTCTGGGCACTGCTGGGAGTGATAGGCACCCACCCCTCATATGTCTGGGCACTGCTGGGAGGACTCTGCACCCACCCCTCCTGTGTCTGGGCACTGCTGGGAGTGATAGGCACCTACCCCTCATATGTCTGGGCACTGCTGGGAGGACTCTGCACCCACCCCTCCTGTGTCTGGGCACTGCTGGGAGTGATAGGCACCCACCCCTCATATGTCTGGGCACAGCTGTGAGGACTCTGCACCCACCCCTCCTGTGTCTGGGCACTGCTGGGAGGACTTTGCACCCACCCCTCCTGTGTCTGGGCACTGCTGGGAGGACTCTGCATCTACCCCTCCTGTGTCAGGGCACTGCTGGGAGGACTCTGCCCCCTCCTGTGTCTGGGCACTGCTGGGAGGACTCTGCACACACCCCTCCTGTGTCTGGGCACTGCTGGGAGGACTATGCACCCACCTCTCCTGTGTCTGGGCACTGCTGGGAGTGATAGGCACCCACCCCTCAGATGTCTGGGCACTTCTGGGAGGACTCTGCACCCACCCCTCCTGTGTCTGGGCACTGCTGGGAGGACTCTGCACCCACCCCTCCTGTGTCTGGGCACTGCTGGGAGTGATAGGCACCCACCCCTCATATGTATGGGCACTGCTGAGAGGACTCTGCACCCACCCCTCCTGTGTCTGGGCGCTGCTGGGAGGACTCTGCACCCACCCCTCCTGTGTCTGGGCACTGCTGGGAGTGATAGGCACCCACCCCTCATATGTCTGGGCACTGCTGGGAGGACTCTGCACCCACCACTCCTGTGTCTGGGCACTGCTGGGAGGACTCTGCACCCACCCCTCCTGTGTCTGGGCACTGCTGGGAGTGATAGGCACCCACCCCTCATATGTCTGGGCACTGCTGGGAGGACTCTGCACCCACCCCTCCTGTGTCTGGGCACTGCTGGGAGAGATAGGCACCCACCCCTCATATGTCTGGGCACTGCTGGGAGGACTCTGCACCCACCCCTCCTGTGTCTGGGCACTGCTGGGAGGACTCTGCACCCACCCCTCCTGTGTCTGGACACTGCTGGGAGTGATAGGCACCCACCCCTCATATGTCTGGGCACTGCTGGGAGGACTCTGCTCCCACCCATCCTGTGTCTGGGCACTGCTGGGAGGACACTGCACCCACCCCCCCAGTGTCTGGGCACATATGGGAGTGATAGGCACCCAACCCTCATATGTCTGGGCACTGCTGGATGGACTCTGCTCCCACCCCTCCTGTGTCTGGGCACTGCTGGGAGTGATAGGCACCCACCCCTTATATGTCTGGGCACTGCTGGGAGGACTCTGCACCCACCCCTCCTGTGTCTGGGCACTGCTGGGAGGACTCTGCACCCGCCCCTCCTGTGTCTGGGAACTGCTGGGAGGACTCTGCACCCACCCCTCCTGTGTCTGGGCACTGCTGGGAGTGATAGGCACCCACCCCTCATATGTCTGGGCACTGCTGGGAGGACTGTGCACCCACCTCTCCTGTGTCTGGGCACTGCTGGGTGGACTCTGCACCCACCCCTCCTGTGTCTTGGCACTGCTGGGAGGACTCTGCACCCACCCCTCCTGTGTCTGGGCACTGCTGGGAGTGATAGGCACCCACCCCTCATATGTCTGGGCACTGCTGGGAGGACTCTGCACCCACTCCTCCTGTGTCTGGGCACTGCTGGGAGGACTCTGCACCCACCCCTCCTGTGTCTGGGCGCTGCTGGGAGGACTCTGCACCCACCCCTCCTGTGTCTGGGCACTGCTGGGAGTGATAGGCACCCACCCCTCATATGTCTGGGCACTGCTGGGAGGACTCTGCACCCACCCCTCCTGTGTCTGGGCACTGCTGGGAATGATAGGCACCCACCCCTCATATGTCTGGGCACTGCTGAGAGGACTCTGCACCCACCCCTCCTGTGTCTGGGCGCTGCTGGGAGGACTCTGCACCCACCCCTCCTGTGTCTGGGCACTGCTGGGAGGACTCTGCACCCACCCCTCCTGTGTCTGGGCACTGCTGGGAGTGATAGGCACCCACCCCTCATATGTCTGGGCACTGCTGGGAGGATTCTGCACCCACCCCTCCTGTGTCTGGGCACTGCTGGGAGAGATAGGCACCCACCCCTCATATGTCTGGGCACTGCTGGGAGGACTCTGCACCCACCCCTCCTGTGTCTGGGCACTGCTGGGAGGACTCTGCACCCACCCTCCCTGTGTCTGGACACTGCTGGGAGTGATAGGCACCCACCCCTCATATGTCTGGGCACTGCTGGGAGGACTGTGCACCCACCTCTCCTGTGTCTGGGCACTACTGGAAGGACTCTGCACCCACCCCTCCTGTGTCTGGGCACTGCTGGGTGGACTATGCACCCACCCCTCCTGTGTCTGGGCACTGCTGGGAGTGATAGGCACCCACCCCTCATATGTCTGGGCACTGCTGGGAGGACTCTGCACCCACCCCTCCTGTTTCTGGGCACTGCTGCGAGTGATAGGCACCTACCCCTCATATGTCTGGGCACTGCTGGGAGGACTCTGCACCCACCCCTCCTGTGTCTGGGCACTGCTGGGAGGACTCTGCACCCACCCCTCCTGTGTCTGGGCACTGCTGGGAGGACTCTGCACTAGGCCTGGGCGAAGCACTACGCTACGCTCGCGTAGTTTGCGAAGTTCGCGCTACTTCGCACTACGCGAACTGCACGTAGCACAGTGCGAACACGCGTAGCGTAGTGTTGCGTAGTGCTGCGGTCATTTTTTGCTTGCTCGCGGTCCTCAACGTCAAGTTGGCGACCGCGAGCAAGCAAAATGACATCCTGGCGAGACTTTTTCCTTGTTCGTGATCGCGAGCATGGAAAATAAACCTCCCGGCGAGATTCCCAACGCGAGAAGGTCAGGTTTCTCATTGCGAGGGGTCGCGTATGCTCGCGACCGCTCGCGATGAGAAACTACCAGTTCGCGTTGAGAAAGCTGCAGCTCGAGTAAAAATCTACTCGAGCAGCAGAAAACTACAGCTCGCACTGTGCAAGATGCCATTTTCAATGATTGCACAGTGCCGGTTGCTTGTCCGCACTGTGCAATCATTGAAAACAACATCTGGCACAGTGCGAACATGTTACTTCGCAGTTCGCGAAGTGCTACGCGTAGCTCGCGTAGTGCGAACTTCACTTTGCGTAACTTCGCGAAGTGCTACTTCGCGAACTACGCCCACCCTTACTTTGCACCCACCCCTCCTGTGGCTGGGCACTGCTGGGAGTGATAGGCACCCGCCCCTCATATGTCTGGGCACTGCTGGGAGGACTCTGCACCCACCCCTCCTGTGTCTGGGCACTGCTGGGAGGACTCCGCACCCACCCCTCCTGTGTCTGGGCACTGCTGGGAGGACTCTGCATCCACCCCTCCTGTGTCTGGGCACTGCTGGGAGGACTCTGCACCCTCCTGTGTCTGGGCACTGCTGGGAGGACTCTGCACCCACCCCTCCTGTGTCTGGGCACTGCTGGGAGGACTCTGCATCCACCCCTCCTGTGTCTGGGCACTACTGGGAGGACTCTGCACCCACCCCTCCTGTGTCTGGGCACTGCTGGGAGCACTCTGCACCCACCCCTCCTGAGTCTGGGCACTGCTGGAAGGACTCTGCACCCACCCCTCCTGTGTCTGGGCACTGCTGGGAGTGATAGGCACCCACCCCTCATATGTCTGGGCACTGCTGGGAGGACTCTGCACCCACCCCTCCTGTGTCTGGGCACTGCTGGGAGGACTCTGCACCCACCCCTCCTATGTCTGGGCACTGCTGGGAGTGATAGGCACCCACCCCTCATATGTCTGGGCACTGCTGGGAGGACTCTGCACTCACCCCTCCTTGTCTGGGCACTGCTGGGAGGACTATGCACCCACCCCTCCTGTGTCTGGGCACTGCTGGGAGTGATAGGCACCCACCCCTCCTGTGTCTGGGCACTACTGAGAGGACTCTGCACCCACCCCTCCTGTGTCTGGGCACTGCTGGGAGTGATAGGCACCCACCCCTCATATGTCTGGGCACTGCTGGGAGGACTCTGCACCCACCTCTCCTGTGTCTGGGCACTGCTGGGAGGACTCTGCACCCACCCCTCCTGTGTCTGGGCACTGCTGGGGCTGATGGCCACACACCCCTATGTGTCTGTCCACTGGCGTGGTGCGACCCATACCCACTCTCTTAAGGCGTGGGTACGTGCCGTACCACCATTGTTGGGGTGACGTAGGGGTACGGCCCATACCCACGCCTTAAGAGCGGGGGTATGGGTCATACCACGCACACCCCTACGTCACCCAAACAATGGCGGTACGGCCCGTACCCACGTCCCAAAGGCATGGGTACGAGCCGTACCGCCATTGTTGGGGTGCCGTAGGGGTACGGCCCGTACCCACGCCTTAAGAGCGTGGGTGCGGGTCGTACCACGCCCACCCCTACGTCACCCCAACAATGGTGGTACGGCTGGTACCCACATCCCAAAGGCATCGGTACGAGCCGTACCGCCATTGTTGGGGTGCCGTAGGGGTACGGCCCGTACCCACGCCTTAAGAGCGTGGGTACGGGTCGTACCAAGCCCACCCCTACGTCACCCCAACAATGGCGGTACGGCCCATACCCATGTCCCAAAGGCATGGGTACGGGTCGTACCACGCCCACCCCTACGTCACCCCAACAATGGCAGTACGGCCCGTACCCACGTCCCAAAGGCATGGGTACGGGTCGTACCACGCCCACCCCTACGTCACCCCAACAATGGCGGTACAGCCCATACCCACGTCCCCAAGGCATGGGTACGGGCCGTACCGCCATTGTTGGGGTGACGTAGTGGTGGGCGTGGTACGACCCGTACCCACGCTCTTAAGGCGTGGGTACGGTGCGTACCACAATTGTTGTGTTGCCGGTTCGCATCCATGTCGACTTCTGTTGTGTGGGACGCAGGCCTTGGTGGAGACGCCCCCACCCCCCGAAGTGACCATGCCCTGGGGGTCAGGTATGTACAGGGCATATATGAATTTTGACTTGGGTGGGGGTTATGTTTCCTGCCCCTGCCCCCCCCCTTTGCCCCTGGGTGTTGTTCTGACCTTCTGCGGCATCTTCGTCCGTTCCTGTACACCAGGTGGACTGCTATGAGGGCCGGGATGACACGTAGGTTGGGGTCCATGGCTGTCCGACGCGTACAGGTGCTCCTTCTGCGCGTCGTCCTGATTTCCCGGCAGTTTTTGGCTGCCGTAAAATATTATCCGTGCGGAGTGACGTGGGCACAAATCGTACTTGCTGGTTCGTGAAACGCTGCCTGACTCCGTCCGGACGTCACGCCCGCGGTGTCCCGGATCCGATTTGTATGTTACTTTTTTGCCGGTTGGTGTTTTGTACGAATCGTACGGAAACGGTGTTTCTGTACGAATCGTACTTGCGGGTTTGTAAGGTTTTTTTCCCGGGTACGGGTCGGACGGAGAAAACGCTCCGTCCGACGATTCGTACCCGGTTTTTCCAGGATCGGGATCGACACCAAAATGTGCCATTTCTGTGCCTGAAAAATTACGGAGTCTATTCGTTTTCAAACTGGTATTTGAACCAAATGCTTTGGTTTTCACTAACGAGGTGAAATTAGCTTTTGAATTCTGCACCCTACACCTTATCTGTGACAAGGCCAGAATTTTATTTCTTTCAGAATTCTCGAGAAATGTGTGAAGTTCTCGCTTCCGAGATTTCTGCATTACAAGAATTTCAAGAAATTCCACACGATTTGTGAAACATTGCATGCTCTTCAATCACAGATGAAAGATTGACATATGTCCCGCAGCAGTAAAACCATGACCAGAGAGAAATATTCTCTTGGAACCAGTCTTCTGCAGACATGTCATGTGAACTTTGAACAAAAGGTTTGTCCTCACACTCTGGTTTCACTCTAGATACCAGAAAGTGCAATTAACAAAATCTCACATTATTCCAAGCATTTTTCTCAGGGCCGGACTGACCGTAGCGGCCCCGGGCAATATCCCGGTGCGCCGTACGGGTGGGGCCGGTTTTGGGCCCCGGGGGGCCGTATTTGGTATTTGCAAAATCGGCCCTGTAACAAAATCGGCAGAAAACCGGCCCTGGCAAAGAGGGGTGGGGGGGGCGGCCGAGCACTTTGTCAGGGCCGGTTTTGGTTTCCAGTCCAGCCCTGATTTTTCTATAAATTTTCACTCGATTTTGAAAAAAATCGAATTTCGCAATCTTGCCCACCCCTACGAGTTTGATGCATAACCCCACATCTCACTGAGGCATATGACAAGTTGCACTCAAAGATTTTGGGGGCTTCTTTTACACTATTGTTTGTAATGGTGTTTATGAATACGTTATTTCTATGAGCCATTTTCTGAGATAACTTACTTTCCTGTGGCCTTCTGACACAATGCTGCCCAACAGGTGACCAAAACGCTTTCTGGTATTGCATAATGAGGGACCCCCTCTGGAGAATTATACTTTCAGGCCATGGAGAAGAGGGGGAAAAAGACAAAAAGTACTAGCTGCACTCCCTCATGGCCTATCTAATGATTCCACTAAGGATTTAATCACCAATGGGCTCAATGACACATTAAATCATATCCTTAACACTCAGGTAAAATTCAATTCTCATTTCTTTTATTATTTCATTTCTTTATATACTTCATAACTTTTTATATTTTTTCTTCTCTTTTTTTCAATTTTTTTAAAAATTTCATTTTCCAAAAACAGACACATAACAGACAGAAACATCAATCCTGTTAGTACATCAAATATATATAATACACATTTTCATGTATAAAATTACTTAACAAAACAAAGCCCTGGAAAACACATAAGTACATCAATTTCACACAAACCAATCAAACACATTCAGACTCACACAGACTCCATACAAATTGCATCTGAATAAGGGGGAGATTGCAGATGGTGAAAGGATCTCCACCACCAGATTGGATCTTATACTCAAAAAAGGGGGGAAGGCTAATCTGAACAAACGGTCGACGCGCGTTTCGGTGGTGTAGGGAGAATAATTAAAGCACCTTCATCAGGACCTTTCCAGATACCCACATAACTCTCATAACACCCAGGGAACAACACACAAAAAGGGAAAAGTGTATAAGGCCAGTGGCCGTAAATCAGTTTTTGCGCTTACAAGTATGAATACTTGTCTGTTTATTTTCCCTAAAAAAACTCTTGACTTCACTGTATATCTGAATTAGAACTAGTGCTACAGGCATTTGCTTCTGGTAGACTGGTATTGTTGGGATAGAGTTTGTCAAATTTCGTGGGTAAGGTGTGGCTGTGGGCAGGGTTAGTCACATCTGCACTTGCATGTATCTGCACTAGTGTGTTCTTCAAGCTGCACACTAGTCACGCTACCATACCCATCTTCACTCTATGCCACTGTGGTGCAGAATAGAGTGGTGTAGAGTGAAATGGGTTACAGTAATGTAGGGTGGTAAATAAGAGTTCACTCCAGACATCTCCTCTGTAAGGCGAGTGACATACCATGAGTAGCAATGAAAGAATGAAGACCAGAAGGAGACTGTAGGCAAACCGGTGGGCTTTTGTGATGAAAACAGGCCATATTCACTTCACAAACACAGGCAGGTTAAGTAAATTATTTGTAAGTGGATAAGAACTAGCCAACACAGGATAAAAGAGGGTAAATAGAGCTAGAATAGTGCCAACTTAATTGAAAATCACCTTTTTGGGACTGTGTGGTGACCCATTGACGTGTCTGCATGCCATATGAGGCCCAAATATTTAAGGATCTGTGGGTTCTGGTTAGACTTGAGAGCAAATTGGATGTCTGAAGGAATGATGCTGTTAGTGGGAGGTGGGATCTGATGGTTTTGCAGAGACTGCCACTGTACTATGCCACCCACAGTCTTTCAGGGCCCGCAGAGCCCAAAAAAGGCACCTGATGGATAGATGAGGGTGTCTAGATGTGGATCAATTGCTGAATGAGGTACCTGATAATCACTTGGGGGAAGTCTGAGGTCAACTGTGCTCTACGATCTCTGAGGTTATGCATAGGATCTCTGATGGATGGTCTGGGATGTCAATAAATTTAGGAGTGGGCATCCCAAGAGTCTCTGTGGCTTGGCCAAGGCTCTCTGAGGGCCAAAGGGAGACATTTAAGGGCATTCCAATGGTATCTGAGAGACATTAGGGTTTTGAATGATGAGGCAAGATGTCTGATAGACAGCTAAAGCGGGTGAGATGATCATTGTTGAAGGCAAGATGTAAGTGGTTTATGCCAGGTGATTCTCTGAAGAAAGCCATGGAGGTATTTAAAAATCATGTCTAATTGATAAGGGCCGGCTGAGTGTCATTGAGAGCTATCTGACTGTATCTGAAGGCAAGACACAATCCTTTATAAGTTGGCCTTCGCATTTACCATGTTTTGTTCAATCAACTGTGCTTAAACGTCTATAACTTGTCATTACATTTGTCACCAGTTCCTCCTGATCATTTCCACAAGGCATCAGGACCAGCCACATGAATAAAGGCGCCATGGCATTTTAAACAATCCCCTCATACCAGTAATATTGGCTACATCTCTACAATACAATTGGGAATGCCTCCTGTGTGCTGCTGTAGAAACAGCTCCCCTGTGCCCGGATAGTTCAGAAGATCATGTCGGCAAATATAGCTGGTGCTGCTGCAAAAAAATCCCTGGTACCAGTTGGAAATTTAGAAATGTTTTTTTTTGTTGAGGGCCTGAACTGAAGTTGCTGGGAGCCCTCCTACAACTTGAATGTGTGGGTTGATGTATGAGGAGCCAGTGTGGAGGATCTGGAGTCTTCGAGCTTCATGAAATGGACGAAATTGACCTCCTAAAACAGGATCCCATGAGGTAGTAGATGTCAATTATACTTAAAACAGATGGGACCTTAGTGGCTTAATAGAAGTGTTTTTCCCTCTGTGAGCTTTTTAGCATGAATGTCAAGGCTGCAACAAGAAGGCATAATTGGCAGATCTGACTTCCTAGGGCCATTAAGTCTTACCCTCCTCGTGAGTGGTGCACATCACTGCTACCATTTAGACTTGTTTCTTTTATTTATTATATAGTCATTTATTTGGATGTTTTTCATGGCACAAATTAAATCCAATATGTCTCAACTTATGTTGTCATGCCAGCGTTCCTAAAGAAGGTCTCTCATTGGCCAATGTTACCTGAAAACAAGAGCTTGGAGCCATGTTGGTGGGTGTTTCTCAAGAACTTACCAACTAACTCCTTGTGTCATTTCTGAGCGAGGTTTCTCGGCTCCTGAGCCTCTGCCCTGTATTGGATGGCATTTCTCATGCCCGCCAAGAGCACAGGTGCCAATGATCCCAGATGGTTAGTGCAGACAAAGGTTACCAAAGAGGTGTCAAATAAAAGAAATGGCCCAAACGTGGTTGATCAGTGCCTTGGTGAGTATATCTAGTAATGTTTGCTTCTGTACGAGGACAGGGCCGACAAACTGCATTCCAGGCGCCATTGCTAAGTGATGACATGAGAAGCGTGACACTTCCAAAAAAGGCTGGCATCTCCGCAGGCAGGAAGGGCGGCTCTTCTCTTTCGAGCTGTGATTTGCCTCCCTGACAAATCCTGACTCACAATGCAATGTAAAAATAATATTTAACCATTACGTGACATTTATGTTTTGCGGTAAGAAACAAGGTTATGTATTTTGAATATGTTTTGCTTGAAAGCCCAGTTTAACTTTGCCTCCTGCATGCTTTCTCATTCTTTCTGATGCACTATTGGTCAGAGAAGACCTCGTTTCAAAAATGACAACCATAATTAACAAAATCGTGGCATCGGAATGTAATAATATTTGTTTTTATTTGCAGGAACAGAGCATGTTGGGGCATATTAGCAAGGTTTTTTTTATCGCCGGCTATCGCTGGATTTTATCGCAGAGATAACGCGTTATCATCAACGTTTATCTCAAAGGCGATATTAAATCCAGCGACAGCGGCGAGTCCCAACAATAACATGAGATATCCAGCGATAAAAATCCCATCGCTAATGGAAATCTTGCTAATAGGCAGGTGAGGACTTAACCGTAGAATCCACCTCCCATTGACTATAACGCGTAAGTCAGGTTTCTACCAGGTGTAAAATCTAAGCGATAAACGTGGTTAGCGTGCGGTTTTTTATCGCTTCGCGGGCCTTGGTATTAGGCGGAAGGTGTGTTTGCGACTGCTTTCAGGCTCTTTCAAGTTGGGAACGCCTCCATTGCATGTCATTAGCGATAAATATCGCTGACATGCAAAGCGGCACCCAAAACGGTTGCTTTCGCCATAAAGCTGTCACTAACAGTTGTTAGAGACAGCTTGCTGATAGGGCGATAAAAATATTGCTGCTTTAGCGGGAAACAGTGCCACTAAAGCGGCGATACTGTCCTTGCTAATATGCCCCGCTGTTCTTTAGCACATCTCACAGACTTTGAAACGTTTCCTAGACAGCAGTAGATACACAGGACCAGACTCGATACCAAAAGCAGCCCGTGCAAAATGTGTCCTCCCAGATTCTTAATTGTGTGGAGAGAGGATTTGGGAGTGGGGTTATTTCTTCTCAAGAAACCTTTGAAAAAAGTGTGAAAATAATGCATTCTACAACATATTTTTCTTCATATGCAACGTTTTCCCATCTCTCCTATTTTCTCCCCACTCCTCATTTCTTCTCTCATGATTCTCATGCTTTTTTCCCAATCCCTCCTCTTCCGTCTTTAACCTGCATGACTGTCAGGGGTTTACAGGAATGCATGATTAGTGACATACATGGAGAGGACCATTGTCCCTGCATAAAGCGTATTCACGCATCCTTTAGGTCAAGAGAAGTCAGGAGTGAAGCTTATGGACGGTAATTAAACGTCAGTGCACAAGAAAGAGATAAAAAAGGAAATCACTTCATAAGTCTTGAGGGGAACTTCTGGGGCAATGTTGGAAGTGGCAATATAACATCTTCTGCACTAGTTTAGATGCCTGGCAACATTCCTAGTTGTTCTGGCTTCGTTTG
The DNA here is from genome assembly GCF_964204655.1 of Triturus cristatus. Lineage (NCBI taxonomy): Eukaryota > Metazoa > Chordata > Amphibia > Caudata > Salamandridae > Triturus > Triturus cristatus. The sequence goes on along the minus strand of NC_140584.1, from coordinate 424,470,054 downwards.
TTGCCCCGTAGTTTATCACAGACTGTGTCCCTGTGTGTTTGGCGTGTTTCCCCTGGTTGGTTCCCTCTACCTTTCCTCTGACCCCACCATGAATCTCTGTCATATGGGCTTATGCTAAACCTTATAATTTACCTAATTGAGACTACTTTGAGCTCGGTTACCCTCTCTCGGTGTTCCAGGACTTCTGCACAGGTTCCTGGTCAGATGGAGCTCAATAGCGCTCGTCTGCACGAAGAAGGGGGTAAGTTTACTATTGAACTTCACAAAATATTTGTATGGCATTTACCGTGAGAGAGTACTGGTTACATTGGCTGCATTTCCTTGTAGAGTTTCAAGCAATGGTTTTGTGAAAGGCTTGAGCTGGTATCCGGTACCTGTCCTTAACCAGGGTCTCTGATATCTCCCCCTTCCCTCTTTTTTTCTCTAATTCATAATTGGGAGATGTTTTTCTCATACCATACTCCAGTTGTAACAGATGGATGAGTGGGATTTTTAGGCTACATTTTGGCAAGCTAGATATTTTCCTCACATCATGACAAGGACTTCCACCTCAGCCCCTTTTCTCTGCCCCCTTCCTTCATTCTCTTACTCTCACTCTCTCCTTCTCCCCTCATTTTAGTTGTTTTCTTCCTTCCTCCTATTTTGTCTGTTCTCATCTCCTCTCTCATCCTGCTCCTCCCTTTTCTTCCACCTTTTTTCTTTGCATCCTCCTTCTCTCTTTCATATTTCCCTTTCCTCCTTCCAGTGACCCCTTTTTAAATTGTCAACTCTTTGTCTCGCTTCCCCTTTCTGTCCGCGTCTCTTTTCTCGCCTTTCATCTTTGTCTCACCCATTTATATGTTGAAAGGCGCAGGCAGATACAAGCCATTGAACAACAAGCAGACAAATGAGATGACTCTCAAGCCAACAAATGGGCGGGCTGCAAGACCCTCTATGTTCTTTATGAGCTCACAATATGTCTTTTGCAACCAGACATCTGTGCAGTCTGGTATGTTTGGCCTAAAAATGTGCAATGACCCACACTCACTTTAAGAAATATCCTAGATTGTGTAGAACATTTGTTTTACTTTTCCAAAGAAAGACCACCGATTTGCAGAGCTCTCTTCTGCAAGGTAGCTGCTGACATGAAGATGGGAGCTACCTCTGCACAAACAAACTTGATGACCTGGAGAGTAGCCCTAGATGCTGTGGCTCAGCCAAGGCTGCGTTGACAGATGTTTTGTGAATATGGGCACAGGCTGGCCATATGCTAATTGAGGTCTTTAGTTGGGTATAAAGGTAGCACTGTGAACCTAATGTAGAAGACCCTAGAATAATGCTAATAAGATAACCGGTGGAGCAATGTTTTTATATGAGTCCTCACTAGCACACTTTGCAACCTCTATCCACTCTGTATCACCCATGAGTATTAAAATGATGAAGGTGTTCAACTGGCTCTGCTGACACAAATTCCAAAAAGAACAATCATGACTGAGTGGCACGTTTCTACGGTGCAATGCATACTCATTCCTTAAGCGGGTGTGATGTAGAATTAGTCACAAGGCAAACCCCAAATCTGATTCCATATTTCTGCTGTGTCCACATGACACAGGAGACCAGGAGATGATCAAACATAAAACACCCTTTGTCTTTTTCTATATATTTCCCTACTTCATTATTTGTCCTTTTCACGTTGAAAAGCAATATACAAAAGGGAGTGCTTAGAAAGTCCAATGTTTCACTGAAAGTTCACTTAATCACACTCCTGCGTTATATTGGATCTATAGGAATTCCTACGTTTGAATAATCTGGATTAATATATGATTACGTGAACTTTCAGTTAAAACATTGGACTTCCTAAGCACTCTCTTTTGTATATTGTTTTTTACTTTGATTTATGGTTTCAGAGCTGTAGGGCCATTAGAAGGTTTAGTGCCTGTGCATATTTATTACCAATACAGAACGCCCGTGCGGCCATTGAGAGCCAATGCTGCTATTTTCTGGAATGACCTTCTCACGCTGATTCTGTCATTTCTTGCCCTTGTTTTTACCAAAACTGATTTTTCCCTTATGTATACATTTACTTCATTAATTAGTCACATTGTTTGCTCACTTATGTGTCCTAGATTCCTTCATTAATAATCCTGGTCACATTGTTTGTTCGCTTATGTGTCCTCGATTCCTCCATTCCATTAACTGTCCTTCTCACATCCTTTCATCACTTTCTTGACCTTATTTTCTTAATTATTCATTCTAGTCACATTGATCTCGTCACCATTTCTCCTTCTTACTTTGTTATCTTTATTACTCTTTATTTAAACGAAGGAAAAGGAGAACAAAAAGTGAAAGAAAAATATACATATATATGACAGGCTGGAAACAGGAAGGTACAACTGTTACTCTTCTAGATTCTTTAATTGTCCGAATCTAACAACTGTTCATCTCATCTTCTTGCAACGTTGTTACAATTGTTACAGGCCATTTTTGCTTGGTTTCCTCATTTCCTTTTTCACCTCACATTTTTGCTTTCAGTACATTGCTTCACAGGTGATAAAAGATTGTTGACATTTAGTTCCCTTGTGACATTGTTCCCAACCCTACTTATTGTTGAGTTCATTATTTTTCTTCATCAAACAGTTGTTGTTTTTCCTTATCCTTATCTCACTCTTTATCTTTGTAATTATCCGTCTTTTGGGAGACATAACCCACATCTAGGGATTTAAGTGGGGGTGGGAGGGTCTCTAAAAGCGGCATGGCCTACGTAGTTATAGGTTTGGCTTAACCGTGTAAACTACATTTTTGATTTTCATAGTGTGCCAACTGAATGGTATTTTGGTGTCTCTTTGAGCTTTCTGTTATTGCATCCAGATATAATAACGCAGCAACTGACGTAAACCTAAAAGCACCCAGGACTATTAGCTTCGTCAATGGTTGTCTATGTGAGCTCCAGGGAAAAGGCAAGGATTGGATGACCTGTATACTGAACACCTTTTTAACCCTCTGACATGCACTGTGAAAAACTTGCACTGCCTTCAGCCTCAGCTCTAGATCTCTTAATCGTGACCGTTGTAAAGACCTGGAGACGGCTCATTTCAAAGCATGCACCCTACAAGAGTAATACGCTCAAAGAACAAAACAACAAAAAAAATACAAAAACACAAAGTCTTGGCGATAGCTAACACTTTAAGAGATTGCAAGATCCAGTCACACATGTGAAGTATAAACGGAAACTAAATCACTGCCATGGTTTACCTCAACATTTATTACATTAGTCGTCCAGAAATCGTCAAAGTTTTTCCCATTAAAGTTAAGAACATGAATATAAAGCCCAATAGGGACCCGTTTCAATGTCTGTTTTAAAATACTACTGGGCCTGAGACCCGGAGGGCCCAGGTCCACTTTAAGCCCTGTGCACATCACAAAGTATCAAGGATTTGATTAATATAATACAATGATACAAGGATAAATCAGCCCAAAGAACTGTTGAATGCAGTGATAGTCCAGTCTAAAATTCCCACTACCGGGATGGACTGCCAGCAGCCACTGCTTACCTTGTTTTTGATATCTCCTTGTTCATTTTCCATTCCCTTCTCCAAGAAGTCCCAGGGCCTGTGGTAGCGAGGACACAGCATGCAGCTGCTCAGCTGGGTCACCTCTTGGCCTGGGTCCATAGAGTCCCAATCTTGGAATACTGGGATCAGGGTATGGAATATTACCCTGACACTGCTAAATTAAATCACTGCAGCCTGGTTTCCAATCCATGATGATAATATATGCAGCTGCAGGCACCGAATATATTTTAATTGCACAGGCGGTGCATATACTGAAGTATGAAATTTCATGAATCCCTAGACTATGTGGGCATAATTATAAATCTACACGAGCTATTTTCATAAGTCTCAGGCACTCTGCAAGCTAATACATATGCACCCTCAGTACATTTTATTTTAAATCAGTCCAATACAGTGGCGTAACAAAATTTGAGGGGGCCCAGTCAAGAGCTCTCGGGCCATGGGCCCGACACCTGTGCCCAGTGCCCAGGGTCGTTCCCCTGGAGCTCGGGGGGCCCCCGCACCACAGAGCCACGGGGGCTAATGTTACGCCACTGATCCAGCACAAATTACAGGAACCTGGTTTGTGGATGGACATGTGAGTAAGACACCAATGCAATGAGTTCAAATTCAAATACATGGTCTTGGATCCATCAAAGATATCCTACATGTAATATTTCCAAGGCTTGGACTTCACCAGGAAAGTGGCATAGGTGAATCTGGGTATGTGACTTGGCATGAAATGTTTGTCAAGGCAGTTTGAGCTGGTCTGCACTGTTGCCTTCCGGGTTGAAGAAATGCAATTAAAGCTAAATACATTATTAATTGGAAAGGCAAGTAGTATATTCCTCATTGGAATTCGTCGGTTACTGACAGCCCAACTAACAGCACTAAATACTGTGTAATGAGTGGATGACTGAGCATACAGGGGAAACCTTCAATTAACTAGCCAAACGTCTATTGGGGATGGTTTAGTATGCTTTATCCCTTGATTTGGTTTTATGACCCGCTTAGAATTTGTGGGGGATATGTAAAAGCATCATAATTGGCCATTTTTTGTACTAATGGCTATTTCTTTAATGGTGGAGTTATTTTAGTAAGGAGTTATTGAAATCTAGTTGTCTAATCACGTGACCTCCTGTAGCCATCATTGATCATGAGACCTGTTAATGCATTAACCAGAATCCCTTGCCTCGCTGCAAAACGGTAGTTGTTCTTGGCACCATAGCCATGATTTTCAATAATTGCTGTGTATGTAAAATAGTGGAAGCACTGACCTTACTGCTTCTCATGATCTCCTTCCTGAACCTGCCACTTAGAGTAAAAGAACATTAAAAGAGTGCCCAGATTCTATAAGCTTTTGAGAAACGTGTGTGCTACTTTTCCTGGGTAGCTCCCTTCACTGGAAACCGTCTGGGAAGCCCCATATCAATTTTTGTGATGTCATATTTTAATAGATACATTTTACAGGAGTCACTCTAAATGCAGAAATGTGGAGGTTTCTTCTACATAAGTTACAAAAAAAGCTACAATCAGCTTCACAACGCTTTTCTAATCAAATTTTACATTTATTTAAACCCCGATATTACTTTAATGAGTCCACAAACTATTGGTTTTGTTTATATGAAACTTCTTAATAAGTTAACGGTTGTACATTTTGAAAAAGTTGAAATTCATATATTTTCACTGTTTGTAACTTTTTCCTCTTCTGGAAAACATGATCACACATTCCATTCTGGCGGAAGACGAAGATGCAAAGTTCAGTGTGAATACCATAAAAAAAAAGCGGCAAGGCAGTGGAGAACAAAAAGTTGAGACTGCTGCATTTGCAGAGTTTGCAAGAATGCAGAATTTGCAGAACTATGAGTACCTTATGCGTATACTCTTCACAGAAATGCCCGTTTCAGGTCAGTAAAGGGCGCAGACCAGATTGGGGACCGTCGACGAGCAGTGTGTGCTGTTCAGCTTCCACCTTAAGTTTCAGCACACGCCCAGGAATGTGTTTTGCTGCCAGAGTTAGTCAGTCTCGGAGCCGGAGCGCCAAAGAGCAGCAATGCGCGAGCTTGCCCAGTCCATCTTCGATCGCGCGCACATGGAGTCATGTGGCCGGAGCCGCGGTGGCATGTCCAGGTGACCTGTCCACACAAGGACGCGACAGGAGGAGCGGGCAACTGAACAGGTAAGGCGCTTTTACAAGAGTCAATGGGCGATGTCGCTCTTCTTCAGCCTCGAACTCTGCAGATCGCATTTCAAGCAGAGCGCTGCACCCTATGGACCCACTTTTCTACATTGCCTGGCACCCATGAGAGCAGTGTCAGTGTCTTATAGATCACATGCTATGCTGCGTTCCACTATGGCACGTTCTTTTTCATTGTTAAAACTCAAGCGGACCAGCAAAGTGCTTTGTTTTTGGTTGAGAGCTTGTGGGCACTTTATAAAACAATTAATCTTTTCAAAGGAGGCAAATCTCATTGAGTGTTATCAATATTCATCAGAGTTCAAGACGGGTCTGACTCTGAAGCCAGAAGAAGGTGGTCTGCTAGCCGTCCATCAGGCTGGGCACAGCATGTAACTTTACCGGACAGAGTTTACTTGTCAAGTGTGGGAATTACTTTTAATTTGAGTGCTACTGAGATAGCTGAGTGGGTTAATCCACCCGCTCCTGAAGTCCCTGAGTAACTCGTCAGAAGTTTAATTCTCAATGGAGTGGACTCGGTCTTTAATCATTGGATAGTCAGATTAGACATTAATGATATTAGCAGATACCTGGGCAAGCCTCACTTTACATGTGATTGACTCAGCCCAGCCCTTCCAGCATTTCAGAGTTAGTGACCTGTCCGGTTGTACAACAGAAACTTTCGAATCTTCTGCAAAGTCAATAAAAAGAGTACCAGTCACTGGGCCACAACCAGCACATCTCATCATGGCCAGGAGACTTTTCAGTTTGTAACTTATGTTCTGTGCACAGTAAAGATGGCACCATGAGAGACTGCGGGTGTAAAAGGAATGTCAACTAATTCTTGCTTTAGTGTGTGTTAATGGCTGCCTCCGCCATCTATTGCTGTCTGGCATTTCAAGTTAAGCCGAGGGAACCGAAGGCCAGTCCTGCCGATAACCTCCCACGAGGATTATTAGAGAAGGTATTGCTCAGCTCATGTCAGAAAGAATGGCCCCAGGTCCAACTAGAGTGCGAGGGTTTATCACTAGCTCGGGTGCGGCTGGCTTCTGCCTCAATGGGGAGAAGAATTCTGTGGTCACTGCAGAGCACTGGACTTCCAGCAGTGTGGCACTGGGCAGCCAGAGAGGCAGCACTTGGCAGACAGCAGTGCGGTACAGAACTGCCAACATCAGTGCAACAGCCATACAGCAATGTGTAACTGGGCCGCCAGCAGCCAGACGTGTAGCACCTGGAAGCCAGCAGTATAGCACTGGAGATTCCGAGAGGTTGCCATGGACAGATTGCAGTGCAACATTTAGCAGCCCAGAGTGTGGCACCGGCAGCCAGCAGTATGTATCTGGTGTTTGTAAAGCATGAACCTAGCTAAAAGCCAGCGGATCGCTGCACAGGGTCAAAGGCAAGAATACCGCCAGAAAGTGATAGGGAGGTGGCTCGTTTCTGGATCCAGAAGTGGACTGGTATTGCATTGTGACGGAGTGTTCCTTGAACTGGTGCCTTTTCAACAATTTCCTAAACGGGAGCAGCACTGGGTGGCCACAGTGGTGGCACTACAGATCCTGGCCTCATAGATCGATAAGGGCCGCTGCCTTGTGTGGCACTACCCAGCCAGCACTACCACCCTGGCCAGCCAGAAGCATGGCACCTTGTAGCCATGAGACTTGCTTTGAGCAGCCCTCCATGCATTGGGGAGGACCAGCGGTGAGCCACTGGGCGACGGCACCTTGAACGTTTGCAATGTCAGATATTTCTAACTAATATTAATGAGTTATATAGCACACATCATGCGCCGTATCCCCTTGAGGTGTTTATTGTATATAACAGGTGTTTCTATAAATATTGAATGGTACAAACTGTGTCCCCTGTAAGTGGTTTATTGAAAGCATGGCTAATCGCGGAGTGTTGTCAGCACATGGCAATTGTGCAACAGAGGAGGAATTTGAGATGTCATGGTAGGCATCACAACTTCACCAAGAAGATGAATCATAAACAACATTTCCTTGTTCACTGCCAATATTACAATGGAGAAAGAACATCACAATGGGCACTTACAGCACCACTTGGCACTTACAACATAACTGTGGATGATAACACAACCCACAGTGGATTTTAAAGTCATCAAAATGGGATTTACAACATTGTAGCAGCGACTTACATCATTCAAAATTAACAACATTGTAGTGGTTAGTTGCAGCCTCACAATGTACCTCCAGATCAACACAGAGGGCTCTAATAACCCTATAAGGGCTCCAAAGTGCAAAATTATTTCTTTCGGCACTCAGAACACCACCACAATAGGGACTGACAACATCAGAAAGGACAGGAACATTGTCATAAATAACCCTAACAAGATTATAATGTGCACTATTGGACAAGAGCACTTTGGATATCTCCAGCGTTACCAAAGCAGTGACAAAGCAAGAAGACATTACAAAGTCACATACTGCGACTACACAATAATAAACACAAAATGCATCACAGTTGGCACATACAGCATTAAAATGAACACCAACAGCATTACGAGGGACATTTGAAACATCTACACTTGGACTAGGCATTACCATTACTACAACAGGCAATGGCAAAATCACAGAGCGCACATACCTAAATCAATATAGTGGGCACCAGCAGCATCACAATGGGCCCTATCAGCAATATATCAAGCACTATGAATGCCATGTTGGGCAAAATGAGCTGTAATCGCCTAGGCAATAAAGACACCACAACAAGCAATGTTTTCCCAACCGACACCAAGCCTCACAACCGTTACCTACAAAATAACAGGCACTTACAACTTGACAATATGCACAGCCAACACAAATGATTTTTCGTAATTCATGGAAAGAGGTAAATCTGCATTTTCTAGGATTCATGACTGGGCACACGAAAGAGCATCCTACAGCAATCGACACACTGCTATTAGAGAGATGCAGGCAATCTGTACAAGGGCTATTCTGCGGTGCCACCAGCAGCCAATCCAAATGATGCTTGAAAAGCACCCTGTTACATATAAAACTGAAAAATAAGTAAATACTGAGACAGAAGTCTCCCCTGGCCTGAGTGCACAAGCTGCATCGACTCTGCATTTCTGGTACTGAATTTTTGTCATTGGCGAGCACGGATCATGCGTGTGCGCCATGATCTAGGACTATCTATGTAAAGTTCTGTTGCTATGTACTTAACTCACCCTTGGCATGAATGGAGTGTGTGGCACTTATGTATGCATGCTGAGTAGTGCATGTGTGCCTGTGGATGATATTTAGAATGGAGGCCTGTGGGTTCCATTTCAGAAGACCTGGGTCGCGATAGTCTGTGAGGACTGCAACCCCAGACAGGAGATGCGAATTGCTGACGTTCCTGAGGGCTGTAGTGGGATACACTAAAAGAAGCAGAGCATCCTCTGTGCACATCAAAGTGCTCTTCGAATCCAGGAAGAGTTAATGGTCAATGGGGCCTGGGCTCATTGTCAATGAGATGGTGGGACTGATGAAATTGGCACTACCAGGGAATCTGATAGAGAGGAAGGCTTAGTCCCTTGAACCTCTACATGAGATATGTCAGCCAGTTGTGATCCCTGATTACTCCCTTGGCTCGTGTTGTGGATCATTCAGAATTGGAGTCTGAATTGGCAGTTTGTCTCTTTGACAAAGGGCACTATAGAAGAGAACACATTTTTTAAAAGTCGGCACTCTGAACACAAATTTTAAAGCAGATACAAGGAGATGATGGATGGAGTACTGAAACTTTTCAGACATTCATCCCCAGTCACAGATCTGGGTTGAATCCATCATCATTCTTTAGCTCACTTCACCACCCCAGTTCAGACCACCTATATGCAAATCAGTCTTGACCCTGTGTCTCAGGGGAACAGTCGAGCCCGAACTGCCAAGCCAGGTCTTCATTGGACTGGAAACAAGCATCCTGGTACCGGTTTCCGTCCAGGGAAGACCTGGCTTGGCAGTTCTTGATGGACTGTTCCCATAAGGAACAGGGTGAAGACTGATTTGCATATGGCTGTGTTTGAACTGACGTGACGGAGTGAGCTAAAGAACTATGATGGATTCAACCCAGATCTATGACTGGGGGTGAGTGTCTGAAAAGTTTCAGTGCTCCTTCTATCACCACCTTGTGTTTGCTATCTTCACCCTAAAATGGCAGGGTATGGCCAGACATGGGCCCTTAGCTCACTTTGCCACTGGATTCAAGCTAGCCTGACTGATGAGGGGTGTTACCCCAAAACCAGTCCCAGGAGGCTTGTTTCCAGTCCAGGGAAGGCCTGGCTTGGTAGTTCGAGCTGGACTGGTCCCATTGGGTGCAGGGTCAAGACTGATTTGCATATGGCGGGCTCATACTGGAATGGCATGGGAAGCAAAAAATGATGGATTGCCGCCCAGATCTCAGCACTGGGGTCAATGTATGACATTGTTCTGCATTCTGTCCATCAATTGTTCTTTTTGGAAAACAAACTAACAGGATCACAACGAACACTTAAACCATCAAAATGGGTATTTGCAACAATTCACTGGAACACCATAAGGGCACCAACAGCGTGGCAGTGAGAATAAGAACATTACCCATTAATGCTTCAGTATTAGTTTACCTGTTGACTCCAGTCTGTCTTGGCATAGTCTGGCAGCCACCAGGTATTTGTCAAGGTTAGCAGTTTGTTGTGCCTCTTTTTATGAATATATCTTCAGACTGGGGGTACTTATTCTTACCCAAGAGGTGTTCCTGTCCAGTGTGGTTAGGGGTGGGGTGTAGGGAGTGCAGAGTGGAATGATGTGCCTGCTCTCGTCACTCTTCCAATTTCTGTATCAGGCTTTGCAGGAGCACTAGGCACAAATGCCTGTTGGCGTATGAAGCAGTGTAAACCCCCACTACAAGGAAGAGTGCTCTAAGGGATCATAGTTGTAATGAGTGCAAGGGCACCGGGATCCTTGGGTGTGGAAGCCCAGGCAGATACTTATTTTTAATATCCCTGACATTTGCAAGTTGTTTTTCAGAAACAGCCCACATTTTGGGGGTTTATTTCTGAAAAACAAAAAAATTGCTGACTAGGATGCAATGATATGGTTGCCTGGGTGACATTATATTTTTAGGTCTTGGCTAGACAGCGCATGCCCCTTCTTGACATATTATGTTCTGTCTGTGGGCTTACAGGCTGCCCATCTCCGACCATTGGCAAACAATAGCGTCGGTCTCATTTTCTTTGATGCTGATCGTGGCATGCAGACATCATACCCTCTTCTTGTATTTGGCCCTCCCATAGTGCATGGACTAAGTACATGTCACCTTACACTTAGAGCAATATTTTGCTTTGTTTTCAAGCACTTTATAGGAGTACTTGTGTTTTCAGGCAATTTCCCTTACACAAATACCACTAAAACACATGTGCATGTACATAAACAAATGCATTGCTTAAAAGGTTGGTAAAACATGAACAGCACTTGTTCCTTTTTTTTCTTTGCACGATCTGATGGTATTGGAGCGCTTGCTCCATCGTCCATCTTGCCATAGTGCAAACACAAACCAACAGTTACATTACACAATGGCACATTAATGTTTTTCTTACGATCCTGTTTCAATGAAGGTTTTTTTTCTGTTGTTGTATGCACATCTCCCCATTCCCTCCTGCTTCCCTGTTTGACCCGTCCCCCACTACGTCCCACGTCACTGCTTTTTTTTTTTTTGCACAATCCAATGGTGTTGGAGCGCTTGTTCCATCCTTCATCTTTCCATAGTGCTAACACCAACCAATGATTTTAGGGTGCCTTCCTTGCTCAGCATTACACAATGACACATTCATTGTCGTAGCAGGCAAGGGGAAGCATAAGTGATTTTCCCCAAATCACAAATTGTTTAGCTGACCCCGAGATTCTAACCTGGTTACCCAGTTCCTCTGTCAGCAGCTCTGGTCATTACACCACTTCCTCGCTTCACTTCAAAGCTCCCCAACTGTTTCTTACAATCACTTCCACATTTGTTCAGCAAGACCCAGACAGCATCAATAAGCAATTGGCAAAGCCAATAGATCTTGGCAATAACCAAGCTATTGTCTTTGTCAATGTGAATGTCTTTTACAGCCATGTTGTCTAGCAGCACATTTTCTGTTCAGCATGGCTGAAAGTCACATAAAAAAGCACTGTGATGCAGTATGAGCAGGCCAGACCATAGTGCTTTTTTGTGCTAGGCGGGGAAGGGCACTAAACTCCGCATGGGGTGTGAAGAGACTCGGGAGGCTCAACATCCCATGATTCTGGCCTTTAAGTAATTTTCAGCCATGCAGAGCAGCAGATTCGCTGCTCGACAACATGGCTAAAAGGCATTCACATTGACAAGGCCCATAGCTCAGGCATTGCCAAGACCTATTGGCTTTGCCAATGCTTGTTCTTACTTGCTTTAGGATCCATGATATCTGTACTTTGCTGCTGCAGCATCTGTTGTATGACTTGACGAATCACGGGGAGCAAAGGGAAACTCCTGGTAAAGGGAGAACGAGTGACTGCTTTTAAAGGGTGGGAGGTCGGATGAATCACTGGCTTTAAGGCCTGGCAAACAGTTCTCAGTGCATACGCACACTTTTCATGTAGATACCAGGGTTGTGCCGAGACATAAAATAGGCCCGAGCAGCAAAAAACAGTGGCCCCCTTAGCAAATCAGATAGCTAAATAAGTGGCCAACATTTGCAAATCAGTTCAGTTTTGAACTTGCAATAACACGCTATATAGGTGTTTTGCAACTCATAGGAGAATGCCTGCATGTTTATGGCAAGATCAGGTAAATCAATAGTAAAATCCCACCCAGCAGATTTTAAAATCGGCCCACAAACTGACCCACACACTGACCCACACACTGATCTGTCAGACCAACCCTTCTGGCACTGCTTGACTGGCCAGTCTGACCCTGGGAGGTACAATTATGATTTGTTCGCTTCCCACACAATCCTCCAGAAGAGAGCTGGACCCACTCATTACACTCACTCTGTGCACTATCGAATAGGTCATAATACTTTTTCCTGGACTCCTTTTGGCACCCAGTGAGCCGCTGCTCTCTTGCTTCTTTGAGGGCGATGAGATCCTAGACTACACACTTGGTGGTGGGTCTTGTGGAGATCTGGTGCTTGCAGTGTCCTGCCAGACACGTTCTAGTGTTCAGGCATGTACCAGTTCACCAGCCACTCTTTTAAGGGCTGGCCTTTTCACCCACCCCACCAGGGCACAAGTCGTAAAAAACAGAAGTGAGGGGGACGCTGACATCACAACAGGAAGTGACATCACAAAAGGTTGCTTGCACCATCAGACTCATTGCCTCCCCTCGCCCACCCCTTAGATGCGATTGCATCAGAGAAGCCAGCGTGTGAGCAGCGTTCTGAATGAGCTCTGATCTCGCCCCAGAGAGGCCAAAGAGTGAATGTGTGGCTCCATTTGCTCCAGTTATTGAGCTCCCGGTAAAATGAGTGGGGGGATGCCGTCCACCCGCGTGGTACCCCGACTCGAGCCCTGCACCCCACACCCATCCATTACAGGTGTCACAGGTCAGGTGATCCTGTCAGTAAAGGAGCCCGAGTACATGTGCTTGAGGTCAGCTCTGAACAGTTACACAAGGTGTCTGTGTCGTTACTTCATCCATCATGTGGGCCAAGGGTCCACGATATTACATTGGTGACGAGGGTGTCTGACCCCATGCAGGGCCGCCTCACAGTTGTCTGTGATTGAGAGGGACATCAGGATCTGCATTGTCACTTTAGCCTGCCCGGAGACGTGGGCCTGTCGCCCCTAGATGGGGGTGAAACCGTTCCTCGCGGGGAAGGATGAAAGAGAACAGACTGGTCATTATCAATGCCTCACCACACCTGCTGCCGCCTGCCTGCACTGAGAAACTATGAATCAGCAGGCAGTGTAGTATTGTAGAGCAGCTAGGTGGACAGGACGCTGATGTCCGTGGTGCCCTGCTCCAGGATAGAGTGATGGGGCTTACACCAGGTCATAACCTTACCCCGAGAGGCACCAGCAAGCTGCCCCCGCCTGCCTCCACCTGCTATAGCGAGAAAAGAAGGGAGAAGCACCCTCCCACTGAAAGGCACTGCATGCAGTGTGCAGCGACAGCACACCATGCCGGAGCAACCACAATAACTTACCGGCAGCTGTAGCAGAGAATGCCTGCCGTCTTAGTCCCGGTGAACGAAAACAGAGGGAAGAGGGTGCTGCAACCAGCACCGTGCGCCCTCAATACTATAGGTGCCTACACGTTACTACCTGCACCGTGAGATGCAAAGCCGCGGCCACAACTGCAGTACTCTGCCAGCAGGGGAGAAGATTGAGGTGGCACCTCAGTGGTGCAACGCCGCACACCGGCAGGTGAGCAGAGACCTAGCGAGTGGCAGCCACTCCGCATGCTGACTGATCATGGCACCCTGCCAGCACAAGTCAAAGAGCCCACAGTTCCCTTCTCACCTCGCTGTTGCCCGCAGTACGGGGGCAGCATCCCTCTTCATGCCCCAGGTTTGAAACCCAGAAGCACGGATGTCATGACACTAGAAAGAAAGATGGACACGCTTGACGTGCCCCATGGCCCTCACACGGAGCGGGGGAAGCGCCAGCGGCCCTGCCACCCCTTCTGCACGCATCTCATCAGTGTGGTCAGGGACTGTAGAAGAGCTGCCACACCCTCCCAATGTGGCCATAGCATCCCTTAGCGATGCCCCGCTGAGTGCAGGCCTCGACAAGCTGGCTGAGACACAAAGAGGGACCCCCTGCAAAGCACAATAAATCCGAGGGCAGGGAAAATATAGGTTTGAGACAAAAACCTAGGCAATTACCTGGTCATGAAGCGACCTACAACAAGCTCAGTGATATGTTTATAGACTACAGTGCACTGAACATTTAATAAAATATTTCCATTTTTATTTGTATTAATTCATGTTAAAAAATGTATAGATCAAAATGTGTGGGATGTACATAATAACAAAAGATCAGAATACAGACAATAGTTTTTGTCTCAGGCCTCGACAAGCTAACATGTATGGAAGTAGCAGGCCGCCCTGCCACCCGGCCTAAATGCAAAGCTAACACTTACCCCAGCACCTGAACCTCCAGTACAGTTGAGGCCAACAAAGAGGGGCTGCGGCACCACCCAGCTGTGGCTCGTTGCAGTGCACATCAGCCCTGGCCCTGTGAATAAAGAGACTGGCCAACAGAGCACCACAAAAAGCCCCCATGAGGACCCAAAGCTGCCCATCCCAGAAAGCAGCCAAGACTCCTGCTACATCCAAAGGTGTGAAACCACAAGGGACCAAGAAAAGTCTAGCTGATGCAGTAAAGCCAAAGGCAGTTAAGCCCAACATAGCTGACTATGTAGTATGCCTGGCAGCAGCAGAATCGGGCACAAACCCAAGTGGACAGCCACTTTGCCCCCCATGAACTGTACTGCTCTCCGTGAACCTGAAAGAGAGATGCGTGTGCCCCTGGTGGTAAGGGGCCATCACTGCACGTAAGAATAGCAAACACATAGGGAGGCAGCTGGTGTCACCATATAGAGACATTGCCAGTCATAGAAAGAGCCTGGTTGCCTGCGAAGGTCACACTGCTGTTGATGCAATGAGGAGGAAGACTGGCACTTCTCCCCTCAACAAGACAAGGAAAGAGCTGCCTTCTATCTACCCCACACACATACACAGCACCATCAGCCCTCCCCAGAGACAAGAGGGGAGGAATAGCTGAGCGCGGCCTGAGTGCATGAAGGATAGCATCTACACCCTAACTGCACTAGCACTGCCCTGCAGCAGGCCAGAGTCTTTTCAGGGAGAGTCCTCCCCTTCACTACCTTAAGACTGAGCTGCTCACCGACCCATTACAGGCATGAGGAGAGTCGCACGTCCCTTAGTGGCTAGCTGCCACCACCACAAAGGAAAGGAGACCCTCGTCTCACACGGAGATCCTGAGTTGCACCCAGAATACCTTGTCCGGAAGAGAGAAAAGGTTGTGACTAGATCTATCACACTGAAGGACCAGACAGTCACAGATGAGCAAGAGCAAAAGTTCAGAGGGTGAAAAGTACAAGGACTCGTACCAGTATTGAAGAGTGCACCTGCATACACATGCCAGCCACCGAGGTGGAGCGATATCCCTGATGACAGCTCAGCAGGAGAACTAAATGTAAGCTGCCAGCAAGAGCAAACCACGTCTCTACCCCATGCTTCCCAGGGTGACTGTCAGTTCCCAGGTGTTGGATGCTTGTGAGAGATGGCATCCCTGCTTGCAACTGCACATGCCAAGGGAGAAGAATGGCACAAGCAATATTAACAAGCTACGTGGCTGCAAAGTCCCTCAGTCACCCTCACCCCATGCAAATCATTTCCAACTGTTAACGAGGCTGTCAAATGGTAACAATGTCATCATTACCACGTTCATCACCATTACCACGAAGGAGCATCTCCTCACCAGAGTGGAGCCTTACACCAGGGAGACCCTCAGAGACCAATGAGGCACGCCTGACATTGCGACGGCCCAATGACCATCTGCTAGCCCACCCGCACCTTAGTCCAGTTGGTAAGCACACTTACCATGTATCATCCACCCTTGCGGTTTGCACAAATAACACTGTGTCACTGTCAATGATCATGCAGCAGCCCGAGGTGGCCCACACGCATCCCTGCACAGTCCACGTGGTCTTGAGGCAACGCGCAAAAGGGCCTTAAGGACATTCTTGCACAAAGGTATCCTGGTACAAGAGATGGTCTGGAAGCTGCTCCAATAACATGATACTGGGAGGCACTGGGGCTTCAGAGGAAGGAGTGCCAAGTTTCATCAATGCCATCCTAGTCCTGACAAGGCTTGCCTTCAGAGTCAGGACACCTAAACGAGAAAGCTCCACAGCAGAATCCACAGATGCACTTGATGCACCAAGTTTGAACTTTTAACACCAACTGCATCACAGCATGAGCACCCCAAACTGATCAACATCACATAGGTGGGCTGCCATCCAACTGATATGCTGTCCGGACCACATCTACACAGTGTTTGTTCCCAGTGGCGGCTGGTTAAACTATGGATGTGTGCTGAGATGTCTGAATGCTCCCAGCTGCAACCGTCCACTGCTGTCCTGTGAAATGCCTCTCGAGGCTAAGACACTATGTTGGTGTCTTGAACAGTGGCAGCCACCACAAAGAAAAAGCGGTGGGGTAGGAGGTGCAGGCAGGGAGCACTGGGGGCAAGCAGGGGGGAGTTAAATAATAATTTTAAAAAAAGGAAAACATACCTGCAGCCACCTCCCACGTTGCGCCTCAGTCTTCCTGGTCCCAGAAGACTCAGGGGACTGAAATACGCTCCGCTCAGGGCAGTGAGTCTGTGGGGTTTCTCCAACCCGACTGTTCAATGCAGCCAGGTCGCAGAAATGTAAGTTCACATGTGTGCTTGGCCGGCCTGAGACAGCCGACAAACACACATATGCACTTAAAAGTGCTCATAGAACTCCTCATCCCCCCTCCTAGTCCCCAGCCCTACCCCTCTATACTGCACGCTGGCTCAGCCACTAACTGAAAAATAAAAAAATGAAAATATGCTGCTGGACACGTTCTAGTGTTCACGCATGTACCAGCTCACTAGCCACTCCTTTGAGGGCTGGCCTTTACACCCACCCAACTCAGGCATCAGGTGACCCTGCCAATAAAAGAGCCCATGTGCATGTGCTTGTGGCCAGTTCTTTACAGTTATGCACCGTGTCTGTGTTGTTACTTTATCCATCATGTGGGCCAAGGGCTCATAACATACCAGCGCAGACCTACACACCCAAGAGTTTGGCCTAAGGTTGAGATGTATGAAGCAGAGATTAAATATAAAATTGGCGTTAATTGGGGTCACATCGACATATGTGTCCTTGCAAAGTATACAGCAAAAGGGTATGCACAAGGTCAGTGGCTCATCCTGGAACACCACCACGGGCTCTGCTCCTCCTCTCCCATGGCAATATGCTTCCGGAAAATATTGTTTTTATATTTTCACTGCACACGAGCACATGAGTCTATACGTGCTTTTACAGATTCTGAAAAAAGTGATTGCAAAATATGGAAAAAAATGCCTGTTGATCTCTCGTGCCCAATTGTTAATGCAGTACATAGTCCAAAACTGGCACTAGTCAGCACGAAAAGCTGTGGAAAGTGCCTGAAGATGCCTCGATGGCTGAAGTCTGGTGCAGGTAAAGGGCAGATTGCTGTGCAAGCAGACCAGCAACATTCCAGTCCTCAGATCAAACAACATCTTCTTGGCTCAGTTTGCTGCTCAAGCAAAACCTGTGCATCTTAGAATATGTCCACATTGATTGCACAGTCCAAAAGTTTTAATTCTGGCTTAGAGCCCCCATCGAAGTTACTTCTGTCTTCAGCCTACCCTGCCATACCTTCTAGGGATGTTGCAAGTCACCAAGGAGTTCCTTAACCATATATTAAAAATGGGGCCAAGGCTGAGTTCCTTTATAAGGTCATGGAACTACTTGCAATATCATTCTAATATACTTCTGCAGGTACTGTATTCCTTATAATACATGGAAATACATGATTACCCTTCATACAACCCAAAGGAAGAGGATTTTTGCAGACATTAACAATAAGAGAAAACTCTCATAGTGTAAAATTAGCACACCACAAAGGATTTTATTTTAAAAAGATAGAATCAGTTTAATGTAAGTTTGATTAAAAAATGTTGTAGCTCAGTAAGTTTAGAAACATGCATGTACCAATCAGGTGTAGGCCTATTTTACCACGATGTCAAGGGAGAGACATGGATGTCATTTAGGGGTCACCAGGGGTGCCAGCTGCGACCCTTGCATGCCCCATGGGACCCCTGGCACTGCCTTTACAGCCACTGGCCTTAGTGGTAGCAAAGGCAATGTCAAGAGCAAAGCAGAAGGTAAGCAGTGCTGTGTTCACTGTTTTCTTTCTGCAGCTCCAGCTGTGAATCACAAATAAGTATACAGCAGTCCAAAGGATACTCTGTTGAATTCAAATTTAAAATGAAATAAAAAATACACATACTGAAACTAGATGTTGGAGATATTTATCATTGTAAACATATAGAAAATAATTTGTTCGAATACATCCTCACATGTGTGCTGTAGTGAGTGACAATGCCTTTTAAGTGATGCTAATCAAAATGCACTTACAGTACTTAGGAACAATTTATGTCAATACCATTATTCATATTGTTCTACTTAAAGAAATAATGGTGGACATATTGTTCTACTAAAAGAAATAAAGGTGGACATATTGTTCTACTAAGGTGGACAAAACCAATAATGTTTTTTTACATTTTTTTGTCTCTTTATATTTTTATCACTACATTTTACGGTTGAGGTATATACTGGGGAAACTATTAGATTGCAAGTTAGCGGTATAAATATTTTGCCTTTGCAGTGTCATTTTGTGTTTTAGTGCCACTATATTTTCTTCCTCCAAAAAACATACTTTTTCGTACAATTAAAAAAAATAGAACTGTATAATGTTCTTATCTTATTAGTACCCTATTGCCATGTAGATGGTATATAAATTGGACATTTAACTCTGTTAGTGACTTGTGTCATTATATAATTGCACATTTAGGAGTCTCTTGATATCAGCATCGTCAGTTATTGTGATGTCATCAGGGTTAAGGTATTGTGACATCACTTCCTGAGATGATTCTGTGTCAGAGCATATGGTGTCACTTCCTGTGATGTAATTGAGACAAAGGGAAGTTTTGTGATATCACTTCTGCTACCCCTAGCATTTTAATGAATTGATCCCCATGGAGAGAGCACAAGCACTTCACCACTGTTTAGCAGGGAAAGAACGCACAGTCAAAAAGTCAACAAAAAGGGGTTCAGTCAAGGAAAGCAAAAATCTGGGGGTGACACTGCAGAGATGTTAGTTCACTGTTTGATATAAGCAGCAGTCCAAGGCTCCTTAGTTACAGGCTGGGCACTCTGCTGTTTCGCTGTAGATAAGCCACATGGCCAATGGCAGTTAACATTTGCTAATGGTTATTGATGTTTAGGACTACACTGCCAGACTAAGGGCTCACCAGAACTTGATAATTTGTTTCAATGTCATGAAGATGTACTGAGTATCAGTCAGTCACCTACCTCGCCCACTTACTCTTGCCTGTGAAAGCAATACAGAAGGTACAATTAACTTAGTGTTCTTCACCTTGTCACCTTCCAGCATCACTGCAGCCACACCTCTATTGTTAAAAATGAAGTAGAGTGACCACCTTCCTCCGGGTCACTATGGACACATTTTCCAGTCCAATGCATTGTGGGTGTTACTGTCTTGTTTTATTCTCATTGAACTGATCGCCAGTGGTGGCTCTACTGCTCTGCAAGCAGTAGTTAAAGGAAAACTAAAATGATAATAACCAGTGTAATCATTGTTTTAGTTTTCCATTTCCTGGTGTTTGGCGGGGCTGGAATGCCAGAGCAGGAAGCAGGAGAAGAAGTGGTTGCTCCACTCTAAAGTGTGCATAACTGTTTGGCCGTCTCTCATGGGCCAGCCAAACAGTCATGCGCATTTTTCATATCCTGCACCCAGGCTGCATTACAGCCTGTGTGCAGAACATGCTCAGGCCCCCATTCCCCGTCTGTTAGCCGAACCATGGTGCTCAGACTAAACACAACGGTGCATGAAGCGTTGTGATTGGCTAGGGGAGTCAGGAGCCTGGGTGGTTCCTGCTTCCGAGTAGCAAGAGATGGCCACGGTAGGGTGGCCTGCCTGAAGGTAAGTATTTTTTGTTATTATTTATTTTAGTTGACAACTCTCTCTCCCACCTATTCCCCCCGCCACCCCTGGAAAATAGCAGCCACCACTACTGTTCACATTCATACACCTGAAACCAATGACTTCTAGGTAAATCTTTCAGGAGACAGTGTCCACAACCATTTTAACTAAGGTGGTATCTCTATTCTGAATGTTTTGCCCACTCCACTCCAAATCTTGTGGTTTAAGTATAGCGCTATTTTTTCTCCCTGTTAATTCTACAACCTTCATTTGCAAAAATGTGGTTTAGTACTGCTCACCTGAAACTCATATGAACATGAGAAAAGGAGTGAAATTGTGGTTGGGGGGCGCAGAATGTGGGCAAGGACATGTATTTTGCAGCTGAGGGTGTTCAGGGTATCAACGAGATGATCTTGCAGAACGTCAGGGGCAAAGTGTCATTTCTGTCACACCTACAGCAGTGAGATGGAGGAGCATAAATCTATGTGAGAACAAGTAAAACAATAATTGGACCTGATTTTAGGATGAGAACACTGAAGATGGAGATGCATAGGAAAGGTCTTCCAAACTTGAGCTAATGGGGGTGTAAATTTGTGAAGTTATACAACTAGCAATTTAGCATTCTTTTCAAATGAGCCTCTTCAGTGACCCTTTTTGGAAGTGGGAAAGATTTTCATTGTAGGGAGGGGTCGCTCAGACCAATGGGTGGACTGACTACACTTGGCAGGTGGTCCGTTTTCCAACGTGTAACAACGTCCTGAGTCACAGACTCTCGCCCTCCTCCCTCCCCTGCAAGCCATTTGGGCCTGGCCCAGGAGTGCTCCTGGCCCCATGAAGTTCTTATCCCTGTGCTCTTGCTGCCATCTTGTACCATCCTCTTCAGCACTTCTTTCTTGATGACCAAAGAATAACAGACCATGTGCATCTCCTACCTCAGGATATCCCACTCTTGGGTCATCCTAGAGCAGGAAACAAACAGCAGGGAAACAGAATGGGAGATTTAAAAAGGCCACAGCAGATCAGGCACAGTCCCTAACTTTGTTCAACTTCCCAAAAGCAACAAAAACTTTACCCACTTCTGCTTTGGACAAACATAGTAAGTCATCAGGGCCCGACCTATGCTACAGGCACACTTTTTCATCTTTTTCTTTTGCAGACGAGATACGTGGTCTATGTACACTGAAAAACGTGCTGTCCTCAGGGCAGGAACGAACTCTGACTCTTTGGGCCTGTGCAGAGGAGGGCACTTTAGTGAAAGACAGAGCAGCCGTTTGAAACCATGGCTCTGTCCTTCATTGCAGATGGACCTTTCTCTATATGAAGAGGGGGAAGGCCAGTACTCCTCTACAATCATTCAGTCAGTGTGTCTCCTGACAGCTTCCTTGGCTCTGCACCCACGTGTGTAATAAGGCTTGGGCACCACAGCAAAATGTTCCTTGTCTGCATTGGTACGCGTCCCAGTGCACATTAGCTAGCATCTATTGTGGTAGCACTGGTAAATGTGCGTCAACATGATATTTATTATGGAGGGGTTCTTCAAGCAGATGCACACCCTTCAACAATACCAAAGCAGTGGCGTAGCCAGGCCTTTTGCCGCCCGTGGCCGTCTCTGCCTTTACCGCCTCGTTGCTGCCGCAAGAGGGGGGGTGCTGGCAATCAATTCCTGCTTTTGCTACCTGTGTGGCTACAGGTAACAGCAGGGGGAGGCCGCTGGCCTTATAACTCATGCCACCGGGGATGGACTGCCCCGCCACCCACCCTTTGCTATGCCACTGTACCAAAGTGCCCTGGGGAAGCAGAAGCAGGCATAAACACCTGTTATGCCAACAGGGCACTTTCTGTAAAAAGGAACATGTTGTCAAAACTTCATAGCTAACTGCATGCCATAATCAAAAATGCCTGGGTCTAAAAAACGGGGGAGGAGGGCGGGGTATGTTCAAGGAAGTGGCAGAGCGCAGACATCCGCCACTTCTGAAACGCAAGGCTACCTCATATTTACAAGAATGTAGTGCAGCCTTGCGTTTCCCCTGCAATGGAGCTAAGTTTACCAACTTAGCGCCAACGCTGTCACCCTTACACCAGACTGCAAGGGTGTCTGCATGCAGGGAAGGATTGTTTATCTGTAGGAAGGTGTCTCTTCCTGCACATAAACAATCCTAAAATGCCATTCTGTCACTTTCATGTGTGCTGCTTCACGCAGCACACATGAAAGTGAGAAAATGGCAATTTTAAAGGTTTTGTAAAGGTTTGGTTATGTACAGGAAGGGACACCTTCCTGTACATAAACAAACCATTTTTCCATGTGTGCTGCACAAGGCAGCCCAATGGAAAAAGCAAAAACGAGGAGAAATAATGAATTTCTACTTGTTTCGCCCACTTAAGACCAGGACTTACCTCCTATGTACACCACCCTTGTACATAGCGGGCAGCATCAAAATAATTAGGTGTTGCGTTGGAACGCCCACCTCAACACCCACCCCATAGCATGTAAATGGGCCTTGTTTACAGAGCAGTGTTAAGCCACGTTAAGTGGCTTAATGCTGCTTGTACATAAGGCAAGGCCCCTATCACCACCCCAATATCGGTAAAAGTGACGTTGTGGTGACGATAGGGGCTTGTACATATGCCCCTGGGACTTATAATAGGTTGTCATTTTATAATTTTATGTCGAAGGTAGGAATGTATGGGTTTGGAGAGTCTAGAGCAGCGCTGTGTGAAAACCAAGGCTATGACCCAATTTATCACACTGGAACCCGGGCTCATATCTTTGTATTACCAGTTCTAGAAAGATCTTTCACGTAAGTCATGAAGCAGGATTCTTCACTAAAGGCATCTTCTCCCATTAACCAACCCGGGACGTGCTCCATCAGCCTCACCTCTCAGTTTGCCTGATCAGTTCACTTTTCACTATGGTGTATCAATTTTTCTAGCTTTTATCTCATGGTCCATCCAGAGTTGCTTTGTGTCCTGAATGCCCTGCTTCTGTGTTTCTGTGGCATGGGTATGCAGCATGCGTCCAAGTGGGCTGAATCCACGTCACATTTGCTGTACATGCACGCAAGTTACATATTTATACAGTTAGTCTAAAAGGAACTCTTTTACGTAGGTTGTGGGTATCTTAAAAATCTGGTACAGATCGGGCACTCCTGAGTGGAACATGGGACACCCCTGGTCTAAGGGGCTGTAGTGAGGTCACGGTGTAGTGGTGGGTGAGGCAGCTCATGAATTTTTAGGCTCACGGAAATCTGTGGAGGCCTGATAGTCCTTTTTCTGGGTGTTCACAGGGACAGAGGACTCTGTTTGAAGTGGTTTGAACATCATATGATAAATGCCAAAGGACATGTAGCATGTATAAATCCTCAAAGCAAGAAGTAGCCTAAAATACATATTTGTATACAGCGCCCACCTTCAATTTCCTTTGCTCCCAATGGTGAAAATCACAGGTACTATCCTCCTATTCAATGGCCCTCCTTGATGACCTTGGACGGTTGACCTTCCGGGATACAGCCCTATGGCTTGCTGTTTACGCTCAAATCTCTTTGCAAGTGAGTTAGGCCAGTATATGCTACCTTATCCGCTTACCATCACAACGAGCATGAGCGTTTTGTAAGCCAAGGCCGCCGCATGGCCTCTGTGAAGAAGGAGCCAGGCCTCTCTTCATTGCTTGACTCCA
The DNA here is from genome assembly GCF_964204655.1 of Triturus cristatus. NCBI lineage: Eukaryota > Metazoa > Chordata > Amphibia > Caudata > Salamandridae > Triturus > Triturus cristatus. The sequence goes on along the minus strand of NC_140584.1, from coordinate 424,445,932 downwards.
CTTCAGCTCCACTTGTACTCCTTTGATCACCATAGCTGACCTCCCTCTCTCCACGTGCAAAACTGCCTTTGAAGCACAGGCCTGCAAACTAGTCGTGCCAACTTTACTTTATACCTTAACATGCCTCCCAATGCCCAGTGTTAGAAAAAAAAATCATATTTTTCGCGACAGCAATTGAATGCATAGAAGTCTTCTGAATTATGTATATGTAGATGAAGAGGCCCATCTCTAGTTATTAACTGGTAAACAGCTTAGTCATCACAGAAAATGACGGGGGCCCTCATTTGCCACCCCCGGATCCCTCGGGTCGTTATGTGACTGTAACATGAACTCGTAGCCCACCTTTTCCGCCTTTAAGCGCGTGCGTCTCAGGGAAGCCTCCCCTAGAAGGGAACTTCCAAGCTCCTCTGAACTGCAGTGCCTGCTCTTAATTAAGCCTCCTGGACTTTTTCTAATTTTACCACAGCTCGGGAGTCTTACACGTTTTCGTTTGATTTTATGACGCTGATTCAGTGAGCTGGATTTGATGTCTGGACGCCTTTTTCTGTTTCTATTCTTGGGGGAGTAAAAGGAAAGTTCACTCGCTGGGGGAATCCAGAGCTTGAGCAGGGATCTTTTATGTTGTACTTAGGAGTTTTGGCAAATAATACCGTTATAAGTGCAACTTTGTTTTTTTTTTCCGATTAAGTAAGCACATTAGCAAAGGGGATGTTATTATGGGTCTTGTGGCTTGCGGAGTAATGCACCCACTGCAGGGGTCTGTGTTTGATCTCATGCTGACAGTTTTGAATCCCTGTGGGTTCACTCTGCCTTTCATCCTTCCGATGTCGGTTAAATAACAATGAGTTGCGTAACAATAAACATCTGTTATTTGAGTACCAAGATACCCTTCTGGATCAATTTATTTTTTCACAAATACACATTGGGTCTCATTTATGAGGCCCTACCGGCCCTTTTGCGTGGCGGAAAAACAGTTTTTTGATGTTCCAGTGGCGCAATGTGACACTGGCATATTTAGAAAGCCACATAAAGCCACGTCACGTGGCTTTTCATGGCCTTATAAATATGTGCCTCTTTCACTCAGAAATCTGCGTGCAAGGGGCGATCCATGGGTGTCGCTGGGGGCGTTCCCAGCAACATCCATGGCTTTTTGACACTGCCCCAGAATTACGAGAAATCGTAGGTCTAAGGCAGCGCCAAAAACGTATGCCTCCCCAGTGGAGACATAAGGGAGACACAATGAGGAGAAATATCTTTATTTCTCCTCATTTTTCCTCTTTCTATGTGTGCTGCATTCTTCAGCACACAGAGAAAGAGGAAAAAGCCTCTTGTGATTGTTTTTGTGCAGGAAGGTTCCCTTCCTGCACAAAAATAATCATCCCCGCAAAGCAGGCACCCTTGCACCATGGTGCAAAGTTGCCTGCATTGGCGCACAGCAGCCCATTGTGTGCCGGCACAGGGGAAAAGGACAGGAATGCGCCGTACCTAATAGATACAGGGCATTCCTGCACATTTCTTTTGCCGTAAGGCATTGTTGCCCTACAGCAAAAAACACATAAATGTGACCTTTTGTGATTAGACCGGTGGGATAGACATGGTCTGGGGATAAGGCCAGCTCGTTGTACAGTAGACACTTTGGCTTTGATTGTGGATACCCCAACTGGGGCATGTAATATTTATTACACCCATAAAAAATTCGATCACTCTAGGGATTGGAATCTAAGGGTGAAAAAAATATAAATTCTACAAGTTTAGCTTTAAAAGATGGACCATAACAGGCAGAGTTTGATGCTTCCTACGCAAAGATCCACCTATCTTAGTATTTACCGTTTTGCCCCGGGAAATATTAGCAGATTTGACCTGCTGAAATATTGTATGTAGACTTTATCACACTTGGTAATTACCCAGGTGCTATAGCTCCATACCTCTTGTAATTGTGATCTTTGCACAAAGGGATACATGCCACACTGAGTCCCCTCCAAAGCATGGGAGTGGTGGCGGGCAAAGGTTGAGGGTAGAGGAGGATGATGGAAGGCGGGAACATCAGTAGCGGCTGGTGTCAAGTCAAAGTAGAGGGGTGAGGGGTGGACGGCAAACAGGAAAAACAACTTACCTGCTGCCTGCCACATCGCCACTCTTCTGCTCCTCTCTGACTCCACTGCAGCACAAGCTACCAGACTCCCCTATGGCCAATATAGACGCTGCTTTCATGCTGCTGGCAGCATTAGACAAGTGCCGTGATTGGCCTGAGTGCTCTGGATTTTTGCTCCCAGAGAAACTGGGAGCCTGTGCCTGCGGTCTCCAACCCGGCAACACAGCTCGGGTTAGAGACATCTCAGTAAGCATGTCGGTCTGGTCATCCTAAGATGTGCACTGACAGCAGTGCCCACCACTTCCCTTCCGTGACTGTCATCGTGATGGCCCTGCCCCCAAGACTTGGCCCTTAGAAGAACAATAAAATGATAAAACTTTTTTATTATTGCTTTATTTTTCAAGTTTTGAGGCTGTTGTCGGGTTGGGGGGAGCAACACTCCTCCACCATAATGGATGAGCCACCATTGGGGAAGATGCTATTTCACACTGGTTGCTTGAACAGCTCTTATGCTGCTCAGATTACTTTTTTTATATATAATTACGTTTTCTTTAAGTGTAATGTACACAATTGGTATGATGTCATGCAGGACATTATTCCACAGCACAAAGGCATAGTTCGGAAATGTAGGTCCTCTTTTTCAAGACACAGCTTCCACCTAACATATACAACAGACGACACTCACAGCAATACTTCCTTTAATATGACATGCTAATTCTGTATTCTTTTCTAGAATGTTCACTGTGTTTTCTGTGCTCCACAGCTCAAACCATATCGTCCCAGGAAGAGAGCTCATCTACACTACCACTTTCCAGGACCAATTTTTCAATCAGTCAGCAAGAGTTAAAATGTACTTTGCCAGTCTGCTCAAATTCTGAAACCTTCTATCTTCTATCACAACATGAAATTCTTTGCCAAGGATATATTATTTCCTGTTTCCATTTCCTCTAACACAAGAGACAGACCCCACATTATCTCTATCAATGTGCCCTAATCCAGCCAGGCCTGCGTTGGGTATGGTTTTTGGCCAAGCCTTGACCCGCCTACTACTCTGGCAATGCCGGTTTTCATGAACCATGGCAGTATCCAAAAGGTAACAGAGCTGCCCATTGGCCACACCCCACACCATTTACCATCTCCCATTTCTACTAGGCACAGTGTGAGAACATACTGAGTTAGTAAATGGTATGCTCTCCGTAGCTAACATCAGAATGAATCACACCCAACAGTTAAGAGACACAGTCCATTGCCTTCACTCTTGCCCTGTGTCCGGTTGCCATGCCCCTCTAGCTGCTGAGTTTGCCTGGTAACCATACCTAATGGGCCCTAGGCCTGGTTTTCAACCAATGCTTTTTGTTCTCACATCAAGAATTCTTTATAGCAGTTACAATAGGACATTCCATTTTTTGGACTCCCCCTAAAATGTCCTCCCTTTTAACCACTAATACCATCTGCTACTGGGACAAATAATGGCTGGGGCGCCCATGCCTCACTGCCAGTAGCAGTTGATCAGGGCCCGGCAAATGATGATACCACTGCAGAGCGCAATCAGAGTCAAAGGCACAATTACAGGGAAGAGGGATGTTCATAGCATTTTACCCCAGGGGTGCCTTCCCTCCCAGGGATAGTCAGCCACTGATCAACTCCCTCTCAGATCCCAGGATTTTCGTTTCCAAAACTAGATCTGTCACCATCATTTGGGTCATGGTACCTCCAAATTTTTCCAACAGACTTAAATGTAACGGCATTTACGGTCATTCAAATATCGCGTTCAAAACCAAAACGTTTATTCCGTGATTGTGAACGTCAAGAATGGTGTGCTCTAAATATCTCTGAATGTTTTGACTCAAATGTTTGTCAAATGTCTCAGCAGCATCAAACAGATACATCAAACAGACATGCAACAGAGATTCTTTGGAATCAGTTATTAAGCTCTGATGAAGTTCCTTCTTCACAAGGATTGAAACGTGTTGGCTGTGTGCCGGTTTTAACAAATGTTTTGAATAAAGAAGCCTGATGGACTCAATTTGTTCTCTCGAATATTTTCTTGGTGCACCTTCCATTCCAAAGAATCTTTTCGTAACAGTGCACTCAATGACGGCGAGTGCTGAAAGTAGATGCACAGGACACTTATTCCAAAAGCAACAGGGATTGAAGTGCTGAACCATGGTCAGCTGTTGTGTGTCTTTTTCGTAACCGAACATGCAACAGAGCCCTGTGTTTTTGGGTGCACGTTAAATGCGGTGTCATAATTGTGTCCAGTGTTTTTCAGTAAATTCGATAAAGATTTGCCCCGTTACCCCCAACATAAAGTTTCACCTCCTTGGAGAAGCTGTATAAAACGTTCTGGGATCATCAAAAATTTCTCTTTTTTGAATGCTTCAAGCTGATTTATCAAACTATGCTACAGACAACAGGAGGATCCTCCCCAGAGCAGACACCAGCTGACAAAAAAAGAAGTGCATCCCGATAAACACAAGTGCCCCTCGTTATGTTCTTCACCGGAGGAAGAGTGAAAGAAGGCAGTGACGTTAAGGGAAAGTCTGATGGCTAAGAAAAGAACACTGTGACATATTTCACAACAGAATGACACCGGTCCAGGATTTACTGTTGGAATGCAGTAGCACAGCCATGCAAGCATGCTCTGCTTGAACAAAGAAAACAAAGTACGAAACGGAATACCTCAAGTACTGCTACACAGAACCACTTAATCACCTTTGCACAAAGGAAGAGTAACCAGATGTGTACAATAACTATCCCCCTGAGATAAAAATGTTTATGCTACCTGCTGAAAGATGGGGAATTTGGCCTACTTATGAATCGAGTACATAAGATAGGTGCATCTTGTGTGTTGAGCAAACGAGGGCTGACACACAAAAACTCCTTCCTAAGGAAGGACAGTGCAAAGATCTAGTGTTGAAAATTGAAAGCCATTAGTATCGTACCTATGATCACAGTCCTCTAGGATCTTAGTCCTGATGAAGACTCACCTGAGTCCTACATAGAGAGCGAAACGGGTCCTAATGGCGCTGAGATTCCTGAATGGTAGGGTTGAGATTAACTTAAATAAGTTGAGTATTGTTTTGATTGAATCTTTGTGGCTTTGATTTGGCCCTACATGTGTATTCTGTAAATAAAGTGATCATATTTTTAATGTGACATAAGGATAGTTGGGTTGGGTTTTTGTCTGAACAGAATTAGGATTTTTTTAATGGAATGTAACCAACACAAAAATATAGTCAATGCACTGGCACATACTTATAAAAAGATATTATTAATCAGTGGATGAATGAGGGATTTTTACCTTTAAAAAAAGGACTGAATAGGGTAACAACAGTCCACACACCATATTCCTCAGCCAACAATTGGGAGCAAATCTCTGAAAGTCTTCATTGAAGCAAAGAGGTCCAAGATTGGATTTCTGTTCCTCCGCGGATACTCCAAAAACACCTCCACGTTTGCCAGATGAACTGAGACAGAGGGAAAATCCTACTGAACCCATCTTCCATGACATCTTTCGCACCTCATAAGTGAACAATTGGCATGGAGAACAAATGCTTCTCTATAGTCCCATCAAGAAAGCTACTGAGACAAGCTCTATGGAACAAGTTCACGTTTGGTGCCTTGATGTCTGAAATGTGCCCTTGTCATCATGATGTATGACAGCCACTTGCACTGGCTTGACAAAGCTGGTTATTAGTAGTTCTCAATTCCACCAAACATGAGGTCCTCTGATCAGTCTGTAACTTAGCCTCTATGATTTGAAGGGCTGAAAAGGAGAGCAATTTCTGATGGCTGAAACTGAACCAGGGTTGTGCCAAGCCTCCGTGTACGAAGCAAGTGTGCAGGTAAGAGAGATCATGCTCGATACTCACATCCAGGGATATCATCGTCAAATGCACCCATCAAGAAAGGCAGGACCTTGAATCCGAAAGGGTAGGGAAGAACGGTGAAAGGCAAGAGCCTTCAGTGTTACCCCGGAATGGATATATTGAAGTGGTCTAAGGAGTCTGAATATTCTCCTACTCCAGCATCTCAGTAATGTGTCAATCCTGAAATGAATATTCAAAACATAGGGCATCCCGATACCCCTGGAGAATCTGAGTACATCAATAGCAAACACTCATAGAGAATCAGAAGTGTAATCAGTTGAAATATGCTTCAACCGACCTCAGGACTAAGTCGTAGTAAGGGATAGATTAATTTAGAGGCGGCTCAGGTTTTAGCTGTGATAAACACCTGCGAATGTATGATCTAAAAACAAATAAAACAATCAATAGAGTTAAAAGATACATTAAACATGATGCATTACAGAAGCGAGTATGGTATATTGTTAATTACATATACACGTGTCATCTTATTAGATATTTTTAAACAAGTTGGAGAAAACTATTTTACACAGTTAAAAGCCACAAGAAGTGCCTTTTAGATTTATGTTGCATAAAATGGAGGAGACCGCCAGCAGGAAGATTATTTACAGAAAACACACAGATACCTATTCCTGGAAGTTAAAATGAATGAGCTGATCACTCAAGGGATCAAGGGGCATATTATCAAGACAGGTGATAAAATTATCGCCGCTTTGGCGGCAGAAAACTGCCGCTAAAACGGCGATAATGGGCTTGATAATATGCTCTATGGAATTCCAATTGAAGCCCATGTTAGATGTGAAGGACATCTAACCTATCGCCGTTTTAGTGGCAGTTTTCTGTCGCTAAAGCGGCGATAATTTTATCGCCTGTCTTGATAATATGCCCCCAAGATGGTTGCCAAACAGTGGGTTTTTTGGTCTGTGAGGAACGAGGAGTTTCTTCTAAACAGGCGATATGAAGATAGACTTGCTAACGGAGGATCCGAGTCAACTTACAAAGGCGAAGGTCGAGAGCAGAGAGCCACAATAATTCATAAAACAAGAACTGCACTGAACAAAGCATTGCTGTGGCCACATTGGTTATAAAAACCCATAACAAAATATTTAGCAAGCTGAAAAACTATGAGGCTTATTTACATACCCCTTGCGCCACTGGTGCGTCACTTTTTCTGATTAACCAGTCGCGCAGTGTGCTTGCCCATATTAACAAGGTCACGTGGAGTTCCCCTGCGTGACTTTCAATGGCCTTGTAAATATGGATCCCTTTCGAGCATTACTCGACATGAGAGGGGATTTCCATGGGTGTTGCTGTGGGTGTTCCCACACAACATCTATGGAACTTGACGCATTGCCAGATTTACATTTTTTAAAACTGGAAATGCTGCAGTTCCTATTTCTCCCCAGGGGAGGCGAGGAATGGTGCAACAAGGAGAAATACTTTTATTTCTTCTCATTGTTTGCTTTTTCTATGTGTGCTGCACTCTGCACTCTGCAGCAGGCATAGAAAGAGGAAACGCCATTAATGATTGTTTATGTGCAGGAAGTTGTCCCTTGCTTCACAAAATCAATCAACTCGCAGCGCAGGCACCCTTGCAAAATGGCACTAGGAAGCTTACAATGGTGCATGGTAGCCAATAGTGCGCCAGCACAGGAGAAAGTTCAGGGCTGTGTCGTACTGTTGTTAATACGACACATCCCTCCGCTTCGAAAATGATGCAGCACAACACAGCTTAAATGGCTTGCAGCACTACGCGGTGCCATTTTCTTGTAGATGAGGCCCTCTGTTCTTTCTATAAGAAAATTACTGATCATAACTCCTGGCAGGTGAGAGGCAATTGGGGCTTGCAGTTTTTAGAAGGATTCCTCATCCGTATTAGTAGATACTTGAGGTGAGTGAAAGGAAGACAGACAGCATTACATAGTGGGTTCAATAGATTCCTAGGAGTAGGTGGTCAGTTAATGGATGCCTCGAGTTGAACTAGCTAGCCCTTCTCACCTCATGAAACTAGAGCATTAACCTTGTTTTCTAGAACTACTACATGCCATCCGAAGGAGCGTACATTATTTGTCCAAACAAACTACCAAAAACATCAGGTGTATATCTGGAAGGGTTGATGCAAAGTCATAACACCTTTGAGCAGCATTTAACTGTCTGCCAAAGACCTCTCTCATTGCGGCAGGAAGCACGTAGGTCTTCTTCCTCCCGAGCAGACCAGCAGACCAGCAGGAGCCTTGACTTAGCCATGGGCACTGCACAGCATTCTCTAGATGATCTTCAGAAGAGAACTGGCTCTGAACCAGATGCTAGTGAGACAACCACAGAAACGGGCCAAGTCATACTTTTTGGGAAACGAAGGGCCACCTGACATGGACATCTGAATTGTCAGAACTGAAGGTGCATTGCTGAAGTGATTCTCAGCTCAGGATTGACTCAAAGGGAGTCAGGGAGTTCTGACTTACAGACAGAAGATGGAGGGCAGCAGCCTTTTGAACCCAGACCATCTTCTGGCCACTGGTTGTCACCAGTCTTTGGCCTTAAGTGGAGCCCATTGCTAGCAAAGAAATCCCGCAGCCATGCCATGGGACCACCGAAACATACATATATGTAATTAAGCTGTAACTTTATGTCAGCCATTATTTCTGTGTGCAGCAACGCATACAGAGAGGTACTTGAATCCCTTTTTAAGGGATTGTGATGCATATTTATCCTAACTGTAAGAATGCAAGGCCCAACGCAGCACACATTTAACACAAGGCTTTGTTCACCCTCATATCCATGAAGTCACATATGGAGACAACACACTGTGACCTACAAAGTTCAAAAACATTGGGACAACCAAAATAGTTTTTGGTTCCTGCTTGTCCTCAACGAGGTACATCATGACCAGGAGCAGGGTCATGAAGACCTTTCATTGCCTTTCCATCCCCAAGAGAAGCCTATGAGATACTGCATGACAGAACTGAAGGAACAGATTCCCTCTAGCAATGAGAGCTTCTTCCTTCACTGGGAGGCCTAGGTTGTCCCTTAGATGATCCTATTCCACTGCCATCCCTTCTTGGACCAGGCAGACGTTCGATTGGCCCTGAAGGGTTCATTTCCTCTGTGGTGTACTTAGGTAGGCCAATGTAGAAGGAGAAGCGCTAGGGGTGTGCAAAATCATGTAATGTTTCCTCATGGAATTTCACGAAATTCCAAGTAAAAGTTAGCAAAATTGTGCTGTTGTAGTGAAATGTAGTTTGATGGAATCTCCAGTCAGTATATCAATATCAGAAAACTTTATTTCAGACACCGATGTGACCATAAAAGCATACATTATAAAGATTACCGTTTCAGCGCTTACAGTGAAATAAACATTTTTTTAAAGTAGCATTGATGAAACAGGCAAATCTCCACAATTAAAATTACAGACATACAATTCCGATCCTGGACAGCGCGTACGCGACGTCCGCACGGAGTCAGGCAGCGTTTTACGGACCAGCAAGTACGATTCGTACCTACATCACTCCGCCCGGCTATATTTTTACGGGAGCCAAAAAGTGCCGGAAAAGCTAAGTACGCTGCGATGCATGAGGAAAAGGGGGCCCGCTACGCGACGTACTCGCCATCACCCACATCGTACGTGTCATCATGTACGGTACGTATCCCAACATTGAATATGTACGGACCGTACCCCCCACCCCCCGTATGTACGGTGCGTACCCCCCACCCCCCGTATGTACGGTGCGTACCCCCCACCCCCGTATGTACGGACCGTACCCCCACCCCCGTATGTACGGCACGTACCCCCCACCCGCGTATGTTCGCACCATACCCCAGGCGTACCCCCATCCACGTATGTACGGAGTGTACCCCCCCACCCATGTATGTTCGAACCGTACCCCAGGTGTACCCCCCACCCGCATATGTTCGCACCGTACCCCAGGCATACCCCCCACAAGGCACTGCCACCATATTATGGGCGTTTTCCGCCTGGCAGGCAATTGTGACGATTGCCTGCCGGCGGAAAAGCGGCTGACAGTCTTTCCATCCACTGCGGTAACCCCCGCCATGCGGTCAGGCGGTAACCCCCACCATGCGGTCAGGCGATGGCGATCCGCCCACCATGATAATAGGCCCCTAAGCTCTCTGGAAGACAGAGCCTGACATTGATCTCTGTCTTTGACTGCACAGCAAATGTGACAAGATAAGAACAAGAATTAAAGCCCTTTTACAGAAATCCAGTACTGGTGGAAGAATACAGTAAATCAGATTTAGGAAAGAGAAGGGAGGAACGTAAGCTGCACAGCCTAAAACAAATAAAGCCAGGAAATAGAAAGCAACCAAATGTGAATTACAAACCACAAAGTCAATGGTACACAACGGTGGAATGCATTCCCTGGAAGGCTTTCTGAATGTCCCCAAGATGTTAGCAAACCAGAAAACTGCTCTGTCTGATAGGCTTCCAACTAAAAATTAGGCAATATAAATGTGAAAGGTAATTACGAGAACTTCGTATCAAAATTATCAAGATTCCTTTCAAACAATTCCAGAATTGGGAAAATGCTGGACAACAGCCTAGTTATGATACAAAGAATTAGCACTGCACTATAATACAGACTTTAAATGTAAACGTGACCTTAACCTCAACTCTTAACCTAAACCTAATGCTTAAACTATTGAACCAGTAAAATCCCACAATGGAGATTAGTAACTGGAAGACACATTTTGTGTGCATTGTATACAATCAGCAGAAAATAATTATTTACATTCATGTCAAAGACAATTTTCTGCTTATCACTCCTCTCCCTTATTTCCATTTTGGTCCTCCAGACACATGGCACCTGCTTTCCCAAGTACAATTAGTAACAAGCATTTGCAATGCAATAGGTCTCGCATGTACGCGAGTTTAAGTTATTGGCATTGTAAATGACAATGCCTTTTATTTATGTCTTAAAAACAAGAATCAAAATAAAAGGCATTGTCATTTACAATGTCAATAGCTCAACCTCGCATACATGGGAGACCTATTGCATTGTAAATTCTTGTTATTTTAGAATGTTCTCCTCTCAGTGGGTGAAATGTTCTAATCGCATTAAAGTCCTCTGTCTTGGGCTATGTCTGGTGTTAAAGGTCCTCAGTCTTGTTGATTGAGGACTCAGGTCTATAACTCTGGTTTGTTGCCTTTACCAGTGGGTCTAGCCCTCTCCAGAAGGTTATAATGCAAAAGTATATGTACAAAATGTGTGATTCCCTAATAGCAATTCCTGCAGATTAGGAATTGCTATTAGGGAGTCACAAGTAGGAAATGCCATTGCATACCAGCCTATGGGCGAAATAGGAAATGGTTCGCATTTCCTAAATTGTTATTTCCTAATAAGAAATCGCATTTTAAGAAATGCAAAGCCAAGGGTGTCTCTGGGCTTTAGGACCTCCTGGATACACCCAGAATTTCCTAGTGCACATATGCCCTAGGAGCATATGGGTGCTTCATGTCCCAATTAAAAAAATGCATTTTTAATTAATTTTCTTGTTATTCACATGGTTACCATCGACCTGAAGTCGATGGTAATTGCATTTCCTAAATGCTCAATTTGCATTTAGGAAATGCACTGTACATGTGCTTTAGGAATCACAAATAGGTAATCCCTATTTGCGATTCCTAAATCACAGTTGCAATTTGTGATGTCTACAGTGTAGAAAACACAAATTTCAACCAGTTTTGACCCTTTATGCATATAAAAAGGCAATTTAGCATTTCTTAACAGGCCAAAATAGTGGTTTGGCCCGTTAAGAAATGGTAAATGGCTTCGTACATCTGGGCCATAGTCACAACCCTTAACCCTGATGCAGGTGCAAACTGCTGAATCTGCCCAATGGAGATGAACATGTGCTGGCCCTTTAATTCCTGTGACATCAGAAGGAAAGCTGAGAGAGTTAGCAACAGGGGTTGAATCTGGTTTTTGGTCCAGCGACTGCTGCTCAGTTCTTCTGTGCTGTCCATGGGTGGATGGAAATAACAAAACTTGGAAATAAAGTTTGTGATCCTGAATTAGCCAATCTTACAATTAGCGACAAGCTGCCTGCACCGACTAAGATCACCCAGTGTGAGTTTTTGGGGGACTTGCTGAAGGTAAAGAATATTAGAACTAAAATTATTAATGATAAGGAGACTAGAGAGACAGTTTCTCTAATATCACTCCAAGTGTAAAACAGACAAACAGCTGTGTATCACAAACGGAGGTTTACAAGAAGCAGCAGACAGAACAGGACATTCGTTGTATGCATGCCACCGAAATAGAGAGACTGCATTAAAAATGGACTTTAAAATAGCCCAGAAGTTGCAACAACCACTATTGAAGAGACAGTAATATTTGACGTTTTTCATGTTTCCACTGGTAACAATTGTCTGAATTGTCAGCTAATAAGTATTCTGTGTTGTATTATTGCCTCGCCTCTTCACTTCACCCTCCTCTCACTTGTTCTTCTCACGCACCCAGCATCCCCTTTCTTCGTCCTTCCCACTTCTATGTCACTTTGGTGCACTCCCTCTACTCTCAGAGGGTCTGTCCTATCCATCTTGATGTCCTGCATGCACTCAGTGCTCAGTGACTTTAGTCTTCACTAACCAGTACATTTGTGATGTGGGGCAACGATACATCTTCAGTTGAAATGCAATGACCTTTATGCAATTGGCAGAAGGTCGCAGCAACACAATGGTAAATTTGAGGATATATAATACGGGTAGAAGGAGAGCCAGGAAATCTCATTGATGGGAGTCAAGCATTCTCCCGATTAAGGAGGCCTTCATCTACTAGGCATGTCACTCCCTTCAGAAACCCTGGAAAGTGTACCTTAGGACTAGGACCTGCCACAGCTTACTCTTTTTCCTGCACCCATAGGGAGCTATTTCAAAGAGCAGTAGTTTTACCACACTTTCTCTCGGTTCAATCACTTGCGCTGCCCCACAATCATCATATGGTCAAATCACTAAGTCTACACCCTGTCAGCCCTTAATCCCAGCAGTCTTCTAACCCGATCTTACCCTTTGGAGGTCACTGCTGGTCCCGATCTTCTAGGGTCACTGGTTGCCCATGATAATGCTAGGGATCTGAAAACGTTGGGTGAGCAGCCAGTGAGTGGCCTTGGAAACCAAGGGTGGGTAGCCAGGATCCATTCATGTTTTTATGAGCTGCCAGTTCCTTGCCTGCAATACCTTCTACATGCCACAGGCTGCTCACACTACCATCCTATAATCACGGCTCATCGCGCGGTTGCCTATTCTGTTTAGGGCTGCAAGGTGACTGCTTGTCACTCAAACACAGGACTGCCAAGTGACCTCATGTCATGTATTATAACATTCGGTCATTTCCATTTTTTTTTTTTTTTAACTACCAAGACTTTGCACACAAAAATCTTGAAACCTATATTTGTACTGGAAAAACTGACCCTAAGGTCCAGCAATGCAAAGCGCCACCAGTAAATAAAATATATACCACACACAACCTGGACTCTCTGAAGGTATAACAAGTGGCCACAGCTGTGATGATACTAGGGGGCATATGTATCAACATCTCCATTTGCGATTCTCAAATAGCGATTTTTTGAGAATCGCTATTTGAGAATTGCAAAATGGGATGTATGTAAAAATTCGCACAAATTTTGCGAATTCTTAAAATTCCTTAATTGCAATTAGCAAATTGCGAAATCGCAATTAAGGAATACCTTCCCACTCATTCCTATGGGCCAGGAGGCCCATAGCAATGAATGGGAAGTCTTTCTCAATTTGCGAATCGCTATTTGCTAATCGCAAATTGAGAATATTTTCAAAGGTGCAAGGGTGTCATGATGACACCCTGATGCGCCCCTGAAATCAGCATGTGTGCACATATGGCGCACATACATGCCCTTAGGGCATGTATGTGCGCCACATGGCACTTTGAAAAATGCCAAAAAGAGCATTTTTGAAAGAAATCGCAAATTACCACCAACTTGAAGTTGGTGGTAATTTGCGATTTCTTAAGGAGAAATCGCACAACTTGGGTGCGTGTTGCATAGCATTTAAGGAATCGCAATTTGCGATTTTTTAAATGCTTACGCAAACTTAAGAAATCGCAAAATTAGCGATTCCTTAAGAATGCGCTGCTGAAATGCCTCATACATCTCATTTTACGATTTTGTATTCGCAAACGCTGTTTTTTTGCGATATGCAGCCTTTGCGAATACAAAATCGTTTGATACATATGCCCCTAGGTTTCCTATCCAAGCTTTAGTTTAAGAACCAGCGCATTCTGGTGTTTGTTGTGTTGGTTGGCTTCAATCAAACAAATGTAAAGTGTAGCATTCATTTGTTAGATAAAAGCCCATGAATAAATACAGTGTATTCCCATTACTTCTTCCCCTTCCCTCCATGTTCTGAGAGAATAATAACGGTGCTAACAATTATGCAATACCTGGAACTATTCCTAGGGCTTGAAAAATGACAAGATGTGCAGTGATGTTGCTCTCAAACTGAAATTGTGGAGCAAACGAGATGAAAGTTTTGCTCAGTTAAATTGTCCTCTACCGCGTTTCCACTGCAGCTTATTTGAAGGGATGCTGAGGCATTTTGAATGGGAACTCCTCAAACTGAAAATTCTCGACAGGAAGCACTATTTATCTGGAAGAACAGTACACAGATAACCCTCCCACTCGTCCTGGATCACAACCACCCTTTGGCTTAACAGAATCCAGAATTCAACTAGCAGAGCTCGCTTTGCCTTCTGGGGCTTGTAGTTCTCTTTCTCTTGTTATAACATCCGCAATTTCAGGCCTAGAAATGCAAAGAAAAAAAATCTGAGGTGGGTTTGTTAGTCAAGCACCTATGGACCAATCATGGACGGAGAAAAGAGGGGGCATCTGGTTATAATGACATCTAACACATGAGTGGGAGATTCTTACTGAAAACAATAAAGGGGCCTCCCAGGGTAGAGGAAAAAAATATTTGCCCACCCTGCTCTTGCGCAGTCTCAAGCTACTACTTTTTTTCCTCTTTCCGGGGTCACAAACACCCTGTTTTCCTTCCAGAATTGGGTCTGCCCTTTCACATCAAGAATTACCACAAATCCACCCCCACCCCACCTCCACGGTAGGGCCAGATCAAACCCAGATTACCAGCATAATCCCAAAACAGTTTTCCACAAACATTATGCAAATTTGCATTATAATTTGCATAATTATCCTAGGAATCTTACTTGGACCTAGCCACACATCGGATTGACCGGACAGCGCCCTCTGGTGTTTGTTGTGAGGGCGCGGGTCATTGGGGTGTAAGGAAGATGGGGGGGAGATAGGGGGCAGATGGGGTGCTAGCGATTACGCTGCGGTACATCAAGGGCTGATTACAAAGTCTATATATGGACCCGATTGACAACAACTCAGATACCTGGTCCCTCGGTAAGAAGAGCCGCAGCCCCCCCTTTACTTGTCCTTCATAGCGTCCCTCAGGGATGCAGATCCATACCCCCACCTCCTTGTCTTTAACGGGTCCTTAAGCTGGTAAAACCCATAGCCCTCTTAACTGTCCACTAGTATGCTCCTTAATGACTGTAGCTGCTGCCCCTTTACATGTTCTTTACCCTTTTCCCATGGAGAACAGAGTACAGCCCCTTAAGCAGCCGTCCTACCTGCCGTTTGGACCAGCTACCCCATGCATGTCGCCCCTTACCATTACCTGGTACTTCAGTGAGCGGAGCAGTACCCCCATGCAGTACCCCAATGCTCTTCACCTGGCCCATCGGTGAGAGGAGAAGCAGCCCCCATACCTGTTGCCCTGTACCTGTCATACACCCGGTCCTTCGGTGAGCGAAACAGCAGCCCCCATACTTGCCCTTCATTCGGTCGATAAAAGGAATAGCTACCATACTTGTCGCCCCTTACCTGCCCTTCACCCGTCATTCCAGTGATCGGGCAGTACCCCATGATTGGCCTTCACCAGGCCAGCGCAGAAGCAGCCCACATACCTGTCACCCCCTTACCTGCCCTTCAACCCGACTGTCGGTGAGCAGAACAGCAGCACCCATACATGTTGCCCCCTTACCTGTCTCTTACCCCATGCTTGTTCTTCATCAGGTCCATCGGTGAGCAGAACAGCAGCCCCAATACATGCCTGCCCTTTACCCGGTCCTTCTGTGAACCCGGAGCCCCTTGGCTGCCCGCCCATCATGAGCAGGCAGCGGCCGGACACAGCGCTTGAAGGGTGGATTATTCTAAATTACGCCTGGCGCTGTAAACATGTTGCGCCCTTAGCTGTCTTTTACCCCATGCTTGTTCTTCATCAGGTCCATCGGTGAGTGGAACAGCAGCCCCCATACATGCCTGCCCTTTACCCGGTCCTTCCGTGAACCCAAAGCCCCTTGGCTGCCCGCCCATCATGAGCAGGCAACGGCCAGACACAGCGTTTGAAGGCCGGGTTATCCACGATTACGCCTGGTGCTGTAAACATGTCGCCCCTTACCTGTCTTTTACCTTATGCTTGTTCTTCATCAGGTCCATCCGTGAGCGGAACAGCAGCCCCCATACATGCCTGCTCTTTACCCGGTCCTTCCGTGAACCTGGAGCCCCTTGGCTGACCGCCCATCATGAGCAGGCAGCGGCCGGACACAGCGCTTGAAGGGCGGATTATCCCGATTACGCTTGGCACTGTAAAGGAGCACAGCTGGAGGCAGGAGCGTGACACGTGGGCTGCGTGGACGTGAGCGCAGCCCGGTCCATAGGAGACCCCTCTCTCTCCAGTGAGGGATCCCCTTGTCCTCCGTTAGGGAGTCCCAGAAGCTGCAGCCCGTGAACTGAGGCTAACAAGCAGCAGCGCTGTCGCTCCACTCGGGATCCTGCTTGACAGCGGCCCGGCCCTGCGGTGCCACGTCGCAGCTCATCAGCAGAGAGCGCGCAGGTGCCGCGCCGCAGCTCATCAGCAGAGAGCGTGCTCATGTACGAGTCCGGATGGGTGGGCCCTAAAGGAGACAATAGAAAGCGAGTCTTTAGCATAATGTATGACGCGCGCCAATGGAAAGCATGGGCGGAGATTCCACCCCACTTCTGAAGTCGACTTGACGACAATAGATCTCGCAGAGCGAGCAAAGCATGCTCTGTGACGCTAGGCGAGACCTAAAAAGGCTCATTTTCTGCATCTGGAAGCTTTCACCTATTAGGTCATGAGAGGAGAAGCCAACTTTAACAAATCTGCCTTGCTGTCTTACACTAAAATATCATGCCCTTTAAAGAGAGTCTCAAAAATGCCTGAGCACACAGAGTTGATCTTATTAACATTAAGTCTGTCGATGCTGAGCATTTCTCGGGAATACCCTGCCACACACTTCGGTTTGTAAAAGGACAAGCAAAGTTTGGACATTTGAATATTGTATAATATATGGGGTAAAGTACCCCCTGCAGTACAATACCATGATACAACAAGTCACCAAGAAGTTCCATGACCATATAGAAGAATAAGGCCGAGTTCATTTATATGTAATTCTGAGCTGACTTGCAATATCCTTTTAATGTACAGCAGAAGGTATTATATTTCTTATAGCACATGGTCACACCATCACCTTTCTCACAAACTTCTTAAATCCTTGGGCACGGATTTACTAAGCCTTTGGGGTGTCCTTGCGTGGTACAGGTGAGAGAAGGGCAATGCAAAGGCTTCAGTAAGATTTACAAAGCCACACAAGGGGTGAGTTGCACCACCTTGTGTGATTTTTCTAAGAAATACAGCAGCTTGTGCTGCATTACATTATATTTTATATAGTAGGCATTCAATGTGTGTAGCAAGGACACTGCACCAAAATCCTTCACCTATCACAGAGAGACATAATTAGGAGAAACATCTATATTTCTCCTTGTTACTTCCTTTTACTCGGCGTAACGCATTCTGCTTCACAACCCAAATAGAGGAAAATGCCTCTTTCAAAAGTTTATGTGGAGGAAGATATCCCGTCCTGAACAAAAACAATCTTACCTGTAACTCAGGCACCCTTGTACCTTGGTGAATGGGTGCCTGCGTTGGTGCTAGGCAGAACGCAGTGCACTAGGAGAGAGCAGAAGTGCACCATATCTTATTAGATACCTCTAATTTCTTCTCTCTCTGTTTCACACAATGCAGCTCCCATGCTCTACCCATGGAAAGCCTACCACTTTGAAATGTAACGCAATGCATCACAAGCCACTGCGCTGCGTTACGTTTCTTTACAAAGTCACACAAGACAGTGCAATTCACCTCTTGATGGCTTTGTAAATCTCTACTGTCGCCTTTGCATTGTCCTTGCGTCATGCAAGGACTGGGCCCGCATATCAACTGTAATAACTTATTACATTAGAACAGCTACATCCTTTCATTAATACATGTGACTAGAGATGTCACAACTCGATTGTACTATGGAAATTAAAGACAGGCTTTTACACATGTATTGCAAGCTTTCATTTATTATAAAACACAGCAAAATGTGGTTTATTTTCAATGTATTCTCAATTTTTTCTTTCAGATTCATTTTAGAAGTCTAAGCCTGAAGCTACCATGAACTGGGTAGTGTACGAGGCCCTTTTGAGTGGAGCCAACAAGTACTCAACATCATTTGGGCGCATCTGGCTTTCTGTGGTCTTCATCTTTCGCGTACTGGTCTACCTTCTAACAGTTACCCGCGTTTGGGGCGAAGACCAGCGTGACTTCGACTGCGACACCCGCCAGCCCGGCTGCAGAAATGTCTGCTATGACCACTATTTTCCTGTGTCCCATGTCCGCCTCTGGGC
The DNA here is from genome assembly GCF_964204655.1 of Triturus cristatus. NCBI lineage: Eukaryota > Metazoa > Chordata > Amphibia > Caudata > Salamandridae > Triturus > Triturus cristatus. The sequence goes on along the minus strand of NC_140584.1, from coordinate 424,427,206 downwards.
CCTGCAGCTCATTTTCGTCACTTGTCCCTCTCTGCTGGTGATCATGCATGTGGCGTACAGGGAGGACAAGGAGCGGAAGGCCAGAGAGAAGATGGGAAAGGACTACAGAAAGTTATATGCCGACACTAGTAAGAAGCGAGGGGGCCTCTGGTGGACCTACCTCCTGAGCCTCCTTTTTAAAGCCTCTGTGGACAGTGTCTTCCTCTATGTCTTTCACATGCTCTATGAAAACTACACCCTTCCAAGACTGGTGAAATGCACTCTCCAACCATGCCCCAATACGGTGGACTGCTACATACCCCGCTCCACCGAGAAAAATCTCTTCACCTTCTTCATGATTGGCACCTCCGTCCTATGCATCATTCTCAACTTATGCGAAGTGACCTACCTAGTGGTCAAGAGGTGCCGGGAATGTGTGAGCAAAAAGTACAATACAGACGTCATCGTCTCTGGTGAGGACTCAAAAATGAAGGTCAAACAAGAAGACACAGTCCCTGTATCAGGGCAGACAATTTTCAATGGGATGGACTGCAGGCCGCACACAATTGAAATTGAGAACTCCAAATAGTATTGCACAAATCTCTAGAATGTAGGGAGGAAGACAGAAAGGGAGGGTTACACTGCACATTGCACTAAAAGAATGACTTTGTGACCACGTCAACCTTCATGGTGTGTTGGGATCTTGTTGGTTATCCACAGACGGCTTTGGTGAATGATACTATGTGCAGATGCAAGCCATCTTGCCAGACATTTGGTAACATCCCAAACCTTTGAAAAGATGCAATATCCATCATGTAGTTTGGTAAATGTGAAGTCAAAAACGTACCATGCTCCAAAGGCCAACTACTGGAAGTAAATCAAGTAGCTCAAAAATGAACTGTGCCTAGTGCGACAGATGCTAAATGGAGACATTATCATAAATGTTTTTGCAGGGAAGTGATTATATCACAGAGGGTTCAAGAACATTTCACAACTCTGCTTCCAGCTCAGTTATGTTTGGCCATAAAGTCAACGTATTTTGACAGCAATCTAGAGACCTCTTAGAAAAAGTTGATGGTGTTGTTCCCGTTGTCAGAAAATGTGCCCATTGCACAACAATGATTGTAGACTGCCACACACTGATTTGGCTCTCTCTCAGCAGAGGTGCCAGGGACTCTAGGGGCATTGAAGCTGAGCTACTCTGCACTGGTGGGTGGATACACCTTGACGCATCAAACGCATCTCGTTCAGTGGATACGCCTGTGATGTTAGTGACCTCTGAATATATGGGAAATTCAGTTGTGTATATTTTCAGACCATGACCGCTTGCAAGAACAAGTACTGAATTTTAAAAAATTGTACAATTTATGGCGACACATTGAAACCTAAAGTCTATATTGTGGTCAGAGGACTTTCCATGGGGACACACAAAGGCTGTTAATATTGAGATATAAATACAGAAGATGGTACAATATCTATGTCCCGCAGTGGGCCGTAGAAAACATATTTCATAACAAGACAGTTCCTCCCACACACGGGCCGCTGGACCCATATCTACTTTGATCACAGTTTCTCCGTTTTTTCTTTTAACTGTTACTTTCCGCCCTATTGAGCCTTACTCGCCCCAAATCGCAGGAGTGGTCTCATCCTCCCCCGAACCTCGTATGTCTGTCACACACAACCCGCCCCCCGGGACAATGCAGTTCGTTCCAGGAGAACCCGTGTTCAGACGCTTGTGGTTCCGAAAGGCTAACAGGCGGCAGTCTTTCTTTTTCTCCAAACTGCCTACTCTGAGCCGCTGTCCACCCTCTACCCGCATGAGCTGGCACCTCTTACTGCTGTGCCCACAGAGCCTCTGCAGGGGCAGACTCGGCAGCCCGCTCAAGCTCTGTGTGCTCAAATGCATTTCCTTCGAAAGAGAGAGAGCGAGAAAGAGAGAGGGAGTGAGATGGGAAGAGAAGGAGATTAAGAGAGGGGGAGATGCTGAGCGGAAATATTGTCTTTTTTCTGTTCTGAGTGACTCTCATAATAATATCACCCCAGGAGTGTCATTGGTCTACACATTAGCCTGTTACAGATTTAAATCAAATGTTTTTCAGTAAGGGTTACATCAAACTAAACCAACTGCAGTTCTTCCCTTTCGGCAGTGTCTTCGGTCCCCCAATTTTTAACATGGCTTTTTAAGAATTTTCACCCAACACTGTCATTTGTAGGCCAATTATTTTGGAGGTACAAATTATAAACCTGCAGTCCACACAACAGTCTTACCTTTCTTGGTTCATCTCCCTCTTTGTCTGTCTGCTTGCCTCACCTAGGGCTTCTGCCTGACCAACCCCCACCCCCCTTGGTAATTCTACTCATATAATTCAGCAGTGAAACCCTCTCTGACCCCAAATCTTGCTGCCGCTCTCTGCTGAGAGTATGACTGCCACTGTGCCCTAGTTTACTGTTCCCTGCATTTTCCTCTCCCATGGCTTTATGCACTGCCTTTTTACTCCCTCTGTGGGGTGCTGGAAGTTCAGACCTTCCCTGCCTTCATTACACCTGTAATCTTTAAACATCGTCAATGTGACTACTCCGGGCAACTGAGGGGCTCAATGTCTGTGACCAGGTCTTTGTTACCATCTAGTCAACTTTGAGAGGGAGCCTCTGCTGAGCCATAAAAAACGACTACATTAGCCATCATGGCTGTAAAAGAGTGCTAAGTGGCAAGGGCATTTTCCAAGGCAGCCCAGTGCCAAACCCAGTCCAAATGCTTATCCAGAGCTCCTGTCATATTAATGTACTAAATGAGCATGATGAGCTGGTTGAGCCACTAGGCATGCACAGCTTGCTCACATTATACACCTCATTCGGGTATCCTCAATGCATATTTCCAGCCAGTAGGAGGAAGGGAAGCAGGGCCCACTAGTTTTGTTCTGCACATAACTTATTGAGAGGTAGAGGAATTCACAAGCCAACTCCCATCCTGGTTTTACATGGCCTCCTAGCAGCATCCCCCCTCTAAAACAAGCATTATAAACTGTGATGGCCCAAAGTCAAGTCAAGTCAAGGAAAGCTTTATTAGATTGTTATTGTACAAATGATGGCCCCACAACTAGGAAGGGTGATACACAGGCCACCTCTTTTTAATGGTCCCTCCAACCAGCTATCAAATTATGTAAGAGAATGACAGCACACAGCATCGAGTCCAAAACTTCCAGAAAATATTAAAAGCAGTTTATAAAAATGATCAACTGGGCCTAACAGAATGGAATTGAGGAATAGTCTTGTGTGTTTTTGCTTTTTTAACATAAGAAAAATGTTTGACGGAGGCTGTCTTTGCATGTCACACAAATACTCGTGCGTCCATTCTTTGAATTCAGTAATTTGTCCAGATCCATGGACTATCAACCAGTCCCTAAGCACACAGCTCGTTCGTTTACAGTAATTCTGCAGTATTTCTTTTGGGTTTTGTGATCAGTCTATGTGTAACAGTGTCAATATTTTAGTGAGGTTTCTTTTTTACAACTTATTCAGAGGTATTTCTACATGTAGGTTTACATTGTCACACTTTTATATGCTCATTCATAGAGGACCCATTTTAGGGAGCTCATACTGCTTGTGACAAAATGAACAGACTATCAAGTGTTTAATTGTGTTGTATTGTATGAAGAATAACAATTGTAAAACCAAAGGAAATAAATGCACGCAAGCACAATGTGTAACACAATGCAACAGTAAATGCCATCCTTCCTTACATATAAGAAATCATTCTTGGAGCTGCATTCTATATTTGCATCAATTAAATTGACTTGATCAACCTCAAGTTTGCGGCTGCTTGCAAAGTGAAACAGTGGGTTGAATTAGGTGTCCGAGTTGACATGGAGGCATCAAGAAACCTTGTTCTTCAGTAGGTTGTGTGGGCTGCGGCATGTGAACTTATTAAAACAGGGCCTCAAGGCCAGAACCCCTAGGCCATACCAAGAATTATTCAGACTTTCCTGAACGGAGCCTTGTTCTTTTCAGCAGTCTTCTTCTTTTTAATTTCACTTATTCATCAATTGAGATGATAATTCACAATAAAGTATTTGATGATAAACGGTTAACAGTCTGCTTTCTTTTCCTGAAGTTTCATCAGTCACGCAATGGGACAAGCTTCATTTTAGGTCGAGTCTACCTGACAGGGCAAGCTGTCTGGTTGAGAAAGACATCTTACAGGCGTATAAAGAACATGCAGACTATTGAAGCCTGCCCACTGCTTACCATTGGTTGGCTTTACTGTCACTCTTAGTTCCTTGTGTCTAATGGAATTTGGAAATGTTCATATTGTGTTTGTCCCTCCCAGGAAACCTAGGTTCTTTACCATCTCTTTTATTATCAGGCTTCTATGCTTGCTTTGCTTATTTTTAGGCAACTACTTTTTTCTTTAATTTTTAAGCACTCTGTGAGAGTGCATGTGTTTTCCAGCTATCTCCTTTATGTGCAATTCTCCCCCTTATTGCTCTCTCTTGCCCATATGCTTCTCTGCCTCACTTGCATTCATGCTGCTCTCTCTCGCTCGTGTGCTTCCATATTGCTCTGTTTTGTCTCTTTTTCTCACTTTAACCAGAGTACCCTCACTGGTGTTGCTTTCACCCCCAGCCCGCCCTGTTGCCTCACCCCCACAACTTCCCCATCCAAGCCACACATCTAATGTATTTTGTTTTATAACCTCAATGCCGTAGGAGAATGCTCCCAAGGTGAAAGGCCATTTTTTAAAATTATTATTTTCAAAAGTAAATTCCAAAAGGATTTTCTTTTTGAAAATAAAAAAAAGCTGTAAGTTTGATGTATTGCTTTATTGTGTTGACGGAGTCGTTCTTCAAGCTTACAATACATTTCCAGGTACCGCCATGTCAACAGTTCCTGAAAATGCAAGAGATGTCCGCAGGTACAGCAGACATTCCTAAGCAGGGGGGGGAGAGGAGAGGGGGGAGCGGGTGGAGTACCTTCACCATGGCAGGGGTAAAGAATTCCGTCATGGAGATAGACATTACTCCACCTCCCTAAATTTAAATCAGCCCATAAGTCATTGGCTAACTAGGAGGAATTCATGGCAGCTGGTTTATTTAACACACCCCTGGAGTTTACTACCGAATGGCAAGAATGTATCTGCAAATTACCAGACACTCCAATCCACAACTTTGTTTTTAAAAGTGACTGAAATCATGTTTGCAACAAACTGTAATCTGCATATCAGGATGTATATTTTTACAGTACAGATTCATCAGCAGGTAAATGCTTTAATAGAGGATGAGCGGAGAGTGAACGTGGACACGTGTATTATCAGAAATTAAATAGACCCTGCTGCACGTTATAGGAGTTCTATGACATTACAAAGGAACTCAGCCGAGTTCCCTTATATGGACACAGAACTCTATGGTGAATTGCACTGCTCTTCTAATGTAATGTAGCGGGTACTTTAGCCTTTATATTATAATATAATACGTTCCATAAAAGTTTATGTGACCATTATATGTCAGTGTTTTGAGGACTGCAGCAAGAACCTGGTTGGTGGAGCACCAGACAACTCTCATGTGTGAAGATCAGGGAAGGAACAAACAATGTGTCTTCTCCTGGAAGGAAGCATGACCCAGGAACGAGTGAGATGATGTGTTCCTGTGTTCCTGGGGCACGTGTTGTTCTCTGATTGGTTGAATGGGATAGACTGGAACATTTGAGGAGAAAGAGTCAGGACGAGAGACGGACTCTAGGACAGTAAAGAGAAGCTCATGGGTGCTGTCCATTGGGCAGTCATGGGGGGCTCTACTCTCTAATGCCAGGCATGGGTGGCAGAGGTGAACCCTGGCTCCTCCTGGGCTTCCTGTCTGACACTGAGAACCAGCCAGTCACAAGGCTTCGTTTAGGCACCTGCGTGCAGATTCCCTGAGGTCATCTGTGTCTTACAACTAGTCACCACCTGGCATGGAACCCCGCACTATGGAAAGAAGTTGTTAGACCCACTGTTCCTTGATGGGAAAAAGTTAGTTATGTATGCCAGGTCACCACTAAGGCATTACAACCATATTAGTGAGCTATTAAGTACCAGGAGAGAGCACACCTCCAAGTAGGGGGGCACAGTTTTAGTCCCGCGGCCACAGTTTCACCCCTTTGCTTTTAAAAGTTAGAGTTCATAGATATTAGCAATGGTTAACTCCTAGGTTGACCAGGGAGAGACCCTAGGCACAACTATTTCCATATCTACTTGCACGACAGGTCGTTTTCCACTGCTTATTGCTCACTCGTTAGAATAGGTGTGGGACACTGCAGGGAGGGACCGCCATCAAGAGAAGTTTGATGAGTCCTTACCTGACAGTGGAGTGGAAGAAGAGTTGTCATCTCACTAGTACATGTGTATCTCTTGGGCACGTGAGAATTAGCACACTATGGTTGATTTTATGTGCCCTGTGAAAATGTACTTAAATATTTAAGCCTGCTGTCAAAGGGGGTCTTGTAAATAAATATCTAAGTATAGGATAGAGTGAACTATAAATGTATTAAATGACAGATACAGGGCTGGGTTCCCTGGGGCAATATATCACAAATCTGACATTTGCATTTATACAAAATAAGTAACATCCCTATAGTATGCAAACAGTCCAGACCATATAATGCACTTCGGCTTCACAGCTAGCACTAACATAAAGTATGATTAGAACGTCACAGTGAAGGGTGCATAGGGCACTTAAAGCCTCAAGTGAAGTTGTGCCTGGTAGAAATGCTGCATCTTTTATGTCATTACTACATTACTCAATTTCCAAACATGCAGTCATCGGACTGGGAATTCCCGGTCCTCCATGTTATTTTCCATTCCATGCCCTATTTTTTTTTTTGCCGTTTTATATAGGAACTCAACTCAAAGGTATTGGTGCGCTTTACATTAGAACCAGTTATGTAACACAAGGACATATTCATTTTTGGTAGGCACGGGAGATTAAGTGATTTGCCCAGGTTCCCAGGATGTTGAGCCGACGCCAAGACTATCGAACCTGGTTCTCCAGCTCCAAAACCTGCAGGTCTGGCAATTAAGCCACTTCCTCTCACAATCATGCACATAATGGCTGTTTATGGGGTGGTAATACGCTCCTAAATCTGTAATACTACCTCGGTATAACCACTTGGTAGTAGGGCCTTATTTGGGGAGAGGATGTCCTATCATTGTAACTGGGCTTCAATTATGGCGAATTGAGCCTATTACCTCCAGAGTTCTGGGACCACATTACCATTGTACACAAAACTGAGCATCAAGTACACCCCTTTAGCACGTAACCCTCAAGATTGCAAGGTGGAGCGATCAAAGGCATGGTCAGGGAGGTGGTGTGAGCCAGAAGTACAGAATTTAGCAGAGACAATTATACAACTGAACAAAGCAAGCACTCCAGCCAGTGCTTTTACTTTAAAAAGATAAATGCATTAGTTCTGCAATACCCAATACAACATGGACATAAAATATTAAGAAATTCAAAATAGGGGTTTCGCAATAATCAGACCCTGCCTACTAGGTCTCTCACAAGACAGGGTCGCCACAATAATCACCCTCCATGTGAAGATTTTGACATGGTGTTGTTATAATTAACTGTCCTCTACCTCTCTCTTGGGGATTATCACTATTCCCCAGCTCCCTACCCACGGGGCTTTGCATCAAAATGAGGCAAGAGGAAATAATCTGGGGACCCAGTCTCAGGCCGTTTACAAACTTCTCAATGTCAAACCAAGGTTCCCTCATAATCTGAGATTATTCACAGTGCACATTTGCACACACAGACAAGCAGGGCCTTGAGTGGACGGGATGACGCGGCAGTGGCTGTAGTTGCGTCATATACGTGACTGCTTCACGCTAGGGAGTACCTGTGGGAGAAACACTGAGGAAGGAAGGATGAACACAAGCTGAGCTCCATCCAGACAGCTGATTGCGTCCACCCTTGCAATCCCGAGGACGGCCAGTAGGCAGGGGCGTAACACAGGCCCTCGCAGCCCCCGCGGTGCAGGGGGGTCCCAAGCTCCAAGGGGCCCACTCGGCCCTGCACTCTACCCGGAGAGCTCCTGATTGAGCCCAGAGGGGGCCCTTCTACGTACCGTGCAGGGAGGCCCCCTCACTTTTCGTTACGCCAGTGCCAGTAGGATCGAAGGAGTCGATACATGCAGATACAAAGGGACTGCTGGCATGCATGCAGCTCGCCTTTGAGGGAGAGGAGTGGAACTTCAATGATGCACGGAGCATGGACACCCCCATTATCACAAGTAAGGCAAGGCAGCAAGGTGCCCACTGGTAAGGGCCAGGCGTCCCCGCAAGAGCCCACCAGAGGATTGGAACAGTAGAACACCTCTCTCAAGACCTCTGTGCAGAAGAAGGTCTAGCAGGAGAGAACCTCTCCAGGACGTAAGATCTCTGGTGGTGATGGTACACAGTCCGAGGAGTAGGAAGGACAAAGGCAGGGGGAGAAGAGGAGGGAGACCACAATAGAAGGTGCTGGGATGTGTAGCGTGGAAGGAAGTTCAATAAATAGAAAGGGAGCCAGAGGAGGCAGAAGGTGGAGGATCAAAGGAGGAGAGTGAGGGGTGCATAGGGAGCTGACATCAGCTTCTGAGAGAAAAGCGAGACACAAGAGGATAGGTGAGGGAAAGGGGAAAGAATAGGAAGGTGGAGGTGGTCACACGAGGAAAAAAAAGCAAGTGAGGGTACCGCCCTGGAAGAAGCATCATATCTCGGGGGAGGCGCAATGGGGAGGCTGTCATGAGATAGAAAAATGCCATGGATGACACTGTAGATGAGAAGTAGAGTGCCCAGAGAGTGCACATGAGAATGAATGGTGAGGAGGGGAAGGAACCATCATGGGAGCATCAGGAACACAGGAAGGCGTAAGGAAGGATGAGGGCGTGTGGGCAGGTCAGTAGGGTATGTCCAATTTCAAAAGGTATTGTTTGAATTATGGGAAAGTTAGATATGGAAAAAGAATGTTGTGCACTGTGAAAAGAGGATTGAATGAGAGAATGAAGGCCCAGAGAAGTAGATGGCGAATAGTGGGGGGAAAATGGGGCGAGATGGACAAGGATGATCAAGGTGAAGGAACTTGTGGTGCACGGAAGTGGACAAGGGGCAGGACTAAGGCAGGACACAGCAGAAGTGGGTAAGGTATACAAATGGATAGCTGCAGATGGTGATGTAGAGAAAAAATGTCATACATGGGACTGTGGATGTACTGGGCAGTCACTTGCTGACCACCATGAAAGCAAAAATATGGAAAAACAAATACACAGACATCCTTAAGTTGCTATAGAGAAGCGAGATGCAAAAAAGGATCAAAGGTGAAAGAAAGGAAACTTGCAAAAGACTGAGTGTTAGAACCGGCGGTCTCTAGTTGGCAGAGGTATACACTTCTGACAAATAGGGACCAACCAACTCTAGTCAGGGCAAGGGGATTACACACTCAGATAACCCCTGCTACCCCCTTGGTAGCTTGGCAGAGCAGACAGGCTTATCTCAGAGGCAGTGTGTTAAGCATTTATGACCACATACAGTAATAAAGTGAATACACTACAAATGGACACAACACAGGAGTTATTATAAAAATAGTATTTTTATATAAGGCTTAGCACAAGACCAAATAATGACAAAAATATACCACAGTCTTAATAAATACTCTTTGGAAGGAAAAATAATAGTTCAAGTAAAGTTTCTTCTTAGGAAATAAGTCTTTAGCAACAAAAGTAAGTATTCTTCTGAAACACAGTTCTTGGCAACAATGTAACCCCCACAGGAGTCACACGACGTCGAGTTTACGATATTCCCAAGGTTCGGCGTCGACCGCGAGGAGCGCTACGTCGAGCCTGGAGTTGCAACAGAACCCCCAAACACAGTACCTTTGGAAATGAAGAAAACGATGATCCACGGCGTCGAGGTCGGCGTCGAGGTCGGCGTCGGTCGTGCCTCGGATTCGGATCGATCTGCAGCGGCGTCGAGAGGTGTCGGGCCGGAGCAGCGCTCACGGCGTCGAGAAGGGCGTCGAGTCGATGCGATCAGCAGCGGCGTCGAGACGGGGTCGCTTAGAGCTGGAGCCAATACTCACTACTCAGCGGCGTCGATACCGGCGTCAAGACGGGGTCACTTGGAGCTGGAGCCGATACTCACTACTCCTGGCGTTGCGGCTGGCATCGATCGGGCCCGGCGTCCGGCGTCGAAGGCTCGGAACACTGGAGCCGTTACTCACGATGTCGAGCTGGATTCGGCGGCGTCGGCGGCGTCGAGACTGCAGATTTTCCCCTGTGCACTGGAAATAACACTTTCCAGCAACCAGCAATTCAGCAGATGGTGAAGTCCTTTGGCCCTGTGACTTCAACAGGAGGCTGGCACTCTTCCAGCCCTTGGAGATTTTCTAGCAAGCTTTTTGAGAGTACACACCAAGTTCCTCTCTCCTTGTTCCTTGGCAAAAATAAAGAAGCAGCTTCAGGTTCCTCCCAGCAAACAGCACACTGGCAGAAGGGGGAGGCAAGTCCTTAGATCAGCAGGCTTCTTGTCCTTGGTAGAGGTTTCCTTGTCAGAAGTGATCTGAGTTCTTGGTTCAGGGGTCCTTCTCTTATACCCCTTTTCTGCTTTGTTCCCATTGTCCAAGCCGGGAAATTCCCCCCATCCTGGGTTTGTTGTGGGTGTTGCCAGGCAGAGGCACCTGGTTTATTCACTGAGCAGGGCAGGGTCCTCAGCCGCCCAGTAGGAGGCGGAGCCAGTATTGTCACTGGCAGGAGCAGGGCTATCAGTCGCCCGGCAGGAGGGGGAGCCAGCATTGTGTCAGGCAGGGCAGGCTACTCTTCCCTCACTCTAAGTGTAAATGCCTCATTCACCCCACACTGACTCATTCAGACCTCTGGAGCCACCCAGCCCCTGACACACACACCAAACCAGCAGAGACCGGTGGATAGTTGGACAAGAAAATAGCCACTTTCTAAAAGGGCTATTTTCAAACACAGAATTTAAAAACCATCCATCCTAAAGGGTGTGTTATTAAATTCTGAGTTCAGGAATACTAAACTCGAGCTGCCACCATACTCCCTGAGTCAGTTAGATTATAATGGAGTTAAGAATCAGTCTGCCCAGTCTGGCCTATTGGAGGCAGGTAGCCCTTCAATAGTGAAAAACGAAAATGGCTGTAATTCACTATTAGGTCATGCCACACACATCAGGGCATGACCTACCTTTTACCCACAATGCACCCAGCCCTAGGGCCTACCATAGAGGTGTCTGAAATGTGGCAAAGTGAAGGTTTTAGAGACTGGCAAGTAGGTTTCCTTGCCAAGTCGACATGGCAGTCAGGGACTGCACACAGGCTCCGCGATGGCAGGCCTGAGACCCATTTTACACGCTGCTTCTGTGGGTGGCACAACCAGTGCTGCAAGCCCACCAGCAGCAGTTAACTTACACGCCCTTGGCACACGCAGTGCACTAGACTAGGGTCTGAACAGTAAGTCAACCAAGCCAATCATGGTAACACCAATCAATGTAACAATTTAACATAGGGAGCACTTGCACTGTGGCACTGATCAGCAGTGGCACAGTGCCCAAAGCAATAATCCAGCAAAAACATTGTAAACAGAGGAGGCAAACAGAAAAAAAATGGAGGAGAGACTCATGCCAATGATGCCAGGTCTAACACGTGTCCCCTCCAGCTGAAATGTGGGGAGAACTACCCTTCACCCAGGGAGTCCTCATCACTAAGGCGGAAAAATCTGGACAGACCATCAGCATTGGCGTGATCTGTACCAGGGCGGTGTTCCACTGTAAAGTCCATCCCCTGTAGGGAAATGGACCACCTCAACAACTTTGGGTTCTCACCCCTCATCTGCATTAACCATCTGAGGGGCCTGTGGTCTGTCTGAACCCGGAAGTGAGTCCCAAACAGGTAGGGTCTTACCTTCTTCAGCGCCCAGACCACAGCAAATGCCTCACGCTCTATCGCACTCCACCTTTGTTCCCTGGGAAGTAACCTCCGGCTGATGAAGGCTACAGGTAAGTCTCGGCCCTCCTCATTCATCTGTGCTAGAACAGCCCCCACACCATGCTCTGAAGCGTCTGTCTGGACAATGAACTCTTTTGAAAAGTCGGGTGCCTGGAGGACCGGTGCTGTACACATTGCAGTTTTCAGGGTGTCAAAGGCTTTCTGACAGGCGTCAGTCCAGATCACAAGTCTTGGCTGCTTCCTGGAAGTCAGCGAGGTCAAGGGGTGCACAATGTTGCCATACCCCTTGACAAACCTCCTGTAGTAACCCGTGAGACCCAAGAAGGCTCTCACCTGAGTCTGGGTTTTGGGCGGTTCCCAAGCCAGGATGGTATCTATCTTGGGTTGCAGGGGGGCCACCTTGCCGCTCCACACTTGGGGCCCCAAGTACACCACTGAACCCTGCCCAATCTGGCACTTACTGGCCTTGATTGTGAGGCCTGCTCTGCGCAGGGCCAACAACACTTCCTGGAGGTGGCGCAAGTGTTCCTCCCAGCTGGCGCTGAACACTGCTATATCGTCCAGGTAGGCGGTTCTGAAATCTTCCAGCCCGGCCAATACCTGGTTAACCAACCTCTGGAATGTGGCAGGGGCATTCTTCATACCAAAGGGCATCACCCGGAACTGGTAGTGCCCATCTGGTGTGGAGAATGCAGACCTCTCTTTTGCCCCATGAGTCAAGGCGATCTGCCAGTACCCAGACGTTAGATCAAACATACTAAGGTACCGGGCAGCCCCCAACCGATCGATGAGCTCATCAGCTCTGGGGATGGGGTGCGCGTCAGTCTTGGTGACCGAATTGAGTCCTCGGTAATCCACACAGAACCGAAGTTCTGGTGAAGTACCAGGCGCTGCAGCCTTTGGGACCAAGACCACTGGGCTGGCCCAAGGACTGCTAGAGGACTCAACCACCCCTAAGGCAAACATCTTGGAGACCTCCTCCTTGATATATGCTCTGACTTTTTCAGTCACCCTGTAGGCCTTGTGCCTCACAGGAGTGCTGTCCCCAGTGTCCACATCATGGACACACCACTGAGTGACACCAGGGATTAAGGAAAACAGATCAGGGAATTGTACCAACAGATGGCGACAATCTTGCTGCTGCTCAGGGGTCAGTGTGTCAGAGAGGACAACACCATCCACCGACCCATCTTTCTCTTTGGCACACAGGAGGTCAGGAAGAGGCTCACTCTCCTCCTCCATCCCAGCATCTGTGGCCAGGAGCATGCCCACTTCGGACCTTTCTAAGTGGGGCTTTAACCGGTTGACATGCAGGACCCTTAAGGGGTTCCTGGGAGACTTCAAGTCAACCAAGTAGGTGACATCGCTCTTTTTCTCCACAACCTCAAATGGTCCAGTCCACCTGTCCTTGAGCGCACAAGGTTCCACAGGGGCCATGACCCAAACTTTCTGACCAGGTTGAAGCTCAACCAGAGTGGCATTCTGATCGTACCACCGCTTCATCTCTTCCTGGCTGGCCTCCAGATTTGCCAGAGCAAGATCTCTGAAGCGCCGAGTCTGGTTCCTAAAGGCCAGCATGTAACTATATACATCCTGGGGAGGTTTCCTGGGAGATTGCTCCCAGCCTTCTTTGACCAGACTCAAAGGTCCTCTTACCGGGTGACCATACAAAAGCTCAAAGGGGCTGAACCCTAGAGACTTCTGTGGCACCTCACGGTAAGCAAACAGCATGCATGGTAAGAGGACGTCCCATTTACGCCTCATTGGTTCTTCAAGACCCATAATCATGCCTTTTAGGGTCCGGTTGAATCTCTCAACCAGCCCATTACCTTGAGGGTGGTAAGGAGTGGTAAACTTGTAGGTTACCCCACACTCCTTCCACAGAGACTTCATATAATTAGAAATGAAGTTGGTGCCCCGGTCTGACACCACCTCTCTGGGGAACCCCATGCGGGAGAAAACACCCATCAGTGCCCGTCCCACCACGGGGGCCGTCACTGTGCGGAGAGGGATGGCTTCCGGGTACCGGGTGGCATGGTCCACCAAGACCAGGATAAACCTGTTGCCCATGGCTGTCTTGGGGTCCAGTGGCCCCACAATGTCAATTCCCACTCGCTCAAAGGGGGTACTGATGACGGGAAAAGGTTGGAGGGGAGCCTTCTGCTTCCGCCCACTTTTCCCACTTGCCTGGCAAGTTTGACAGGTCCTACAATGGATATCTGAATCCCTTCTCATCTGGGGCCAATAAAAATGGGTGACAAGCCTGTCATAGGTCTTGTCCTGCCCCAGATGTCCAGCTAACGGAACGTCATGAGCCAACCCCAGTAGGAAGGCTCTGAAGCGCTGGGGTACCACCAGCACACGGGCTGACCCAGGCTCAGCAGCATTAGGCTCGCTATACAGGAGGTCGTTCTCCCAGTAGATCCAATGTGATCCTGACTGATCACCTGTCGTTTGGGCTGAGGCCTGCTGCCTCATACCCACAAGAGAAGGGCACACTCTCTGCTCAGCACAAAATTCCTCCCTGGAGGGACCACCATCCTGCTGCCAATGGGTCAGCTCGGGCAGGTCTCCCAGTTTGGCCACTTGTTCTCCTGTCGGTTCCAGGGAATCCCCCTCAGGGTCTGCTCCCTCCTGGACCGCGGGAACGATGGGGGATGGTTTCCCGCGCCCCCTGCCTCTTCTCTTCACGGTTGGGACCTGGGCCATACTTTCAGGCTCCAGGGCCCCATCAACACCCTTACTAACTGACATGGACCGGGTGGTCACACACACCCACTCAGGCAGACCCAACATTTCCGGATGCGATTTTCTCTCCACCTTAGCCCAAGGGGAGTCCTCCAAATCATTGCACAGGAGACAATCAACAGGCATGGCGGGCCTCACAGCAACCTGAAGAGTCCCTGAGACCCCCCCCCACTCAAAAGGAACTTGAGCTACCTCACACTGACTCTGTGAGTTGTCAGCAGCTACAACGGGGTAGAATGCATGAGGGACCACCTGCTCTCTGGACACCAAGTGACACTTGACAGCTGTCACACTTGTCTCTGAGAGCTTCCACCCTATGGCCATTAATGGTCACCCACTGCCTATATTTTTTAGTGTTATTAGGCAGAGGGGTTGGAGGGACCATTTCCACGTCTCCTAAAGAGACCAGGGACATTTCTGCGGTACCCCACCCACCGGGGGCACCCATCTCATTCCCTCCCAGGGCTACACTCGCTACCTGACGAGTGGGTGCAAGTGGTGGTGCATTGGAATCCTTCATGGGACACTGGGGATCATAATAACGGTGTTCCACCTGCTTACAAACATAGCAGGTCATGGGGCCCCTTGGAACAGGTTTACCTGTCGGGCCTCTGGCTTCTTTACAGGGGGAGGCTGGGAACCTTTCCCTTGGTTCCCTTGGGGATTACTTTGGGGCCCTTTCTGAAACTCCCTCTGTTTACCCCTGTCCCCCCCACTCTTCTGCTGGGGACCCTGCCCACCTTTGGCTGAGTCTCCCACTGGACCCTTGTGGACCCTGGTACTGACCCAGCGGTCTGCCTCCTCAGCAAGTTTTCTAGGGTTAGATATCTTGCTATCAACAAGGTGCTGGCGTAGCTCTGGAAAACCGTTATTAGACAAGTGCTCCCAAGCAAACAAATCATAAAGAGCATCATAACTATCAACCTTGCTACCCTTTATCCAACCATCCATGGCTCTGCAAAAAAAAGACACATATTCAACCCACGTAGTAGCAGGCAACTTCTTACATTCTCTAAAGGTTTGTCGGTACTTTTCTGGGGTTAAGCCATATCTCAACATTAAAGCATCTTTCATATGAGTATAAGACATCCTATCCTCAGCAGGCATGCTCAACAAGGTATCTCTCCCTTCATTTGTAAAGCGGCTCCACAACCCCGTTCCCCAATCTTTCTCAGGGACCCGGTGGGCCAACAATGCTAACTCATATGCTTTAAACCATTGACTAATATCCTCATTTTTACTGTAATCCTTGATCACATCTTTGGGAAAATAAAACCTACTTCTGCAGGCACAGATGGAGTGCTGCCACCAGAGGGATTCAACTCTAAACTCTTAGTTTTAAGCTCCATCTCCCTCACCATCTTCTCACGTTCAAACGCTAATTTCTCTCTCTCAAAATCTAATCTTTTGCTCTCCATTTCAGCTTCTCTCTTGCTTCTTGCATTCTCTAATTCCAACTGCCCTCCTAATTTAAGTTTTGCCATTTCTAACTGGTGTCTCCTCTCCCTCTTCCTGTCTTCCAACTCTTCAGGAGAAAAGCCCTTAGAGGAAACACTACTGCCGGGAGATGACACTGGCCCACCTGTGGGCTCTTCCACTTCCTCTTCCTCCTCTTCTTCCTCCTCCGGTACCACCACCGGATCAGAGGGATTTCTGGCCTCTAGCCAGGCTTTCAGTGCTTTGAGGAAGTCGTCTCTCACTCTGAGACCTGTGGTAGGAACTTTAAACTGCTTGCAAAATTGCTCTAGCTCCTTTTTCTTGTACTTATTGATCAATTTTTTATCAAATTCCCCCACAACACTCTCAGCAGGTGCAGCAGCTCCGGCATCCTCCATGGTCAAAACTAGCAGTGTTTAAAGAATAAGCTCCAGGAAAGCGGAGAACAAAAATAGAATATCCTACCAAAAACAGATTGTGGCTGCGTTATGGTCTGCTTTCACTATGTAGCGTACACTAATCACTGCACATGAGTCATAAATGCAAAGTTCAAATCCCATCGCTGCCACCAATGTTAGAACCGGCGGTCTCTAGTTGGCAGAGGTATACACTTCTGACAAATAGGGACCAACCAACTCTAGTCAGGGCAAGGGGATTACACACTCAGATAACCCCTGCTACCCCCTTGGTAGCTTGGCAGAGCAGACAGGCTTATCTCAGAGGCAGTGTGTTAAGCATTTATGACCACATACAGTAATAAAGTGAATACACTACAAATGGACACAACACAGGAGTTATTATAAAAATAGTATTTTTATATAAGGCTTAGCACAAGACCAAATAACGACAAAAATATACCACAGTCTTAATAAATACTCTTTGGAAGGAAAGATAATAGTTCAAGTAAAGTTTCTTCTTAGGAAATAAGTCTTTAGCAACAAAAGTAAGTATTCTTCTGAAACACAGTTCTTGGCAACAATGTAACCCCCACAGGAGTCACACAACGTCGAGTTTACGATATTCCCAAGGTTCGGCGTCGACCGCGAGGAGCGCTACGTCGAGCCTGGAGTTGCAACAGAACCCCCAAACACAGTACCTTTGGAAATGAAGAAAACGATGATCCACGGCGTCGAGATGTCGGCGTCGAGGTCGGCGTCGAGGTCGGCATCGGTCGTGCCTCGGATTCGGGTCGATCTGCAGCGGTGTGGAGAGGTGTCGGGCCGGAGCAGCGCTCATGGCGTCGAGAAGAGCGTCGATGCGATCAGCAGCGGCGTCGAGACGGGGTCGCTTAGAGCTGGAGCCGATACTCACTACTCAGCGGCGTCGATACCGGCGTCAAGACGGGGTCACTTGGAGCTGGAGCCGATACTCACTACTCCTGGCGTTGCGGCTGGCGTCGATCGGGCCTGGCGTCGAAGGCTCGGAACACAGGAGCCGTTACTCACGATGTCGAGCTGGATTCGGCGGCGTCGGCGGAGTCGAGACTGCAGATTTTCCCCTGTGCACTGGAAATAACCCTTTCCAGCAACCAGCAATTCAGCAGATGGTGAAGTCCTTTGGCCCTGTGACTTCAACAGGAGGCTGGCACTCTTCCAGCCCTTGGAGATTTTCTAGCAACCTTTTTGAGAGTACACACCAAGTTCCTCTCTCCTTGTTCCTTGGCAAAAATAAAGAAGCAGCTTCAGGTTCCTCCCAGCAAACAGCACACTGGCAGAAGGGGGAGGCAAGTCCTTAGATCAGCAGGCTTCTTGTCCTTGGTAGAGGTTTCCTTGTCAGAAGTGATCTGAGTTCTTGGTTCAGGGGTCCTTCTCTTATACCCCTTTTCTGCTTTGTTCCCATTGTCCAAGAAGGGAAATTCCCCCCATCCTGGGTTTGTTGTGGGTGTTGCCAGGCAGAGGCACCTGGTTTATTCACTGAGCAGGGCAGGGTCCTCAGCCGCCCAGCAGGAGGCGGAGCCAGTATTGTCACTGGCAGGAGCAGGGCTATCAGTCGCCCGGCAGGAGGGGGAGCCAGCATTGTGTCAGGCAGGGCAGGCTACTCTTCCCTCACTCTAAGTGTAAATGCCTCATTCACCCCACACTGACTCATTCAGACCTCTGGAGCCACCCAGCCCCTGACACACACACCAAACCAGCAGAGACCGGTGGATAGTTGGACAAGAAAATAGCCACTTTCTAAAAGGGCTATTTTCAAACACAGAATTTAAAAACCATCCATCCTAAAGGGTGTGTTATTAAATTCTGAGTTCAGGGATACTAAACTCGAGCTGCCACCATGCTCCCTGAGTCAGTTAGATTATAATGGAGTTAAGAATCAGTCTGCCCAGTCTGGCCTACTGGAGGCAGGTAGCCCTTCAATAGTGAAAAACGAAAATGGCTGTAATTCACTATTAGGTCATGCCACACACATCAGGGCATGACCTACCTTTTACCCACAATGCACCCAGCCCTAGGGCCTACCATAGAGGTGTCTGAAATGTGGCAAAGTGAAGGTTTTAGAGACTGGCAAGTAGGTTTCCTTGCCAAGTCGACATGGCAGTCAGGGACTGCACACAGGCTCCGCGATGGCAGGCCTGAGACCCATTTTACACGCTGCTTCTGTGGGTGGCACAACCAGTGCTGCAAGCCCACCAGCAGCAGTTAACTTACACGCCCTTGGCACACGCAGTGCACTAGACTAGGGTCTGAACAGTAAGTCAACCAAGCCAATCATGGTAACACCAATCACTGTAACAATTTAACATAGGGAGCACTTGCACTGTGGCACTGATCAGCAGTGGCACAGTGCCCAAAGCAATAATCCAGCAAAAACATCGTAAACAGAGGAGGCAAACAGAAAAAAAATGGAGGAGAGACTCATGCCAATGATGCCAGGTCTAACACTGAGGGTGCCAGCAAACATAGATAAGTGGAGAGCAGGTTTCACCACCAAAGCGAGTATTATGTGTGAAAAGACACAAGATGCCAGTGTGGGATTTCTGTAATGTATGGAGATGGTAAGGTTTTCCAGTATAGGATTTTTTGGGGGAGGGCAGCCCAGTTCAGTTCAGGTCTTCCATGAGCCGGAACCTGGCCGAAGCATAGAGAGAACTGGACAATGAGTTGTGGTTGCAATTCATAATTCTGACCAGGCCTTTGATGACTCTATACAAAGCGAGTGCACTGCTACTCCCTGTGCACAAGTTTAGAGGGCATCCCGCTCCAGAGGGGGTTGACAGAGTTGGGGTAGAGCGCAAGCAGGAAGAACAGTCACCTTTGGCACATATTGGAACTACAAGAAGGGAGCTTGATAGGTGTACCTTTGCAATTTCCTACATGAGTGCCAGAATCCAAAAGCAGAAACCCAATATTGCATTTTGATACCAGCAAATTAGGTAACCGAGGAGAAAAGGTGGGGATCAAGGAAAAGGTATATATGGAAAAGGCACTTACACAAATTAAAATAGAGGTGCTGAAAAATGGCTGCAATTTTACCCAGATCAGGCAACAGCAAAATACCTGGAGAAGGGTTTACCAAGTTTTCACAATGCATTACACTGGCCCGAGGAAGGGGAGGTGGGTGAAAAATCTGAAATGCATGTAAAGGTAGAGAACATTTCTACCTTATAAGATGACTTAAAATTTTCACCAATAGAATTGGTGCCCAAAAAGAGAAAAGGAGACTTCCGAATGATAGCCTCCTGTTGTGGCCGTAAGGGTTATATTATGTTATGTGTTATGTAGATTTTTACAGTGCAGCTTATCATACTTTAGGGTACCAAGGCGGTAAAACAGGAGCATGGGCCTGAATGTTCTCCTAGTTGAACATCCATGTCTTCAGATTTCTTGCAGAATTTAAGAAGTTGGAGTGGCAGTCCTGATGTGTTGGTAACAATGAAGTAGAAAGCGTGCCCTCCTGTCATGCTTCTTCGGATGTTGGGGATTTGTGTGAGTGAGAGAGAGGTAGAGCATAGCTGTCTGGAGGATTAGTAGAGTTGGAGTAGGTTGCTGAGCGACACTAGCCCTATGTTGCTGAGGGCTTTTCAGAGGAGGATGAGCAGCTTGAATTTGCAACATTTCTGGATGGGTAGCCAGTGTAGCTCAGTGAAGCAGGGAGAGAGTGCCTCTGGGGATGTCTAGGATGATAGCAGCAGGGTTTTGGATGGTATGGAGTATTTGCATAATTTGGTTGGAAATTCCGACTTAGAATGTGTTGCCGTAGTCTAGTGTGCTAGTGATTAGTGCCTGGGTGACTGTCATCTTGTGTGTGTGGGGAGCCATATGAAGATCCTACAAAGCATTCTGAGGATGTAGCAGCATGATGTGATCATTGTGTAGACCTGATTGTTCATCATGAGTTTGTCATCTAGAATGATGCAAAGGTTTCTGGTGTGCTTTTTGGAGGTAGGAATAGACCACGGTCAGGTGGCCTCCTGGAGGAGTCCCAGGGAGAGTTCTTACTGCCAACGATCATGATCTCTGTTATGTCCATGTTGAGTTTGAGGCAGTTCTCCTGCATCAAGTTGGCCAAATTGGACATGCAGGTGGTGAAGATGGTCTAGGTGGTGTTGTTCAAGTCTGTGAGGGAGAGGATGAGCTGAATGTTGTTGCCGTAGGAGACAATGTTGATGCTGTGGGTTCCTACAATATGGGCAAGAGGTGCCATGTACATGTTGAACCGCGTTGGGCTCATAGAGGAGTCCTAGGGGACTCTGCCGATAAGTTTCTTGTGTTCGGAGGTGAAAGTGGAGAGTCTGACTCAGTGTGTCCTGTTGGAGAGAAAGGAGGTAATTCAGCTCAAGGCGGGCCCTTCAATTCCTGAGTCCTGGAGTCCGGCAATGAGGGTGCTATGGAAGACAGTGTCAAATGCTGCAGAGAGGTCAAGTAGGATGAGAGCGGCTGTTTCTCCTATGTCCATGATGAACTGGATCTCGTCTGTTGCAACCAAGAGTGTGGTTTCCCTGCTGTGGTTGCTTCTGAACCCTAACTGGGTGGAGTTCAGGAGGTGGTGCTGTTCAAGATGGGGCTGTTCGTCTCTTTCTCCTGGACTTTGTCTGGGAAGGGTAGAAGTAAGATGGGCCTGTCATTACTGAGGTCTTTTGGATTGGCCGAGGGTTTCTTCAAGAGGGCTGTAACCTCTGTGTCTTTCCAACTGTCTGGGAAGCTTCCACTGAGGAAGGAAGAGTTGGAGATGGTGGTGAGATTGGTGTTGATCAGTGAGCTTCCAAGGTTGTACATATGGTGAGGGAAGGGGTCCTGTGAGGTACCCTGAGTGGATGGTCTACATTATTCGGGTGGTGTCATCTGTTGTGAGCGGCTCAAGTTTGTTGGGAACTGGGTGCTCCTGGTGGTGTGGTGGGTTGTGTGATGATGTTCCCTTTCTTCGGTTGGTGTGGAAATTTGTTGTAGATCTTGAGTATTTTGTTGTATAAAAAGTCAGAAAGATCATTGCGCAGGGTCTGTGAGGGAATGATCGTGTTGGAGGCTGCTGTTGGTTTGGTAAATTCTTTGACAATATCGAAGAGTTATTTGCCAGTGTTGGAGCAGGATTCGCGTCTGAGTATGAAGTCTACTTTTCTGCCTTCTTTGGTCTGTGCGTGGTACCTTCTGAGTGTAGGTGTTTCTAGAGGTGTTATCTTGCTAGTTATCCATCTTTTTTTCTAGTTGTTTGCAATTGCACTTGGAGTCTCTTAGGTCTTCTGTGTATCAGCATGCCTGGACATTAGTTCTTATATTTCTGATCTTCTTCATGGGGGCCAGGGTCTTTGTGTAGTCTGAGATCCATGTGTTGAAGGTGGATAGATCATTCTGTAGGTCACCTGTGAGGATAATCTGATTCGATCTGAGTTTGTGGGTCCAGTCTGCAGATGCTATGTTGTTCCAGTTCCAGCTGCGTGCTGGAGTGGTAGTAGAGGGTTCTGTTTTTCCACTTTTGTGTCACTGCACCGTTCACCTTCACGAGCACTAATGTGCACGCCCACCATTGGGTTACTTGTGCATACACTGTATTGTAGTGCTGATATAACTACTTGCATCCTGCAATAAGAATTTACCATTTCGTTACATTTCCTTGTGGTCTCCCTTTTTACAGTCTCTCTCTGATTGATTGTTTCTTTTCCAACTTTCTTAAAGTGGCATTTTCAGAATTGTGACTTAAAGTCTGGTTTTACCATTAAATAAGTTTTAAAACAATTCCTCAGACACCAAGCAAGGCATTCTGCCCTGGCCCCACATAAACATTATTACTCATTTAATGTAATAAGATAGCCCAATGTTACCCTATCAGAGAGGTAGTCCTTGTAGTAGGAGTTTTTCACTTACAGGGCATATACAAATAAAAAGTACAAGTATAACATTTTAAATAAAATGTACCCTGCCCTTTAGGCTGTTTAGGGCCAAGCCTAGATGTCGCATATGTATTAAAAGGGAAGGTTTAGCATGGGCAAAAGGTTTATTTTGTCAGGACGAAATGGCAGTTTAAAACTGCCCACACAGGCTGCAATGGCAAGCCTTGGACCTGTTTAAAAAGGCTATATAGTGGATTGCACACTGCGTGCTCCAGGCCCACTAGTAGCATTTAATTTACAGGCCCGAGTACAAGAAGTACCATTTTAGTAGGGACTTACAAGCAAATTAAATTTGCCAATTGTGCGCAAGCCAGCTTTACCATGTCTAAAGGAGAGAGAGCACAAGCACTTTAGCACTTGTTAGCAGTGGTGAAGTGCACAAAGTCCTAGAAGACAACATAAATGGGTTCAGAAAACATGAGTATTAAGGCAAAAAGCGTGGGGTTGACCCTGTAGAGTAGGCCAAGTCCAACACCTGCAAATGGCGTTTTGATCTTTTAGGTGCAATTTTCACTAAAACGTTTCAAATTCATTACTCTAGTTCTAAAGGCTAGATTGAATTCATTTTGATGTCATTTTATTTATTAACCTTTTCTCTATTTTCTAAATTGGTTTGAGACTTTTCTTGTGTTGTGTTTTCACTTTATTACACTTCTGTGCTATATAAATGCACTACACATGTCCTCAACCAATAGCCCAATATCTTACAGTGTCTAATGTAAGCATAGATGAGTCAGTCAGGATTGTTCGGAAGTGCAGGTTGGGAGCCAAGAAGAATGAATTTCACAATGTATTGAACACACAGCTATTCCACTGAGTGTCCTGATGCTGCATCCATGAAGGCAAGCTTAAACGCCCACCAGAAGTTAAGTAGGAAAAGAGGAGTTTCAAGCTCTTTCCTAAATAGCGATTATTGGGAGAATGAACGAAGAGATACCGCTATTCCATTATTTGCTGGCAAGAACCAAGAAGGACCAGCCACCGGCCCTACCAAGGCGAAATCTAAATGTCTTTACCAGCAGCACTGTTGCAGAGTGGAAAGTTCAGGGAGGGTTATAATGCAACATCCTAAAAATTAGATACATAGGGCCAAGCTTATAGAATAACTGTCAGCGCCTTGAACAGGATTTTGTTCTTGACAGAAAGTATGAGAAATTGGGTTATTGGTTGACTGGGAGAGAGCCCTGGTCAAGCAATAGCCATGATCCCTTGAAGGGTGAAGCACAAAAATTCACTATATTAACCTGTGCTTAACTCTAGGTAGCTTGGCACAAAAAGCAGTCAGGCTTATCTTAGAGGCAATGTGTAACATATTTATGCAGCACATAAACTGTGATAAAGTGAAGACACAACACAAGGAAAACACTATTTGACAACAAAATGACAAAAATCAAATTAGTAGAACCGGACTTATGAATTTTTTAAGTTTTTTGTGAAATCTAGCTCAAAGCACCAACCATGGACATCTGGCCCCCAAGACTGGGTGAAAGTCAAAAGTTGAGGATGACCACAATGAAGCATGGTTCGGATACTATAAGTGGATTGGGCACGGTCTGCCCTAACCTTCGGACTTAAAGAAATTCTTGAAGCAAAATGTTTGTGAAGGTAGAAATTTAGCAGGGCCAGGCTGTACGGTTTTCCCACTAGGGAGAATCGTCGTCGTATATCAATGGAGCAAAGCTGCAGTGAAAATGTTTCACCTCAGATTTAGTTGCCAAATTGAAGTTGAAAATCTCCAGCAGGACAAAGCAGAGGGATGTTGCAGGAAACAGGTCCACAAGATTGGATCCCTTTTGGCAAAGGACCACTGAAACTGATTTGCTGCTGCAGAGAAGAAAATAGTGAGGGAAGCTGCAAAGTCAATCTGAACGGCGGTGCACCCCGGCCTGATAGGTGAGCAGGTTAGGCCCAGTCTTCACCTGGTTCTCAGAGCACATTTTGGCCAAATGTTGTCCTCAGTTTTGGAAACTGACCATCTGGGCACCTTTCGCACCACAACCAAGGATCCAGAACTGACTCAGTCTGGGTTCAGGTGAAATTTCAAGATGATGGGAGCCTTTTATGTCCCCGTTGTTCTGAACAGGAGGCCAGAAAATTTCCCCTTGGAGTCACTTCTGGCAATCCTGAGTGCAGGTGAAGATGCAGGGCTCACCAGCAGGGCTTGGCTCTGAGGGTTCAAGGCAGTCTCCAGGCTGAATAATAACCCTTCCAGGTACAGCAGCAGTCTGGCAGAATGCACAGCAGGTTACAGCAGCAGGCAGTCTTCTCAATGTTCTTCCGCAGGTCCAGTAGCGAACTGAAGAGTGGGTCTTAAGGTCCTATTTTTATACAGTGTTTTGACCTTTACAGTTTCAGGTCATCATCAGGACCGAGTTACGTGAATCAGATGAGTGCTGGAGTGGTAGTAGATGGTTCTCTTGCGCACAGCATAGTGCCATTCACGTTGATTTTTCAGCGCTGCTCATGCTACTGGTGCTAAATTGCAGTGCGAGCAGTGCAACATGCTTATTTTCCACCCGATGCCTGAACTCCATGGAATTCCACTTAGTGTAACTCCACAAATTCCGTCTGCTCCAAGGGGGATATTCTCGAGGACTTATCTCCTAGTTTGCTGCACTTTATCGCAGCCAAAGTGGTGATAAATTAATCGCACTATTCATAAGCTGGTGCTAACAGCTGATATCACCAATTTACCTGCGATAGTAGCCGCAAAAAACAACGCCACGGATGACACTGGCAACTAACACTAATGAGATGCAGAGTAGGCGTTCCCGGGCAAAAAGCAGCGACAACACCACTTAGCAACATTCTCAACAACCAGCCATATCTGCGATAAGATCCCAAAACATGAGATAAGGCACGTAAGCAGAGATTTTACACCTGCTCTTACCTGGTGCTAAGCCAGACGACAACCTGCACCATGAAAGGGAGCCCAGCACACAGCCACACCTGAAGAACAACAGATGTCATGGAGCCACTGATCAGGCTGCCCGGACACCCAAGAGGGCCACAACACCCACCGCCACCACCCCCAGAACACCCCCTCCCTGGGCCTTACCCTGACCCCCCTGCCTCCGGACGAAGATAGTTCACATCAACTTTACAAATACATGAACCAAACAATTCACCTGAAGCCGCACAATAACAACAATCAACATACATGTGTGGTCAGACAAAGGTAAATCATACATTCACCTTTGAAATTCCCAAAAAGAATAATTCATTCAAATGTAACTCAACACTACTATTTGGAAGAGTCATGGAGGGTCACCCATGGACATTCTGTAAGTCACAGCCTGCAAGACAAAATTCAAGACAAGAAGGTGTGTCATGCGCTCATCAAAGGACAGAGAGAGAGAGAAAGAGAGTGAAAGGGGGAGAGAGGGAGAAGGAGAGAGAAACAGAGGAAGAGAGAGACATTGAAAGGAAGAGAGGGAGAGAGAGAAAGAGAGAGAATCATCCCTGGGCCCTGTGCGTGGTTCATATCTGGGCTGGTCAGAAAAACAACTGATGCGTGTGTCTCTGTTGCAGTGTCGACGCCACACAGACCTCAACCGACAATGTCGCCCTGTTGCATGCACACGGAGGCCGTGCGCGCAGGAAGGGATTGTACAAGGAGCGCAAGGCCACTCGGGGTCTTGGCTGATACATGCCAACTTTTGTGTGTGTATCGCTCTTGGTGCACCATAAGCCTAAGGCCGAGCCACAAGTGCAAAGCGAAAGCCACATCACATTTCAAGAATGCAAGCAGTAGTCATACTGACATTGTGGATGAGAGCTCCTTTGTCCCAATACAGAAGGCAGAAGGACATCTGCACCTACGACCTTGGCAATGTATGCAGCGGGCACCCCCTGAAAGATACACCATGGCAGATGACGACTCTCACACTCCACACAGCGCTAATGAAAGAACAACGTATCCACAACCCACACAAAGAAGTCCTTGCCCGAGATACTCCTGCATGGAATGCCCTTGTCACTTAAGCACAGCAAAACCCATACGTCCAAACTTTGCACTCCCATATGATTCATTGCTCTGAGCTGTGGCATATTATCCACACAACAGCCCCAGGTCAGAAGAGTGCCGGTTCTGCGAGACCCAACAACGCAATGGTAGAACATCCTGGGCACCTGCGCAACCCGTGTCACGTAGAACTGTACCGTGACCAAATGCTGCATCTGTTGGGGGCACTGCGATTAACAGTGCTGCGGATCAATTACTGTTTGAGCTTCCAACTTGCGTACGTCACCTGCGTCCAGCCCTGGTTCCACTGTGTCGATCATGCATATTGGAGTGGCCATGGATGTCTGCCTATCCAACACAATGGTAGCTGAACTGGATTATGACATATGTGTGCGCCCCCTGTTGGCCCACAACCAGGAGTGTAACTGTGATACCCGTTCATGTGATGCCTTGATATTTGGTGTATGTGTTGGCAGTTGGGCATGGGAGATTTCACAATTCCTCGGGCTGTGTTGCGGATTGGTGAAACTACGTGGACGGAGCCCATCTGTCCGGACCAGCTAATGGATTGGCTCGCCCTCGTGTTCGTTGAAGTCGACAATGACGTACTGTTGGAACTGATTGCCTATAAAGCTGCGCTCGCTCTCATAGACGAGTAACTACGTTCCTGCATGCACAACTGATTGTAACCCATAGCACAGGTCCCTACACCCTTCTGCATCTTGGAGAAATGGTCACATATCCCACCATTACAGTGAACATGGCTACATTCGCCTGGACACAGAATGCATGTGCGTGCAACACTATGGGTTGACACACAGCTGTTCAAGGAGAGTGGACAGCGGCGCATGGCAATGTTCCTCAATCTGACACCCTGCTGGAGGGAGTGTACAGACATTGCAATGTAGTTCTACATGTGACCCTTTTGGACTCTGTCACCTGCTCACTGTCAGCAGAGCAGACAGTCAGCGCAGTCCGGTGGTACAGGACTATGCAGATCCCATGGGCTGTGAGTGGTGTCCCTGACACGGTGCAATGAGCATACGCAAAACATCACATGACTCGTCCAGCAAGGCAAGGTGGGCTGAGACCGTTGCTATCCGTGATGATTCCTGTCCATGTTTGCATCCCCATGTCTTGCACCTCTACATATTCCTATGCTGCCTGTTAGTATATGTTGCATTGGTCTACATGTTGTGGCCCTTGTCTTGGCCGTACTGACACGCACATGCTAATAAAGTGTACGCAACTTCACTAGTGTACAACTGTAATGAGTGTTGATTAGAATGCCAAATCCTGTGCCTCAATGAGCATTGTCCGTACATAGGGAGGGACTGACTGATGCATTTCACTCAGGGGTGAGTCCCTATTGCCAACTCCACCCCTGTGAGCCAGACATTGTGATTGGGATAGTTGCTGGTAGACCTGTGCTCTTACGTGTCTTCAGCAATGTGAGTATGGTGTCCAACTTCTTGCCATGTGGATCAATGTTATTCTTCAAAACAGGCTGTGTCCACACAGTTGAGTGTGTGTAGGTATGCAATGGGGACACTACTTTGGTCCTGCTACCGACTTGTACATTTTCACACACAGCTACATGGACGTGGGGCTACGTTGGGGGATTGCGAGATTGTTGTTAATGAGCAATGAGGCCACATGTAGTCCACACCTTCACAGACATATGATTGGCCATGTGTGTCACGGTCAAACTTGCGCATTGATGTAATTTCCCAGGGTGTACCTTATTGTGCAATCGATGTCCCTACATTCATCCATACTTTTTCTCTTGACTGAACATAGACATGACACATCTGTGTGATTTGGAAAGTTTTATTCACATTCTGTGGAGTGTCAGAACTGGAGCAGTACATGGGCATGCACACCCCACATTACATGGTTGCACAGTGGAGTGCCAACCAGAGTCCTTTGGGGAATGACAATTTAGTCGGAAGAGGAAGAGTCCAGTCCGCAGCATGATTGCTGTGTCATTGGTAACCAGTGCAGATATGGTAGTCCATGTCGGTGTCCAGGTGAATGTCGCACAGTGTTTGGGGGGACAGTGGAAGGTGTTGTTCCATGGCATGCTGCAGAGGGCTGGACCAAGCTGGAACAGGCCATATGGCGGGGAAGAATGCTACAACTTCCTTTTCGACACAGAGTCATTACCATCCACATCTTCGTCCACTGATATGTCTTCTGTGTCACGTATTCCAGGTGTGTGTGGTGGTGTTATGGCTGCATCACTGTGTGACACAGACACATCAGGGGCGGAGGTGGTATGGCTGCATCACTGTGTGCCACAGACACATCAGGGGGTGGAGATGTGTGTGTTGAGGTTCCTGCATTAGTCATCTGGGACAGGCTCTGTGGCTGCAATGGCAAGATGAGGATCTGCAGGGCATGGTAGATCCCAGCTACATCTTGCTCGTGTGCAGCCATGGCAGCCATCCTTCCTGCGTGCATCCGCTGCATGTTCTCCATTGTCCTTTGCATCTGTGCCAACTCTGTGCTGTCATCGCTGGAGCCTGTCTGACTAGACAGTTCTTGTATCCAATTAATGGCTCCAGCTAGGTCAGCCAAGGATTGTTGTAGGGCATGGAACGGACTGTGGATGTCCATTAGGGACTGTAAGTGGTCCCTGATGGGACTTATACACCCATGTATGGCATCGAGTTTGGCTGCCATGAGGTCGAAACCCACCCGCACCTGTTAAGCCACCTCCTTCTTGCAGTCTAACACATGGAGTTGGAATGCCATGTGTTCTTTGGTGAGGTGCTGGGAGCCAGCCGTGGTGGTGGGTGTTTCCTGCTGTGTGGTCTGTGCAGGGGGTGGGATCACCTTGATGCAGCTGGGCTACCCTGCTCCTGGTGGTGGGGTGCGGAGGGTATCCATGAGCCATTGGAGGGTGTCGGAGCAGATGTCCAGGGGTCCTCTTCATCGTCACTGGAGAGATGTCTGGTCTGCTCTGCAGGAGGGGTTGTTTGTCCCTCTGCAATGTAAAGGGGAGATGCAGTTCAACTGTGTGTTCCATGTATGTTGACGCATTGTACATGTTTACGTACAGCCTGCATGACAATGCACATTGTGACTGTCCTGGAGGAGCTGGGTATTTGTTATGTTATGTTACATAGTTTATAAAGCGTGTGACTCACCCCGAAAGGGTCTCTCAGCGCTCGCCGCCCTATGCAGATGTGCTGGGGTAGTATCATTCCGTTTTGCTGGGTTCAGCACATGTGCATGGGTAGGTTGTGAGATTGGTGATGGGGGCTTTTGTGCACATAGTGGACATGGTCTTACTCAGTGTTTCTATGTGTGCTGCAGTGTGCCAAGGATATCAGGGAAATGTACCACAGTCATTGTGGGTGTGCAGTGTGCTACACATGATTGTGCATGTGTGCCATTGTGCCCATCTTCCCCCTGTCCCCCAGTCCCTGGTAGTTACTCACCCTGTTGCTGTTGACTCAGGTCATATCGTGCAGTGTCCATGCCCCCGACTCCTTGCATCATCTCCGCACTGATGACTGTGGCCACCATTTCCTTCCGCTCATGCAGCTCCTCCTGTGGCGCAGGACTCCCACCTCCAGTCGCCGTTGCTGCCTTCCGGTTAGAAGCGAGTTGCTGCTTGGTTTGGCTTGTCACATCATGCCAGCGCCTCTTGACCTTCTCCATTGACCTCCTCACCACTCTGACTGCATTGACATTGTTCACGATGGACTGCCATATTTCCATTTGTGTTGCCAATGACACAGTGGAGGTGACGAACATTTGTTTGTAATGTTCTATCACCTCCGTGACGATGATCCGGTTTTCATGCGGACTGAACCGCGTCTTCCTCTTCCCCTTCTCCTTGCCCTTCCCCTATCCCGGGGTTCCCGGCTGGTCATCCAGGGGGCTTGTGGGGTTCGGGTTGTCCTCTGCACTCGGTCCGGGTGCATCCATGGTGCAACGCAGTTTATTTGGCTTTGGGGTATTGTTTGGGTTGCTTTTATAGTGCATTTTCCCGCTAGACGTGTGGGAATACAGGCCTGTCACTGCTTATCGCTGATTTTTGTATCGCAGTTGGCCACATCGCCACTTTTTTTGCATTCGTGTTTCGCGTTTCTCCTGCGTTGTGTTAGTTTTAACGCAGTCATTTGGCGCAATTTCGTGAGACTATCGCATGGTGCCGCCAGGTTGAGAATACAACGTTAACACAGTGTTATTTTCCCGCGATAGACTGCAATGTGCAAAGTTGCGTTAAGCAAATTTTGCGATAGTTATCACACGTTCTTGAGAAAATCCCCCCAAGTTTTAAAGTCAAATATTTTCACAACCGGTGAACTGATTTTTTTCTGCTTTGTATGGATTCACACAGCATAACCTGAAATGGCACACCCTACTGACAACTTTAAAGCCAGGAACAATGATATTGCAAAACTACAGGGTGAGGTGCTTTGCTTTAAATTAGAAAGGACCATGAATATCATTTGTCGATCATTCCTTGAGGTAATTGGGAGACTGGAAATTCCTTTAAAATGCAATGATTAACCTGACATGTTTTTTCACTCAAAGAACAAATGAACCATTTCTAAAGACTCGTAGGACATGTGGCAAGTAATCTTTAAAAATAATGTCACCTATTCGGATTAAGTGAAGATTTATATATTTCATTACAGTGACCTGTAAATGCTAAATGGTTTGTGAAAAATAACCTGTTCTATTGATCGTCCACTGCATTAAATGTCTGGATTAATGAAACTTCCATTTTAAGGGTTGGTGTGCTTTGTAATTTTAATATGTGGATTATATTGCTTCCCTTTCCTCACTTCCTTTTACTTATGACTATATTTCTCATGTACAAATTAATCTTTTGATAAACATTTAAGACTTACAATACTTTGTCATTTGTATTCCTTTTTTCTTTGCCCTATTTTATCAACTCTATATATGCTAAAAAGGTTCTCTGTCTCACTTCTATGTGTGTTTTTTCACTGGGACACATTGCACTTGTGCCTTTTTTGTTTGTTCATTTGAACTTGTGTATGAATTTTGGCAGCTGTTGTTGCTTTTTGTAAATTTATTCTTTGTGCATAATAAAACTATTTTTGGGGCTACACTGTGAAAATGGTCATTACATTAACTGTATACATTGAATATTTTCTTTGCTAAAACTACATTTTAAATTAATTAGTACTAGATGAAGCAGTTCTTTTGTGTAGGTCATTCAGATAAGGCAGCTCGGACCCGCAAACAGACATAGCAAAAAAGTTGCGTGCAGCATCGAAGAGTTGCATCATCATTTAAATGAAAGTCGGGCTAAGCTGGTGACATAGAAACACTAGACGGAAGGGCTCAGCTTAGCCCTTTGTGCAAGAATGCCTCAGATTAACCAGAGTGGCAAGGGTAGGTGTCACGTCACTTGTGGCCACATTCGGAACATACTTAAGCTAGTTTGCTTTTCAGGGTACAGATAAAGGATTCTACTTTCTTTGAGGACTAAGGGCAATATACACAGTAGAAGTGTTGCTGGATTCCTAATGTGTTACAAAGTTATTGAACTACAGAGGACACAAAGGGGGAGCCCTTGTCACTTCAATCGAAAGGGGACTCAACATAGGAAACAATTCTCTGATTAACCTTTTTTGCAGCTGTAATAGCGTCTGCAAGAGAACAGGGAAAGGTTTCTATCCAGCCTGAGATCAAATACAGAATATTACTGAAACACAGGACAATGAAGAACATTTAGGCATTTTGATAAAGCTCATCTATAGATGGACAAAGTGGCCCCTTGGAGGGAGGTGTGCAAGCAGGAGTGGTTTTGATCCGTATGGTGAAAAATGTAAACCTAATGGCTCTCACACAATTATTCCCATGGTGTGGGGGCCATTTTTTATTTTTACTGTCCTCACTGGGTTTTACCTGGCTTTGACAGACAGCAAAAAAAACAATCCAACTGCAAACTCTAACCTCCAATGGACTGTGGCGGACAGGTTATTACATTGGAATGGTGATGGATATCCCGTCCAACGAAATATAATTCCCATAGGATATAATGGGATTTATATTTCGGCAGACGGTATATCCATCACCGTTGTGACGGAGTAACCCGTCTGCCAATATCTAAATCAGGCCCATAGTTTCTTCACAGGATTAAACTTAATCATTATTGATTTCACAGACAAAACACAATCTATATTGTGTGCATCTTCAGACCGAATATGGAAGTGACTTAATCGTGTATATAAAAAATGGACGTAAGTACATCAGCTTTACATTTCATATCATAAGCACAGTCAATAGCTTCTCATACGACAGCCAAAGTTAATTGTTTATTATTTTTTGGGGCATTAAAATTGCCACAATGATTGTTGCAGTATATGATATTGTACAATTTGCATAGGAAATATCTTCCCAGTGCATTTGCGGGAGAACTGGTGGTCAATGGAAAGGCATGTTGACTGGTAATTGGACATAGGGTTATGGAGACGGGGTTAGTAATATGGTTTGGGACCCGAGTTTGAAAAGACAGCTGCATATATAGACAAACCCAAAAGAGGTAATGAGGGCAATTTAAAGATGTTAAGGCTGCTGCCCACACCAACAGAGCACCATGTCGGTTTTCCATCACTTATGCATTTCCCATATGGATGATTTTGGTCTTCTGGGATTCGGGTATATTAAAATGTATTTTTGTATTGCTTTATTGCTGATGTTCCCCTGAACCTGTATATCATTACATCATTGTGTTTCGATTTAGATACCCGTATATAGGTTTCCCTTAATCATGTCCTTATATAGGCACAATTTGTATTGCCCTTATTTAGGCATAGGAATCCCAGTCCTTATTTAGGCATTAGCCATGCTATCCAAATACAGGCATGGTCACCTACATCCATCCATCCCACGTCACGACGAGTTCTTAGAAACCAGACCCTTAAGCTGACGGGACTTTCCCCAGCTACGATTATTGATTCCTCCAAGAACTCATCTATTATGCATGAACTACTATTCCTTAGGGGTTCATCCATGACGTCTTCCTCTGCCCGACTTTACGTCAATGCTAGCATTCCTAAACACCTTCCAGGTATAAATATACCTTCCCTTACCATGGTAAACCACGGCACGACTCAGTACGACTTGACTGCAAGGTTCGCCACGGCAAGTTTGGAAGAGACCATATGCCGGCCTGACTCACTGACCAGACGCTGTCATCCCCACTCGCGGAGAATCCAGCATCCAGTGTTCTGACTCCCTTCGCGGGGTGTTAGAGTTTGAGACCCGGAAAGAGATACCCACCTCTCTCATTCTAAAGGTATGGAGCTGACTAGAACCTAGAGGGACTATTGGCATACTAAACGTAGCATATAACATACTATAAGAAAGCAGCACCTACTTCTCACCTCGTACTACACTTAGGTTAGGTACACTCCGGTAGAACTATTTAGAAGCATCACTTTTTAGCCTGTGTTATTTATGTATGTATATATGAATATATGTCATAGCTAAAAGACAATGCTATTGCAGTATTATTTCTTCTTACTGCTTACGCTGTGCATAGTATATCTTGCTTACTGTCTAATGATTGTAATAGCTCATATCTCTTACACGAGAAACAAGACTGTTCAATAAACCTCTTTTATTGAAACGCCCGTCTATCTATTTCTGTGTAACTCTGGAGAAACTAAGCATGCATGATTGACTGAGTGAAACTGTTATCTATTGTTTCCACGATTCAGAGACGCGTTCCGATTCTAAGGCAAACAAAGTTGTCATTTTTATTAGGGGTGGGCGGAATTTGCGGAATTAACCTTCGCAAATTATCGCGAAAATGTTTACAATTATCGCAAACAAGCAGAAATATCGCGAAGATGCGGAAGTTTTTTTCCGGCATGTTCGCGAGATTTTCTGCATGGTTGCGGGTCGCCAACTTACCCATGTGGTTGCTTGCGGGCGTGGCCATCTTGTTTTGAGTTGTTCTCGCGGTGCATGATCGCGAGAAGAAAGACGTGATCGCGCGACGCATGACGTCACTGCGGGCGCGAACTGTCGCGAGACAGCGCAAATGGCTAAAAACAATACAACATCTCATGGAGAACGCGACCGGATCAAGAAAACTTGTCGGCGAACGCAGGGATTCAGGTAAGGCGATCGCGCGCGCGCGAGAATGTATTATTTTACAGCGCGAGCAAGAAACAAATTATCGCCAAGCTGCGGAAACCGGAATTTTTGACATTTTCGCGCTCTCCGCGGAACGCAAAAATGTCAAATTATCGCAATTTCCGCGAACGGAACGAAATTTTTGCCCAGGCCTAATTTTTATGCGGTTGTCAGAAACTAATCCTGAAACTAATCCATTCTTGTTCATTCGAGAAGTTTCTAGTGACCACTGAGTTAGCTGGCACACACAAGTAATTAAGTTTAATGTACTCGATAGGAGCATACTGACCTTAGTCCTATGCAAAAACTATAGTGTATATTATTCCAATGCGCAGAGCCTATAAGGGCAATAGGAACTACACTACAACATGCACTGATATATTTTAAAATCTAATGTGGATGTCTATTTCTAATTAATTTGAAGCACCATCAGACTCAATATGCTTGCCAAATTGTATTACTAGAGTAGGCCCTGAAGCCTTTTGATATTGGCAACCAGAGGCGTGAGTTTAAGACATGTATTAATTCAGCAGTGTGTTCATGTATTGTATCTTGGTTTCGAGGATGTCATATCTTTCTCAATAAGAAGATTCTGCCACCTGCTCACTGTATTGCTGGAAAAATTCATATCAAAGTTCAAATGGGCATGTATTTCGAATTATATGCTCCAACTGGCAATTTTGGGTGAGATCTCTAGGGAGTTACAATGGCAATCGTTTGTGAATATCTGTTGTGCTACTGATGGAGCAGGTAGAGCAAAATTTTGTATACCTCCTCTATTTTGCATGAGAAAACGAATGATATAACCTATTAATTATAATTTACTAACGGAATGCAGTGTGAGATTAATTCAACCTAATGCAAACACCAATTACACGTGGGAAGCCGCTATTTGCACGGCAAAATATTTCAAATAACTAAAATATGTACGCATATTAATAATAGTACATATGATAATAGCAATCACATGATTTATGTTGCGTTTCTGACGTTTTGCATTCCTGATTGGACCGTAAAGGTAAATATTATTGCTTTAAATGTCGCTATAAGCTAGGGAAATACTAATACATAAAGGGATTAGTGAAGGTATAAAATTAGAATCAACATTTCTTTGTATTAATTGTTTCTTTATGTTTGTTTTGCTTAAGTTAGCATTTGGGCCTACCACAAAATGGCGGCGGACATGGAGTGACCACCGTCTCGTGAGCGCGATCTCTACTGAGCAGACTCGGATGGCTCCGCGAACCTCCACAAAACCTATTCCACACTGTTCCCGGTCAAGGATAGGATCTTGGTGGACTGCCAAAGCCCAGACAGTGAAAAACTGGTTTAAATGAACAATTGGATCATACAAGTAAAAACCAAAATGTTGTAACATAAGGAATGTGACATCACCGGAGATGAACCAGCAAAATTCATGTGAAACCTGGTTTACAAAAATCGGACGTTTCCAACCAGCCAATCACAGACTTATGCCGCCTAAAAATGTTTCATGTTATCCTGAAATTTATTATAAAAAGAGTAATAGAATAAGGAGGGGCAGACATTCGCCGGTTACTATGACTGAGCACCCTCTTTGACCCCACAGGCGATGACTGATGCTATTTGCTATTTGCTGCTGCTATTTGGACAATTTAATGGCAAATTCGATTATGCAGAGCCTAAAGAATTAGAGAAAATCCAGATAGCCAGAATAGGTCAATATAATGTCCTGCGATTTGAATTGATTGATCTAGAAATTCTAAACTTTTGAAGTAACAAATGCTAATATTAATTACAACCCAAAATTTAGATAAAAAATTATTGATTGACATAATTACGCGTTTGTAGTTATTCAATGAAAAAGGTAAAGGATTCTGAGTCTTAAATGTGTTTTAGCGGGTTCTAAATCACCATCAACCAATCCAAGTAATTGGTCTGTCGACCAAGTGGTGGAGTGCCTTGATGTTTAGGATTAGGAATCTATAGGAGGCGGATGCTAATGTATATTTGTAACATAACTTTTCCTCCCTGTAGGTATTAAGGTACCCCCACATGTCCAGCACTTGAATCATTCATCCCTCCTGTGTGCAGTCTTGTGAATGGTGATGTGTGAGTGTTGGTGTTATGGGCCCCACCAATGATTGCATGTATAAATGAGTCAGTGTAACGTCAGGTCTACGACACAAGGAGAACATTTGTAGATTTTACTCATTTTCCCCGGTCTCACGCTGGATCACTACTCACTACTTTTGCATTAAGCATGTGTTTGACTATTAGCTTCAAGATGTATTATGTTTTATTTTAATGGATATTTGCAGAGTTGTCAGCTCCTCCCAAGCTACCCTAAAATGTGAGGTATCTACTCTGCAGTTAGTGTGTAAACTAAAGTTGTCCCTTTCATTCGATCTTTTGATACCTCCACAAGCCCACACCACATTTTATGGTTTGTTAAAAATTACTGCATTCGTAATGACAAACTCACTTTATTCCTTTTTTCTTGCTTTCACTACCAAGCAGTGATTTGAGACCAATGCAGATTTTGCTAGCCCCTTGGTTTGCCACGCAACACCATTAGTCCTGAGGAACGCCCGGGCCTTCGGCAACAAACCTTGAACAAAAGCAGAACCCACAACTCCCTAAGCACTTTCAGATGGTTGGGCAATAACAGAAAATTATTTGATAACATCCTCTAAACAATTTAGAATATCAATGGGATATTCACTTTTATTTTGTTTACAATAGGATATTTTAGTCCGGTGTTTCCTAACTAGACATGACTAGGTTATAGTGTTTAGCAGTGTTTCCTCTACAGCTACGAGGAGACCAAGGGCCTGTCAGGGCAAAATACTCTTTTCTACCAATCAATCCCTTAGCTCAATTGGCATGACAACACAACAAGAGATTCACATCAGCCCAATTCAAAAGAAATTCTAAAACTCTGCACAGAATTTAATGGGATTTTCTCATATATTGAAAAAGTGTTTGTTAATATTGACTTGAACTGTGGTAGACCAAGGAATATAAAATGGTAACTCGGCATCCTGTTCGGCCTGGTATTCTCTTCAAGGAAAATGGCCTGGTGGAGGGGTAGGGGTGTCAATCAGCGTGTTTGGGGATTATCACTGCCTATGTAACCGGACTAGGTACTGTGTTGGGCGTTCCAAGGATTCCTCTCCAGTTCTCTCATACTCCTCACAGCAGTGCACCCCAGACTACTGTGACTTAAAGTTGGGCTGCGTGACCAACTAAGCCGACGTCTGGCATCGGTTCGGTAAGGTGCCAATCATGAATGGGCCTCTAACACTGTTCCTTAAATGGGTAATTTGATCTTGGTGGTCCTCACGGGGGCCCTTCATACCTCACAGCTGAAACTCATGTTTGCATCTATTAGCTTTCTGTTGCTTGCAACAAAGCACAGGGAATGAAGGTTAAGGAAACAGCCTTTATTATTCCTTGCAGCCAGCAGGTAATCACATAGAGGTGCCGATCACGATCCGTTAAAAAAATTCCCCGTACGACTCGTATCCGGTCTTTTTACCGTACGAATCGTACAAGTGCCGTACAAACTGGCAATCACGATTCGCATGGTGAAAAGTCCATACGAACCGCCTTTGGAATTATTCCCCACACGTCCTCGGGTCGGAAAATGTGTCCGACACGTCCTCGGACGATTTACCGTACAAATGTGAAAAGTGAAGTCCGACCGAGGAATCACGATCCAACCCGTGCGTCCGATCTTACAACCGTATGGTAAAAACACCGTCCGCACCGAACTCCCATTGCAACCATGGAGACATGTGGCCGCATACACGCACAACACTCCCCCCAGCACCCATACGTACGAGTCGTACTCCCCGTGAATGTACACCCCCCCTGTATGTACACCCGTGTACGTGTCGAACCCCCACCCGTGTATGCACACCCGTGTACGTTCGAGTCGTACCCCCACCCCTGTACGTGTCGTACCACCGTGTATGTACACCCCTGTACGTTCGAGTCCTACCCCCACCCGTGTACATGTCGTACCACCGTGTATGTACACCCCTGTACGTTCGAGTCCTACCCCCACCCGTGTACGTGTCGTACCACCGTGTATGTACACCCCTGTACGTTCGAGTCGTACCCCCACCCGTGTACGTGTCGTACCACCGTGTATGTACACCCCTGTACGTTCAAGTCCTACCCCCACCCGTGTACGTGTCGTACCACCGTGTATGTACACCCCTGTACGTTCGAGTCGTACCCCCACCCGTGTACGTGTCGTACCACCATGTATGTACACCCCTGTACGTTCGAGTCGTACCCCCACCCCTGTACGTGTCGTACCACCGTGTATGTACACCCCTGTATGTTCGAGTTGTACCCCCACCCCTGTACGTGTCATACCACCGTGTATGTACACCCCTGTACGTGTCGTACCACCGTGCATGTACACCCCTGTACGTTCGAGTCGTACCCCCACCCCTGTACGTGTCGTACCACCGTCTATGTACACCCCTGTACGTTCGAGTCATACCCCCACCCCTGTACATGTCGTACCACCGTGTATGTACACCCCTGCACGTGTCGTACCACCGTGTATGTACACCCCTGTACGTTCGAGTCGTACCTCCACCCCTGTACGTGTTGTACCACCGTGTATGTACACCCCTGTACGTGTCGTACCACCGTGTATGTACACCCCTGTATGTTCGAGTCATACCCCCACCCCTGTACGTGTCGTACCACCGTGTATGTACAGCCCTGTACGTTCGAGTCGTACCCCCACCCCTGTACGTGTCGTACCACCATGTATGTACACCCCTGTACGTTCGAGTCTTACTCCCACCCGTGTACGTGTCGTACCACCGTGTATGTACACCCCTGTACGTTCGAGTCGTACCCCCACCCTTGTACGTGTCGTACCACCCTGTATGTACACCCCTGTACGTTCGAGTCGTACCCCCACCCCTGTACGTGTCATACCACCGTGTATGTACACCCCTGTACGTGTCGTACCACCGTGTATGTACACCCCTGTACGTTCGAGTCGTACCCCCACCCCTGTACGTGTCGTACCACCGTGTATGTACACCCCTGTACGTGTCGTACCACAGGGTATGTACACCCGTGTATGTGTCGAAGCCCCACCCGTGTATGTACACCCCTGTACATGTCGTACCCCCGTGTACCTACACCCGTGTACGTCAGAGTCGTACCCCCACCCGCGTATGCATGGAGCGTACCCCCACCACAACATCCTAAGGACGGAGCGCACCCCAGGCCCCAACATCACAACCGAATGTACGACTCGTACCAATCCACACACAAGGACAGCACTGTACAATAAAATGGGCCATGTACACACCGTATACATGCCAAAAAACGCACGTACACAACCAGGACAAACCAAAACGACACAAGAATACACCATTCGAATGGCACAAAGCCACAAAACATGTCCAACAACTACCAAAACAACACATTCACTGACCTGCAACTGCCAAAAACAAACAGAGGCCCAAAACACCACCACTCCTTATAACACACCCACCCAAACTTCAAACACAGCCACACCCACCAATGGACCAATAAAAAGGGCCCACACACACAAACCATGAGCCTTTGCAACAGACTCACTGCTGCCAGACCCCACAGACAACCTACAGCACCAAACTAGAAGCTTCACCACACCTTACACTTGCACACCTTCACACAACCACCTTCACAAACACCCCCTCATCACATTCACACACACACCTGCACAACCACAACCACACACCCACAACCATCCACACCCCCCCCACCATCCACACCCACACCATGCCCACTAACAAGAATCCAAAGTTCAGTAACCGAGAGTTGGAGGTCCTTGTCGATGAAATCCTCAGAGTCGAGCCACAGCTCTTTGGAACATTGGTCAGACAGACCAGCATTGCAGATAAAACAGCCATGTGGCAGACCATCGTCGATGCTGTGAATGCTGTTGCGGACACCAGAAGGAACAAGCAGGAATGCCAAGCCAGGTGGTACAATCTGCGGAGGAGGGTCCGAGCCAAGATGACGGATGAACACAACCAGGCCAACGTCACTGGAGGAGGGCCGTCCCGCAGACCCGTACACTACCATCCCTGGGAGGAGAGGGTGATGGCCATACTGCCGGTGGAGGCAGTCGCAGGATTAGGAGGACTCCGAGACCCGGGTGAGTACACAAACAACGCACCTCACATGGGGGGAACGTCATCCACAACCAAACTCACAAACAGGCACTCAACCACCCCAAGCTATCGCATGACTCAACCACACTCCATGAACACGCACATGCCACTGGCGCCACCATGCCCCATGCACCCAGCTGGACAATGTCAAGTCACAGGCCACAGAAGACACCAACACATGACACGGTAACCCGGATGGCGGGAGGGTGGGCACAAAAAATCACATAGTGCAACTCAGAAGCAGACAACAATGCCCTCTGCCCATATGGCCTAGGTCACAGCCAGACAAACAGTGTGTCCCCACACAGGAAAGACTCGCCAGCAAATGGCGGACGCCTTGCATTAACACATGGGGGTGAAGGCACTGTTTTGCACATGACAGCAGCTAATGAACAGCCAACATTGTGAAAGAGTGGCAGCACACACCACCACAGCAGCAGCGCAGAGACACACACTACACCCAATGGGTGCCTGGAGATCAGAAACAAACTCACATCAACAAGCCAAGGGCCATTCAAAGATCTGTTAACAATGTGTGCCCAGGAACCTGGGCTGAGGTGACAGAGGGTGACACACAGAGGGAGGGAGAGGGGGATAGAGAGGGAGGGAGAGGGGAACAGAGAGGGAGGGAGACACAGGGAGACGGACAGAGGGAGGAGGCTGACACACAGAGGGAGGGAGAGGGGGACAGAGAGGGAGGGAGACACAGGGACACGGACAGAGGGAGGAGGGAGGAGGCTGACACACGGAGGGAGGGAGAGGGGGACAGAGAGGGAGGGAGACACAGGGACACGGACAGAGGGAGGAGGCTGACACACAGAGGGAGGGAGAGGGGGACAGAGAGGGAGGGAGACACAGGAAGACGGACAGAGGGAGGAGGCTGACACACAGAGGGAGGGCGAGGGGGACAGAGAGGGAGGGAGAGGGGGACAGAGAGGGAGGGAGACACAGGGAGACGGACAGAGGGAGGAGGCTGACACACAGAGGGAGGGAGAGGGGGACAGAGAGGGAGGGAGAGGGGGACAGAGAGGGAGGGAGACACAGGAAGACGGACAGAGGGAGGAGGCTGACCTACAGAGGGAGGGAGAGGGGGACAGAGAGGGAGGGAGAGGGGGACAGAGAGAGAGGGAGACACAGGAAGACGGACAGAGGGAGGAGGCTGACACACAGAGGGAGGGAGAGGGGGACAGAGAGGGAGGGAGACACAGGGACACGGACAGAGGGAGGAGGCTGACACACGGAGGGAGGGAGAGGGGGACAGAGAGGGAGGGAGACACAGGGACACGGACAGAGGGAGGAGGCTGACACACGGAGGGAGGGAGAGGGGGACAGAGAGGGAGGGAGACACAGGGACACGGACAGAGGGAGGAGGCTGACACACGGAGGGAGGGAGAGGGGGACAGAGAGGGAGGGAGACACAGGGACACGGACAGAGGGAGGAGGCTGACACACAGAGGGAGGGAGAGGGGGACAGAGAGGGAGGGAGACACAGGAAGACGGACAGAGGGAGGAGGCTGACACACAGAGGGAGGGAGAGGGGGACAGAGAGGGAGGGAGAGGGGGACAGAGAGGGAGGGAGACACAGGGAGACGGACAGAGGGAGGAGGCTGACACACAGAGGGAGGGAGAGGGGGACAGAGAGGGAGGGAGAGGGGGACAGAGAGTGAGGGAGACACAGGAAGACAGACAGAGGGAGGAGGCTGACACACAGAGGGAGGGAGAGGGGGACAGAGAGGGAGGGAGACACAGGGACACGGACAGAGGGAGGAGGCTGACACACGGAGGGAGGGAGAGGGGGACAGAGAGGGAGGGAGACACAGGGACATGGACAGAGGGAGGAGGCTGACACACAGAGGGAGGGAGAGGGGGACAGAGAGGGAGGGAGACACAGGGACACGGACAGAGGGAGGAGGCTGACACACAGAGGGAGGGAGAGGGGGACAGAGAGGGAGGGAGACACAGGAAGACGGACAGAGGGAGGAGGCTGACACACAGAGGGAGGGAGAGGGGGACAGAGAGGGAGGGAGAGGGTTACAGAGAGGGAGGGAGACATAGGAAGACGGACAGAGGGAGGAGGCTGACACACAGAGGGAGGGAGAGGGGGACAGAGAGGGAGGGGGACACAGGGACACGGACAGAGGGAGGAGGCTGACACACGGAGGGAGGGAGAGGGGGACAGAGAGGGAGGGAGACACAGGGACACGGACAGAGGGAGGAGGCTGACACACAGAGGGAGGGAGAGGGGGACAGAGAGGGAGGGAGACACAAGGACACGGATAGAGGGAGGAGGCTGACACACAGAGGGAGGGAGAGGGGGACAGAGAGGGAGGGAGACACAGGGACACGGACAGAGGGAGGAGGCTGACACACGGAGGGAGGGAGAGGGGGACAGAGAGGGAGGGAGACACAGGGACACGGACAGAGGGAGGAGGCTGACACACGGAGGGAGGGAGAGGGGGACAGAGAGGGAGGGAGACACAGGGAGACGGACAGAGGGAGGAGGCTGACACACAGAGGGAGGGAGAGGGGGACAGAGAGGGAGGGAGACACAGGGACACGGACAGAGGGAGGAGGCTGACACACGGAGGGAGGGAGAGGGGGACAGAGAGGGAGGGAGACACAGGGAGAGCAAATCAGCCATGTGGTGTGTGGGAATGTCTGCTCGTCAGCAGGTGGACTGCGTGCATGTAGACAAGGGTGGCCAGTGCCAGCACCCCCCCTCTCCTCCATGGCAAAACACAGGGCCATGTCACAACCTGTGCACGAGCACAACGACAGCTACCTGCATCATATAAGTGTGTGTAACTACTTCATGTGCCCACGTCCAGTGCAACACGGAAGGCGCCAATGCACGGCTTGCCACACCTGCCCACTCCACTGCTGACTGCAGTCACACTTGACGCAGCAAGTAAGACTGTGCCACACATAGTTAAAGGCGCCAAAGCTGTGCCCAAGGGACACACCCATGCACAAGTGCACTGTGAGTGGAATGCAAGACAGATCCAAATTCCCAGAGGAAATGTTCCAACTTTGAAACTGATGA
Organism: Triturus cristatus; assembly: GCF_964204655.1. Lineage (NCBI taxonomy): Eukaryota > Metazoa > Chordata > Amphibia > Caudata > Salamandridae > Triturus > Triturus cristatus. The sequence goes on along the minus strand of NC_140584.1, from coordinate 424,383,426 downwards.
AACATGGATGTTGCATGGACCAAAATTAACATTGTCTCTCTCACACACAGGTCAACCTCGTGGTTCACCCCCCAACACTGGGGGGGAAGACTCACAGGACCCGGCTCTGCGGGAGGCCGATCCCACCGGCAGCGACGACCCTCACCATTCTGTGGACGACCCCGACCAACCTGGCCCTCTGGTGTCCAACCACCTGCAGCACCTGCGTCAGGTACAACGGGGCCAACCACCACCCCCACTCCTGCCACATCCCAGGAGACACCCAGGATCCCTGCCCCACCACCACAAAGCAGCCAGGCTGGCCAGGAGGGACACGGTGTCCCGGGCACCCAGGAGGAGGCAGGCGACAACGCCAATGCCACCCCTCAGGGGTCCCGGAGACCCGATGTGCCCACAAGGGCAGGCCAGGTGCAAGTGGGCAGGGGTGGTGGGAGTGGAGGATGGCGGAGGCGCCAGCCTGACCAGTTGGCTGGGGAACCGGTATATTCCCATGTCCGAAACATCCTGGACACATACCGGCAGGACACCACAGGCATGGCCCAGGTTGTGTCCACCCTCAATGAGATGAAGGGGACCCTCGATGAGATCAAGACCCAGCAGGCCCAGCAACATGCCTGTCTACTGCAACACCAACGGAGGATGGAGGACAGACAGGCTGAGCTCGTGACGGTGTTCACGGGAATTCACGATACACTCCGTCGGATGGCCGACAACATGGCCAACCCTCCCTGTGCCAGAAGGCGTAGAACATCACCACCCACAGGGAGGGATCAGGAGGAGGAGGATACATCCGACGGAGCATCCCAAACATCGTCACGGCCTGCTTCTGAGGGTCCCCGCAGGAGGGCGGGTCGTCCACGGAAAAGACCGTGAGGGTCGGCGCTGCAGCACCATCTCCCAGGACACCTGGCCTGGCACCTGGCCCACTGGAGCAACAGCAGCACAGCATCAAAAGACATTCTGTGCCACATGGCCTTGCTGGTCACTGTCTGACCAATGTTGACAAAGACTGTGGCATGGACTCTGAGGATTTCAAATGGCAAGGACACCAACTCCCCTACTGAACTTTGGATTCCAAACACCCGGAAAGCCCCTCATGTCATACCCCCACCCCCCCACTAAAATAAAAAGTCACACCATGAAGAGAAGATGCCTGCTGGTTGCATTATTACCTTACATGTGTCTTGTAAAGTCTAAACATGCCTGAGTTCTCTTTTGACTTCAACCATCCACACCCTGGGGCATGAGTCTGGCACAGGACACACGGGTCACAGTGTATTAGGCAGGACAGACATGGAGCGCCATACACACCCGTGATGGGCCCAACCAGCTGAGGGGGTGGCCGCACAACCGTGCTGACAGACATATTGAGTACAGCAACAGTCATGCGCAGAGGTCAGGGATCATGTCCAGTGTCCTGGGGGGCACCCAGGTATGTGTAGACAGGTGGCAGAACCATGTCCTGCAAGCTTGAGTCCGGTGGATGCACATAATGGGGGCCTGGCCAACGTTGGATGCATGGGGATGGCACATGTCACAATACCCACACAGTCATGGACATCATGCACAATACACAGTCTCATCCCACACACACAGCTTGCATCTTGCTACTCGACACATAGACACATAGCCACTATCAGGGAAAACCATGCCAGACATGCTGGATGCACCGTGTCAACACACCAGCATTGACTGAGAAGAGGCACCTTGGAGGCATAGGGACACCTTTATTAGTCATGTTTTCGGGATTGCAGAGGCAACTTGAAGTACACATGAACACTTCATGTGGAGTAACATGTGGGTCCAACACTGGCACCCCCCTCCTGCAGCACAAATGCGTGATAGCCATGGAACTGGCACACAAGTGTCGGCTAACAGCTAAACACCCACAGCTGCTCACGGAGAGCCTGCCATACACCATTGATCCGCTGATGTGGAAGTCCCACAGCATGTCAAGCCAATGCAAACCGTATGTGTCCGAGGGCAGTGTTACACACATTGATGCCATCATCACAATCCACTATCCCATCACTGATGACTGTCAACAAGTCTGACCATCTATTCAGGTGTACTCTGCTGCATGTAATGTGTACCATGGTGATGCAACATGTCTGCAGAGGAACCAAACATCGACAGGGGCAGTGTGCATACATCGTGAACAACTGCCACACCCAATACACCCCTGATGCATCCCTTACCCTAAGGAGACTTCCAAACGTGTCCGTGCCTGTAACGCTGAGTCAGCACACGATGACGTGTCCATGAGGAATAGCAGTGCCACAACAATGCAAGCAGCAGACGGCATGTGCAAGTACCTGGGCAAGAGAGACACACAAGAAGTCAGCCACAAAAAACACAGCCACTTGCATGTGCATTTACTCGACACATGTATGGATGACAACATGCTAGGACACAATTATGACTGGGGAAATACAACCATCACTGGCACCATCACTCCAGTGACACACCCACACACACCTCTGACTCACGTGCCATACATGCAGGTGGAGACACACATCACAACACATGCCACACGGGGACCAATGCGTGCACACTCAGACACCGGTACTCACCACTAAGCAAAGAAGTCGCCTATGAGCCGAGTCCGGATGTCCTCTTGCGGCTCCACATCCTCCACATCACTAGCCCCATTGCCAAGCCCTTCATCCTCCACGGGTGGATGGTCCTCGTCATCTTGATCCAGGATGAGGGTACGCTCCTTGCATTCGCGGGTGGGGTTACGTGTCGTACTTACACTGTTGGCATGGGGGGTACGCTCCTTGCATACGCGGGTGGGGGTACGTGTCGTACTTACACTGTTGGCATGGGGGGTACTCTCCTTGCATACGCGGGTGGGGGTACGTGTCGTACTTACACTGTTGGGGTTGGGGGTACGCTCCATGCATACGGGGTGGGGGTACGGTCCGTACATATCCGTCCCCACGCTATGTGATGCTTGTGCGGCCCGTACCCAGGCCTTTGCCACGTGGGTACGAGCCGTCCCGCCATTGTTGGGGTGACGTAGGTGTGGGCGTGGTACGACTCGTACCCACGCTCTTAAGGCGTGGGTACGGGACGTACCTGTCTGCTTGTGTTGCCGGTTCGCGTCGTCAAGAACTTCCGTTGTGGCGGTCGCTGGCTTAGCTGGACACGCCCCCACCCCCTCGTAGTGACCAGGGCCTGAGGGTCAGGTATGTCCAGGGCATGTGTGCTGTGTGACTATGGTGGGGGTTTTGTGGCCTGCCCTGGACCTGCCACCCCCCCCCCCCTTTCCCCCCTCCCTTTGTTGTTCTGACCTTCTGCGGCGTCTGCGTCGTAACCTGTGGAGGAGGTCGACTGCTATGAGGGCCGGGATGACATGTAGGTTCGGGTCCATGTCTGTCCGTCGCGTACGGGTACTCCTTGTTCGCGTCGTCCTGTCTGTCCGTCGCGTACTGATACTCCTTGTTCGCGTCGTCCTGATTTCCCGGCAGTTTTTGGCAGCCGGAAAATATTCACCGTGCGGGATGACGTCGGTGCGAATCGTAATTCCTGGTTCGTGAATGGCAGGCTGCGTGCGTCCCGACGTCAGGTCGGCGCTTTCCCGGATCGCATTTGTATGTTTATTTTCGTCGGTCGGGGTTTTGTACGATTCGTACGGAAATGGTGTTTCTGTGCGAATCGTAATTCCATGTTGGTATATTTTGACGACCGGGTATGCGTCGGACGGAGAATATGCTCCGTCCGACGGTTCATACACGGTTTTTACAGGATCGTGATTGGCACCACAGTGTCGTTAACGGCCGTAATCTGAATCAGTTACCTCCAACATTCGAGGGACGTACCAAAGTATCATGCGGGAAGGGGAAACAACAGGGGAAAGAAGGGAGGGAAGGAAGGGGAAGGAAATGCGATAACGGTATAACTTAACTCATCTTGCAAGGTTTAAACATTTAAAACATGACACGACCTCATCCCAATTTAGGAACACTGACACTGATCAAGTTCTACCTTACTCTAAGGTTTTTATGTCTTTTTAAGGTTATTCTGGCACTCTGGATCAAAGGTCCCCTAGTCCAGAAAGGACTTCTTCCCCTGCTTGACATTGAGTCCAAACCCTCCTTCATAAGCCTGCAGATGCATGGTGGTACATAAAGTGTGCAGGGGTCCCTTTTGCTGGTGCTTTTCGGGGTGCCTGCTCTGTACCATACACTGAATTCATACTTCTAACTTGATACTCTGGGACTCCCCCATCTGTGCATATCCAAAGAGGTTTTCCCTGTCGTCACTATGCAGATGATAATTTCTGATTCAATAAAGGAAATACAATCAATAAACATGATCCGAATCAATACTTCTTATTCTTTTTTAAACACACTAACACTGTCTGTCCTGATTCACACTGGGACGTTCTCAACCCTAGTCCTGCTGGGGACTACCTTCGTGCCTGGGGTAATTGTGTGCACTCCTGCCCCCGTCCCCGACTGTGGAAATCTGCACACACGTCTAAATCAAGTCAGAACATATTTATTAGCAAAAGAAAAAAAAACGATATTTGAATTACGGAAATGGGTGTCCAGAAGAAACCCTCCCCCCAACATTCAGTACCTGGTAAGCTTACTGATAAAATGCACAAGATAAAATGTATAGGTTTTAATACACAGAGATTCTATGGAGGTCGCATGGTCAAAATCCTAAATAAAAATGCCATTAGAAGATTTAGGTGTTTAGCACATGGAATATTACAAGGTCGACCTTCCAAAAGAGAAAATATATACACTTTAGTCACTCAGCAAGCAACTTTAGAATTTCTCGCGTACAATGGCAGATATAAAAGTGAAAACAATGCTGCGTGAGGAACTCGTTTCTAGTCATTAGGTTTGACTCACAAAGCACAAACCTTTTTTATTTGTAAAGGCCCCTACACGTATTACATTCAATGCTTTCCCACTGAAGACAGACAGAGATGGGTTCACTGCTGTTTGCCTCCAATGCAGCAGACCCTCTATTGACATTCATCGGGACGCTCACTGAGTTATTGCAAGTTCTGTATGATTCAGAGCCTCTTCTGCACAAGTATGTGAGGAAGCTTTGTGGTCACTTCTTTATAGTGCAACTTGTTTTGCCTTGACCTGTAACTCTTTTGTACCACGGACTTCTTTGAGTTTACACCTTACTGCTACATTTCTATGCAACACTACAGTGCTCATGATGATCATCGTCAGCCAAGGCACATGGGTGAAAGGTTTTGTGAGACAGCTTGGCATTCCATGACTGGCTCCTCTATTGACAATACAGTCAGGACTGAGCTACCTAACCATCATTAATAGTAATCTTACCCAAGTGATCACCCACTTTACTTTGCACACACAACTTGCAACTTTTGTTACATGTTATCACTGTGTGATCTTACATAGATAGGCTGAATTAACACAGTTGCAATTGAAGCAAGTTTCATATGATGTATAAAACTGAAATTATCAATGTGCTTTAGTTAGGCCACATGTCTGTATAAGTCTCCACTGTGAACAAGGTGGAAGCCATCTCTGATCTCTGTTACTGCCTTCTGTCCCTCCCCCACACTACACATTTTCTCCCCAGAGGTTCTGCAGAGCACAGTCAAGCTGATATGTAGTAGTTTATTTCCACAGTTATGATTGCATTGCTTTTTATTTATATTATTTGATCGTTTTTTATAGCACGAACTTGACCCTTGCGGGTATAAGAACGCTTTACAAAATTTGCAGAAAGCAGCAGTGTGATAACAATAAAGTAATATATGAACAAGAAAATTTCAGGATATAGTTAGAACCCAGAGAGGGAGGGTATGATTTACAAGGTGCAAGAGCATGAGGATAACTCAATAAATGACAAAGAATCATAGACTATAAAACTGTAGAGGCAGGCAGGGTCAAGAAACGGGAGGGTGGAGTTAGGACTGTGAAGTTTAAAACACTGAAATCTCCGGTGAGAGTAGTCATGGATGTGATTGAGGGAAGAAAGGTATCTTAGAATCTAGGGAAGAAATGTGTTCATAAGGAGTGCTCTGACTTCTTTCTTTAAGGAAATAGTTGATGGATTCCTTCTGACTTCAGGGGGCAGGGTGTTCCAGATTCTCGGGCCAATCCAGAGAACGATCAGTTGTAAGTTTTCTTCTTGTAGAATCTTTGTGGTTTCAGAAGAAAGATGATCTGGAGCCACGGGAGAGTTTGAGCTTCTTAGTAAGATACCTGGGGGTTTTAAGTGGAGGGCTTTATGTGTCATGCAGGCAATTGTTAGCTGGATTCTAGCTTCTAATGGGAGCCAGTTGAGGGATTTCAGATCAGGGGTGATGTGGTGATTTGATCAACTTTTTCCTGTTTTCTATGACGTGTAACGTGTATTATGATCCCTTCTGCTGCAATCACTACTCTGTTCATTTACTGTTCAATTTGTCATATTTGTTTGTGAATCTCCAGATGACATTAGCATAGAGGGCGATAAATACATTTTTACCTCACGAGCTCTGAACCACATGATTATTTATGTGATTTTTTACATGCTTATTCTGTGAATAAATGGCTTTACAGATATATAAGTTTGTGATTTGGAGGTCAAAACAATTCTCACAAACCTATTTGGTATAATTAAGTTCTTAGTAACCATTTATTGTTTTCCCTACATAAAATAAACCCCAGGTTTACTTGGCATCCTGGGTTACCCTTGTTCTATGAACATGAGATTGATGCTGTACACGTCATAAATTGCACAGTCTGATACCATGGTTACACTTAGCAAGAATATAGCAGCAGTTACTACAGTTGCATTAAGGCAAATCATTGCAAATTCTGAATATAAGTATCAACAAGGTACACATATGAGGATTTAAATATAGTAAACCAAAACTTAACTGTGTATATTTACCTTCACAATCAAAATTTAGGTCATGATGTTTTGTAGGACTGTATTTGCCTAATGATATTCTGTTACTAGATCAGTTCCATGGTGAAAGGCACAGCAATCAAACAGAAATGAGGACATCAATTCATTTCAGTACTTTTTTGGTGGCCTTTAGATTAAATATTCTTTTAATACAATCACAGTTTCTAATAGAGAAGTGAAGTGAGTCTTCCACGCAATAGCCCTGTTTTCTGGACAGTGCTTGTTGCAACAGAGCAAACGCTCATGAAATCCAGCCAGGAATTATTATGACTAGTTTTATCCTGATTGTCAAACATCAATACTTGAGTTATGATGGCTTTAACCTTCCACAAGTGACCACTGTTGCCAGCTGGCCTGACTTCGATGCAGGCAAGCCAGGGTTGCTATTTCCGAGTGGTATCTCTGGGCCTAAATCTGCCCATCCCGAGTTTTTATTCCTGGCATAGGGAATAACCATGTGGATTTGGGAATATCAGGTCCTTCTCTGCATGACTATCCCGCATTTAGAGGGCCAACACTTGTCAGATTTACCATATGCTCGTGAGAAGGTAGTAAACAAGAGTGGTGGGCTCAAGAGGCCCTTGTGTAGCAGGGGAGGGGTGGTGAATGTTTCCTCCATGGTGCTAGAGAGACATGTCGAGCTGGGCAGGGCTGTGACAAGCCAACCACCTCTGCCCTATGCGGCCATCAGTTTTAATGCGCGAGGATGCACACCTGGTAAAACTGCCTGGTGTTCATGCGTCATGTAATTCCCAGTTCGGGAAAGCTAGGGGGCATATTTACAAGGGCTTTATCTCCGCTCTTTTGGCTTACAAAGCCCAAAAAGCGGAGATAAAACCAGCGCCCTATTTACAAGATTTAGCACCCTTTTTCCCAACGCCTCACTTTGCATCTCCAATGAGATGCAAAGTGGGTGTTACTGGGCGTACCCAAGATGGACTACCTTGCAAATATCGCTGATGTTTACATCGCGATATTTACAAGGCAGCCCACATGATTTTAGCACACATTAGATTTTGGCAACCTAACGTCTGCTAAAATCCTGATTTAGCCATCCATAACATAGGGGGTGGACCCTGTGGGTCGTATCAGCAAGGTTATCGCCCTTTCGCAGGGAACATCGTTGAAAAACCAGCGATGTTCCCTGCAAAAGGGCGATAACCTCGCTATCTCTGGAATTTTTATCACCCTGGAGTAACGCGTTGTTAATAACGCACTACCAGTGCGATAAATACCAGAGATATCCTGCGATAATATAATTATCGCTAAGCACGGCCAGCGATAATTATCGCTGGCCGTTGTTAATATGCCCCTTGGCTACTTGTAGCTGAGCAGAGCATTAGCTCCAAGGTGATGCCACACTGTCCGCCTGGGGATGGGGCAGGAGAGCAAGCCATGCAGAGGAAACAGACGGAAAGACACTTTTACAGCTCATTGTAAACAAAATACTGAGTACAAAACCGCTACTCCCCGCGAAGCACAACAACGTTTGATTACGAACACCAGTGCTTCTGGAAAAGTCAGAAATCAAGCATTTCTCTCACAAACATGTATTGTAATTAGGGTAAACAACTGCCCATAAATTTCACGGAATGTCTGTAATTTTGATCTCACGTCCATTTCCCTTGACGATCCCTTTTACGGGCGCCTTTTGTCCATAATTTTGGGCATTGTGGGGAGCAGCACTGGTCCCCTGTGAGAAGCCTCAGCTCCGTGGTGGGGCCGCCATGCACTCATCCTCTGAGCACAAGAGCAGCCCCACCCGCCCATTGTCATTCTGTATGCGGCTGATTGTCAGATACAGAATGACAATGGGCCAGTCTGGGCTGTTAAAGAATGTGGTGGCCTTCACATGCCTTGGTTTAGGGCAGGGCATTCTGTTTTAACCGTACCTAAAGAAAAATATTGCGCCTCACCAGATGGAAGAAATGTACAGAATCCTCCTATTCATGAAAAGAAACCAGCGAAAGAAGTTAACAAGCATTTGCAACGCAATAGGTCTCGCATTTGCGAGAGTTTGAGCTATTGGCATTGTAAATGATAATGTCTTTTATTTATGTTTTAAAAACCAACACATAGCTAAAAAGCATTCTCATTTACAATGTCAAAAGCTAAAACTCTCGCAATTGCAAGACCTATTGTATTGCAAATGCTTGTTTTTCGTAGCATCAGAAGGAGAACACATATTCAAATATAATATATATGTAAAATTGACCCCAAATGAGGCTCTTACTGTTTTTCAAAAACCGGCAAGGAGAGGAGCATTGCATTCCCCTGATTGCTGCCAGCCTGTCACAGCCATTTGTAACCAGAGGGACAGCACCAGCCATCGCGATCTAGTACACCACCATCTTTCTGGCTCCCAGGGAACACGGTGCCATAACTGCACTGCAACCCCCTTAAGCAGCGCGTCCGGCTGAAACCAGCATTTCTGCTTCAGCTTGCCATTGCGCCTGGAGTGCAAAAGCAACATCGGTAGCAAAGTAACCAATTTGTTTTTAAAAAACGTCACCACACTCAGCTCCGTAGTGCAGCCACCTACATGTAACACCCGCTGCTTACCTTTAGTAAGTTTCTGCGGAGCCTGCGCCTGTGTCGGAGGGTGGTGGGAGGGTGGCAGGAAGGACGAGAATAGACAAACTATTTTTTTTTAAAATAACCACATTTAGCTCTATAGTGCATTCATGAAACACTTGCTGCTTGCCTGCTATAAGTCTCTGCAGAGCTTCAAACAAGCCGATCAGTTTGCATTCTAGAGATCACGGAACGCAGGCAGTCTACACACTGTAATATATAAAGGAAATGAAGCTGCCTCAGAAGGACGAGCCATCGGGACCTTTCTACTTGGGATTTATATCTTAGCGTCACCTGACAAGCTATATGGTGAGGAATAAAAGACTAGTGTGTATTCTGTGTGCAAAACGTTGCATATTGTGGTGATAGTGTTTACCGTGAAAACATATGCGTGAACTGTAATGTAAAGTTTTCTTTTCCTGAAATAGGACAGACACATACGACGACACGCTGCTTAGTACAGAACTTCATGGAAATGTTTTAACCTGGTGATGTCACAGCAACAAGAGAAGCCCGGCGGAGCGTGGCGCGCACGCTTAGCGGGGGCGGGGGAGCGGACCCTTTGAAGTGCTCTCAAAGAGCGGAGCGTGGCGCGCGCGCTTGGCGGGGGCGGGGGAGCGGACCCTTTGAAGTGCTCCCAAAAAGCGGATTGCATGGCGGCACGATGCGCGTGATAGTGCGCGTGCTAGCCATGCAATCAGCTTTTTAGGAGCACTTTTAATACCCGCTTACAATAGTCTTGCTTTGCAGTCGCTTACGCGATAGCAAGGCGAAACCTAAAAATGTGTCATAGTTATTTCACAGTCTCATCATTTCAGAACTGAAGCATTTTCAATATTATATACAACGAAGCCATAGTTGCTGCCTTTATATTTTATGCAACTAACAACCATTGACAAAGCCAATAGTCCTGGCTTGTTGTAGGTGTAATATAATACATATCTGGATGCAATAACAAAAGTAGCAGAATACCAGTTTGGCAGCACATTATGCTAAGCACAGATTTTTAGCTTATGTGTTTTAAGCCACGCCGTTTATCACATCGGATACGCCCTTTGGAGAGACCCCAATGTTTTTTAACCCACTTAAAGCCCTGGAAACACCATCATGTCACATTCACCTCACGTCCTGGCACTGTGCATCATGCAAGACTCAAGACTTCCAAGTTTTCAGATTGCCTATGTGCAGGGTCATAGTGAACCCTCCCTCACCCCACTTTTAGGAACTACAGCAAGGGTGAAGTTCTTGATGGGCCTCTTCTGACTGCAACTCGGCAGACAAAGGATCAGCTCATAATTAATGTGAAAAGGTGGGTGAGTAAGTACGTGAAGGAATGGATGAATGGCTGGATGGATTAGTGAAAGGATAAATATATGAGTGAAAGGATGAATGGAGGAGTGAAAGGATGGATGATGGAGTGAAAGGAAGGATAATGGGCGAGTGAATTATGGATGGATTGATGAATTGATAAGTGAAAGGGTGAATGGATGGACAGATGAATGAAAGGGTAGATGTAAGGATGGGTGAGTGAAAGGGAAGGTAGATGGGCAAAAGGATGGATGAGTGATTGAAAGGATGGATGGATGAGAGAGATGATCGATAAGTGAATAGATGTATGAGTGATAGATGGATGATTGATAGAGCTAATGGATGGATTCATGAGTGGATGAGTGGATGGATGGGTGGGTGAATGGATGGGTGAAAGGATGGCTAAGCGAAAGGGGGATGAGAGAGAAAAGGAGGATAAATGGATGAGTGAAAGTATGGATGGGCGAGTAGGTGTATGGATGAGTGAAGAGAAGGATGTAAGGATGGATGATTGAAATAATGCATAGATGAGTGAAAGGGAGGGTGAAGAGTTGGAAGAAATGATGAATGGATGAGGGAAATGGTGTCTAGCTGGATGAAAGGACAGATGAGTGACTGGGTGAATGGATGGATGGATGAGTAAGTGAAAGGATGCCTGGATGGGTGAAAGGGTAAATGGTTGTATGGATGAGTGAATGAATGGATGGGTGGAAGTGTGGATGGATGAGTGAATGGATGAATGGGGTGAAAGGATGGATGGATGAGTGAAAGGGTGGATGGAGGGATGGATGAGTGAAATGATGGATGGAAGGATAGATGATGGATAGGTTTGGAAATGGTTGAATAGGTTTGAATATGGATGGGCACACAGATGGGAGGACAGAATGAATGGTGCAAGGCTGAATGGTGGATGAAAGAATGAATGGAATCCACACTCCCTGGTGACTCAACCTGCCGTCACAAACCGACACATGACGTCAGGCCGCATGCACAGAACTCGGGCCTGATATACTCCTTCTGCCTTCCAAAAAGAAGAAATGAACTCCTTGTACGGTGCCGTGGTACCACAAGAAATATTCTAATGTTGTGCCGCTGGGAGGAAATGCTCCCATGCAACCAGGAAGCAGCACGAGCAGCCCTCCACCTGCCCCGGGGTCATGAGAGATGCATGAGGGCACAGCTCCGTGCAGCCCTTCTGCTGGAAAAGGCAGGCAAGGAAACATAACCTGCACTTGCAAACAACAGCACCGGCGTGACTAGTGTCTCTTCCACCACAATCTTTTTTTCTTTCAAAAGTTTGCACCCCTAAGAATATTGCATCTGGGGCAACTGCCCCTACGGCACCCCCAAGGCTACGACACTGCCTACCAGTATGGATGACATCTGACTCTTACACCTTGTAACCCTCATTGTCTTAACTAACATTTCCTATACATTGGCTTTCACATTTATGACTCATTGTCTCTATATAATATGCGTGGGACGCACTCCGAGAGCCTGCCATACATACTTTGGATGAGTAGCACTATAAAAAAAAACTAAATACACATGAGAGAGGGTCTTTGTGAAGATGAGGGGCACCATTGGAGGGTGGAAACAATGCCGGACTGGCCGTACCCGGCATCCTGCGTTTCCCTGTGAGGCTGGAAGGGTGGGGCAGTTTTGTTACTAGGGGCTGGCACTGCAAAGTTCCTTGTATATGCGGAAGTTTCAGGCAACAATAAAAGTGTCATGATAACTCATGATAACTCTGGTGACTAATGTACCCGCTAGAGAGAGATGGGGGTTTTGTTTAGTGGCAGTTTTTTAATCATCTAAGGTAGCCCAGAGGGTTAATATGCCTGCTGCAAATAATGTGTACATGCATATGAAAGAACGGTCTTTATTGTGCAGAACTCAGTGGGTCACTGCTGTCGTCACTGAGATTCTTTTGTTACTGTGCAGTTCATAAGTTGCATACATAATCTAGCACAGTGAGCTATGAACTGCCATCAAAGAGCTGAATGCAAGCTGCATGGTAGAGGTTACAAAGTTATGTTGTATTACCAGTTATCCTGATGTTGCAAAAAAGGGTTTGTTTGGGTAGAAATAAATTCTTATCATTAAAGTCAACGCTAACTACTGTGTTATGTTCTGGATCCTGAGTTTGTGCTTCTTCAGACCAAGCACTTTTACAAAATGCCTACCAGTATAAGTGACATGCATCCTACACCTTGTAGTTCCCGTTGCCTTATGTAACATTTTCTATACACTGATTTACACACTTTTGGTTCATTGTCTCTGTATGTGTGTGTGATATAAAGTGCTCTGGCACCCTACACTGGTGTGAGAGGTGCTATTAAACAAATGAAATACATGTGAGAGAGAGGCACTGTTGGTGGTAGTGAGGGAATCATTGAATAGTCCCATCAAAGATTGTCGTATCCTTGTGCACAGTAAGGTAATCATTTACTATGCTTTAGAAGCTAATACAATTGAATATAGAATGACAAATGTGTTGTAGAATGCACCATGTTTTTGCAAATTTTCTTGGGGGTGCGAAAACAACGGCTGTAAGCTGTCAGTTTGTTTGTAACACACAACTTCTAAATATCTGCAAATGAACTGGGTAAATGTTTCAAAACATATCAGCAGTTAGGAAACCACAAATGGACCACTTGTTTGTAATTCAGAAGTGTGCTGGAATCAGAGTTTTAAAAGGATCAAAACAATCAAGACACTTTACTTGGTGACTTTCAAATGATACATATTTGCCAAAACAACATTATCTCACATTAGCATTTGTGCTCTATATAGTTTTATCAGTAAAATTGCATGTTGGCATTTTGATTCCATTCAATAGGAAATATTCGGGATGTAACATACAGTGCCTCCTTCTGACCTACAATAATGCATATGGTCTGGGACTACCGAATTTCCCCCTCCCCCTGCGCGTAAACCACATTTCTAATGAGGGACATGAGAAGGTAATTACTTTTTGGAGGCGGGGGTCGTAAAACCCCTGGCCGTATTTATTAAAATATGAAAACAAAATTAAAATTTTGAAATAAACAATATTTACACAATTATACGCAGAAACATAACACGACATTTGATTACAATTCATATGCACAGATATCAGATGGCTAACCTTAAAATATCTCTAATACATAGTTTTTCTATCCGAATCTAACATCTGGACATAATCATACATTAATTACTTTCTGCGTATCCTATTTGAGCCTACGGCAAGGTCGCTAACCGGTGTCAGATCCTTATCAATTAGCCACGCCCTCCCGTAGGAGTTGCGCATGCGCAGAGGGCCCTGCTTACCGAGAGAGTACTTCCCCCCCCCGGTTACCCCCATACGTTCCCTGAACTCCATTCCAATTTGGGGGGTCTTGCACTCTGCGCCATTTAATGACGTCGATGCCAGTGCGGGGTGGCCAACCAGCCTAAAGAAAGCGTGACTCCCCCCTTTCCCCGCACCCATCCAGCCAACCGGATGTACCGCCCCTGGAGTTCTAGGAGAGACCCCTTGTCCCTCCTCCTGGGCGACCCCATCAGAGAATGGCGCCGCCCCCTAAGGACCTTAAATTTACTGCTCACCAGTACCAACCTGGACCAACCTGGCATTTTACCAACTGTATGAGCAGACCCTACAGTGATAGGTCTGACATACATTGTTAAAAAAGGGGCAATGCTGGCGGTACAGGCCCACCAGCAGTACTTGGCTTACACGCCATGGCACACACCCCTCGCAACCCCGAAAGATTGTTCAGTAAACCAGGACATTCACCATATGATGCTTTCATAGGCCATGTTGTCCCGCTTTGCATGAAAGTTCTTGCTGAAACCCCCGAAGCCAAACACTGACTCCTAATCTACTCTTCAAATCCCTGTCTAATTCATTCCTCCATGTCGATTGCCAATACCCCAACACAACTTTCCACAAATGTTACCTAATGAATTTGTAGTACAGGCCAAGGCATTGCTTTCAGCCATCTAATGAGTCTCCAAACAGTTTGGAATTGGCCCAAATGTAAATGCTGCCTCTAAGGCACTGAGTACTAACTTGCATATACCACCCGTATGTGTTCCCAAATGATCGGAAGCCTGTTAATGTTGAAAACTAAAAAACGGCGGTCAACATCAGCCGCCTTATTCAACTGTATTCACCTGCAGGTGAGACCTACCCTACCCGAGAACCTTTGCCATGGGCATCAACCGCAATTGTTACTCAGACTCGTAAATTAAGGGCTCTTAATAGAAGACCAAATGCATCACCTCCGGATGATTGGAAGCAGACTCCCTTGAGACTGTCCCGCCAGTCTCATCACATAAGGAACATTGAAATCATACATTCAAACTTAAAAGAGGCGCTTAGCATAACACCAGGTGCACTACATCAGGGACACTAGAATCCGACCTAAAATTGGGAGTGCCCTGCCTAGCACTGGTCGCTTCACATGAGGTAACATTGGAATCACCCAAAAGGAGAGTGCCTACCATGAGCAATACTTGAGGAGTTTCATACTCCCTTTCAATTGAGACCGCCTAGTTTAGCACCCATTGCATAACATAGCACAACACAGTACACGTTGCCGTAGTAGACAAAACCTACAAAACCGGACTGTCTTTGTCGAGAGCGTATAACTGCACCCTAAGACTTACACGCGGATCATTCAAGTACCTCTATTTTAAACCGTTCTGGCAATGCCTCTAGATAAGAGGCGGATTTGTCAGTAAATCAGCACTTCATCATACAACTAACAGGTTTGTGTTCCGCAAGGGAACATAAGACGTGACTGTTCGTTAGCCTGTGAGAACTTGTGTAAGGCATGGAAGGATATGGTTTGATCTCAATGTTAAAGACGCGAAATCGCCACAAAGGTATCGGGGCGCTTTACACGCTAAACCCTCCATGTTTCTTAAAATAAATATATAGCCTTATATTGCTGCCCCAGAATATGCGACGAGAACTTTCTGAACAGCATCAATGGTTTTTATATATCGCGGACTCGACCCGAAGGTATTGAAGCGCTTACACGAACATCGTATTTACATTACGCATTTAGGCACGGGGAGATTAAGTGATTTGCCTCGAGGCTCTAACTCAGATTTCCAGCACCAAAGTCGGTAGTTTAAGCCGACGGACCACCTCCCCGCCCGAATTGCACCGGTAACAATCTGCACCGGTAAGAGTCTCGGACCTTCACTATTAGGCCACAGTGACTCCGCATTGCTAGAGCCCTTGCACCCGTGTGCCGCTTGTTATTCTTTTCAGGGCCCCCCATGCCAGATTACGCTGCATGCTCACCATAAATAATGCGGGCGGAGGCAGCCGCTCACATCGCAGCTGACCGACACCAGCTGTTCCTCTCGCGCTCAAACGCCCTCTCTGCCGACGAGCCCGACACCGGCGCTGGTCATCCCGCGGATCTCGCGAAGGCAACCTCCATGGTCTTCCAGTGATGCAGCACATCTTCCATTTCCCGCTCTCCGCTCGAGTCTTCCACGACGCACTGCATCCCCGAATTCTGCTGTAAACTCGAAGACCTGCAGTAGTAAAAAACAAGCAAAAAGTTAGCAGCCTCCCAGGGGCTGCGTCCGGATGCCTGAGAGCGTGGGAACAAGAGACCGCGTCCCGCGCTCCCAGGCCTTTTATCCTAGTTCTGGGGGCAGGCCAGTTCTAACTGGCCTGTCCCCCGCCACCCCCTTGACCCGGAAGCGCCTTAATTGCTTCCGGGCCAAGGGTTCCCTGCCGCCACCCAATCCCAGCCGCGGCGCGCTAACCGCGTCATGCTGACGCGGTGAAACACGCCGGGCCGGGCAAACAGGCGAGGGGGGAAGGGGGTCGGTGCCCCTCCATATCTGCGGCGGAGCCGATACCGGCACCCGCCTTTCTCTAAACAACATATACAGTTTCTAGACTGTAGCACACTTCTGTGCATCAATGAGAATCTGCAGTTTACAGCTCACAGAAAGGAAACAGCCCAAGCAGCATACTATTTCCCATATACAGGTAAAATAAGGAGGGCTGATATAATGTTAGCCCGGGCATTATGTAGTAATGTCAACTCCTATCTGATCGTTCTAACCCACAATAATACCATAAAACTCACCAGCGTTCAGCCATTTATTGCGAATGCAGGCTGGTTAATAACTCCTGCTTTTCCTGCTTCATGCGCTTACCCTCACACAAAACCTGTCCGCTATGGCTCTTACCCATCACTCAGTACTGTACCAGCCCCTATACCACTCATCAACAGCTGAATAGGCATGGAACACCTGAAGCGATCGAACACATAAAGCTGGCCACTCAGAGGACCACACTCTAGTCCAGCACTGCAGGTCCCAATCAGCTAAATCCTATGCGTGCTGCATTGAACCTCACAATGGCACTCTGTGTCTGTAAAACTTTTCTTTTGTCCCAAAGTTTTGTTCACAATTTTGACCTTCTGTCCTGAATTTTTGTCCTGAATTTTGACCCTTTGTCCTGAATCTTTACCCTCTCCATCCTGAATTTGCACCCATGCCAGCTGGTCACACTAATTGTCATGCTGTCTCTGCAGCAATGACTGTCTCAGTTCAGAGGCTCCAGAGATAAACGAGTTCTCTGCTGTGCCAGGTGCTCTAGGTCTGGCCGGAAACAAGATGTGGGTCTCCCTAACGGGGCTACAACATCAGAAAGATTCTTCAGATTTTAATTGGATCAAGTCTGGAAAAATGTCTCATCATACATCTGGGTTAAATCTCATCAGGAAAGTATCTCAACAGTCTTAAGGTGATGACAACACATAGGTGGCAATGTGATACCTGCCCATGGTCAGTGCTCATGCAGCATGGAACTGCTGTGCTGGATGCCCTGAGCATCGAGGAATCCATGACCTCAATGGAGATAGAAATGGGTTTTAACAATGATTTAAAGGTCATACCTAAAAAGTGTCACCCAATAGTAGACAATGATTGGGGTGCTTTAAATTATTTGACAGAGTGTATTATTCACCGAAGGTCTAAGCTCGTTTGGACTGGACGTGGACCCAACATGCTCTAGGTGTCATCGTCCTGGTACAAACTACTTTAATTTAGCTTGGGTTTGCCCTTGCATTAATGGGATATGGTAAATACATTTCCAAGAGGGTTTGTATATTTGTGATGCTGGCTTGCCTGTAGGCGAAGAGGAGGGTGACCATCAGGTGGGGCAGGGGACCACTGCTCGTTGAGAAAAATTAGATTGCTGATTTAATGTATTGTATTGAAACATTAGATATATATATTCTTCAACTTTTCTGCTTACTTGACACCCTAGAGACAAAAAAAGAGTCCAAATGGATATTAGAATTAGAAACCAGATTCCCCGGGGGCCATAACCTCGATGAGGAATTAGCAACACATTTGCACGAAGAATGAGTACATGTGACTTCCATATTATTTTCTGTAATATACCTCTTATAGATAATTTGATCTGAACAGTAATGTAGAATTGTTTACCTGTTTAAGTGGTATATTGAATTGATTTTAATACTCTCTTATTTTGTTTATTTCGCAGGAGGAAAGGAAGGGAACCATCACCTTTTAAATCACTTCACAGGCTCCCTACCCTTTTCCTCGTCAGGATCGTTATCAGCATCAATCACAAGATAAGAAACTTTTTAAATTGCACATTTTTTTTTTTCATTATGGGATTGAATAATGTAGTTATTCCGATTCATTTGTTTTTTCACTTTTTATAAGAAGCACAGGACAAGTAGCTACTCATTAGACTTACTACCACTTGGTCTTGATATCTTGCATACAGCAGTTTTTACAAACCTTATCCCCGTTTGCTACATATTCTGCTGGGTCTACTTACCAACACGGGCACTTGTCCGTTTTAATTTACGGTTGCTCTTAATTCAGGTATTCCGCCTTATAACAAGTCTGCTTTCCTTTATACATAGATGATAGCAGATGTGTTAAGTCAGGCTTTATCTTAGAATACACGAGCACTGGTTAGTTGCCGTCTACAATTTAAATAGAGAAATTCCCACAATAAGAATCTATTGTTAGCAAATGTTTTGTAGTATACGGCAGCAGGCATGTAACGAATCTTGTCACTAGTCCATGAATTGTATTGTACATTTAGAATAAACCGGGGGATTATGGTAGGTAAACACGACCTAATTTTGTAAACAAAACTAATGAAGCAAAACTGATACAACAAATCATCAATGTGACATGTATAGAGAATGTACGCATAAGAAACGTCTAAAATTATATGTATACTTTCATGTTACAAAATGGCCACCATGTTAACTGCGATCGTTGAAGGATGTAATAGAGAAATTCCTGCAATGAGAATCTATTGTTAGCTATTGTTTCATAGTATACGGCAGCAGGCATGTAACAAATCTTGGCACTAGTCCACGAAATGTATTGCACATTTAGAATAAATCGGAGGATTGTGGTACGTCAACACGACCCAATTTTTGTAAACAATATGAATGATGCAAAACCGATAAAACAAATCATCAATATGACATGTATAGAGAAGGTACGCATAAGAAACGTTCAAATCATATGTATACTTTCATGTTACAAAATGGCCACCATGTTAACTGTGATAGTTAAAGGATTTATATTGTGAGTCCTACTTTTGTGTCTATTATACTCTGTGTACTAATGCACATTGGTTTGTAGCAGCTTTATCGTGTGATCAAGACACCAGGAGTGTCGAAACGCGTAGCGGTTGAAATAAACGTATGGTTTGGATATTTGGACCCCTGAGAGTGCATGATTACTTGTCCTTTGGATGTATATATATATATATATATATATATATATATATATATATATATATATATATATATATATATATATATATATATATATACACACAATATATGCATCTACACACATGCATATACACACACAAACACAAATTTTTATAGTTACCTTATATGTGTGGTAAAGGCATATACGTTGTAAATAAATTTGTGGTAACAAATGTGTGGTAAACATTCTGCGCTGTAGAAACTGTTTCCCTTTATGTGTGATGTATACTGGAGATAAAAAAAATACTCCTAAACGTTTTGCATAATAGGAGAAAGACGAAAGGGAAATTAAATATGTGAAGTAAAAACTGTGGGATGGCATGAGGGAGAGAAATAAATTATTTCAATTTTAAAGGAGTTGTGAGCATGGAATGCAAGGATGTCCTGTGCCTATGACAAAAAGGCAGTTAGAGATTCGAAATTGGAGGATGTGTGTAAGAAAGTGCCCTCTTTCTGCATGGTTGCCCCCACTTTTTGCTGAATTGCTGATGTGCTTTGACTCAGTGTGCCCTGGGCACCTGCTAATCAGGTACCTAGGGCCTATGTTCTTTCCCTAAAACTTAATTGAAACCAAAACCAAAACCCTCTCTGGCCACAGGTCAGCCCCTGGTAAATGGTACCACAGGTACCCTGGGCACTGTGAACAGGGAAGACATCTAAGGGCTGCAGCACTTATTTTGCCACCCTTAGAGGCCCTGTACCATTACACACACACACTGCCTTTGCATGCTGAGTGTCTTAGTGCAGAACAAAGTGAAGAGTCGACATGGCACACATCCCTGTGTGCCATGCCTACAACCCACTGTGTTGGCATAGATCAGTCATCCCTCTAGCTGGGTGCACTATTCCAGTGGTGAGGGTACAGGTGCATGAGCCCTATGCCCCTGTGGAAGTTGGCAGAGATCACTGTTAGCATGAGCTGAAGTCATTTTGTTCTTGGCATCCATTTTAGTCAGCCATGTGCTCGCCATGTGCTTCTTCCGACTTAGCTGTTGCCTGCTTCTCTATTTCACCTGAGTCATGATCTATAATTAACTCCTTCAGTACTGGGCCTGAGCACTGCGCATGCTCAGAAAGGCCTGTAACTGCCAATGCACCTGCCCTAGTCTGTAAATGTCAGGCTATTTTAACTGATGTAAGCAGTTTAGTCTCCCCTCCCACTTTGTTGACTAAGTATTTTCTGTTAGTCCTTATATGTGAATAGCTATTCTTGTGTATAATTGTACCGCCTCCTTTTGAGCTCTCATGCTTACTCAGCTACAAAGTGGGTATAAAAGACCCATGGTTTCTGTACTCCCTTGTACTACCTCATACAGTGCCTGAGGGTTCTGTATAGAAGTTGTTCCACTCATGAGGTATTAATAAACTATTGTTTTGTATTACAGCGTCCATGCCAATCTCTATTTGTTGGTCCAAGGACTAGTGCGCAAAGAAGGGTGAACCCCTGCACCGGTAGGCCTTGGTAAGGCCCACCTCTACACCCCTACAGTGCCTGAGTCCATTCTTAGACATTGTAAGTGCAGTGCTACCATTAATAGTATATGGTGCCATGGAGTTTGTCATTACAAACTCCATGGCACCATAATGGCTACACAGACAACTGAGAAGTTTGGTATCAAAGTTCTCAGCACATTAAACCCACACTGATGCCAGTGTGGGATTTAATGAAAAATGCTCACAGAGGGCATCTCAGAGATGCCCCCTGGAAAAACGACCTACCACTAGTGTCCAGGCTGAGTGACTGCTTGCAGCTGCCACCACCAGACATGTTTCTGGACCCCTGGGCAAGGGCCTGCTGCTCTCAGGGGCCTGAAACAATGCACATCCTGGGACGAGGTGCCAAGCCTCCTTCCACAGGATGGGCAGGGTCCACAAAGGGGAAGCTTCAAAAGGCTTGATGCCTTTGTGAGCTTCCCCAGGCCACTTGCAGCTTTCAGCAACTGGCCCCCACTGGTTCTGACCCCCACTTTGGGCGGGAGAAATGGCGGGAAAAACAAGTGAGGTCTGCACACCTCTGCCAACTCCACCCCTCAGGCGGGGGAGGCGTGGTGAAGCACAACTCTCAGTCCCCACCATCTTGCAAAGGGGGGGGCTCAGCCACCCAGGGAAATGCTTATGCCTCCCTCCCACTGGAGGGTGGCATAATAGGGGGTGTACCCACCCCAGGGAAGGGACACATTGGTCCCAACCTTTTACCTACCTGTAACGCCCCTAAATATAGTATTTAGGGACATCCCTTAACCTTGCTCCCTCAGACAAGAACCTGCAACAAGAAAGGAAGAAGAAGGACTGAACAGCAGTGCCGAAGCTAACAAGAGGAAGATGCCCACTGACTTGGCCCCAGCCTTGCCGGACGGTCTCAATCTCGACCCTGCTCCTGCGAAATCCAGGTAAGTCCTGCAGCCAGCAACCTCGAAAACCCTGGAGGACCTGCCTGCCTTCAACCACAAAGACTGTGTCTCTCGTGAACACCGGATTTGTTCAAACAACAGACTCCAGTTCCACAAGTCTCTGCAGGTCTGCACCACTCTGCACCCAATGCCCACGGCCCAAGTTTGAGTGGCCCAACACCAAGAGGAGGTCCCCCGGCAATCCTGACCCGAGATCCGGCGACCCCTGACCTGCCTCAAGCCTCCAGCCGACGCTTGTAGACTCAAACCGGAATGTCCCCCCCAACCACGACCAGGAGCTGGTAAGAAAATCTGACCATAAAAGGCACCCCTCCACCCGACGCTCCACAGCCTTGGGTGGCCCAACCGATGGTGCCTAACCAACCCCCAAGATCCCAACTTACTTCTCCAAGTGGTGGTCGCACTCAGACCTTCGTCCTCGAGCCTGCAGTGCTTTTGCAAATCGGAGACTCCCCATTGAAAGCTACAGGGCTTGCGACGCCAAAATAACACTCTGCACCCGGCCGCCCCAGTGCCGCTGAGGATGCATCTTTTGTGCTGGCCTAAACCCCCATTTGCCCTGAACTTAAGTCCAGGAGCTTTGCTCCCACAACCCTGTGGCCTGCTCGTCAACAGCCACAAACCGGAGGCCCCCTATCAGATAACATTGGGCATCAGCACTCTGCACCCGGCCGCCCCAGTGCCGCTGAGGGTGTAACAAGAGTGCATCCTTGACCCTGGAGGACCCCTGAGTCTAACCCTGGAACACCAACTCCAACAACAAAGTAATTACCTTAAAACGAATAACACTATTTTCCTTCATAGGATAACATTGACAGTTTTTCTATGAAAAGTTTCTGAGTGTGGAGTTGGAAAACCTAAAGAAATTCTTCAAAATTGTACTAACTAACAAAAACGCTTTTACTTACCTGTTTACAGGAAGTGTCTCAGTGTAGTATCCAGGCATACTGCTCTGTGTAAGAAAAGTAATTTCAATAGTAACTTACCTGTAATTTTACTAAAAATCCTATACAAAGTATATGTTCTGTATTCTGAAAAGCATTGCATTATCAGTAACACTACTGTAATCAAATCAAAGACCATATACAATTGCAATTCAAACTATTTACAAACTGCATTACTACTGTAAAGTATTTATTTCTTACCTGTGCCAGGCTTGCTTGGTTCTAGAAAATAAAATAACTAAAATAATATTTTTATACAAAAACAATTGGTCTGAAGTTCAATCTTTGAGTGTGTGAATTCATTTGCTGACTGAGTGCCTACAACAAATGCTTGACACTGTCCTCTGTTAAAGCCTTAGTGCTCGACCACACTACCACAAATAGAGAGTGAGGTGCTATCTACTTTACCTCTGCCTACCTTTTGGGTTCCACTGGACTCTGTGCACACTATACATCACTTTGGTACAGTATATACAGAGCAAGCTTCCTACAATGTGTGAAAACAAATGAAAGAAAAATGTATAAAATGAATCAATCCTGTGATGTCTACCGAAAGTGGATTTACTAGCATGGTAAATTGGATGACCGGGTGGAAGGCTGCTAATACATTGAGGACACAAGCGAATTCTGTTAGCAGAAGCAATAACATTTGAAACGTGTAGGGAAGTTGGAAGAAGCTAAGTAGTATTAGATAAATTGAAGCAGAAGAGATTTGGAGAAATATCAAATGATTAAAAAACATTCAAGAGTTTTTAGCAATACAATTTGGAGACAAGGCAGCAGTTTAATATGGGGAAATAATCCGTAGTAAGTTTCTTACAGAAGAGAGAGTAAGAACACAAATTTATAGCATTCAGATTTGAAGGTAGACAGTAGGGGGTAGAGTATGATGGAGAGACACGTGCAAACACTTGGTAAAAAATATAGTCATGTGATCAACTGGAATCAAAAGGGTCGGAATGTGGCAACGCGAGGCATGGTCCTAAAGTTGGCTACTTCTTGAAAGCAGTATAAAGCAAAGTTGGCAGTCATGATTAGAAAGGTAGAGGGTGGATTTAATAATGCAGGATTATTTATGGGCATGGGGTACAAGAGAGGATTGGAGCTCAATACAGTCAGCAGATTTATCTGGTTGGAGAAAGAGTACCAAGGGCTCCAGGTGAGGGTTCTGAGTACATTGAGGCACAGCATCATTGTACAGCTGTGAGCAGGGGCCCCAGGGTGTGGAGCCTTGGATTGTAAGTGGGAGCTGAAAGAGATTAGAGTGCTTTGGATGGTAGGGAGGAAATGTTAATTACAAGAGGGATGAGGGCACCGTGTATTTGGTGCAGGAAGTCTGTGATAACGGTGGCAGAAATGTTCCTTTGTCAGCCTCATTTTAATGCTAGTGGCAAGGAGACTCTTAAGTCTCAGTGACACGAGAGGCTCCAAAGTTTGCCACGTATGCACTTAGTGAGGTTTAGTCTGGAGAGCTGGAAGCATTGGCGACGGACTGCTCAAGTGTCTGTAAGAGGGTGAGGAGAGATTATAAAACGAGCATTGGTAAATGCATTAGGTTTTGCATATGTGATTAATAATAAGTTGTTTGTTGTAGTTTGGTGAATAGTTTAATATAAGTTACTGAAAGCCTGTTGAAGTGTTATGATTTTTTCTTAAAGAAAGACAATATATTGTGCCGTTACTGGTGTTATTAACAATTCAGGAGATTAGGTCACTGAGGTGGCACTATGAAAAAAAAACATGTACCTGATATGTAGGCTCGAAATTGGCGTAGTTATGGGGATAATATGTAAAAGGTGGAGAATAAACTAAGGGGCATATTATCAAGAAACGGCGTTAAAATTATCGCCGCTTTGGCGGCAGCAAACTGCCGCTAAAGCGCGATAATGGGCTTGATAATATGCCCTTGAGAATTCCCATAGAAGCCCATGTTCTGGTGTGAACATGGGCTTCTATGGGAATTCTCTGTGGCATATTATCAAGCCCATTATCGCTGCTTTAGCGGCAGTTCTCTGCCGCTAAAGCGGCGATAATTTTAACGCCGTGCTTGATAATATGCCCCCAGGTAAGCGCTGTTTTTTGTAAATCTGAAAAAGCTATAATAAGAACGGTCTATGAAAATGTGGGGCATATCAGCAAGGCGATGCGATAAAATTATCGCCGCTTTAGCATCCGTTTTCAGACGAAAAGCAGCGAAAATAGGCCCTTTCAGCATGGACACGCTAACGCGTGAATCCATGCCTTAGTGCTTGTTTCCTGAACGCCCAGCTTTGCATCTCTAATGAGATGCAAAGGGGCCTTTCCTCCCCAAAATAACTGGAGAAATGTCGCTAACCGACATTTCTCCAATTATCAAGGTGTACGCTAACATGCAGAGCGATAAGAAAAGTAGCGCTATGGTCATTCATGACTGGTTTGGGGGGGGTTGGTCTGACCCAGCCTACAGAGTGGAACTCGGGGATTTGGGTTTCTCCGGTATTCAGGACCGCCTGTACGGCGCTCCCGTCCCTGCCTCTTGCCCGGATATCACCAGGGCTGTATTCCTGTCCTGGCGAGTGGCTCTCCGTCACACCCGCTGGACGGGGAGGTTGACCCGGATCACTCCCCTGTGGCACGGGACATGGTTGCGGGAGGTCACGGAGCTGGCAGGCTTTAGAGCGTGGGATTTAATTGGCATTTCCCAGCTGGGGGACGTCTGGTGGGGCGGGCGAATGTGTTCCTTTTCAGAGCTGCAGGCGCGCTTCTCCCTCCATTCCTCCCAATTCTATAGATACCTCCAGCTGCGCCACGCCATACGCACCTACACCCCACTAGATGTCCGGCTGCCGGACCACAGCCCTCCGGAGGCTCACGTCATGCTGGGCAATTTGGGGAGCGGGGGCGTCTCCAGGATTTACCGCTCCCTCGTTTACTGTACCCCTACATCCCTTGAGGGCCTTAAGGAACGTTGGGAGGGCTGGGTGGGTCCCCTGGACGAGGCCGACTGGCGGGACGCCCTTATGGCCCCCCGCTTGGTGACGGCCTCCGCTAGGCTGCGACTTGTCCAAATTTATTACCTACATGCTGCTTATCTCACGCCGGCCCGCCTTCACGGCGCAGGCCTCTCCGGGGACGCGGCCTGCCCCCGCTGTGGCTCCGAGCCGGCCGACTTCCTTCATATGGTGTGGTCCTGCCCGGGGCTGGAGGGGTTCTGGAGGGGCATTGAGTCCGAGCTTACGGAGGTCCTGGGGTGGGAGGTGCCGCATGAGCCTAGACATTCCCTATTGGGCATCACGGATGGTTTAGATGGCACGCGCCCGGAACAGCTGTTCCTCATGACGGCCTTGATGGTGGCTAAACGAGACATTGCGGCGGCGTGGAAGCAACCGCTGCCGCCAACCATAGCTAAGTGGGGCGCCGGGGTGGACTGGTGTGCGGCACAGGAATGGACTCTTTATCTGGCACGTGGCTGCCCCAAGAAATACCGGAAGGTTTGGGGGAAATGGCTGGGCAACATACCTTAGCGGGGGGGTTTGGGAGATGGGGAGGGGTTTCAAGGGGTGGGTGGGAATGTGGTGCGCCTTTTACTGTACTGCTGAGTGGTGGGGATTTGGGGGGCCCGACAGTTTCTGTTGTTACACTGCTGAAAACAATAAAAACTTGTTTATCAAAAAAGAAAAGTAGCGCTAACAGCGGTTATCGCTTCTTTCCTTACGCCTGCTGATTTAGCCATGTAATCCAATGGGAGGTGGATTACATGGATAATCGCACTGTTTTGTGGCTAAAGCATGGATTTCTATTGCTTGGGACATAAGCGTTGCTGTTAGCATACTATCTCCGCGATAGAATCCAGCGTTAGCCTGCGAAAATTATCCTTGCGCTAAGAGCTCTGAACGATAATTATCGCAGGCCCTTGCTGATATGCCCCTGTGTTCTTTGGCTATTGTCCATTCATAAGATAAGCAAACGAAGAATAACTGTAATGTTTTTGAACGAGCATGTGATCAGTTTTTAAATATAATTGAAAGACACACTCTTCAAATATGATGATGTGATGCAAACTGTGCTCCTTTTTCGTGTTGCCAGATCACGAAAATGAAATAATTACAGCCATTTCGATCTGGTTTGATTTCATTCGATGTTCCTTCAGTTTTCTTTGCTGACCATGAGGTGTGTGTTTTTCATCAATATTTCACATTTCGGTACAATTGAAAATCTCAAACTGCTCACTTGTTTCTAGCGCAGCGCCAACTGTTGCTTTGAAATGCGTTCTTCTGAGCTGTTTACCACGTAAAAGAAAACACACAAACGCACAGCAAAGCGAGAACGTGCATGCGGTTCAGGATATGTGCGCGCAGTCGGCAAATTTGCTCTCTCTGCCATTTACAACTTTATTTTGCTGAGTCCCCAGTGAAGGGTAGATTATGCCACGGTGTGCGAAAGCTGAAAAAACAGATTATTTTTAGAAGTTATTTCAGAGTAACTGCGCAAATTCAATGTGAACTGTCTCTAAAAATAATCAGGACGCCGTTTTTTGTGTTGAAATTTTTTATTGAATTTTATAAGACAAATACATTAGAGCATATGCAATAATAAATAAAAGAGAATAATTACATGTTAGAAGGAATCATGGAATAAGAAATTGATAAATAAATACGATATAAATATGTGTTTAAATAGATAAATACAACTTGATGCAACAAAGATATCAAAACCCAGCATAATATATAATAAGAGTGAGCAATAGGGAAAAAAGAGAGAAGAAAAACAAAGTGGGATAAAGAGTGCTGGAAATATAAAGAAATAGAACAAAGGAAAAATAATTAAATAAAAGCAGAGGAGTACCACAACGGAGGAAGCAAACGATTGTGAGGGAACAGAGAGAAGAGAAAAGACAAAAGACAGAAAAGTGAAAGTTAATTAGTGTGTTTGAGTAGAAGTGGAGGCCGGAGGGTCAGCAGCATTTGATTTAAGAAATGGAGACCATATTCGAAGAAAGGTGTCATTTTGATCTTGAAGATTATAGATTGTACGTTCATGGGAAGCAGTTTGTATCATGGCCACCAACCAATCCTCCTGTGATGGAGGCATAGTTGATTTCCAATGACGCAGTATACATATTTTGGCAGTAGCAATTGAAGTATGAAAAAGACGGAGTTGTGGCTTCGTGAGCTTTGGGGAATGACGTAAGTCATGTAGGAGAATGTTAGTAGATGTAAGTGGCAATTTTAGGGGCATGGTGGATTTCAAGGTAGCACCAATAAAAGTCCAATAGGGTTGAATACTAGGACACTCACAAATGATATGAGTAATATCACAACCTGAATTGAAGCATCTCCAGCAGTTAGAATGCGAGAGAAGACCAGCTTGGTGTAATTTGACAGGAGACCAGTGCCAATCATGCAGAATTTTAAAAAGACAAAATTTAAGCCTTGATTCACGAGCTCCCTTATTTAAACTCTCTAGAATCAAATCCCACTCAGCATCGGAAAAGGAGATGGAGAGACGAGATTGCCATTTACGCTGGAGATCATGTGAAAGAGATTTAGAAAAAAGATGAGATGAAAAAATTTTGTATATACCAGAAGTAACACCCTTAAATTTCCCCCAAATGTGCAAATAGGATAATATAGGGGAGTCCTGTAGGAGCCATGGTGATGATCCCATATGGGTCTTTAAACATTGTTGGAGTTGAAGATATTTGGAAGAATGATGAAGGGGAAGATCAAATTCTACCCTGAGTTGAGAGAATGACTTAAAATCCCCATCATGTAGGAGTTGATCCGGATAGAGAATACCTGCAGCTCGCCATTCAGACCAGGATAACATACGGCCATTAATACGGATCCCCGAATTATTCCACAAGGGAGCCTTAGCATGTATTCTGGAGTTTGAGCCTAATAATCTGTGACTTCTCTGCCAGGATTTATGCATGGCGGAGAGTATCGGGTTTTTTGGGTCAGAACGACTAGAGCCAGTACCATACAGAGGAGAAAGATTTGATTCCGAGGATAGAAGATGTCTTTCTATTTGAACCCATTGTGGTAAATCCTTGATGCCAGGTAAAAAATATGAGATTTGGGAAATATGTAACGCCAGAGAGTAGTGCTCAATAGAAGGAAGACCAATTCCGCCAGATAATTGGTGAGCCTTCAACTTAGTGATAGCAAGTCGCGGTTTCATAGTACCCCAGATGAAAGTTTTAATCTGGGCATCTATTGATCGAAGTAAGGATAGAGGGATCTGCAAAGGAAGCATACCTAGAATGTATATAAACCTCGGAAGGGTAACCATTTTAACCGCCTGAGTTCTGCCCCAAAGAGAAAGGCCCAAAGCCTTCCATTTGTCAAAATCTCGTTGCATTTGGGATATAAGAGGAGATAAATTATCTGCAACCATGTCTTGCAATCCTTTATTAACGAGGACACCCAAGTATTTAAGGCGTGAAGGCTGCCAATGAAAAGGGAATCCAAAAATGGCTGCTTTGGTGGTACCGTTAGAGATGGGCAAAGCTTCACTCTTGTCCCAATTAATCTTATAACCTGAAAAAGAGGAGAAATCATTGATAATGTGAAGAAGAGAAGGAATCGACCGGGGAAGACGAGTAAGTGTGAGTAGTATATCATCAGCATATAAGTATATTTTAGAATGTCCAATTGGAAGGGGGACACCAGAGACCTCATCCGATTGACGAATGGTGGCGGCCAAGGGTTCCATAGCCAGAAGAAACAAAAGAGGGGATAGTGGACATCCTTGACGTGTCCCTCTCTTAATAGTAAAGGTGTCTGATAGAAACCCACCGCAATTTACCTGAGCAGAAGGATGATCGTATAATAAGCGTACCTTATCAATAAATTTCTTGCCTAAACCAAATCTATCCATGACCTTGAAGAGATAGTTCCATTCGATGCGGTCGAACGCCTTTTCTGCGTCAAGTGAAAGGGCTAACGCATCATCCTTAAGATGTTGAGCCGACCATAATGCATGGGCCAGAGAACGCAGATGATTCCTAGAGGATCGACCCGGTACAAAGCCTACTTGAGAATGGTGTATCAAGGAAGGCAAGACCTTACGCAAACGCGAAGCAAGGATGCTGGCCAGGATTTTAATATCAGTATTCAATAAAGAGATGGGGCGATAGCTACTGCAGAGCTGGGGGTCCTTACCTGGCTTTGGAAGCACAACAATAATAGCCTTGTTAGAAAGAGGTCCAAGTGAAGATGAACTATCCGCCTCCTGGAATGCGGTATGCAGGGTATCAATAATATTGTGACCTGCCCAGCGATAGAACTCAGGGGGAAATCCATCTTCACCAGGGGCCTTGTGATAGGGCAGGGCAGTAATCGCACTAGAGACCTCATCTCTGGTTATTTCACCCTCTAGGATGGCTCTGCCCTCCGCCGAAAGAGAAGGAAGGTGTACTTTTGCAAGAAATGCTGTCATTTTATCCGGGTCCATTCTACTATCGGAGGTGTAAAGAGATTCGTAAAAAGAGGCGAACTCATTAACGATGTCTTGAGGTTTCGTGCACAGGTGACCTTGCGTAGATCTAATGGCCGGAATGGCCATGGACGCCTCCCTCTGACGCAGCTGCGCGGCTAATAACCTTCCCGCCTTTTCCCCTTGCTCGTAATGCCGGCCTTTCATTTTCTGTAAAGCGAATTCTGCTTTGGATGTAAAAAGGCTATTTAAGGCCATTCGAGCTTGCTCTAGTAATTTGCGGTTTTGTAAAGACGGAGATGCGGCGTATATGCGAGAATAAGTTTGTATATCAGATTCGAGTTCACTTTGTCTCCTTGCATTTTGTTTATTGGCAATTGCTGCATCACGCATTAATTGCCCCCTCAAAGTAGCCTTCGCCGCGGCCCAAAGAGTCCTGCTGGAGGTGACAGACCCCTGGTTAGTAGAAAGATCATTTTGAAGGTGAGATTGCAGTTGGGCCTTACCAGCAGGAGTCCTGTGGCGTTGGATGCTCATACGCCATGGTTTACGCCCAGGCCGAGAGAGACCCAGATCAAGGGAAAGGAGAACCGGAGAGTGATCAGACAAGGCCGCTTCCAGGATGCAGGAGTCTGTAACGAATTGAACTGTATTATGAGAAATAAGGAAATAATCAAGACGAGAAAATGTACCATGGGCCGAAGAAAAGAAAGTATATTCCTTATCCGTTGGATGGCTAAAACGCCAATGGTCAACCAGTCCGATATCTGATATGATGTCCCCCAACAAGGCTCTGTCTGACGCATTGCCCCTATCTAATGGGCCAGTTTTGTCTAGAATGGAATCTTGCGTCACATTCCAGTCTCCGCCAATCAAATATTGTGATGCATTAATTTCAAGCAGCAAACGGGAAAGTTGAAGAAAGAATGTTTTTTTGGTACCCGTAGGGGCATAAACAGACCCTACACAAATGTGAGATTCTCCAATTTTAAGTTTGGCAAATACATAACGGCCATTTACATCTGACCATGTTTTAGAGACAGTGACCGGGAGGGATTTGCGAAGGAGGATTGCTACTCCACATTTGCGGAGAGGGCCTGTGTCTGAGGAATCGTCTTGTTGAACACTACTATGGATAACCTTACCCACCCAGTCTCTGCAAAGTTTGTCCGACTCCAGAGCATCCAAATGGGTCTCCTGAAGCAAGGCCACATCTACATGTTTGGTCTGGAGATAGGAGAGTACTTTCTTCCGCTTTATGTAATGGGTGAGGCCATGTACATTCCAGGTGATCGCATTCAGAGAATGTGCCTGTGTCATAGTAGAATAGAGCAAGAATCAGGAGGAAGAAGATAATATAAAGCACAAAACAACGTGATGAACCAAACAAAAGGAAAAGGAGAGAAATGACAAGAGAAAGAGGAAACAGAAAGAATATAAGTGGAAGTAGTACTTCTAATCTAGATGAAATGCATAAAGAAAACAATAAAAAGATAAAGACGAAAGGAGGTAAGATTTAGAAAATAGTACAGTAATAAAGAAATTATGGAATAATAGCGAGTGAAGAACAAGAAACCGTAAGACTGTTACCCGCGGGTCTGGGCGCACTAGAGCGCCGCCGCGGGAAAAGACCCCACAGAAAGAGAGAAGCAATTAAGAAGGCATTAATAATATAGAAGAGAAGCCCAAAAGAGCGATATAAAAAAGAACAGAAGAAGATAGAGAAAGCCAAATAGAGGTTGAGAAGCAACACTACAAAAGAAGAGAGATCCTACAGTAATTAAATGTGAGGCAACCTCAGCGTATAAAACATATCATACACATATATCAAAAATCTATACCAATATGCATACGAGCAAATAAGGTGATACAACTATAATCAAACAATTAGGCGCCAATGCACCCGGGTAACTGCAAAACCAGTTGAGAATATGCAATAAAATTGTAGCATGAAAAGTGAGAAATACAGGGAGAAAAAAGAATAGCATTATAAGGCAGAGATATAGCAGAAGGCAAAGTGAAAAGGAAAAGAGGTAAGATTAGAAGTTAATGAGAAAAGAGGTGAGAAAGAAAAGGCAATCAGATATTATAACAGCGAAAAATGCCAAAGATATATAATAATGGTTTAACAATATAAACAAGGCCCATAAGGACCGAAAGTCTACGATAAACTGCCAATAAGTCAAGAAGTGATTTTTCCCACATGAGGAAGTATTATTCAGTCCGCATCCGAGGGGGTTTTAAGAGGAGAGCGGGACTTGTCCCTTTGTAAGTCTTGTGGGAATGTGGCTGCTGAGACCGACTGTATTGCTGACTTCCTATCTTCTTGTGAGCGGTGAAGCCTTTCAAGGTCCCTACCACGAGGCCGAGGACTACTAGGAGGGCGTCTGCTGCGGTCTGGCAATGGAGTAGAAGACTTATAGGGAGAATGGGACTGATCCTGCTGCGAAGATGAAGTGAGAACTTCCATATCTTGAGGTTGAAGACAATCCAAGAATTGCTGAAGATGCTCTGGATCATGAAAGTCCTTAGAAACTCCATCTTTGGTGATCCGAAAACGTGCTGGTTCAAATAGGCCATACTTAATGCCTAATTGACGTAATTGAGGTCGCATAGAAAGAAAGGCTTTCCGCCGCTCATTTGTTTCTTTAGAGAAATCAGCTGCCATATGAATCCGATGGCCATCAAAGGAAAAAGAACCTTGTAACCGAGCAGCAGCCAATAATTGTCTTGTTTGATCGTGACGGAGGAAACAGGCAATGATCGGTCGTGGTCGCGCAGCAGGATCATTGCGTGGGGGGCCAAGTCTATGAGCCCTCTGTATCTCCAGAGGTGGAGTGAAAGAAATGCCAGTCAGCTTTGGAAGTATATGACACAAAAATGCACTGGAGTTTTGTCCTTCAATGCGCTCTGGAAAACCAAAAAAACGGATGTTGTCCCTCCTACTACGATCTTCCAAATCAATGAGCTTACTATGTAAGAATAAAAGGTCTTGTTCTTTGTTTGGAAGGGAATCAAATCGTTTCTCCATTGCCAGAACTCTGGAGTCCAGGGATTCAACCTTCACATGGAAGCTGGAGATTTCTGCTCTAATTGATTTAGTCTCCTCAGCCAAGGACGTGATTGTAAGGTTCATGTCATCTAGCCGGCGACTAACCTCAGTTATTTCATGCAGAATACGCTGCATAGTTGCCGCCGACGCTTGCCCACCATTAGAGGGCGCAGCGTGAAGGGCCGAGGAGGATGCATGGCCTTTCGTTGGCATAGTAGTAGACTGTTTAAGAGCTTCTGCGAAAAGAAGTGGTTTAGGAGACTTATTTCCTTGCTTGGTAGCAGACATTTGAAGAATAGGCTTGATGGAGACTTTGAAAATACGTGAAGGCGTCTTTCCGTGTGATGAAATACTTATATGTGAGCACAAAAAATATGGCAAAGTGTCGGAATATACAGAGCAGCACAATTAATAACTGTACATATATATGATAGTAGGACACTGGCCCCCCCAAAAGAAGAAACCCATGTCTCACCTTCAAACACTGAAATGCGAAAGCATATTTTCAAAAAGTGGTATCTGTGCAATAACAAGGCATCAATTATCGCTATAGTCAAAAGGGCGCAGAAATATAACAGTAATAGAATGAAAAACAGCGTATGTGCGCTTATGGCGGTGACAGACAAATTTGCGATTATGACGGGACTAAATTAATCAATATTCCAGAATGCAGATTAGTCATGGACCATACAGGAACAGAGGGCACAATTCCTGACTGAAAAAGTTGACAAGAGCGCTATGACGACATTATGAGGAGACACAGTCTAATGTAGGTCAGTCAGTCTGCTCTTAAAAAAGCCATTTTCATGAAGCACCAGCGTAAACAATAGTCAAATAGCGCAAAATTGTAGTTGCAGTGAAGATGAGAGGAAACAACTCTCAAAGGAACGAAGGTTTCGTTTTTTGTAAATTTCAGCTGAGCTTGAGGAACCAGAACTTCCCGTTACAAGAGAGCCATTGACCATGTAAAGGATGAAGTGCACAAATCCTGTGCGAAATGCGCGTCAAAGGTGCTACAACAGTAGTATGGAAGAAATTAGCCCTACCAGTAGCTGACGAACAGCGCGGCAAAAATCATGGTTCCTGTCAGAAATTCCTGAACTCTGAAGGAGGCGTTGCTGCAGGCATATTGAAGGAGGCGCGGCCAGAGTGAAACCAGGCAGGCGCCCGTTGTCAACGTCGGGGGCGCGGCTTCATGAGGAGAGTGAGGCGGCCTGAAGGAACACGTCAGGCAGAGTGCGCCGGGCAACATCACCACAGAACATCGTCGAGGCGGTCATCAACAGAGAGCCGTTGTCATGCCTCCGAAACCCGCCCAAAGCCTGCCCCCCATCTTCCGGTTGCAGCAGGGCACGAAGAGGAGATTCGAAAGCCGGTGGAAGGTGAGAATATTCCCTTAAGGGCTCATCCCGCGGCGGAGCTCATCCGTCAGGCGGCCATCTTCCTGCGTGGCCAGACCACGCCCCCGATATGGAGGATTCTGAGCCAGGACGCCGTTTAAAACGACAGATGCTCTCAATATTGCGGCTGATATTGTCGACTATAAAAATAGTTGGAAGC
This sequence comes from Triturus cristatus, assembly GCF_964204655.1. NCBI lineage: Eukaryota > Metazoa > Chordata > Amphibia > Caudata > Salamandridae > Triturus > Triturus cristatus. The sequence goes on along the minus strand of NC_140584.1, from coordinate 424,348,463 downwards.
AAGCCCACCTTGTGAGGCATGAAAACATGTGTGTGAGCCTTTTGGAAACCTGGTTGATTGTCAGCACCTTAACATGTGAATGTGAATGTGTACATAAATAGACTTTCACCAACACAAGCTGTTTGTTACATGTGGCTTAACGGCGAGAGCGGCCGACTTTGAAGCTGGGTAACCAGTAGGCCTGGGCGAAAATTTCGTTCCGTTCGCGGAAATTGTGATAATTTGACATTTTCGCGTTCCGCGGAGAGCGCGAAAATGTCAAAAATTCCGGTTTCCGCAGCTTGGCGATAATTTGTTTCTTGCTCGCGCTGTAAAATAATACATTCTCGCGCGCGCCCGATCGCCTTACCTGAATCCCTGCGTTCGCCGACAAGTTTTCTTGATCCGGTCGCGTTCTCCATGAGATGTTGTATTGTTTTTAGCCATTTGCGCTGTCTCGCGACAGTTCGCGCCCGCAGTGACGTCATGCGTCGCGCGATCACGTCTTTCTTCTCGCGATCATGCACCGCGAGAACAACTCAAAACAAGATGGCCGCGCCCGCAAGCAACCACATGGGTAAGTTGGCGACCCGCAACCATGCAGAAAATCTCGCGAACATGCCGGAAAAAAACGTCCACATCTTCGCGATATTTCCGCTTGTTTGCGATAATTTTAAACATTTTCGCGATAATTTGCAAAGCTTAATTCCGCAAATTCCGCCCACCCCTAGTAACCAGGTACGAGTCAAGCATCCTGTGATTCTGGGAAAATCTCTTAATCTCACCATGACTAAAAATGAATGTGTCCCTCTGTAAGGCTGCTGGTGTTCATGTAAAGCGCTCGGATACCTTCGGGTCGGATATATAAAACTGCAAAAAATAAAATAAGCATGGCCCTTGAGTTTGGTATAGGGTGGCCTTCCAGGCCTCTCAGTGGCGCTCTGTACAAACTGCATTTTATGTAACGTCGATGTTTAATACATTCCCTCGATCTGTTTATTGTTATGGGAAACAGGCTTTGCAGGGGGTAACGTTGCCAATATCTGCCCTATAAATATGGTTCATATTTTTGTTTATTTAATTATCACCCCCTGTGGTTCAGGGGCCACTCACACAAGGAGACCGTGGTTAGAACCCGTTCAGAGCAGGTCAACGCATGGCTTGTTTGACCAGCTCCATGGTGCGCCTGACTGACCATGTGTCCATGAGTTTATACTGAGTGCTGCAATCCCTGCTTGTGTAAGATTCAGGGCTTTCATTGATTAAAAACCTTTTAAAATGCCTCATATAAACGAAAAAATATGTTCAAAGGCACCGGAGGCAAAGATAAACAGAATAAAACACAGAGCTGGCAACAACAGTAGAAATACCAGGTAACTGGAGAAGATTACATCATATAAAACCACGCTGTGAATAAATGCAACCAGACGCTGTAAATGCGTGCAGCAAGAGCCAGATAACTAAAGGTAAACAGCAAACACTGTGCAGCCTTAATAAAATAATGAATAGAAAGAACTTCTAACCACCAAATCGGAGCAGAGTGGAAAAAAAATGAGTAATGGGGCTTGAATGTTGAAAAAAGAGAGAGACACACAAAGGAGAACGTTTCAACCAATAGAAACGAAGGAAAACCAAAGTGCCAAGCACCCTGACAAATCACACATGAAGGCGGGATGTAAGCCCTTTCTAAGATATATTCAATACAATAGATTTCACAAGCACAGCGCAAGCACTGTGCAGGAGAAACCTAAAAAGTCAATTTTATTTGGTGAGTACCTTAAATTAACACTGCTCAGCTGGGAAAGACCTTTTTCAAGAAGTGAAACTAACTGTTAGATGACATTCTGTATGATTTCTGTTGGGAGCAGGCTGTGCCTTCAATTCTATAGCAATCCACTGTTGAACGTGCAGAAATTGCCCTCAAGCCCCGCCCTTTACTCTTCCTCAATACTATTAGTATTAACCGACAGATAAGGAAACCACATCGGGAAGAAAAACAGATTCCTTACTTTTTCCGTTTGTATGAACTACCTCTCCTTAATTCATCATCTAGCATCTTCCCAAGGAGACCGCAAAAATTCCCAGTTACTTTTTCTAGTCTTTTTACTTTAAGAGAATAACACCGTATTTCATTGCCACTCTTTTAATAAAGTCAGTAAGAACCTTCCCAATACTAGAAGTAAAAATAAAGAGCAAGCTCTTCTCTCCCTATGAGGAAACCCCATAAAAGGGCAGTTTCTTTCCTAATACTGGGGTACACATTCTATCCCAAAAGTCAACAACTCAACTGCATTTTATAAAGCACTGCCCCTTCCTAGACATCATGGATCTTCTTCTGCGTGTCTTTGTTGCCACAACATCAACTGCTTCAATCACGTTAAACAGTCCTGCAGCAAAGCATACAGAAAGTAATGCATGGAGTGCTTGAATTATTCTTAGCCAATGGTAATTACTCGGGCTGCGTCCCAGTCCATCATTATTTTGCACACCAAGCCACCTCCGTTTGGACCCAGCTATATGCAAATCAGTCTTGACCCTGCTCCAATGGGGACAGTTCAGCCCAAACTGTCAAGCCAGTGTCCAAACTGAGGTGGCATGTAGTGCAAAATAAGGATGGACTGGATGGTGCCCGAGTTACTACTAGGGACTGAGATTAATTCACGCATTCCATCCATCACTTTTTGTATACTTTACTCAGCCCTGCAACAGCAAAACCTTTTGAGGCATGCATAACACTGACTTTCTCCTTTACCCCACCCACCCCATTGTTGTTTGCTCTGCTTAAACTTAGATGTTTCAATTCGTCATAAAACATGAATAATGTGCAATTCCATAGACCGAATTTTGTTATTGGACTGTTGGTATCATTCGGTCTATGGAATTGAACATTATGGTGCCAATTCCGATCCGGTAAAAACCGGGTACGAACCGTCGGACGGAGCCTTTTCTCCGTCCGACTCGTACCCGGTGCGAAATCCATCCGAAAATGCAAGTACGATTCATACGGAAACACCATTTCCGTACGAATCGAACAAAACACCGACCGAACAGAAACTAAACACAATTCCGATCCTGAAAGGCGCCGACGTGACGTCGGTACGCATCCAGCCTACGTTTCACGAACCAGGAAGTACGATTCGAACCGACGTCATCCCGCACGGTAAATATTTACCGGCTGCCAAAAACTGCCGGGAAATCAGGACGACACACGCAAGGAGCAGCTGGACGCGACGAACAGACATGGACCCGAACCTACGTGCCATCCCTGCCCTCCTAGCAGTCCACCTGGCGTACAGGAACCGACGCAGACGCCGCAGAAGGTCAGCACAACAACCAGGGGCAAAGGGGGGGGCAGGGGCAGGACACACAACACCAACACATGGTACCAAATCACACATGGCCTGGACATACCTGACCATCAGGGCCTGGACACTGCCAGGGTGTGGGGGCGAGGCCAGCAACGCAAGCGTCCGCCACAACGGAAGTGGATGGTCACGCGAACCGGTACGTACCCTACCCAGGCCGCAAGAGCGTGGGTACGGAACGTACCACGCGTCCCCCTACGTCACTCCAACAATGGCGGTACGGCCCGTACCCACGTCAGAAAGGCCTTGGTACAGCTCGTACCAGCATTGCTGGGGTCATGTAGGGGTACGCGTGGTACGACCCGTAGCCACGCCCCCAAGGCCTGTGTACGGTGCGGACCCCACGGCACCGCAACAATGGGGGGACGCACCGTACCCACCCACCAAAGGCATGGGTACGGCCCGTACCCAGGCACGCAGAGCGTGGGCAGGGGTATGTACGGACCGTACCCCCACCCGTGGAAGTACGGCCCGTACCCCCACCCGTGCATGTACGCCCCGAACCCCCACCCGTGTATGTACGCACCCAAGCACCACCCGTGTATATACGCCCCGAAACCCCACCCGTGTATGTACGCCCCGAACCCCCACCCGTGTATGTACGCCCCGAACCCCCAGCCGTGTATGTACGCACCGAACCCCCACCCCACCCTGGTATGTACGCCCCGAACCCCCACCCGTGTATGTACGCACCCAAGCGCCACCCGTGTATGTATGCACCGAAACCTCACCCGTGTATGTACGCACCGAACCCCCACCCGTGTATGTACGCACCAAACCCCCACCCGTGTATGTACGCACTGAACCCCCACCCGTGTATGTACGCACCGAACCCCCACCCCACCCTGGTATGTACGCCCCGAACCCCCACCCGTGTATGTACGCACCGAACCCCCAGCCGTGTATGTACGCACCGAACCCCCACCCGTGTATGTACGCACCGAAACCTCACCCGTGTATGTACGCACCGAACCCCCACCCGTGTATGTACGCACCAAACCCCCACCCGTGTATGTACGCACCGAACCCCCACCCCACCCTGGTATGTACGCCCCGAACCCCCACCCGTGTATGTACGCACCCAAGCGCCACCCGTGTATATACGCCCCGAACCCCCACCCGTGTATGTACGCCCCGAACCCCCACCCGTGTATGTACGCCCCGAACCCCCACCCGTGTATGTACGCCCCGAACCCCCACCCGTGTATGTACGCACCGAACCCCCACCCGTGTATGTACGCACCAAACCCCCAGCCGTGTATGTACGCACCGAACCCCCACCCCACCCTGGTATGTACGCCCCGAACCCCCACCCGTGTATGTACGCACCGAAACCTCACCCGTGTATGTACGCACCGAACCCCCACCCGTGTATGTACGCACCAAACCCCCACCCGTGTATGTACGCACCGAACCCCCACCCGTGTATGTACGCACCGAACCCCCACCCCACCCTGGTATGTACGCCCCGAACCCCCACCCGTGTATGTACGCACCCAAGCGCCACCCGTGTATATACGCCCCGAACCCCCACCCGTGTATGTACGCCCCGAACCCCCACCCGTGTATGTACGCCCCGAACCCCCACCCGTGTATGTACGCACCGAACCCCCACCCGTGTATGTACGCACCAAACCCCCAGCCGTGTACGTACGCACCGAACCCCCACCCCACCCTGGTATGTACGCCCCGAACCCCCAGCCGTGTATGTACGCCCCGAACCCCCACCCGTGTATGTACGCACCGAAACCTCACCCGTGTATGTACGCACCGAACCCCCACCCGTGTATGTACGCACCAAACCCCCACCCGTGTATGTACGCACCAAACCCCCACCCGTGTATGTACGCACCGAACCCCCACCCGTGTATGTACGCACCAAACCCCCACCCGTGTATGAACGGACCGAACCCCCACCCGTGTATGTACGCACCAAACCCCCACCCGTGTATGTACGCACCGAACCTGCAATAAGAATGGGGTGTGCCAAACACCCCCAGCAGTGCCCAGACACAGGAGGGGTGGGTGCAGGGTCCTCCCAGCAGTGCCCAGACACAGGAGGGGTGGGTGCAGGGTCCTCCCAGCAGTGCCCAGACACAGGAGGGGTGGGTGCAGAGTCCTCCCAGCAGTGCCCAGACACAGGAGGGGTGGGTGCAGGGTCCTCCCAGCAGTGCCCAGACACAGGAGGGGTGGGTGCCTATCACTCCCAGCAGTGCCCAGACATAGGACAATATACCCCATCAACAAGTTCAGTGACCTACAAGGGTGATACCCCAGATGCAGGCGGAGCCATCGCTGAGCCAGCATGGCTATATTGAACGGCAACCCTCACACATCCAGGAAATGTAGACACAGCACAGCACAGCATTTGGGAGACACCCTGCAGGGAAAATGGCCTGCTCCACAGAGGATGGAACACACCTTGGGACAATGTCACCATACAGTGAGAGCAAACATGACCAAATACCATTGGCAGAGACCTTTGTGATGGCACGCAGATGGCAGGGTACACCCCATGAGCAGCACACTCCAACATTTCACAGACCCCTAACACATTATCACCACCCCAACGCAGGGAGCACCAGCACCAACAGCAAGTCCAGGAAAGCATCAGTGTGCAAAACCAAAAGAAAAGGCTTTATTCAGCAGGAAAATATATCTGAGAAAATGTCCACTATGTACAAGGGCCATGGGCCAGCCCAGCAGCAAAGTCCGGGGGGGGGGTACACATCGGGACGTGTGTCCCCTAGCTTGCCTGCACAGTTCACAAGTCCATTTCATCCACAGAAGAGGGGGCATCAGGGGGGGAGGGTGGAAACAGGCACCGCAGGGACAGGAGGGGAAAGGGTAGGTGTTGTGGGTGCAGGGAGGGATGATTCTGCCACAGGGGGGGTGCCAGCGCCAAAGGTGGAGGACAGAATGGCGCTGCACACGTCGGCAAGTTCCCCCAGCGACTCCCCCGCACCCAATCCAACCACAGGCCCCAAGGAGGGGGGGGGGGCAAAGGGATGGGTCGCAGCGCCACTGGGGGAGGGTGTGGACAGGGTGGGGGACTCAACTCCCATGGCCGGGTCCCGCCTCCACCGCTTGCGGGGTGGTGTCTTCCTGGGGCTGGGGGGCACACTCGCAGTGGATGATGCTGTCACTGACTGTTGGCCAGGAGAGCTAAGGGGAGTGGATTTGGAGGGAGTGGGTTGTGTGGAATGCGGACTCCCACTGTGGCTGCGTGTTCTACGTTTCCCCCCCGACCCAGTGGGTGTGCCTTCCTCACCCTGTGTGTGCGTGACAGGAGGTGTGCGCTTCGACTTCCCTGGTGGTGTGGTGCCTGTGTCTGTTGGGGTGCGTGCACGCTGACGTCTGGATGTGCGTGGGACAGGCACGGGAGTGGGAATTGTGGATGGGGCAGGGGTAGGGGGTGTTACGCAGCGCTGCAGGAGATCCAGTGCTGCAGTCAGTGTGGAGTCTATGGACCTCAGCAACTGCCGTTGGTCAGACTGCGCAGCCGACATGCCCTCCATGTATGCCTCCATCTGGGTCAGCACCTGGGTGTGGGCATGGAGGACATTTAGCATCGCAGTCTGACCAACCTGCAACTGCCTCAGGATGTCCACAGACTCCGCACTCACCGCAGCAGTGGTGACAGGGGCAGGGGGTGCGGTGCCTGGCAGGAAGGAGACATGTGGGGACCGAGCACGGAGGGAAGGGCCACGAGCATGTGGGAGGCCGGTGATGGAACCTGAGGTGGCGGGGGGATGTGGAGGGCTGCCATCAGCTGGGGGGGCAGACTCCGCCACCTCTGGGAGCTCAGCCTCGGACCCGTCTGCGTCATAGTCTGTGTTGGCAGTCAACAGGTCCTCTGCCTCACTCCCTTCGGCCTCCGTGCCACTCCATGTGCCAGACAGGACAGCACTGCTGGCACTGGTGCTCAATCCCTCCTCCCGGTCCGTGCTAGTGTCTCCTTCCGTGTCCCCCGGCGATGCTGTGGGCAAGGTGAAGAGACAGGAGAAAATCAGACACCTGTACACATATGTCACATGAGTCAAATATACATAGGTCACATTGCATAGCCTGAAAAGCAACAGGAGTAACACCTACAAAACAATGTACACATGTAGGCCATGGAACACACAGTTTTTCGACCCACCATGCCACTGAGACACAATGGAGATCATGACACAACAGCAAATCACTGCACCTGAAATTTTAGAGAGGAGCCAGCCTCTGGGGACAAATGTGCACAGCACCTGCACCACACTGCGTCGTCAAAAAGGGATGAGCATGAATCATATCCATTTACACTTGCCGCATGCTGCAAAGGCAATACATGAAACCAGGCCACACATGACAGGGTCACTGCACCTTGAGCGTATGTCCAGTCAAACATCACACACAGGCTAAACCCAGCAAGGAGGATGAAGCTTCTGACATGTAGGCCTTGTACGCACAAACCACCCACACCTGAGACAATCTCATTGAGACGGAGAAAGTATGTACACCTCTTACTCTGGGATGGAAACACATGGCCTCCACTAATTCATGACTGTACACACACAGCCCCTGGTGGCCATGTCCACACATCATTGACAGGCAAACATCATCAGATTGTCTCAACAACACACACAGGTAATGCCCACTGTGAGTATGCACAAGCAAAATGGGTCCCCCTGTACAGTGGACACATGTAGCAACCTGTAGGTCCTAACAGTTGAGCCCAGGGTACAATGCCACCCTACCCAACCCATGGTGAAGACACAGTGAATGGCCATATTGTTGGATGACGCACATGATACCTAGGAAGAGGTGCCCCAGGGCACAGTAGTGCCCACACTCCTCCATGGTCCAGGATGGACATGACTGCAAATTAAGCAACCGTCCCTGCACTAAGCAGGCCTCCCACTCAGGCACATCATGTCAGAGGGCACACAATTGGACATGCATGCTGGAAGGCTGTACATTTTGGAGACACACCCCTATGTCGTGATTCACAATCAGTGCCAAGTGACATGGACACCACAATGACTGAAATTGGCCATGGCACACGCAAGGTCCCCATACCTGTGGCACATCACCCCCACACATGATGCTGATAGCATAGGGCACCTGCATGAACTGCCTGCCTAAATAACCTTGTGCAAGAGTGGCTACAGACAGACCAGGGAACACATGGCAAGGAGGGGAAGGGAGGGAGTGAGAACAGCACTGTGCTACTTTGTGGAGAAGTTGACGCACTGCACAATCAAACCCTGGCAGTGTATCCATGCAACTGCACACTTACATTGGCTGGGGACACACAACTGACACACATGTACCTACCCCCTTCCTGCTGCTGCCTCTCCTGTAGGCGCCTGTCCATATCGGGGAAGACCACCGCCAGCACACGCTTCTGGATGTGGGTCAGACGACGGCGCCCACGGTTCTTACGGCTCTCAGGTGAGTCCCCCAGCAGGAGCCGTGCAATCCTCCTCGTCCAGCACCGGATGTCCTGCCAGCGTTTCCTCACCTGAGACAGGCTCCGCCTCCGACCCTCTGTACCCCTCACGGCACTGACGGCTTCCCTCCAGATCTCCCCCTTGGCAATGGCGCCTACCTGTGAGGATGCAAAAGAGAGAATACATTAATCCACATGAGCAAAGACACAGAGACACACATATAGAACAATCCTCATTATGAACAGGCCATGGTATGCATGCAACTAATTGCACCTTTGTCATAGGGACATTATCCACTGTGGAAGGCCAAATGCACTACGTGCCAGTGAAAGCACACGGGTGGCATGAGGGGTACCACACACTCACTGACCAGGGATCACACTGTGCCTCACAGGCTACACCAGGATTGTGTACAGCACCTCACAGCAGTCACCTGCCCCAGCACACTGATGCTACCTCAGCAGAGTACACAGACACACACAGGTACAGGACAATCACATGGCATTGCCAACTGCGGGTACACACCTCACTCTGCCCATGTGCCAGTAGACGGGGGTGTCACAGGTGTGGGGCTGGCTCAGCACGGCATGCACACAGCACTGCTCCCTGCTCACATCGGATGGCCAGGCCATATCCATCCCTCATGCTGCTTGTGTGCAACACTCCCCATATGCACTCACCCACATGACAGGGGACTAACACACACACACCAATGTGCAGGGGACGAACACGGCCTTTGGACACTCACAGCACAGGTACACTGAACAAACACACATCCATGGGTACTGACACCTGTCACACTGGGGGGAACACAGGATCACATCAGGACTGTGGAAACAACATCCCCAGGAGGAGTATGCAGGCAGAATGTGGCATGCACCTTGCATTCATTGTCACAGTAGGCACTATGCAAGTGAGGAGTGCACACAGGAAACACAGCATGCTCTGCATGGGTGACATGAGGCCTTCCACACCCTGGGACCCACTCCAAACAACAGTGCATGTCTGTCACACATGGACACAATGCCAGAAGTCACTGTCACACAAAAGGGGCACAGTCTAAGCTAGTGGAGTCTGCACTCACCTGAACCCCTGGTCGACCATACAGGCTCTGGAACTGTGGGAGGATCACATCTATCAGGGCAAGGTTCTCCTCCTGGGTGAATGGCTGTGACCTCTCCACAGTCCTGGACATGGTGCCAGAGGAATCACTATCAGCAGCAGTGGTCATGGATGAATGGATGTGCAGGCAAGTGCTCTCTCATGGGACCTGGCTGCCTTATATATGCCTGGCTGGCCTGTTCATGTATAGGAGTACAGATTGATTGGTCAGTCACATTAGCATCCTACGTTTCATCCAATCCCTTCAAACCTACCCCAGTGTGTGGCTTTGCATGGTTTCAGTTTTGATAATGATGTCTAGTCAACATCCACATTGCAACAATGTAGATTCTTTCAAACTGACTTCTGCTGTGCACCTGGTGCTCAAATTCAAAAATTTAACTCAGTCTCCATGGCAACCATCATGCATTTAGGCCCTTATACTTGTCCCTCATGTGTCCCCTATGTGTTTTCATACATTTACACACAGGTACGGTGCGTTCCACGCCCTAGGGCACCCCACAAGCAGTGATACCGACCGTACAAGCGCTTGTACGGTCCGGATCTCAATATGGGCGCTGGCGTATGCGTACGCCACAGTAGTACGGACTGTACAAGCGCTTGTACGGTCCGGATCACAATATGGGCGCTGGCGTATGCGTACGCCACAGTAGTACGGACCGTACAAGCGCTTGTACGGTCCGGATCACAATATGGGCGCTGGCGTATGCGTACGCCACAGTAGTACGGACCGTACAAGCGCGTGTACAGTCCGTACTACTGTGGCGTACGCATACGCCAGCGCCCATATTGTGATCCGGACCGTACAAGCGCTTGTACAGTCCGTACTACTGTGGCGTACGCATACGCCAGCGCCCATATTGTGATCCGGACCGTACAAGCGCTTGTACGGTCCGTACTACTGTGGCGTACGCATACGCCAGCGCCCATATTGTGATCCGGACCGTACAAGCGCTTGTACAGTCCGTACTACTGTGGCGTACGCATACGCCAGCGCCCATATTGTGATCCGGACCGTACAAGCGCTTGTACAGTCCGTACTACTGTGGCGTACGCATACGCCAGCGGCAATATTGGCCCAGGGACCCTATACACGCACTCCGAGCGTATGTACGGTGCGTTTCACAACTGTCAGTGGTGACAGGCGGCACACAGACAGGAATGGAGCGGACAGGTATTGCCAAGGGTGGACACCAATGCATTGTCTGTGCAATACCACATGTGTGTGACACAGGTGTGTCAGGATGTGATGTGGCACTTTACCCCTGAGGTGTGGGCAAAGCACATGTACGATGAGCTGTGTACACATGTCGTGTGTGATGGTGCGCATTGTACCACACATCCCCTGCACTCCTTTGACATGTGTGCATGTCGTACACACTAGTGGAGCCATGAGTCACTTGCATGTCCCAGTCACGGACACCCGCACCTGTCCCCTGATGCCAGGTACACGGAATATTACACATGACATGTGTATGGCTGCGTTGCACGCTGCAACCATGTCATGTGTGTGGCATGTCTTTCCATGATTTTGCTGTAGGTGTGTGGTTCAATGCATCAGCAGTTGCTGCTGCCAACATGTGTCTGTGTGTCGATGGGCATGGCACACTGTTCCGCACACCAGCCCACATATGTGATTTGCCATGAGGTGTGTATGTATGCAACTACACGGAGTATCAACACAAGTACATATCCACATGCTCCCTATGTATGTTCTGTCTCGACATGTACTCCTCAAAGGCAATGTTTGTGGCCTGTCCTATTCCTATGACATGTGACCAGTGCATATCGCATCCAACTACCTGTCTGTACCATACGCATACTACTTCTGCACATGTGTGGATGTCTGTGAATCCTGTGATGCGTGTGCATGTTCACTTACACTGGCCCACAGCTAGTCTCATGCCATGTCATCGTGATCTTGCCCCCCTCCGTTAGTGGCTGTCCCTTGGTAGGAGTGTCACCTGACTGGCGTACGTGTCCAGGAAATGTGGCACAGACCTGACTCACAACGTGGCATATGTGTATTGGCTGTGTAACATGTGCTCAGTGCATTGACGATGTCGTTGTACAGTGCTCACTCTTCGGTGTTCCTTCCATTTCACTGCAGGGCTCCGCCTCTCCCTCGACGTATGCCAGACATGGCTGCCCTGCATGAACGGGACTGTATACGCCGCTACAGATTCAGCCAACGGTTGATTGATGAGTTGACTGGCCGGCTGGAAGCACAACTCCTCCCGCGCCACAGGTATCCCAGTGCACTGACACCCAAGTTGAAGGTGATGGCAGCCCTACATTTCCTTGCCACGGGTACGTTCCAACATACCATTGCTGATGTCGGGGGCATGTCCCAGACGATGTTCAGCCGTGTTCTGCATGATTTCTTAGAGGCCATGTTGGTTCACCTGGATGAGTACATTAAATTCCCAAATCGTGAGCAGTTGACAGATGTCAAGCGTGAGTTCTATGCCCTGGGAGGGATGCCCCATGTCATTGGGTCCATAGATGGGACACATGTTGCGTTGGTACCACCACAGGCACAGGAGGTGGTGTATAGGAATCGCAAACATTATCACTCCATTAATGCCCTTGTGGTGTGTCTGTCCAACATGGTGATTTCACATGTCTGTGTTCGCTTTCCAGGATCAGCACACGATGCCTTCATCATGAGGCGTAGCAGGCTGCCTGAAATGATGCTGCAGCTGCGGAACGAGCGAGCATGTATTGTTGGTGGGTAGACTCTGGCAGTTCAGTGTTTGGCGTCATCTTCCAATCTCACTGCCTGTGCTGACACACTTCTGTCCATGATGTTTCCTTGTAGGGGACGCTGGCTATCCCAACATGCCATGGCTGATGACGCCTGTCCGCAACCCCAGCACGGCTGCCGAGCACCGCTACAACAACGCACATGGGCGGACCAGGAGAGTCATTGAGAGGACGTTTGGACTTCTGAAGAGCCGATTCCGGTGCCTCCACAAGACCGGCGGAGCACTCCCATATGCCCCGGTGAAGGTGTGCAAGATCATCATCGTCTGCTGCATGCTGCACAACATGGCAGTGGAGGAAGCTGTTCCACTCATACTGGATCAAGATGACCAGGACCATCCACCCGTGGAGGATGAAGGCCTTGGTGACGGGGCAAGTGATGTGGAGGAGGAGGAGGCTGTGGAGGACATGCGGAGTCGGCTCATACGCAACTTCTTTGCTTAGTGGTGAGTTCCAGTGTCTGAGTGTGCACGCATTGGGCCGTGTGTGGCATGTGTTGCAATGTGTGTGTCCATCTGCATGTCTGCCAAGTGAGTCAGTGGTGTGTATTGAAGTGTCACTCAAGTGATGGCGCAATGGAAGGATGTTGTCTGAGGGTCATCATTGTCACCTGTCATGTTGACAACATGATACGTTTTGAGTACATGCTTGCGGATGTGCTCCTTTGTGCTGACTCCTTGTGTGTCTCTCTTCCACAGGTCCATGTGCATGCTGTCTGCTGGTGGCATTGTTGTGCTCCTGCTACTCCTCATGAACACAGCAACATGTGCTGATTCAGCGTCACATGCACGGGCAAGTGTTGAAATCTCCTTAGGGTAAGGGATGCCTCACGTCGTTTTGGGTGTGTGAATTGTTTGTAGTCTGTGTGCAATTCTCCGGTTCATGTGTGTTCCATTTGCATACATGGTGATCCTACATGGGGAACATGACATGGGGCAGGCTTCACCTGGAGCCATGGTCAGACTTGGTGACTGTCATGTGGCAGGGGATTGGGGATTGTGATGAGGCCATCATTGTGTGTAACACTGGCCTCGGAAACATACAGGTTGCACCGGGTTGACATGGTGTGTGATTGCCCCATCAGGGCCTCAATGGTGTATAGCGGCCTCTCCGTGGCAGCAGGGGGTGTTTAGCTGTTATCCGTCACTTGTGTGCCAGGTCAATGGGATACCAGCATCTGTGTTGCAATGGGGGGTGCCAGTGTTGCTCCCACATGTTCATCCACATGACCTGTGTATGTGTTGACAGAGTATCATTGTCATTCCAACACACATGACTAATAAATTTGTCCCTCTGTCTCCAAGGTGCCTCTTCCCTGTCAATGGTGGCCTGTTGCCACTGTGCGTGCGGCATGTCTGGCATAGTTTTCATAGGTGGTGCATATGTGTCTATGTGTAGAGTGACAAGATGCTAGGGGTTTGTCAGGGAGTGGGAACTGTATTATGCACAAGATGCACAGTTCCATCCACCTCAAGGCAAGAGAGACCATCCCCCAGGGCAACTACAACATCCGTGTCGAATGCTACCCTGCAGTCTACGGACATGTGCCTTACGACTCCCATGGTACTTGTCCATATCCGGAGTGCATCTGCACAGCTCTGCTACTGCGTCGGGCAACCAGGCCACATCAACGTCCAAACGGGATGGGGGGAATGTTTCACAGCCAGCTGCAGGATGACCTTCTCGATCCACGCCCACACTCATGATGCAGCCCACAACCCCAACACAACCATGTGGCACTGTGATCCTAAACTGCATTCTGGCATCTCCATGCATCCAACCTTGGCCTAGCCACCATTCTCAACATCCGCCTGACGCAAGCATGCTGCACATTGTAGGGACACATGTCTAGACATACCTGGGAGCGGCAAGCCAGGTCACTCCACATGATCCCTGACCTCTGCGCATGACTGTTGCTCCCCTGAATGTGTCTGTAGCCACAGTTGTGCGGGAACCACTCAGCTGGTTGGGCCCAGCACAGGTGAGTATGGTACTCCATGTCTGTATCAGATGATACATTGGGACCCATGTGTGTCCTGGGCAAGACTGCGACCCCACGGTTTGGATGGTTGGAGTTAATTCTGAGATCAGGCATGCTTTGACTTTACGACACACACATGTATTGTAATAATGCAGAATCACGGCATCATCTTGTAAGTGTGATTAATTTATTTGTGGTGGGGTACGGGTTTGTGGGGATGACAAGAGGTGCACAGCGGGAGTGTAGAATCCAAAGTTCACTGGGGGAGTTGGTATCCTTGCCGTAGCAAAATGTCAGAGTCCATGCCACAGTCTTCGTCAACATAGGTCAGACAGTGACCAGCAAGTCCATGTGGCAGAGAATGTCATGTGCTGCTATTGGGCCAGAGGGCCAGGTGCCAGGCCAGGTGACCTGGGAGATGGTGATGTTCTGCTGACTCTCACAGTCTTTTTCGTGGACGACCCACATTCCTGCGGGGACCCTCGGAAGCAGTCCGTGACGATGTCTGTGACGCTCCGTCGGATGAATCCTCCTCCTCCTGATCCCTCCCTGTGTCTGGTAATGGCCTTCGCCTGGTGCCACAGGGAGGGTTGCCCATGTTGTCGGCAATCCGACGGAGTACACCGGTCATTTGGGTTTGCACCGCCACGAGCTCAGCCTGTCTATCCTCCATCCTTCCTTGGTGTTGCAGTTGACAGGCATGTTGCTGGGACTGCAGGGTCTTCATCTCCTGGAGGGTCCCCTTGATGTCATTGAGGGTGGACGCAATCTGGTCCATGCCCCTGGTGTCACGCCGGTATGTATCCAGGATGTTGCTGACCTGGGACACTACCGGGTCCTGAGCTGCCTGGTCAGGTTCGCGCCTCCGCCGTCCTCCACTCCCACCACCCCTGCCCACGTGCACCTGGCCTGCCGTTGTGGGTGCATCGGGTCTCCGGGACCCCTGAGGGATGGCATCTGCGTTGCCGCCTGCCTCCTCCTGGGTGCCCGGAGGACCGTGTCCCTCCTGGGCAGACTGGCTGGGTGGTCGTGTGCGGGCAGGGCTCCTGGACGTCTCCTGGGATGTGGCAGGAATGGGGGTGGTGGTTGGCACAGTTGTACCTGACACAGGTGCTGCAGGTGGTTGGACACCAGAGGGGCCAGGTTGGTCTGGGTCATCCACGGAGTAGTGAGAGTCATCGCTGGCGGTGGGGTCCTCATCCCGCGGAGCCTGGTCCTGTGAGACTTCCCCCCCAGTGTTGGGGGGTGTTCGTCGACGTTGACCTGTGTGTGAGAGAGACAATGTTAACAGTGTCACATGTGGCATCCATGTTGCATGCATTTCTGATTTGGCACTCTTCCTCTGGGTAGTTGGATCTGTCCTGCATTCCTCTCACAGTGCACTTGTGCATGGCTATGTCCCTTGGCCACAGCTGTCAGGGCTTTACGCATGTGTGAGACACAATCTTAGTTGATGCATCTATTTGGGTACCCAGTCAGCAGTGTGGTGTGCGGGCGTAGCGAGCCATGCAGAGGCGCCTTACGTGTTGCACTGTACGTGGCCAAATGGTGTTTTGCCAAGGCAATTTGATGTTGCAGGTAGGGGACTGAAGCATTTGTGACAGGGTTCTTACCGACACAGTGGGTGGGTATACTGGGTGTGTGGTTAGGTCTGTGCCTGCAGCACGGATGGACTCGTGCACAGATTGACACATGGACCGGTCTTCATCTACGGAAGGGGGGGTTGAGGCACTGCCAGACCTGGTCTGCATGCACACAGTCCACCGGCTGACGAGTGGACATGGCCACACCACCCAAGGGTGATTTAGTCTCCCTGTGTCTCCCTTCCTCCCTCCCTCTGTCACCCTCCTCCCTCCCTCTGTTGGTCTCCCTCTGTCACCCTACTCCCTCCCTCTGTCTGTCTCCCTGTGTCCCCCTCTGTCTCCTTCCCTCTCATTCCCCCTCTCCCTCCCTCTCTTTGTCACTCTCTGTCACCTCAGGCCAGCTTCCTGGGCACACACAGTTAGCCGGTCTTTGAATGGCCATTGGCTTGTTCATGTGAGTTAGTCCCTGTTCTCCGGGCACCCATTGGGCAGTGTGTCTGAGTGTAGGCTGCTGCTGTGGCGGTGTGTGCTGAGACTCTATCAGAGCGGTGCATCTTCATTGTCTGCTGTAATGTGCAAATTCTGCCTTCAGACCCATGTCATCCTGCATGGCAGCCACCATTTGCAGGCAAGACAGTACTGTGTGGGTACACACAGTTTGTATGGCTGTGCCCAGGGCCATATGGGCTGAGGGCATTGTTTTGTGCTTGTGAGTTGCTCAATGTTAGTTTTGATGCCCCCACTCCCAGCATCGACCACATCCTGTGTTCTGTTGGTGTTTTGTGTGGCCTGTGACTTGGCATGGCCCTGATTGATGCATGGGGCATGGAGGCGCTAGTGGCATGTGTGTGTTTGTGGAGTGTTGTTGTGTGCGGTGGTGGCTTGGGGGGGGTGGCATGCATGATTGATTGTGTATGGCATCCCCCCCATGTGAGGTGAGTTGTTTGTGTACTCACCAGGGTCTGGGAGTCCAGGCAGTCCGTGTAGTCCCTCCACCGCCAGCGTGGACATCACCTTCTCCTCCCAGGGATGGTATTGTACCGGTCTGGGGGGCGGCCCTCCTCCAGTGATGTTCCCCTGGTTGTGATTGTCAGTCATCTTCCTCTTGACCGTCCTCCGCAGATCGTACCACCTGGATTGGCACTCGTGCCTGGTCCTTCTGGTGGTCCCAACAGCATTCACAGAATCGACGATCCTCTGCCACATGGCCGTTTTTTCGGATATGCTGGTCTGTCTGACCAATGTCCCAAAGAGCTGTGGCTCGACTCTGAGGATTTCGTCGACAAGGATCTCCAGCTCCTCCTTTGTGAACTTTGGATTCTTGGTGGTGGACATGGCGTGGGGTGTGGGTGTGGATGGTTGTGGGTGTGTGGGTGTGGTAGTGGAGGTGTGTGTGTGAATGTGATGAGGGGGTGTTTGTGTAGGTGGTTGTGTGAAGGTATGCAAGTGTGAGGTTCAAGTATGGTGGTGTGGGTCGTCTGTGGGCTCTGGCAGCAGTGGGTCTGTTGCAAAGGCTCATGGTTTGTGTGTGTGGTCCATTTTTATTGGTCCATTTGTGGGTGTGGCTGTGTTTGAAATTTGTGTGGGTGTGTTATGAGGAGTGATTGAGTTTTGGGCCTCTGTTTGGCAGTTTGGCAGTTGCAGGTGAGTGTATGTGATGTTTGTGGGGTTGTTGGGCATGTTTGGTGGTGTGGGGAAACTCTACTTGACTCTCCTTGTGTAAGTATGGTTTGTCCTGGTTCAGTACGTGTTTTTTTGGCGTCAGTACGGTCCGTACATGCACTGGTGGGGGTGCGGTCCGTACATTCCCTGGTGGGGTGTGGGTACGGCCGTACATACACGGGTGGGGGTTCGGTGCGTACATACACGGCTGGGGTGGTGGTTCGGTGCGTACATACACGGGTGGTGGTTCGGTGCGTACATACACGGCTGGGGGGGGGTTCGGTGCGTACATACACGGGTGGGGGTTCGGGGGCGTACATACACGGGTGGGGGTTCGGTGCGTACATACTCGGGTGGGGGTTCGGGGCGTACATACACTGCTGGGGTGGGGGTTGGGTGCGTACATACACGGGTGGGGGTTCGGTCCGTACATACACGGGTGGGGGTTCGGGGCGTACATACTCTGCTGGGGTGGGGGTTCGGTGCGTACATACACGGGTGGTGGTTCGGGGCATACATACACGGGTGGGGGTTCGGGGCGTACATACACGGCTGGGGGGGGGGTTCGGTGCGTACATACACGGCTGGGGGGGGGTTCGGTCCGTTCATACACGGGTGGGGGTTTGGTCCGTACATACACGGGTGGGGGTTCGGGGCGCACATACACGGCTGGGGGGGGTTGGGTGCGTACATACACGGGTGGTGGTTCGGTGCGTACATACTCGGGTGGGGGGGGGTTCGGGGCGTACATACACGGCTGGGGGGGGGGTTTGGTGCGTACATACACGGCTGGGGGGGGTTAGGTGCGTACATACACTGCTGGGGTGGGGTTGGGTGCGTACATACACGGGTGGGGGTTCGGTCCGTACATACACGGGTGGGGGTTCGGTGCGTACATACACGGCTGGGGGGGGTTGGGTGCGTACATACACGGGTGGGGGTTCGGGGGCGTACATACACGGGTGGTGGTTCGGTGCGTACATACACGGCTGGGGTGGGGGTTTGGTGCGTACATACACGGGTGGGGGTTCGGGGGCGTACATACACGGGTGGTGGTTCAGTGCGTACATACACGGCTGGGGGGGGGTTCGGGGGCGTACATACACGGGTGGGGGTTCGGTCCGTACATACACGGGTGGGGGTTCGGGGCGTACATACTCTGCTGGGGTGGGGGTTCGGTGCGTACATACACGGGTGGTGGTTCGGGGCGTACATACACGGGTGGGGGTTCGGGGCGTACATGCACTGCTGGGGTGGGGGTTCGGTGCGTACATACGCGGGCGGGGGGGGGGTGGGGTGTTCGGCACGTATGCGGGCACATGTCTCCATGGTTGCTATGGGAGTTCGGTTCGGACGGTGTTTTTTGCGTACGGTTGTGAAATGGGGAGGACGGGAGGGATCGTACTTGCGCAGTCGGACTTTATTTTTCCGCACGGTGGGTTTTTCGACCGGGGACGTGTCGGTGACTTTTCCCGACCCGAGGACGTGTGGGGAAATCTTCCCAATGCGATTCGTATGGACTTTTTTCCGTTCGAATCGTACTTGGCAGTTTGTACGCTACTTTGACGATTCGGACGGAAAAAAATCCGGATACGAGTCGGACGGGGAATTTTTTTACCGGATCGGAATTGGCACCTATGTTTTTTTATGTTTTCTGGCGTGCCAAGACAAAGGCTCGGATGGGCATATCTGTGGCATGAGAAGCTGTTGAAACATATAAGTGTCACACGAGTGCAAAGAAAATAAATGAAGTTTCAAAAAGATTTTGGAGTACATGGTATAATTAGTGACAAAAGCGCAAGAGCGGTTGAACAAAATCTGTGAGAATCATAATTGAAGCTGTGCACCTGGTACTGGAGGGAAACTTCGCTCCATTCCATAAGATGTATTAATCAGTCCGTGATATCAGGGCAGATCATGCTACCTAGGAAGCGTGCAAACGGATAAAAGTTGAAAATGGAAATTGGCAAAATTGATGAAAATGTTTAGACGGTGTGCACTGCAATCTTTGGAATCGTTGCAACAAATAAAACTACCATTTCTCTTCCAGAAGACAAAAACACCTGTTTCAAGAAGAAGCTTGCCGAAGAAAAAGTTCCCAAAAAGACAAAATTGGCTAAATAAGATACAAGTAAGTTTTGAAAAAAAAAGAAAATGTCTTTTTAACTGTATATTAAAAAAAATCATTTATTAATAACTATTTTTATGTTATTACAGTAAATAAAGACTTAGGGTATTATTGCGCTGCCGGCCGACCAACATCGTTTTGGAATAGAAACTGCCCGAGTAGTACTCGAAGGTTCCATCCAACAAATTAGGATGTGATTGGCCATGAGGCAGTCGAAAACATCAATTTTTCCATTGCGACTTGTATGGTGGCTGGAAAAGGGCTTCAGCACAAGCCGCTTTGGAAAAATTTATGTTTTCAGACGTCTATGCACCACGTGCCAGGAACCATCTGGTGCCTGGCCACAGGGTATGGATATTTGGGGGGCACTACAGGCATGGGCATCCGCAGAAATTTTTCCAGGGGGGGGCGAACCTGGCAAATGAAGGGGCGTGGCTAATGTTAATGGGGGCGGGGCTAAAATGGCAGACAATCCGGATCGGGTAATGTTCAGGCCAACCTGAGAAAAACAAGCATTGACATAGCCAATAGGTCTCGCCTTTGGGACCTTATGACTGACTCACTGACTGAAGAACTTATATAGCGCACTTCTGCCAAGGCGTCTTCGCTGGGTAAGTGTGATGCCGGCAGTATAAGTATTTAGTTCTGCAGCAGGTCCCAAAGGCGAGACCAATTGGCTATGCCAATGCTTGTTGTTATATCTGGGCATGTTGAGAGGCTAGGGGACTGGGTCTCGATGTCAGGTTGGGAGCACAGCAATGACCTACTCAATTTGAATGCGTAGATAATACAACCGGAGGGGTGAAATGAAAGGTTCACTACCAGGAATAACAGGAAGGTAGAAAGTTAGGCTGGTTAGAAAGGTAAGGAGGGGTAGAGGCAGGCATGGTGGTGAGGGGAAAAACAGATGCATGCTAGGAGAGCGCTGTGAGGGAGTGAGGCGAAATGGGAAGAGGCACTGAAGGTGGGTCGGGTAAAGACCGTAGTGAGGCAAACAGAAGGGTAGCGAGGGGTGAAGGGTAGACAAAGAAGTGAGGTGTAGAAGTAAAAGATTCAGGAGCAGAGACAGGTAAATCAAAGCTGGAGAGGGGAGAATAACGCAGTCGTAGAACCAGAGAGGGCCAGGTAGAGAGAGGGAGAGGTGTGTCAGAGACAGGTAGAGACAGCTGAGGAAGAGGGAATAATAACGACTGAGGTAGACAGGCGAGGTAGAGGGGTGCGTTGATATAAAGGAAGTGCAGAGATGTGTCACAGATGTTACTGAAGAGGAAAAGAAGTAGAGATATTGAGAAAGAAGTAAGGCACAAAAAGAAGTAAGGGGTGAACAGAGGTAGAACGAGTGGAAGGGGAGAGAACACGTAGAAGATGAATGGCAGGGTAAAATGAGCGATCAGGCAGTGAGTGTGAGGAGTGGGATACAGAGGCATATGTGGCAGTGAGCGCGAAGTGCGGGGTACAGAGGGATATGTTGTGGCAGTTAGCACAAGGTGTGGGGTACAGAGGGATATGTCGTGGCAGTTAGCGCGAGGTGTGGGGTACAGAGGGATATAAGGCAGTGAGCGTGGGCAGGGCCGACTTTAGCGCTCGTGGGGCCCAGTGCGATAATGCTTTTTGGCACCCCTAATGACCACCTCCACTACAGGTTCTTCATAACCATCCTTTCACAGCGCCCCTCAAGCCTCCGTAACCATTCAGTCTCAGGTGCATTTAATTCATTTTATAGCGCCGCTCCTATCAGTGTAAGGTGTCACAACACTTTACATCACACAGATTACATAGAGACAATCAATCATAGGTGTGTAAATCAGTGCATAGGAAATGTTACATAAGAGAGAGGACAAGAAGGTGTAGGAGTCACATGTCATCCATACAGGTAGGCAGGATAGTTTAAAAGTGCTTGGTCAGGAGAATCAGAAACCTAGAATTTAAAACCTAGCACCATGGATGGGGGGGTTCTCTTTAATAATAAGAATTGATTTCTACCCAAATTAACCCATTTTGCCACATTAGGATAATGAAAAACTGGGGGGAAATCATAACGCTCTAGCCCAGTTTGCATGCATCTTTGCTAACAGTTACTTGCTCACTGTTCCACATTAGGATTTTAACTCATAGAGTTATCAACAATATGGTCTCTCTGACAAAAGTGTGACCCACTGACCTATTTACATTACATTATACGCACTTTGTGAGCTGCACGTTCTTTGCAGCAAGCATAGTAACCCTCTGCGCTATCTTAGGATGAGTAGAAACTTCCACTACACAAAACTTTGATCTCTCCCTCTCTCTAAGGAAGTGCATTAATCACTGCAGTCATTTAGACATTTTTATAGGTGGCTGAAAGTTTCTAGGAGTCCAGGAAAGAAGCAGGTGCTTTTAAAATCATCATATTAGGGCCCCCTACACGAAGTCAGCAGCCGGTGCGGTGGCACCGGTCGCACCGCCCTAGAGCCGGCCCTGAGCACGGGGAGTGGGATACAGGGGTATATGAGGCAGTGAGCGTGGGGAGTGGGGTGCAGGGGGATATGAGGTAGTGAAACACAGGGTCGGGACGTCCTGCCAGACATGATAGGGTGCATACTGGCAGATAGATATGTTATTGACACAAGTCTGTGTACGTTTTAGTGGGATCTGGAATCCGGGCTATGCTGCAACCTCAGTTTTTGACTTGGGAGAATAATGCATCGACCCCCCCCCCCCCCCCCCCCCACGAACTTCATTCAGAAGACCCCTTGCTCTCAGGCTACAGAGTGTTCAGGGCCGGCTTTAGCGCTGGTGGCACCCTGTGCGACAAAGTTTGTTGGCGCCCCCCACGGGCGCTCCCCACAGACTCCCACACTACTACCCTTTAACAGTACAGTACTCCCTCAAGTCTCCATAACCACTCTCTCTCAGATGTATTTAATAGTGCCACCTGTACCAGTTTAGGGTGTCAGAGCACTTTACGTCGCAAACACTACTCAGATGCAATCAATCATAGGTGTGTAAATCAGTGTATAGGAAATGTTACATAATACAGAGGACTACAAGGTGTAGGAGTTGCATGTCATCCATACTGGTAGGCACTATAGTTTAAGAGTGCTTGGTCTGGAGAAGCACAGACTCAGAAAGTAAATCAGAACCCGATGGTTGGAGGTTACATTTCATAATGATGATTTTTTTTTACCGAAAGGATCTCTCTGACAAAAGCACTGACCTATTTAAACTATATGCATTTTGTGATCTGCATGGTACACATTCTTTGCAGCACACACATTAACCCTCTGTGATACATAAAATGAGTTAAAACTTCCACTTGACAAAACTCCTTTTCTCTCCAGGAAGAACATTAATCACCAAGTTATCTTGACATTTTTATTTTTGTATGACAATTTCGGAGGCCGGCAATGCAGCAGGTGCTTTTAAAACCATAAAATACTTCCAAATAGGCGCCCCCTCGAAGAGTCAGCACCCAGTGCGGTGGCACCGGTTGCACCGCCCTAAAGCCGGCCCTGAGAGTGTTAAAAGGAGGTCTTTGTGTCCAGACCTAACCACTCGTGCTTGTGGCGCGCAGCTCAAACCGGCCATTGTCATTCTGTTTGTGGCAATCAGCCGCAGACAGAATGACAATGGGCGGGAGGGGCAGCGAGGAGGAGTGCAAGGAGCCCCATCAGTGAGTTGAGGCCTCTGGCAGGGAACACCTCTGCTCCCTGCAGGGCCCGTAATCCCGGACAAAAGGCGTCCGTAAAAGCATAAGTGGCCACAGGGGGGGGCAAGGAGGAGCAGTCCAGGGGGGGGCAAGCGCCCCTCCTTGCCCCCCCCCTGCGGACGCCCATGACTACAGGTGCCCCTCAGGCCTCATAGCGGGGGCTGCAGGGGGACGCGGGTCCTGCTAGGGCCCCACAAAGTCCATTTCCGACAGCCTTTCTATAACGGTCAGACCGTAAAAGGAAGGCTGTCAGAAAGAAACATCGTAATCCTAAGACGGTGCCTGAGAAGGCACTTCCCCGTTGTAGGGTATTATGTTCCAACCGATGGTGGAACGGGCTCCGTGAGCCCATCTGAAGCGTCGGTCCGTCCCTCCGCCCACTGCCTCCGACTGCCGCACATCATAATGGGGCAGTCAGACGTGGCACCAGATGTAAAAACATTGACTGTTTTACATGGGATATGCGTACAGTCAAGAAAATGCTTCTGCTGAACATATTCTTGGAAATGTACCAAGTATTATTCTAATGTATGTTATGGGTGGGCAACTACCAAAGAAACTGTAGTAATCATTGTAAAAGAACATAACCACCTTTCCAATGTAACAGAAATATAAGTGAAAGAAGTATTAAAAAATATAAGAAAAGCAAGGACTAGTTCCAAAGAACACACAGCACAAATACTGAAAGATACATTACCCCAAGTACCAGAACATATTACAGGCCATTAACATCGATACCAGTAACGCCTACCTTGAAACGCTTTATAACACAAACTAAAAGTGCGACCAGCGATACAGACATCCCACCACAGCTCATAATGACTCACAGAGAGGGACAATACCTATTATATGATAATAAAAGTAATAACAAACACATTCTTATATTTGCTTCCTTTACAAACTTGCTCGAACTAGCCCAATGTCAAACATAGATGGTGGATGGCACATTTAAAATGTGTCCCAAACCATTCCATCAACTATACACCATACATGGTGAATTAAAAAAAAAACGAATATACCTCTTGTGTATGCATTACTCCCAAACAAACAAGGCAGAACCTATGTGGAACTGCTAAACCATATTAAGCAGCAGTCACACAACTACTATCCCCGAAAAATTATTATTGTCTTTGAGCAAGCTATGATCTAATGTATGCCAAAATTATACCCCCATACAGGGATGTTACTAACATTTCAACCAAAGTTTATGGCGTCACCTACAGAAATCTGCACTAAGGTCCTGATTACGAGTACTGTGATCTCGGGACTGCCGTACCAGTCCGACGCCACCTCCTTGATTGCGAGGAGTGTGGTTGGACCAGCACGAGACCACCGCCATCGTCAGGATCTCGGATCCCATGGTGGTGGGGAAAGTGGTGGTCTATAGAGGCAGTGCTGATGTCGATAATGCCGTGGTGGTCATCACCTGCCTTTCCAAAGACCTTTTCATGGTGGGGACCTTGCCGTGAAAAGGTCGTCAGAAAGGCTGGGAAGGAACCCCAATTAGGGAATTTAACTGGAGGTAAATGTTGTGCCCCCTATGCCACCACTGATGTGCACGTTCTGTGTTTCTAATATAAGTTAATACAGGGAAGGTGCCGCATACTAAAGAGGCAACATTCACCATTCCCACTCTGTGAGAAGTTGGCCTGGTATATGCTGTTCACTAGTTAAAGTGGACACCTTGCACCAGTACAATTCGACTCTTATGGTAGTAGGTTTAAGACAACCTTTTAAAGAAAGCTATCCTAGTGGTAGCTGTGGAGAGCAGCCTTCAGGCTAAGTCTTTAGAGGAATGTAAAGCAGCTTGTTTTACCTTATAATCTCTTGAATTGCTAAATGAAAGGACACCACACAGGTATATATATCAAATATATATGTATTTATTACTAGACACACTCTACTAATCTCTTTATGAGATTAGAAGTCAGGAACATATGCATAAATCAACGTTTCACAATAAATTAAGTACATATATGGCTGGGGCCCTTGGGGTGTACCAGACCATATACTAAAAAAGAGACTTAAGAACAACGACTTGAGAGGGGACAAGGCCCAGGGCCTTTAGAAGCGCTGGGGCCTCACTAATCCACCCAAGGCAGGTAAGTAAAGGACCCACGGGAGATGCGTGCAGCGTGAAAACACAGCCGCAAATCCCAATTGACTTCAATGGAGCAAGTCGCGGTTGGAATTTTTGAGTTTTTGGATACTTCGGGAGAGTCTACAAGCAAGTCACTTACAGGGTAAGTAGTTCTAGAGCCAACACATACAGGAGCACTGTACTGATGGAGTTACCTCACCCAGGGAAGCCGGGTGCATAGGTGTCTTTTGGTGTCGGGTCGCGGCGTCGTTTTCCATGGGAGCCAAAGAAGACTTGCTGCTTGTGAAGACAGGAGAAGTGTCCGGTGGAATCCAAGGCTGGATTCAGAAGAAGGATGACCTGAAAGTAGAGGGGACAGTGTTCAAAGTCACTTGGTTGTGACCCGGGGCAAGGAAGCTGGATGCCCACAGTCATCGGAGGATTTCAGGTGATCACGGGTGTCTTGACTCTTCAGCCACGAGGTCCATGAGGCTTCAACGATGACCAGGAGATGGATTCGGTGTGTCCCATTAAGTCTGCAGCTTGCTGCGGTGTCGGTGACCAGATTGGAGCCAACAAGCCTTGGTAACAGCAAGTCTCATGGAAAGGACAAAAAGTCAGCGGTGCAGACCAGCAAGGTCTGAGGGACTCACCCAGCGAGTCTGTGCATGTACATTATTAGTGAATTGAACCTAGGTCACATCATGCTGACGTGATGTGCCTTTAAGTTTTGTCTTGGTGCACACATGGCCCTACATCCACCCAGAAATATCATGCACCACACTTGACCATGGTTAGCTGCATGATAGGGGGTGTTATGCTATAAGGGAGTCATGTTTGCTGTTAAATATGGGTCAGGGGTGTCAAGGGATGTTGAATGTGTGAAAATATGTCTTGGTATGATGTGTCACATGCAAACAGTGGCACAGCCACAAGCGTTAGGACTTCTGGGTTGTGGCAGAGTGTATCAGTTTATTGATCTTTGCATTGAGACTGCTTTATCTTGTTTGTCACAACATGAGTTGTAGTAGCTTCGTTTCACAAGAAAATTGGGGGGGGGGCTCATAGGGATGTGTATTATGTCTCTGTGGCCAGTCTCTTCACCCAAATGATTCACTTCAATGGGCTTTTCACATATTGCTACACATGTCAATAGTTCAGGTATATGACAGCTTCTAGATAAGTGAATGCACACCTTACATTGTACCTAAGATGCCTACGTGTTTGACATTGGCAAATGCTGTTATTATCAATTCACTTTGGTGACACAATGATGAATTTAAAGCACAGGGATTTGTAGTTGGCTCAATGAAGACAATAGGAGATTATGCTTGTAGTGTTACAGATATCTCAGCTAATAGTTCTGTGGCACTGGTAGGTGATGCAGCAGCAAAGTCTACTTTTTGTTTTTTCAAGATGTTACTGCAATCAACGGAGTTTGGATGGTAGCTTTCTGTGCATACAATTGCCAACAAAAGACCCACAGATAACCAGCTTATCTACAGAAAACTACTCAAGAATTGGCTCTTCCCCACATAACCACCATACACAAACAGAAATATACTGCATATCCCTCTGTATATAAGCATTTATTTGGACTATGGAGATGTATCTATATATGTGTATTGCTTTGTATAAACATGTATAACAATTATGTTTTTAAAAATATAGATATTTGTTAGTTCTGCTGAACAAATGTACATATTACTGATAGTTACATGATTCTATGTTTTCAACATGTATATAAGTGACTGCATAAACAAATACATCTTTTATCATAACTATTTATCTACAGTTGTTCCACTAGCGAGTTAAAAAAAATGTAAGTAGAACAACACTTGAAAGCCGGAGTTTATTAAATGATTCTTTAATCTACATATACTACCTTCCTTTTGCATATATATACCTTCTTTGTACTCACGTAGCTATACATTTATTACTTTTCTTCTAATTCCTTATATCCAATGCACTATCCTATTTCTCACCCTATACCGCTCTCAATATATCATCTACCTCAACTCTATGACTCATCTTAAAACTCATTCTACTACTCTTTCCAATGCACTACCTTATTTCTCACCCTATACCTCTGTTGATATATCCTCTACCTCCACTCTCTCATTCATCCCAAACCCCATACCACTACTATGATCCCCAAAATAGCCCTTTCGAAACTCTACCATCCTCTACCTCTCCTTGAATCATCTCATACATCTTTTACTATTCAGATATCCCAAACAAGCCTTTCTAAACCCTTATATCTGACTCTTCCCCGCCATCTCCCTTTTACTCATCCCAAACCCCCTCCTACTGCTATGAACTAAAAAAACATTCAAGACCATTCCCTATTCAATCCCTCCTTCCCTCTTCTATCCTGCCACTATTCATCTTCAATCCAAAAAACAGAATAACATGTCCACCACGCAAATTTAATTTCACATTTCTCTATACTAACTCCCCTCCACCTACCCTTTACTCACCCAAGCCCCCTCTTATGGCTATAAACTCCAACACAAACAAAAATACAATTCCAGACCCTTCCCTCTTTTATCCCTCCATTATCCTTCTCAATCCAAATAACTGACTAACATATGCACCACTCAAATTACTTTCATATTTCTCTATACTAATTCACCACTAATCCATTTATGGGTTCCAGAATAGTATGCTTCTCACCGAAAAATCGGTTCAACCCCGCATCATGGGTAGCAAGCACTATATAAATGCAAACCTTTCCCCTCTTCTATCCTTCCAGTATCCTTCTCAATCCAAATAACTAAAATATCCACCACTCAATTTACTTTCATATTTCACTATACTAATTCACCACTAATTCTTTATGGGTTCCGGAGTAGCGTGCTACTTGACAAAACAGCACTTTGACACCTTGTGAGGGGTAGTAAGCACTATATAAATGTATATACAATACAATACAATTATGGTGATGCTAGGCACTATCAAGTCCAAAGACTGACATACATTTGTCGGTGCTTGCTCCTCCAATGCACATTCAAGCCCCCTCATGTTGATACATCTGAAGGTATACCTTTTCAGTGTGACACTACACGGTGACACCCTCCTTCACGGTGCAGTTTAGGATATCAGCTGGACCCTCAGTCTTTGCTCCCAGCAGTGGTGATGAGGGTATTTGGTTCAGGGATGATGTAATATGCCAGCGTAGGGGTTTCTGTGGGACATACTTTTAGGTGTGCATTAGTGTTATGTTGCCATGAGATGTGCCACTTAGAGCAGTGGTGAGCTCATCATTATTTCTGTACGTATATTTATGTGACTAGGCACATTTCTATTCCTACCTTTATGTTGAATCTGTCCCTGTATTTCCAGTTCACACTGTGAATACCTGATGCTGACATTCCTTCATTTCCCCTTCACAACATGCTACAGGACACTTTCACACATTACTGCACTTTCACTTGGTGGTCACCTCAATGTGTAGGGCAGTGGTCTTCATAGTTGGGGGCTGGGCCCCCTTGATGGGCCTTAAGTGATATCAGGGGATGTTCCAGTCTCTGGCCAAGAGAAGCATCATGTCTTGTTTTAAGTGGCAGTCCCACCAAGCATATTGATGCCTCTACACCGCTGCAACACTGCCAGGAAACGTCGGTTCTCTGGCCGCTTCAGCGGGGCTGTGGCAGTCTGACAGGCCGACTCCTAATAGGGTAGTCGAGAGACCGCCACGCCCCTGTGAGTCTGGCAGTCTGTGGACCACCAGACTTGTAATCTGGGCCCTAACAGTCAAAAATTACAATACCCCCACTAGTACAAAAGAAGAAATTCACAACATAGCACACTATAAAGTAAATGGTTACTATAACCACCACAATATCAACAAGCTGAACAAACATCTGTGTAAACATTTTAAAAAACCTATTTATTCCAAATTAAATGAAACTCCTAATTTTAAATGTTCATCATTCATACAACTTTTAAAATATCTTTGATCAAATTTGAATAACATATTTATATATGAACATATTTAACACAGTAAAATATTTGAAAATAAAATCAAAATATATTTAAAATTATATTCATAGTTATGAATAATATAGTTTAAAAAATGTTTTGTAAATATTTAACACATTTTGTTAACGTTATTACATTTATCTAAAAAATAGCAATGTCTTAATATTATTTTTAATATTTTTCCTCTTTGACACATCCATACAAAGCTCCACAAAGGTAAGACAAGTTAACACCCTCCATGTGTGGATAAACAAATATCTAACTTGAACACACCTAACACATATTCTACATACATCATACGGACTGCATTCTAAATGATCTGGACTGTCACCAAGGCAAACCAAAATACTTACCATTTCATATAACACCCAATGCATTGTTCATCTCACATATACATCCATCCAATATTACCCCTTGTCCAGTGTAAGCCCAGCACTGGATCTAAGATCACATCATACTAACCACGTTAAATGGATCAGCAATCAGGGATCAAACAAACACAACTGTAGTCACACATTACAAACAATACAAGAACGTCAAATAGTTAGAATAGTAATGGCAGAACCAATGACTTCCAAAATATGAAAAGTTTTATTCTAACTTAAACAACCCATCAGATGAAACAAAGACTATTATAAAGTCATGTGACATAGCACAATGCTGTGCCACCAAATTTGCCCTTACTAACACTGCCAGGGAACCTCCTCACAAAGAATCATCCATTAGGCACAGCAGACACCTCTAAGATGGTACTTGGTAGGGGGGCATAGGTTTATGGAGGGGTGGGTTTCGTTTTGGAAGGGTTCTTCTTGGGTTTGGGGGATTTAGGGTAGGTTTGGAGTGTGAGGATGCTGTTTTTCAGGGGTGGAATGGGAAGTGGAAGGGACGGGTTTGTCTTTGGGAGGGGTCTTCTTGGGTTATGAGGTCTTTGACTGGGTTCAGGGGGTGGGAATGCTGTTTTTTTCAGGGGTAGAGTGTGAAGTGAAAGGGATGGGTTTGGGTTTGGGTGTGGGAGTGAGAGGGTTTTTTGAGACTTTGGGAGAGGGGGTCAGGTTTCACAAGGAAAAGGGCAAACAGGACATTGTCAAGGGGAAAATGGGTAGGGTGTTCAGGATGGAGTTCAGTTTAAGAGGAAGAGGAAGTGGAAGTGTGAGCTGTGACGGCTGTCTGCACTATGTTGGTGTCAGTTGTGTGGGTGACTGTGAGCATTTGCGTTTTGTGCCTGTTTGTGCTGTGGACGTGCTGGTTGCTGTGGAGGGCTCTGTGTGTGTTGCTGTGTTTTCTGCGAGTATGATTGTGGCTGTGGATGGCTCTGTGTCTGTTGCTGTGTTGTCTGCAGGTTTGGCTGCGGAGGGCTTTGTGTTTGTTGCTGTGTCACCTGCGGGTATGGTTGTGGCTGTGGAAGGCTCTGTGTGTGTTGCTGAGTCATCTACGGGCATTGATGTGGTTGTGCAGGGCGCAGTGTGTGTTGCTGTGTTGTCTGCGGGTGTGGGTGTAACTGTGGAGGGCTCTGTGTGTGTTGCTGTGGTGCCTGAGTGTATGATGGGGATGGTGGGAGTGGTGAGTGTCTGCTAAGTGCGGGCATGTTTGAGTTTTCGGGATGTTTTTTGTTTGTATGCGGTGCTTATGTTTCATGAAGTGGGTGCTTGCTTAGGTGTGTGTGTGCTTGGGACAGGAATAGGGTATAGGGAATTTTGATGGGGAAGGGGCAGGGGCAGGAGGTGGGGTGGAAGGTTGGGATGGGTGGAGGGTTGACATGAGAGAAGTGACCAGAGCCTGAAAAGATGTCTGTAGACATTGCAGTGTGAATACCTTCCAGGTAGGCCTCCATCTGGGTCAGCTGGTTGCCTTTCCCCCGAGTGGCATACAGGACTGCATTCTGACCCACAGAGACGCACCTCAGGAGGCCAATAGCCTTGTCACTCAGGGCAGTGGGGCAAACAGAGGCAGGAGCTGAACTGCCTGGCGTGAAGGAGATTGCCCCCCTCTTAGGTAAGCGTGAACATCCAACTTGTTGGGGGACAACAGAGAGGGTGGCAATGGAACTGGAGGTGGTAGACTAGGATGTATGTGGTAAAAATCCTGTGGGGTCTGCCATCTCTGGGGAGTGTCCACTGGAGGATGACTCAGTAGATAAAGAGCTTGAGCTGCTGTCCTTCATTGCACTTGATACACCCTCCTCATCATTGGGCCCTTCCGTGTCTGATGTCTCATTTCCAGAACCACTGTGACCAGCTATGTCCCCATTGACTTTGGCCCTTCTCCTCCACTTACCCTGGATGTATATGAAATGACATGTAACATGTATTTATTGCAACTGTGTTTCCACACCTGACCATCACAAATCAACAGAAAACATTGAAGAAGTCCACATATCCCACCAGCATCATGGTTCACTCTATAGGCTTCAAGTTTAGCATGAGCACATGCATTCATGCTATATAACATGCAAAGTGTTGGGTCTACTCGTATCATAAGCCCAGACAGGTCCAAATTCATTGATGGAGTTGTCTACACTCCATCCTTATGTCCATACTAGGATATTTATTCACCTTGCAATCTTTGGCACTTTCAGTATGCCATGGCAAAATGGTGAAACCGAATGGGATGTATACAAGTGTGAGATTTATACAATGTCCATGCAAGGCCCAGAGTTAATCAAATCAAACTATTACTCATAACACATCATGATGTGCTAAAAGTCAAGTTTAACACCTATGTACCACAGATTAGTGTTGTGGCAGACATCATGTCACAGGCAAATGCTCATTGCACACTGGTGACACTTTGCACTCTAAATGACATCATATGCTCATTTGCCCACTACATGAAAAGTCTAATGAAAGCTGTACCCATGTAGGTTAGCTTTGTATCACATTAAGCAGATAAAGGTCCCTAAAACATTGAGCTCAAAACATTTGGGAGGTAGATACTCAAAATTCACACAGCACAAGGATCCATATACCCATATGAACATTCTCAATCCTGCTTGGCACATATGGTAATGCCAGTCATTGATTATATATCCACAATCCAATATACCGTTGAAGGTTTTAGGTGTCCCTGATCATCTATGGCATGAAGATGTGGGATCACTAGAGTCCCAATGGACATGCACATCGCACCACTCTTTGGTATTGCATACTCAGGTTGCCTTGTAAGGATTAGTGTAGACACTGACATATGATCCCTACAGTTCTACATCTCCCTCCCTCATGCATGTCACCAGTCAGTGAATGAGTGTTTTGAAACACTATTGAAAATGAACCATCAACTGGAAAATGTATACTAGCCAACATGTAGAGACTAATGCTGATGGCACGTGTGATGTTTGCACTCTCATTTAACTGTATAACCAATAATTGGTCTGTACAGTGGAAGCAACACTATTGGAAAAGTGTCAACAGACTTGTGTGACTAAGTGGGCTGTCATTAGTGACAGACACACATTGACACTGTGGATCAATGTAAAGAAGTATCAGGTCAAGTGGTCACCTCAGTCAACATTCCCTATATTAACCATGTAACAGCTATCAGGGCTAGTAGTGGTACAGATAACTCTTCCTGGAAACATCCATGAATCAGCAGGTCTACAGGGACATTACTTTGTGCATCAGTGCTCCTACCACAGTAACTCTGGCCCAGGCTGGGCCATGGCCCAGACTGCCCACAAATCATTGTCAGGCCTTGCTCTAAACAGGCTGAAGCTACATTTCCCACATGAACCTCACATTTTCACCAATTCAGTACATAAAAGTGAATCTAAAGCCCATCTCAAATGTGAGCATACTGTTGTGTGGCACTCTGAAGGGGTATACGAGGTATAGCTACCTCACGCACAGCTGTTTTACGAAGTCTGATGTGGGCTGAGGGATCTGTGGGATAGCGCACATGGCTAACATCATTCTTAAATCCTTACATCAGTACACAGACATGGTTCATGGTGTAACGTCTATACATAACCATGCACATGTACCATGATGTGATTTTAGAACTCATTGTTGGTACTATAAACTTGAGCCCTGTATCGATATATACATATAGCACAAGTAGAAATCACAAAGTACAGGGCCCAATAATGCATTAAATATGTGTCCTAAGTAGGCACCTCACAATATATGCAATCAACAAAATGCCTACACTCTAACACTCAGAGCCACATTGTAGCCTATGGGAATATAAAGGAAGCAGTTAAATGGAGTTTAAATATGTATTTGAGATACTTCCTGTTCCTCTAGTGAACCATAGAGCTGACCATATAGGGGAAGGACCTCGTAAACCAGGGTATCCAGTTCCTCTGGTGTGAAGGGACGAGACCTCTCACCTGCATAGCGTGCTATGATTGCTCCCAGAGTTGGCAAACAGCAGCTAAAATGGAGGAGCTGTTGATAGCAACAGTGTCAGGAGGCAAGTGAGTTTGTTTTCAAACTGCAGCATATATGTATGCCATGTACGCGGTCATCAGAGTCGGCGCACACAGCCATTGGACCGTGATCGTCACTATCAACGACGTTAGCCTAAGGCTGTGTCTGCTGCACATGCAGCTGCCCACCGCTGGGTCAGCTTCTGCCGGCAGCGGACATTTGAAATGTGATATTAGCGAGGTCAGGCATCTGCCATGTTAACGATTGAGAAAATAGTATTTGTGGCAGTTGAGGGCGTCTCCACCACTACAAATGAGGGAAAACATGGTTAAATTTTAGAAACTCCATTCCCATGTCATGTTCAGGACAAAACGTCATTGTTGTAGTGCATTACTGTGCACACAGGCAAAATGTGTGCAGTATACTGTACACTGCGGTTGGCTGCATTTCACATGAAATGTAATGATACCCTCACTATAGTTCAAATTTACAATTTCTGATTTGATGATGTGCACAGTTTTGTTACAGACATGTTAAGGCCACACTGGGGATGACCAGGGGATGTTCAACATTTGACAATGATGATGTAAAGTGTGTAATGCTTTATGAAGCATTCATATTCAGACATATGACTTTTGACTTACTCTTCATATATGTTACTCTGGACACTGTGGCCTATATAACTTTTTATTGTTACTCCTCACATAGTACCCTGTGAGAGGGAGGAGATACAGGCACCAGGATATCTCTCATTTCCAGACCTTCAAACCATGGAAAAGAGACATGGGATATAGACATTTTGTTTGAATTGTTAAACAATAGTAGACTAATGTCATCAGTTGGAACCTGACCTCATACTTCACATCACTTATCGTACATCAATCCCACCACTTATGAAAATCATGTCTGTATTGCAGTTTTTGGCCACAGACTCATTTCAATTCACCGTTGCTATTTCAGGTCACAACCTATGTTCAGTTGGGTACACCAAGAGGTGTGAGCCAGCACTATTGAGACACGTGGACTGCTACGTCAAGTTCCCCAGACTTGAGGATTTAGCCAGATTTCTATGCTTTTGGTCACATCCCACATGTGATTGGATACATTGATGGAACCCATATTGCCTTAGTATCGCAGCAAGCCAGGGAACAAGTGTATTGCAATAGTAGGCACTTCCATTCTATCAACTTGCAAGTTGTCTGCATGCTGGATTTGTAGATCTCAAACATCTCTGCACAGTTCCCAAGATCTGTACATGATTCCTCCCTACTGCAGAACAGTACAATATCCCAGCTGATGTCACAACTACTAGGGCCTGGCTTATAGGTAAGTGTAATCTGTCCTACTTTTGTGTGGATAATGTCAGGAAGTATAATCTGAAAGTGGGTAACTCATTGATGCACTTCTGTCTGTCTCCCATCTAGAAGACTCAGCATATCCCCACCTTCAATGGTTGTTGGCACTGCTGAGCAATCCTACTACGCCAGGGGAAGTTCGATTCAATGAGGCCCATGGAAGAGCTCGGTGGCCAGTGGAGCGGGCTTTTGGGCTCCTGAAAGTTAGATTCAGATGTCTGGACAAGACTGGGGGAGCCCTCCTCTACACACCTGAGAATGTCTGTAAGATCACTGTGGCATGCTGCATGCTCCATATCATTGCCCTATGACGGAACATCCCTTATATCGCAGAGGATGCAGGCCCTGGAGAGCCACCGAGTGAGGAACCTGAAATGCCAAATGATGATGATGATGATAGTGGTGAAGAGGAAGGTATGGGCTTACATCGAGAACTCATCCAAAACTTCTTCTTTTGAGTGTAGGTATAGTGTGAGAGGTGTTGACTTTGACTTTTATTGCAACTATTGTAGTGATGTTATGAGGAGGATCTTAATGCTATATACTAGGAATATATGGGTCTGGCAACATCTGGGGTAAGGTGTTTGTTTAGTAAGTGTAGCTTGTTCAGCTGTAAATGTTGTCTGGGACTGTGTTAAGTAGGAGTTGACAATTTGATTTGTGCCATATGTATTGTTTCTTAGCTAATCCCTCTCTGTGTTGGTCTGTTTTAGATTCCTTCACCATGGCATCATCATTTGGGCATTTCAGAGTTGTGACATTAGCAGGCACGTGATGCTGTTCAGACATACAAGGTGGACATGGATTGGTCTTGAGAATGTCTGTCACAGAGTTTGGGTATACACATCTGATACCAAGACAGCTTGCACAGCGATAGGATGGACGTTACCTGGCTTCCATTGGACTCGTTCCTTGTGGTGTGCAATGCAATAGGCGTACAATCATGTGATCCAACACAGTGTTGTGCCCAATGCATGCTATTCTGCCTTAATATTGGCCAAATCCTCATTGTGTATGAACTGTATATAGCTGTTGATGTGTCTCCTCAAAGGCCAAAGTGCTAGTTGCACATCACTGACATTTGTCTGTGACATTCCAGCAAATGCAAGCAACACTGGATTAAAATGGTCTGTGGTCAGAAACTGTTGTACTGACATGTGTCTCTTTAGTTTATTTGATTAGGAATTCATTTTGTGAGGTAAGCAATATGGCTCCATCTAGTGATGTAGACCTAATTTATTATTACCTATTGTATAGTATATTGTCAGATGTATCCCCTCCTTCCATATTGTGAAAGTCTGCAACTGATTATTAGGGGTGGGCGAAATTTGCGAAATTCACTTTCGCAAACTATCGCGAAAATGTTAAAAAACTCCGCAAACACGCGGAAATATCGCGAAGACGCTGAAGTTTTTTTCCCGCCCGTTCGAGGTATTTTCTGCGTGATCGCGGCTCCCAAACTTACCCATGCGGTTGCTCACGGGTGCGGCCATCTTGTTTTCACTTATCTCACGGTGCATGATCGTGAGAAGAAAGACGTGATCGTGAGACGAATGACGTGATCGCGCGACGAAGCGCAAATGGCTACCAACAATCCAACATCTCGTGGAGAACGCGACCGGATCGGGAAAACTTGTCAGCGAATGCAGGGATTCAGGTAAGGCGATTGCGCGCACGCGAGAATGTATTTTTTTACAGTGCGAGAAAGAAAAAAAATTCCGGTAACATGCGTATTGCGGAAATTTTGACATTTTAGCGCTCTCCGCGGAACGCGAAAATGCCAAATTATCGCAATTTCCGCAAGCAGAACGGAATTTTCACCCAGGCCTACTGATTATGTGATTACTGACACAGAATAACTGAGTCATGTCTTGACCGAATATGATATCTGCTACATTTTATTCATACTGAAGAATCTTATTTTAGATAAGCTGTAATTTTAATTGACATCTGTCTGTATACATAAGAGGGTTGGCTAAAATTAATTTTATGAATTTTACTTTGATACTTTAAATGTTTATGAACTCAGCATTGTATACTGAATGTCATAGTTGGTTGTGATTGCTTTCGTTATTGTGTACTTTTATGACCTTAATTGGAAAGATCGAATAAAGTTCTTAAAGAAAAAAGAAAAGAAGAACTGAGTCATATCTTATTTGCTATGTTTCAGACATCATGTCAGTCTATGATTCGAGCAATGGAATAAAGATGTTATCAGCCCAGACACTTGTATGTATGTGTTGTTGTGATATGGTAGTGAGCCTGATTTGAACATTGTTTACATGCAACATACCCATGCTTCCGGAAGTACCTAGATTTTGACACTGCAAAATTCACATGGTAGTACATTTACATTGTTATATGTGTGAATTATAACAGGAGACAATGATTTGGTGACGTGTTTTTAATGAAGTGAACAAGGATAGGATCAATAATTTTCCAAGAACTACACAGTGAAAACTAAAAGTGAAGTATTTAGTCTTGGTGGATAAAACCATTGTTGTAGAGTCCAAATTGTCTGGATTCCAAAGTCCAATGTACTACTCCCATCAGATATGGAAAAGTGGGCAGGAAGAGTCCACAAAGCGAAGGAATAGCACACACAGGAGGAAATTAGGGCCAAGGTTTCCTATTGATGGTGGTGGGTGTCTTGCCATCCCCATTGCCTTGATTTTTGAGTGGACGTCCCCTCTTTTTCACAGAGGGGGGATCCGCAGCTGCTGAAACTGGGGTGTCTGCAGGCATGTCCTTCTTTGGCAGGGTCTCCCTTCCTGTGGCTGCTGCAGATGTTGATGGCCTGGATGGACTTTGACAACAGGAAGGGGTAGATGCAAGTAGAAAAGCCTTGCAGAGGGTGGTGCTAATGTCCAGCAGCACACTAACCATGGAGGCTATGTTTGTGTTGATGCCGGCCTCCTCAGTGTGTATGCCTGTAACCTCCTGGTGTGCGTCCCTCAGCAGCTGCTTAATTTCCCCGATTTCAGTCAGTACCTGATGCATCACACCTTTGGGGGTCCTGGTAAACTCACAGGACTTGGGTGAAGGCAGCCTAGGTGTCCGTGGCCCCAGTGGGCTCACTCTGCGGACCCACAGTCACCCTCCCTCTACACCTACCAGCACAGGCCTGTGCCCTTGGCATGGACTGCACCCTCCCACTGGGTCCTGGTTCATCAATGAGTGGGGTGGTGATAGCTGCCTCAGAATCCAGGACTGGGGGCACAGAATGGTACTGACTGTGCTAGGTAAACAGGTTGGGGGTGCAGTGGTTGGCTGTGTTGTTGTAGCAGTGGTGGAAGGTGTTGTGGGCCCAGTGAGCCCCACTGTTGCCGTCTGCCTCGGCTGACCAGTTGGACAAGGAATGACATCCATGTCCATATCAATAGGAGCATTGTCATCACGGAGGGCTTCACCCTGGGGTACAGCAGACCACTGTTCTGTGCCCAACCTCTGGGCAGGTGCTGTGGCCAATCGAACTGTTGATAAATAGAGAACATTGTTATTGGTGGTCGTTTATGTCAAGGTAAATAGGGACCTAGTATGCAACAAAATAGGTAGAGATTAGTATTATCAT
Organism: Triturus cristatus; assembly: GCF_964204655.1. Taxonomy (NCBI): domain Eukaryota; kingdom Metazoa; phylum Chordata; class Amphibia; order Caudata; family Salamandridae; genus Triturus; species Triturus cristatus. The sequence goes on along the minus strand of NC_140584.1, from coordinate 424,309,406 downwards.
TTATTTGCATGGATGTGAATTTGGTTACTAGACTTTTGAAAACATTCAATACATGTAGTAGATTTCATCAGCTCATTAGATGTGCAGATATGTGGCATTTTGGCGTTCGGGATAGGCATTACATCTCCAAAACATTTCAATGAACACAGTGTAGTCTTAACATGTGAATTTGTCCACTACAAGGCCTAGTTGTGTAACACACAGGCAAACACACAGCTTGGTTGTATATTTAGCATTGTTCATCACATGAGGAGTGCAGTGTCAAGGGGCCACCTGCCACTGCAAATCAGCAGAGTTTACTTTATGGCGTACATCTATTAGGGGTACACAGTTTTTAGGATGTCACTCATGCCATCAATAGTTTAATCTGAAGACACCAGGACACCATCAAGCAAAGTATTCAGACCTATATCTGAGTAGAGCATTTTCTGTACATTGCACAGTTTGTGATGAGTGATCATCAGTTGTGACACATCAGTTGTGGCATGGCAGACAAGTGAGAAGGGGCAAAAGGAGTCCAGCATCTTGGTTAAAGTTCCAGTAACATAGTCTCATGGTAGTAATGGTAGCTTTTCTACCTCAACTTACCAAAACTTGACAAATTGCAACCTTCATGATAAGTGAACATCAGTTGTGACATGGAAGACAAGTAAGAAGGGGCAAAAGGAGTCTAGCATCTTGGTTAGAGTTTCACTCGCAGGGCCTCATGGTAGTTGCAGTCACTTCAATCTCATTCTTCCAAAATTGACAAATGGTAAGCTGCATGAAAACTGAACGTCAGTTGTGACATAGCAGACAAGTGAGAAGGGGCAAAAGGAGTCTTCATGGTAGTTGTAGGCACTTCCATCTCATTTTACTAGCACTTCACAGTGTACCATACCTGTTGACAACATGCATTTGTGATGGACCATACATTTACATATTTATACATATCATGGGTCTTGGAATTATATTTTTATGGTATTCCACTTACAGATACCATTTCAACATGTGGCATGTCATGGAGTTGGATACATGTGCTCTTATATGCAACAACATGCATTGAAACATACAGACCAACATCTCAGCTACTTTGAGTATTGCACGTTAGGAAAGTAGTTAGAAAACACAATAGCAAAAGCAGGGTTAAGAGCAAACAGGACATGGTGATATTGTGACAGTTATTGAAGTGTAACTTACCATCGTCCATCCCCCCATCTTTTCTTGCCAAGAGCTCAGAATGCAGGATGGCCAAGACCTTCTCCTCTCAGGGAAAGAAATTTAATGGGGCGCTGGGAGGAGAATGCTGGAAATCTACTCTAATGATTTCATCCACCATGACTGTCAACTCAACCTCAGTTATCCGTGTTTTATTTTGGCCTGGCATGATACAAAAAAGTAAATGTAAGTGACTATGAGAAAGGAAATTATTAATTATATATTAACTACATATATATAAAACCCATCGATATTAAATACAACACCTAAAACAATATTTTTGACAATATTAAAGACAACTATATTTATGTGTCATGATATTCTTGACACAATATTTAGGTTACTGTTGAAGTTGAAAAGGACGTGCCTCCGTGGAACTCGAAAGGAGAATTCCACAAACGCTACGACATCCCCACGAGACGCCACGAGGAGGACAAGCACACTTTACAACAGTTACACAATATTTTTAATCTGATATTTTGTTCGAACTCTTTTCTGAAGCCCATAGCCATCTTAAAAAAAAAAGAAATGTGAGTTGCAGCTGAACAGGGCAATATGAGATCAGATGCCTGGTTTCAATGGTCCCTCTGAAGCCTAAAACTTTACTAGCAAAACTCTGAGTGGGACCTACTAGGAAAACTTGCACATTGAGGCTGCGGCCTTCTTCAGGAATCCTCAGTACCACGTCTTAGCCCTCTGATGCTCCATTTTAAACCATCAACAACGTCGGCATAGACAAAGCTCTGCTGGTCCCAAGTGGTACACCTACCAAATACTGGGTTCATAAACATACTTCAATGTTTTTGAAAAAATGCAGAAAACACAGCAACAAAGTCAATGTAATTGAACCACATGCCTTTGCATTCCAAACTTTCGCAACACATGCACAAATACACAGAATAAACGTTATGTTGCTTTTAAAACTCAAATATACCCTAATGGAACAGAATATCAAATGAAATACATAAAAAAAGAATGCCCTGGCTGTCCCGAATATGAAAACTGCCATAGAAAGAGCCATGCTATGGGTCAAATAACATTTTAAAAGTGAACATACTAGAAAGTTTGGGAGCATAAAACGACATCAAAAAGCAGACCTTAGCACAGTGCTTGCTCCCTCCTCGGCCCCGCCCCCTCCTCTTACGGTGAGATTTTTGTTCAAGTTGGCAGGTATGTAATGCTGTTTGATGTTTGCAAACATTTGATCCTCTACAAAAAAACAAAAGTCGTAGGTGGCTTAAGGGTGATAAAGGAGTTAATAGAGGCTACAACGCAAACCTCAGAAAGACATGGAATTTACACATTATGGTAGGGAGGCACATTTTAGCTAAGATAGAAAAACTAAAATGTTTGCCAGAAAGGATGAAAAACATAACTATATCTTCTCTCCCAATGAACTCACTGCTCATGATCTCACAAATGGTGCATAATATTGCATCATTGTTAACATCACTGGGGACATCACATAATCCACCACCTCACCGATGACATTTAAAGAGCTGCATACGACACTACGACATGCAGCATACTTAACTAAAGATTGGACCAGAACCCAGCATCACTGCGCACAGAAGTGATCATTTGGCCTCGGACTGCAGTGACAGGGATGGGGGCTGAGGCCAGAGAGCATTAATGACTAAAGGCAAAACCTTGCTCTCACGGCCATCACACGGGGAGGTTTCTGGGCACATTCTTTGCCAATGCCCTGTATTAACCTGTACAAAGGGCCAAAGGGGAAAACCTCATCTTCCAGGACTTACTGAACATAGCATGTGGCTACAGTCACTGGATTCTATGTTCTGTGGATTGGGCATGCCTTCATTAGTACCTCCACTCTAGTCCCCTGTCTTACATGGCAAGGCCATTCACTGTGCCCAATGGGTGACAATATTGGTCCACACTTAACGCCTCTTTCTCTTAAAATGAAAGGCATTATGTTCAGATGCTGCTATAGGTCTCTTGGTGGCAGCAATGAGCTATTGTCAAAGTCTCAGAGCAGTGAGTACTCGGCGCCAGATCTGACCTTCCACAGAGCAGTAGGCACAACACCCCCTCATTTGACGTCACTGGCCTCGGTCTTTGGTTCTGTTCACCAGCCCTTTAGCCAAACAGCCTTTCAGCCAGACTCCTCAAACATGAACCCATGGACTGTGCAACTGGTGTCCCTTTGCCCCTGGACAAAGTGTACATCTCATGTGGACATCACTGACCAGCATTACCCTGCTCCATAAGCGAAGGAAAACCTTTCGCCCTTTACCTAACCAGCAATTATACCTATACTGGAAAACACACCTACAAACAGAATGCACATCTGCAGAGTTAGCAATGAAATGGATCTAAAATGATAAGAGTAAATGATCAGATTTATCACGTCACCTGGACCATGACTAGGATGACGCAAGAGTGTCCTTGGTCTTGGCGCATGCATTGATCAGAAGTGGATGGAAAAACTGCAACATAATGTCAACAACACCAAGAATTGCTCTTGTGCTGAAGGTTGTTAAAATGTTGCAAGGTATATTGTTAAGAACCTGTTTTTTTTTGCCACTGTTATGAAACTGTTTCCAATTGTTTTCTTAGCTCTGTTAATAAAGGGTTATTTTATGATTGTTCTGGAATTGGTGGCTGCAATGATTTTATGGATAAGGCCTGGTGTGCGACTGTATTTGGTATTGTTGACTGCATCATTTTAGAAGGTGTGGTGAAAGAAGCTCTAAAAAAATCCTCATATGATAAAATACTCAGACGAATCTTGTCTTGAGAAGAACTCTGACAAACCACCACTGAAGACATTACATCTGTGCACCACAGCCCACTAAAATCCGCCCTGAACCATTTATCTTTTGTGATTCCTAGACGTATCAAAAATGGAATAAGGAGCGAATTCCAGGATTGTTCTGATTATAAAGTTGTTGAAGCGCCAACAAAATTCTTTCATATTTTCAAATTCAATAATAGGAAAGTTCCCAGACTTTGATTGTATCAATTAGAAGTAATAAGAAACTCGATATATCTTGCTTTAACTAAAAGATGTATTAATTGCGAGCACTGTGTAAGGAGGCCTTACTGCCTGCACAATACTGTACTTGCTCGAACATTTCCATTCATAACTCTGCCAAGTTGGCACCGCCTTCCACTTGCATGAGATGCAAGATCAAGAGGCGTGTAAGGAAACATCAACTCCTTACACTTTGAGTCCTTGCTCGACTGTTTACTGCTTTGCCCGGCGCCTGTGTAAGGCAACTGCATGCCAATGGCACTCATTCAGTCTCTTAAAGAGCAGTGGTTCTCGGGGCGTGGAGCACATCACTCTCGGTAAAGCCAATTAAGCCCCCTCATCTTCTTTGCCTTCACCTAGTTACAAAGAAGATGTTTTGATTGAGACTGCCAAGAATGGTGGCTGCCAAACCTCACTTTGACTGAGAAATGATATTCGGTGATGTCACAGAAAAGAAGGAGACACAAGAAAGCAGGGCAGGCTGTCCCCAAAGTGACAGAGGGCCAGAAATATCATAACGCTGGTTGCAAATTTTACCAATAATTTTGTGGCCAGCATTGGATTCTGCAAACTGACCAACGCACTAATAATCATTTCACAAAATTCTGAATTGCAGTGGGTCACTTACCTGATCAGTATTAAATAGGTAGGTCAAAAATTATGACTCCCTCTGATTGGAGACAATCACAGGGATTGTTTCCTGCCATATCTGTGATTGCATTTAAATGAATAAACTTTTTTTTAAAGCATTCTGATTTCCAAAGGAAGCACTCTGATCGTCATAGAAGAAAAAGGGCTGCTTTAAAAAAAAGAAAAAATATTTTTGGAAAAAGAGTTTCTCTGGAATTTGGCAGCGGTTACCATGAACATAGCCAACTCTAATGGAACTTATTTTCCATAATTCACTTTTGCAAATAACTGACCTCCCCAACTTCTGGGTCGGCAACTTTTTGATGGTTTGCATCCCAAATTCCGGTACAAAAGGGGCACATGCATCAACCAAAATACCAGTCGCAAACGGGCCTATTAGCAGAATCGGACCCTTTGCGACCGGTATTTTGGCATTTGGGAGCATCAACCCAAATGCATATTTGCAAAAGAGGTAATCGCAAAATTTGTGATTACGTATTTTGCGAATGCATTTAGGGAATTGCAATTTGCGATTCCCTAAATACTATGCAGGAAGCATGGAAAAATTGCGACCCTGCTTTAAGAATTTGCAAATTACCACCAACTTCAAGTTGGTGGTAATTTGCAAATCCTTAGAAAAATGCTCTTTTCTGCATTTTACTAAATGCCATGTGGCGCACAAACATGCCCTTAGGGCTTTATGTGTGTCACATTTGCACACTTACCTGTATTGGGGTGCATCAGGGTGGCCTTTTGGCCCCTACCACCCTTGCAAATTGCGAATACCTATTTGGTACTCGCAAACTATGAATGCAATCCCATTCACTCCTATGGGCCTCCAGGCCCACAGGAATGAACGGGAAGCCATTCCTTAATTGCGAATCGCAATTTGCTATTCCCAATTAAGGAATGTTAAGGATTCGCAAAAAAAATTTTCCAATCCTTAATGCATAGGCTTGTGCGATCACCAAATAGCGAATCCTTAAAATTCGCTATTGGTAATCGCAAATGATCACCTTGATGCATGTGCCCCAAAATCCCTATTGATTCGCAAACCCATTTTTGAAGTGAGTGAAATTTTACCCACTCCTAAAATGGAGTTTGTACATGAACAAACATGTTTTGCAATCACAAACTCCAATTCGGAGTGTTTATCACCGTAAAAATCTTTCATATATCTGTCCAAAATCTTCCTTCTGCAAGTCTCGAGAGACATGTCACCGTTCTAGGAAAATCAGCCTCTTTACCAAAATATTGCCAATGAAAAAGCGCAAACCTGTGCATCTATGTGAAAATGTGGAAATCCCATTATCAAGAAAGCTACTATCTCAATCTGTTTATTAAAAACTCATTAGCACAATATTAATATTGCTTGCCACCATTTCTCCTTTTATTGCAGGGAGCAAAATCGGAAACACCCATTTCTCACCCATACTTATATATGCGTTTCTCACCCATACTTATATCATTGCCCAAGCTCGCCCATAACTTCTGTTAAGTTTTTCTCTGTAATTGTTTCGAGATAAGGAGTTGCTTGGTTATGAAGTAGGGATTTTCTCACATTGCCACAAACCTTACATTCGAGCACAAGGGCATATAGGCAAGCTGGTAAGTCACTCTAATGCATTCACTGCGTAGATATGGTATTAGCTTGTGTCTCGCATTTAGGCTCACTCATCTGTCAATCAACCAATCAATCAAAGATTTGAGGAGTGTGTCAAATCACCTGTGAGGGTTTCAAGGTGCTGAAGAGTGTAAGCTGCGGTGTTGTGAATCGTTCATTCAAACAGCCAGGTCTTGAGTCCCCTCCTGAATTCATAGAGCGATGAGGTGGCCCTAAGGTGCAGAGGGAGGCCGGTCCAAACCTTGCAGAAGTAGGTGGGTCACAGGTGTCGGTCAGTGGAAGGTCATGAGTTGGTTGATGTATGCTGGTCCTTCATCATGCATTGCCTTCAATGCACGGGTCAACATCTTGAACTGTCATCTGTTCTGAATTCGGATCCAGTGTAGATTCTTAAGGTGTAGTGTGATGTAGTTCAGTTTGTGGAGTTCGAGGATGAGTCTTCCCACTGTATTCTGTATTGTCTGTAGTCTCTTCAAGAGACGTGCAGTGATTCTTACGTAGAGTGTGTTCCCACAGTCCAGTCTGCTGGTGTTGAGGACTGGCGTAAAGATCCTTCTGGTGTTGACAGTGAGCCATCTGATGATCTTGCAGAGCATGCGAAGGTGTAGAAGTAGGCGGATGAGACTGTGTTAACTTGATTCTTCATGGAGAGCTTGCTGTCCAGTATGAGGCCGACGTTGCAGGTGTGGTCTGTCGGAGCGGGGGTGGGCCGAGCACAGCGGGCCATAAAGCGTTGTTCTATGGTGAGGTGTTGTTGCCGAAGATGAGAACTTCTGTCTTGTCCGTGTTAAGCTTGAGACAGTTGTCCTTCATCCATTTGATGACATTCATCATGCAACTGTGGAAGTTGGCTCTGGTGGTATCGGGTCTTCTGACAGCAAGAGGATGAGTTAGGTGTTGTTGACATAGGAAATGATGTTGAGTCTGTGCGATCTGACGGTGTTGACCAGGGGGGTCATGTACATGCTTAAGAGGGTGGGGCTGTGGGACGATCCTTAGGGGATGCCACAGATGATCTTCTTGGGTTCTGAGGTGTACGATGTGAGACGTATTCTCTGGGTTTTTCTGGTGAGGTATGAGGTGATCCTATTAAGGGCGTTTCCCTGGATTTGATGTGGTGAAGTCTGTTGATCAGGATGTGATGAGAGATTGTGCTGGGGTTTGCTGACATGTCCAGGAGGATGAGGGCTGACTTTTCGCTGCAGTAAAGGAGGGTCCTGATGTTGTTGTGGCTGCGCTCAGGGCTGTTTCAGTGCAGTGGTTAGCATGGAATCTGGATTTTCATGGAGTTGCTAGTTGATGGCCTTCTTGAGAACCTTCGAAGGGAAGCAGGGAGATAAGCTGGTAATTCTTCCGGTCTGTTGGGTCGGTAGGAGGTTTCTTCAAGAGGGGACTCACTTCAGCACATTTGCATTCCTCAGGGAAGGAGGCCATGGTGATGGAGGTGTTCAGAACTTTCTTGAGTTTGTCGCCAATCATCTTGCTTCTGAGGTTGAAGATGTGGTGGGGACATGGGTCTGTGGGTGCTCCAGAGTGCATGGAGTTCATGATGGAGATTGTGTTTTGAGCTGTGAGTGGGTCCCAATGGGTGAGAAGGTGTTCGGGTTAAGTGTTCGAGGGTGTGAGCTGGTTGATGCTGTCGGTGGCTGGGGGATTGGAGTCTGAAGTTTTTGTAGATGACCGAAATCTTATAGTGGAAGAAGTCCGCTAGGGTGTCCCATAGTTCTTGGGAGGGGGTGATGTCATTCTTTGTGGCTTCTGGGCTGTAGAACTCCTTCAGGAGTGTGAAGAGCTCCTTGCTGTGGTTTATGCTAGCTTCTATGCAGACTGCTAGGTCGTTATTCTTTGTTTCTTTCAGGAGGCGGTGGTACTGGTTGAGGGCCATTTTGAAGGTGGTGTGGTCTTCTATCTCTTTGTTGGTGCACCATTTCCTCAACAGTTGCTAGCATTTGCATTTGGTGGCTTTCAGCTCTGTGGTGAACCAGCCGGCTCTTCTTTTGGCTTTGGGTGGCTAGGAGGGGCGATTGTGTCAGTGCATTCTGTGATCCATTTGGGCAAAATCTTTGCGGCCTGTTCTGGGTTGGATGTGGTGTGTGCATGTGGGAGTTTTACAGTGTTGTTCCATTTGTCTTTGATATCTTTTTCCAGTTTCTGTGTGTGGAGATGGGGGCAGGGAGCCTGAGCTGGTAGGTCCTGATGTGGTGAAGTGGATGCTGTAGTGGTCAGTTCCGGTGAGCTGTGAGACTTGGTTGTACTTAACACTGTTCCTGGACATGAAGATGGGGTTCAGCATGTGTCCTAACATGTGGGTAGGATTGGTGACAAGTTGTTTGAGGCCGATGTTGCTCATGCATTCCGGTAGATATGTTGTGTTGGTGTCCGTTGGGTCACTGAGGTGGATGTTAAGATTTCCAGGGAATATGTGGTGCTCTGATTCACTGGTGAGCAGGGTGATGAGGTCTAGGATCGGCTGCAAAAGCTGGGACATGGTCCTGATTGTCTGTAGGTGAGGGTAACTCTGATGGTGCTGTTAATCTTTCTAAGGTCAATAACATAAGTACCATTGAGTTTGAGAATTACAAATATAATTAACTTCTAGAGACCCAGTGCAGTATAATGTGCTTGTGCTGTACAGTTATAATATGTAGCTTGATAGTTTCAGGGACTCTTCTACACTTGTGCAGAAAGTTCTGTTTAGCAATGATGATCAATAGCATTGTCCCATGGGTATTAAGAGGTGGGTGAATGCATTTAAAGAGTGAGGTCTATGGCCACTGCACAGATAAAATTCCTATCCTAATCTGCCAGAGCTAACAAGATTCTGGATGAAATGATCTGAAAATGAATTCATTTCGACAGTGGCTCTGAAGTTCAGAACACTCTTTCTTACTAAAATGAGTTGAGGCAAGACCGTTCAAAGCTTGGGACACTTGATAGCACACTGGGGACGAAGCTGGCATTCATGCTTTTACAGTTATCAAAGTGGTTTAAAGGCATAAAACAATGTCCTCGTTGAAAGGTGTGTTTCCTTTATTTAAGAAAAGATCTAAAAGATTTTAGATTTTGGTAAGATCTCACGTTCCAAAGTGTAAAAGGCTGTTCTAAGTTATAACAATACAAGTATGACTGAGGCATTGTGGTCTACCAACTGTATCAGATTACCCCAAACCAAAAGGGTAGTTGATGCTGTTCCAAGCTTTAGTCTAAAAGCACTTTATTGGCCTAAAGATAGTATTGATCGAGGAAGGTCCATAATTCACATACCATCATATTTTCTGGCATTTTTGCTATCACTGTGAGATTGTCAGCTAGAAGGCAATGATAGTCAGAGGCCTTTTATAGGACTGAGTAGAAAAAAGTGCTTCGCAAATGAGTTACTATTTGTTAACGATTGAACGCCATTGGATTGCAACCCCTCCCTTTCATCCCTTCCTGCAGAAATGTTACCCATGCTTCTGCTTCTCAATATGCATGTATATGCTCACCGAAGTGCACTGACATATTACCTCGGGGACTCCCCTTTTTCCGGCCAGCAGCACAAGTTGCAATATAAAGGGTATGTTTCTGACTGCCGTGCTGGCGGGCGCATTGTAATTTGGTGGGTGGGACCCCTGACTCATTCCCGCTACGATGTCAATCCAGCATCGTGATGAGGGCCTAAATAATACTATTTAGTCAAAATCTCTTTGAAAATACCCCAACCCACATTGGCCTATGACTACTGTTTTGGCAGCAATTTCCTGACTATTGTTTTGGTGACAATTTCCAAGTAGGTAGAAATACTAATAGGATGTATTGGTCTCCGGATTCAAGATCAAGACTTTGATGTGAAATGACAAAACATTCCACTTCTCGTTACACAAACAGTAACCTTAACACAATACAATCCCTTGATATATGTTTAGCAAATATTGTGGAATTAAAAACAAATTCAAGGTCTACCATGCACAACCTAAAGAATAGATCTGATAGTTAAAAGAGGTGCAGGAAACAGATGGAAATATGAGGTTTAGAATTGAACTAAATATGCTGATTAGAACCCAATATAAAAAATACACAATAGGAAATAGGACTGAAAACGCCCAGAAATCATTTCAGAAAGTTCAGTACAGAAGTATGAGAGCAGGATGCCTTAAATATGGCATAGAAATAGCGAAGCATATTGGAAGGTTATATCTAACATAAATAATAACCAAATTAAAAAATCCTCCATTCCAAAATACAATGGATTGCTAATCTCAAAGAATTATGCACCTCAAAAGGATAGCAGAAAATGGCCTTACAATTGATTCCAGAAAATCAGCCCTTTTCATTTAATAGTGCTCTCCACAATAAAATAAAAACAATTAGGAAAGCCATATTGGGAGATTATGGGAATCAGAATTGATTTCTATGTGTTTATGGATGACTGAATAGGGTATTTGTGTATTGCAAACCTAGACAAACAGCAAAGCACTGTACAGGGTCAAAGGCAAGAATACAGTCAACAAGTGATTTTAGAGCGAGACGGTTCATGAATGGTGACTGCATCATGAGGTAGTGTTCTTTAGAGGTGAATTATCAACTCCTTCCTGAACTGAAGCAGGGTTGGGAGGGTCCTGATGGAATATTGGGATGTAGTTCCAGATCTTGGATGTATAAAAGGAAAAAGTCTGTTACCTGCTATGGGGATGTTGGTTGATTTTATAGCAGCTAGAATCTGCTTGCTAGAATTGGTTCACCTAAAGTGCAAGGATGGAGAGTGTTGCTTTGGAAATAATGGAAAGAATAACGTATGCACAGTTCATATGAATTAGCAGTCACTCTACTGATCTCACATACAGCATGCTTTTGTGTGAAGAAGGAAGAGATACAATAATGTAATTCCTTTATTGCAATGATGTGGTGGTGTGCTGATGGGATTGGTGATGTTTGGAAGATTTGTTTGACTGCAATCTGGTGGTCAAAAACCATATACATTACTTGTGTTGTAAATTCAGAATAGCTTGATGATAGTGCTTCGCGTGCAAGCTGCAGGTGTCTAGTGATATATAAAGGGTGTTTTATCAACATTAAGCTATCTCAGACTGGTAAGAGCTTCAGGTATTCAATGTTCCATTGAGCATGGTATATTCTGTTTTTTAGAAGACAAAGATATTGATGGCTGTAATCAGAAATAGATTTTGCACTTTTTTTAAATCTCATTAATTATGTTACTTTATAAGACCCATTACTCCCATAGGTAAAACTGTAGAAAGGCGGAAAGCTGCGTGAGGAGTCAGGCCCTGATGAAAAGACAATCAGTTGGGGTAGAGAGCAACCTCTTTTTTTATTTTGAAGAAACATCATTATACTGTTTCATATCATATTCAAAGCCATTCAACCCGGAGCTCTAATAGATTAAAAGGGCCAGGATTTCACAATTGTACATTTCCAAACAAATCTTGCATGCTAAAAATAATAACCTTCTAAATCACTCTTCCTCCACCTGGCCCTTGGATTTCAAACTGAACCCTTCCCTTCCTATTCTGGTTACATTGAAAAAATGAGTTAACATCTTCTTCCTCCATGTGATCAGTGTTTTTTACTTTACTTGTAAGCCCCAGTCCCAAGTGCGTTCTTACAAAAATGCTATCCAGTCAAGTCTTTCTTTTTTAAACAACCATTAAGATCTGTCTGTGGTTGACCTCCTGTAATGTATCATTACAATATCAAGAATCGCAAATGTGCCTTCCTTTTTCAAAATAATTTGGCAATGGACACTTCAAATGTTAACATCTAATGTTACTTTCATGCCTCAGTGCTGCTTAATGTGAATATATACATTTTCAGTCCTACAAAAGCCTGCATAGACATTATGCCCTTTATCACACAAGGTGCACTGTTTCAGTTTAAACAGTTGTGCTGTGTGCTGGTGATTTATAGTGTTTCACATTAAGGACTATTAGAGTTAATGGAAAAAAAACTTTGCACCTTATTTTGAGTTAGGCAGATAGGTTCTCCATCAAAAACGTGGCAGACATCTTGTCCGCCTTATTACAAGTGCATTATATAATAATGCACTTTTAATAAAGCGGACGGAATATCTGTCAAGTTTTCACAAAGTACAGATCTGCCAAACTATAAATCAGGCCCTTTATCTCAGGAGTACCAATGTGTAATAGTATTTAAATCTCTAGACATAACATTTCCTCAGACATGAAATTACAAATCTAAGAATTAATTTTAATTTCAATTCATTACATTTGTAAAATACAATTGTAGGAAATTGGCCTGCACAAGCAATAGCTCCACAATTCTCCTTACTGGGAACCAAGATCCCCGTTGTAGTGCTTGACTCTGTCAGGGTAGCAAGGTGGAGCAGTACATGGCCCTCTCAGGGGAGATGACGTGGGCTAGTAATCACCATTAACTGGCACACATTAAAAACACCCAATAAATGATTGCCCAGTCAGCGTTTTCTTTAGAAAAAGGAAAAGTACATTTGTTACATGCACACTACTAAATAAACATTAATCAAAAAATATATACTTTGGCAAATGGAAAATACCGCAGATGGCATTGCATAGTCCCAACATATAAATTACGTCTTTTGGATTAGCCAAAGGTTCAAAATCAACAAACCACATGTTAAAGACATCACTTGATACATAAATGCAATCATTAACAATAATAATCATGGTTAAGTGCTTTTATTGGGGATCACATTTTGATTACATTACATTCAACCATAGACTTAGCCCGCACAATATGTACCTTTTAAAAAATATTTCCAGGTTACCATAAATGCAGCCATTGAATAAGTCCATGGAGGGCACTGCAATCCCAATGGCAGAGCAAAAGTTACAGCCTTGGGAGTCCCTTAAAATATTCAGGAAAACTCCAGAGGGTCGTGGATTTTTTGATCCTGTACACATAGAGACAGCACTTAAAAAAAAAAAAGTATTCTTTGGTGTTGCCCGTGCCATCGTGGGGCCACCACAAGAGGATAACATATGTAAACAAAAAAGCCCCACAGGGCATTATGGGGCGCTCCACCCGGAGCAGTGAATACTTCAACAGTGGCTCTCCCGGTTTACTAGGAGAGCTGTAAAGCTTTCTTTTTGTGTTTTCTTTTTTGTTGTTTGTGGGTGCACAGTTCCACCTGGGCACCCCTATGCCTTCTATCATTGATTGCTCCTCTCTTCCTGCCCGCTCCCGCAGGCAGGGTGCAGCATTCAGCGGTGGCCGCCCCACATTCCCACAGGCCTGGCACAGGGAGTGGATGTGAGGCCACCACGATTGGGGGTCGTGCAACGGGTTTCCCCCTTCCTCCTGCGTTTCTGGGGCCATGGTGGGGGTCTCAGATCCCTATCAATGTAAACAGCCTGGGGGATGGGGTCCCTGGGTTAGTAGAGAGTCCGGGGAGGGGGCCCCATGCACTCCCCCTCCCTTAGAAAAAGTAATTCAAAAATCCTGCACTTATCCCCAGGCCTTGTCCTTTCCCGGAGGTAAGTTCAGAAAAGCAGGGGAGCACCACGCTCCGTTTTGCTTCTCTAGAGATCAAAGGTCACCAGTCTTAAAAGTGCCAAATTAGGCCCAGTTGGGCAGATTGTGATGTTTGTGGGCTAATTTTACTCCTGGTGGTGAGCACTAGCCACCAAGGGCAGTTGCAGCAGACCTGCAAAATGGTGTCATCCTCAGAGAAATGGTTCTCTTGGCTCCCTGTACCAACTTTCCTCCTGGTCTTTGTCTCTGGGCAATAACACATTTAGCTCTAATTCCAATTGTTCAAGAGCATACTTAAAATTTCTAATAAACAAAGTCTTTTCTCTGTTCAGGTCAAATATCTCCTTACGTATAAAGTGACTTAGTGAGGAAACATCACTTCTCATGAGGCAAGAAGCCCATTGTACCACTCCCACCAAGCCTTGTACAAAAGAACTTTGAATCAAAAATTCTAGTCTTAGAGCATCAGCCGTCGCTAAAGTATTATATGAGGATAATCGTCGGTGGGAGGGATCTTGGCCTGGTATACAGCAAGAAGCTGAGAAACATGTCTCCTACCTACACCATTAACCCCTTCTGTGCTGAGGACGTAACGGTTACATCCTCAGCTGTGGTGCTGGTGCGCCGAGGACATAACCATTACATACTCTGCAGATATCCCTCTGCAGTAAACAGCAGAGGGATTTCCTTTTTTATTTTTGGTCTCAGGAGCTGGGAAAGAGCTTCCCCAGCCTTCTGAGGCATTTTTTCCCTACTGCAATGACGATCGTCACGCTTGGCGTGCTGACATCATTACATTGAAAGTGAAACTGAAATGAGCCGCCTATTGGGGAATCCATGCAAGACACACCTCCCTAGACTCACCCAGATGTCTAGTTTTTGGAAATATCTGGGTTTGGTAGGTTTCCCTAGAAGGCCACTGAGCCCAGGAAGAAAATAGCAGGTGCACCCCTTTCAAAACCTGGTCGTTTTGTGATAGATCATTTTGATCTCTCCACCATACGTTTTGGGCCCTTCACTGTCACAGGTACTAGGCCTACCCAAACAAGTGAGGTACCATTTTTATCAGGAGACTTGAAGGAATGCTGAGTGGGTGGAAGTTTGTGGCTCCCCACAGATTCAAGAACTTTCCTTTACAGAAATGTGAGGAAAATGTTTTTTGTAAGTTTTAGGTTTGCAAGGGATTCTAGGTAACAGAACCTGGGGAGAGCCACACAAATGACCCCATCCTGGGTTCCCCTGGGTGTCTAGCTTTTACAAATATACAGGTTTTCTAGGTTTCCTTTGGTGCTGTTTGAGCTGGGGCCCAAAATCCACAGTTAGGCACGATGCTAAAAAGGGCGAGTTTCTGTAGAGAAATATGATGTGTCCATGTTACATTTTGGGCCGCTTCCTGTTACGGGCACTAGGTCTACCCTCACAAGTGAGGTGCCATTTTGATCGGGAGACTTGGGGGAATGCTGAGCATGTAGACGTTTGTCACTTCCTATGGGTTCGAGAACCTTCCATCACAGAAATGTTAGGAATTTTTTGGGTGGTCAAAGTTTGAGGTTTGCAAGGACTTTGGGTAACAGAACCTGGTAAGAGTCACACAAGTCACCATATCCTTGATTCCCCTGGTTGCTCGTTGTCAAAAATGTACAGTTTTGCTAGGCTACCCTGGGTGCCAGCTGAGCTAGGAGCCAAAATCTATAGATAGGCACATTGCAAAAAAGGGCCAGTTTTCAGTGGAAAAATGTGATGTGTCCAAGTTGCATTTTGGGCTGTTTCCTGTCACAGGCATTAGGCCTACCCACACAAGGGAGGTACCATTTAGACGTGGGGAAATGCTGGGTGGGTGGAAGTTTGTGACTCTCCACAAATTTCCAGAACTTTCCATCACAGACATGAGGGAGATGTTTTTTTATTTTTGCAAATTGTGAGATTTGCAAGGGATCCTTGGTCACATAAGCTGGTGAGAGCTACACATGTCACCCCATCCAGAATTCCCCTGCATGTCTAATTCTCAAAAATGTACAGGTTCACTAGGTTTCTCTAGATGCCGACTGAGCCAAGGCTCAAAATCCAGAGTTAGGCATATTGCCAAAAAAGGGTCAGTTTTCAGTAGGAAAATATGTTGTGTCCATGTTGCGTTTTGACTCGTTCCCTGTCAAGGGAACTAGGCCTACCCACAAAAGTGAGGCACTGTTTTTATTGTGAGACTGTTATTACCAGTTGGTGTTCTATGCCTTTCAAATGTAAGACAGTGTGCAAAACAAAAGACATTTTGAGAAATGCCCTCTGATTCACATGCTAGCATGGGTACCCACACATCCAGGGATGTGCAAATAACCACTGCTTCTAAACTCCATATCATGTTCCCATTTTAGAAATACTTAGGTGATCTTGATACCTATTTTTCACTCTTTATATTTTGCCAAATGAATTGCTGTACACCCGGTACATTATGAAAAACCATTGCAAGGTGAAGCTCAGTTATTGGCTCCAGGTACCTCGGGTTCTTGGTGAACCTACAAGCCCTATGCATCCTGCAACCATAAGGGTCCAGCAGACGTGACGGTATATTGTTTTAAAATATCTGTCATAATTAGAATAAGTTATAGGTGAAAATGTATGCACAAACGGCTGTTTTATTTCAACTAAATTTCATTATTTTATCATTTCAATTGTAACTTTCTATAGGAAAACCTTGAAGGATCTACACAAGTGATCCCTTGCTGAATTTAGAATTGTATCTACTTTTTATTTATTTTTAGCTTTCTAGGATCCATTAATGGTTTCACACCCATTTCTACCACTAACTGGAAGGAGGTTAAAGCACAAAAAATAGGAAAATCAGGCTAAGTCCCAGTAAAATGCCAAAACTGTGAAGAAAATGTTGGTTTTCAGGGCAAAGTCTGCCTGTTCCTGGAAGATGTGAACATGGTGATTTTAGCACCACAAACTCTTCGTTCATACCATTTGTAGGGAAAAAAACTGCCCCTTTCTTCTGCAGCACTTTTTTCCATTTTTTCCCCAAAACCCCCTTAGGTCCCATTAGAATCCTTAGCATGTTCTAAAAAAAGACATACATTTGGCGTGGATACCTTATGTGGACAAAACGTTATGGGGACCTAAGAGCGAACTACCCCAAATAACCAAAAAAGGGTATGGCACGAGGGGCGGCGGTGAAAGGGTTAAAGAATGCACCTAGTCCCTTGGCCTGTGACTGCACCTTACCCATATTGTTTGAGATGTGATCTAAATCACTAAGGGAGCTAGACATAATTTTTCCTAGGAAGTGATATGATCTAAAGCTCTCCAGGTTTTGAGAGCCCAACTACCATGAAGAATTAAAGTTTTTGCACGCTTTCTTCCCCATTATGCATAAGAGATGACTTTTTCATGAGTTAATCTTCATATAATGCAGGTCTGAATATTGTTGAAGTGCCACCAAGGGGCTATTTAGGCCTTGTGGGGTAATATCAAGAATTACAATATCATCAGCCGCGGCCCGAGGAGGGAGTTCCGTGGGGCGGAAAGGCAGGGCGGGGGGGTACTAAAAACCGGAATATGGATAATTGGAGGTAAGTAAACAATTAAATAAATAACACGAATTTCTTAGCACGCGCTGTATTGCATTTTGCGATGCAGCGCGCGCTACAAAATTCGTCTGTTCTAACTAAGTAAAGAATCTACAACTTTCAAATCAGTTAAAAGATGGACGGTAGAGTAGGAAGCAATAAAGAATTCAATGATAGTTAAGTTATCAGCAGTTAGCTGTTTTAAGGGCATCAAATGATACTCAGAAATTGCAGGTTTCATGGTGACATAGTGCCCATTGGGGATTATATTTTCCCCAAGGCCAGGGATTACATCAATACCTCTACATTGGAGAAAATCACTATCTTGGCAAATCAGATTTAGAACAGTTTTGGAATGGAAATGAACCCTTGTTTTCAGAGCTGCAGGAGAATGCATTAAGGAAACAAGAGAGATGCCAATGTAATGTCAATCTCTGCAAAACAGTTTAATAGAAAAGAACGGTTCATAATTAAAAAAGAATCAAATAAGGTTATAAATTCTAACCTAAAAGTGTCTGCAGGGACATAGGAAAGTGGGAGGATGTTTCCACTCGATCGTATGAAGTTTGTGATTACCTTTCGCATGACACAAAAAGGTTCAGCCCTGGAGTGTCTGCAGGGACATAGGAGAGTGGGAGGATGTTTCCACCCGGTCGTATGAAGTTTGTGATTACCTTTAGCATGACACAAAAAGGTTCAGCCCTGGGGTTTAGGTCCATAGACACCTGTTCAGTGGAATCTAGTTCAGCTCTTAGTAATTCCGTCTCTCTATTAGCCAGAGGATTTATTATGGAGCAATAATCAATGTTTACATCTCAGCCCCTCTTTGTGCCTGTGATGCTCATGCTACAATGGTAATTAGCTGAAATCTCCCCTGAGGCCTTAGGTGTGGAGGCTTAGTTGTCACTTGATTCTTGAAAGTAACGTTTTCTTGCGTTTTTCTTAGATTCCTTGGTTGTTCTTTATTTTGTTGGCTCTGTTTCTTTACTTTGGTTTTACCTTTGAATTGCACAGGTTCCACAGGGGCAGCCGAGCTTGTTGTAGTCTGGTCATGAGGTCTTAAAATAAGAAAAGCCTCAAATTGGGACCAGAGGCCATCACTGATGAACTAGGAGGTGCAAGACTAGGGGAACTCAGGTCATAAAGATTTTTTAGGTCTCGCCTAGGCAGTGCTTGCGCTGTCTCTTCAAGACATATATTCAGAATGTGGGCTTTAAGCTCCGTCCATTTTTCCACCCATGTATTTTATTGGCTCGTCTTACTTTCTTTTTTAAATGTTTTTGTTCCATTGGTTAACTTCTTTAGTAGTCCCTCCTCAGTACCTCCTTTTCTTCAGTTGTAACCTCCCATGAGGACTGCCCCTGTTACATGTGTTGTTACTTAGTATGTGTTATTTATAGTTAGCAAGCACTACTTTGTTAATGACTTTCTCCAAGCTAGTGTTGAAAGACATTCCCTACCCTCCAGGCTCCATGGCCAGCGTGTACGCGGTATTTTTTAAGAAGCACGGTATGCTGCTCTTTGGCTTTAACAATGGCGACCATGCACCTTTCTTTTGTTATGTGCGGCTCGCCCAACTGTATTTTTTAATATTATATTTTTTTCAAACAAGCGCAGCACCCCAAGCTTAATCATAAAATAATAGCAGCTATGCGTCTTTCTTTTCCTTGGTGCAGTAGCTCGCCCAACATTTTGCATATGTTTCACAGAGGCGCTCTTTCTCAGGGCCCAGGATCACACTGTGTGATGGACATCCAGCAGCCCACTTCGGCCATTCTAGAAATCAAGCAGATATAATGGCGGCCGCGCACCTTTGTTTTACTTTGTGCGGCTTGCTCAACTGTATTTTTTCATATTTTATGTTTTTAAAACAAGCGCAGCATGCTGCGCTTGATCTTGGTGCGTGCCTTTTTTTCTTCGGTGTGGCATCTCGCACAACTCTTTACACAGAGACATATTGCTTCGCTGCTTGCTGAACTCAGTGGGTCTGTTGGCCTCGCCTTGACTGTGGTTTTTGTACATGGGGTTAGGTGTCTTTAAGGGGAAATGTTTTGCTCTTCTTTTGCTGTGTACAAGAGAGATCAATCTAACTGTAAACCAGTGTCACACGGTTTCATTACTGAGGTTGTGAACCAATAGGACAGACGTCTCCAAGCCGACTCGCAAAAACATAATACCAGTATTGTTGCCACTTTCAATAGTATTTATGAAGCAAGGGCAAGGGATTTCGAATCTCTTCAGTTCCTGGATATTCTCCTCTCCGAAGGCTGGAAGATGGCTAACTTAAACTGCGAAGTCATTGACTTTCGGCGCTGCCTGTTTTGTTTTTCACAGTAGTGGGGAAACATATTTAGCAGGACAGATCTGGGAGTTCAGTGCTCACTGCAAATGCAGCCTACGTTTAATGTAAAAATGACTCTTTTTTTTCGAATCTTTTTTGCTAGAAGCATGACACTGCCTTTTAAATACCTTTTTTTTTAGCTTTAAGAAAGGATTTTAATTATGATAGAAAGATACAATGTAAATATATACAAGATAAAATCCATATATATAAAAATTATTAGATCAGTATATAATTAATAAAGATAAATAGAGAAAAAAACAACTGACAATCATAATTATTCGACTTATCCATAACCACTGTATAATAATATTTGATTAGCAGAGAGTAAGAAGAAATAGAAAGTCAATTGCTAAATACAATAAATGTAATACACAAAGCAATTAATGGAAGTTTAGGCACTTCTTCAATACTGGGATTATGAAAACATGTTTTATTTGCAGACATATTTTAGGAGATCTCGTTTGATAGCGAAGGACACTGGAGTAACAAATGCTCTATCTAGTCTGTGGTAGTAACAGACACCATACCACCAGTCTTGGAAAGACACCTTAGTACAATCCTTCCATGACTTGGTAATCTGTTAAAAAGAGACTGCAAGAAGTAAATCAATTATGTGAAAGTAACTGGAGTGAAAAGACCAATCTACGGAAACACTACCTAGGAACACATTAATAAAATGAAAACGGATTTGTGTGTGAAAAATAATATTGATTTGTTGCCAGACCTCCAAGCAAAAATTATAGGTGTGGGAACATTCAAATAGCATATGTTTTAAATCTGCTAAAATAGCATTTCATGTTCAACAGGAAGGGGAAAGAGGAGCGTTTATTCTATTTAAGGAAAGAGGAGTATATAAAAGCCTATTATAGATGAAAAATAATGACTGAATAGTATTAGCTGCGCCGGATGTTTTCCGTATTTTAGTCAAAGTTTTATTCTAAACAGAAACGGAGGTCTGAAAGTCAAATTCCCAAGAAAGTTCTACCTCTGTTTTAGTCCGAGTATCTGGAGGAGAGGCTATCTGTTTATATAATTGAGAAGCAAAGGGAGAACTAATTAAACTATAGTAGGACTGGAAGATACAGAAATAGGAACAGATGAGCGTTGATCATAAGCTGAACGAATCAGTGAAATTAAAGATCAATATTGAGATTCATAAGAGGATAGGGAGAAGCGTACTTGAGCAGAACAATAAGAGATACATATATCATTATGAAAGAGTTGATAAATCGAGTGAATTCCTTTAACATGCCATTCCTTCCAGAATATAAATTTGTTATTGATCTTAAGATATTTATTATACCATATTGAGGATTGCAAAAATTTCTCTTTAGGATCTTGATAATGGCTGAATAAATAATTTTTTTATAGTTCTCCATAATGATAAGTTGAAAATACCATCCTCTTGAAGTAAAAAAGAAGATTGTTTGAGGGAAAATGCTGTATGATAGGAATGAAAATCTTGAAAATGTAATATCCCTAATTATTTTGGTTTTTAAGCATATAAAGGGACATATGAGCTTTCTTAAGATTGCAGAGGAATTTATATAAAATAGAATAAAGTAATTTGTATTGAGAGTTAGGAATATTTATAGGCATTTTAGAAATAGAAAAAAGTGATATAGTTACCAGCATCATCTTTATAGTGTCTAGACCACCCCACCTAGATAAAAATAGAGGATTCCATTGGGACTTAAGGGATGTCAATGTCATGTAATTCCTTGAAATTAAGAGAAACTGTCTCCATAATAGAGGAATTAAACCATAAACCAAGATATTTGATTTTATCCGAATTTCAACACAAATTAGAACAAATAAAATCAGCATGAAAACATAATATGTTTAATGTAAGAATTTCACAGTTATCCAGATTTAATATATCACCTGAAAAAGAGGCAAAGAGATTCACCTTTGATAAAAAGGCTGGTAACGAAGTTTGTGGATGTGACATAAAAAGTAGAATATCATCGGCATATGCAGAACGTTTTAACTGTTTATCACCATAATGAAAAACTTTAATTTGGGAGTGCAGATAAATCTTAATCAAAAACGGTTTGAGGGCAAGAAGAAAAAGAAGAGGAGAGAGGGGGCACCTTGTTGAACCCCTCGATATATGGAAAAAGATGGAGAGAAAAGACTGTTAACTAAAGTAGTGGCTGTAGGAGATGAATACAACAAAGAGACATAATTATTAAAAGTAGGGCCAAAGACAAACCAGAATAAAGTAGAAATAATAAAAGGCCAGCTGACTCTATCAAACACCTTTTCTGCGTCTAAAGAGATAGCTGCTAAAGAATGCTTATAAGATTTAGATTTGTTAAGTACATTAAAAAATAATCGAGTATTATCAGACATTTCTTCCTTTAATAAAATCACATTGTTCGTGACAAATCAATTGAAGTAATAAGGACTCTAAACGAAGAGCTAAAGTTTTATCAAATAACTTATAGTCTACATTAATTAGGGAAATGAGCCTATAATTTTTGCATAATGTATGATCTTTATTGTCTTTGGGAAGAAGACATATTAAAGCATCCTGAAAAGAAACATTAGAGTTGTGAGAAGAAATAAAAATGAGAAAGTCATTTGGGAAGATGACGTTTAGAGAAATGAGGAATAAATTCTATGGTAAATCCAGCAGGACCTGGTGCCTTACCTCTTTCAATAGTATGAATAGCATTTCAGATGTCTTGAATTTGAATATCATCATCTCATGTTGAAAAATCTAAGTTAATATGAAAAGGAGGAGTAATAGAAGATAAATAATTAAGAATATCTTCTTGAAGTGTGGGAGACTCCATATTATAAAAATTCTGAAAGAACTGTGTACATTTTTTTAACATTTCTTCATTCTTATAAACCATACTATTAGTGGAGGTGAGAATAGATTAAATATTAGTGCATTCTTTTTTAACTTTGAGATAATTTGCTAAAAGCTTTCAAGCCTTGTTCTGACCACCATAGTATTTGGCAAAGGATTTAAGCAACAATGAGTTGGCATTTTCTGTTTATAATTTCTTAAAATTGAATTTGGATTTGATAAGTTCCTCTAAACAAGTTTTGGAATTGTTGTGGAGATATGATTTTTCTAGTTGTTTAATATGAGCTGTAAATGATTTTAATTGATCGAACGATGCTTTCTTTTTACGAGATACAAAAGAGATGATGAAATCTCTAGAGGCAGCTTTAAAAGTGTCCCATATAATCTGAAAAGAGATGGTCGGGTTCTCATTTTCAAGAAAAAAGATCTTAGCAAAAGACTTAAATCTTTGAGTAAACTTGGGGTCTAATAAAAGGGAATTATTAAATCTCCACTTTTTAGCACCTCGAGTAGGTGGAAAAAGATCAAAGTCCAAAATGACTGGTGCGTGATTCGAAATTAGTATGGATCCTATACTTGAATTAGTAATGTGTTTTGTAAGTAATTTTGAAAGGAACTGATAATCGAGTCGAGCTTGGGAAAGATGTACAGGGGAGAACAACGTGTATTATAAAAGTGTGGGATTACATCGTCTTCAAGCATCCACTAAAGATCTTTGTTGAATAGCAGATGTAAATTGAAAGTGCATGCAGGAAGGAAAGAATTTAGATTTAAAATTTCGGTCAATTATGGGACCGAAAACCATCTTGCAATCCCTATCAACTACTAAATAATCATCCTTGTATGACATTAATATAGACACGATGTCAGGCCAAAAAGTGTTGTCTGGGGAAGTGGGTGCATAAATGTTAAAAATTGTCATGGGTATTTTATTGATCAACAAAGAAATAGAAACCCATCTGCCCATCATATCAGTATCTTGTGTGATCACTAGTATATATAAACACTTATGGCATAAAATGGCTGCACCATTACGTTTTCCAGTGTCAGGAGAAGCAAAGACATGGTCAACCCATTGCCGTTTAAATTTAGAAATTTCATCGTCTAGAATATTGATTTCTTGCAGTAAGGCAATATCACATTTTAAATGATAAATATGTGTTAATACTCTCCATCGTTTTATAGGAGAGCCTAAACCCTTAACATTCCATGAAATAAGTCTTATAGCTATCTATAATGCAATAACAAAAATATATCTTTGAGATAAAAAACAACAGTGTTTAAAACATATAAAATTTTTGAAATGCAATGAGAACTGTTGAAAAACCATTCGCAATAAACCAGCAAAATTAAGTAGCATATAAAAAGCGACATACGGTTTTGAGGGTAGAAAAAATAAATAGCCAATATAAAGATAAACACTAAGAGAAAAGTGTGTAAAAGATACGAAAGAAAAGAAAAATATACAGTACTGAATATGGATTGTCAAAAAAGAGAAAGAAAAGAGAGAGAAAGAAAAATAGAAAAGTGAACAAAGACTGAAAAAACAAGAACCGTACAATTAAAGAATAAATTAACATACCGAAAAAGACATGGACGAAATGAGGGTGGTGACATCACATAAGGAAGGTGACACAACCGACCAAAAAGCCTACGGTGGTTTGGAAGGGAGGGACATACCAGCCAAACAATTTTAAAAGTAGAGTGAACAAATACTAGAACCGCACCTCGTAAAAGAGACAACATGGAAAATGAGTAACAGTTTCTGACCACAATCACAATAAGCAGTTGTAACAAACCACGAGGTAACAAACCTTGATAACAAGTTACAACATGATCAAACATTTGAAAGGCTTGTAATATCACTATCGTCTCCATTGCAAATGTCCAAAATTTGTTGTAACAAAGCAGGATCCACAAAAATCGTAGTTTTATTTTTTATAAGTTACTTTAAACAAACAGGGATGAAAGAGACCAAAGCGGGCATTGATATTGCGAAGTGCAAGTCTCATGTCCAAAGTTTTCTTCCTCATATCTGCTGTTTCTTTAGCATAATCTTGGGAGATGAAAAGAGTAGACCACTGCCAAGAAACTCGACCCTTGAGTTTGACTTTTTGAATAACTTTCAATAAGTCAGTAAATTCCAGAAAGTAGATGATAACACCTCTTGGTTCGGTAGATGAAGTCGAATCATGGGAATCACAACCCAGGCGATGAGCTCTTTGAATATTTAGAACTGGACTTTCTGGGAGGTAAAGAATTTTTGGAGAAAGACTTAAAAAATTAGATAGGATCCGGACCTTCCAAACCGTCTGCCAAACTAAATTGTTACACCTGTTACGATTTTCAAGATTTTCCACCTGTTTTTTTAGATGAGCAATTTCCAATTGCATAGAGGGAACCTTGATCACCACGGCTTGAAAAGAGTCTACACGTTGTTCCATTTGTGTCACTTTATTCTCCATACAAGACCACTTATCTTCTAGATTTTGAAGACGTTTATTTGTTTCCTCCATATATGGTCGAAGGGCTCGAATCTCCTCAAGAAGCAAATCTAAGGAGGTAGGTGGAGGAGAAGTTACAGGTGAAGAAGGATCTTTTTTGATGTGTTTGCCAGATACAAGTAAAGGGGAGGCAGCTGTTTTAGATGCAAGTTTAGCATTTGAAAGGGGAATATTCAATAATAATGACATGGCCCCTATTTAAGGAGGTAACGTGTTATAGTCATTGTCCTCCATGTCTGTCTGAAGAATATTAAAGGGATTATAATCCTCCAGAGGTAATGATGGTTAAGACGTAATGGGTGTGTGACGTATAGACTTCGTTCTCCCCATAAACAAGCAAAAGCAATCTCAGATAGACTTTTTTATAATGATGTAAGATACGGTTAGAGTTAAAGATATTAAAAACTGCTGCATTAAGAGACATAAATATGAAGCTTAAAGGGGGAAAACATGGCCAAAGCTACATATCATTGAAGACTTAAAGCGAAGCAACCAAATCAGTCATTGTATAAAATACAGGGGAGCAGTAGCGCAGGAAATCATGAAGAAATAGTAACGATTGCCATATTATGGTTGCATTGTAATTCATTCAAAAACAATTGAGGTTTCATTCAGCAGTTATGTTATCTGAAATAATAAACGCTGCTCCATGTGTCTAAAAGAAATGGAGCAGCCGTTAAACAAAATGGTGGGCGCGTGTCTGTGTGAAGAAACGCATCCACCGAAACAACAATTACCGGCACTCTCCTGTGCCGTGTAAACCACATTTCTGGAGTCCTATGATGTCATGCTGCAGTGGACTCTAATTTCAAGAGGTATGCGGTCCTGCAGCCGCCAGGGGTCAACAACCCTCCTGAACAGCCAAGCAGCTCTGTTAGCAGGCGTCCATCCTAGCCTGTGCCAAGCCACACCCCTGACTTTTAAAAACCTTTAATAAAAGCAACACCATTGATACTGTTGCAATAAAAAGTGTGTGCACAAACTGGATTTAGTTTTTCCAGAAAAACAATGGTCACACTTATTGTAGTGGGCATTGGAAGATATTGCTGAACAATCCTTTGTAACTTTGCCTTTAAATGTATGATGACACTCATGTAGTGTAACTTCGATGTCTTTTCTTGTGTATTTTTGTTTTTCTTTCATTCTCCATTGGTTCTTCTAATTGCTCATGATCTGATCCCTCCTTTTCTTTGTTGTCTGATTTATGGATGTATGACTGTTCCTTGCTGGTCACATGACCCTGTTGTATCACATTTTTAAAAAAAATCTGGCTTTACAGTTATGCCGCTTTGCATCCTGTTTCGCAGCAAAAGCAGAACAACATGTGCACATAAAAAGAAAAGCTTGAATGAATAAATATCAGAGGCCTCCATTGACTAGAAAGCCGGTGCAGTCGTTTTTGGCAACATGTTCTAAAGCTTAAAGGTAATATAGGGCCATGCCCCTCCCCTTTGCGTGGACACAGATACTATACTCCAGTAAGGGCCCTGCTATCAGAAGTGAGTGACAGACCCTGGGGACGGGTGAATGGATCTTTCGGTCCCCTTTGTTGCAGCACACCCAGAAGTTGCAGTGTCAAGGGCTGATAATGGTGCTGGGGAAGCCACTTCTGGTGTTTGAAGTCCTGAACCATCTGCTGGCAGTGACTCTTTGGGAGAGTGATACTCCTGAAAACATCCACATTTGTGCACTAGATGATCCATTGATGCAAAATATGGATTTTCCTCTCTCTATGTCTAAGGCGCTATAACCAATGTTGATTGTCACCCAACCCAACACGTACACTCACTTTTCACTCTCACTCTTGTTCTAGTCCTGTCTGTCTCTCGCTCTCATTCGCTCTCTCTCCCTCCCTTTGGCCCTCTAAATCACCATATACTTTTCTCCTTCCTTTGCTTCTACCCTCTTTTTCGTCATCTCCTTTTTCCTTTCTCATCATATTTGTTCTTGAATATCTCTTTCACCTACTCCTTTCCCTTTTTGTATCCTACACTGTCTCCTCTTTGTATTTAAGTTTCTCTGTTTCTTTCTCCTTTCTCTGTCCCACACTGCCGTTCTTCATCTTTGTTGCTACATTTGTTGTTCTTCTCTCATTCTTTCTCCCTTTCTTTATCTTGTTTCTCCCTCATTTTCTTTCTCTATCACACCACCTCCTCTTTCTACAACTTTATTTCTCTGTAAACCCTTCTCTAGTTTTTTTCTTGTTCTCTCTCTCTCTCTTTTTGTCTTACCTTCCTTTGTCTCCCTCCCTCTTTCTTTATCTAAGTCTTCCTCTTCCAATGTTTTAAATTGTGTCTCATGACAATATCTTATTAGGCATTATGTAAGGATAGAAAAAGTATAAGTACAGAAAAAAAGCATCTGTTATGTACATGACAAATATGTTTATGCTTTACATATATGTGTGACATACTATGTACATAACATATATACATGAGTCTGTATTTGGGTTTATGCTTCTTAGTATGATAATACATGTATGTCAGAATTTATAAATTTGATGCACAACCCGCATGATCTTAAACAATGGCGGCCGCACGCCTTTCTTTTCTTCGGCGTGGTGGCTCACACAACTCTTTACATATCTCATAACACATAAATAAAAAACATTGCAATTTATAACGTCAATAGCTCTAACTTTTACAAATGCTTGATTGATTGCTTTGCAAATGCTTGTTAATAAATAGGTTGGACTTTCTACATTCTGCAGATTGTTACTCTAACCGCCACTGACATAACTTGGGGTTTACCATGTTGTGTACCCTGGTCAAGACCTTGGGGTGATTGGAGGGCACCATCAGTCTCCTGGTAATTAGGGGCCCTAACGAGCAGGCCATTATCCATGACACCCAGTTTTCCGCCATCCTCGTTTGTTGCTGTTTGATGCGCCTGAATGGGGAGCACCTCTCTTCATTTGAACCCATCAGCACTTTCAGGAATACCAGTAAGACAACTTGGATGTTATTTACAGATCTTTCTAGGAGTGCTAAGTTGGATGACAGGATTCTTTCCATACACCTAAGAGATTCAGAGATTTGCACATATTGACCCGGAGTTCGCAGGATAAGTTCCCAAGCATTTCTAGTTGGGTGTCACAGACGTCCGTAGTACTACTGATGATTGTTCTGACGGAGAACTACTAAATAGCTTTAAATGGGTGACCTGCAAAGAGCCAGGTGGGGTCCTAGTGGAGCTTCTCGCCATTGGATTGCAGCTTCTCAAGATAATGTCCACATGTAGTAAAGTAAAATCCTCAATGTGAGAATTATTGGACTCCCCAGACACTGAGTTTGCAATGCCTGAGGCAGGTGAGTGCAGAGCGAAGGAAAGAGTAGGATTTAAATTTGACCCTGCTGCTGCGGGAGTAGTAAGGGCCTCCATATTAGGGGAAGGGTCGTCATACTTAGAGAAATGCAGGACATTCTCTGTTTGAAAGAAGGAGAAAATTAAGTTTGAACCTTTCATTAAATTTAAATGTTCCGCCTTATTTCTGAGAGAATTGGATCTTGTCTTTTTACATGCTCTCATAAGGATCATTCTTCATGAGCGTAGTCTCTGCGTGGCCATCCTAAATTCGCGGAAGAGGGCAGCGGATTTTATATTCTGGAACTGTTTGCATATGTAAGTCTGGGGGGGAAGAGCACACAGCGGACAGCAAGCCGCACCACAGACCTAGCTGGGCCGCCATTGCACTCCGGCGGCTCTACCCTTTGGGTAAAACACTAGTAGCTCTTCCTGCACCCCAGAGAATGCGGCTGTCTGCGGCCCCTGCAGGGGGTTACTCCAACGGGCGGCCCTTTAGTGACATTTGGGCACAAACGCCACTCTACTAGCCAAGGGTTAGACTCAGGAAGGAGTCCTTCGCCATGGCGTGCTAGGCGCGTCACGTCTGGAGCACAGAGGTCGGGGGAGGGTACCTATACCTTCCCCCACCTCTCTGGTGTCCTCTTTGCACCAGACACGCCATCTTTGTGGCTGCCCTTGTTGCCGGTGGCCGTGCCCCCGGGATCTCCAGCAGCTGTCTCTGGTGAGTTCTTTCCCTCCACCCCCTAGGCTAGGTGGCAAAGCGCAGCCATTGCCGTGGTCGACATGGGGGGGGGGACAGCCCCCGGGGTGCTCAGGGCAGCGGCCCCCTCACCTAGTCGTGCCCGGCACACTGCAGACTGGGGAGAGGGCAGGAGGGGGACGGAGGCTTGGTAAGCCTCGTCAGCCCGATGCGTGCTGGGTTCCGGCCTGGCATGGGCCCAGTGTGTTGGAAGGGGAGGGGGGAGGGGGGAGGCCAGTGGGGTTCTCCTCTTTTCCTCCGGCTCAGACCAGTGGCTCCGGCCCGCGCGGGCTCGAGATTGCCACCCTGCGAGTGGTTGGGCTCACATTGAGAGCGTGGTGCAGGCGCTTGCCTGCGGAGAGAGCCATCATACCCTCCAGCCTGTGGTCTTCAGTTTCATTCCTTTGCACGCAGGATGTCTCCTCTCATAGATTTCTATTTTTGCACACACACAGGCTCGACTATTGGGTCACCTGTCACGGCTTGCACAGTGTCTCGGAATCAGACACGGCGAGTACCCCCCTCTTTCCGTTCACCCATTCAGGGTGGTGGCATTAGAGGTGCTTCCCCCCTTGCTCGGGGGGGAGGTAGGGCCCCCTAGCTGGCATGGCTATGGGAGCCTCGGCAAACGTGGGTATTCGGGGCCTAGGCCCACATGGGCTGTTCGTTCAGGGGGTGAGGAGGGGGCAGCAAGCCATGCTCCCCCTCCTCCTGTGTTACCAGACCCACCTTGTTCCCTGCCCTGTTCCCGGTGGTGCAGGGTTCTGGCCTGGTCAGGTATTAGGCCCCTCCACCCCCTCCTGGGTTACAGGACCCTCCTTGTTGGCGAAGCCGGCGGACCTGGCTCTGTGGCCTCGGCCCGTGGTGGACAGAGGTTGAGTGTGGAGGGGAGCAGTGAGCATCGCGAGGCGCCCCCTGCTGCCTTCTCCTCCAGCGGGGCTGTTCCTAGCCCCCAGCCAGGGTACAGTAAGGGTACCTCTGCGCGGCACAGTAAGGGTGCCAGAGCCAAAGACCAGGAGCCTCATGGCAGGTTCCTGGAGCATAGGTTGGTACAGCTGCCTGTCCTTGGATCGCCCGTAAGATAACCCACCATATTGCATACTTTTGTATGGAATAAACCTGCAACAATATTTCCCATAACAAAATTGGTCTTGTGTAATTATTTATTCATGAATGCCGCTGACCGTGGCCCCCGCAGGGGGCCACTGAGCAGTCGGCGCCCTAGTGTCGCCCGGGCACCGGTCACCTCACCCTGCCCCCCCTCCTGGGGGGCAGGGACTCCGGCCGGTGTCCCCCTCCTCTTTCCCGCGCGGAAGTGACGCGAGGGGCGTCACTTCCGGGGCTCCTCTGGGTGTGGGGGGAGGCTATATAGCCCTCCCCCACCATGCCGGCGACCTCTTGTTCGCCTCGCATGCCGCATCCCTCCTCGCGTGCCGGAGGGTCGCTCGTCGTCGTTGTTGTCGCCATTAAGAATGGTGAGTCCTGCTTGACACCCCGCCCCCGCCCCCGCCCCGGCCCTGTCCCTGGGCAGTACCAGGCGTACGGGGCCCTGTGGCATGGAATGCCACGGGCGGGGGGGGGGCACGAGCTTCGCACTTGGCCCTTGGTGGCGTGATTTGGCTTGGCGGACTGTGACATGGTGGCACGGGCTGGGTGCGGGGTCGGCCGGCTAGGTGCGGGGCATGAGGCGTGCGGTTCGCAGCTGGGGCGGGTGCTGGGCAGCCAGAAAGGGGGCCTGCCTGAAAAAGGGGCGCCGCGGGTTCGGTGGGGTAAAAGCCGGCGTTCGGCAGAGAGCCACCCCCTCCTCCACCAACCGCACATGGAGCTGGACCGACTTTCGGCCAGCATAGCAGCGCGTTGGGTCACCATCTGGGCTCATGTTGCGCGCTCCGGTCCGCTCGGATCGAGAGCGCGTTGGATAGGAGTGCGGGGTTGTGGGCTGGTTTGTTGCTGCTGCGGGGCCCTTTGTTCATGGTTCGCGCCATCCATAGGGTGCAACAAGGGAAGGAGTCTTGCGGTGGCGGGTTGCGAGGATCATTCCTTGTGGGGGCATCGGTGCTCATGCTGGCGCTCCGGGTCGAGACCGCTCGGTTTTAGATGTGCGGGGCATTGGCGGTCGTGCACACTGGGCAGCTGAGCAGCAGCACGGCGAAACTTTCACTTACCGGAGCATCAGGCACGGCAGCCAGTAGAGAGCACGGCCCCCGGCACTCTGGAGAAGGGTCATGCTGCACTCCAGCGCGGGAACTAGGTCCTACATGGCACAGGAAACAGGGCTGCACCGGACCTTTGGCAATAACGTCACTGCGGCACGGGTCCTCACTGGCAAAAGAGTGTGTCTGCCCCCAGCAGCGAGAGTGCATGAACCCGTCCTGCAGGATTACGTGCCCACCCCTTGCACGGCCGACTCCCTCCGGGCATAGTCGAGATAGGACAGCCGGAAGCGGAGTCAGAAACAACACACCCCCAGATCCTTGTCGAGGTATTGACTTATTTATTCCGCCTCGGAGCTTCCGTTTCGCAGGGCGGTGCAACTCTGATGCGCCCAATCTCGCCGACCAAGGAAGCTAAGCAGGGTCGGGCCTGGCTAGTTCTTGGATGGGAGACCGCCTGGGAAGACCAGGTGTAGGCCCTCACAACACCGGCGGTTCAAGCTAGGCTTTATAAAAATGCAAAAAAAAACAACAACAAAGATATATATATATATATATATAAAAAAAATAAAAAAATAATAATAATCTTGAGGGGGCGAGTCGCGCTGGCATTTCACCCCCCCCCCCCACCTCCGCCCCCTGGTTTTACTTAATTTTCCCTCTTTTAGAATGGGATGCAAACACGGCTCTCATGGTAGGTGCGCCACTATATTCGGTCCGAGCTTGCGATATATAATAAAAAAAATTTTTTAAAAGGGCATGCTGTGCGGAGTTGCACGATAGGATCCTGGACGGGGGGATGCTGTTTTCTTGGGCAAGGATGGCGTTTTCCACATAACAATCGCGGGCCACTGGAGGTGAAGGGGCGGCCAGATCTGTTCCACGCAAATAGACTGAATGCATTAAGTACCATCCACCCCTCCCAAAGACCTCCACCCACCCCAACCCCACTGCTGGCTCATGATTGGGGGGCGAATTGCGCTCATGCACAGACGGCCCATTTTGGGTGGGGGGCCGATTTGTGTTAGAGGTTGGTAGGGGGCGGTGCCCACCTCCCCTGCCCCGTTGATAACCCATGGTGCCTGGCGGGCGATGCTGGCGGGTGGCGTGAATTCCGGCTGCGTGGTTGTGCTGGCGCACATGGGGCGAGTATGTTTTTTGGTTTGGCGTGGTCGTGGTGCAGGCCTGGTCGCAGTGACTTATGAGCAGCACTCCGATAGCCGCTTTCGGTTCTAAATTGGATACGAAGTGCATTTCTGGTTGTATACCATGTTTGGTTAACTCTGGCTGAGGGCGACGACTTTTCCCTCTTACAGGCATGGCAGCAACAGTGTAGCAGCAAGCAACGGACAGGCGCACGGGCGCTTATCCATGATAAACATGTATTTATTGTGCCGAGATGTACTGTAAATATGCTTTTGGTTTCCTCGGTGCATCTGCCTTTGGCAACACTATATTCTCTCGTCAGCCTTTTGAGTGCCTTTGAATTGGTAACACAGGAGGGCTATCTTGTATTACCTTCCTGGTCCTGTTACAATCGCGCTTTGCTGCCCATGCCGGTCTTTCCGGGGGGCGAGCCGCCTGCCGGGTCACAACCGTACAGGGGTGGCGCCGAGGTCTGTACCGGGTGTTAAGGGCCTTGGGGTCCGAGTTCACTTATGAAACAGCTATGGCGCCTGATGCCGAAGGAATGTCCGTTGTTATTTGATAGTCTCGTTAAACGATTAGTTACTTGTGGTGTTAATCTGCGGGCATAGCTGTGTGTTGGGTCTTTCCTCGCAATATTGGAGTTAGCCTGACTTTAAATCTCCCTGTTTGTTACACATGGTTTTAATGCCGGGGGTGTCACCAAGCCCTGTACTCTGAGGCACATGGGCGGTGTGAGGCTTTCTACAAGTACATGGATTTGACCAAAGCCCCCCACTGTTCACCGTTCCTCACAGGGGCACGACGTGGTAATTTAATGTCGGTTCACTGTCTTTAAAAGAAATCATGGCATGAGTCACACAGGAAATAGAGGCAATTTATCGGTTGTAAATGTCCGTTGCCAATCACTGCGGTTCACAGTAAGTGTTTCCGAGGTGCAATTTTTATAGTTAGCGGGTTGCCCACTTGTTTGGTTCGCTCGCTAGACAGTGTCTCTCATGGTCTTTGAATAGCGATCCATAGTTGCTGCGATTATGAGAATGCCACACATAGCTATCAGAGACCTGGTAGCTAGGGATGGGGGGCAGCTAGCTCAGGAGCGGCCGGTGTCGGGTGCCTGGGCTCCCATGTTAGATCGTACAGCTTAGGGGCCCATACCCCTGTTTTGGCCCCCCCCTTTTTCTCTAGACATTCTCATAGCGCGCTGCTTTTAACTTCCCCCAATTCGGGTCACAATTAGCCTGGCCTTTCATTAGGGTTCACACTGCAGCCAGCTGTTTTCATGTTTTACCCCACAGGGCTCCTCTCCCAGTTCTGGTCTGCTCTAGTGGGAGTCAGGATTTCGGCCCATCTCGAGCACGGCTTATTATCTTAGGCAACAAACGACAAAGCACTGATGTTACTTGCTAAATTTTCACGCTTGCACGAGTATCAGGATTGATTGTGGTGTTACTATGTAGGGCAGCACAGCTGGAGTAAGGTGTGGTGCAATAGTGAGAGGCGGCCTGACATGAGTCCTGGCAGGTAGTCGCACAAGTGTCAGGTGTTCCGTAGAACTGACGTGCGTATGTAGCGCGGGCGTATGCTGATTCTAGTTGTGCGCAATTTGGTTCTTTATGTACTTTTCGCCGTGAATAGCTCTAGGTCAGAGATTGTGTGACCCTGCCTCCAGTTAGCATTTCGGTACGTCTGCCTTGGTGGTAACCGGACCGGGTGTCTGTGCTTGGACTTTGAGGAGCGATTCATTCAATGCTTTTCTTCTTCGAACTTTCCCGCCGACATTATTTCAGTGGTTTGGATGGTGCCTTTGTCCCAACCCATCAACAGTTCATTGACAATCTGACTTGCTGCCCACCGGTCCTTGTTCAAGATCGCCCCATGGCGCCTGAGTTAAATCATGGACCCAGTAGGTTTCAATTGTTTCAATACCAGTTCTCTCTGGGCAATCGACCCGATCGGGTCGCAAGTGACCACTCAGTGGGCATTGTTTCCCTCAACCCCCGCCTCAGCATCCGTGCAGGTCAGTGGGAACAAGGTGGGGCCTCCAGAGAGGTCCACCTTCTCTTTAGTTGCGTGGGTTGCGAAGTAGGTAGGAACTGTACATCCCCATCAGGGGGCTTTAAAACCATAGCGGGTCTCCTGGGAGGCGGCACGGCTGTCTCCGGATGTCCGTTGTTTGCAATATGTCGATGTGTGCATTTAAACGCAATGTGCTTGCTCGCAGAATGACGGCCGTCGCACATGTGATGTGCGTGTGAGGGGAACCAACCACGGCGTGGCCGCAACCCACAACTGTATTTGGCTTGGCGGTTTGCTCCAAGCAATGCAGCGTGAAGCAGGGTGGGGCCTGTGCCCAGGCCCGGGCAGGCCTGATGTTGTGGGACGGGGAAGGCCGCGCCGTCCCATCCCCTCCTACCATGTTCATTTCTGGGGAATTGGCCACACCGCCGGGGCAGGTGGCACTGCACTACCCATGCTTTGATGACCCGTTTGGCCCTACGATTACTCTGCAACGCCCCATCACTGGGGAGTATGTTTCCTTGCAGACGGCTCTTGCGCGGGTAGAATTTGCCTACAGCCTCGTCATCATAGGAGGGCCCCCATTCCCACACTTTTAGTGTAAGCGCAATCGACCGGACGCCAGATTAACCAGGGATTCAAGTATCACTGCGTGCGAGGAGGGGTCTTGCGGTGAGGAGCAGTGGGCTCCACGTGACCACCCTCTGTCTAGGATGCGGACTGGAATTTTTTTTAGAAGGCACAACTTCGCATGGTGTAGGCTGTTCTCACAGCGCCCTGTGGGGTGTCAGGCAGAGAACATTAAAATAGCACCAACTACAGGCCACATTATTTAGTATAACATCGGTTGCATGGTGCCGTAGTGCCTGCTGCACAAGCCCTGGGCGAGCTTGCTATCATTGATGCGAGACACGTCATGCTTGTGCAACACAGAAAGGTGACAGTCACACCAGTTCAGAATTGAACCATTTTCGAAATGCCACGCAGCAAAGCCAGAGTTGCAGCTTCGGTCAGCTTCTACAACTAAAAAGCTTTGTTAGCCGTTAGTTGCAGGTGTAGGGTGGTCTTGTATTATATATCAGGAGGCCATGCAAGATGCTGCAAAATACCAGCCATCAGCACACTGAACTTCGCACCAAAGCAAGGGTCAGGCCCTGATGAGGAACACCTGCGGGCACGATTTAGAGACGGGTCCCGACATACACTGGGGGGCATTCCTCTGCAACCAAAGGCAGGGTCGGGTGCTTCAGTTAAGACCTATCCACCCGCACTTTAGCCAGGGCGGTACACGGGTGGTGTAGTTGTAATCCCACAAGTGCGCGGCGGTTCAAAATGCTTGGTAAACACTACGTTAGAGCCTTATGGAGACAGGGCACCATTGACCATCGGCATTCTTAACATTCAGGAAAGGGCCGGTATTTGCTCTGAAGGTTCCAGTCTGGTTCCCACAGACTTGTCTGCCCCCAGGGTAATCCTCCTATGGGTTAGAACCTGAGACGGGAAGGGGCATCTCCTGCCCCGTTGTCTCAAAGACATTGATAGTCCACGCTGGGGTGGAGGTACCATGAGGGTCCTGACCAATGTTCCCTCTAATTTCTTTCCTCTGTGTGCGGCAGTGGAGGGTCTCTGTGCGCTGCAACCATGGCTATGTGCGCCAGGAACCAGACCGCGCGTGTGCGCGGCGCCAAATGTCACTCAGAACGTTTACTTCAAAAAGTGAAAAGATGGTGCATTTTCACACATACAGTGCCACAATAAGTGTCTTAAGGGCAGTTTCCAAATTGGATAACCACGCCATGACATGAATTGGTTACACAGGCAAGTACACTTCAAGTTTAGAAAAGCACAAGACTTAAACGGTGGTACCATCATAAGATTTTAATAAATATTCTTAACTTGAGCACTGTTAATTGGGTGGGGAAATGTTGGGAGCCTATACAATATCACATATAAACAATACGGGAGACATGTCAAGTGGCATCTCTAGAGGGGTGACAGGGTTGCTTCTCACGGCGATCTTTGGCATTTTTTTCAGTGGTGATAACCTCGATCTAGGTCAACTTTCCCGTTCAGGAGGTAGGCCTTTTTCCTCATCAGCATATCCAAATGCTTCTGCTCTAGTCTATTCCTCAATTTACTCTTGATAGTATTCATGTGGCTGAATCCTCGTTCACAATCTGCACTAGATGCTTGAAACGTTGCGCAGACATCAACAAGCTGAGACACCACACTATACTGAGCAGCATTGCGTACAGTGAAATTCACCATGTCTTGAAAGGTGGTAAATAACCCACCCTTTACATGTTCTGCCCCCACATATTTATAGTCTCTGTATTGTCGAACAACATCTTCTGGTGTTTCGCAATCACCCAGGACCAAGACATTTTTATACTTTTCTACAAGTCTTTGTATATTCTCAGTCCCAAACTCAAAATGTGATTGTGCGGCCATTGCCTGGATTTTAAAACTTGCCCATTCTTTCAGCTCATCTTCAGGGAACCTTTTTTGCATGTGCTCACAAAGAAGGGAAACAAAAGACAAAATAGGCCCACTGTCAAACTCTTGCCTTTCCTTATACAACACCATCAGATCTCTTACATTGCTGCTCCAAAAGACAGTGTCCCCCAAATACTGTTGCTTAACTTGGCTAATCTTTGCTCTTGCATACTGTACAGCTTCAACAGTAGTCAGAGAACTTTTTTGGAATAGTTTGCACAAAGATGCAAATTCACCCAGAATGTCATTAAGTACTGCAAGTGAAATATGGTAGTTGGAGTTTGATAGCTTTTTATAACAATATTTAGCAACTGGATCATTCTCCTCAACTTTCTCATGCTCAAAGTACTTAAGAACAGCCTCGTAATTACGAATTAGTGCACCAACAGCAAAATGCCTTGAAAGCCACTGGACTTCATTCAGTGGTCGAAAAGAGACCACTTCACATTCAGTGACCGATGCAATTTCATCCAGCTTGGACTTCCTTGCAGGAGATCTGGAGAACACAGTGTAGACAGTCCTCAATAATGTCTCCATCTCTTTAACCATTGGAACCCTTTTCCAGGCATCATCAACTCCCAAATCTTCTCGATGGGCGACACAATGCTGCTCAACTAGATGAGGTATGGATTGTTTAAGGCGAGTAGCAACACCATTATTCTTACCCAGCATCACGGACGCACCATCAGATGTGAACATGACCATTTTCATAAGGTCCAGTTCATTGGCAGTGTAGAAATCTTTCACAGCAGTAGTGATAGCCTCAGCATTACAACTAGTCAGCTTCACTATGCCCCCAAACTGTGTTTTGTGCTCTGTTGATGTTACTGGTCGGAACTTGAAGTACAGGATGAGCATTTTTGAGACAGAAATATCAGTGCTCTCATCAATTATCAATGTGTGATACAAAGCGTTACGAAGTTCTGCCATAGCTTCACAGTGTATCACGCTATTGATGGCCTCAAGGAACTCAAAGGCATAGTTCTTGCTCCTCCAGCTGTCTGGTATCTTGACATACAAAGCTAGGTGGTCATGGATGTCTTGTACAGATAACATTGAAGTATTCATCTTGACTGCCAGCAACACGTTGTTGATGAGAATCTTTATCTCTTCAGGCACAGATCTTTAGCGTTCAACTACTTCCATTCTATTTGCTTTGTCAGTGACAGTTTCTGTCAGCATTGCCCGCACTCCAAAACCAAACCTGGCAGCAGCACTTCTGTTCCTCAAGATCACCATGGCAGACTCGTGTACTTTGCTAAGTAGATGGGGTTTCATGTAATCCAGTTTCCAGCCATCACTCCATTTCTTCCCTGTGGAAATCAAGCCCACGTCTGGACTGTATTGGAAAAGTTCCCCGAGTTGCACGCGAACCTTGCTCCGTGATTTCTGCGTCTCAGCCTCCACAATTTCCTTCATCCACTCTCCCTTGAATACAAGCCAACATTTCTTCCTTTGTGGTGAAGCACTGCACTCTCCCAAAGTGACAGCTTTGCGCTTGAACATTTCCGTGCCCGCCGGTTTGAACCTGCTGTGCCACAAAGCCTGCAAGATAAGGGAACATGGCTTACGTTGACGCCTAGCTCATGAATGCAATCCTTTATACTACAATGTTCAAGATGCACCACAGTTTAACTCTACCAAACAATTACCTCTTCTGCTTGAACTCACGTACGCCTGGGTGAATGTATGGGGTTCTGGCTGCGAAACCTGCAACAGAAGAAAACATGGGTAAGAATATTATACTACAATGATGAAGATGCACCACAGTTTAACTCTACCAAACAATTACCTCTTCTGCTTGAACTAACGTACGCCTGTGTGAATGTATGGGGTTCTGGCTGCGAAACCTGCAACAGAAGAAAACATGGGTAAGTATATTATACTACAATGATGAAGATGCACCACAGTTTAACTCTACCAAACAATTACCTCTTCTGCTTGAACTCACGTACGCCTGTGTGAATGTATGGGGTTCTGGCTGCGAAACCTGCAACAGAAGAAAACATGGGTAAGTATATTATACTACAATGATGAAGATGCACCACAGTTTAACTCTACCAAACAATTACCTCTTCTGCTTGAACTCATGTACACCTGTGTGAATGTATGGGGTTCTGGCTGCGAAACCTGCAACAGAAGAAAACATGGGTAAGTATATTATACTACAATGATGAAGATGCACCACAGTTTAACTCTACCAAACAATTACCTCTTCTGCTTGAACACACGTACGCCTGTGTGAATGTATGGGGTTCTGGCTGCGAAACCTGCAACAGAAGAAAACATGGGTAAGTATATTATACTACAATGATGAAGATGCACCACAGTTTAACTCTACCAAACAATTACCTCTTCTGCTTGAACTCACGTACACCTGTGTGAATGCATGGGGTTCTGGCTGCGAAACCTGCAACAGAAGAAAACATGGGTAAGTATATTATACTACAATGATGAAGATGCACCACAGTTTAACTCTACCAAACAATTACCTCTTCTGCTTGAACTCACGTACACCTGTGTGAATGTATGGGGTTCTGGCTGCGAAACCTGCAACAGAAGAAAACGTGGGTAAGTATATTATACTACAATGATCAAGATGCACCACAGTTTAACTCTACCAAACAATTACCTCTTCTGCTTGAACTCACGTACGCCTGTGTGAATGTATGGGGTTCTGGCTGCGAAACCTGCAACAGAAGAAAACATGGGTAAGTATATTATACTACAATGATGAAGATGCACCACAGTTTAACTCTACCAAACAATTACCTATTCTGCTTGAACTCACGTACGCCTGTGTGAATGTATGGGGTTCTGGCTGCGAAACCTGCAACAGAAGATGCACTACTTTAACTCTAGCAAACAATTACCTGTTTGTTCTGCCTGTACTCCCGTCTGCCTGTGCAATTGTATTCGTAGTACGGTCTCCCAAACCTGCAAAAGAAAAGGGGTGCAGATTGTGATTCTATTTACCCAGCAACCCCCAACCCAACGAGGACCGTACACAGAATTACCTTGTCTTTGTGGGTACTCGCACCTGACCACTCATATCCAAATACCTTACAGACTGGAAACCTACAACTGAAGACAAGATAGTCAGCAAACGCTTGAAGAATCACAAACTATGAATGGGACCGGTCTAGAGACCCCAATAGAAAAAATTACCAAACAATTACCTGTGATTCCAGTCTAGGACAAACAGGCGTGTGCCAATGTGTTTCATTATTAGTATGATGTAAACAGTACAAGAGTAATTCGACAAAAATAAACACATGGGCAAACTCTAATTACTAATCATTTTAGTATTTTATATTGGAAGAGTTTGCCAAAAACGTGAACATGTAATGGGAAGGTTGGTGCTGCATCTCGGTGATTAACTTTTAAATAGTTAGTTTTCTTTCACAGTACAAGGCTCCTAAGTGCAGTGAGTGGCCTCTCCTCCCAAGAAAATTAGGAATCAATGGTGCATTCTACAACACATGTATCATTATATGTATTGACTTTTATTAGCTTTTAAGGAATAGTAAATGACAATCTTACAATGCACCAGCATACAACAATCTTTGTTGGGATTCCTCAATGATTCCCTTAATATCACCCTTCAACGGTGCCTCTCATTCCTCTGTCACATGTATTTCATTTGTTTTATAGCATCTCCCATACCAGTGGTTCCCAAACTTTTCACTCCTGAGGACCCCCATTGAGTCACTACTGGCAGCCAGGCCCCCCAGGCAATTTGTAAAATTTAAATGTCAAACATTAAAACTAATTCACAGACGAAAAAAAACCACACGTGTGTCCACCAAACAAAGACTAGACTTAAATTACTAAAGATTTGAGTACTTTTATATTAAAATATTTGCAAAAATAGAAAAATCCTAATGGGAAGGTTGGTGCTGCATCTCGCGACTAACTTTCCATTGTTTGGTTTTATTTCACAGCCTGGGGCTCCTGCTCCTGCCAAAAGGTTGTAGTATGGGAAGTCAGTGAACATAGCCATATGGTTTGGTAAAAGTGTTCCAATAGCCATGTTGTGAAACTAAGTCTTGATGTTAAGTCTTTCACATATTGAAGATGCTGCATGTCTGAAACGAAAATACAATGTAGAAGTTTAGCTAAGGATGAGGGTATGTGTGCCCTTGGTGGAGTCTCCCAGGTGATGGGTGGCATTTTGTAAAGAGAGGTCAAGACACGGAAACCAATGAGTATTATCTTGTCGGTATGGGCACTGAGAAAAATATGCAAGATGATCCTCAAATTTTAGTTGAATGAAGTGGACTAGGCTGTGTGCAGAGTTACTAGATGAGGTGAAATATGACTGATTTCTACACATATGCATTTGGGGTCATTTAAGCAGTTCTCTTTTGAGGTGCTACATGCAAACCAAATTTGAGCAGCATTTAATTTCGAGGAGGAAACATGATAGACATACTGGACTACAGAGAGGTGAAAAGCGTATTAGTTCCACTCTTAGGGACAATAAAGTGCAAGAGGAGAGAATAGGCCTCTGTCATATATATATATATATATATATATATATATATATATATATATATATATATATATATATATATATATATATATATATATATATATATATATATATATATATATATATATTATCTACTGGCGGTCGCCAGTAGATAGTTATAGTTAGGACCCTGTTTCCATAGGAAATCCGCAACATTCTATTTGGAATAACTTTGGCGCCGGTCGATGAATCCTCGCGAAATTTTCAAAATAGGTGGGGCGCTATGCTCCGCTCCTACCCTGAAAGTCTCGGGGGGATTCGTCAAGCAGGGGCTGAGAAAAAAGGGGGGTCCCAAAACGCGTTTTTCCCATGCATTTTTTCATAGGACCTTTAGACACAGCTACAGCCCGAACGGCTGAACAGAGTTACTTGAAATTTGGCAGAGAGGTAGTCCTCAGGTCAAGGAAGTGCCTTTTGTAGGTCTGGTGTAAATCTGTTCAGTAGTTCCTGAGAAAATAGCATTTAAATCAATATATATATGTGGGCGGAGCCTAACCACACATCTCATCCTGAGATCTGATTGGCTGTCAGCACTTCATCCAAGAAGTGTTGGCAGCCATCTTGGGACCAATATACATGATAGCACCTCATTAAAAAGCATTGCAGTTAATAGAAGATTTTAAGACTTTAGTTACATTATAAATCATTTGTTGATGGTACCATACTCATTTTAGGAATTGTGGTATGTCCTAAGGTGATTTCACCATGTGAAAAAGCCTTCTGCTGGGATATCATGATTGAGAGAAAAATATTTTCTCATGCTTTTACCACAGAGGTTTGGAAGGTGATCTATAAGCTAAACTGAGAGCTTATTTTCTGTAAATTCACATTATCTTTCTCAGTCATGTGAGAATGAAGTCTGACATTCTCAGTAAAACATGTACATCCAACAAGGGCAGAGACTGCCAGTTGATTCCTTTGTGTTCTACTGCAGCTTTCCAGAGTGTTCCAAAGAACTACTAGAGCGCTAACCGTCCTACTTATGATAAATGTATGGCACACCTGAAGCCATCTTGCTTGGATTAAAGTGGTAA
Organism: Triturus cristatus; assembly: GCF_964204655.1. Lineage (NCBI taxonomy): Eukaryota > Metazoa > Chordata > Amphibia > Caudata > Salamandridae > Triturus > Triturus cristatus. The sequence continues at coordinate 424,266,831 of NC_140584.1, read as the reverse complement.
CTCTTAAAACATTTAATTTAAAAAGGAACAAAATGAGGGGGTTCATTTTTCCATAAAAAGTATGATTAGTGCTGCAGAAAGAAAAATTAGGGCACATTTTGAGTGACTTCTCAAATCCTGACATGCAGACTGAAACATGCACTTTCAATACCAGCAGCAGTTTTCCCTGGTGAGCAGTAGCTTTACTACAGTGATCTAATGAGCAAAAAGAGTGCTAACATTCTGATTTTATGGCAAATGTGTGACACATTTGAATGCCTTCTTGATGGAATCAAAGTAAAAAACTGAAAGTATTTCCTACTGAGGAGACTGCAGTAAATAAGGAAATTAGGAAACTTCATAACAAATAAGTCTCCCAAGATGGCCACCAGAGACAAAAGAGCCCAAATGTAGCCCAAATATCACCCAGATGTAGCCCAAGTATAGCCCAATGACAGAATGTCCAAAAATGTTCTTAAAAACAACTAGAGCACTTACTGTCTTCATTATGACAAAAGTATGGCACACCTGAAGCCATCTTGATTGGAATAAACTGGTAACACTTAAAACATTTAATTTAAAAAGGAACACAATGAGGGGGTTCATTTTGCCATAGAAATTATGATTAATGCTGAAGAAAGAAAATGAGGGCACATTTTGAGTGACTTCTCAAATCCTCTTCTATTTCATTAAAAAATTCTGACATGCAGACTGAAACATGCACTTTTAATACCAGGAGCAGACTTCCATGGTGAACAGTAGTTTTACTACAGTGATCTAATGAGCAACTAGAGTGCTAACATTCAGAATTCATGGCAAATGTGTGACATATCTGAATACCTTCATGATTGAATCAAAGTAAAAAACTCAAAGCATTTCCGACTGAGGAGACTGCAGTACATGAGGAAATTAGGAAACTTCATAACAAATAAATCTCCCAAGATGGCCACCGGAGACAAAAGAGCCCAAATGTAGCCCAAAATCACCCAGATATAGCCCAAATATAGCCCAATGACAGAAGTGTGCAAAACACTTATTATTTTGTGTTTTTGCAGTGTTATATAGTGCAGACTTGTCAGGTATTGGAGTGCTTTACATGAGCATTGGTTACATCACACAAGAACAAATTCATTTTGGTTGTAGACATGGGGAGACTAAGTTATTTGACCAGAATCACAGAATGTCGAGCTGAAGCAGAAACTTCAACCTGGTTCCCCAGTTGCAAAGTCTGCAGTTCTGGAAGTAACACCACATCCTCTCCCCTAAGTGCAACATTTAATCAAGTTGTCAACTAGATAAAAAAACATAAAGATAACAAATAATTTAAAAGTGCTTTGTCGCTATTTGAAAACTCAGAAAATATGTCCTTATTTTAGTCTTTTAGAGCACTAACCATAATTTTGATGCCAATAAGACCCTCTCATATATGCAATTTCTAAAGGAATGCTCTAGGTATTACAGTTTTGATTACATCAAGATGATGTCAGGCGTTCCACACTTTTGTAATAAATATAGAATGTTAGCAATCTAGTTGTTCATTAGGATACTGTTGAGAGGCAGAGGCCAGGGGCACGGACTCTGAAAATTGAAGGCAGGTAGGAGGGTGCAAAGGCAACAATTTAACCACACTGAGCAGGCAGGAAGGGCCGTGGAAGCACAACAGACTATGGAGGGCAGTGGAAAGGGGGGCAGGGGCAACAAACCAACAATACAGGACTTGCAAGAGAGGCTGTTGGAGGGAAGATCTATTACGGGTCAAGGAAGCTAGGGGCGGTCCCCAGAGCCCCGGGAGCCACCACAGAACTGAGCAGGAGAGTGAGTCAGGGACAAAAGGGGCACCTTAATTTGAGCCGGGGTGCCTAGGAACGCTTGCTCCAAAAATGAAGAAAACAGACATATGAGACATGGAATTGGAGGCAGAATACAATGGCAGTTTAATGAGAAGATGCAACTTCAAAGAAACCGCAGAATAGAGACATAAAGTACAAAATACAGAATCCAGATAATCATACAGCTGTCATGATATTCTCTGTATCTCAATTAATGGACTGACAGAGAGAGAGAGAAAACACATCTATAAATGCATCATGAGAAACAAGTTACACCAAGGAAAATGTTACCTAGGGACACTCACATTTACTCTTAGAGCAAGCATTCCTGCAATTACAATACAACATCTTTTAAATGCAAAAGTAAAGAGAACAATGGTTAAACATAACATGACATTTCATATAGGTAAAATAGAATAAGATACTTCAAGCAAAGCAGAGCAAGACATTTTAAGCAAAGGAAGACAAGAGCTCCCAGTTCTTGGGGAAAACCTGCACAGCCTGTTAACCTACATACAGACGGCGAGGTTGTCCGTCGATATCTGTGGGTGCTCCCTTTTTATATCATTTTGTGGGCTCCTTTGCACGCTACATCTACCTACGTATGCTACCCAAAAGCTTCGTCTGCAGATTTTACCAGACATTTCGTCATTTACCCACTTAATGCTGACAATGGACTGGGTGAAAAGGTCAGTCTCTCAGGCCAATCGCTTATCGTAAGTTCCATAGAGCAAGCAGAAAATAATGGGTATTGTACAGGAATTCAATATATTCATGTATAAAATCTCCTCAGTTCTCCTAACTTGACTCTCTGCGGTTGCCACTTCCTTAAAAGCGGGAAACCTGCCCAGGAAGCAAGTACCAGTCCAGGATGCAGCCTACTGTATGTCGACAGCTTCAGGGGGATGTTGAACTTTGATACCGAGCACGGAGCACTCGGGTAGGGTGGGGGCTACTAGTTTGGAGCAGAAGGCCTCGCAGACCTGCCTTCAGACTGCTATACACTAAAATTGCAGAGCTATGGTCAATTTAACAAAGAGGCCTACATATTGAACAGAAGGGCCTACACAGGGGTTTTATGCTGGCTGAGTGGTAAGGATGTCTCAGGATAATTATATAGCAACACAGGACCCGCTGGTCAATTTAATACGGCCTACAAATGCGGCTGGCAGGGCAAGGACAAGGGTCTCATACTTCAGGTGTGGACAGAACGGGCCAGGGGCCCCCTGTGATACAAAATCTACCCTCCTTCAAGGCTGTGGCAATGTAATAGACCATTGTGGGCAGAAGGAAGAGGCAATGGTAGTACAACCATACATGCCAACAGACCCGATTCAGCCAGGAAACGTCCAATGTTTTTAAGCTCAAATGGGCTTTATTTGATCTGTCTCCTGTCTACAATATCCTCTTTTTCAATGTAACTCAAAGGGGAAAATCAATACCCCAGTTTTTTTTCAAAATCTCCCTCTTACCAAGTTCAAAATGTTCGCAAGTATGGTACATTGGATCATGGAAGGAAATGGGATAGGGACATGGACTTGGATAACAGAGGACAGGAGAGACATGGAGAGGTGCACCAAACTGACCCTGCAGGGCAGGCATCAGGGTTTGCAGCAGCACAATACACCACACAGGGCATGCAGGACGGGAGTGCAGCACAACAATCCATAGAAAGCAAGAGGGAGGGGACAGGACCATGCACATGGACAACAGAGAACAGAGGGGCAAGAGGCAATGGTAGCTAGCTGACCATAATGGACAGACAGGAGAGAAGGCTGCAGCATAACAGACCATAAAGGGCAGGAGGGACGGATCAGGGGCATTACAATGGAACAGACAAGCCAGGAGGGAGGGAGTAGGGGTCTGCACATGTAAACAGAGGGCTGGGGGCAAGGGGGCAGGGCAGGAGCAGCAAGATAGCCATGGAGGTCAGGCAGGATGGGCACTAGAAGCAAGACACAACATGAAGAGCAACAGTGAGACTGTGATGGCATACACACAGACCATGGAGGGAAGGTGGGAGGGGGTCAGGGGCAGCTAACTGACCACACAGGGAAGGTGGGAGGGGCCATGGCAGCACAGAAGACCATGCATGGCAAGTGGGAGGGTTAGTGGCAGCACAATGGCTATGATGGGCAAGAAGGAGGGTGCAGGGGCATGCACAAAGGACGATGGAGGATAGAAGGGAGGGTCAGGACCTGTGCACAGACAAGAAAGTTCAGGGGAAGGGGCCTCACAACAGACCACACGGGGCAGGCAGGAGGAGCAGTTGCAGCACAACAGACCAGGGAGGGCAGAAGGGTGTGGCAGTACAATGGACCATGTAGGACAGGAGGAAGAGGATAGAGGCATGGCATGTGGACAGGCAGGGTGGAGGTGGCAGGGACAGGTTACAGTCATCTGACAATGCTAGGCAGGTGGGAGGGGAGTGGCAGCTCAACAGAACACTCAGAGTAGATAGGAGTGGCAGGTCCATGGGACATGGTGGGCAAAAAGGATGGAGCAGGGGCATGCACAAAGACATCGGAGGGCAGGGGGAAGGAGAATAGGGGCAGCAAGCTAAGCACAGAGTTTAAGCAGGAGGTCAATGATGGGGCATAGAATTGGGCAATGGAGGGCAGGAGGAGTGGACTGGTACATCATACTAAATTGAGGGCAGTGGCAGCACATCAGACCATGCATGGCAGGAGGGAGGAGGCTAGTCCATGGATTCACACAACAGAGGATAGGGAGGAGGGGGATGGGGCAGCAAGCTAACTGTTCAGAGAAGGCGGGTATTAGAAACTTTATTGTTTTTAAAACATTTTGTCTGTGCAAACTACTTAAAATATGAACAAGTATGCAGCATAATCTCACTTTTATTCAGGAAGAAGAAGACGTTAGTGACTGTGACTCCGGGCTCACTTGGCAAAAACACCCCCTGACCCTCCACCCCCTATCGCAAAATGTAATGCCCGTGAAAAGGGTAGGTGAACACAGTGTTATATAGAACATAGTCCTGAGAGCACGATTGAAAATGAAAACTAGATATAGTGTATGGTATAAACTATGCACCAAAAAGTGTGATATAAGATGAACCAGGCGTGAAATATAATATGCAATACATTGTGCGCAATGACAGATTCATTGGAGAGCGCGAGATAGCACAGGCACTAGCGCGTGCTATGCGATATGCGCCTTGGAGTGTAATATGCACAGGGCAGTGTTGTGTAACCTAACTAGTCTCTAAAGTTGTAATATAAAATATGTGCTGGGGAGTGTAACGTTGCATATGCACTGTGACAAAGATATGGATCCCAAATTGTAATATGTATGGCATAGCACTGTGCATTATAACATAGGCATCGAGGAAGGCACGTTAGATGGGGCAATATAACCCGTGCGAAGACAAGTGTGGCATGACATTTTCACGGGGTGGTGTTACAGTGCACATGGGCTAGAGAGTGTCATAGCATATGCACTAGCTAGTGGAATACAATACAGAGGTGTGTGGCACTCGGCAGGCAATGGTGGGTGTAACACAGCATTGGGCTCTGTCAGGAGCGCGCTGTGACTCGCAAGTGATGTTCGTCCCCTTTCCAGAGAGTAAAATAAAAAGTATTACACATCCGGCAGTGGATGTGTGTTTTATTAACTGTGAGGGGGGTTTCTTGCATAGTTTTGGTCGAATTTTTGTCGAATCCCCTTTGAATGGCTTGGTGTGCATGTGTATTAAATGTGCCCGTCAATAGCTACCCATGTTTGTATAAATAAACGACAAGGGTGTCTACCGGGATTAGGCACGGTAGAGCATCAGACATGTCAGAGCTTCACTAGTGGTGTAAATACATTCCACGTGGATTAATTGCATGCATAGTCGCCTTTTAATGAATATCACGCAAATCGTCATGGTGATAGGTACGTACGGTTTGTCCAGCATGTCCTAGGTGTGTCTATAAATATATATTTTTTAAAAATAATAAAAAACAGTGGCCGGCCCTGGGGATTGGGGTCCAAAAAATATAATTAGGAGACAGGCCCTGGGGGATGGGGTCATCAGGGCCAATAAATTAGAATAAGAAGGGGAACCACACAGCCCCCCTTCTTAAAAAAATAAAATAAATAAAAGACTGGCATCGTGCCGGAGGCCATGCCCTCTCCATGCAGCACTCTGCAAACGCGCCCCCAACAGGCATCTCCAGTATGCGCCAGGGAGCTGCGCTGCAGACAGGTGTTCTGAGGCCAAGCCCCTTTTTACACCTCTCTGCAACGCAGCTCTGTGGCGCTTACTGGAGGTACCTAGGGGTCTAGTGTGACCCTAGGGACCCTTAGGATTCAAGGGGACTTAATCTCTCAACTTAGAACAGCCACAGGGCGCGTTTACACAGTGGTGAAGGGAGGGGACGGGGCCTGAGGTGACGTGTGCAAACACGCACCATGGCACGTTTTAAATTGGGGATATAATTTCCCTTCAATACTGAGGGCCCCTGGGGGCTAACTAGCCCACCAAGTGCTTCCAGTAAGCGCCACTGAGCTGCATTGCAGAGAGGTGGTCCAGGCCGTGCCACTTTTTACACCTCTCTGCAACGCAGCTCTGTGGCACTTACTGGAGGTACCTAGTGGGCTAGTTGGACCCTAGGGACCCTCAGGACTCAAATGAACTTAATCTCCCAACTAAAAACGGACACAGGGCGTGTTTACACAATGGTGAAAGGTGGGGACGGGGCCTGAGTTAACGTGTGCAAAAACGCCCTGTGGCCTGTTTTAAGAGGTAGTTTTAATCCCCATGCCCTATTATATACTAGGGGCTTATAGAGGAGGTAAGGCTAATCACAGGGGGACCCCAACGCATAATGTTCCCTAGTGTATGTAGGTGTTTTCACTGTATTCTAAGTGTCTTTTAACATAGCACTGGCTCTAGGACTGGTTAGTCAGACTCAGTTACCACCAGTATCCGTCTGAAAAAGTTGAGGGTACAGGATGATTTTGCAACAAGGCTTCTTTCTGCTCTTCTTTTTGTTCTTTCTGCACGTTATCCTTCTTCCTGCACTTATCTTCGTATTTGAGGACTTCTGTTGCTTCTTTCTGCACTTCTTTTGTTTCTTTCTGTGCATTTTTTCTTCTTTCTTCACATGTCCTATCTCTGTAGGCATAGTTAGAAATTAGCATTTAAAAAACCTTTGAAATTAACAGAAAAAACCATAGGTTTCAGGCACGTTATAGTTAGGAATTAGCATTTAAAAAACCTCAGAAATTCACTGAAAAAACCATAGGTTTCAGGGGTGTTATAGTTAGCTGGACTTTTCACTTGTACAAAACCATTGAAATTCCCCCGTTATAGTTAGTTCAGCTAACTATAACTCGCGCGCCCGCAATGCACTGCTGATGACGTCACATATTACATCACTCATGACATGGTCAGTGACATCACTCATGACATCACTGATGACATCTCAAATGACATCACTGATGACATCACTGATGACATCATCCTTGTGATAGAGTGGCAGACCTCCTCTCACCCTAATATAACCTTTGATACACACATTCAAAAATAGAGACTAAAATTTTCAAAACAATGGACATACCAATACCAGTTACAACAACCTCTTCAGTAATTCTAAGATCCACATACACATCCACTCATTCACCAACAGTCCAATACAGTCACTCATACATGTACTCACTCATCATATGTACTCATACACCTATACATCCTGTTACACAATGCCACTCATCCATAGAGTTACTCACACACATAGTCACTCATGCTAATAAAGAATCAAACATACATTTACTTGCATATACAGTTATACACACACCACCACACTTACTTCTACGGAAACTTACACATACTTAGTCTTTTAAACAATCACTTATAGAAACACATACTTATTCATACAGGAACTCTTTCAATCTCTCACTCTCACATATACTCACATATATACACCAATAGTCACATATACTAGTTTAAAACATATGTAGTTACTCATAAAGACACTATTGAGACAGTCATTCACTCACTAACACACCCATACACACACTCATCCACCCATACAGTCCTGCACACATACTGTGTTCAACACATACAAACAGTGAGTCACTCATTCATGCACCTATGCACTACGTAATACCCCCACCGAACCATGCAGACACTCAGACTGATACTCAAAAAACCAACTAATAACCTATATAGACACCCATGTAGCTACTCACCAACCCATGCAGCCACTTATACACAAAGTGAGAGACTGATACAGATATTTACATATTTAAACATTACTCACTAAGCCATGTATTCACTATGATACACTTAATCAGTCAGTTACACAATCAATTTTTCAAAAACAAATCATCCATTTAGACACTTATATACCCATTTATTCTTCCATCGACCTTGAGATATACATATATAAAACATATTTAATTTTCAGAATAACACACATTCACTGGATGATGTCATCAGTGATGTCATTTGAGATGTCATCAGTGATGTCATGAGTGATGTCACTGACCATGTCATGAGTGATGTAATATGTGACGTCATCAGCAGTGCATTGCGGGCGCGCGAGTTATAGTTAGCTGAACTAACTATAACGGGGGAATTTCAATGGTTTTGTACAAGTGAAAAGTCCAGCTAACTATAACACCCCTGAAACCTATGGTTTTTTCAGTGAATATATATATATATATATATATTCACTTAAAAAACCATAGGTTTCACACATGTTATAGTTAGGTGGATATTTCACTCGTAAAAAACCAATGAAATTCCCCCGTTATAGTTAGTTCAGATAACTATAACTTGCGCGCCCGCAATCCACTGCTCATGACGTCACATATTACATCACTCATGACATGGTCAGTGGCATCACTCATGACATCACTGATGACATCATCCTTGTGATAGAGTGGCGGTCGCGCGAGTTATAGTTATCTGAACTAACTATAACGGGGGAATTTCATTGGTTTTTTACGAGTGAAATATCTACCTAACTATAACATGTGTGAAACCTATGGTTTTTTAAGTGAATATATATATATATATATTTGACAGAGGCCTATTATATATCTTGCTCGGTGGGGAAGGTCCAATTAATGAGCAGCACTCGAGTACAAGACAACTTCTCCCCATAAAAGTCATTTATTCATGGTATGGACAGTCTCTCTCACCAGTGATTAAAAGCATGACTGCACCCGACGCGTTTCGAGGGATTCTCTTTCTCAAGGGTGGTTCAGTCCAAGAGCGCATTACGTCTGCAGCTTCCTTTTAGGCACCATCGCACGCCATGATTGGACACTCTGTATGAGATGTGCGTAGCTTTATGGGAGCTGTAGTCCGTTATTATTCCTCCGATGGATGCGCTCGAATTCCATGCCAGTTCAAAGCTCACCATGAGCCCCGGAAGGAGAGACCTATGGTTTTTTAAGTGAATATATATATATATATATATATATATATATATATATATATATATATATATATCCATCATAAGTTGCCACGAAGACAGAAGGGCCCACACAGGAAAAATATGCTCAAAATGTATTGAAAGCTTGCCGCTGGGATCATATCAAGTGAGTTGTTGTGCCACGCAGCAGGATAAAGTTAATATTAAACCAAGTGGGGGGCTGTAAGGACCTTGTTACGCCCAGCGGACACGTTCCCGCTTTCAATGGCGACTCCTGTCCCGTCTCCTGGTCCCGCCGGTTGGCGTTACCTCGTGTCCGCTGGGCGTAACAAGGTCCTTACAGCCCCCCACTTGGTTTAATATTAACTTTATCCTGCTGCGTGGCACAACAACTCACTTGAGTAGGACTGGGAGCACTACCGATACCATAGTGCCGTGCGAGCGGCCACGCCCACTTGAGCGGGTATCAAAATGGATTTAAAGAGTGCCCCGCAAGACACTTGTGCACGCTAGCAGTTTCCATGCCTCTGAGGAAGTGCTAAGACATGAAACGCGTGAGGCTGGATTTAAAGATGAAGCTGTGCTCCTTGATATGATCCCAGCGGCAAGCTTTCAATAAATTTTGAGCATATTTTTCCTGTGTGGGCCCTTCTGTCTTCGTGGCAACTTATGATGGATATATATATATATATATATATATATATATATATACATATATATATATATTCACTTAAAAAACCATAGGTCTCACACATGTTATAGTTAGCTGGACATTTCCCTCGTAAAAAACCAATGAAATTCCCCCGTTATAGTTAGTGCAGGCAACTATAACTCACGCGACCGCAATCCTCTGCTGATGACGTCAGATATTACATCACTGTATTTAGACACCTATTTACCCATGTCTTCTTCCATTAATCTTTAGCTATACATATATTACAAATATTTATTTTTCAGAAAGACACATATGTAATCAGTGATGTAATATCTGACGTCATCAGCAGAGGATTGCGGTCGCGTGAGTTATAGTTGCCTGCACTAACTATAACGGGGGAATTTCATTGGTTTTTTACGAGGGAAATGTCCAGCTAACTATAACATGTGTGAAACCTATGGTTTTTTTAAGTGAATTTGCAGGGTTTTTTAAATGCTAATTCCTAACTATAACGTGTGTGAAACCTATGGTTTTTTAAGTGAATTTGTACGGTTTTTTAAATGCTAAGTTATGTATTTATTAATATTTATTTTTTTTCAGGTTTTTCACCGTGCGCGCACCGTGCGCGCACGGTGGGCACTAGCTGCGCTTCGCGCACCGAGCACCCACGAAGCGCTGTGCGTGTCGTGCGCGCACCGTGCGTGCTCCGTGCGCGCACCACGCGCATTTTCGACACAAAAATAAATGTTTTTTTCACCCTTGGGGGTCCTTCAGTGACTCCCTGACAAAGGATAGGGGGTCAGGAACTGTCCACCCTGCCCCCTTTTCACGTTCTCCACCTTTGTTTTTCACTGCCTCAGACTGCGAGAGACAAAATGGCGGCCGCCACTTCCTGATTTCGACCGATTCGAATGTTTACTGACATCTAACAACCAATCAGAATTGCGCTCGCGCACGGCAGGGTGCGCGCACCGTGCGCGCACGGTGCGCGCGTATAGATATTAATATGGTTTTAAATGCTATTTTCTCAGGAAAAACTGAACAGATTTACACGAGACCAATTTCACGTAATTCTGTTCAGCCGTTCGGGCTGTACCTTCGACTAAAGGTCCTATGGAAAAATGTTTGGGGAAAACGCGTTTTGGGACCCCCCTTTTTTCTCGGCCCCCGCTTGACTAATCACCCCGAGACTTTCAGGGTAGGAGCGGAGCGCCTCACCTATTTTGAAAAATTCGCGAGGATTCGTCAACCGGCACCAAAGTTATTCAAAATAGAATTTTCAGATTTCCTATGGAAACACGGTCCTAACTATAACTATCTACTGGCGACCGCCAGTAGATAATATATATATATATATATATATATATATATATATATATATATATATATATATATATATATATATATATATATATATATATATATATATAATCAATGGAGATCTTTTACTTCCCCCACAAGGCTTTACCAACAGTTTCTGGGAAAACCTAGACCCAAGTTAAGACAGCACAATTTAGTTCTATCATGCATTTCATGGCATTTTAGAAGGTGGTGTCACTATCATGACTGAATGCTATCGAGAAGCGGAGGCAGACTAGTGTTAGTTTTCTGCTTTCATTCAGTCCTAAAGACCAATGCTTCGGTTACTGAGAGAATCATTCTAGAGTGGCAAAGCAGCAAGTCATCGAAAGGTTGCAGCCAGTGGAAACGGTTCGATGAGAGCTAGGGCAATGAAACAGGTACAGGAAGATATGAAACTCAAGCCACTAGGGTAAATACCAGTACAACTAGGAACAAACCCACTGAAATAAAGTTTTCCGCAATGTTGGCTTGTTGTTTTTCCAGACCGAAAGTTGTTGTCTGGTGTCCAGTATATTCACAGGCCTCACTCTCTACTGGACAAACTATGGATGAGCAAGGTACTTAGACGCAGAATTGTCAGCGTTATGTACAAGGTACAAGTTAGCAATTAAAAGGTTCTTTACTGTATTTGTCCCATCCAATTAGGGATCCAATGTTTCATCTTATGTCCGTAGGCAGTAGCAGTACACCTTTCTTACTTCACTGGGAATATGTTGTCTTCTGGGAGTTCAACATATATCTTGAAAGCATCTGGAATCAGCCATCATTGCAATTCCAAAACATCTCCCCCCAACAACCATACAACCGAAACGTGCAGTGTAGATACTATTTGTGGTCTGTCAGTTGCAGGTAGGAGCATCTTCTCGTACGAGCAGGATATTTGAGCACATCAATATACTGCTCTCCAGAAAAGACCATAACAGAATTAAATTGTCAAAGAAAAGGTCAAGTCCATCATTCTAGTAAGGATTATTTTCGGTATGATCATAGAAACATTATATTGACAAAATGCAAATTAAAAAGTGCTTGAAATGGGCCCAGAACTGTAAAATGGTTCAGGTATTTATTTTCAGACAGTTTCATTTTGTAAAGCTCTATGTAGCCAGATCACAGACTATTCAGGTGCAAGGTAGGGTATGTAAAGTTTCAACCCTATGCCGTACTCTCTTAAATATGTTAATGCAGCCACTAAAACCAAACTGAGAGCATCTTTATTCATGAAAATGCAGATGACTCTCAGCCCAATGCAACTCGATCATATAGGTACCTGGGCTCCTCCCTGCTTTTTTTCCTGACCCATTTTTGCTATTATGCAGAAAGCAAATAATAAACTGTTGCACTCTATTAGTATGATTCTAAAACAAATGTCGACTGGTTCATGCAGCAGTTTGTGACATTAGTGTGAGGAAGACTTAGGCCCAGAAAGATACCTGCATCAGCCAGATTTGCCATGGTTAGCTAAGTCCCAACTCTGGCCTCAAGGGCCTGTGACTCCTCAGTGCTTCCCCATTGGTGATGCATTGAAGCTTTGTTAGAAAAGGCAGCCCAGTACACTTTAGGTTTCATCCTTACACACCAGTCACTGCGTCACCGAACTGCAGGTTTCCCTTATAGCTGTCCGTGTTGGCAATTATGGAATGATGTGGCGATCTCAGCGAAACGATCAACTGGGAACTTTGGCAACTTCTGCACACATTCACTGATTTGTCAACATTTGTGCCCATACCTGGATAGTGAAATTCCATAAATGCCATAATCTTGCTTAATATCAGCGGCAGATGACCACATTAAGCATGCACAATATGGCGACAACTGTATCTGTAAATTCTATTCTCCTCCCATTTGCAAAATGAGCTTACTTCAGTGGGGATCCAGCTCACACCATGCAGAGTCTCTGCGTTTTCACTATGTGTTAGTTGCATGACTATTTTATTTTGAATTGGTTGCCATAGCATAGTTATCCAAGAATTGAAGTGAAACAATCAAAATAAAGGAAATGCTAATTTCAAGCTTATGGCACAGCAAATCACCAACTTTCAGAGCTACAGCTTTTCTATATAAAATGAGCTACAACTAGGTGACAGCATTTCCACCCCCACGCCTAATGGACGTCAGTTCATCAAAATGCTAGGAGATTGGAAGTGACACCAATGATGCGCAGAGAGTGGCACGAAAACTGTCACCCTGACAACATCATAACCTGCAAATATTCAGGCACAGGGAGATTAAGTGATTTGCCCACAATCACAGGATGTGGGCGCGACCTCGAGGCTCGAACTCTGGCCTCTGGCCCCAAAGTTGCTGCCTCAGCAATAGTCCCTGCACCGCGCTTTACTAACAAAAAGAGTAGAGCCAGTTTCAAAATACAGCGTGTACTTTTTGAAAGTACACGCTGTGTTTTTAAACTGGCTCTACTCTTTTGTTAGTAAAGCGCGGTGCGGGGACGATTGTGGCCCGTGAAGGGGCTCCGATTACTATCAATACTTAAACAAGAGGCCACAATTGTCCCCGCACCGCGCTTTACTAACAAAAGAGTAGAGCCAGTTTAAAAACACAGCGTGTACTTTGGTACACGCTGTGATTTTAAACCGACTCTACTGTTTTGTTAGTAAAGCGCGGGGACGATTGTGGCCTTTTGTTTAAGTATTGATGGTAATCAGAGCCCCTTCACGGGTTGAGATTACCATCAATACATAAACAAAAGGCCTCAATCAGCCCCGCGCTCTGCATCCACATGCCCCGAGCCCCCCCCAAGCCGCCACAAGCCCTCAAGCCCCCAAGCCCCCTTACCTGCACTCTCCACGACTCCTCTCCGGCACCGCTTCAAAAGTGCCTGCTTTTCGCGCCGCCCGCTTCTTAAAGCGGCGGCGCCTCTCTTCCGACGTCCTGGAATCGTTGTGCGCGCTCCACATCCGGGAGTGCACGCTGACGTTGTGGAAGGTGCGCGCGTGCGCCTTAAAGGGAACATAGGTCCTGACTACTACTTGGGTTTCCCCCAAGCTATGGGACCAAGCCAGGTGGGACCACGAAGTCTACAGTTCTTGGGAAGCATCCAGCATTCCTTCAATCCAAGTAAGGGCAGTAGCGATAGATAAGTATCAGCGAGTGGGTAACAGACAACAGCTCTTCAGCAACACCTTGCCCTGGGTGCACACGCGCCGCGCAAGCACAGAGCTCCAACCATAAGGGTGCCGAGTAACAAAAACCAGTAGATAGGTTAAGAAGCGTGCCTCTGGCTTTTCAGCTGTGTGAAACCACTATCATTTAGAGGTCCGCCCAGGTGAGAATGGGGCGTTTCTTAAGGTTTGGATGACCATTGCGGTCTGTGGTATCTCCCAGCGGAACCACTGGTAGGTTACTGGAGCTAGCAGGGAACTGGGAACCTGGGATAGCGACACTTGTACCTCGCTTGGTGGGAATGCGGTCAGCCAACATAGTGTGCTGCCGTCCCAATAATTGGGGTAGCAGCGTGTCAAACACAATGGGACACTATGTCAATAGAACATTTGGCACTCCCAGTGGGTAACTAAAACTAAACTACAACGGAGCAGGTAATTTGTCACCGCTGGGGATGCTCCGGGCTGGCGGTGAGTACCCCCCCTGGCCACCCTCCTATCTGGGAGCATTCTAGGAGGGGTTAAAGTAAGACTTAGCCAATCCGTAATGCTTGGACCATGCCGCAGACAGTGCGCTCTGCTTAAACCAGACAGATTCTCTAAGCTAGTATGCCTAGGGGGTTTCCCCAAAGAGGGAACTGAACAGGCATAATTCCCATAAGGAATAAGGGATACATGGCAAGGGCAAGAGTGTCCCTTGCCCATGGCCACACACTTTCAGTTAGGAACACTTCGGTGCATCAGGATTTAGCAAACAAAGGGACTGTTCAAAGGTTAAATAAAATCCATCTCGCCAGAATAGCCAGAGCAGGCAGGCGGGTGGGGGAGTGGTCACCTAGCAAGCGGGCTGCTGTCCCATAGATGGGCACGCAGGTTTTCAGGCACACTCGTGCAAGGAGAACGGCAGCTAGGTGAGATCAGCAAATAGATGGGGCCTTGTGAGCCTGGGTGCCGGCATCCACCACGCCCAGAGCTGGCTCGGGCTGAGGCAAGTGAAGCGGTGGAATTTTCCCGCATGGGGGTGAATTGCTCTTGGCGCAACTTCCCAGGCCTAACGGGCCTTTTGTTTCAGCAGACACTATCTGACCCAGGAATTACCTCATGGGCTTTGGGATATAGATGGGGCCATCTATAACCAGCAGGGATCGTTCTCCTTCATCTAGATTGCAGGAAGCTCTAGCCAGGAGAGGTTGCAGGTAGGACTATAGCTGTTTTGGTGGGGGGCTCTAGCGGCGACGGTGGCCGCCTACAGAGCTGTGGCGGAGTTACAGGGCGATCTGGAAGAAGGCCGGTACCAAGGGTACCTCTGCGCGGCACCATAGGGGGTGCCAGTGCCAAATCCGAGGAGCCTCATGGGAGGGTCCTGGAAGCCGTGTCGGCACCCCGCTAGTCCTTCGGGCGGTTGTGGGCCTGAAAAACAGGGGGTTTGCTATGCGACGCTCCGCCCCGTGAAGGGGCGTGAGTAGAAGTTACCAATGGTCACGTGATCCTGTAAGAGAATCACTTGGACGGCAGCAAAGGCGGGGTTCGCCCTAGTGCTGCCCGGCTCATCAGGCGGGCAGGCGGCCCAGTTGGTTGCCTGCCCTTGGATCGCCCGTAAGATAACCCACCTATTACATAACGGTGTATGTAATAAATCTGCAGCATTTTGTACCCAATCTAACAGTCTGTGTGTGTTACTATTGGGTAATGTATTTTGGTTGGAGGGGGGACTGAGGGGTGCCAATGGCGATACTATGCTGCTGACCGCGGCCCCCGCAGGGGGCCACTGAGTGGTCGGCACCCTAGTGTCGCCTGGGCACCGGTCACCCCTCCCCGTCCCCCCTCCTGGGGGGCAGGGACTCCGGCCGGTGTCCCCCTCCTCTTTCCCGCCCGGAAGTGATGCGAGGGGCGTCACTTCCGGGGCTCCTCTGGGCGTGGGGGGAGGCTATATAGCCCTCCCCCACCATGCCGGCGACCTCTTATTCGCCTTGCACGCCGCATCCCTCCCTACCGCTTACCCGGCGTGGTGATGGCAGGTGGGGCTGAGAATATTGTAATGTTTCCTTTTTTCGTTGCAGGCGGAGTTACAGGGCGATCTGGAAGCAGGCCGGTACCAAGGGTACCTCTGCGCGGCACCATAGGGGGTGCCAGAGCCAAATCCGAGGAGCCTCATGGGAGGGTCCTGGAAGCCATGTCGGCGCCCCGCTAGTCCTTCGGGCGGTTGTGGGCCTGAACAACCGGGGGTTTGCTATGCGACGCTCCGCCCCGTGAAGGGGCGTGAGTAGAAGTTATCAACGGTCACGTGATCCTATAAGAGAATCACTTGGACTGCAGCAAAGGCGGGTTTCGCCCCAGTGCTGCCCGGCTCATCAGGCGGCCAAGTTGGTTGCCTACCCTTGGATCGCCCGTAAGATAACCCACCTATTACATAACGGTGTATGTAATAAACCTGCAGCATTTTGTACCCAATCTAACAGTCTGTGTGTGTGTTATTATTGGGTAATATATTTTGGTTGGAGGGGGGACTGAGGGGTGCCAATGGCGATACTATGTTCAGACTGTGGGTGGGGGAAGTTGCCGATGATGGCACTACTTATGCTGACCTAATGTTTATAAAATGCAAATGCACCTAGCCCAAATGACGAAAACCAGTGAGACACGGGCCTCCGCACTCCTCCTCTCGCTTCTCTCCTCTCTCACCCCTCTCACCTGTCTCTTAATGCTGAATGGTTGGTGCAGTGTTGTTCCCTGGCTGCACTGATCTCCACCTTGATTTATACTTTTTCTTTACCTCGGAGCAATCCAGACTGCATTTGAGGAAGATGAGCTGAGTCGGAGAAAGGACACCAAAGCCGGGTCTGGTGCATGCGCAAAAACAATGACATGGAGGAGGGCGCCAGAGCAGTCCAGTGGGCAGTGTAGGGGCAGGCACAACAAGGGTCTAGGTGAGCCGACGCTTCAAACCCAAGGCAAGACCAGCATGAGGAGCGAGCGGCTGCAAGGTTGGCAGCAGGCAGCAGGCAGCGGACACAGGCAGAGGGGAGCCGCGGCAAGAAGTAAGGAATTTTTTTTGTAGCGGCGGCCGCAAATCCCTAAAGGCACCTGCACAGCGCCTATGAGGCTCTGGAAGTGGCTACTGTGGGTCGGATCGGAAGCAACTAACTGACAATCAGGGTCAGCAGTATCAGAACAAATGCTTCACTCTCGCACAGTGACAGCCAAACTAGTATTCATCCAGAGTTGTTGGTATGCCTTAAGGAAGAACCTGAAATGGCATCGTTAGGTCCCTGTGAAAGCACAGTGGTGGCAGATCAGTAAGTGTTGTCTGCTTTCGTGCAGAGCAGCAAAGTGCGGGTGGAGAAGGGGCTTATAACATTCCAGCTGGGCCTATAACATAGGCCGAAGGTAAGGGGCCATAATGCCTCCATTTGTTGGACTATCCTGGCTTGGAGCTATCAGGATCCACACCTTAATGGAGGGAAAACAAAGGCCCACAGCTTATCACTGCACAAGTACTTAAGAGAGGCATGTTTTTGACTTTGTTCAGTCCCTGTATATAGGAGACATGTGAGCACTGTAAGAATGCACGATGTGTTGGTCTGTCCCAGTATTTATGTTAATAACAATTTAAATACACCTATTTTGTTTTATTTCTTTCATAGCGTTATAGTGCTACTCATCTCAATGCAGGGTGTCAGAGCACTTTGCATCACATGTACACATTAAACATTGAAAATAAATCATATGTGTGTAAATCAATGTACAGGATGTGTTACACAAGACAGTAAGAGTTACAAGGTGTAGGAGAAACGTCTTTAATAGCTCACTGTGATATATTAGGATTACAATTTATGAACTGCAAGTAACAAAAGGTTATGTGTTAAATGTTGTAAACCACTTACACAATCACATAAGATTAAAATCTGTCATCTGTGTGTAACATAGCGTGCTTTATAGGAGACATATAAACCCTCAATGCTACTTTGATTCAAAACTGGGACTAGACAAAACACAGATTTCTCCAGCAAATGCATTAACCTCCAGAGTTATCCTACCATTATTATTATTCCCTGAAATGTAGTTGGGACACAAAAGTCTCTTCAGCAGGTACCTTTACCCCATAAGATATTTTAAAATGCAAACTTTGGAACCAATTAAGCACAACAGATTTACTGCCCTGTTTCTCCTTGTTACCAATTTCTTTCTGGCAGGGTTTTAAATTATAAATGTATAAATTGAGGCCCAGATTTTGTGTTGGGGTTGTGTCACTTTTTTGGCTCAACCCCAACGGAAAATCTAGTTTGTTAAAAATTGTAATGCACTCAAATATGCTCAAGGTAGACCTGCTAAATAAATGTCTGAGGTTTTAAAATTAGATGTCACTTCTTGTGATGTCACTTCTTGTGAGGACATGGGTTGAGATGCCACTTCTTATGATGCCATGTGCAATGTCACGCAGAGAGATGTCCCACACTGTGGTGTCACGTGCCATGATGTCACTTGCATACTGCCTAACTTGGTTAGTCTTCCCACTTCTTTTTAATGACTTGTGCCCCGTAAAACACACGATGGCCAAGATTTTACTAAGCATTAGCTCCAGCGCTCACGCGACATTGAAGTGGTGATATGTTCGGCAAAGAGACCCACAAATCAGCATCGATCCACTCTTGCATGCAAAACGTTATTTGCCCTGTACAGTGCGTCGTAGCGCAATGCTAAATCGTGATGATATTTTCGCCATAAACGAAGCCTTTTTTCGATCGAACAAGGCTGATGACATCATCAGAGCGTGAAAGATAATAAATGCGGCACTGCACTGTTGGCGCTTTACGCTCAACGCGCTCTGTGTTGCACAATTCTTGCTAAAGCAGTGATCTATATTGCTATCCCTTGCTCTGCCATTGAGAGCTACTCAGCCGAGCCTCCTTCCGCCAGGGGAGCATTTGTGTCTGAACATGGAAAAATCTTTGTGTAACAAGAAGACAGGCGTGCCAGAGCATGTACAACTCACTCAGTGACTTACTAAGGAATGGAGAGCGCACTGAAGCTTTGGTGTAAGGAAGGAACACGTCGAACACCCTGTTTATTGTGGTTTGTTTTTGTCTTTCACTTCGACACGTGAGGACTAGACTTCTGGACAGACGCGGAGCCGTGCGTAGCTGCTGCAATCTCAGCTCTCTATCGGTGCCTGCTGCTGAAGGCTTGGGCAGCTCCCCAACTCGGAAGAAAGATCCCGTTTACAGTTCAGCCGCTGTAACGCAGCCCTGGGAAGGACGGCCTCAGAGAAAGTTTCTCAGAAACAAGGAGGGAGCGGGGCACACCCGAGCCGTACCTCGGGAACACCTTTCAAAGCGGCAGCTGTCACGGCCAGAGACAGCCGCGGCCCACCGGCGAGGAAATGGATACCGCGGCGTGAGGACGACTGAGGGCCCGGCGAAGCCACCCAAGGGACCGGGCGGTCCCCTGTCGGCATCTTTCCTGCCAGGTAAGCAGCGCCTCTCGCTGTGATGTGAGACAGCAGCGAACCTCACTTGGCGCTACAGAGTACGATAGTTATTTACAGGCAGACAGAAATGGCTGAAGCGTCACGTCTTTGCTGCCACATACTAACCAAAACGATATGTGTCCTCCTGTGTGTCAGTTTGGACCTACAGGTCTTGGGGTAGTCTCTAAATGTGGGGACATTCTGCCTCGCTGCGTGGGCAGCTCAATTTGCACTTCTGCTGTGAAAAGAGCACCGCAGCTTTAAAAGGGAAAGCACCATCTTTACTGTCAGCTTAGTTTCACAGGAATGTTTTTTTTTGCCTTCTGATAATTTTGTTTATGATTACACGTGCATAAACATGGCACATGCGATTTGCTCGACGACCTACCAACTCTCCATAGAGACGTGGGTGTCGTGTAAATCGCGGTGTAGGCACTAATTGTGGCGGCCGCAACGATTAGTGCCTACAGACCGATTTACACGTTCATCAATTCAAGGCCGATAAATGAGTGGCACTGAATTAGATGCCAATGACTCCTATTAAAACTCCTCAGTGCAGTGCAGGCTGCTTACCAAACGAGTTCTCAAAAGGCAGAAAATAGAATTCAAATTGCAGACCATTCACTTTGTGTTGGAGTCTACATAGTTATGTACCCTTACTATTAGTCCTGTGAAGTGTTTGTTTTGACACTATAAGAATCCCTGTTCGAATACTGCCGAGCGTTGATAACTGCTATCCCATAATGCCGCTTTGTGTAGCACTCTAGGACAACAGGACAAACAGAGAACATTTCGGGACATAGAATAGTACGCTGTACAATGCGTGTTTACCATTTTCTGCATGACATCTTACTTTCAATGGTAAAAGGATGTTACGCCCTCATTTTCCCTCTCTATGTAGAATACACTGTATTTTTATGCATTTCTTATTGCTAATGTTAGTCTGGGCCCCAAATCTACACCACTGGCAGCAAAGAGCACAAAAGAGGCATGGGCAGGCGGTCCTAACTGACTTCCATTCATTTTCCTCACACCAGTCAAGCGTTCCTGGCCTTTATCGACAGGCCTGAAGGGAATGGGCTTGCCTTTGTAATTGTGTTTTGCAAAGTTGTAAAGTTCTAGAACTCAGAAAAAGTCATCGGTTTTTAAGAAGAGGAAAAAAAAAGGTGAAATCTCCAGTTCGTAGTTTCGCATCCTGGAATGGAATCTTCAGCCGTGAAACCTTTGAAGGAGTGTAAAATTAGCACAGGTGGGTTAAGTAATTAGGGTATCTATTGGTTAAGCACAAAAACTGGAATTTCAAGGTTATAATGGTTATGTGTTATCCTATGCAATGACAGACTGATGAGTGGATAATACGGTGTGGACATGGTCAAACACTCTTAGACCCACCTCATGCCTCTTTCATCGACTACCGGGCACATCCTTCCCTTTTCACTCACTCATGCAACCTTCCTCCATCTTTACTACTTGTGTATTCCCCTCTCATGGTCTCAGGAAATGTACGATGGGAAAAAATAAGTGCCTGTCCCCAAAAATAAGGGCGGGTGGCCCCTACCAGCAACCACCCTCAAATTAAGTACTGGATATATATTTATTAGAGTCTTCAATAGTGACTTTCTCGCTATGGCCCTGCCCATTAGTCTGTAGTAAAAGCTTGTTTGGACTGCTTAGACCTTTGGCCTGGTTTAAAAAAACACGCCGCACGTTTTACAAAAAAGTATGATTTGTACCAAATGTAATCTTGGAAAGCTTTGTGCAGATTTGGCATCAAGGAGGGTGATTTTAGGGGTCTAAGGGCCTTCAAAAGCGCGTTTCCTATTCATGAACAGGAACATAAACATGGCCCAGTAGCCACCAAACGTGGAATAAAAATATATAGGTACGGTGCTCCTTTTTTGGGTCTGGTATGAATCTGTCCAGAAGTTAACAAAAGAAAGGACCAAAATAATTTTTACAAATTATCTGATGGATTCACTAAACAGCATGTTATTTTACCTTGCCTTTTGATTGTCTGTCAAGAGTTTAACAATGTTTTTCCTGCTGCCATTTTGAGGTTCACAGAGATTCCAGTCCACGAACCTAGCTGCTAAAAAAGGTGGTACAGTGTGTGGACATGGAGACCACACCTCAGCCCTGGAGGAACAAGGCCATACCTTTGTGAGGTGGAAAGTGCCCATATAAAAAAAAAAACGACTTAATTTTCAGCGGCATGGTTTTGAAAACTTAGCCCAGATCCGTGTATCAATATGCACATTTTCGGTTAGTGTGTCATTTTTTAAGGTGGCCAAAAACCCGATATGCAACAGGCACATTCGTCTGTGAACCACAAAACAATGAGCAGGCAAATAGAATAGGAGACCCAATATTCACTGATGTCCTTCCCCTTCGCCCATTGACCTTGCACTGCTGGTACTAGCGATGGAGCAACTGCAAAGTAACCCACGGCAGAAGTCATGCCTTATGGCCATTGTCCACTGGGCCTGGTCATTATGCTTGCAAAATTTGTGAGTTTCCGAAATTTGTGCTATGAGAATTTTGAAAAAATTCTGAAAATTTCAAAGTAGTTAAATAAATTGCGCACAAATTTTTACTACGGGGACTATTTCAGCCAAACATCCCTTGCAGGACACTGGTTCGAGAAGAACATGTATCCCTGGGGCCACTTAATACTCAAATCAGATGCCTTACAGGTACCTTGGTGGAACTTATGAACGTGAAGTATTTTCCTGTGATTACAGAACCATGTTGTGTAATTTCACAATATTTTTCATTGTGTACATTTTATCAAACAAATATCTCACTGTTTCACACAGACCACGTCTTTACACAATACCCTTGGAAAATGTTTAAGGCCACATTATGATTGCCCTGAGCAGAAGTTAAATCATATCATTAAAATGAAAGAAAATCACAGAAATGTTTTGGATAAGGTGCATTCATGTTCTGTATTAATAATGCATGTTATTGTTACTCAAACAATTCTAACAAATATTTTATTAATATTTGAAATAGGCTTCAGTTGAAGGAACATTCTGTTCAAGATCCCAAAAAAGTTTTAAATATTCCCAGTTCTAATCTGCTACACAACAATGTCATCCCCAGACACCCTGCTCAAGTTCTAAGGTGTCATCACAGACATCCCAACAGCATAATATGAATGGCGCATGCCGGGCCCAGTGTTGTCTATGCTCCTGAGCATAGTGCTCACAGAATGTGCATGAAGACTATGCCACGTGCATGCTACATGCTGGTTTGATGAATGGCCCTTTAACACACTGTGTCCTTACATGCTGGTGTCCCTCGTGGCCCTGTGTGTGCAGCAGAGGGCTAAGGCACAGATCGCATCCTATACGCTCTGTGATCCTTTGTGCATAATGTGTGCTACATAATGATGTGACAGGCAAAAGGCATGTGCGAAGGCCATGCCCTGTGTATTACCACAGGCCATATTCTGGGGACTGAGTTCACTGTGTGAATGAAGCATGGAACGTCATTCCTGAAATCATGTGTGGGACCCAGAGCAGTGAACTGGAGGGGGTGGAGAAAAAGGGTTTTGTGTTTGTATTTATCTATGAGCTGTGCCTGTCAGTTTTTTATACGCTGTGAGCAATTTATATTCAACTGAATATTTTTCCAGAACATTTTTATAATGTAATTTAATATGCGATCTTAGTAGAAAACTACAGCATATCTTTAAGGAATCCTTTTTTTTAGTAAATCTGTATGTACACAGAAGCAGCCAAAGGTGCAGACATACTTCCACACAAAGATAATGTTTAATTACAACCCAAGTTAATTAGGCCCCATAGTGATGCTAAATCAAGCATTCCTTTACCGTACAGGCATACTTCTGGGTTGCATCTGTTTTTAAGGAAATTGTTTAGTCAGGCATTTATCGTCTCAATGGATTTATTTCCGGAAATGAAAAGTCAGAAATGTAGAACCCTTTTAAGAACTGGCAATAAGGCTATTTCACTCGTCCATACCCTCTTGCAAGCAAATGATTCCCAATCGCAGTGTCAGATCATTGGTGCAGTGAGGTGGTCAGCACGTGGAAGGGCCTGTACTCTTAGCTGAACTGTGATAACTCAGTGCCGGGCGGGACTGCAAAGAAGCAGGCCTGTGTTCATGTTTAAACTCCACTTAGGCAAAGGTTTGTTTTCACAATAAACACAAGTTGTCACTTAGCTACTGGGGAGGGAATTGTAGCAAAATGACCAGGCACCAATGAGTCAGTACACATAATAAAATAAATACAACTTAAAACAAGACGCTCCCCGATTTAAGTAAGTCCTTAAGACAAAACAGACTCCTGTTTCTTCTAGATTCGACTCGCCCCTCCTGCCATGCAAATGTCTTGACAGGAAGTAGCATGGGTGAATTGTTCTTTGTCAAGTAGCATGGGTGAATTGTTCTTTGTCATCTCCACATGAAATAGTGTTTCTGTACTTTACTCAAAGCACCTTTATTTCTGCCTCTATGTAAATGGGAGGCATGAAATAAGTGGCACATCAGAGGTTTTGCTGGGCGCATGAACGTGTTGCAGGTTTATTAAACCCGGATTTTGGTTAATTTGCGGGCAATCTTGGGCAGTCAGCGATGAGATGGCCTAAGGTGAATGCCCACATCAGTTGGCAGTTTATACAAGGTATCGTTTAGCCTCTAGGGGTTACTTTTCAGGGTTAGTCCAGCATCTGGACCCCATAGTCGAGGAAAATCTTGCTCATGGCTGAGCAATACCAGATCAAGCCCAAAGTTGCTCTGCATTTCAACGTTCCAGATGGAGTAGTGAGGTGTTGTTTTGATCCTGAGGGCCCACCATAGAGACCTCCGAGTTAATGCATGGCAGACCCCATTCTGATTATTGTTGTGGCTCTTAGGTGCAACAAATGCCTTTGGATCTCCCTGTTACAACTTGTGGACAGAGAGGAAAACAAGGAAAAAATATAATAACAGTTATCAGTAATACAATAATGACTTTTAATGAAAGCTTTGATCTACGTTTACCAGCCCTCCAAAACTGACCAATACAGGCCACTAAACGTGCGTGGACCACTATGTAACTTAAGTTGTTACTATCAAGCAGATTAACCCACCAGCTTTTGGCTCTGGAAAAGCCTGTGCTGTATAATCAAAGGGGTGAAACATTACATGACATTTGTTAGACTTGTCAGCCTTAGGGTGGTCTTTCCCCAAATGTTTGCCTTACTTCTCCATTTTTGCCGATCTAATGTTTTTCGGGCCATAAGACTCTGTGCCCTTTACCACTGCTAACAAGTGCTAAAGAGTGTGTACTCACTCACTAAAATATGTCAACATTTGCTTACACCGTATTGGCATATTTAATTTTCTTGTAAGTCTCTAGTTAAGTGGTCCTATATGTAATCAGGGCCTTTAAATTAAATGCTACAAGTGGGCCTGCACCACTGTAGGAAAGTGCCACTTTTGACATGGTCAGCCCTCAGTTTTTGCCTGATGTCTGATTTAATTTCGAACTGTAAGTGCACTGTGTCCCTGCTAACCAGGTTCTGAGTGCCAGATCTCTTTCCCAAAAACGATACCATGATTGGCACAACTTCAGTTACCCCTGTGAAGCCCGAGTAAGTGGTACCCCTGGTACCTAGGGCATGGGTACTGAAAAGGGTACTCTGGGGCTGCAGCACTGTTTGTGCCACCCCAGGGACCCCTCACATGGCTGTACACTCTGTCAATGCAGGCTGATTGACTTGGTGCAGAGAAATCTGAAGAGCTGACATCTCACACAGCCCTGTGTCACAACATATTAGCAGGGGCGTAGATACGCCCCCAACCACTCGCACAGCTTAATTGCGCCATTTCGGCCTATAGCCTTTCTTTTTTACTTATCAATATATTCTTTATATGCTTTCTTCTTTTCCTCTTTTTTCCACATTCATTCAAGTGCTCATCCACACGTGGAATTGTGTGCCATTGTCCAAGTTTCTAATATTCATGATGTGTCCATCCGGACCTCTCTACATAAATACGACTGAAGCAGGGTTCGTCAAAAGGCAGCGTTTATTCTAAAAAACCCAATGGATTTCGGGCTGCAAGCGCCCTTCTTCGGGGGTCACTGCCAAAACACGTTAAAATCGGCCATGTGCGTCTTCCTTATTATCAAGTAATCTAGTGACCCCTGAAGAAGAGGAGATCTTTTTATTCCTAGCCTTATGGTGCAGTGGGTGTGAGGGGCCCTAGTAGTGTAGGAGTGCAAAAGTGTGTATTAAAACAGGGAATGGAAGAGTCAGGGAAATTAGACTTTAATAGTCCTGCCTTCCCCCCTGGTTAAAAATGGAGTTGGCGACCCACTGCAATGATAGTGCAGGGTGTTGCGCTCAGTCTCGTTTGGTCAACATGTTTCTTGCCAGTTAAGTCAGGGCGATCTAGTGGCAATTCTTCAGGACCTAGAAAAAAGTAACTCTACACTAGAAAAGTAAATTGTAAGGTGGTGTACTAGCCTAATTGTAATAATGAGTGACACCAAGAGGTAAAGTACCTGCTGGTGCAGCAGCCAATCAGTAACTAAGTTTCAATTGGCCCCTTCAGATCGCGGCAGGTGAAGGACATGGAAAGGTATCGGTGTCCAAAAAACGGCGTCCAGTAGACGTGTGACCTACCCCGCACTGCCGGATCCGGGAGGTGTCAAACGTTACAGGCCTTGGCATGATTCCCAACTGCTTTTGGTAACAAAAAGCACCCAGTGGTATTTATTGGAAAGCAGACCACTTTGGTGGGATACATCTTTATTTAAACAAATAAAGCACTTCCTGTAGTGCAATAAGCATTCATTCACAACTCTTGCTTTCGTAAGCTAAACAGCGGGCAGATCGAAGTTTATGTGGAACTATAAGTAGCCTAATATAGACAGGAGTAGAAACATCTAGTTAAAGATGTCAAATGTCATACACAGTTGCAGCCTCTGAAAATGATGAGGACATGCATGGAAACTCATCCAATTTTCACTGTGCTATATTCATTACTTACCCTCACAGGTCAGTAGTGAAATTATACATGTGTTGGACAGCCGCGGCCCATGCAGGTAAGAGCAGTGGGGCCATGTGGGCGGGATTTCGACAGATGACGAGGGTAAATTATTTATTTAATTTTCCCTCGTGGTCGTCCGTGAAATCCCCCCCCCCCCAACTCGGCCCACCGCTCTTACCTGCACAGGCCGCTGCTGGAATAATTAATTGACGGACGTCAACACTGCCCACATGTACACACGTTGTATCACAGCAACACCATCTTCTCTTATACCTAGGGCCACTTGCATTATGTGATGCAGCAGCAATTTTCACAGAGCTATGGGCCTGTATCATTAGCCATTCAAATACCTCTTCCTTTCTGGCCCACACTAAAATGACTCTGCTCTGAGTCCAACTCTTGGTCTGACTGATTGAGTAGAGCCTTTAACATGTTTAAGCTCATTGTGGATACATATGGTCACACTACTGGCCATGTAGGGTTTGTGTCCTAGCATGAGGGCTTGCTAGTGGGTCGGCTGGTTTCTACTTTAAGGGTCCCGATGTGCACAGTTCTGTCTTCTTTAATGTGAATAAACCCTCTGAATGATAAACAGGATTGGGATTCAATTGGAGAGCCACTTCAAGGGCATTTGCAAGCCACCAGTAGCTCATGCATTACCCATTTGAGACCTGTGATCTAGAATAAGATGCAGTTCACACAAAGTGAAGAATACAGAGAAGCAAACATAGATGTGAGGAAAGTTGCAAACAACTGAAACAGTACCTTGCTGGTGGTTAACTGAAGGCAGGTGGAATGCAGGTTGTCCTGTCACGAGTTAGGATGGATGTAAAATAATAATTAAAGCTACAATAGGTAGGATAATAAAAGGTCATTAAACCCATAATCAAGAATTAGCATATTAGGGAGGTTTAGGTTCAGAGAAACAGAGATGACTCTTGATTATCAGTAAGTGGCAGGGCTATTCATAAGCAGTTCCAAGGGACACAAATAGATTAATGGCAGTGAATAACTTGTCTGGGTGAATTTGCAAGAAGGGACTGTTAAAACAGTTTGGGCCTGACATGCTAGGATGCATTGTTTCTGTGCAGACCCATAAGTTTACCAGCTGTGGGGTGCACCACACCCTTCAAGGTAAAAGGATTAGTTTAAGTATGCGGCATGAAAGTCCAAGTTAAACAAAAATGCCTTTAGACTCTGTAATTGACTTGTCAGGTTTGCTGAGCCTCAAAGACGGAGGGCGAATATGAGGCTATGTCTCCTGACAGAATCTGCTTGGATTATATTTATTTTAACACTGGTATTGGTACGTACAAACACCTTCCATTTAGCAGTTGGGGAAAGAAAAGAAAATTTAAAGAAATAGCTGTCAATGGACTGGTCACACTCAGCAGTCATGAAAGCAAAAATTAAGTACATTGCTTCTAATTCTGAAGTGTGATGGAAGCAGCTATTTTAATGCAGCCACAAAAGACAAATATTCATTGAAACCGGATTTGATACAATGTTAATTTGTTCACTTTAGTTTTATCAATAAAACTGTCTAAGCTAATTTAGTGGTCATTTCAACAGAAAATGTGCTCTTCGTAAATGACAATGCGTGTCACAATATGCTTCAGTTAATCTATAAATCGACCACCCCATCGCTATTAAAGCTAGGTGGGTTGCGTAAGTTTGTCATTCTAAAAAGTGTGTTGTGGTTCTAAAGGTTTTGGGAAGCACTGGTTTAGATCACAAATGCTGACAATTTGTCAGAAAACATTTGGCATTTTCATAACTTAAGAAAGTGCAGGCGAATTTGTACATATGTTTCATTCCACGTTCTCACCTTTTCTCACTTTTTACATCCACTTATCTGCATTCTAGAATACCTATATCAGACGTTTAGCTACCTAAGCTAGGGTGGGGACATCAGCACGGCAATACACCATCTAAAGATCACTGTTAGACTGTAATGGGTTTGCAGCCAATAAGGCCTTAAAATGAAGCAGAATACTAGGGGTACATTTAGGGGGACCTCAGGCCACACCCCCTGTTTTAGTTCCACCCAAGCCTTGGTTTAGGTGGAAGAGGCACAACTGACATCCACTAAAGGACATGAAACAGTTTAATTTCTCTGAGACAGGATCAAATTCCTGTGATTGGGAGTGCTATACCTAAGGTGGCAGCTCGATCAATGCGGGTACTATCTGGGACAAGACTCTACCCTGTCCCATACCATTTAACCTCTCCAGTGGGTCCCTATTTTACTTGCTGGTGCTGAATATGGTTATCAGTTTGAAAGCTGAACTTTGGGCTCCCTCAAGTGTGGAGATAAACACAGGGCATAGCCAATCCCTAAATGTAAAGGCACAAGTTTGCTCACAGTGCACAATAGAGTATATCACACTGTATTTAAGAAAGAGAACTGTAGTTTCAAATCGGTCCCTAGGGGTCCGCTGATCAAGTTGACAAACAGCGGTTGCGGGTAAAGGTAACTGAATTGGATGACCCCAAGCAATAACTTGTATCACTTTGAACGTTCTCCCTCACTTGGGTAGCATGAGTGGGTCTCCCTGGCATACATCAGTGCAGTTTGATCTGAAAGCTGCAGCAGAGACTAGCAGGGGATGGGTGTGAGTTAGGGTTGTCCAAGGTAATCCTGTACAGGGTATGGCATGGGGCCAGATCTGGCGATGCCATTGCACATTCTCGCAGGAGGGTAAATAGCGCCAAATGCATTTTCACTCAGCAGAGGGGCTCTGATTTCATAAGGCATGGCCTAATCAATGCAAGTATCATAGGGTACTTTAATAGGGATGTGGTCCACCTGTCAGAGGTCATATGGGCTTGGTCCCGCAAGAGGCACTGGTAAATGCGGGTTGCAGGTAATTAGGGAGCCTGACTTTGTGGTGGGAGCCTGGTATGTGATGGTGAACACTTCCAAGGCATTGACAGAGTTAACAGGGCAATCCGAAAGGTAGTTTGGTACATAAGAGTGCCATCTCATGAAGCACAGCCGGGTCCTCCATGCCAAACTCCAGGAGTCTTTACAGCAGGACCCTGAGATGTAAGTGATGGCTCCCTGTTAGTCCCTCGGTCTGTTGCAAGCCTGAGCAACTGGTAGCTTGCCTGGTGGTGATCTGCCCCTAAAAAGGCATGAGTAATAATCCTGGACTAGTAGTCCATGGTATTTAAAGTGAAAAAACTCCCCAAATAAAATTCTAGCACGGAATGGGTTGGCCCATGGTGCTGTTTGGCTCATCAGATGGGGAGGCAGCTTAGGTTACTCATTGCTGCCTGCCCTTGGATCGCTTGTGAGTTATCCCACCATGTTGGCATATTACATTAATGAAATAAACCTGCAGCAAACTGTTATCCACCAAATCGTGTGTTGTGTGATTTATTTGATTCATTGTGTGCTAAGTAGCCATGTACTGTTTGTTGTGGGATTTATTTGATTCATTGTGTGCTAAGTAGCCATTTACCATTTTGCTGGAAGGGTTGCTGATATCAGCACTATATTCCTTAACACAGTGGGGAAGGAAGTGGCACACATCACACTTAATATGAGAGTAAAGCTAAGGCTGTAGACTAATTTCTTTTTACGGTGCTGCAACAGGCAGGAACAGCAACAACTTAATGGGTCTCGTGTCTTTACTTGCCAACGGTATTGTATTGTGTAATGAAGTAGCACACCTGTCTATTTTGGCATTTGTGTGGTAAAGAGAATCTTGCTAGTTTATGTCATAGTCACTTTTTCTCCCTCAGAGTTTTGTCATCTAGTTTGACCCACCTTTTCAGCCCACTCGAAACTTTCTAAACTCCTTGTCACTTATTGCAACGTTTGAATCTATGCTACGGTAACGACTACATCTGCTGACTGTGCCTCAAGTTGTGTTTCATGCATTCCAGACTGTCTCTTTTTCTTCTTCTCTCCAACAGTTCCTCATTTCTTTCATTCTATGGGGTATATTCTCAAGAACGTGTGATAACCATCGCAAAAGTAACTTAACGCAACCCTCAACATCGCAGTCGGGAAAAATTACGCAGTGTTAACCAAGCATTCTCAACACGGTTGTACCATGCGATAGTCTCCAGATAGCGCGTCAAATGTCTGCGTTAAAATCTACGCCACGCCGCAAAACTGCGAAACGCGAACGCAAAAAATCATGCGATGAGGCCAATCGCGGTACAAAAGCAGTGAAAAGCAGCCACAGGCCTGCAAATCCCATGCGTCTGGCGGGAAAATGCACCATAAAAACCACAGAAACAACACACCAGAAACAAGCCAAAGCACGTAGCAACATGGATGCACCCTGACCAAATGCAGAGGCTAACGCGAACCCCAGAACTCCCACAGACCACCAGCAAGGAACAACGGGGACGGGGACAGCTGAGGAGAAGAGGGAGAGGAAGACTGGGTACAGTCCACAGCAAAACTAGATCAGCATCACGGAGGTGACAGAACACTACCATCAACTGACCCACAAGTAGACCACCTGGAATGGAGTCGGATTGCCGAGGAGGCCAAGAGGTGCTGGCATAATGTGACAACCTGAATCAGGCACAAACCCGCTGCCAACAGGAAGGCTGCAACGGCGACAGGAGGTGGCAGTCCTGCGCCACAGGAGGAGCTGGAGGAAACCAAGGCCACAGTCATCAGTGTGGAGACGGTGCAAGGAGTAGGGAGTACGGACACAGCTCGAGAGGACCTGACACAACATCAACAGGGTGAGTAACGACCAGGGACTGGGGGACGGGGGAGATGGGCACAATGGCACACATGCACAACGAGATGTAGCACACTGCACACCCACAATTACCTTGGATCATGTCCCTGATCCCCTTGGCACACTGCAGCACACACACATAGCAAGAACAGCACACCCACATTGACGACAACGTGGTACAATACACAAAGCCGGCACTGCAGAACAGAGGACACAACTGGCTCCGCACGCACACAGAAACATGCCTACTACATCTGACAGAGCAGGAAACTGTGAAATGGAAATATACGCATACGACCTCACATCCGTCATGTAGTCCAAATGTACACTGTTCCGCAGCAGTATTCAGCACCTCCCAAACATTCACAATGTACATTGTCATACAGTTTGCATGTAAACCAGAACAATGCGCCAACATACATGTCAACACAATGTCAACATGCATCTCCCCTTCACATTGCAGAGGGGCACACCACACCTCCAGCAGAGCACAGAAGACAACACATCTATGATGCAGGAGAGAACCACCACACCTTTGACACCGACGCCCTACAACAGCCCATGGACATCCCACGCAACCCACCACCAGGACCTGGGCAGCCAAGCTACTGAGAGGAGAACACAGAGCCTGCAACAGACCACACAGCAGGAAGCACCCGTAAGCACAGCTGGCTCACAACACTTCACTCACCAACCCATGGCACCCCAATGCCATGTGTCAGCACGCCAAAAAGAGGTGGCCGAACAGGATTGGATGAGGTCCGAACCCATGGAAGGCGAACTAGATCACATACGTTGGAGTCTATTACCCTTCAGGGACCACCTACACCCCACAAAGGAGACCCAAACTGCCATAAACACATGCAGATGCACATTCACAGTACAGAACCACACCCAGGGGCTCGCAAATAGCAGTCACACACCCACTTTGGCTCTGCGTACGACTGCCCATGCCATTCCCCTTACGAATTGAGTGGGTGACGACAAAGCTACATGTCCAAGCTACAACCCGCTGCCTGCGGCGACATGTCTGCATCCGCTGTACCCAGCACAATGTAATGTTGTAGGGCCCAGGGCCATCATGCATACAACAAGACCACAGGGACATACGCAGATATTATGTTGAACTGGCTACGGGCACATGCGCCCGGCCCCTTTATTGGCAGGGCCACTTGTACAGTGACGCCTGTGCTGGATGTGTGTGGGGTGAGTGTAAGCCAGCCCGCACGGAGTGCTTGGTGTTGGCAACTACTTGACCAGTGGACACCAGTGCAACGGAAACTGAAAACACCTGCATCACAGAGTCAACTACTGAGCAATATGGAGGGAGCCTGAGAAAGTCTAGAGGGCACCCAACATACAAACAGAAGTGTCCATGAGTTGCAGTGCACTGAGGTTGGGGCACTAGAGCTGAGTGCGCTCATGTGAAGAAAAAGTCTCGGATTGTGTCCCTTCGAGATATTCCTGATGCAGATGCAGTGGGGTGTGTTAGACCTGCATCATCTTCCTCATCAAAGTCCCAGGTCTCCCACACTGCTTGAGGTGACATTGCTGCGCAACCTCTCCACAGCACAAAACTCAATCAGTAATGGACGATGGCTTGCATTTCACTGAGTTAGTGGCACCTTTAGTGCCGAGCAGGGTATCAGTCCGAGGATGGCATCCACGACAGGTGTGAGCAACTCCGTAAGTCTGTCAGGACCACCGTTTCGACTCTGGCAGATGGCGGTTGGAGGTGGTCCTGGCGGTGGTGGCGGTGGGTGTTGTGGCCCTGTTGGGGCTCAGAGCTGCATGATCAGTGGTTCCATGGTATCTGTTGTTCTTCAGGTGTGGCTGTGGTCTGTGCTTCCTTGTCTGTTGCCGGTTGTTGTCCGACTTTGCACCAGGTCAGAGCAGGTGTTAGTTTCCTGCTGCTTACGCGACTTACCGCATGTTTTGTGATCTTATCGCCGATGTGGCTGGTCGTTGAGAATCTTGTGGAGTGGTGTTGTCACAGCTTTTTGCTCAGGAACGCCTACTCTGCATCTCATTAGCGATAGTTACCAGGGTCATCTGTGGCGATGTTTTTTGCGGAAGCTATCGCCGGGAAACTGGTGATATAGGCTGGTAGCACCAGCTTGTGAAGGGGGTGATGAATTTATCGCGTTTTTGGTTGCGCTAAAGTGCCGTTTACTTGGGGATAGCTCCTTGAGAATATGGCCCTATGTTTTTGTCTTTCCTGTCTGTTCCTAAATCTGTCATTTACTTTGTTCACTTTAATATTCCTGACATGACCAAGAAAGGACACAATGGAAGCAGTGTCATTGCCATTATACTGAAATCCATATTCATATTCAGCACTCAGTGAAATGTTTGGAATTGTGCGTGGAGAAAGAAAGGGTATAAATGGACAAAAGCCAAACCGTACCTAAAGGGAGCTGCATATATCCCCTCATAAGCACATCAGGAGAAAACAATTGTGTTGATAATTCTATCTTTGAGACAGAATGGTGAAATCAAACATCTGCTCTGTTCACGGCTCAGTCACAAGAATTCATTCAGTGTCTCCACTCCCCATCCCTGCTCGATCTTTTCATATTCTGAAGACGTTCTAATGAAATTAGTTGGGATGCACAGGGTGGGTTTAGCGCTGTGGTTTTAGTTCACAGAGTTTGAACACAGTTGAGCACATTGGACAGGACTGATAGATGTAGCAGGACATCACCAAAGAAGCTTGGAATGACTGCAGAACAGCAAGCTTCTGATATTCAGGAGAAAAAGGCAATAATGCTCGACCAGTAACATGACTGTAGCTAGTAATCACAGTAGGACCTTTTTAAATTCAGTTAATCTACCGGCGTGCCATGGCCTCGCCATTACAAGACCAACAGGTATGAACAATCTCTCCCTCAATCTAAAACTCATTCAAACAATTTAATCTAAAGAGATCAACAATGTATCCTGTCCCGTTGTCAATTTGCTTCATAGGTGAATAACCAACAATTGCTTGGCTATTAAAGCAGAATGGAACGTCCCAGTACGTTTACCTCAGAATG
This sequence comes from Triturus cristatus, assembly GCF_964204655.1. Classification (NCBI taxonomy): domain Eukaryota; kingdom Metazoa; phylum Chordata; class Amphibia; order Caudata; family Salamandridae; genus Triturus; species Triturus cristatus. Next base: position 424,232,283 of record NC_140584.1, on the reverse strand, counting down.
AAAATTTGACAGGAAACTTTGCATTAACGTTCAATTTCAGGAGGACTTTCATGACAAGACACTGCTGTCCGATTCAGATGCGCAATTAAATTCATGAAATTAGGTAATAACGCAAAAAGGAACCAGCAAAGTTAGTCATGTACAAAGATCCATCTCCCGTCACGCTTTTGCAACGTATTGACAAAGTGAGTAGAAATATTCTGTTAAAGTTAGTGAAGAGAAGGGTTAGATTCCTAGAACTTTGTTGTACGCAATTTCACAGATAGACTACACAAAGCATGTCTATTTTGAGCAGAAACATATGAAAATCAAACTTATGAAAATCTTACAACCAAATATATTTCTACAAGCCAAATAAGGTAGAAATCATTCACTTCCTTAGAATTCAATTCAAGCCTTTTCAAGCAAAAGATTTGCATGGAGCATTTTGTGTGACGACTTACTGCAATCAGTTGCTTCCTATATATATAGAAGGATTTTTTTATTCCTCATCATTCGTGAAACTGGGGCTCTGCGATTCTGGATCTTGTCAAAGAGTCATCAAGATAGCCTACCGTAGTGGTGACAGAATGTATGGAGTCAGGTTGGCTGGCTCTTCAAGCCTAGCACTGAACCATACAGCATCGTACCCCCCAGGATTACAGGGCATTGCTAAACAGAGAAATGTAGACATTGTGTGGTAAATGCTAGCGCATTGGTGGAAGATGAAACCCTGCTCAGGAAGGAATAATGAATTGTCATCAGATTTTGGAAGATGAAACCCTGCTCAGGAAGGAATAATGAATTGTCATCAGATTTAAGAAAATGTTGTGCAAGACTGCCTCCTGTCACAGAGGTTGATAACAGGAATTCAGGCAATATTCTTGCCCATATAGGAGTGCTTTGCATACCTTTTAGAACTTTTGCATGCTCATATTGCAAGCACTGGTGCATTGGAAAGGTTTTCCAGTGGTAGGAACCTTTATATATGTAGTGTTCTCCTGTCCAGATAGTAGCACGTTGAGGTAGTGAGGTGACTGATGTAGCAGAGACTTGTGACTCTCTGTTTGAAGGAAAACAATACATTATCATTCACACCAACAAACCTAGTCTGTTTGTTCAGGCAAATAACAAGATGGGCCACCTAGTTTTGAGCAGGCTAGAGCTTAAGCATAGGGTTGACTGGAAGGCCTCTGTAAATAAAATTGCAGTAGTCGATTGAGCAGAGGAATGCTCAAATGACCGGTGTAATCCATTGAGACAGCAAGTGTAGGTTTAAGTTTACACAGAGAGGATTTGGAGGTCATTATTGATCTGAGGAATGACTGACATATTAAAGTTAAGTGTGATTCTTGGGCTGCATTTCTCTGAGAAAGGCATCCAAAACATGACAATATCAGAAAGGTAATTGAAGGCACCCAAAGGGAAGAGAGGAAAAGAAAGAGATGAAGAGAGACCGAGAGAGAGACTAACTTCCTCTCTCCACCCTCCACTTATGTGAGGGACAGGGGGAAATAAACATGTCATACAGTATACTAGTGATGTGCTGAGTGGCTCTAGAGCTCCGGGAGGCAGGTGAGTGTCACATCATGAGTTGAGTTGGGCACATATATATAGAGGAGGGCATGAGTGTCATAAAAGGATCAGTATTAAGCTGTCGGTGACCAGAAGGTGAGGCTGAGGATTCCCTGGAAAGCACTGCTGCAATAAGAGACGTTAGTTTGTTGAACAGTCAATCAAAGACAAAAAAGTTTACTTTGTCTTCAGTGGATCATAACCTTTACATTGGAGTAGCAGGGCAAGTATTCCCAGGTTAATAGATTGGATCATTGCCATTAATTCAAAGTTAAAAAGAGATGGTTGGTGTGCATTGAGGATTTCTGGTGTCTGTTTAAATATGACTTTTGTGTGTATTTCGTGAGTTATTTCATAAATACCCCAGGCTATAGGTATGTTAAAACACCCCAGGTGTCATAAGACATACTGCCTTAGGAATAGGAACAACACTATGTGAGTGTGTGACGGCACGATGCTGGTCACACATCTGAAAGCGAGGGGCTTCATACAAGTGGTGTGAGCAGCAGAAGTAATCCTTTGGTGAATTTCCAGTTTGGGTCATGTGGACAAAGTGAGAGTGGTGAATGAGACCTGGTGTTAATTAGAGCCTTTATACAGATTCCCTTCCATTTCACTTTCCATTTGTTCTCCAAGACATAGTGGGATAATTCAAAACTAAAACCAACTTATAAGGTGTGGCACTAAATGTGGGTGTGGCAATAAATATATGACACCATACGAATGGGATCCCCCTGCATTACCCTGCTCTGCTAAATGGCAATTGCAAATTCCAGTTCAAATCATTTTCTCAAATTCTTCGGGCAGTCAAGAACCAGTTTGGATTTTGGAACTAGATTCCATCCTTAGGCCACAGAATGTCCTCAAACGTCCTCTTAGGTGCACCTGCACATTTCTAAATTGGAGCTTCAATCCTTCAAAGTTTGTGCTGATCCCTCCACATTTCCCAAATATATAACAAATGCAGCTTCAGCCCCGGCCAGGTTAGGTGCGTAGATGCTTCACTGGAGCAGCCACTTATGCCATCCAGGGTAAGATCTTGAGCATCCAAACTCCCATGCAGGCCACTCTAGATTTTGCCAGTACCATGGCCAATCTGTCACCAACCAGTGGAGGGCATCTGTTGTAACCTTAGTGCCTCTGTCGTCTGAAAAAGCTTAGTGCAGGGGTGTCTTGAACAACAACGCCACCCCCCATCCCCACCCCCAACTTAAGCCCTCAGAGTGGGGCTTGAGTGCCAAAGGGTTGTTTTGTGTAACATGAAACATTTAAACAACTGTTGCTTATTGCTACTTTGACTTTGGTCAGAAGCTCATAAATACCTGTTCTAGTATTGGAAGAAAGCGGGAGGTGGAGAGAGGGAAGAATGAAGTGAAGGATGGGGAGAAGTAGGAGTATATAAAAGGATGGAGAAAGGATGGCTGAATGGACAGCTAGAAACTTGGATGGATGTTGTGATGGTTGGCTATAGAAGAGGCTTGATGCAGGGATGACAGGAGAGAATGATTTTTGGAAAAGGATGGATGAAAAGATAGTTGGAACGAAGGATGTATGGAAGATGATGGAGGATGGGATGCACAGATGGATAGAAGAAGAAATGATGTATGGATGGATTGTAAGGAGGAAGGCTGGATAGATTCCAAAAGGAATGAAAATACAGTGATGGAGAGGTGGATGGATGGATGCAAAAATACAAAAAAGTACAGAAAGGGTGAAACGAAGGAAGGACAAAAAAATGGAAAGACATCAGAAAAAAGATCTAGAGATTGAAGAAAGGAATTTAGAGACATTCAGAACTACCTCGGAGGGAGGAATGCCTCAAATGGCTGTTTGCCTCACCTGCTCACTCAGTGCTGCTTTGGACGTGGTTCAAAGTGAGACGTATTTTATTTTTCCTGCTATTCTCTTGCAGTGGCATCCATTTATTTAAGATCTGCATCACGCCCTCCTTCTTTCTCAATTTCACAATTTCAACTGTGGGTCTGCAGTTAAATTCATCAGACAGGGACCAGCTACCTGAAAATTCTGACTGTAGACACCATGGAGACGAGGAGTAAGCCTACTGACTCCCAAGGGCTTTCTCCAGTCAACCTTTGGCATCACTCCAACAAATTTCCATTATTTCATTTCTATGTCACGCCTTGTTCCTCTCTATGTCACATGTTGCCCTAAGTCTTCTGTACTCCCACCCTCTCCCAATGTATTCCTGCTTTTCTCTTCTGTACTATCCTGCCCACCAAAACATATTCTGCTCCCTTCCTTTCAAGCTGCCAGTCAGATGCCTAAGACTAGCTACTCCAGGCACACGATCCGTCTGTTTTGCGGAACATTAAGATTCTGAGGAAGCCCAATCCACCCTAAAGCCTTCCTCCGCATTCTCCTCGTTTTCATCTCTCCAGCACTTAAAGGTGACCTTAAGTTGGCATAAAGGGTTATACAAGTACGCGTCCTTATTTGATAACATAAAACTCTTGGTCTCCTGTATATAAATGGATTTGAGGCAGAAACATGTACTGAGCATTAATTTTATTTGAGAGACAAACAATGTCTTCTGGTTCCGACCCCCGACCCTTATTACAAAGAGTATTCAGCATTCAATATATCCAACTTTCTGCAATAAGAATATTTTATCCTAATGTGTAAAATACAGGATCTTAGCTAGTTACATTAATTTGTCTCAGATAGACACAAAAGTCACTGGGAGAAAGGAACAGAAATGGGTGAGATTTTGAATTGAAGAAACGCTTCCAGGAAATATTTTGCTGAGAAACTTGAACTAAATCAGAGAAGAGAAAGAAAAACTACATTTCACTCAAAAAGGAGTCGGTCTAGAAGAAAAGGAAGATTTGAAAATGTTTTAAACAATTATGTAGATGAGTGAACTTGACTTGGAAAGAGAGAAAGTTTTATGCAATACAACATTCTTTAATTCTTTCTCTGAACCATCCTAATACCAACCTGTTTTGCTGCTTGTCATGCCACGATTGACATGATACCTGGATTGTGTTTCACAATATAATGTGCTCTTTCTTTCTTTTTCCAGTTGAAGCAGAAAAGGAGTTGCCATGAATTGGGCATTCTTCCAAGGACTTGTGAGCGGAGTCAGTGAATTCTCAACTGCTTTTGGGCGCATCTGGCTGTCTGTGGTCTTCATCTTCCGTTTGCTGGTTTATGTAGTTGCTGCAGAGAGGGTCTGGGGAGATGAGCAAGGAGAATTCGACTGCAACACCCACCAGCCAGGTTGCCGCAATGTCTGCTACGACCATTACTTTCCTGTTTCCCACATTCGATTGTGGGCACTTCAGCTCATCTTTGTCACTTGCCCATCACTCCTTGTCCTTATGCACGTAGCTTACAGGGAAGATAAAGAGAGAAAACATCGTGAAAAAATGGGAGAAAACTGTGGTAAGCTCTATGTGCACACAGGCAAGAAGAGAGGGGGCCTCTGGTGGACCTACCTCATCAGCCTTCTAGTCAAAGCTGCAGTGGACATTATTTTCCTCTATGTTTTCCACAGACTCTACCCAAGTTACACTCTTCCCAGAGTTGTGAAATGCTTCAGTGACCCATGTCCAAACATTGTAGACTGTTATATTTCAAGGCCGGCTGAGAAGAACATCTTCACTCTCTTCATGGTGGGCACGTCGGTGGTTTGTGTCTTCCTGAACCTGTGTGAAATGTCCTACCTGATTTGCAAGAAATGCAGAGAATGCATTGTACAAAGTAAAAAAGCAAGGGCCCACAGTATTATGATCATGTCCAATGATTTACCTTACAATCCCAAACACAATGAGATTTATAAGGCCAACAATAAGGACAATTATGCAGTACAAAGCCAAATACCACAAATTAAAGTTACACCGGTCGGCCCATGGCAAGCAATTTAGTGCAAGACGGAAGTTCTGAGCACGCACGTACATTTACCTCTCTACTACTCCTCTGAATAAAAGGTGGTTGTTTTTGACTCTATCCCAGTTCTGAGGGGAACCTGACAGACTCATTGCTGTTCATTTCAGATTAAAATAATACACAACGTACTGGAAATGGTGAAGCCAGAGGCATTTTAGAGTGAAACAGTCTGCCTGTCACTCAAATAAGATCTTGGGATCTGAGCATGAGCCCTCTGTAAGACAGCTCTGTGAAGGCCAGCTGTCTTTGCTTCCTTCATACCAGCGACAGAGGCCTCACACAGTATAATCCATGTGTATATTTTAGCAGATAAGAGCATGTTGTCTGTCCTTGTACTGTACGTTTCATATCATAAAGGAATATTGTGATGTGACCCAAAGCTGTCAATATAAAAATGTTTTTTTTTACTTTTCAATAATTTAATTAGAACATTGTCTTCAGTACACAATTTGAATGTGTCTACTTCACTTATTTTTATTGCTTATTATATGGTGCAGAGACCTCAGTGGGATGAAACGTGTTATAGTTCATTATGAAGTGGTCCAGATTGGGTGGAATATTATCCCCTAAATAATGCAAAAAAGACTTCTAGCATGTCCTTATCCACTGTCCTCTCTGGGCTAGTTGTACTCCTGTGATCATCTATTTTACAGAACCTTTTAAACAGGACATGGTAGTCATCTCGTTACTTAGTTTAATAATTCATCCTTATCGTTCACCCCCACCCCGCAAATCAATGCCAACCAAAACTCAGCGATGCCAAAAGGTGTGTTGGCAAATATCATGACTTTTCCGTGCACATTTACTTGTAAATGTCATGACAATATCTCCGTTGTAGGCAACTACAGAAACAACATGGATTGCCTGTAACCACCAGCTGTATTGTTTTTTTCGATGCTCCAATCAATCTGGTTCCCACCTACATTGTACCAGATTTGCAAAATTATAAGCAGAGTGGTACTCAGTCACCCCTTAAGAGCAAAACAGGGCTTTGAGAACCTCTGAAAGAAGATGTCGAAATCTTGTATTGAGGAATAGGAATAGTGAACCATTTAAGACAATGTCAATCTACTCCAAAAATTAAGAATAAACAGATAGTAGCATAGGCACTCGTTTACCACACATGAACAAATTTAATAACCCCAGTGCTCTGCTTCGTCATCATTCTTTCTCAATTTTAGTATGGAGCCTCACAGAAATTATTTACTCAGAAAATCGAAATCTTTTATGAGTCACATTCTGAAATTATGTAGAACAGACACAGCCTTAGGCTCATCTCTCTGAACGTTGGCTATTTACCACAAACCATGTAGATCAATCCCCACATGGTTTTATAACTCAGTTAAGCCTCTTGCAGAATACGACATTCAGACATTAGTTATGAAGTCCCCACTGACCTCTTCTGAAACAAATGCAATAGTTCTCATTTGCTATTTGCTTAGTGGCTAAGATGGTCTTACACACATTCAACTCCTCTCATGTTTTTAATGTAGTTTCCACTACCTGTAAATGGGTCATTGACACACCATTACTAAGAAGACCTTCTCGGAAACTAGGCCACTAACAAACGTTAGGCATCTATCACACATCATGTATGCAAATCCAATGTGTTGGCTTATATGCAGGAACTCTTAGAGGTTCAGGTTCAAGACATCCTTTTCAATTTTCGCACTAGTATATGCCCTAGTAAAGGCACAGGAGTGGATTGTCAATGACAAAATTCTGTAAACAGATCATTTGAGTTCAGAAGCCTTTGCAGTATAGGACTTCTCAGTAGCCATTCACACAGTTGATCATTAAACTGTGCTAACCTGGCTTGCTAAGGAAAGCCAGTATGGTTGGGTCCTTTCATGGTGCAAATCGTTTTGAAGTCTTAACCTTTATCAGTGACATTTGCATTATATTTGCCTACAATCCAGTCTATGACCCATAGTTTATCACAGGGCTCACCCATGATGTCTCTCTCTTTTTATACAACTTTACATCTGACACCCAGATCTCATGCACTGCAAAGCTTGTATACCTCTTCCGGGGGAGACATCACAAAATGTTTATCAGAACAGGCACCTGCAGGCCTGAGGAGGTCTCTACAGCATGCCCCTGTTAAGTAGATGTGACCAGGCCGCAGGTTAGCTGGAAGCCCCTATCCCGGCGAGTTCTCCAGCCCACCAGGTCACAAAGTGGCAAGGATGGAGACCCACTGCCCAGAGGAGGACTCCCTTACTTGCCTGGAATGAGAAACACTGACTGGGCCGAAGGCAAGCCCTAGGTTAGAAGCCCTCTTTCCTGGGCTCCGTTTCCCAGCCTGCCATGACTGAAAGACCCTGGAACGGGGAACCGCAGGCCAGGGCAGGTTTTCCCTGTTTGCCTGAGTTCAGAAGCTCTGACTGGGCCTCCGGCTGGCACTGGGGTGGAAGCCCCCATCGCAGGGTTCCCGTCTCTGGCCCACCTTGTCGCAAAGTGTCAAGGAAAGGGTCCCGCAAGCCTGAAGAGATCTCCCCTGCTTTTCTGGGTTCAGAAGCTGTGACCAGGTTCTAGATCAGAGATCTGGCTGGCCGGTGGATTGAAGCCCTCCAATGCTGGGCTCCATTCCCCAGCCCGTCCGGTATTAAAGTTCCCAGCACAGGGACCCAAAGGCCGGAGGCAGCCTCCCCTGCTTACCAGAGATAAGAACCTCTTACCGTTCCCAGGCTCAGAGATCCAGTGAGCCTGGAGGAGGAGCCCTGGGCTCCGTTCCATGGCCTGCTGTGCTACGTGGACCCCAGGACAGGGAATTGCAGGCCCCGGGATGTTTCTCCTGCTTGCCCGGGATAAGAAGCTCTGATCAGAGCCCTGGTGGGCCCTTGGGTGGACAACCCCAGCCCTGGGCTTTGTTTCCCTGCCCACCTTCTTCCACAGCAAAATAGAAAAGATCTAAAGCAACTTCGAACAATAATCAGACCCCAAAGATCTCATCTCAAACCTAACTGACACCAACCAAGACATACACTTGACTGGATGGAAAGCACTCACTGAAGAAGACACCTCAGCAATCATGAAAAAGGTACACTCCGGTGCCCCAACAGATCCATGCCTCCAATACATCTACAACATGGGAAGACCCCTAATCAGCAACACCATCATCCACATCCTCACCACCTCCATCAAATCTGCTACTTTCCCAGAAGACTGGAAACATGCAGTAGTCAACCCCCTCCTCAAAAAAACATCAGCCAACCCAAACAAACTGAGCAACTTCCGTTCCATCTCTCTGCTCCCCTATGAATGAATGAATGAACAGGCATTTAAAATGTGCACGGCTACTCAGCAGAGTGTCCCGGCACTAATGGGTAGCTCTCCACTTTCCACTGAGCCCATTAGTTGCAGAATAGTCAGGTTTTGAGTTGTTTCCTGAAAGCAGTCAGAGCAGTTCTGGCTCTGAGGGTTATGGGAAGATGGTTCTAGGTTTGGGCTCCAAGAAACATAACGGATCTCCCTCCGGTACTAACCTGGTTATGGTAGCCAGGTGATTAAATGAGGACCTCAAAGTTCTAGAGGGAGTGTTGTGAAATATTCTCTTCCTGATGTAAGGCTTTGAAAGTAAGCACCAAAACCTTGAATTTGATCCTCGTTATCACTGGCAACCAGTGAAGAGCACTAAGGTGAGGGGACATATGGATCCTGGGATTTAAATTGAGGACCAATCCTGGCAAACATAGCACAGAATTAGCACTCATTGCGGCCACAGACAACATCTGCACTATATCGGACTGTGGGGAAAACATAGTCCTCATCCTACTTGACCTCTCCGCTGCCTTTGATACAGTCTTCCACCACATCCTCATTAGAAGACTGCACGGCATCCAAGGACTGGCCCTCAAATAGATAGGCTCCTTCTTCACAGGAAGAACACAGCAAGTCAGACTACAGATCTACACATCAGAATCCAAGAATCTGATCTGCGGAGTCACTCAGGGTTTGTCACTAAGCTCAACCCTGCTCAACATCTACATGACTCAGCTCTCCAACATCCTCAGGTTACAATGCACCACCATCATATCCACACTGATGACACCCAACTCATCCTTTACCCGACCCAGTCCACCTCCACCAGAACCAACTTCTCCAACTGCATGATCAACATAGCAGACTGGATGATATCTAACTGCCTGGAATTCAACTCTCACAAAACAGAAGTGCTGATCTTCTGGAACAAGAACTTACCATGGACTCCACCTGGTGGCTATCAGAGCTTGGATCCACACCCATGGACCACAATATAAACTTGCGAATCATCCTGGACGACAAGCTCAACATGACAGGGCAGGTCAACGCGGTCAGTTCCTTCTGCTTCCCCATTCCAAAATTGGTACCCCTGAACACCAGATGCTTTGTCACGCAAGCCCTCATCGCAAGCAGATTAGACTATTAAAAAGGCACTTTGCGCTGGATCTGCAACCATCCCCAACACTGTCTCAAGACAATACAGCACCCAGCAGCGAAACTCATCTTTGACCTTCCATGGCGCACCCACATCTCACCACACATCAGAAAGCTCCACTGGCACCCCATTCAAAAATGCAGGCAATTCAAACTCCTCTGGTACGCATTCAAGGCACTGCACAACATAGGACCGGCAGATCTGCACTTTCACTGACCCACCAAAAACTGGTGTTCAATCACTCTTTCACTCTCACACACCCTCATATCCACAAAAGCAGAACAGGACGTTGAGCATTCTCCTACATCACAGCCAAGAGCTGGTACGATCTCCCCAAATACATCAGGACCTCCTGCTCACTTCTTGAAATCCACAAGAAGCTGAAGACTTGGCTCTTCGACTAAGTCTGCAGGGTCCATCACCCAACCAAACACCTATGCCTACATAATAATACAGTGTTTTATAGAGCGCGAACAGTTACCTCACGAGGAGGTGTCCCGGCGCTAAACGCAGAGCAGAGAAACACAATACCGAAGTGCAAGTCAGTCAATTTGATTGCACCTGGATACACTCACGGGTGATTAGTGTGCCATGAAAATTCACATAACCGTGTATGAAAGTGCCCCAGATGGGGCCTGCAGGCCCAGGAAGGCTTCGCTTTCTTGCCTGGGATAAGAAGCTTTGAGTAGGCCCTAGGTCAAAGCTCTGGCTGCCCCCGGGTTGTGTTTCCTCTGGTGGCCTCCTTCATCACTCAGTGAGTCTGGATTACAAGAAAGGGGGGTAGCCTTGATCAGGAAGAGTACGGACAGGGTACTCTGGAGCCCCTTGCCTCCAGTCGTTCTTACCTATGTGCAGCCGGAATGGGACCCCTGTGAACACTCAAAGGCCTGAACTTGCGGCTGCCTTTCAGACCAGCCCAATAAGTCTTTGCTCCCAGCCTTGCTTCCCGGAAGCAGGCAAGAATGTGAAACATGCAGAGTGGCCTGCTCAGGGATGGTTTAGCCACCAATAATTACAATTGCGATGACCAGGCTGACCTGGAAGTCCCAGTGAAGGCTCATTTGACTATGAAAGGATTACAGGAAAGGGAGGTAGCCTTCCTCTGAATTATAAGGGACAAGGTGTGAAAGATTCCCTTGACTTCAGGTCTTTCAGTCTAGGTGCCGTGAGGGCCTGGGCTGGCATGTCCTGGGGTCCCAAGGGCTTGGGTCTGTGGCTGCCTATAGCCCTGTTAAATGGGCATTTCCTCTGAGCCTTGCTTCAAAGAGAGTTCACAAGGATATGAAGCTGACATCCCCATGTCGGGTGGCAAGCACAAGGGCAGTTTAGCCAGCACTGTACACTGGTCGGTTGGGCACATTTGATCTGTTTTGGGGTGGACTGCTTGGCTAGTCTAGGCTGTTGTTTCAAGCAAAGAGCTTCCACCCTGCCTGGGCTGTCATACTCAAGGGTCTGCCTTTTTGTGGATGCCGCTCAGCAGAGCAAAGGCAAAGCAGCTTGCCAGCATGTGAATTGGTCTGGCTAGAGTGGATGGGGTCAGGTGGTGCTTGTCTTGAATGTCACCTAGTAGTCTGGGCCCCATTTCACCTGTTTGTTGCCCTTCTCTACCCAGCGCATTTCTGCAGCAGCTTGGAATGATCGTTTATTGGGGTAGCCCTAGCTGCCCAGGCTAGGACAGAGCAATCTTGTGTCTTGCTCAAGCTGTGCCTTGGCCTGCCTCTCCCTTCTGTTGTTGCAGAGCAGGCTGAACCCCGCTGCCCATGGGAGTGCCCTGTCCCCACAGCCCCCTGCAGGCAGGCAGGGGCTCTAAAAGCAGGCTCCGGAGGGGTGTGAAAGTCAGTCAGGATGGGCACGTGGCTTCTCCTCCCGTCCCCGTCCGGCTATCTGGTTGATCCTGCTGAAGCCTGTGCTTGTCTCAAAGATTAAATCATGTACCTATAAGTACAGATACAGGGAAACTGCAAATGGCTCATTACATCATTTATGGTTACTTATAGCACTTCATCTGTTACTTGCATAATTGTTAGGATTCTAGAGCTAATACATGCAGATGAGCTTTGACGTCCTGTAATATGTGCATTTCTCATGCCAAGACCAATCTGGGCTCTTTGTTGACTCCAAATTGCCTCTGGGCATCGGACATCCCTGTGTCGGTGACAATACATACTGATGCCTGTGCTTTCAAGTTTTGATGGTACTCTCTGTGCCGACCATGGTTACCAAGGGTTACAGGGAATTGGGGTTCAAGTCCGGAAAGGGAGCCTGAGTAATGGTTACCACATTCAAGAGAGGCAGCAGGCACGCAAATCACCCACTCCTGAGGTAGTGATGAAAAATACCAATACAGGACTCTTTGAAGGCCCAGTAATTGGAATGAGTACACTTTGACTCCTTTTAAAAAGGATCCGTAGGAGGGCAAGTCTTGTGCCAGCAGCTGCAGTAAGCTGCAGTAGTATATAGTAATGTTGCTGCAGTTAAAAAGCTTGTGGTTGGATCTTGGAATCAAGCTGGTTGTCTGCTACCTGTTCCAGCCCCTACCTCTCAGACCACCCACTGATACTCTTGAGTGAATATTCTGGGAGTCTGAAGAATTTATTTTGAAAAAAATAGTGTTCAAAGCAGGCTGGTTGCCTGAATACTAGGAATAATGGAATAGGACTCCAGTTAAATTTTTTTGGTTTGCAGAACTGGTACCAAGATTAAGAGGGATGGCTGGGGCATTTGTATTGTGCCGCTGGAGGTGAAATTCTTGGACTGGCGCGAGACGAACCAAAGCAAAAGCATTTGCCAAGAATGATTTTATTAACCAAGAACAAAAGTCTGAGATTCAAAGAAGATCAGATACCCTTTAAGTTCCGACCATTAACAATACTGACTAGCGATTCAGAGGCATTCCCAAATTTCCATGACCCACTGAGCAGCTTCCAGGACACCAAGTCTTTGGGTTATGGGGGAGCATGGTTGCAAAACAAAAACTCAAAAGATTGTAGGGAAGGACACCACCAGGAGTGGAGCCTGCAGCTTAATTTGACTGAACAAGGGAAACCTCATCTAGCCCAGACATGGAAAGGTTTGAAAGATTGATAGCTCTTTCTCGATTATGTGGGTGGTGGTGCAAGTCGTTCTTAGGTGGTGGAGCAATTTGTCTGGTTAATTATGATAATGAATTAGGTGCGGGCGGAGAACTCCTCTCCGCAAGTGGAGTCTGCGGAGATTTCCCTACTCCACGCTCCGCTTAGAACATGGAGTAGGGCAAAAAACTCCGACCCCGCAGCGGAGTGGAGTTAGCCAGCCCCCCGCTAATTTAAAAAGAATAAAAGTCACTTACCTGTGTTGCGGCGTCCCCGGGCTGCCCTTCTCCTCCTCCTCCTCAGTGTACATGTTGCATGAACTGTGCATGCAGGCGGGGTGGAGGCGGGTAGCGGTGCGGAGCCGAGTTCCACGGAGTTTCCCCCTCAACTCCGTGGACCTCCATGTAGTTGCAGTCTGCCAGCTCCGCCCGGGGTTATAGTGAATAAGACTCATCCATGCTAGCTAGTAATGTGACCTCCAGCAGTCGGGGTTCAACCTCTTAGAGGAACAAGTGGTATTTAGCCACACAAGACCAAGCAAGAACATGGCTGTGATGCCCTTAGATTCCTGGGCCTGCATGCAGGCTACACTGAACAAAGTTTGTGCTAGGAATTGGAGATTGCAATTATTTCCCTTGAACGAGGAATTCCCAGTAAGCGCTGGCCATAAGCTTGCCGGTCACTACTACTGATTGGATGGTTTAGTGAGGTCCTCGGATCAGCCCCACAGGGTGGTCAATAGCTCTGACAAAGTGCCCAGAAGACGATCCAAGTTAACTATCTAAAGGAAGCAAAAATTGTAACAAGGTTTCTATGGGTGAACCTGCAGAATGATCAATAGCAATGGAGCGGTCTGAGTGACTGACTAAGACTGAACCCTGGGCTGTCTCACAGATATAATCCAAGGCACAGAGCCCAACCCACCCCCTTGTGAGACCTGGTCAGCAGAGCTGTTCGAGGCCACTGGGAACTTGGTTGGGTACTGGCCATGGGGGGGGGCACCTCCACCCTTGTGGAAGCAACTGACACACAAGGGACTGAGGTGGGTTATGCCCCCGCACTCTGGTAGGGGCAAAATGTGAGAGACGGCCCTCCCGAGATGGAACACATGCTCAACCAGGATGCACCTGGGTGCAACTGAATTGCAGTGCATCCTTGGGCTGGAACTCCCTGCTATGTTGGCACTCTCATACCTGATCTTATACTGCCTGGGTTAGGAGTAACTGAGGAGTGGCCTGTCATGGGTGGCTAGGCAGCCTCAATGAAAAGGTTTCGAGACCACCAGAGTACCCTGGCTCCGCTCGGTAGAGATGCTGTGTAACTGCTTCGAGGGTTGGAAGGATAAGCTGCCCCTGGCTGCTCTAGCTTCCATGCATGTGCCAGAAGCGGGTGAGTCACTTTGATGATGTGGGGACACCTGTCTCTTCTCCCCTCGGTGCCATCCACCAGCGCAAGGGTACCACAGCTGACGGGCATGGATAGGGGCCGCCGCCTAAGCTGTAGATTCTCAACATGCAGAGGTCAAGCCTTGGCTCCCATTCACCCCAGTGGGTGCAGGAGGGCTGATCTGGAGGTGGTGCAACTTTCCCTCATTGCCAGGCCCTGGTGATCTAGTCCCATATTACCAGGTTGGAGTTTCAAGACTCGTAATGGTCTGTTAAGCAGCACAAAACAAAATAGGGTGTACCCTGATTATTATTCACACAAGGGGCTGGGGTAACCAGTAAACTAACATACCAAAGAAATGCCCTGGGACATTAATTTAGTTTAAAGAATAAATTAGATAATTTGAAATTATTTACCACAAACAAAATTTCAAAGGAGGAACACAAAAAATATAACTTCTACTACTTCAATGTTGTACTTAGAAAGAATATAGTGTCAGCATATCATTAACAATGACATAAAAATACCCTATTTATACACCTACTCCTCCGAAGATGCAAACAAACCTTCATACTAAAAAATGTAAATACAACACATCTAGACACAATTAAAAAATGTACATGGTAATGCAATTAGGAATTGATTTGCAGTCATTACAGGTGTGTATCTGCTTTAAAACTGTTTAATAGACACAGTAATTACTTTTGGAATACTTTTAGATTACTTTTAAATCACACCGGGGATCTCACAACACAGGTAGGTAAGAGTTTTTAAGGTTTGCAGTTTAGTTACTTTTTCATTCATACAAAAAGTTCAGCTCAATACTAACAATTTTAGGGCCAAAACTCGTATTATGGGTTCCTATGGGAGAAAAAGTGTTAGCCGGTTTTCAGGTAAGTAAACAATTTACGAGTGGTAGTTTTGGGGGTTAGGACAAAGGTTCCTCAAGGTCTGGGTAGGCTCTCAAGTTACACCACAAGCAGCACCGGGGTGGCCGGGTGCAGAGTGCAGAGGCCCAATGTTAGCCAATAGGGCTTGGGGAGCCTTTGGTTAGGGACTGCTTGCGAGCAGGCCACTGGGCTGTGGGAGAAAAGCTCCTGGGGTAGAGATCAGCACTGCACGGGCAAACAATCAGCACAGGAGCTGCAGCGACACTGGGGCGGCCAGGTGCAGTGTTTCAAGGTGACGTCGGGGGCCCTATGGATTTCAATAGAGATCTCTGGTTCAGTAAAGTTTCTGCAGGGAGGCTTCCTGAAGACGTCCATCTGCTGATGAGGAAAGCTGGGATGCCTGGATCCCTTCGGTTTGGCCACCCAAGGCTGCGGGGTATTGGGAGCAGAGGTGTCTTTTGGCATCGTGTTCTTTTTACCAGCTTCGGTCGTGATTGGGGGACCATTCATGTTGAGGCTGCAGGCGTCAGATTGAGGGAAGTCGAGGAGCACCAGATCCCAAGTCAGGATCACTGGAGAGACCTCCCCATGGTGTTGACCCCAGGCTGTGGGCATCGGGTGCAGAGTGGCTGCTGGACATGCCGGGGTTTCGCTGTAGTCGGGTCGGAGTCAGGACATGCTGGTAAGGCTGGGGCCAAAGCAGTTGGTGTCCTCTTCTTCCTGGGTCAGCACGGTTCTTCGGTCCTTCTTTCTTCCTCAAATCTAAGGAGGCAAGGTTCAGGGTTGCCCCTAAATACTTAATTTTGGGATGTTAAAGGGGTGTGCAGGTCAATACCAATGGGTCCCTTCCTTGAGGTAGGTACACCCCCTAATATGCCACCCTGCAGTGGGAGGGGGACATAAGCCTCTCCCTAATTGACTTGGTCCCCTCATATTCAAGATAGAGGGGACAGGGATGTGTGCTTCACCTCTCATTCCCCACCGTAGGGGTGGGATTGGCAAATGTGGGCACACCTCACCTCCTAACTTTGTTTTCCCACTGATTCTCCTGCCCAAAGTGGGGGTTAGAACCAGTGAGAACCAGTTGCTGGGGGCGGCAAAAGGCAGGGGCAGCTTACAAAGGTGGCAGGCCCTTGAAGCTTTCCCTTCGTGGACTCAGCCCATTATGGGGGAGGAGGCGTGATACCGCTGCCCAGGATGGGCTTTGTTTCTGGACTCAGAGAGTGGAGGCTCCCTACTAAGAGGTCCAGAAACCTGTATGGTGGTGGCAAATGGTGGGGAGCCATTCAGGAACCACACCAGAGCTGGTCGTCTTTCAGGGGGCATCTGCAGTTTACATTAAATCCCACACTGGCATCAGTATGGGTTTAATG
Organism: Triturus cristatus; assembly: GCF_964204655.1. Lineage (NCBI taxonomy): Eukaryota > Metazoa > Chordata > Amphibia > Caudata > Salamandridae > Triturus > Triturus cristatus. The sequence goes on along the minus strand of NC_140584.1, from coordinate 424,215,680 downwards.
TGCTGAGAAGTTTGTTATCAAACTTCCTTGGCATTAGTAAAGCCATTATGGAGCTGTGGAGTTTGTAATGACCTACTCCCAGACCATATACTCTTTATGGCTTTACTACACTTACAATGTCTAAGAATAGACTTAGACACTGCAGGGGTACAGGGCTCATGCCACTGTACCCTCACCTGAGGGATAGTGCACCCTGCTAGAGGGGTGACTTACCTAGTCCTATGCAGTTGGTTGCTGGAATGGCACGTAGGGATGTGTGCCATGTCGTATCTTCACTTTTATCAGCACCAAAACACGCAGCCTGAAATGGCAGTGTGAGGGCCTGTAAGGGGGGCACAATAGGTGCTGCAGCCCTTAGGGGCCTTCCCTTGTCATAGTGCTCTTGGTACCCCTTGTACCTTTAGAAGGGGCTTACCTGTGGCCAGAGATGTGGCAATTGTGGGTACGAAGGTACAGTTTTGGGAAAGAACACAGGCCCTGGGAACCTGATTGGCATGGACCCAGGGCACGTCAAGTTGCATCAGATGTCAGGCAAAACGTGGGGGTAACCATGCAAAAAGGGGCACTTTCCTACAGATGAACTGATTCTGGGTCAGGGTTTCTTAAGCAGCAGAGCATCTACCTTGCTGTGATCCATTGAAAGTCATCCTTTAAGCCAAGCTTTTGTCTCCCGCCGTGGCTGCCCATGCCCCCTCGGGATTCTTGTGCTGCCAGGCCAGTGTGACGGGGTGCGGGCTGAGGGAGACTGCCTCCACCATGAGCAGTGAGACACAGGGGCCCCCCCTCCACTGGTATATGCAGGGATGAGGGCACAATTCTCTCACACGTCAGAAGGATCAGATGGGCAGAGTGGGCATCAGCAGAGTTGCTTGGAGGCAAAAAGCTAGTCAGTCGCTCTCTGAAGGAGTCTCCTGAGCACTAGTCTTGTCATGGGCTGCCGACTTGGCACTCTGGTTACCAGGTCAGCCAGAGCCATCGGGTCATGGTGCTAGCCAACCAGATAACCAGTAAGTGGATCGACTACTAGATGACTGACGGGTCGGCAGGTGCAGATATCTCGAACGTGTCTCCACCCCCCCCTACTGGCTCTGTCAGCCCACACATTTTGGGGGCTTACTAGTCAAGATAAGCTTCCGAGGCAGTCCCAAGGGGAGAGGGGATTGGCTGTGGCTTAACCCGCCATAGCTCCTCAGGCTTAGGCACTAGGAAGGTGGAAGACACTGACAGAGGGCACCCTAGCTGATGGACTGGGGTGATAGTCGCTAACTAGGGCATGGTGGCTGCAGACTGGGGAGAACGCTTGTGCCCTTCCACGGTGTGGAGCAGAGATGGACCCGCTTTCCCCACAGCCACCAGGCTGTGACAGATACGTCAGGAATCCTGATGTATTTGTAGGTGCAAAAATGACGCATTGCTGGGGTGTGTCTGAAAACAGACACAACTGCAGCAGATTTTGACACAGTGGCATCCTAGAAGTGGCAAAGTGAAATCTGATAGATTTCACTACACCCCTTCTATGAGGCTTTTTGCGGGGGAACTCCCACTCTGCATATATAATACCTGACGCAGGTATAATGTAGCGCAGAGCTTCATAAATAAGGCCCTTAGTTTTTATCGCATCAAATACTTTTTGTTTTTTTCCCCTGCATTCACTTGTTGCTTTTCCCTCACATTTAGTACACACCTTTCTACACGAGCTTTCTCACTACACCCATCTTATCACCAAAGTGAGGAACATACCTAGAATAATATTGGCACAGCCCCCAAAATAAATATCAAGTGTTCACTACCTTGGGATGCTTCTCCTGCATTCCTGCCTAAAGATTTCCTTGCAGTAAAGCCACCTTGGGAAACACTACAGCCAAGTAAAGTATTTTGGCTCATAAATAACTTGCATTTCTCTCACATTACTGTTGACATATTTTTTCAATTGCTCATACACTTTCAAAAACTCATACATTACTTGACTCATCTTGACTATGGTCAAATAAATTATCCTTGCTACAAAAAAACACATGCTTCAATGACACTAAAAAAACGGTGTATGGCATGCTAAAACACTAACGAAGCAGATGGAAATTTATAGGGCATCTTCTTCAACTACAGTAAGCCTTCCTTAGTTATGAATGTCATGAGGTGTCTCATTTCTGCTTGCAATTTTATCATTAGTATATAGCCCTCAAATCCATCCTGTAATTACTCCATTGCACCATTATGTTTATATTTTGACTGCTCACGTCAATTCAGATCTCAGCACTGCCATCAGCTTTAAATACAGCCTGAAGTCTTTAATAGGATTCACCGGCAATGTCCTTTGCTGGTTCTTCTCCCACTTATTCACTGGTTTGTTCAAATGGGCACCTCTATGTTCCAGAAGACAACTATCATGAATGGAGTACCATAGGGTAACATCTTGGTTCCCATCATCTTCAACCTTTATGGGTCTCTACTTTCTACCCAGAGATAACAGCATCAAAATTTACCAATATTCGAATGATACACAGCTCGACTTGAAGATCTCCATCATAACAGATATCTTACAACACAGTCACTGCCTGAACCTCATCCAGACTTAGATGGCCCACACTTACCTGAAGCTCAACCACCAACAAGACATAATTTCAAATATTTAAGAACAAGCAACATTTAGTTCAGACCTGGCTGAATGACATGGACCTGATGGATTCAAACCCCAAGTTTCATCCAATAGCAGTCACTTGGATTCAACCTGAACATACACCAAACCCAAATGAAAACATTGCCAAGAAAACAAAAATGGCCAGATACCAGCTCTTTCTACTGAAAACTATTCTTCTGAGAGAGCTCCTTCAGGATTGCTGTTCAAGACCTATAATGCTCACATCCAGATGGTAACCATGTATCCATTGTCTTTCAACCCAAACTCGCAGAACGTGTGATCGAGTGTCAGAAGTCATATGATTATATCACCTGCATCCTGGTGAAACTCCAGTGACTCCTCTTGGTGACCTGCAACATCTTAAATACCAGATGCATCACATAGAAATCCATCATGATAAGCAATCCCTGCCTCTCTGGCTGAGAAGCTCTCTATCTTCAGTAGCTTTAGGCCCACTCACATCCAGGTTACCATCACACTGGGGGCAAAGAAGTGCAAAAAAGAAAATCAAGACAATAACCCTTTTCCAACACTGCACTAAGGACGAGAACAGCACCCTTCTAGCCAACAGGTCCATCAGAAACCTTCTATAATTTAGTTTTTAGTTCAAGATGTACCTCTTTAAAGAACACTACATCAGGATGCAGTAACAGCCTACTTCTGCTCCCAGATCCTAGCAACTTCTTCAATCACTTGTTGACTGTATCTTTGCCTTCAACACTGTACAGTTCTCCACTGCCATTTGGGGAGGTTCACGGTATACAAGTAACATATACATACATTTATAGATGCATTTTCTGCTGCTATTGGTGCTTCACCCACAGAGGCGGCTCCTCCGCCTAGGTGGAGGAGAGTCGCCCCACTGCTTTTTAGCAGTGTAAATAAAGGAAACATAAAATGATAATAACTTGTTATTATCATTTTATGTTTCCCTGCTGCAGCACTCCAGTCCAAGTGCACATGAATGTTTGGCCTGGCGTTTTGAGCCAGCCAAACATTCATGCGCACCTTGCAGGTTCTCCACCCAGGCTACATTACAGCCTGGGTGGAGAACATGCCCAGGACCCAAGTCCCTAGCTGAGTGCTAAGCCACGGTGCTCAGACCATTCACAATGCTGCATTGCAGTGTTGTGATTGGCTATGGGGAGCCTGTGAGCCGCGTTCCCCCTGCTTCCCTGCTCCGGCCTGAAGAGACAATGGAGGAGAGACAAGGAGGAGCATGGCAATCAGGTAGTTTTCTTTTTTTTTTCCAAACCCCCTCACACCTCCCGCCCTGGATCCATGTTGCCCACCACTGTTCACACATTTTATAGACAATGGAAACATAAAAAGGTACCTTGTTTCACAACCCAAAGGTTCAGCATTGAGTAGAATACAAATCAGACTTTCTAAACTATTTTAATGACTACAAGAACCCTCACTGCAGCACCCACATAGCAACAATTCTAGGTGGCTTCAACAAAATGGACTCCTAGAGTTACTTACTCAGCGTCAATGTAAAATTCTGGAAACTCCACAAGTAATCTATAAGATTGAATTTTTTTTAAAAAGAGCAACATAGAAGGGCTAAGTACATACCAAACTCTATAGGATGAGTGTTGCAAAGGCCAGTCTTAGAATGCTTAGCACACAATATTATTATACCTCCTAACATACGTAAAATCACACACAGTGACTGAGCACTAACAGTATATATGACAAGGGCCTGCCGAGAAAGAGGAGGATTGGGGAAGGGTTTTGTCTCCATTTGCTCAAACAAGGACCAGGTCAGATGATGGGGAAGCACCCTTGTGAAGCAACCAAAAGTGGTCAAAAGGGGAAGATAAGGGGGCCTCCATTAGCAGAATCTGCTACACAAAATGATGGGGAGTGTAAAAGTAGACTCCAACTATTCACTCATTTGTGACAATTGGAAGGACCACAAAAAGAGGGAGTGAGAGAGAATAAAAAGAGCAAACCAACTGTGGCTGACTGAATAAAGAACTAACAATCAAATCATACCATGCCGTGTTCTTAAGTCTGAGAGGGTATACACACATGAAATATATAGACCCTCCCTAAATCGCAAACATTTTGCCATAATGCATGGGGGTGATGTGATGTACAAGGAAACAAGACCTCCTGCAGTGTGAAATAAGAAGGTCAAAGTGGATGGACACAAGAAAACTCTCAACAAATGTGAGAAATCTGATCAAATGTCCCTCTGGCCGAGTAAATGTTAAGGCAACAATGTCAGTATACATTAGAACCACTAAACATAATCTCGGTAACAGAGAGAAGACAAGCTCAAGGAGAGGGAAACTGACAGCCAAGACTTAGAATTCTGGTAAATAAAGAGCAGAAATAATTAAAAGCATACGGGAGACAATTACAACTTAATTGGAACTGAGGATAATAATCTCAAAAGACAAACTGACACACATTTTTTTTTCTAAATTTACTATTGACTAGTTGCGCCCATAAATGGGCAACAGAGACAAGGTGACTGGAGTTCATATTTTGTGTTCAAGTTACGGAAATACTACAGATAAAAAAGGCACAATTATTAGAAGCAACACAATTGACAGCACATTAGCAAACCTGGCAGTTTGAACTATGCTGTTATTTCAATGAGAAAAAATCACCAGACAGAATAAACGTTTAGGCCAAATGAAGTAAATGTTGCTGGTAGTGCCTTCCTCAGGTAAGGAATCCTGTTCCTCTAAACTCCTTTCCCAGTGCCATAGTCCTTGCTGGTTCTTCTAACATTCAAACTTTAATCTAACTCATCTAGTTTAGGAAACACACCCCCTCTTATCTGACCAGATAAAATCCATGTGACCCTTTTTGTAAAGTTTATGGGACTTGACAGATTCCACTTGAACCGGATTCCCTGATTTAACCGAATGCACATAAAAGCCATTTCTCTACTTGGCAAGCAGCCAGAGGGTAGCAACTGGCAGGGCACCTCAACTTTATTGATTCCCATATGTGAAAAAAATAAAATCAAATTAATAGCACAACCGTTTTCAAATCCTCAGATCTGCACAATGTGAGGGGAGAACATGAAAAAGTAACTAACACATTTTAGAATCAGAAGGTAGAAGAATGTTGGACACAAATAGAGAAAACAACAGGAGATGGAAGACAAACCAAACACAGAGAGGCGACTAAGGTCATGAAAACTACTAAGACCTGTAGAATAAAGGGAACCATGATCTCTAAAAAAACAAAATTGGAAACATTCAGCGACTTGTTGATTCATACAAACCAGGCTGCTTTCATTGTTATTGAGATTTCTGTGGTATTATCTATCATGGCCACCTCACACCTGGCCAACATAGCCTGTATTTACAGCAATATTACTCCGATTTCTACACAAATTACATGTAAGGAGGATACATATTTACAGAGCAGTTCCCTGCCTGAAATGTGTGGGTGAAACTCGGGGGCAAAATATAGAATAGTTGCAGGAACAACCTGTGGCATTCCCGACTTTTGCAGTGATTTCATGTTTCTCGTGGGACCTTCAGGGATCAACAATATTCCCGCTCCTCTGTAGATACAAAGACCTCTGTTATTGGTAACTCCAGGGCACGTGTTAGGTAGATACCACGGTTTATTTACTGTCAAACTGAATTGGAATCCTAAGACTGAGCAGGTTTGGGGGGAAAGGAGCAAATTGGGTTGAGACACCTTCCTAATTGAAGATGCAGACGACAACAAGAAATGCTGATAGAGTAAGGTCTGATGAAGAAAATAATTGCAGAGAAGACCTCAGACTGTTCTAAGTGGCTTCCCAAATGGCAGCAATCCTGAAAAATGGGATTCATTGTCAGATATTGGCGATGCCAGCATAAACTGCATTGCATCCGCACTTCCCAGCGCTTACCAATGGATAATATCAAACTCATTGAACAATAAAAGAGGGAAATGAAAGAGATGCCTTCTTTAGCCATGAGATTTGCATTAGTCATAGACCTATTCATGGTCATTTTTATGCAGAAATATGGGTTTCAAGGGTGGTAAGTGTGGCAAGCAGTCACATCTCACTATTTGCCAACAATGCTCTGCTATCGATTTAGCAAACAGGAACTTCGGGATATAATCTGTCTTCAGACATTAAAAATCTGATCAAAATCAGCCACAGGACTAAACAAAAAACAGAATCACTTGTACAATCAACCAAATGCAGTAGTGTAACATTTACAATATAAAACTAAAATTAAATACCTCAGTATAATGATCATTTCAATACTAGTCCATAGAAAGGTATGCAACAATACTAACTACATTACACTCTTCTTCAATAAAGGTCAGCTTCTAAATGGAAATAGCAGCATTAGCTAGGATTCTCTAACTATTCCAAAACCTGCTAATGTTGCTAAACGAACAGGATTTAAAAAGTGGAAACAAGATATTAGTGAGTTCATAGGAAGCAATAATAATCCACTCTGCACTTTGCACAACATGAAAAGACAATGATGACTAAGCACATTACACACAGCCGGATATTAGATTGCAAAAGGTTGCGTCTAGACCATGGGATTAAATAGAATAAAGCAATATCCTTCCCACATTACTCCTCTCTGCTCCTCTTTTCTTCAGATGCAGCAGAAAGAATGGAAATGTTAACAGATCATACATTTGTATTCAGTATATCATTTTTTTTTTAACTGCAATCAAATTCACAAATTCCAAAGAGCCCTGGATTGACTTAAACTCATAGGTCTGCTTAAGGAAAACTGAGACCTCAATTGCAGTATCTCACTGGATACAACTAAAACATGAGGAGATGGATGTCTATGATCCTTTTTCCTGTTTACAGAGATGGGAAAATTGCACTCATAAAGACTATGAAACCATAATATGTCCTACAATAGGCCTACTGCCTCAACTAGATGCAAATTAGGTGTTCTATCCAAACAAACCAACAAAAGCAAACAAAAACACCACAAATTATTAATACACTGAATACACTGATTAGTCTCCTAGGGAACACACAAAGAGGAATCACTACAAATTCAGCTGAACATCACTGGACACAATGTGGAAAAGTGGAAGGATACGTAGAGAGATTTAGCCTTTCTGATGTTAGCAATAACTACTTGGTCCTCATTTTGGAAATAATTTCAATGGCAAGTGACCATAAGGTTTTTAAGGGCACCCACACAGACAACAAACTGGAAGCAATGGTACATGCAGTAAAAAGTTCTCAATTAAAATGCTCACATATAATTTGTTTCTATCCTTTTTTGGCATCAAAATCAAATTGCAGAGTAATAAGGAACTATGCAGTGTCACGATAAAGTGGTCAAATACTGACTTTTCAAAGATATTGACTATACTATATATTGACGATGTCATAATGGTGTGGTCCGGCGACACCAATGAACTGAATGAATTCCATAACTGGCTTAATTATTATTATTATTATTATTATTCTGAGTTTTGTATAGCGCCTGGTTACCAATAGGCATCCCAGCGCTTGCCGGCACATACAGCTGCTGCAAGGATGAGGGGATTACACAGCGAACAAAAAAGTTTTTAGGAGTTTACGGAACCGAAGGAGACTGGCTTCCGAGCGCAGCTGTGGGGGCAATGAGTTCCACAGAGAGGCCACATTTATTGAGAATCTTCTGCCACCGGTTCTTGCCTTTTTCACCCTGCCAACCTGAAGGAGATGTTGATGATCAGAGCGGAGAGAACGAGAGGCCTTGTAGGGCTGGACCAATTCCTCCAGAATAGGTGGACCTACCCCATGCAAAACTTTGTGGGCGATACAGAGTGACTTAAATTTCACCCTGTCCCTCACCGGGAGCCAGTGCAATGCCCTCAGCGCCGGGCGAGCAGATTGACGTCTAGGGAGACCCGTCAGGAGCCTGGCAGCCGCGTTCTGCACTTGCTGAAGTTTGTTCAAAGTAGCCTCGGGAGCGCCCAGGAAAAGCGCATTACTGAAATCCAGTCGCGAGATGATAAGTCCCTGGATGAGAAGCCTACGAGTGGCTACTGGGAGCAAAGGCAGAATCTTCTGGGCTGAACGGAGCAGGCCGAAGCATACGCCAGCGGTTTTTTTGGCATGGGTTTTAAACGATAGGTCCTGCTCCAGCCATACCCCCAGGCTCTTGATCTCCTTCTTGGGGGGGGGTACCGGTCCAAGACAGTCAGGCCAGCTGCTGGGGGACAAAGATGGAGAAGAGTTCCCCAGCAGCATCAATTCCGTCTTGGAACCATTTAACTTTAGGGCTGAGCTGCACATCCACGTGTAGATCTTACCAAGGCACGTGTGCAGCCGGTTGGGATGGTGCGCCGACTGGGAAAGGCCAACCACCAGCTGAGTATCATCAGCGTAGCTGATGATTTTAATACCCAGCGGCAGTACCACACTCTCCAGGGGGGCCATGTAAACGTTAAATAAGGTAGGGCTCAATGAAGAGCCCTGTGGCACACCACACTGGAGAGGTGATGGAGCGGATTTTTCCTGGCCTTCCCAGACCTCAAATGAGCGACCTTCCAAAAAGGAGGCGAACCATTTGAGGGCCAGACCCGTAATCCCCACCCCCGAGAGCCGTTGGAGAAGCACCTGATGGTCCACGGTGTCAAAAGCAGCGCTGAGATCCAGGAGGATCACTGCCACTGAGCCTCCCGAATCCAGCATGCTCCTCGCATTCTCCACAACGGCCAGCAGGGTGGTGTCAGTCCCCTGACCGGGGCGAAAACCCGTTTGGGAGTCGCCCAGAAGGGAGTTGGTTTCCAAGAAGTCCGAAAGGCGGCTGTTCACCAGCGTCTCAGCCACCTTACTGATACCCGGCAACAAGGAGATAGGCCGAAAGTTGGCGAGGTCGGCGGGATCAAGGTTAGGTTTTTTCAAAAGGGCCTTAACCACCGCCCCTTTCCAACTAGGGGGAACTACCCCCTGGATGAGAGACAGGTTTATCAGGTCCGTCACAGGGCCACCAATTACAGATGACACCAATTTAAGATATTTAATAGGTACTGGATCTTTCGGGGAGCCGCTCTTCATGGACCCCAAAGCCATCAAGACTTCCTCCTTAGTGACCGGACCCAGGGAGGCCAGCTCCGCCGGTTGCAACCTAAGTTGGGAGGTAGAATTATCCCCCGAGGACGTGACCTCATCTAGCCGGGGAAGGGAGGCCAGTATACTGTCAATTTTGCTTTTGAAAAACGAGGCCAGTTCTGTACATTTTTTACGAGGGTCCTCGTGGATAACCTGAGGATCGGGGGCATTCAGTAGCTCCTTAATAACCCTGAATGACTCTTTAGACGAGTTAGCCGCCGAGCCTATGCGCTCTTCAAAGAATCTTGATTTTGCCACCCGGATAGCGGCTTTATACCTGCTCAGGGCCACACGATATTCTGTACGACTTGCTTCACTCCAGTCTCTCCTCCAGGACCGCTCTAGCCTCTTGCATCCCTTCCTCAGGGTTCTGAGTTCTGGCGAATACCAGGGTGCAGAGCCCATTCGCTTCCCCTTCGTAAGTTGTTTCTTTTTGGGTAAGAGAGTATCCAAAGATTCCACGAGCCAGGTGTGAAAGGTAGCAACGGCAGCTATTGGATTAGCTCCCAGAGGGGGCTGCGTGGCCTCCAAGTGTGCCACCCAGGTGTCAACTGGGAGCCTCGACCAGGCCCTCTCCAGAGTGTGCACCCGTGAGACCACTGCAGTTGGGCTATTGAATTGCCATGACGCGGACACCAGAAAATGGTCTGTCCAAGGCAAGGCAAGAGCCGGAGATGAAATAAGGTGGTCCAGGTTGGAAAGTATGGGATCAAGCAAGTGGCCCTTCTCATGTGTCATGCCCGAGTTGGCCAAGTTAATTCCAAAAGATTTAAAATCATCGAGCAGATCCACTCCCGCGGCATTGGTGGGGTCCTCAAGATGTATATTGAAGTCCCCGAGGACAACAAAGTTGTTAATACCAGGACAAGGGACATTCAATTCACAATGACAAGCAACAACGAGTCAATAGATTTCTTGGACCTCACATTTCAAGTAGAAGAAGGCTTACTATACTGTGATCTCTATCGAAAACCAATGGAAAAAAACACATTGCTGATGTATGATTCTCATCATCCTTGAAACCTGAGGGATAATTTGCCCTAAGGGCAATACCTCAGGCTGAGAAGAAACTGTACCAGAAGGATAGATTTCTTTAAAGAATCAGAAACCCTCACAAGTCGCCTGAAGGAAAGAGGTTACCCGACTGGATTATTGAAACGGGCGAAAAAACGTGCCTGGTACTGTCCTCGCGACCAACTCTTGGAGGTCAAGGCGAAATCTATCGAGTCGGACAATATCGTCTGTGTAACCACATTCAATACCAAGAGCAATGACATTAAGAAGATTTGTTAAGAAATATTGGAACCTGGTGGCAAGTGAGCTACAGACTAACCAAGACCCTATCTTCGCCTTCAAGAGAGGCAGAAATATCAAGAACACCGTCGTCAGGGCATTCCTAGAACCCCCTAAGCAGCTGGACCTTATAAACTACCTTGGTCTCCCGCCAGTGAGCGGACACCATAAATGTGGACAGAACGTATAAGCTACCACACTTTACCAACTGTAATAGCTCCCATGTGATATACGCCATCCTTTGCCCCTGTGGCCTAATATATGTTGGACAAACCATCCAGAAAGCCAAGGCTAGAATTCTACAACATATGAGCAGAATAAGATGTAAAGTACAGGGTGCACCCATGGTTGAACACTTTATGACACACAATCATTCCCCTGACAGTATAAAATGGTGGATTATAGAAAAGATCAGTCCCAATGCAAGAGGAGGTGCAATTTCTGTGGCCCTAAACTATAAGGAATGTAGATGGATTCACTCGCTCAGCTCGGTACAGACTGGGTTGAACGAGATAGAGGAAACCGCAAGACAAATGGGACAACTCTAGCCACTTAGTACATACCCTGACCATGTCCTTTTTCTCTTGAAAATGTATTGTAATACTAGAGACAATTCTGTTATCAAATGCACTGTACATATTTTGCACATAAAGCTTGAAGTATTTTCTTTGTTACACTGTATAAATTGCGCACTTACGTTTTTACTATGTACACGTTCGCATTTTAGAAAATTGTGAATGTTTTTATACATGCATGCATGCAATATAAAACGTGAAGACATGATGTAATAATGTTTGAAGGAATAATGCATGAAGAGACCTGAATATGATCATAGATGTACTGGAAATGTAATTCTAATTGGGACCCCGGAACTGTCAATATGATGGGAACCCCTGTCTGGGTGATACTGTATACACTGTGTAAATACTGTTTGATGCAAACTTTTAATCACAATATACCTGTCCATTCAATCTGTTTAGGACATTGTACACCCATGTCCCTTACACGCGAGTAATCCAACATTAATCCAATATATAGGAGATTCATCTCTGTATATATGCGTAACATATTGGCCATTGTACTTCCAATGTACACATACGAGTCCCCAGTTGCTTAAAACTACCAGATTGGTTTTTTCACATCATTACAGGCCAACGTGGTTCGCAAACACTGCGTTCACCGCCCCTAGTATTAATTACGAGTCAATTTTTACATATCATGTATCTCTACCAAAGTTGCTTAGCAACCAGACCTGCCCCCAAGCTCATGACGTAGCCACGGACCACGCTCGGCGTGTTACCTAGCAACGAGCTCCTGACGCGTTTGCTCAGTACATGCGCTACGTACACGCTCACGTTCAACACGCCACAACCAGTTTATTAGGCAGCCGTACAAAGAAACAACTGTCGATACGATCGGAGGAGACAGGACGAATGCCTGAGACCCTCTTTGAGTAACCTGAGACTTCGGTTTTCAAATCATAAGGTGAGCGTAAGAGTAGTGAAGGTATAGAATGCGTAGATGTCTGATGTAGATGCGATCTGCTCACATGAGGCTAATTAATCCCTCCTTCTACTCAGAACCTTTATTGAGAGAACAAAGAGTGATCGCACCTCAAGACTGGGTGAGTGATTATAAGCATACAAATAAACATACATCTGGTCGAATTACAGCTAATACTGCCATTAAAGGGCTAGTCCTTTACTATTTCTCATTTCCTCATCTAGAAATCTCCACAGAGGAAGATTTAACGTTGTGCAGGAGACTCACGCTCCCATAAGGGCTTTTGCCTAACTAAACGAGGATTCTTTAACACGCCCTGCAAGCAGCATTGGGCTTTCTTAGGTGAGTCATCACCACGTGTGCCATGATTAGTTTTAGCACTCCATATTTCAAGCACACCTGACCATACACCTTACTATCCACTTCCCTGTCCCTGTCCTGATGAAGACCCGCATTGACTAGATAGTAGTGCAGATCCTGGGTTGAAACGTCGACAAATATCCCCTGGACCAGTTGAAAGACTCTGCGCAAAGACCTATTTATTCAGTCTGCAGACCTACTTAAATATTTGTTTTCCTGGCCTTTTTAAACCGTCGAAATCCTTCTAGTCACTTTGTATATATTACGCACTATCACTACATCACTGAGCACCACATGTCACCTTGTCACAAATTATATATCACTTTTTGCCTTGACAGCCTTGCAAAATGTAATTTGGGTATTTATAAATGACGCAATTTATAAAACTCTTGAATACCCCTTATGGTCTTTGTGTGTGTTGCTTATGACTAATTATCCTTTCTATGAATAAACCAAAGATTGGTTCAATGCTTTAAGAAATAATTTTCACCCGACAGAACCACTGTTACTTTTGTATATACTATATTGGCAACTGTTATATCATGTAGGAAAGTCAATATGGAGTTAAGAACAGTAAAGGTATACATATGTGTATCTATATTTACCTTGACAATATGGTTGTTGTCAATAATACAGATGCTGTATTTCATAGGTCAATATTTCAACCTCAATACAGTAACATGCAACCTGAGGAAAATCTTCTTATGATCTTTATGACTCTGGCTATTAAAGGGATGACATACAGCTATTTTCTAAGAAATCGCAATCATCCTTATATTCCAATCAGAATGCAGACATCCCTCAACCTCTCTCTTCTGAAAATCCCAAAGATTTACAAATCCGCCTAGGGAGGTCGGGCCTTCCCTTAACTAACTCCACAGGCTTGGAAATAACATCACTCTATTTCAAGGCTCAGCTCCAGTCTTCCCTACTCAGGTTGCAGAGCAGTTTTTTAAGCAACAGGGAGGCATGGAATTCCTTCTTCTGAGTCTTCCACAAGTCCAGAAGTGATCTGATTTGGGCTCTGAGTGCCAACTGTAATCCCCAGTGCCAGCCTATGTCTGAGGGGGCAACACCTGGCCCACTCCCTTGTCATTCATGGGGTTGGCTCTTGGAGCAGTGTCATTTTGACTCAACCCTTTTACATTTTGGCCATACCAAATATATGTACACAAGGTCTCATATATTTGTGTGATTTTATATCATTAACATCAAGTGATTCACTTGACTAGATATTGAAGGTGCTTTAACTATATAAATCCGACATTTATATGAATGTGCATGCTAATGTTCTTCCTTACAGTGTCACAGAATTGCAGTTCTCACATATATCTGCATTTGTGTGGTTTGAATATTGTTGTTAACTCTTATATAATCATGTATTCATTTAAATAGTATCCTGTGTTTATTATATAACTGTATATGTAGCTATAACCATGTATTTAAACATGTACTGAGATGTTTGCCACATTAACTTGACCAAAGGCCTTAAGCATGTAGGTCCAGATGTATCAAAGGGTTTTACCCATTCATTGTCTGTGGGAAAATGTGTTTGTACATATGGCTCTTGGATTCTAATATTTGACCTTCGACATGAAAGTTGCTCGGGATGTAATGTTTTCTTCTTCTTGCAGGTGCATTCATGTGATCTTATAGTTAGTAAAAGGCACATTGTATATTAGAGATAGAGAGGCTTGGGAGGAGTATTTTTGGCATGAATGAAAGGCCAAGGATGTTGTGATGTGTGGACCAGAAGAGGAGATTTTAAGTGCAACTGCCAAGTTTTACCTTGGGAAGGGGTGAAATGTACAAAGAAACACGATGTGGGATTTGCAAACGTTTGCAAATCCCACATCGTGTTTCTTCAATTTGTGATCACACTTTAGCTTTGGACAGATTTATTTAGGCTTCGAGGGGTACAGATCTCTTTGCTATATTTTCATTGTGTAGCTTTAGGCTATGAAATATCTCTGATTTTGGAGAACTTCTACAGAAACCTCTACAATGCTGACACCTTCCTGCTTTATTCGATCTAATTATGGGTTCCCATTAATACTAATTAGTTTAGGGTTAGTTAGATGACTTATATTTCCTCATGTATAGGCAAGAGGTTTGATAACCATATACTGATCATCATATTCTGTTTCTAATTTGCAGTTTTCCCATTACTGAATTTCTTGTATGCTTCATGTTGCTAAGACATAACTTTGTTAGACTATTTGGTCTGCTAGCATTGAATTTGTATTTTTACAACACATTATTGAGATTGGTGTACATAAGCTTTGCTTTGAATTTGTAATAAACCTATATTTATTGTCATCTATTGACGTTTGGGTACTCAAATGGGCTGCACTGTAAATTGAACATTTGGATGATGCTAACTTCTGTTTATTCTTCGGGCACCTAGAAAGGTTCATTGCAGGGAATTTTGCTTATGTGGCTCAGTGGCCTGGCACTCTCAAATGTCTGTGGTAGCAAAAGGCTAGTGTCACACTCCTATGTGTGTGCTGCAGGCAGGGTCTTTTGAAGTGTAATTCAAGGCTAAGTACAACTCCCCAGCCATTCTGCCAGGTTGGTTAATGCTGTCACCTAAGCCCATTTTGTCCCCATGTCTGGGAGGAATACACAACCCATCACTGTAAGGGTAGAAAGTATTTCGATGGAGGAGGTTAGTTAGTGAAAACGGAAAGGCCCCTTATCCTTTCCTCAATACAGTGAGTGTACACAGGGCTGGACTGGGAACCAAAACCGGCCCTGACAAAGTGGTCGGCCGGCCCTCCAGGGGGTTGGGGGTGCGGCCGAGCTCTTTGCCAGGGCCGGTTTTCGAACGATTTTGTTACAGGGCCAATTTTGCAGCTATGCCGCAAAAACGGCCCTGTAACAAAAACGGCCCCCTGGGGCCCAAAACCGGCCCCCACCCGTGCGGCGCACCGGGGGATTGCCCGGTGCCCGCTAAGTCCAGTCCGGCCCTGAGTGTACATACAGTATATCTCTCTACAGTAAAAAAGCAGCAAACGTGCAGAAAGCCTGATCTATGTTTGGTATAAGTTGGATGAAGAAATGTGCTCAGGGATACTGGAGTTTTTGGGGGGTGATTGGTCTGCATGAAGGAGTAGCCTCAGCTGACTTCGATATGGGAAACCCTCTTCTATTAGTTCTTTCTCCACAGGCCTGCTGGCTTCAGAGAATCAAACTTAGGGTGGCCCTTAGTTTCCTGTTTTTTCATATATCTGACTATTGTCACAGGCATCCTTTATTGTACATACGGAAAAAGTAATAGTTTCCAAACACAAGAAGAAAATTCCCTGCACATCAAGGACATTGATATTTTTCATTTTGTAGAATGAGACATTTTGCTTTGGAAGTTTGTTTCTGCAAAACAAACAAACAAGGCCAACCTGCTGCCAGTCTATGGAAGCAAACTGGCATTTCAGTTCTGGCAAAAGTGCTTCCACTGCATTGGCTGCAGCACTTACATCTAAACTGTCCCCATTGACATCTGTGGCTTGTAGTTTTCTACTAAGATGGCAGAGGTGATGGCATCCACTGGCACAGCAGGCTGGTGGGTCATTTCCCATACCCAATATGACTACACAAAGTCTGGAGGACCAGTGCATGTATACAGTGTTTAGGTTTGGTTTCCAACTGAATCATCCTGCTCTTAGAAGCTACACACGAAGCTTTGCAAAAGGTATGGGCAGTAAATTTGTAATAAAGTCTTATGCAGTGTGAAATCAAATTGGTGATCTTCTATGGCTACGTTCTGGGCCGTGGGAACTAGCAAGGATTTCGAGTTCATGCTAATATAGTAAACAAAACAGAATGTAACCACTAATACCACCAAATAAACAGTTCTGTTATAAGCAAGGAAAGGCACTGGAGAATAGATGGTCTAGCTACTAGACCCTTGGGTCCTGTGGTGATTGTGCTCATCATGATGCCAATGGAAAGCCTTGTGAATTCACTTTTTCTCATTAGCGGTGTAGTAACTAACCCCCTACTTAGGACATTTTCACTGTTGGCTAGTTTAGTTTATTAACAGTCCATTAAGGAGGCTGTTATGATGCAACTTCAGGATTGTAAGGGGCTGTGGAAAACATAGTCAGCCTCCTGAGACAGTGTGGACTGATTTGTGTGGATGACATTGAAGTTTTTAAAGACTTTGATAGTGGAGCTTCTGAGATAGTCTAAGTTAATGGGCCTAGTGGGTTAAATGAACGTGGGGACACTTCACATGTCTTCAAAATAAACAAAGTTTCCCAAAGTTTTCTTAATTCTACAAATTCTTCTAACATCACAGGGAAATTCTAAACTTTATCTGCCTCTAAAAATCTCTCCCCTACTGAGCTTCTGAGTAAATTCCAAAGCTGTGTAACTATTCTTTCTCCATTGGTATAGAAGTTCCTCTATTGATGAGATACTAAGGCACATATTGTTTCAAGAATTGTAAACCGTGGGTTATAAACATTTTCACACACAATACCTGAAGGGAAAATTTTCCAAGTGATACCTAGGTTGTAGCTTCTTCACATGTGGTACGCTTAGATTAAAAGTTTATCAATGCTGATGTAAATTGTAGAACTGGCTTTTACCCATTTAAAAGCCTCCCAGGAAGTACCTTCTCACTTTGTGGCAGTTGCCCAATGATTAACAGTCATTTACAGTGAGTCCATGTTTCATTCGCAGCCACACACAGAATCTCTTCTTCAGCCTGCTGAGTTTCCCTGCTGCAATCAGAGAAACATTGGCAGAGAAACTGTTCCTCATGCTGGTCCCTTCTCCAGACATGGTAAAATCCCTTGGCCACTCCAGGTAGGCTCCTCCTCTGGTAGGGCGTCCCACACAGCTCATGGATACATTAACTCATGACATGGTACTACTTCTTTTGTAAATGCATGGGGTCCTGTTCTTGTATGCCCTCCTTCTTCACTCTGCCCTTCAACCAGCATTTGGCAGATTGGGAACACTGCTCCTCGCCTGCCAAACTCATGGTTCCCCCACTGTCTTTGCAATCAGAGGAAAAGCATTATACACAAATGGAGCTGCGGGTGTACACTTTTAAAATACTTCTAAAGTATAAAAAAAGTGAACACAAGCAGCCCAGGACCGGTTTGCCCCAATTATGGACTCAATAGCCTGGTACAGCAGGGGCGTAACACAGGCTCCTGCAGCCCCTGCGGTGTGGGGGGGCCCCAAGTTCCAGGGGGCCCCCTCGGCACCGCACTCTTGCCAGAGAGCTCTTGATTGAGCTTGGAGGGGGCCCCTTCACGTTCTTTGCAGGGAGGCCCCCTCAATTTTCGTTACGCCAGTGTGGTACAGCCTGGCTTCAGTGACAGAGTGTGCACTGTTCCCACATCTGGGCATACCCGTCCTCCCGAGGGTGACACACCATAGTATACAATAAAGTGGTGGATGGAATGCTTGAATTAATCTCATCGACTGGTGATTACCTGGGCCGCATCCCAATCCATCATTATTTTGCACACCATGTCACCCCAGTTTGGACATGGCATATGGCTAGGTCCAAATGGAGGTGGCATGGTGAGCAAAAGAAGGATGGGTTGGAGTTCTGCCCCAAGCGATTGCCTGTGGTTAGACTTATTGCACGGAGCCTCCCATCACCTTTTGTGTGTTTCATGTACCGCTCTAAGTGGCATAGTCATGTCTAGACAGGGGTCTCATGCTCACTGTGTCATTGAAATTGAGCTGTACCCGGGTGATAAGCCCAGAACTATGGCAAAACCGGTCCTGGGTTGCTTGTGCTTTGTTTCAGGGAGGACCTGACTTGGCAGTTTGGGCTGGACTCTTTCCATGAGGAGCAGGGTCAAGACTGATATGCACCTGGCTGGGTCCAAACTGAGGTCACATGGTGAGAAAAAGAACAATGGGTTGGAGTGCTATCCTGAGCTGGAGAGACCAGAGAGTTCTAGCTTCTCCGCAAGATATCTAAGGGTATTGTGGTGGAGGGCTTTTTGCGCCATGCAGATGATTTTTTGCTGGATTTTTGCTCCATAAGGGAGCCAATGGAGGGATTTGAGATCCGGGGTTATGTGCTTCTACCTTTTTGAGCCAGTGATGAGACTAGCTGCAGAGTTGAGCGAGGCCCTTAGAGGAGCCAGTTTGGGCCTGGCTGGTCCACATAGGGTTGTACTACCATAGTCCAACCAGGGAATCACTGGGGCTTGTACTGAATGCTTGAAGTCGTTAGGGGAGAGGAAAGGTTGTATTTCTCTTAATATACTCATTTGGTGATTTGCTGCTTTAGTGGCAGCACTGATGCGCTTCTGCATGTTGAGATTCTTGTCAAGAGTTAAGTCCAGTGATTTTGCAGAATCAATGGTTTGTGGAGTGCAGTTGATGGATGTAAGCAGTTTCCACCATTGTTCGATGATCAGCGACTGTTTTAGTGAGGCGATTACTAGGAGTGCAGTTTTTATAACATTTAGTTTGGGGTGGTTGGCTGCTAGCCAGTTTTGAGTTTTCATTAGTGTTGTATTGAGGGAACTGATGTTTTCTGGGGCGGAGGCTTATAGGTATAGTTGAATATCGTTGGTGTACATGTGATAGTAGATGTTGGTTGAGCTCAGGATTTCTGTTAGGCGCTCGATGAATAGGATGAAGAGAGTGGGCGAAAGAGATGAGCCCTGTGGGATCCCTATTGTGATTGGCGTGGTCTGTGACGAGAATGAACAAAGAACCTGTTTGGGAAATAGGAGGAGAATCAGTTAAGGACTGGTCCTGTTAGGCCCATATGGTGCTCCAAAAGGTCTAGGAGGTTTACATACTTAACCTTATCGAATGCCGAAGAAAGGCCAAGGCGGACTAGTAGACAAGCTTGGTTCTGATTCAAACTTTTTAGTGCATCGTCCATAATGTGTTTCATAGCAGATTCAGTGCTGTGCCCTGAACGGAAGCGAGATTTTAATTGGTCTAATAGTTGGAATTCATCGATGTGGTTACAGATTTGAATGGGACCACATTTTTACAGGAGCTTCGCAAGGGTAAGGATGTTGGAAATAGGTTGGAGGTTGTTACAGTAGGTTTGGTCCGCTTTTGGTTTTCTCAGGATGGGGGTAACTTGGGAGGCATTAACAATCTTGGTCCAGATTTGGAGTGTTGTGAGTATGATTTCCTTGACGAATTTGGAGGGAAGAGGGTCATTGAAATGGTTTGGGGGTTTCAGTCTAGTTAAGATTGTATGAATGGTGTCTTCATCGAAGTTTCTGAAAGAGTTCCATGAGGCGTTGTTTTGGGGGACATGCCTGGGAGAACATGCTGGAATGGTAGGCCTGGGAGCAGAGAGGCAGGGTTGGGGGGGGGGGGGGACGTTGTTCCAAAGCTCGCTCTGGAAAGGGCTAGGTGACTGTCACTGACCTGACGACCCTGTAGCAGATGGATAGCATGCCAAAGGTCTATGCCAGTAGAGGCTTCTTCAGTGTGTGTTTAGGACTTCCATCAGCCTCGCAACTAGAGCCAAATTTCAGGGGGGGCTGAAAAAGATTTCGGGGGGGGGGCTAATTCTTCCAGCCATAGGCAGAGTGGCTCTAAGAAGAGGTGAAAACACAACAAAATCCTCATTAACAAGTAAATGGTCTTTTAAAGACCAGTGAAGTACTCTGGTGCGGCTGCAATTAGACGGTCGCCAGCCCGCGAAGCTGTCTCAGCCCGGGCTGACACACACGATGGGGGGGGGGGCTGCAGCCCGGTGAGCCCAATGGGTGTTGCGCGCCTGACTTCCATCGACTTTAATTAACGAGGGGGAACTACAAGTTTAGATGCATGTCCAATCTACGCCAGTGCTCCTGCTCCACCAAACTGTAGATGACCGCAAGTGCCTCAACTGGCCAATACCTTTGTGTGCAGATTTCATTATCTGACAGAAAACAGAATTTCCTGCGATAAAACAGACTCTCACAAAGTGATTGTAATACAAACGCACTCTTCCGCACAATTCATAACTGTTGCACTTTCCATAAGAAAAACAGAAAGAACATGATGCCCAGCTGGACTTACACTGGTTCCCACAAGAGTCAATTCTATCATCGGGGCACTGAGTGCCATTGCGAGACATTGCTCCTGTCTTCCATCTATAGAAGACAGTTTGAGCTGGTACTGTAGAGGAGCTACTGAGTGTTCTCTAGTTATGTGGCAAGCAGTTCCCTCTCGTCTCCAGATTCTACCTCACCGGGCTCCTCCTAAACTCCATTCTTGCCTCTCCCATTTGTAGATCCACGAGCACTTTCTAGTCTTAAATGTAGTCCCCTCTTCACCGGTCACAACGACTGTATTGAGTTGTCTCACATCTGCAAATCATGATAGTCCACAGCTGGCTATAGGCATCTCAGTGCTCCATCGCTGACCTTCATTTAGTCTTTTCGTTCCACATCCTCAAACCTGACTCTTGCGTCCTGCTGGGCCTGTAATACATGTTCATTTCAACAAAACAATTGATTCACAGAAAGGCAGGGAGGTTAGAAACGGTAACTTTGCCTAAGAGCAGGGAACAGCACAACCACTTTAACTGGCAGGTTAGACAACAGCTCGGGCCTTCCCTCCCTTCAACCACAACCTGAACATGCAAAGACTTGTGTGTGCCCTTCAACGGCTTGTCATACTCCTGAAAGGACTCGCCTCATCGCGTGCGTGACTGAGAGACAGGCCTAGAGGGCGCTTTCAATCCCACCTGCGTTCTGGGCTTTTGTCCTCGTTGCTTTTTCATGAGCCCTACCCGTCTCTGCTCGGGCTTGCCACAGAACACACGTGTCACTGAGGCGCCTTCCTCTGTCATGCCCCTGCCAGGTTACGACTGGTTCGTTTGACATCATGTCTTTTTCTTTTGTAGGCACGGGGTTTTCTGTGGGCTGCGACTAATACACCGGCTGTGGGCGGTGTCATGGCAACATAAATTAGATTTCAAGAATCAAACAGTAGATTCAATACATCTGTAAGTAAATAGCAAGTGTAATTAACACAGGGGATAATTGCTTAATTGCATGCATTCTGTTTAATCATGTTCCCATTAATCTTTGAAGGTTTGTAAATGAAATTGTTGTGTACATTCGCATTCTTGCATTTCAAGGCCTTTTCCGCTAATTGGCCCAGGTGGGATGCGTTTGTTCTCTCTCTTCCTCTGCGAGTGG
This sequence comes from Triturus cristatus, assembly GCF_964204655.1. Taxonomy (NCBI): domain Eukaryota; kingdom Metazoa; phylum Chordata; class Amphibia; order Caudata; family Salamandridae; genus Triturus; species Triturus cristatus. The sequence goes on along the minus strand of NC_140584.1, from coordinate 424,193,689 downwards.
GTTGCAGAGTCTGTCGGCAGAATCTAGTTCTCTGGAAGACTTTTAGTTAGAACCTGAGGGCCTTCGCACCTGAACTTTGACACTGCCAAGGACTTGGGGTTCTACTCTGGACACCGATGGAAGTCAGTTCATGCCTGGAGGAACGGTAGAGGCACCGGGCACTATTTGCCCCCGATGAAGTGGCAGGCATGACCTCTTATCCCACTCTTAACCACTCAACATCCTCTAAATGTTCTGCTGTGGGGCTTAGGGAAGGGCAAGCTTTGAAAAGCACAGAAGGTAAATATGACTCTGGAGGCATTATCTGTTGCACCCAATACTCCAGAAACCATAGAAAGCAGCATAGGGGCAAAGGTACCAAAGTGCAAGACAGAGGGAGAAGAGATTACACCTGGTAAGCTCTAATGACTGCCCAAGTTGATGGCCAGGGATTCTCTCACTTCCTGGCTGATAATGTCATGTGGCACAGCACAACGTTCTGTTTTCACAGAAATGTCCTATTGCTCCTGATAGCTGACTGGCGCTGAACTTTGTGTTTCCTTGTGTAGCCCTTGCAAGGATGCTTCCTGACAGTAAATCTGTTCCTCGTGTCCATAACTCAAAGGCACCATTATGAGAAAATGTCAGCTTATGGCACAAAAGAGATCCCCAGGTTACTTATATTCAATTTCCTATTGCTGGATAGGCTTGCAAAATGATTGTAGGTGTTTCAGTGACAGAGCAGTCATCTAGTAAGTTCTCAGAAGGAGAGTAAAGACAAGTATGCCCATAAAGCCAGTGAATTAGGTTGTTACCCTATTCAAGCACAGCTTAGGCTCGCCTTCCACTGAGGTGTTCATAATAAGGTATACTAGGGTTCCACTGAAGGAAACTGATCCTGCAAATGGAGAGTCCACACCCTCGTGCTGAAACATCTAGCCTATGCTGACCTTAGTAACAATCATACCACAACCCCACTCACCCCACCCCTTTAGTACACTTTAACATAATCACCAAAGGACAACGTTGACCTACATTTGAGGTGCAGGGCCATGCCTTTGTGCATGCAGGAAGTTATGTCACTGCCACAGTCAAGCGATTCCTATATATTAGAGTAGAGCCCGGAAGAGTCAACAGGGACAGTGGCTCCCATCTCTGCTCTTTTGGCAGCAAGGGATTTAAAGCAAGCACTGAGATCCAGCCATACTATGGAAAATAGCACGGATGTAGAAAAGTTGCCTTTAACAAAATAGTGACTCTTTGCATTAAGCTGGTGGAATAAAAATAACAATGAAGGAAGATCAGTTTCTATTTGGTCAATTAAAAAACAACAATTAAGGGTGGAAAACCGAGGAAGATATTGAGGTGTCAAGGAGGAATGAACCATAGGTTGTGCAAGGGAAGTGGCAGGAGAGCTGCTGACATACATGCAGGTTCTCTAAATAGTTCATCTCCTTTTAAGTTGCATACACCGTTTTCAATTTTCTGCAATGTTTAGCAACCCCAATCTGTAAGAATTGAAAACAAATTTGATGTTAAAGCATATTCAAAATGGCACAATGCAGATGTTTGTCAACTATGGCAAGTTTATATTGTGTGTTTACCACAAAAGAGCTGCTCCTAGTAAGTTTTGACCCTGCTACAGTTATAAAACCATTGTGAGTGGGGACATCTCACAAAAAGTAACGGACTGGTCTCACACACCACCTGGTGTCATGCTTCATTATCGGCCAGTCCTCGCCCTCTAAAACCTTCGTTTGATAGAGGGCGGGCAGGGGACACTAAACACCCCACTCACCGTCCTTTGTTTTTAGCATCATATAGTTATTGGCCACATTAAAATTTACCTTCTGGTAACTATAATGATTTTTAACTTCACTTTCCATCTCACGGGCCCCCACTCCTTAGTTTAGAAGTGCAATCCCTGTCTCCAGGTGTATGCCCGCCCTCTATCAAACAAAGGTTTTAGAGGGCGAGGACTGGCCGATGATGAAGCATGACACCAGGTGGTGTGTGAGACCAGTCCGTTACTTTTTGTGAGATGATCCCACTCACAATGGTTTTATAACTGTAGCAGGGTCAAAACTGACTAGGAGCAGCTCTTTTGTGGTAAACATTTAGTAATAGAGGCCGCTCGCTCCTAGAACCCCACGCCTCCTGTTCCCTCCCCCACACATTTTGGAGTCCTTTTGTGATTACATTTAAGTTTATATTGTGTGACAGATCGCGCTTTTTTCTGTCACAAACACCCCTGGTGGTGGATCACACAAAGACAGGTACTCAGCAGGTTTGCCAATTTGCCAGTAGACATCCACTGTCTACAGTGATGTTCCTCTGGATTTTATTATTGTGCGACATCAAACTCTTGCGTCTTGCTTTGAATATGGCAGTGTGATACAATATCGTCAGCCCCTTAGTGCATCTAAGTCAATCATGTATGTCAATGAATCAAATTATTCTTGGGTATTAGTATTCTAGTCTTAATCCCATCATGTAGAGTAACAGAAAACTCACTACCTTTGGCTATAAACTAAAGGTATTAGCATCATACTTAAAAATATCGATAATGATCAATCATACCCACTTCCGAATACACCAATGTTCTGTGATTTCAGAGACAGTCTGCCTTATCTCCCCCATGATTTCTATTCTCTCTGCATCCTCTTCAACATTTATATGTCAGTGTATCTCCTATGAAACTATCCCCTCGTCTTCCATCCTTGTTCAAGTGACATAACTGAAAAGTAGCTAATCCCCCAAAAATTCTCCCATTCTTGTGACTAATGAGCATTCTTAGAGGATTGCATGCAAAAAAAGTGGAATCAGCTGTATGACTCCACACCCAATCACTTTTTAACCTTTATTATAACCCAGTATATTTTCACAAACTGTACAAAATAATTATGGTGGAAAGGTACATTGTTGCTGACGGCCTGTGCGTTTATGCCTTGGCTCCCTATCCTTATTAAATCCATCAGAAATCATGTTAAATTATTGCTTGTTGCATTTCTACAAAAATGTATTCTACATTCGATGCATTCCAAAATGCAACCTTTTCTGACATGATTGATTTATGCAGTTCTTGAAAATATACGGGGTCAGCATTATTTACCCTATCCAATCTGCTCTGAAGAGGGTCTCATTTGTTAATTAAGACAGAGACTGAACCGTTAGCACGTGTTCCACTTCTTGTTCTTCATCAGAGTAACTGACAATCATCCACAATCTACACATGGCACGAAATGATAACTGACTAGTATATTTCTGCTTTCTTTTAATGAACACTTTAAGACTTTGCTCTCCATATTGAAGGTGCATGAACTGTTTGCTCGAAATGATACGAAGGGGAAGCCTCAAAGGCTTGCCGCCTTTGTGAGCTTCCCCAAGCCACTTGCTGCTCTCAGCAACTGGTCCCCACTGGTTCTGACCCCCACTTTGGGCAGGAGAACTGGTGTGAAAAACAAGTGAGGAAAAGAGGTGTGCCCACCTCTGCCAACTCCACTCCTCAAGTGGAGGAGGAGAGGTGAAGCACAACTCTCAGTCCACGTCTTCTTGAAGATGGGAGGACTCAGCCAACCAGGGACAGGCTCATGCCCCCACCCCACTGGAAGGTAGCATAATAGGGGGTGTATCCACTCCAGGGAAGGGACCCATTGGTCCCTACCTTCTACCTACCTGTAACACCCCTAAATCTAGTATTTAAGGGCACTGAACCTTGCTTCCTCAGACAAGAACCTGCAAGAAGAAGAAGAAGGACCGAACAGCCATGCAGCATCTAACAAGTGGAAGACGCCCACTGACTTGGCCCCAGCCCTAACGGCCTGTCTCCCCCTCGATCCTGCTCCTCCGAAATCCCGGGGTGTCCTGCAGCCAGCAACCTCAAAAACCCCAGAGGACCTGCCTGTCTTCAAGCACAAAGATTTTGTCTCCCGTGAATACTGGATTTGTTTACTTGCAACCTCTGGCTCCGGCCGGACACCCCGAATCCGCCCCACTCTGCACCTGCCGTCCACGGCCCCAGCTCATGTGGGCAAATACCACGAGGAGGTCACCCTGCAGTGTCTTTCCAAACCGGAGGTTCTCCTTTGAAAACAACATTGCGTCCGACTTCAAAACAGCACTCTGCACCTGGCCGCACTAGTGCTGCTGAGGGTGCACCTTTGGTGCTACTTTGTTTCCCCATTTGCCCTTAGCTAAAGTCCAGGAGCTTTGCTCCCACAGCCAAGTGGCCAGCTAGTCAGCAGCCCCCAACCGGAGGCCCCCTATTCCCTATTGGATAACTTTGGGCCTCAACACTCTGCACCTGGCCACCCTAGTGCCGCTGAGGGTTTATCTAGAGTGCATCCTTGACCCCGGGGGACCCCTGAGTCTACCCCCAGAACCTCAACTCCCACTACCAAACACTTACCTCGAAACCGATAACACTATTTTCTTCCATAGGATTACATTGACTGTTTTTCTGTGAAAAGTTTCTAAGTGTGGAGTTTGAGAAACTAAAGAAATTCTTTAAAATTGCATAATCTAACAAAAACGATTTTACTTACCTGTTTTCAGGAAATGTCCCAGAGTAGTATCTAGGTATACAGCTCTATGTAAGCCTAGTAATCTCTAAGGTTACTTGCCTGCTATTTTACTAAAAAGCCTAATCAATTCTATGTACTGCATTTACTAAGTATTGCATTTCTCTGCATCCATACTGTAAATCAAACCAAAGTGCATATACAAGTATCATTCAAACTGTATTTCAATTGCATTACTACTGGAAAGTATTTATTGCTTACCTATGCCAGGCTTGCTTGGTTCTAGAAAATAAAATAACTAAAAGAATATTTTTATATAAAAACAATTTGTCTGAAGTTCAGTCTTTGAGTGTGTGAATTCATTTGCTGACTGAGTGTGTACAACAAGTGCTTAACACTGTCCTCTGATACTGCCTTACTGTTCGACCACACTACCAAAAATAGAGAGTAAGGTTCTATCTAACTTTACCTCTGCCTACCTTTGGGGCGCCACTGAACTTTGTAATTAAGCAAACATCAGCCAACTCGAAGTTTTCTCCTTTGCGTTTCCCCTCCACAATGCTCTCCTTCCTCCCTCATGTGTCTACATCTTGATAATTGGCTTGTCCTTATATATATTATATATATAAATATAAATATATATATATATATATATATGTATATATATATATATATATATATATATTATCTACTGGCGGTCGCCAGTAGATAGTTATAGTTAGGACCGTGTTTCCATAGGAAATCCGCAACATTCTATTTGGAATAACTTTGGCGCCGGTTGACGAATCCCCGCGAAATTTTCAAAATAGGTGGGGCGCTCTGCTCCGCTCCTACCCTGAAAGTCTCGGGGGGATTCGTCAAGCGGGGGCTGAGAAAAAAGGGGGGTCCCAAAACGTGTTTTCCCCATGCAATTTTCCATAGGGACCTTTAGTCCAAGGTACAGCCCGAACGGCTGAACAGAATTACTTCAAATTTGGCAGAGAGGTAGTCCTCAGGTCAGGGATGTGCCTTTTGCAGGTCTGGTGTCAATCTGTTCAGTAGTTCCTGAGAAAATCAAAAGTAAAATCATATATATATGTGGGCGGAGCCTAACCACACATCTCATCCTGAGATCTGATTGGCTATCAGCACTTCATCCAAGAAGTGTTGGCAGCCATCTTGGGACCAATATACATGATAGCACCTCATTAAAAAGCATTGCAGTTAATAGAAGGTTTTAAGACTTTAGTTACATTATAAATCATTTGTTGATGGTACCATACTCATTTTAGGAATTGTGGTATGTTCTAAGGTGATTTCACCATGTGAAAAAGCCTTCTACTGGGTTATCATGATTGAGAGAAAAATATTTTCTCATGCTTTTCCCACAGAGGTTTGGAAGGTGATCTATAAGCTAAACTGAGAGCTTATTTTCTGTAAATTCACATTATCTTTCTCAGTCATGTGAGAATGAAGTCTGACATTCTCAGTAAAACATGTACATCCAACAAGGGCAGAGACTGTCAGTTGATTCCTTTGTGTTCTACTGCAGCTCCCTAGAGCGCTAACAGTCCTACTTATGATAAACGTATGGCACACCTGAAGCCATCTTGCTTGGATTAAAGTGGTAACTCTTAAAACATTTAATTTAAAAAGGAACAACATGAGGGGGTTCATTTTTCCATAAAAAGTATGATTAGTGCTGCAGAAAGAAAAATTAGGGCACATTTTGAGTGACTTCTCAAATCCTCTTCTATTTCATTAAAAAATTCTGACATGCAGACTGAAACATGCACTTTCAATACCAGCAGCAGTTTTCCCTGGTGAGCAGTAGCTTTACTACAGTGATCTAATGAGCAAAAAAAGTGCTAACATTCTGAATTTATGGCAAATGTGTAACACATCTGAATGCCTTTGGAATCAAAGTAAAAAACTGAAAGTATTTCCTACTGAGGAGACTACAGTAAATGAGGAAATTAGGAAACTTCATAACAAATAAGTCTGCCAAGATGGCCACCAGAGACAAAAGAGCCCAAAAGAAGCCCAAATATCACCCAGATGTAGCCCAAGTATAGCCCAATGACAGAATGTCCCAGAGTGTTCTTAAAAACAACTAGAGCGCTTACTGTCTTCATTATGACAAAAGTATTGCACACCTGAAGCCATCTTGATTGGAATAAACTGGTAACACTTAAAACATTTAATTTAAAAAGGAACACAATGAGGGGGTTCATTTTGCCATAGAAATTATGATTAATGCTGAAGAAAGAAAATGAGGGCACATTTTGAGTGACTTCTCAAATCCTCTTCTATTTCATTAAAAAATTCTGACATGCAGACTGAAACATGCACTTTTAATACCAGGAGCAGACTTCCATGGTGAACAGTAGTTTTACTACAGTGATCTAATGAGCAACTAGAGTGCTAACATTCAGAATTTATGGCAAATGTGTGACATATATGAATACCTTCATGATGGAATCAAAGTAAAAAAATGAAAGCATTTCCTACTGAGGAGACTGCAGTACATGAGGAAATTAGGAAACTTAATAACAAATAAATCTACCAAGATGGCCACCGGAGACAAAAGAGCCCAAATGTAGCCCAAAATCACCCAGATGTAGCCCAAATATAGCCCAATGACAGAAGTGTGCAAAACACTTATTATTTTGTGTTTTTGCAGTGTTATATAGTGCAGACTTGTCAGGTATTGGAGTGCTTTACATGAGCATTGGTTACATCACACAAGAACAAATTCATTTTGGTTGTAGACATGGGGAGACTAAGTGATTTGACCAGAATCACAGAATGTCGAGCTGAAGCAGAAACTCCAACCTGGTTCCCCAGTTGCAAAGTCTGCAGTTCTGGAAGTAACACCACATCCTCTCCCCTAAGTGCAACATTTAATCAACTGGTCAACTGGATAAAAAAACATAAAGGTAACAAATAATTTAAAAGTGCTTTCTCGCTATTTGAAAACTCAGAAAATATGTCCTTATTTTAGTCTTTTAGAGCACTAACCATAATTTTGATGCCAATAAGACCCTCTCATATATGTAATTTCTAAAGGAAATGCTCTAGGTATTACCGTTTTGATTACATCAAGATGACGTCAGGCGTTCTACACTTTTGTAATAAATATAGAATGTTAGCAATCTAGTTGTTCATTAGGATACTGTTGAGAGGCAGAGGCCAGGGGCACGTACTCTGAAAATTGAAGGCAGGTAGGAGGGTGCAAAGGCAACAATTTAACCACACTGAGCAGGCAGGAAGGGCCGTGGCAGCACAACAGACTATGGAGGGCAGTGGAAAGGGGGGCAGGGGCAACAAACCAACAATACAGGACTTGCAAGAGAGGCTGTGGCAATGTAATAGACCATTGTGGGCAGAAGGAAGAGGCAATGGTAGTACAACCATACATGCCAACAGACCCAATTCAGCCAGGAAACGTCCAATGTTTTTAAGCTCAAATGGGCTTTATTTTATCTGTCTCCTGTCTACAATCGCCTCTTTTTCAATGTAACTCAAAGGGGAAAATCAATACCCCAGTTTTTTTTCAAAATCTCCCTCTTACCAAGTTCAAAATATTCGCAATATTGGATCATGGAAGGAAATGGGGTAGGGACATGGACTTGGATAACAGAGGACAGGACGGACATGGAGAGGTGCACCAAACTGACCCTGCAGGGCAGGCATCAGGGTTTGCAGCAGCACAATACACCACACAGGGCATGCGGGACGGGAGTGCAGCACAACAATCCATAGAAAGCAAGAGGGAGGAGACAGGACCATGCACATGGACAACAGAGAACAGAGGGGCAAGAGGCAGGACCATAATGGACAGACAGGAGAGAAAGCTGCAGCATAACAGACCATAAAGGGCAGGAGGGATGGATCAGGGGCATTACAATGGAACAGACAAGCCAGGAGGGAGGGAATAGGGGTCTGCACATGTAAACAGAGGGCTGGGGGCAAGGGGGCAGGGCAGGAGCAGCAAGATAGCCATGGAGGTCAGGCAGGATGGGCACTAGAAGCAAGACACACCATGAAGAGCAACAGTGAGACTGTGATGGCATACACACAGACCATGGAGGGAAGGTGGGAGGGGTTCAGGGGCAGCTAACTGACCACACAGGGAAGGTGGGAGGAGCCATGGCAGCACAGAAGACCATGCATGGCAAGTGGGAGGGTTAGTGGTAGCACAATGGCTATGATGGGCAAGAAGGAGGGTGCAGGGGCATGCACAAAGGACGATGAAGGATAGAAGGGAGGGTCAGGACCTGTGCACAGACAAGAAATTCAGGGGAAGGGGCCTCACAACAGACCGCACGGGGCAGGCAGGAGGAGCAGTTGCAGCACAACAGACCAGGGAGGGCAGAAGGGTGTGGCAGTACAATGGACCATGTGGGACAGGATGAAGAGGATAGGGGCATGGCATGTGGACAGGCAGGGTGGAGGTGGCAGGGACAGGTTACAGTCATCTGACAATGCTAGGCAGGTGGGTGGGGAGTGGCAGCTCAACAGAACAGTCAGAGTAGATAGGAGTGGCAGGTCCATGGAACATGGTGGGCAAAAAGGATGGAGCAGGGGCATACACAAAGACATCGGAGGGCAGGGGGAAGGAGAATAGGGGCAGCAAGCTAAGCACAGAGTTTAAGCAGGAGGTCAATGATGGGGCATAGAATTGGGCAATGGAGGGCAGGAGGAGTGGACTGGTACATCATACTAAATTGAGGGCAGTGGCAGCACATCAGACCATGCATGGCAGGAGGGAGGAGGCTAGTCCATGGATTCACACAACAGAGGATAGGGAGGAGGGTGATGGGGCAGCAAGCTAACTGTTCAGAGAAGGCGGGTATTAGGAACTTTATTGTTTTTAAAACGTCTGTCTGTGCGAACTACTTAAAATATGAACAAGTATGCAGCATAATCTCACTTTTATTCAGGAAGAAGAGGACGTTTGTGACTGTGACTCCGGGCTCACTTGGCAGAAACACCCCCTGACCCTCCACCCCCTATCGCAAAATGTAATGCCCGTGAAAAGGGTAGGTGAACACAGTGTTATATAGAACATAGTCCTGAGAGCACGATTGAAAATGAAAACTCGATATAGTGTATGGTATAAACTATGCACCAAAAAGTGTGATATAAGATGAACCGGGTGTGAAATGTAATATGCAATACATTGTGCGCAATGACAGATTCATTGGAGAGCGCGAGATAGCACAGGCACTAGCGCGTGCTATGCGATATGCGCCTTGGAGTGTAATATGCACAGGGCAGTGTTGTGTAACCTAACTAGTCTCTAAAGTTGTAATATAAAATATGTGCTGGGGAGTGTAACGTTGCATATGCACTGTGACAAAGATATGGATCCCAGATTGTAATATGTATGGCATAGCACTGTGCGTTATAACATAGGCATCGAGGAAGGCACGTTAGATGGGGCAATATAACCCGTGCGAAGACAAGTGTGGCATGACATATTCACGGGGTGGTGTTACAGTGCACATGGGCTAGAGAGTGTCATAGCATATGCACTAGCTAGTGGAATACAACACAGAGGTGTGTGGCACTCAGCAGGCAATGGTGGGTGTAACACAGCATTGGGCTCTGCCAGGAGCACGCTGTGACTCTCAAGTGATGTTCGTCCCCTTTCCAGAGTGTAAAATAAAAAGTATTACACATCCGGCAGTGGATGTGTGTTTTATTAACCGTGAGGGGGGTTTCTTGCATAGTTTTGGTCGAATTTTTGTCGAATCCCCTTTGAATGGCTTGGTGTGCATGTGTATTAAATGTGCCCGTCAATAGCTACCCATGTTTGTATAAATAAACGACAGGGGTGTCTACCGGGATTAGGCACGGTAGGGCATCAGACATGTCAGAGCTTCACTAGTGGTGTAAATACATTCCACGTGGATTCATTGTATGCATAGTCGCCTTTTAATGAATATCACGCAAATCGTCATGGTGATAGGTAAGTACGGTTTGTCCAGCATGTCCTAGGTGTGTCTATAAATATATATTTTTTTAAAATAATAAAAAACAGTGGCCGGCCCTGGGGATTGGGGTCAAAAAAATATAATTAGGAGACAGGCCCTGGGGGATGGGGTCATCAGGGCCAATAAATTAGAATAAGAAGGGGAACCACACAGCCCCCCTTCTTAAAAAATTAAAATAAATAAAAGACTGGCATCGTGCCGGAGGCCACGCCCCCTCCTTGCAGCACTCTGCAAACGCGCCCCCTGGCGAGTTGTAAGTTGGGGAATTAATTCCTCTTCAATACTGAGGGTCCCTGAGGGCCAACTAGCCCAACAGGCATCTCCAGTATGCACCAGGCAGCTGCGCTGCAGACAGGTGTTCTGAGGCCAAGCCCCTTTTTACACCTCTCTGCAACGCAGCTCTGTGGCGCTTACTGGAGGTACCTAGTGGTCTAGTTTGACCCTAGGGACCCTTAGGATTCAAGGGGACTTAATCTCTCAACTCAGAACAGCCACAGGGCGCGTTTACACAGTGGTGAAGGGAGGGGACGGGGCCTGAGGTGACGTGTGCAAACACGCACTATGGCACGTTTTAAATTGGGGATATAATTTTCCTTCAATACTGAGGGCCCTTGGGGGCTAACTAGCCCACCAAGTGCTTCCAGTAAGCGCCACTGAGCTGCATTGCAGAGAGGTGGTCCAGGCCGTGCCACTTTTTACACCTCTCTGCAACGCAGCTCTGTGGCACTTACTGGAGGTACCAAGTGGGCTAGTTGGACCCTAGGGACCCTCAGGATTCAAATGAACTTAATCTCCCAACTAAAAACGGACATAGGGCGTGTTTACACAGTGGTGAAGGGAGGGGACGGGGCCTGAGTTAACGTGTGGAAAAACGCCCTGTGGCCTGTTTTAAGAGGTAGTTTTAATCCCCCTGCCCTATTATATACTAGGGGCTTACAGAGGAGGTCATGCTAATCACAGGGGGACCCCAACGCATAATGTTCCCTAGTGTATGTAGGTGTTTTCACTGTATTCTAAGTGTCTTTTAACATAGCACTGGCTCTAGGACTGGTTAGTCAGACTCAGTTACCACCAGTATCCGTCTGAAAAAGTTGAGGGTACAGGATGATTTTGCAACAAGGCTTCTTTCTGCTCTTCTTTTTGTTCTTTCTGCACGTTATCCTTCTTCCTGCACTTTTCTTCGTCTTTGAGGACTTCTGTTGCTTCTTTCTGCACTTCTTTTTTTTCTTTCTGTGCATTTTTTCTTCTTTCTTCACATGTCCTATCTCTGTAGGCATAGTTAGAAATTAGCATTTAAAAAACCTTTGAAATTCACAAAAAAAACCATAGGTTTCAGGCACGTTATAGTTAGGAATTAGCATTTAAAAAACCTCAGAAATTCACTGAAAAAACCATAGGTTTCAGGGGTTTTATAGTTAGCTGGACTTTTCACTTGTACAAAACCATTGAAATTCCCCCGTTATAGTTAGTTCAGCTAACTATAACTCGCGCGCCCGCAATGCATTGCTGATGACGTCACATATTACATCACTCATGACATGGTCAGTGACATCACTCATGACATCACTGATGACATCTCAAATGACATCACTGATGACATCACTGATAACATCATCCTTGTGATAGAGTGGCAGACCTCCTCTCACCCTAATATAACCTTTGATACACACATTCAAAAATAGAGACTAAACTTTTCAAAACAATGGACATACCAATACCAGTTACAACAACCTCTTCAGTAATTCTAAGATCCATATACACATCCACTCATTCACCAACAGTCCTATACAGTCACTCATACATGTATTCACTCATCATATGTACTCATACACCTATACATCCTGTTACACAATGCCACTCATCCATAGAGTTACTCACACACATAGTCACTCATGCTAATAAAGAATCAAACATACATTTATTTGCATATACAGTTATACACACACCACCACACTTACTTCTACGGAAACTTACACATACTTAGTCTTTTAAACAATCACTTATAGAAACACATACTTATTCATACAGGAACTCTTTCAATCTCTCAATCTCACATATACTCACTTATATACACCAATAGTCACATATACTAGTTTAAAACATATGTAGTTACTCATAAAGACACTATTGAGACAGTCATTCACTCACTAACACACCCATACACACACTCATCCACCCATACAGTCCTGCACACATGCTGTCTTCAACACATACAAAGAGTGAGTCACTCATTCATGCACCTATGCACTACGTAATACCCCCCACCGAACCATGCAGACACTCAGACTGATACTCAAAAAAACAACTAATAACCTAAATAGACACCTATGTAGCTACTCACCAACCCATGCAGCCACTTATACACAAAGTGAGAGACTGATACAGATATTTACATATTTAAACATTACTCACTAAGCCATGTATTCACTATGATACACTTAATCAGTCAGTTACACAATCAATTTTTCAAAAACAAATCATCCATTTAGACACTTATATACCCATTTATTCTTCCATCGACCTTGAGATATACATATATAAAACATATTTAATTTTCAGAAAAACACACATTCACTGGATGATGTCATCAGTGATGTCATTTGAGATGTCATCAGTGATGTCATGAGTGATGTCACTGACCATGTCATGAGTGATGTAATATGTGACGTCATCAGCAGTGCATTGCGGGCGCGCGAGTTATAGTTAGCTGAACTAACTATAACGGGGGAATTTCAATGGTTTTGTACAAGTGAAAAGTCCAGCTAACTATAAAACCCCTGAAACCTATGGTTTTTTCAGTGAATTTCTGAGGTTTTTTAAATGCTAATTCCTAACTATAACGTGCCTGAAACCTATGTTTTTTTCTGTGAATATATATATATATATATATATATATATATATATATATATATATATATATATATATATTTATATATTACCTACTGGCGGTCGCCAGTAGGTAGTTATAGTTAGGACCCCTTTTCCATAGGAAATCCGCAACATTCTATTTTGAATAACTTTGGCGCCGGTCGATGAATCCTCGCGAATTTCTCAAAATAGGTGGGGCGCTACGCTCCGCTCCTACCCTGAAAGTCTCGGGGGGATACGTCAAGCGGGGGCTGAGATAAAAGGGGGGTCCCAAAACGCGTTTTTCCCATGCATTTTTCCATAGGACCTTTAGAACGAGCTACAGCCCGAATGGCTGAACAGAATTACTAGAAATTTGGCAGAGAGGTAGTCCCTATGTCAAGGAAGTGCCTTTTGTAGGTTTGGTGTAAATCTGTTCAGTAGATTCTGAGAAAATAGCCTTTAAATCAATATATATATCTGAGCCCGCTTACGGTACGCTTACCGTACGCTTACGGTAAGCTTACGGTACGCGTACGGTGGCGTGCGCGAGCGCGATTCTGATTGGCTGTTAGATCTTAGTAAACATTCGAATCGGCCGAAACCAGGAAGCGGCGGCCGCCATTTTGTGTGTTTCACTCAGAAAAAAAAGAGTGAAAACAAGAAAAGGGGGCAATGAGGAGAGTTACAGACCCCCTTACATTTTTGAGGGGGTCAAAGAAGGACAGAAAAGTACAAAGAAAACATTTATGGATTTTAAAAAAAATCACGGGGTACGCGTACGGTAAGCTTACGGTAAGCGTACGGTAAAAAAAAATAAAAAAAATAAATGAAATTCAGATTTAAGTGTTTAGATATTAGGGGGCTCTAAAAAGAGCCGTTGTGTTTATGAAATGATTTTTTAGTGGTACCTACAAGTAAGTACCAATGCAGAGTCTAAGGTTCAAGAGGAAGACTCTGTTCCCTTCATCATTGAAGTGCACACCATCTCCTCTATAAATGTCTTGCATGTCATAACGCAAGTTGTTGTGGTAAATGGCACCCATACCATAGTCACGGAGGAAAGCAGAAACAGATTTGTTGACGTGCTTTCTTGCTTTGTCAATCTGCGGACAGAAATGATTGGACCAGTTCCATTTTTGCCTTTGGCATATGTTGGAAAACACAAAGGCAGTTTTAGGGAAAAGTGAAAACAGTTGTGCAAAGGTGTCCTTCATAAGCATTTCCAGACCTACCCCAGTCAAAGTGCCTAGGTCATTGCCACCACAGTGCACTATTATGAGGTCAGGGTGTTGGATTTGCATGAAGGATTTCACCAATGGCATCAATTGGTGCCACTTTAACCCTCTCTGACCAATCCATTTAATGTCTACATTTGGCAAAGCAAGGTCTCTCACCATATCTGTTTTCTCTGCAAACTTTTCACTCCAGAAGACATAGCTGTGCCCTACAATCCACACTGTGAACATCTTCAAAGGAGAACTGGATGCACTCAGGAGGTGTCTTTCAGTAGAATGGCAATATGAAAAGAAAGACAGTTTGGAAATGGAGGCATACATATGTTTTACAAAACAAAAAGAACTGATTGGCTGTTTCATACCATTCTAGAATAAAAACTAGGCTGTATGTGTAAATTAATAGAAGCATGTTTTGTATTGGTACAAAAAAATGTGTTACCAAAGAACAGTACTATGGATTTGCTGTTAGGTTTGAAAAGTCAAGCACTCTTGCTCTGTGGAATTGAAACATTGTGTGGCAAACTTCTGACCTAACTCCACACAGCAGTGTTCCATGAGCTGTTGCTATGGTAGCAGGCAGAAGTCAAGTTGGGGGAAGGGTACTAGGCAGAAGTCAAGTTGGGGGCAGGGTACTTTTGGAAAAGGGTTGGTTTTCAACCAATAGAAATGTGTGATTACATTTGAAAAAAAGGGGGAAGCACTGAGATTTGAAACTTACATGTATATGTGTGGAAAAATAGAGGGAAAGTTTGCCATTATCTGGTTCTGCTGAGAGGAGAGAGGTGAACAGAACAGAGATCCTGGCTCTGATAATCTGCTGTTTGAGTGCCACATTTCTTTCACAACTAACTAATTTTAAAGGTGAGTTATGAGTTTGAGAGGGGATGTATGTGGTAACTTAAGAAATGAATAATAGAAATGGAAATTCTTTTTGTTGAAGTTGCGTTTATCATTTTCTGTTTTGGGAGAAATTTAAATGTGAGGAACATGTAAAATAATATGGACTATGTTTTCACAATAAATTAAGGTGTACTGGAAAAAAAAAGAATAGTTTAAGGGTTTGAGGTTGGACTCAGTAATGCAAATACATTCAGCATCACTAAGGCTGGTTGCCCTTGCTGGAATGTAGGCAGCCACCCAGGTTACACATGGTGGTGGTCTGAAAAAGCAGTTTGGACATGTGCATTTAAGAAAATCAAAAAAGTGGTTTCATAATGTGTCAGTCTGTGAAAGTGATTTTCACTTGCCAAAAAAAAAGAGCAGTAAGTGTGCTTTCAAATTGGCAAAGAAATTTCGTTTTGGGACTAATGTGAAAACATGACTCTGTGTGCAAAGAGGAATTATAGGCAGAGATTTATTGCGTATTGCTCTGGTGATTTCACAGTTGCATTAGATGGAAAGGGGGAGCGATTTTTTGGGGGAAGAAGCAGACTCTTAGCACACACCCATCTGCTTGCCATGTATAATCATGCACAGTATTCACAAGCGAGTGGGGTTTTCAGGTTTCAGTCTGTAATGCAAATACATTCAGCATCACTAAGGCTGGTTGCCCTTGCTGGAGTGTAGGCAGCCACCCAGGTTACACATGGTGGTGGTCTGAAAAAGCAGTTTGGACATGTGCATTTAAGAAAATCAAAAAAGTGGTTTTATAATGTGTCAGTCTGTAAAAGTGATTTTCACTTGCCAAAAAAAAAAGAGCAGTAAGTGTGCTTTCAAATTGGCAAAGAAATTTCGTTTTAGGACTAATGTGAAAACATGACTCTGTGTGCAAAGAGGAATTATAGGCAGAGATTTATTGCGTTTTTTTCTGGTGATTTCACAGTTGCATTAGTAGGAAAAAGGGGGAGCGATTTTTTGGGGGAAGAAGCAGACTCTTAGCACACACCCATCTGCTTGCCATGTATAATCATGCACAGTATTTACAAGCGAGTGGGGTTTTCAGGTTTCAGTCTGTAATGCAAATACATTCAGCATCACTAAGGCTGGTTGCCCTTGCTGGAGTGTAGGCAGCCACCCAGGTTACACATGGTGGTGGTCTGAAGAAGCAGTCTGGACATGTGCATTTAAGAAAATCAAAAAAGTGGTTTCATAATGTGTCAGTCTGTAAAAGTGATTATCACTTGCCAAAAAAAAGAGCAGTAAGTGTGCATTCAAATTGGCAAAGAAATTTCGTTTTGTGACTAATGTGAAAACATGACTCTGAGTGGGTATGGTAAGTCAATAATAATAATTGTAGTCTCTCAAGGACCTTGTAATGTGATAATTGATTTTTAGTGTTTTTAAAAAAAAAAAAAAAAAAAGTACGCGCACCGTACGCGTACGGTAAAAAAAAAAAAAAAAGTTTTTAAAAACATATGTAAAAAAAAGATGAAAGATAAGGTTGGCTCTTAAAAGAACCGTTGTGTTCATGCAGGGACAGAGGAAAGAAAGCATGGGAAAATTATTCAAAGCGACAAATGTGCTGATCTATTTTGTTGTTCACTAGGGAAACACTGGTCTCCCTATGGCAAATTAGATCTTGACAAAAGGTGCTTCGAATATCAACCCTTCGAAATCGAGGGTTCATTTCCAGAGGGCCAGCAAAAGGAGATTCTCCCCCCACAGATGAAGGGCTCACCTGACCTGCAGAAGAAGGAGTCAGCACTGCAGATGATGGTCCAGGCTGAGCTGCTGTGGATGTACTTGCTTGTCTTTCTGAAGAGTTACCTCCAAAAAGATGACCATGTGTCCTTCTGTGTACATCCTGGAGGTGTCTCTTCATGGTATGATTTCCAAAGGAATACTTCCTGTCAGGATTACCTCTAGAAAGTACACGCTTACACAGCTTGCAAGTTACTAAGGGTGCATTCACCTTTTGCTGGCCTTCAGGAAAAGTAAAATAATCCCATACATAAGAGGGCTTTTGTTTCCTCGCTCTCTGCCTCAAGACAGTGCTGCTAGTGCTAGCCTCACTCTCAGAAGAGCTCTGCTGTTCTGCCATCGTATCACAAAGACAACCCAGCTCCTTCTCCTAAGGGATCACAAGCAGAAATGAGGGGAATGGGTGTGGTGTAGGAGAGTTCTAGAACTGAAAGTAGTTTCAACCAATCAAAAGTTGTGTTTCATGATCACATGACCTACCGTACGCTTACGGTACGCTTACGGTACGCTTACGGCAAAAGTGCGCATGCGCGTAAAAAAGACACGCGCTTGCGCGCATGCGCATAACAGTCACTCCCCGACACTTCCGTGTAACGTGCGCGTGTAGCGTACACGCGTACGCGTCTCACGCGGAGTACGCGCGGCTACGCAAATTGCGTAACTATACGCAAGCAGCGTAAAACAATTACGGGCGTTGCGTAAACCGTACGCTTACCGTGAGCTTACGGTACGCGTACTAAAAAAATAATAAAAAAAATAGAAAAAAAGTACTGCTAATAAATTTTACGTTTATTTTAAAAAATATATTTAAAAAAACATATTAAACAATTTTAAAAATTTAATCATAGTCTTTATAAAAGGTAAGAAAATTAAAATAAAAATATGTTAGAAAAAATAGAAGAAAAAAAAAAAAATTGCATTTAAAAAACCTTGCAAATTCACTGAAAAAACCATGGGTTTCACACACGTTATAGTTAGGACTTAGCATTTAAAAAACCTTAGAAATTCAGTGAAAAAACCATAGGTTTCACACACGTTATAGTTAGGAATTAGCATTTAAAAAACCTTAGAAATTCAGTGAAAAAAACCATAGGTTTCACACATGTTATAGTTAGCTGGACATTTTACTCGTAAAAAACCATTGAAATTGCCCCGTTATAGTTAGTTCAGCTAACTATAACTCGCGCGCCCGCAATGCACTGCTGATGACGTCACATATTACATCACTCATGACATGGTCAGTGACATCACTCATGACATCACTGATGACATCTCAAATGACATCACTGATGACATCATCCTTGTGATAGAGTGGCAGACCTCCTCTCACCCTAATATAACCTTTGATACACACATACAAAAATAGAGACTAAAATTTACAAAAGAATGGACATACCAATAACAGTTACAACAACCTCTTCAGTAATTCTAAGATCCACATACACATCCATTCATTCACCAACAGTTCAATACAGTCACTCATACATGTACTCACTTATCATATGTACTCATACACCTATACATCCTGTAACACAATGCCACTTATCCATAGAGCTACTCACACACATAGTCACCCATGCTAATAAAGAATAAAACATACATTTACTTGCATATACAGTTATTCACACACCACCACACTTACTTCTACGGAAACTTACACATACTTAGTCTTTTAAACAATCACTTATAGAAACACATACTTATTCATACAGGAACTCTTCCAATGTCTCACTCTCACATATACTCACTTATTTACACCAATAGTCACATATACTAGTTTAAAACATATGTAGTTACTCATAAAGACACTATTGAGACAGTCATTCACTCACTAACACACCCATACACACACTCATCCACCCATGCAGTCCTGCACACATGCTCTGATCAACACATACAAACAGTGAGTCAATCATTCATGCACCTATGCACTACGTAATACCCCCCACCGAACCATGCAGACACTCAGACTGATACTCAAAAAACCAACTAATATCCTATATAGACACCCATGTAGATACTCACCAACCCATGCAGCCACTTATACACAAAGTGAGAGACTGATACAGATATTTATATATTTAAACATTACTCACTAAGCCATGTATTCACTATGATACACTTAATCAGTCAGTTACACAATCAATTTTTCAATAAGAAATCATCCATTTAGACAGTAATATACCCATTTATTCTTTCATCGACCTTGAGATATACATATATAAAACATATTTAATTTTCAGAAAAACACACATTCACTGGATGATGTTATCAGTGATGTCATCAGTGATGTCATTTGAGATGTCATCAGTGATGTCATGAGTGATGTCACTGACCATGTCATGAGTGATGTAATATGTGACGTCATCAGCAGTGCATTGCGGGCGCGCGAGTTATAGTTAGCTGAACTAACTATAACGGGGCAATTTCAATGGTTTTTTACGAGTAAAATGTCCAGCTAACTATAACATGTGTGAAACCTATGGTTTTTTTCACTGAATATATATATATATATATATATATATACATATATATGTGTATATGTGTATATGTATACATATATGTTTATATAGATATAGATATTGTATAGTTAGATATAGATATATATACGTGCATATATATATATATTCACTGAAAAAACCATAGGTTTCAGTGATGTTATAGTTGGACATTTCACTCATAGAAAACCATCGAAAATTCCCCTATTATAGTTAGTTGAGCTAACTATAACTCACACCCCCACAATGCACTGCTGATGACATCACATATTACATCATTCATGACATTGTCAGTGACAGCACTGATGACATCTCAAATGACATTACTGATGACATCACTGATGACATCATGCAGTGGATGTGTGTTTCTATAAAATGTAAATATGTTTTATAAATATATGCCAAGGTGTATTGAAGAATGAATGGGTGTATATGAGTCAGGATGGATGATTAAGTAGGTGTGTGATTGACTGTATAAGTGAGTGATTAATTGTGTCTTGCTTAATGCATTTGTTAGCGACTGATACAGACATTCACACAGTTTAGGTTGTCAGTTGGTGTGTAAGCAGTTCCATGGTTTAGTTAGCAACTAAATGAGGATCTATGTGAGCTATTGATTGCTTGTCTGAGTACCTGTATGGGTGCCTGAGTGTCTGTGTGGGTGGGTGGGGTGTGTGACTCTGTGCATAGATGTGTGAGTGGATAATTCACTGGGTATATGTGTTCAAGTCTGTATCTGTGAAGGTCTGTATGGCTGGGTGAGTGTGTGTATGAGTGTCTTGGTAAGTGAATGGATGCCTCAGTGGTACATATGTGAGTAAATCCATATGTGAAAGGCAGTATATATGAGTGTTGGACTGTATAAATGACTATATGTGAGAGTGAGTGATTGTGAGAGTGCCTGTATGGATCAGTGTGTGCTTGTATTAGTTATTGTATTAGAGTGTAAGTATGTGTTAGTATATGTTTAAATAAGTGGCGTGGTATGTGTATAACTGTACAGGTGAATAAATGAAAGTGTGATTGATAATTTCCATTACTGTCTAGGTGTGTGAATAACTCTATGAATGAGAGGCGGTGTGTGACTGTCTGTATAGATATGTGACTGGATATGATAATGCTGAATTGATGGATGACTGTATGTATGAGTGAGTGTATGGGTGAATGAATGGATGTGTATGTAGACCTAAAAATTAGTGAGTGGATATGTACTAACTGGTATTGGTGTGTTCATGGTTTTGAAAATTATAGTCTGTATTTTAGAGTGGGTGTATCAAGTGTTATATTAGGGTCTGATGAGGTGCATCAGATTTTGACGTGGATGGTGTCATCAGTGATGTCATCAGTGATGTAATTTGAGATGTCATCAGTGATGTCATCAGTGATGTCATCAGTGATATCACTGACCATGTCATGAATGATGTAATATGTGACGTCATCAGCAGTGCATTGCGAGGGCGCGAGTTATAGTTAGCTCAACTAACTATAACAGGGGAATTTCTATGGTTTTCTATGAGTGAAATGTCTAACTAAGTATAACATCCCTGAAACCTACGTTTTTTTCAGTGAATTTCAAAGGTTTTTTAAATGCTAATTTCTAACTATAACGTGTCTGAAACCTATGGTTTTTTCAGTGAATTTCAAAGGTTTTTTAAATGCTAATTTCTAATTATAATGTTCATTAAACCTAATTATCATCCCATTCTCAACTTGGTGAAAACTGCAAATCTCACCACTCTTCCATCGATACCTTACGCCAACAAAATCGCCACAAACGAGAGCCACAACTAACGCTAATGAAATGCAAAGTAGGCGTTCTCGTGCAAAACAAACACAAAAACACCACTTCCCCATATTTTCAATGACCAGCCAATTCTGCAATGCGATCCAAAAAGCTGGCGATAAGCCGAGTTAGCAGTAACAAATTAACATCAACCTTTAACTGGTGTAAGGTGGACTATCTACTCCGTGAATTAGACCCAACTCACAGCCACATCTAAAGACCAACATGTGATAGACCTACTGATCATGCAGCTCCGACATCCAACAAGGCCACAACACCCGGCGCCACCACCACCAGAATCTCCCCCCGCACCACCACCCCTACAACCACCGAGGCAGCGCAAAACAGGACAACAGACCTTCCCAAAATGCCATGCCCCTCAGCCACACAATAGCTGAAGGTTGGGAGATGTGGCAACCAACTATATATGAAGGAGGCAAGTCACCCCTCAACAATAAAGCACACAATGCCAAGTGTAACGCTGATGTGCTGCACAGACCTCACTATACAAAGCACAAACCTCTCCATGTGGAGATATACTATTGATACTTGTAGTGTAGTGCACAGTGGACGCAACCATGTTACCTCAGCCATGTGGCCTCATCAAGGCAGAATTCATTAGACAAAACACATTGCTCCCAGTGCGGCCCGCCGTAACCACGTATCATCGCAGGGTGCACACACGCTGAGTACTCCAGGTGCCACTAACTGTGCAGCTCAACTCAGCGCTACATGGCTGTGCGCCCGTCCTGACCACTGCCTCCGACCTACACTGGGGTTACACGGTTCACAATTCAAGGTTAGTAGCGACGCAAATTGTGTAAGAGACTATAATCGGTTAAGGAGACCAAATGCTCCCAATCTGTGCAGCTCAAGTCAACGTCACCTGCCTGTGGGCCTTTGCTGACCGCTGCCTCTGGTCTACACTGAGGAAGACCGGCAACACGTGGTGCCAACTAACCCTGTTCAACACAAGCCGATCCCACATGTGTAACTGTGTCCTGAGTCCTGAATGGCAGCGACCACAGCACCAGACTCCCTTCGATCAGTGAAGGGTATTTCCATATGGAAGGCCGGCGACACGTGGTGACACTGAACCTGCACAACGCAGGCCGGTGGGGCCACCAACATATGCACGTGGCTGTGAGCCCTTGCTCACCGCTACTTCTGACCTACACTGTGGAAGACCGGTGACAAATGGTGCCACTAACCGCCTTCAACACAAGCCGATCCCACATGTGGAACTGTGTCCTGAGTCCTGAATGGTAGTGACCCCCAACTCCGTGAGACAACCACAGCACCAGACTCCCTTCGATCAGTGAGGCATATTTCCATATGCAACGGCGGCAACACGTTGTGCCACTAACCCTGTTCAACACAAGGCGAATAATCCCACATGTGGAACTGTGTCCTGAGTCTTGAATGGCAGTGACCCCAAGTCCATGGCAGCGACCACAGCAGCATACTCCCTCTGATTAGTTAGGCATATTTCCATATGCAAGGCCGGCGACACGTGATGCCACTAACCCTGTTCAACACACGCCGATCCCACATGTGTAACTGTGTCCTGAGTCCTGAATGGCAGTGACCCCAAGTCCGTGGCACCAACCACAGCCCCACACTCCCTTCGATCAGTATGGCATATTTCGATATGCAAGCCGGCGACACGTAGTCCCACTAACCCTCTTTAACCTCTTCAGTGCCCATGACGAGATGGTCTCGTCATGGGCCGCGGTTGCACTGTGCCCATGACGAGACCATCTCGTCATGAACCCCGCCCGCTAATGCAACGGCCGGCACAGGGCGGGGAAAGGGCGTGGCACTGAAGGGGTTAACACAAGCTGATCCCACATGTGTAACTGTGTTCTGAGTCCTGAATAGCAGTCACCCCAAGGCCGTGGCAGCGACCACAGCACCACACTCCCTTTGATCAGTGAGGGGCATTTCCATATGCAACTACAGACTCCAGTAGGCAAGTAACTATCACAGTCCTACACCCTACATATTATTAACCTTGGGCGGACAACTACGTTACGCTCACGAAGTTTGTGTAGTTTGTGCTACTTCACGCTACGCAAATTGCACGTAGCACAGTGCAAAATTGCGTAGCGTAACTGGTATTTTTTGCTCGCTCGCGGTCCTCAACGTCAACTTGGCGACCGCGAGCGAGCAAAATGACATCCCGGCGAGACTTTTTCCTCGTTCGCGATCAGCAACATCAAGTTGCCAATCGCGAGCGTGGAAAATAAACCTCCCGGTGAGATTCTCAACACGAGGAGAACAGGTTTCTCATTGCGAGTGGTCACGTATGCTCGCGACCGCTCGCGATGAGAAACTAGCAGTCCGCATTGAGAAAGCTGCCGTTCGAGTAAAAATCTACTTGAGCGGCAGTAAACGACAGCTCGCACTGTGCAAGATGCCGTTTTCAATGATTGCACAGTGCGGACAAGCATACAGCACTGTGCAATCATTGCGAACAGTGTACTACGCAGTTCGCGTAGTGCTACGCGTATCTCGCGTGGTGCGAAGTGCTACTACGCGAACTATGCCCAGGGTTATATATTATCCTTTCAGTATCCTCGCTTCAAGAACTTTTTTTTTATATCAGTTAAGCTTTACTACAATGACCAAATTAATCTTCAAATGCAAACTAACATGGAATAGCAGTCTATACTGCAGGCAGGACAGCTCGCAATTCCAATTTTAAATGTTAATTTCTAACAACAAGATTGTCCTCAGAAAATCCAACACTTCGCCAGTGTATTCTATACTTATTTCATCTTTTCATCATACGCCTACACTGCACTCAGTAGGGCTCACAATGAAAATTATTTCTTCATTCATTAACTACAGAGTCCACTATGCAAGTAACTATTACAGGCCTCAAATCAACATAATATCCTTTTAGTATCCTTTCTTCTAGAACATTTTTTATATCAGTTATAGCTTTAGTACAATCACCAAATTCATTTTCAAGTAAAAACGAACACTCAGCAGTCTACACTGCGGGCAGCAGACCTCCCAATTTGAATTTTGGACACATGGTGCCAACTAACACTGTCCAACACAAGCCGATCCCACATGTGTAACTGTATCCTGAGTCCTGAATGGCAGTGACCACAAGACCATGGCAGCAACCACATCACCAGACTCCCTTCGATCAGTGAGGCATATTTCGATATGCAAGGCCGGCGATACGTAGTCCCACTAACCTTCTTTAACAAAAGCCAATCCCACATGTGTAATTGTGTCCTGAGTCCTGAATGTGCAGTCACCCCAAGTCCGTGGCAGCGCCACAGCACCAGACTCCCTCTGATCAGTGAGGTATATTTCCATATGCAAGGCCAACAGCACGTGGTGCCACTAATCCTGTTCAACATAAGCCGAAGCCAAACCCACATGTGTAACTGTGTCCTGAGTCCTGAACGTCGGTGACCTGAACCTCATGACATCGACCACAGCACCACACTCCTTTCAATTAGTGAGGGGTATTTGCATATGGAAGGCCGGCGACACGTGGTGCCACTGAACCTGCACTACACAGGCCGGTGGGGTCACCAACGTATGCACGTGGATGTGGGCCCTTGCTCACCGCTACCTCTGGCCTACACTATGGTCAGCAGGCCTCACAATTCAGATAGAGTCCTGATTCCACATGACGCAGTCCAGTAGCCAAGACACATTGCTCCCAGTGCGGCCCGTCCACACCAAGCATCATCACAGGATCATACAGCCTCAATGCTTCTGGTGCCACTAACCCTCTTTAACACAAGCCGATCCCACATGTGTAACTGTGTCCCGAGTCCTGAATGGCAGGGACCCCAAGTCCGTGGCACCGACCACAGCACCACACTCCCTTCTGTCAGTAAGGCATATTTCGATATGCAAGGCTGGCGACACGTAGTCCCACTAACCCTCTTTAACACAAGACGATCCCACATGTGTAACTGTGTCCTGAGTACTGAATGGCAGTGACCCCAACTTCAGGGCAGCGACCACAGCACCAGAGTCCCTTCAGTCTTATTTGTTGTTCTTTTCTTTAAATAAATGTTTTTATATGTAAATCTATACATGACTAAGATTCTTCTTTGTCCAACCGCACAGGGACACTTCCAGGCCCAAGAAGGTTGTTGGGGGTATGATGGTAATGTGGGAAGAGGGTGCGTTACCTGCTGATGTGGGGAGAGGCAGCGTCAAAGGGGTATCTATCACAGAAAGAACTCCGATATGTTTTCACAAATGCCTCGGACAAATGCCAGCTGACGGACTGAATCACAAAATGTTTTTTCAATGCTTATGTAGTGTGAGTTATGAACAGTTCGCACCCAGGCTCGCAGAGGGACAGCTGCGGCCTGTCCGCTCGACTCACAGACGCAGTACTACGAGCTGTCCGCGTCATTGTAGCTATCCCTGTCCTGTTCCGTCGTACGCCACGCCACGCCACTCCGATTACGTTCCGACGTTGGCCCCACATAGCTACCTGACGCAGGCGTACTCGCTGTTGGTGTGCAGGTCAGTGGTCTAGTTCTCAACATCTCATGGCCACTCCCTGAGGGCAGCTTTGCACACACATCACACCCATCCGGCACATGTGTCACAGGCCATGTGACCACACAAATATAATAGATCGACAACGTCACATCCTTAATTGCCGGTGCTGACTAGATAGCGGACGCTCCACGTGTCTCAACCATAAAGAGTCTTTGAAAAGTTGCGCAGAAGGTTAGTCGCACCCTGATCTATATAGCCGTCAGGGGCCTACCACCCCCTTGGCGCGGACTTCAGATGCACAGGGTTAGTGCCACCCAAAGCTCATATGGCCATCAGGGGACTACCACCACGTGGCACAGACTTCAGTTCCACGGGCTTAGCGGCCCCAAAAGCTGATGTGGTCCCTGCCATTGATGACTCAGGACTCAGCGACATGTGTGAGATCTGTCGAGCCGCCGAGAAGCTGATGTGGTCTCCGCCATTGATGACGCAGTACTCAGCGACATGTGTGAGATCTGCCGGGCCATGGAGAAGATGATGTGGTCTCCGCCATTCATGACTCAACGACATCTGTGAGATCTGCGTAGAAGCTGATGTGGTCTCCGCCATTCATGACTCAGGACTCAGTGACATATCTGGGATGCACGGAGTTTTCACGGGCACGTGGACTGCCCACTGCTGCACACTCCGGTGGCACCAGGTAATTATTTGCTCATGGATGCGCAGGGGCGGCAGTGTCTGTCTCTCTCTCTCTCTCTTCCTTATTTTCCTTCTATCTCTCTAACTCTCTCTCTTCCTTCTCCCTTTCTCACTCACTTTCTTTCCTTCCCTCTCTTTTTCTCTCTGGCTTTTTTTTTCCTTCTCTGTGTCTCTTTCCTTTGATATGCGCATTACACACGCCCTTTTTTTGTGCTTTATTTTCCAGGCTCTGTCGTCGACATCCATGGTCCCTACAGGAGTGTTACGCCTTGTTGTTTTGTATTATTTTTGATACATTCTGTTTATTAGTTTATCGTTCATATATATGTTAATAAAAAAATAAAGTTTGAAAATAGTTTATCGTTTACATATTTATGTTTATAAAAAAATAAAGTTTTAAAAAAAAAATTAATAACGTTTTGGGTTGTCTTAACTGCTGTGTGACTCTTTCTTGTTCTTATTACTGTTATTTGATGGAGTCATGCAGTCCCCCACATCCAAAGAGCGACCTCTAGCGGCAGATCGTTCTTCCACCTTGCCACCAAGACCTGGAACACCCTCCTTATCCACCTACGACAGACCCAAGACCTGCTGACCTTCAGAAGACTCCTCAAGACCTGGCTTTTCGAGCAGTAGCAGCACTCCCCACCCCACAGCACCTTGAGACCCTCACGGATGAGTAGTGCGCTTTACAAATGCTACGATTGATCGATTGATCGATTGATTGATCGATTGATTGAGTCCACACTTATCACGGGAATACTGGTGATGTCTGCAGTTTGCACCAACTTCTGAATAGTGTGTTTGATTTATCTCAACTTTACTTCCATTAAAGTGCTGATAATGAAATGCAGACTAGCTGTTCCCATGCAAAAAGACACGAGGTGCACCTTTCCGATTTATTCTAAATACTAAAATCCTGCATTGAATTCCACTGAGTTAGTGGCTGCACTTACAGAGTATACACAAAATCAATTAAGAAATCTCATTGTATGTATATTGATTGGGAATAGTGCGTCAGGTGCTGGATCTTGACGAGATACACTGCTCAGTTTGTATATTGTTCTGCACACGAAATAAATAACATCACAACTTTCACACCAACTGCAATGCGAAACAAATTCCGGCGATAAGCCACGTTAGCAGCAGAGAATTTACACCTGCTTTCTCCTGGTGTTAAGCAGGACGACTACCTGCACCATGAAAGGGAACGCAGCTAAGAGCCATGCCAGAACACCCACAGGTGCCATAGAGTGAATGAGCATGATACAGGGATACCCATGAGGGCCACAAGACTCATCGCAACGACTCCAGGACCGCCAACACCCCCCAAACCCGCATCTGAGCAAGTGTGTCCCTGTGGTCATTGTCTTAGCATGATAGGCACGAGCCCTGCAACATCAGAGTGTGCTGTCACCTCAGCATTGGCAGTGAGCCTGGACATGTAGCTACGCACGCATCCTCCTGCATGCACAACCGGCATGTGCTGATCCAGGGTACACAGGTCAGCGCAGGGGTGTGCCTATCCGGCAAGGGGAACGGGGTGTCTCGGACATGTATGTGTACAGGAAGTGCAGTAAGTGTGTTCTGGTGTGGCCTGACACAAGGGCCGCAGCAGTCGATGTTGTAAAGTGGCATGCACCACCTCCAAACGGCACTGTGATGGTGTATTTGGAATGTAGCAGGACATGCGCGAATAGGCATTACAATGGTGTGCCGTACGAGTGCACAAGACACAACTGTGCACTGTACAAAAGTGTGGGGCCTCGTGGGAGGGAGGAGCAGCTGTTTGGCAACGTAACACACAGTGAACTCGCCCATGTGCCACATGCTGGGCATCTCATCCATGATGACCACGGTCGCAGACATCCCACAACCCCAATGACCGGCCTTTGTACACATCCTGTATGAATGAAGCGTGGTTTTCACTTATATGCTCGTTCAGTGGTGTGATGTTGGCGGATTGTGTGACTTGTGCTCCTTGTTGGTGTGTTTAATTTTGGCCATTGTTTGTCAATAATTGTGCTGTACTTAATTGTGCATGTATGCCATTCTGCCCATCTCCCCCCGTCCCCCCACTCCCTGCTTCTTCCTCTTCCTGGTGCTGTTGTGTCTATAATTTTGTTGCGCCACACATAAATACATGTAAAGAACAAATTAGAATAGTTCCTTGATTCTTTTAGTTTTCAAAACTTCTCTCTATTGGTTTCTTTTTAATTTTCCATATAAACCGTTTTTTTAATATTCAACAACACATAGTCAAAAGTGCAACGTATTCTATCAACACACTTTCTAGAACATTTTACAACACGTGCAGGTTAAAAGTTCATAATTTTTTTTAAACTTAACGATATTTTTTTGCAACATTTTCTCGAACATTTAACGGCACGTGCAGGTTAAAAGTTCACGATTGGTTTAAGTTCGAACAGTGCCTTCCAAATGCAAGTTGCAGGTGTGGTTGAGTTGAGCACATTTTATCCTATGATATGTACTCCACGTTGAAACTGCTTTTTCTTAACCAATCACAAAGATGCTTTTCCACAAAACTAATGTGCACCCTACTTTTAAAAAAGAATGCTTTTCATCTCCCAATCACGTATCGTTTTGTATGGCAAAAAAAAGTAGTTCTCCATCTTTAAACATATCTCATATTCTACCAAGGAACTGCATGAGCAACAAACATCTTTCCATACCTTCCAGCCATACCTTCAAAATGCTAGTATGGATCGTAGGACATAGCTATATTTTCTGGTGCAAGAGTTATGCAGAACACAGACGTATTGACTTAGACCTAGGTTTACAAAATGTGGTCATTAAATGGTCTGCACAGAGAAGATTGAAGTGGCACCAATTGCTACCTTTGGTTAAAACCTCTTTGCATCTTCCACACCCTGACCTCATGATTGTGCATTGTGGTGGAAATGACCTGGGTACATTGACTGGGGTAGGTTTGGAAATGCTTATGAAGGACACCTTTGGACACCTCAGCTCAGCACCATGTGACTCTGGGCAATAGCTCACTTAATAGCTCACATAATCTCAACGCCGTCCTCGAGGGCCTTCAGACCCATAGGGGTGAGTAGTTTGCGCTTTACAAATACCGTATTGCTTTGAAACGCGCAAATTTACCTTTGCACACAAGTTACAATGTTCAAAACAAAAGTTCCTCCGAGTAGGTATAACTACATGCTGACACTACTTGACAGATGTGGCACAGCGGCCAGAACACCTGACTTCACAGCATATGACACTCAGTTTGGTCTCACGCTTTCATCCCCAACTCCGGCAGCACCTCAGCTTAGCACCATGAGGCTCTAGACAATACCTCACATATTTTCCATACCCCAGGACTTTCAAACCAGTAGGAGTCAGCAGTTCGTCCTAGTAGGTATAAACACATGCTGACACTACTTCCACAGGTGTGTTGCAGCGGCCAGGGCACATGACTTCACACCATAAGACACACAGTTTAGGCTCACGCTTTCATCCCCGACTCCCGCAGCAGCTCACCTTATCAGCATCAGACTCTACGTAATACCTCACTTCATTTCCGTACCCAGCACTTTCAGACCGGTAGGTATAAGTAGTTTGCTTTGCACCCCTCTATAGCACACTCTAAACACCCCACAGAGATTACAGTGCTCCTACCCTCCTCTTTCCTACTTTTTTTTTGCCTTTTTTCCCCTTACTCGCTTCGACAGAATCACAAAATGGCGGCCAACACTTCCTAGTTGCAACTGCTCGTGCTCGTAACGCCTCAGCCAATCAGATGGCAGAATTCCCAAATATCGATATCTGTAAATTTCGATATTTCTCAAAAACTACTGAACGGATTTACACCAAATAAACAAAAGCATGCTTTCTAGACCAAGACCCTTCTCCCTGGCAAATTTGGGGTAATTCCGTTCACCCGTTCGACCTGTATCCTTGTCTAAAGTTTCCTATGGACATTAACATGGAGAAAACCCGTTTTGAGACCCTCCTTTTTTCTCGGCCCCCCCTTGAGGAATCATCCCCAAACCTTCAACATAGGAGCTGATATGAACAAAGAATTTGTTTGGAAAATTTCATGAAGATTCATCAAACGACGCCAAAGTTATAAGCAAAACAAACAATGTTCATCCTATGGAAACTTGTGTATATAGATATAGATATATATGTGCATATATACGTGTATATATATGTGTGTGTATATATATATTTTATACTGTGGACACGGCAATGAAGAACTGTGGTTATTATATATATATATATATATATATATATATATATATATATATATATATATTTTTTTTTTTTTTTTTTCACAGAAACAACCATAGGTTTCAAAAACAAATCATCCATTTAGACACTTATATACCCATTTATTCTTCCATCGACCTTGAGATATACATATATAAAACATATTTAATTTTCAGAAAAACACACATTCACTGGATGATGTCATCAGTGATGTCATCAGTGATGTCATTTGAGATGTCATCAGTGATGTCATGAGTGATGTCACTGACCATGTCATGAGTGATGTAATATGTGACGTCATCAGCAGTGCATTGCGGGCGCGCGAGTTATAGTTAGCTGAACTAACTATAACGGGGGAATTCCAATGGTTTTGTACAAGTGAAAAGTCCAGCTAACTATAACACCACTGAAACCTATGCCAATGGGTGAGTGTGGTTCATCTACTTATTTATTTATTAATTTACAGTTTTTAGGTCGAAGCCTATCAGCCAGTTCATCTGTCTGGTTTCAAAGTCAAATTGAGGACATGGTGAAAGCTTACCTCAAATTGCATTCTACCCGATTGGCTTTGTGTTTCGTTACTTTCAGGTGCCTGCTTCCTATTTGTATCCCAGATTGTCAGACTTATGTTTGTCCATCCAGTGGAGCAATGACTCTTTGCCGTGCGTGTTTGCCTGGTGTCTTTGCTCTATGTCAGGGAACTACTTGTTTATTTTTGTGCAAATACTCACAGAAAGTGCATGCATTTTCATGCTGTCTCCCCCTGTACTTCACTCCTCCCTCATGATGCTGCCTGTCCACGTGTGTCTCTTCCCATCCCCCTCCCTGTTATGCTCACCTCTGTGCTCCTTTGTGTTGCATCCATCCAACCTACCCTCCCCATGTTGCTTCCACGTTCCCCTGCTCACTCCATGTTGCTTCCATGTCCCTTGCACTACACGTTTCTTCTGTGTACCCCTGACCTTCCGTATCACTTCAATGTCCACCTGTTCTCCGCAGAGTTGCTTCTGTCTCGCCCACCCTCGCAATGTTGCTTCTGACCCCCACCGTTGCTTCATTCCTCTAATATTTCTGCCCCCGTTACTTTCACCCCCTATTGCTTCTGCTTTTCCCGTTCCCATTAAACAAATTAAATTAAAAAAATATTTTTGCACTTTTTGTTTTTAGCTACCAATCCAATCAGTAACTAAAAATAACAAGCATTTACAATGCAATGGTCTCGGCAATATTATAGGTAGAGCTATTGGTATTGCTCATTATTTTTTTATCATTTTTGTATCCCTAAATAAATGGCATTGTCATTTCTATTGGCATTAGCTTTTTTTTTTGCATATGTGATACCTATTGCATTAGCAGAGAGAGTGAGGTAGTGAGATAGAGAGAGAGAGAGAGAGAGAGGTATTGAAATAGAGAGTGAGGTAGTGAAAGAGAGAGGTACATAGAGAGTGAGGTAGTGAGATAGAGAGTGAGGTAGTGCAGCAGGCGCACCGGGACTCAGGCCTGAGGGGCCCACGGAATCCGGATTTATGCTACATTGTATAATTCAAACAGCAGCCGGGGGCCCATATCCTTCCTTTCACTAAGGCCCCTGGTAGCCTGACTGTAAACTGGCTGTAGCATGGACAACCGACCGCCCAAATCAAAGGAATGGCCCTTGAGCACAGCCGTCCCCTCACATAGGACATTACAAAGAGCTTCTAAGAACAAACCACAACCTTTCCACTTTTATATTCAACACTCCGCTCTCCAGGAAGCACACACACACAAAAACACGAAACAACTCACGGGATAGGGCGAGAAAGCCCTCAGAAAGGTGGGATAGGGAACCGAAATTGAGAAAGTGCCACGACGCCACGCTAATGGTTCACAGCGCTATACAAAGGCTGGTAACCTAAGTAACGGAATGCTACAAACAGCTTCAAGGCACAGCTAAAATGTATCTTACATTGTAGTCCTCACATTATCAATTAGTTTTAAAGCATTTAAAAAGAGCGGGTGAAAAAGCACACAAGTGGTAGCCAGAGAGGCCGGGAGAAGTAAGACTGTTCCTGAACATGAAACCTTCTATTCACCAATTTTCACTAGTGCTAAAGGTCCCTTTGCAGGGATGGCGTGTTGGGGCATGAAACTAGGGTGCCATGTCTTTCTGAAGCTGTGCCCCCCGAAAACAGAGCTCGTGCTACCTACAAACAAAACCCAGCACCCTGCATATCAAACTTGGCTCTTTACCCTGCAACACCAGGAATCGACACCAGACCGCTCAGATGCACCAAAGAAAACACTGCCCATCAGCAACCAACTCACCAGGAAAACACCACCTGGAACCCACACATGAAGAGGGCCCTAACCTGGATGGACACCTCCATACCAACCAGAGGCGCAACTAGAGCCAAATTTCGGGGGGGCTGAGCAAAAATTTCGGAGGGGGCTGAACTTTAAGCAATTGGCAGAGTGGAGCTGCAGGGGCTCTTAGAAGGGGTGAAACAGCGAGGCCTCATTAACAAGCAAATGGTCTTTTAAAGACCTGTAAAGTGCTCGGGTGCGGCTGCTTTTTTGCCCGGGAAGGTGTCTCATCCCGGGCTGCCGCACACGACGCGGGGGGGGGGGGGGCTGAAGCCCTTTGAGTCCAATGGGTGTTGCGCGCCTGATACCAACCCCCTGTGGCCTCCTGGAAAACACTACTAGTCTGAGTCCCCTCTAACATTTCCCTCCATAAAGGACTCCAACCTCACCCACCCCCAGTGAGGGTACACAAGCACGGGCAAAGCCAACACACCTGGGACAGATCTGGGGAAGGGGGAGTTACCAAGGAAGAGCAGCCTTCAGTGCGATAGGTTGGGTTAAGTACAGACATCAGGGCGAGTGCGGCCGGCAGGGCAAGCGCGGCCGGCAGTGCAAGTGCAACGGGCAGGGCAAGTGCAACCGGCCGAGAGCGGGAGCGCCGGTGGGTTGGCAGCGGAGGCATTTACTCCCCTTTCGCTGATTCCGCCTGCCGTCAACGCTGCGGAAACTGCTGCGGCCATTACGAGATTACCCAGCTGAGAGACCTTGAGCTGGTGCGCGTGCCGAGAGGGTGCCTAGGCAGCGATTTGAAGAGGAAGCAGTGTGACCCTCAAGACGCCCTAAGCTGCAGCTCTCCTGAGGAGCTACCTGGCACACGGTGAGTGCTGGTTGCCCTGGCCTGATCGGTGGTCTGCCATTTTGTAGTGTGGCCACGCGCTTGCAGCGGCGCTGCCCATAGGAATCGATGGATTCAGCAGGGGGGTGATCCTGGGCCTGGGATCGCCTGTGGAGCGGGGAATTGGTGCCCAGTGCAGCGCAGGGCCCGTGATTGGGGAGCGGAGGTTTGGAGCCTGGCGGGCACTGAGCTTCTTCAGCATTGGACATAGTCATTCACTACGCCTGAGAGACCGCAGTGCCCCTGATTGTGCCCTTCAGGAGTTTTCCGCGTAGTGCAGGGAAGTCGGGATCCCGTTCCAGATAACAGCCTTGTGAGTTGAGACAGAGCACGGCCACCACTACTGGTACGCATCTGCCTGGGGGGTGCCGCCGCCTTTCTCCGAGGCAGAGCAGAAATGCCTCGGAGAAAGGCAGCGTCGTTTTCGGATTCGGGGGCGTGTTTTGCTGTTGTCTCCTCCCTGAGACTTCTCGCAAAAAACACGCCCCCGATCCGAAAAGGACGGGGCCTAATGGGAGTGACTGACCTCTTCTCCAGTGGCTGGCCAGCATTTACGAGGCCAGCCAATGGAGAACAGGGGAGAAGAGGGGTGGGTACAAGCCTCTCTTCTCCAAGTCATTAAATCTCGGAGCGAGACTGCGCAAGCGCAGCCTTCGCAGCCGAGACCTAAAAAGGAGGCTGCGTCATTCAAAGGCGTGCACATTCCTTGTGCGCACACCTGCATAATGAGGCAGGCAGCCAGTCACAAGGTATTTTTTTATTAGTTGTTTTGCCATGCTGCACACCTTCAGGAATGCTGTCAGCGTGTCTAAAAAATATTGGCAAAGCCAACTGGTCCCAAAGACAAGACTATTGGTTTTGCCATTGCTTGTTTAAATTGCCATCACCACCGAGGAACCCCAGTTATGCAGAAGTCATCAACAAGTAGAAACTATGGACTGATAAGGAGATTAGGGATGTGTGAAATCATGAAACATGTCTTCGAAAACTGTTGCCAAAATTGCATACAATTCTCTTGCTGGTATCACATGTGAAAACTGAGTGTACAAACATATCTCATATTCACAAATATAACACGAGAAGACAAGTTTGTCCTGCTAGACATTTTTTGTGAGAACCATTCTCTCATAGCAAAAACTGGGTACAGTTTCACACCAGAAAATTCCCCCAAAATTTCTGAAGTAAGTGTAATAAAAAATTTGCAAATGTAAAAACATTTCATCCAGGAAACAAGCCCTGGTGTTAGGTAGTGAAACCTTGGAACAATCTAGAACATCCCTTCCTCAGGTTTGCCAAGGAAGCCCAGCTTGCCTGGGTACTACAGTCAGTGCTGGTAGTCACTCTGGGAAGAGGCAGGTATGTACAAGACTGCACGCCTGGACTCTCTCTCTTCTTGTGCCTTTACCCCGAGTACAGAAGCTTAAGCAAGGTTGTAGAGGTCTGAATTATCCTAGAATTTTGGTGGGATGCCTGCCACTGCAGATATTTCTTTGGGAGACCACAAATCTGTCAGTTGATGTGGAGATTCCCCCGTAATTGAAGGGTTTCGACAAATCCATTGTCCAGCAATAAAATCAAGGTCTGGTCGCTCAGCAGGTGGTTTATTGACATTATTATCTACAAACCTAGTGACGAATGTACTTCAGCTACTTGTAACTTGTAAATGGCTGCTTGTTTGCAGGATAACCACAACGTTTGCTGATAAAAAGTATAAAAACATGTTGATTTTAAATGTTTACATGCAATGGGGGTTCCCAGGAGGAATTTGGGGTCGAAATGGGCCATTTTAAGAATGATTTGGATTCATTTTGTGATAAGTATGGGTCAGATTTAATTTTTTTGGTGGGAGATTTTAATCATAAATTAAACCCAAGACAGGTAGATCTTTGGTATACAGAAATGTTGGAGTCATATGAAATAAACAAAGCAAAGTTTCCTGAAAGCCTATTATCAGCTGATGCCGCAAAGCTGGGAAATTACCTAGGGACAAAAAGTATTTTCTGCTTAAATGGGAGGTCAGTCCAAGACTGCCCTGCTAAGAAAACCTTTAAACAAGGGTCCCAAAATTGCCCCATAGACTACTTTTTTTTTTTGGCATGGAATTTTGACTTAGTAAAAGACTTTAGGGTCAGCCATATGGAAGGCAGTGATCACAACATAATAAAACTAGAGCTGGTAATCTCCCCGCAGATTGTCTGTGATAAAGTAATCACACAACAGATGGATTACTCAAATCGGATATCAACACGGTCAACAGATGAATATATAGAAAGGTTAATTAGATTGCATTAAAATATTGAGCTTGGATGTGTGAGTGGCCTAAACTTAACTTGGCATGTTGAGAAAATAAATCAAGTAGTACAATGTATAAGTGTAGAACTAAGAACTGATATAAGGGTACCTAAGTGCAAACAAAACATTCAGGTCAAACAAGGAAATTGGTTCAACATAGACTGCTTAATTAAGAAAAGAGAACTAAGGAGAGAAGAGCGTAGTCTATGCAAAAAAATTGACCAGGCTAGGGCCGACACACTTGTCAAGTTAAAGAGTTACCTCTCTACTTCATAGTACTAAAAGGGCCCATAAAGAAATATGCTGGGGGAAACTATTGGAGGCAATCGAATCTAATAACATACGTAAGTTCTGGAAGCTAGTACAATCAGTTACAGAACTTTCGGCTGCCTCAATGAACTGTGTGGTGGAAGAGGGTGCCTGGGAAGATTATATGCAGAAACTATATACTTCAGGGAGAGAAACGGGAGAGGAGTAATCATGGGATTGGAGGGGCCTGGTAGAGGATTTAAAACCAGATTTCTCATCTGCAAATGTGTTTAATACAATAAAGACCTTGAATTTAACAAGAGCAGCAGGCCCAGACAAGCTACCTGCCTTGATAATAAAGTCAAAGTTGTCCTGGTGGGCAGAATTCTTCTCTCAAATGTTTTTAGTAATTTTAGAATCAGGGATGATTCCTATAAACTGGAAGGGCGCAATAATTAGGCCGATTCATAAGAAAGGGGATGTTTATGCCCCAAAGAACTACAGACGTATTAACCTTCTAGATATTGGCGAAAAGATCTTTGCTAAAATAATATTAGGTAAGTTAAAAGATTGGACAGAACAAGGATATATTGTTCCTGTTGAACAGGGAGGTTTTAAAGAAGGTCACTCCACTATAGATCATTGCTTTGCCCTGTGGGCATTGGGCCGAAAATCGATAGAGCAAAATGGTAAATTATGTTGTTGCTTTGTTGATTTTTGAGCAGCTTTTGATTCCGTGGACCGTAACTGCCTCTGGGAGGATATGAAAAAATATGGAATACCCGATGGTATTTTGATGATTTTAAAAGAGTTACATAGTGGGAATTGGGCCCAGGTTATCTGAGATACACAGGGGTCATTAACCCATACAATACTGGTGAAGAATGGTCTTAGACAGGGGTGCGTTTTGGCACCCTTGCTATTTTAAATTTTCTTAGCAGACCTCCCAGCTGTGTTAGAAGTAGAAAGAAGAGCAAGTCCGCGAATTAGTGGAAATAAAGTGTCTTGTCTTTTATATGCAGATGACCTTGTGATCCTTGACCAAACTGAAATGGGACTCCAAAGAAAACTAACTGTGTTTAAAAAGTATTGTGAGAAAAAGTTTTTTAATGTTAATATGGAAAAAACAAAGGTTTTATGCTTTGGGAAGAGAGGCAAACATTCTAATTGGTTTTTAGGACAAGACAAATTGGAAATAGTCAAAGAATATAGGGGCATATGTATGAACCAAAATTTTAGTAGCAAACGCTGCGAATCGCAAAAAACAGCATTTGCGACTAAATTTTCGCAATTTCATATGTATGACACAAATTCCCAGTGCAAAATAAGAAATCGCTAAATTAGCGAATTCTTAGGCTGCGAAACTCCAAAATTGCGATAAATCTTGCGATTTCTTAAATTGCGATATTCTCAATTAGCGAAAATTGCAAAAAGGATATTGCAAAATAAGAAATCGTAAGCAAATGTATGAAAAACTCGCTAATTGCGAAACCACGAAATTCGCTAATTAAGAAATCGCAATTAACACCAAGTGCATGCAGTTGGTAAACAGGCGCAAGGTACTTAAACCATCCCACAATGCAACAGACCCTTCCACAATGGCAGCACTGTTTGTGATAGCCAGGAGGCTGTGTATTCGGGCTCTTGCACAGAGGAGAATGAGACAGGAACGTATATTCAGGCTGCGCATCACTCTGTTTCAGCACACTGAAGAGGACATCCATGACAAGTACAGGCTGCACCCACAGACCATATTGGACCTGATTGAGGAGCTGAAACCCTATTTGGAACACCCTACACGCAGGACACAAACTATTCCCACACATGTGCAGGTCCTGTGCTCCCTGTACCTCCTGGCATCAGGGAGTTTTCATCGGGTCATAGCGGAGGTTGGTGGGGTGTCACAGAGTGCACTTTCGCGCTTTTTCCATGCCTTCCTCGATGCAATGCTACAGAGCCTAGCACATCACATATACTTCCCCACCACCCAACAGGCATTACAGCAAACAAAAATTTACTTCTACCAGATTGCACGTTTCCCCCACGTCATTGGCTGCATCGATGGGACCCATGTGGCCATCACACCCCCATCAGCAACTGAATATGTCTACAGAAACCGTAAATGCTACCATTCCACCAATATACAGATTGTGTGCAACGCAAAGTATATCATCAATGACATTGTACCCAAATACCCTGACAGTACACATGACTCTTTCATCTTTAGACACAGTGGAATACACAGATGTCTGAGTGCTGGAGAGTTTGGGGAGGGATACCTGCTAGGTAAATACAGGGCACACATCCATACATCCACTACATCACTGGAGGGTGGGGACACTGACTTACCTATTGTGTGTATCCCTGCAGGTGACAGTGCCTATGCAGTGCGGGACTTCATCCTGACCCCGTATCTGGATCCAGCCAATGCAAGTGAGAGGAGATACAACAGGGCACACAGATCTACATGCTGCGTAATTGAGCGTACGTTTGGAATCCTAAAGAGCTGGTTCCAGTGCCTGCATAAAAGTGGAGGCGCACTGCAATACAGCCCTGAGACCTGCTGTAAAATCGTGGCAAGCTGTGCAATGCTACATAACATGGCTATGAGGAAAGGCACCACAATTGATGTGACCGATAAAGACACATCGGATGACGATTGCCCAGCTCCCCCTGGCAGATCAGCATCAGGAGTCGGGGCAGCTGCTGGACGCCAGAGACGGACTGAGATCACACAAAACTACTTCTAGGTGAGTAATGATGACATGAGACAAAAAATTATTCTAATGTGTGCTGTGTTTATTCACACTTCACAATCATTAAGTGTTGCTGTACCCAGCACATGTTATGCACACAGTGCAGGTACGGCACAAGTAACTGCGCAATCTGCATTGTTGGGCTATATCACCCTTTTTTGCTAAATTGTCACTGGGCAGTTCACCTCCTTCAGTGACGCATAAGTGGTGTTTGACGTCCAGGCTGAGTGCCCACCGTGGTGTTCCTGGGTCCTGCACCCTGTCTGGAACTGCGCCGTCTTGCTCCAGGCAATGTAGGAGTGATGCTGCTCCTACTGGAGGTTTCCTCAATCTCGCCAGAGGCCATGAGAGCGGTGCCACCTGAGTTGGCTGTCTGCATCTGCTCCACTGCACTGGTTACCAGTGCTAGCCCTCTTGCTATGTCCTGACAGCAGTGCGACATTTCCACCTGCATGGTGATGCTTCTACGTGTCAGGTTGCTGGTGGTGGTGCAGAGGCGGTTCACGGCCTTAGTATACGTGTGCAGTCGGGCATTGGCACGTCGGGCAGCCCTGTCACTGGCGTCTTGGTTGTGCCTCAGAGTGTCACAGAGGTCACGTATGGCCCCTGCCATGGCCATGATGCCCTCCCCCATGTTTCGCTGATTTCTGTTGAGACTGCATAGCTGCCTATTTATTGAGCGCAATGATTTACATTGCAGGCGCTGTACCGGCAGCATGCTGTGTTCCAGGCCAGAAAACATGGTGTCCTCCGCTTCAGTGGCAGTGCTGCTCCTGGGCCTTGACCTGCGTCTTTCCAGGGATGGAATGCTCGGCCTTGGTGTGTCCTGACTCGGCATGTGTGACACACCCTGACTCCCCTCTCTTCTGTCACTGTCCTCCCCTGTGGCCTGTATGTCATCCTCAAATGGAGGCAGTGCGGGCACATGTGTGCGCTTCCTGCGCAGGATTGGTGTGTGCTCCGTAGCATCACTGGAGTCCCCATCGTCATGATGCTCCTCAGGATGTTCTGGCTCCTCTCCCTCTGGACTGTCATCACGTGCCCTGGATTGAGCTGTGGATGTAAAGGGGACTACATGGGGTTGTGTCTTTGTCTGCAATTTGCACTCAATTAAGTTTCTACAGTTTGTCTCGCCTAACTTCTGACCCTGTATCATTCACTTATCCCCAACCCACATGTTGCATTAGATTTCCTATGTCTCATGGACACACTGTCAGACATATTACTACAAGTTCCATGATGCATTACTGGGTGTGCTGCAAGACTTGGACTGGAATGACATTTTTTGTGAATATTTTGCGCATTTGGGGAAGTGTGCATGGGATGGGGATCAGTGCAGATTGATTTGGCATGCATCTGACCTTGGCTGTTGGATGCAGGGTCGGAGCATGGCAATGTCAGCCACACCACCGACGCTCTCAGCCAGGAGAGTGGACTCAACAAGCTCCTCGTGGGGTGTTGGCTGTGCTGCTGTGGCTGGTCCTCCCCCGGTCTTGTTTGCATCCTTTAGTCTGGCTGCCATCCTCTCCTTCGACCTCTGCCGCATATCGTACCATTGCTTGCGCAATTCCTCGATAGTGCGATTCGTCACACCCACAGCATTCACCTTCTGTTAAATCTCCAGCCAGATTTTGCGTTTCCTCGCTTCTGGGACTCGCAGTGTCTTTTTCCCAAATAGGAGCTCATGGCTGCAAACCATCTCCTCTATGAGGACCTCCTTGACAGAGAACTTTTGCTTTCTCTTTCTCTTCTCTGCCTCCTTGCCCTCATGTTGCTTGTGGGACTCCATTTGGGTTTGTTCTCTCCTGGGATGCCTCCTCACACTCTCCAAACAGCCTCTGGGTGTGGCTCAGGTAAGCAGGTGCAGGAAATCACTCCCACTTCCTGATTGTGATGTCATCAGGCTGCACCTGTATTGTAGATTCCCGTTTTTGCAATTTCTTAATTTGCGAATTTCGCAATTTAGGAATCGCAAATGATGTTTCTGAGACTTTTATGCGATTATTAAGAAATCGCTAAGCATTTGCGTTTTTTTTTTTACATACCGATTTGCGAATCTCAAATTGCTAATCGCAAAATATCGCAATTTGAGATTTGCAAAACGGGACTTTCATACATATGCCTCATAGATACTTAGGCCTTTGGTTTGATAGCGCATTAAAATGGAGCACCCATCTGGAGGCTCCAGCAGCGAAAGCTTTCTCATCAGTCTGTGGGCTGAAAAAATGTAATAAAGAATATGGTGACATGTCACACAGACCTATGTTAAAGGCATTTGATGCAATGATCCCCCCGCAAGTATTGTACGGGGCAGAAGTGCTTTACCTGAGTGGCAAATGGGAGTGGGATCGTGAAGAAGGAAAGATTTTAAAAATGCTACTGTCTTTAACAAGCTGTACAATGATCCAAGCAATCAGAACGGAATTAGGGCTAATAGCATGGAGTGTAAAGACCCAAATGTCCTTATTAAGATTCTGGAAATGCCAGGCTTTAGGTGGTTTGCAGAAGGTCTCAACTTGGTGCAGAGAGGAGGTCCAATCAAGTAGCCTTGGTTGGGCAAAGGATTTAAGAAGAACCCTCCAGAATATAGCAGGGCACCTAAAGGTGAGACTTTCGCAGCAATCCCTGGAAGTAGATTTTACAAAGAGAATGCTTAGAGACCAAGGGCTCTTATACTCAAGTTCGCAAGATCTAGATTATATGAGTGAGAAAAAATCGGCTAAATGGTTAAAGAGCTCATGGGAAAATGCAGCTTGGTTCCCATATCTGGATTTTCTGCCTAATAAATGGTGAAGACACGAAATTCTAAGGGTTCGTGTTGGTATTAATCCTTGGAAGACGGATGGAAAAATAAAGGCAGTATTGATCCAATCAGATGGCATTTGTAAATGCGGTCTAGGAATAAGAAATGATATTTTGCACATATTGCTTGATTGCACACTGATTTTAGCAATACGGAAAGTATTTTTATGTCCAATATTTTTAAAATACAATGTGAACTCACGTGCCCAAGCAGTTTGTCTACTTACGGATATGCCATCTCTAGATATTACGATTGCGTTGGGAACATTTCTGAAGGTAACAAAAGACTTTGTAAGGGAGAAATTAAAGGAGGGGCATTGATTTTAAATGCTTTTTAGTGTTCTTCCATCAATGTGAATTTTATGGATTTAGGTTCTTGTAAATTGTGTTCAATGAACTATGATTGTTTCAGGGGTTTATATTTGTTCCTCTGTAGGTGAAATTGCTTATTTATTCCTTATAGAACTAATAATGTTACCTCTATGCGGATCCTAATCATGTTTTATGTATTGTTTAAAGACTATGGTCTAAATAACCAATGTTTTATCCCTCTCTCTCAGTTTCCACCATGCTTTGACCTGCTGCATTGCAAAGCAGCCTGCAGTCACTGCAGAACCTCAGAGATTACAACATCATTCTTATTTCCTTTTGTAGGAAACTGGGCGAGTGTGTCGCCTGCACAAGAAATAGGGGCACAATTCTCCTTACTGGGCTCCAGGCACCACATTGTAGCACTCAACTCTCTCAGGATAGCGAAGCAGAGCAGTCCACAGCCTATTTAAGTGAGGTAGTGTGGACTAGCGATCAACGTTTGCTGGGACGCAATGAAAATAGTCAATAAATAATTGTCCTATCGGGAGAGGAGCCTAGCGCGCAACCAAGATGGCCGCGTAGGCGCGAGGCTCCCGAGGACCTCCGC
This sequence comes from Triturus cristatus, assembly GCF_964204655.1. NCBI lineage: Eukaryota > Metazoa > Chordata > Amphibia > Caudata > Salamandridae > Triturus > Triturus cristatus. The sequence goes on along the minus strand of NC_140584.1, from coordinate 424,150,575 downwards.
GACCTCCTGCATAAATCCTGACCATATCCTGTCCTAGACGAGGGGACTGTGTTTGTGAGACCGAGCTGAGGTGCCACCCGTTTTCCGTTTCCAAATCGGACCTCGGGCACCGGCGGGAGCATCGATTGAGGTTTGCGGCCTTCTCCACGCCGGCCCCCCGGATTGGAGTTGTGGGGCGACCCGGAGACAAAGTGAACAACAGCGGCGGGCGAGGCTGGGCGATTCGCGTACCCCGCACTTTCACTTTCGCTTTCGCGCCCTCCTTGCTGCCAAGCGAGGTAGGGTCGCGAGGCGGCGTGCGGTGGTGTGGCTTCATCGGGGTGCCCTGCCGGCCCGCCAGCTGTGATCCGCCCTTCGGAGCTGTGGTCGCCCTCCCCCGGAGCCCGTGAACTGGTCTGTCAGCCCCTTTCAAGGAGATTGGCACGATTTGGGGACTGGAGCCATGCCCACGAAACAAGATGGCGACCGGGCAAAGGTGAAATCGACCCGCCGTGGCGCAGCCCCTCAGTCTAACAGCATGGACCGCTACACCCTCCAGAAGGGAGCTCCAGAGGCGCCGCGTAGGTCCCCTGTTGGCCCGACTGATGCTCCAGCTCCGCCCGCGGATCTGACCCTCCGGGACGTCATGGGCGCCATCGCCGAGATGAAGGCCTCAGTGGACCAGCGCTTTGACACTCTGGCGCAAAAGATTGACTCGGTCCTCGTGGATGTGGGCCTGGTGAGGGCCGATCTGTCCAAGACGAATGACCGGGTCGACTCTTTGGCCCACACCACCTCGGGCCTCACAACGGACGTGGCAGCCCTCCAAAAGGAGGTGCGCCGACTGGGCCAGGCGAGCGCCCTGATGGATCGTCGACTGGAAGATTCCGAGGGTCGGGCCCGGAGGAACAATGTTCGCATTGTCGGGGTGCCGGAGGGACGTGAAGAGGAGGCGGCGGATCTGTTTGTGGAGGACCTGATCCTCACCCGTCTCCAGCCCCGGGGGCTGAGTAAACTCTTCGCAGTGGAACGTGCCCACAGGGTCCCCGGAGGGAGACCTAAGATCGGAGCCCCTCCGAGGCCTCTCATTGCCCGGATCTTCAACTTTCGGGACAGAGACGCTATCCTGCAGACTTCTAGGCAACAAGGACCGGTCAGACTCGACAATATGGACGTAAACTTCTATCCTGATTTTACTCCGGCGGTCCAGAAGCAGAGACTGAGTTTTCTCGGAGTCAAACGTCGCCTACGGGACCTGAACCTCAAGTATGCGATGCTTTTTCCAGCGAAGTTGAGGGTAGAGGTGGATGGCCGCACGCACTTTTTTGATCGTCCCGAGGCGGCCGGGGACTGGTTGGACACTTTGCCCGGGGATCTGGGCCGGGGGGGTGGGGGGGGCGCGGTTGGTGGGGAGGGCTTGCCGGATCAGGACTGAGGGACTAATAGTAGGCCTTGCTCTGGACAACATTATTGTCATCATTGACTGATTGTGTAAGTTCCCCTCCCGTGGAGGTCGTACGGGGTCTCTTGGGGGCTTTCCCTCCTCCTCTGGGGGACTAGTTAGTGTTTTCATCTATGGGGCGACAGGCACACTGCACTTTGGGGGGGCTGTTCAGGCTCATGCAGGGGTGCAGGGAGGGGGGACTTCTGTTGGGATGGGTGGGTTGGGGTGGGGTGTTGTTCGTTTTTACCGCAAGGCAAACCCTTTACTGTATTGGTGTTTTTGAGGTGCTCTCGGGGGGACAAATGATGGCTTCTGTATGTGATGGGGGGTAGGGACTTGACTTTGTTGTCTTGGAACGTTAATGGACTGGGGGATAGGATTAAGCGAGGTGTGGTCCTGCAGTATCTGAAACGGATTTCGCCAGATGTGGTCTTTCTGCAGGAGACACACCTTATTGGTAATTCCTTTTGTGCCATGAATCGGCGTGGCTATCGTTTGGTGGCCCACTCGGGCTTCACGTCTGGCTCGCGGGGGGTGGGCATCATGGTTAAGAACTCGCTCCCGCTGGAAATAGATGAGGTGCGCCATGATGAGAGGGGACGCTACACTGCCTTGGTGGGGAGAATGGAGGGCAAAGTGGTTGTCTTTGTTTCAGTGTATGTCCCACCGGGGCTACAGTCTACCACTTTTGCGGACCTGGGGCGCCTCCTCCTTGACCTTCCGGGGGGGCTTCTGGTGGTTGGGGGGGATTTCAATGCGGTGGTTTCGGGGACTATGGATCGTCACCCCCCTAGGGACCTCCCCCGGGCGCAGGCGTGGCTGTCCGGCCTCTTAGATACATTGGGATTGGTGGACTGCTGGCGCTTAAAACATCCCACGCAGCTGCAATACACCTTCCATTCGGGTGCCCATGGTAGCCTCTCGCGGCTTGATCATATCCTTGTCCCTGCGGCCTATGCTGGGAGGGTGGGAGAGGTGCGCCATCTGGCGCGGGGTATTTCAGATCACTCCCCGCTCCTGTTGCACTTTGGTGTCCTCCCGAGGGGGGAGGGCAGGGTAGCTCCAATCAATGCCTGGTACCTGCGCGACCCCACTGTTCGTGCTGACCTGATTAAATCCTTGCAGCGGTATTTCGAGGAGAATGTGGGGTCTGTCCCTTCGGCTATCTCCCTTTGGGAGGCCTTCAAGACAGTTATTAGGGGGGAGGCCCTCTCCTTCATATCCCATGCCCGGAGGCGCGAGCAGGAGGAGGTGACCCGAGTGGAGGCCGAAATTACTGACCTAGAGGGTGATTTGGGGAGTGGGGTGACGGATGCTGCACTGCATGTTCTACACCTTAAGCAAGCGGCCTATAGGGCCCTCGTCACGGAGGCAGCCAGGGGCCTCAGTAGAGAGCAACAGGGGCGACTGTATGATGTGGGTGATAAGGCTGGTAAATTGATTGCGTGGTTGGATAAAAAGGAGAGAGCGAGTCGTGTGGTTCCGCTGATTGAGAGGATGGATGGTGTACGTGTCACCGAGCCAGAAGACATTGTCTCTTGCTTCGCGGATTATTTCCGCGAGGTGTATTCCCCGGTCTCTCCCTGCTCGGAGGCGGATTCTCATGCCCTGCTTCGAGATATCGCGCTGCCCTCCCTTTCGGTGGAGGACAGGGAGTCGTTGGATGCTGCTCCTACCTCGGACGAAATTGCCCTCGCTATGCGCTCGGTCGCATCTGGCAAGGCCATGGGCCCGAACGGCATCCCGGTCGAGTTGTATAAGCTGCGACTGGACGTACTGGCACCCCACCTCCGCGTGATGTTCCTGGCGGCCCACTCGCGGGGCTCCCTCCCGCCGGACCAGCGTCTGGCTACAATCGTGGTGATCCACAAGGAGGGGAAACCCCGAGACCGGGTTACCTCCTATCGGCCTATCTCGCTCTTGAATGCGGATCCCAAAATCCTTGCCAAGGTGCTTGCCAACCGGCTGGTCGGCGTGGTGGGCGATTTGGTCCACCAAGACCAGTCTGGCTTTATCCCCCACCGCAACACGGCCCTCAATCTGCGGCGCTTGCACGGGGTGCTCGCTCGTGTTCCGTTTGTGCGGGAGCCGGCCATCTTGGCGTCCTTAGACGCCACCATGGCGTTTGACACGCTCGAATGGCCATACATTTGGGCGATGCTGGCGAAGTTCGGATTTGGACCGGGATTCATCAGCTGGGTCAAATTGTTGTACTCGGGCCCGTTAGCGCAGGTGGTAGTGAATGGGCGAGTCTCTGCCCCGTTCGCGCTGGGACGGGGCACGCGACAGGGTTGCCCCTTGTCGCCGCTCCTGTTTGCATTGGCCTTGGAACCCCTGGCGGAGTGGCTGCGGTGGCACCCTTCCATCCGTGGTCTCCGTTGGACCCCCGAGTATGAGGACCGCGTGTCCCTCTACGCTGACGATATCCTTTTGTACCTAGCCTCCCCGCGCAAATCACTGATTGTCCTGGTTGATGTCCTGCGCTCCTTTGGCCGTAACTCAGGCCTTGTCATCAACTGGGCTAAATCATGTGTCTATGTGCTTTCCGGGGAGGCTCCCGTCCTCCCGCGGGGATGTCCGATCCAGATTGCCTCTCAGGGGTTTCGGTACCTGGGTGTCTATATCACGTTGGACCCGGAGGCCCGCTACGAGCGAAACTTGCTTCCCCCCCTCCAGCGCTTGAAGGAGGACGTCGCACGCTGGCGGCGCCTGCCGCTTTCGCCGCTCGGCCGGGCGGCATTGTTTAAGATGATGTCGTTGCCGCGCTTCCTGTACGCTCTCCAGAACACTATGGACCTAGTCCCGGCGCGCTACTTCCGTGAGGTGGAGAGTCTACAGCGCCGCCTGTTCTGGGACGGGAGGCCGCGTATAGCCCTGGCGAAGTTGACGCTCCCGTGGTATGACGGGGGGATTGCCCTCCCGGACATTAAGCGGTATTACTGGGCCTCCCAGCTAGCTGCAATTAATCACGGCCTCTATGGGCCCGCCTTGAACCCGGCATTTGAAATGGACAAGATGCTCCTGCCCGGTGGCGACTACAATCGAGCACTCTACTCTGGCGCGCCGGATCCCCGCTTGACGGGGCCCACGCGTGTCATGGTGCGGGTGTGGCACGCGGCCAATGCAGCTATGGGGTGGAAGGACCGTTTGACCCGGGCGTCGCCGTTGTATGCGCCTCAGCGGTTGGGCTCCCTGTGGACCTCGAAGGGCTTCGAGAAGTGGGACACGATTGGCATCAGTAAAGTGGGGGACCTCTGGACGAGAGGGGGATTTAAAACATTCGAGACGCTGCAGACGGAGTTTCAGCTGCAGGGCAGTGAATACTTTCGGTACTTGCAGGTCCGTCATGCGCTGGGCTCCGTCTTCCCAGACGTCGCCTCCATCCCGGAGTCTTCCCCCCTGGAGGATAGAGTGCTGGATGGCCACGTTCCGGATAGCACGATCTCCCTCATTTACAAAAAATTGATTAATGACCGCTCGGGCCTGCTGACCGGCCTCCGTGAGGCTTGGGTTGCCGACGGGCTGGAGTTGGACGACGAGGACTGGATTTCCGCGGTGGCCTCTCCGAAGGAGGTGGCCATACCGGCTCGCCTTCGCTTCGTCCAGCTTAAGATACTCCACCGGGTTTACATGACGGGGCCAAGGCTTCTGCGTATGGGTTATGCTGAGGATGGGTTGTGTAAGCGTGGGTGTGGTGCTTTGGCGACTTTTTTGCATATTTTGTGGGAATGCCCGAAGGTGGAGCGATTCTGGCGTGGTGTGCATGAGGTCCTGCGTCTGGTTACGCATGTCGCACTGTTGCCTGAAGCGAGGAGATGCTTGCTGAATGTGTGGGAACCAACTGATTACTCGGTTCCGCAGACGCGATGGGTGACTCTGGGATATATGATAGCTAAGCGTGACATCGCTCAACTGTGGGGATCCCAGCGGCCCCCGGCGGTGTCGGCCTGGAAAGAACATATGGATTGGTGCATGTTCCGAGAAAAGGTGGTGTATGTGGCGAGGGGCAAGCCTGGGGCGTGGGTGAAAATATGGGGCCCCTGGAACGCCTACCGCGGGGGTATCTGCGAGCCACCACTGCTGCCTGCTGCCTCACTGGCTCCGTCCCCCTAGTTGACCCCCTCCCCCAGCCCCGGGCACAGAGTTCCCCCAGTCCTGGACTTGTTTCCCTTCCCCCTCTTCAGATTCCTGTGGATGGTCGGGATCCCTCATTTGAGGAGCACGTGTGGTTACCTTTGATTGCGGGTTGCCTTGCGGGTGTGGTTTTTCTATGTTGTTGTGTGTGTATAAAATGAAACCGTATTGTGGGCTTTGAGTTATGTGGCCCACGTCGTTGATGCCTCCTGATTTACTTCTCTGCAACGCCAAGTGCCCTTTTGTAAGTTTGTCAGGTGCGCCTGTCACTCTAGCGGCTGGCCGGAAGGTTGTAGGCCCATACTTGTATATACTTGAGATTGCAAATAAACGGTTTAAAAAAAATAAATAAAAAAATAAATAAATAATTGTCCTATCAGTGCTTTTTCTTTATAAAATACAAATGTACATTTATTACTCACACACTACTAAATACTATGCAGTAATTTACAAAGATAGAAATAGGCAGATGGAAAATACCATAGATGACACTGCATGATCACCTTTGTCCGCTTAAAGGGCTTGGTCAATGCTTCAAGATCAACAGACCACCTATTAACGACATCATTTTGTAGGTAAATGGAATCATCAATAATAATAATCAGAGGTACATGCACTTGAGAATGTCAATAAAGCATATGCACTGTGATTGATAAACATTGTCAGCATTTTTATGTCAAAATAGCATTGCTAAATGAGAAAAACAGCATTCTAAACCCTGAACAAAAACCTTAGAGGAAATCGAATTTAGATTACATAGAACTGTAACCATAGTCTTGACCCCTAAAGGGTGCTTCAGTACGTGTATCCCCTTTATACACCTTCAGGCAACAATAACTGTACCTATAAAGTACGACCCTAGAGGGCACTGCACTCCCCACTGTAGGGATGAAGCTCCAGCCTTAGGAGTGCTTTCGAAACAATACAGAAGTTTCTGAGGGGTCCTGGTTTCAAGGACCCCGCAAGCATAGGGTGAGTGTGAGGGGTCGCGGAACTCCAATATGGACGACAGAAATGCTGCACCTCGAACACAGAGAATGCTCCAGCTCTCACAGAACCAGGGTTGGGAGAACTGCCACACCCCTGGGACGAACGAAACAAAGGGGGCGAGGATGGAGATAGGAGGGGGAAGAACTAGGAAGTGGAAGGAAACAAGTGGAATGCGGAGCACTACGAGGAGACAAACAACCGGAAACCAGGAGAGACAACCACTGTTCCCGAGGGAGAAGTACTGGCTGTGGTGCGCAAAGCCGAGGACGGAGCTGGGAGAGTGCATGTGAGTTCCAGAGAAGCCAGATCAGAGAGGACCGAAGACGGGCAGCTGCGCTGTGCAAGACACAGCCCGAGCAAGGCAAGCGCTTTTGATGCGCACACCACGGTCCAGGAGACAGGTCATGGTCCAAGGCAAGTGACACAGAACACCCAGGGCTTCTGGTGGAGCTGGCAGGCACCGGGTCATAGCAGTCATCTGGGGGAATAGAAACCTGTGCATGGGGGAGTGCATGTGAGAGAAAGGGGGCGGCAGAAGAGAGAATCCCCTCACAACAAAGGTTGAGGCCACAGCTTCCCCACACCGCACAAACACCCCTTTGTGTGGTGAAGGTGGCACTCTGGTGTAACCCCTGGAAAGAGTGACCCATTTTCTAATTCCTTGTTTCCTTGGGTTCTTTTTTTTCTTCTTTTTTGTCTTCTTTTACTCAATGGGGTAGCTCTGGATGGCCTGGACGAAGTGACGCTTCCTGAAAGGAAAGGAGACAAGTCACCAAGAACGAAACCCATTGAGAAACTGTATGGGACTTAGCACCCCTGTACCTCATTACTTGCTTAACCCCTGCGTGTAATAAAATTACGTAATACACACCAGCACAGTGGTGTCAGAAGTGGGATTTAGGCCTACTGTGTTGCATTATGACACAGCCCATGCCCATCGAGGGGATCATAATACAGTTAGCGGAGGAACAAAGGCACTTACAGTTGATAATGGAACAACAAGCACAGACTGCTCAAAAGGACCGAGAGGTCTTACAGGAGGCCCTAAAAGGGCAAGTGGAGCTTACTGCCAGTAATCAACAAATACAGGATACTGCCATTTTGAGAATATCCAATTCTATCATCAGTTTTAGAGTCAGGCCAAATGTCCTGGGGACCGTTTTACAAAAATACAAAGAGGGGGACGACCCTGACTACTTCTTTATTAATTTTGAACGGGTAGCCACTGCAGCCGCGTGGCCCCAGGAGAGATGGGGCCAGTATATAGCCCTGTTATTGTGGGGGGAGGGGCTTTGCAGGCCGCCTATCAGGACGCAAACCCAGCCGGCACTACTGGCTATGAGGATATAAAAAAGGCATTATTAGAGAGGCTGGGGTACGACCCAGAATATTACCGGGTCAGAATCAGGAAAGAGAGGTGGGTTACAGGGGATAATTCCAGGGCTCTCTACTATAGGATCAGAGACCTAGGAAATAGATGGTTGTCTCCTCACACTGCTAGCATGGAAGAGGTAACTGAGAAGATTTATTTAGAGAAATTTCTTGAGGCCTTGCCAGTGAGTACTCTCAACTGGGTCAAACAACATCCCAATCTAACACCTGTAACAGCAGTTGAACTCGCTTGTGCCTTCCATCGCTCTCCCAAGTTTAAGGCCACTCCTACCCGCCTCACCCCTAACCTCCCTAAAGGCCCGATTCATGTAGAGAAACCTCAGACAAACCCCCGTCTCCCCCCACTCCTAAAACCCCGACTGTACCCAGCGGTGAAGGCCCATAATGCTATCATAGTTCTGAGTGGGGACACAAAACCCCAGCAGCCGAACCCATGGAAGTGGGATATACCTGGGGTCATATATATACATCAGTAAAGTCCTGCGGCCAGTATAGAAGGAAGGTGTACGTAACGGTAAAGGTCAACAGGCCATGTTGGATACTGGATGTCATTTTTCCATTGTTAACCAGACTTAATACCTGGATCTCAAATAAGGGAGGATGAACAAATATGTGTCACCTGCGTACACGGTGATTCCAGGACCTATCCGGTAGCCGAGATCCTCCTAGACGTAGAAAATGATCCCCAGCTCAGGAGAGTAGGAGTCGTACCTTCCTTGCCAGAACCTATGATTATCAGTACTGATCACCCTCGGTTTGAACAGTACCTAGAGGGTACCAAACGTCCGACCATAGCCTGGTTACAAGAAGCCCCCTTTATTAAAAGTGAGATAGAAGAAGTAGCAATAGGCGAGAAACTGTAAAAGTCTAAACAAGAAAAAAGACGAGAAAAAAGGGCTTTCACCAGTATGCAGACATCACAACCTGCTTTTCTCCTTTCAACCCCAAGCAGGAAGCCTCCACCGATGAGATTCTGAGTCGCCCAGCACGAAGATGGCACCCTCAGATACGCCTGGGAAAGAGCACAAGACCAAGAACCCGAACAGGTAGGACCCTATTTCATTGTTAAGAGGGGTTTACTCTACAGAGCAATGAAAGGTGGTAGAGACCAAGGAAAACAGTTATTGATGCCCACTTCCTATAGGAAACAGGTGTTGCATCTTACTCACAATCAAATGGGGGGGACTCCCTATGGGAAGGATAACACCCGTAAGTATCTAATAGAAAAGATTTATTGGCATGGGGTCCATAGGGATGTGACCAGACACAGCGCCTCCTGTATACAGTTCCAGTATAAAAATCTGGCACCTGTTAAGAAGGCTTCCCTGCTACCTCTCCCTATAATTGATGTACCGTTGAAGAGGGTTGGTATGGATCTGGTGGGTCCGCTTCCCCCCTCTGCAAGGGGTCACCGCTATATATTAGTCCTAGTGGACTTCGCAAGCCGTAACCCAGAAACCTTCCCTCTAACAAGCATGACAACCACTCATGTAGCCGAAGCCATGATCTCCTTCATCTCAAGGGTAGGGTTCCCAGAAGAGGTTGTAATGGATCAGGGGACCCCTTTTATGTCTCGTCTTATGTCTCACATTAGTAAGGTGTTGGGAATTAAGCAGATCAGAACCTCAGTTTACCATCCCCAGATGGATGGTCTGGTGGAGCGCTACAATAAAACCATTCAAACCATGTTACGCAAAGTTATTTCAGAGACAGGGAAAGACTGGGACAGGAGCCTACCGGTAGTACTCTTTGCTATTAGATCGCATGAACAACGCTCCACCGTTTTTTCTCCTTTTGAATTGGTATTCGGAAACGAAACCGAGATCTTTTCTAGAGATGGCAATAGAGGAGTGGGAAACCCAAGATGAGGAAGGAAAAACAATATTTTAGTATGTGGACAGCCTGAAAAGCACCCTATCTCAATTATGGAAATCGGTGCACGATCATATGGAAAAGGTGCAAGAGGACCAAAAAAGGTACTATGATTGCAGGAGCTGTTTGAGGGAATTTGAGAAGGGGGATAAAGTACTCATATCACTCCACTCCCTAAAGAAGAACAGGTGCCTTTTAGAGATGGGTGTCTCTAGTTGGCAGAGGTAGGTACCTTAATCCAAATAGGGACCCTTGCTTCTAGTCAGGGTAAGGGGTATACACTCCTAAAATAACCCCTGCTCACCCCCTTGGTAGCTTGGCACGAGCAGACAGGCTTATCTCAGAGGCAGCGTGTAAATCATTTGTGAACACATAGAGTAATACATTGAAAACACTACAAATGGACACCACGCCAGTTTAGAAAAGGAAGTAATTTTTATCTAAAACCAAAACAAGACCAAATTACAAAAATTCACAATACAGTAATAAAAATATGACTTTCAGATGGTAGAAATAGTTCAGTTCAAGCAAGATTGCAGTTGGAACACCTTTCTCACAAAGTACCTAGGATGTGTCACGCAAACAAACAAAACGGGCCACAGGGAAGGTGATGTGTCGGTTCATTACACTCAGGGAAGATAATGCCTTGGTTTCTTGCTGCAGCGCAGGAGAGGTGATGCATCGGTTCCTTACCGAAGAAGAGGTGATGCATCGGTTTCTTATTGCGTGAGGAGGTGATGCATTGGTTTCTTACTGGGTCCCCCAACAATGGACAGACTTGGCGCCTCGATGCGATGCTATTATCCGGTTACGATGCGTTAACTCATGCAGCCGCACAACAGTCCTTGCGCCGGACTAGGTGCGGTGATCTTGAACGTCGGAGATCGTTGCACATGATGTTGCATGCAGCGATTTCTTGAGTCGCGGCAGGCTCTGCGACGTTTTCTTTGGCAATGCGTCGGAAACAAGTGCGGATGCGGCTCTCCTCTTTGTAGTTGCATCAATTTTCCAGCTCCCAGCGGAAAACAGTCTCTTGAGGTCCGGAACAGCAGCAAGAAACTCTTTGCAGATTAGAATTCCCAGCAAGGAAATTCAGTGTAGCTGGTGGTGAAGTCTTTGTGTCCCTGACACTTCAGAACAGGAGGCAATCTCATTTTCAAGCCCTTGGAGATCTTCTTTCAAGCAGGTGACAAAGCAAACAGCAAAAGTCCTTTTCTCCTTTCCTTGGCAGCAAGTAGCCACTGCAGGCCAACCCCAGACAGCAAACAACACAGGGGCAGTATTCCTCCTCAGCTTACCCGGCTCTTCTCCTTGGCAAAGGTTCCTCTTGATTTCCCAGAAGTGATCTCAAAGTCTGGGGTCTGGGCCACTCTTTTTATACACACAAATCCTTTGTTCTCTGTGGCAGAGAGTGTCTGTACCCAGCCAAATTCAGTTCATTGGGGTACTTTGCAAGTGCACAACAACCTCTATTGTCAGTGTGAGTCCTGGCTCCAGACACACTGACTCATAATACTTCTGGAGCCGCTGCCCTTCTCCAGCCCCTGTCATCCAGAAGCCAGACATGCAATAAACAAACCCAGCAGAGGCACATTGGATGGTTAGGTAAGAAAATACCTACTTTCTAAATGTGGTATTTTCAAACACAGAATGTAAAAATCACCCTCACTAAAAGATACATCTTAACATTCAGGCATACTAAACTTTATTTTTCTAACCTGTTCCCAAGGCCAGTTATGTTTATAAAATGTTATAAACAAACCGCCCATTCTATCCTATGGGAACAGGTATCCTTGCAATAGTGAAAAACAACATTGGCAGTAATTCACTATCAGGACATGCCACACACATCAGGGCATGTCCTGCCTTTCACATATATTGCACGCTGCCCACAGGGGTACCTTGGGCCTAACTTAGGGGTGACTAATATGTAGACAAGGGAAGGTTTAGGGTCTGGCAAGTGGGTGCACTTGCCAAGTCGACATGGCAGTACTAGACTGCACACAGGCTCTGCAATGGCAGGCCAGGGTTACATTTTACAGGCTGCTTCTGTGGGTGGCACAATCAGTGCTGCAGCCCACTAGCAGCATTTGATTTACAGGCCCTGGGTACACATAGTGCACTGTTCTAGGGTCTGACTAGTAACTCAAGTATGCCAATCATGGAATCACTAATCCATAACAACAATTTACAGGGAGAGCATATGCACTTTAGCACTGATCAGCAGTGGTAAAGTGCGCAGAGTCATAAAACCACCAACAACAGGTCAGAGAAAATACAGGAAGAAGGCAAAAAGTCCTTGGATGACACTGCCAAAAAGGCCAAGTCCTACAGTGCCCATACTACACGTCAACACTACCACCCCACTAGATATTCCTTTGATTCCCCCTCAAGAAGCCGAGAATGACGGAGTTAGCATAGGGACAGCAATAGTCCCCTTACAGAAGCAACAACTCCTCTGTCTGCTAGATAAGTATCCCAGCCTTTTCTGTACTATGCCAGGCCTAACCTCTCTTATACACCACAACATAGTATCCTTAAAAGATCAGATAGTGAGGCTAAAACCATACTGCATACCAGCTACCTGAGGGAAGCCGTAGAGAAGGAGGTAACAGCTATGCTACAGCTAGATATCATCGAACTATCCCAGAGCGATTGGTGTTCCCCAGTTGTTATATTGCCAAAGCCCGACGGAAGTTTGCGATTCTGTATAAACTTCCGACAAGTAAAAACAATCACTAAATTTGATACGTAACCCATGCCCCGTTTTGATGAACTAGTCGAACAATTAGGGAACACTAAATTAATGTTCACCCTTGACCTCACAAAGGGGTATTTGGCAGATCCCTCTGACCCCCCAAGCCAGGGAAAAGATTGCATTCTCTATCCCTTCAGGCTTATATCATTTCACGACCTCCCCTTTGGCCTACATGGGGCCCAGCAACATTTCAGAGACTTATGGACAAAATCCTTAAACCCTATAGAAGATATGTGCCAGCATATCTGGATGATATTGTTGTTTTTAATCCCACCTGGGAAGACCACTTCGTACATATGGCCGAAGTCTTTGACACCCTACAAGAAGCAGGCCTAACGATAAATCCCAAAAAATCAATGCTAGCCACAAATAAAATACAGTACCTATGGTTTACAATCCAAGAGGATCTCCTATATCCACAAATAGATAAAATCAAAGCCATTAAAATCATCCCCAATCCCACAACCAAAAAGGACATATGTTATTTTTTAGGAATCATCGGTTAGTACTACAGGTTCATTTCCCATTTCTCTACAATAGCAGGCCCCCTCACAGACCTCCTTACAGGTAAACACCCCTCACACATATACCAGTGGAACCACAACTACAAAGCTAGCTTCAAGACCATAAAGAACTAGGGGGCATATCATCAAGGAACAGCGTTAAATATGGCTGAGTGGGCTTAGCGCGGATATGCTTAACGCCGGCTATCGCCAGATTTGATCGCTGCGATATCGCGTTATTTACAACGCACATCTCCACGGCGATATTAGATCCGGCGATAGCGGGGAAATCCGCGAACATCGCTGGAAATCAAGCGCAACAACGAAAGCGATAAGGTATTCCTTGCAAATAGGGAGATGTGGATTCAGCCATAGAATCTACCTCCCATCATATGTATAGCTTTCGGCGATATCCGTGGTTAGCGCGGATTTTAACGTCGGAATTGGTGTCCTAGGCCAGCTTGTTCATAGGGAGAAGTGCTGTTAGCCATGATTCCCGTGTTGTGTTTGTAGGAAAGGCCACTTTGCATCTCATTAGAGATGCAAAGCGAGGCGTAGGTAAAAAGGCTGCAAACATGCGCTAATGCATGTTAGCACTGCCTTGTAAATAGGGCAAGAACATTATCTCTGCTTTTTTGGCTTTTAAAGCAAAAAAAAAGTGGAGATAAGGCCCTTGATAATATGCCCCTGCATCTGTACAGGACCAGTTCTCCATTACCCGGACTTCACAAAGACCTTGGTGCTACAGACAGACGCTTCAGGGCAGGGTCTGTTTTATGTCAAACCTATCAGCAAGGGGCTCTGAAACCACTTTTGCGCATCAGCCGGAAAACTGTTTCCCAGAGAATGACATTATTCAACAATCGAGAAAGAATGCTTAGCAATAAAATGGGCAATAGAGGCTCTTCAATATTGCCTCCTAGGTCATAAATTCATTGTCCTTACCGATCACGCTCCCCTCACCTGGTTGGCACATAAGAAGACACTAATTCCTGCATCCTGCGCTGGTTCCTAGCATTGCAACCCTTCTCGTTTCTGACTATTCAAGTCCCCGGAAGAATGTGGATTGGTGCTGACTTTCTCTCCAGACATTCATCATCAGAATGGCCACAATGGCCATTCCTATGGGGAGAGGTATGTGAAGGGTTGTGGAATTCCAATACGGCTGACAGCATATGCCGCGCCTCAAACACAGAGAACGCTCCAGCTCTCATAGAACCAGGGTAGGGAAATCTGCCACGCCCCTGGGATGAACGAATCAAAGGGCGCGAGGACAGAGATAGGAGGGAGCAGAACCAGGAAGAGGAAGGAAGTGAGTGGAACACAGAGGACGACAGGGAGACAAACAACCGGAAACCTGGAGAGACAACCGCGGTTCCCGAGGTAGAAGTACTGGCTGTGGTCTGCAAAGCTGAGGACGGAGCTGGGGGAGTGCCTGTGAGTCCCAGAGATGCCGCATCATAGAGGACCGAAGACGGGCAGCTGTGCTGTGCTGGACACAGCCTCTGCAAGACAAACGCTTTTGATGCCCACACCAAAGCCCAGGAGACAGGTTGTGGTCCAAGGCAAGTGACACAGAACACCTGGGCTTCTGGTGGAGCTGATGGGGGACCGGATCATAGCAGATATCTGGGGGAATAGAAACCTCTGCATGTGAGCAAAAGGCAGTGGGAGAAGAGAAAATCTCCTTACAACAAAGGTTGAGGCCACAGCTTCCCCACCCTGCACCCCTTTGTCTGGTGAAGGTGGCACTCGGTGTAACCCCTGGAAAGAATGACCCATTTTCTAATTCCTTGTTTCTTTGCGTTCTTTTTTTTGTCTTCTTTCACTCAACGGGGGAGTCCCGGGCGGCCTGGACGAAGTGACGCTTCGTAAAAGGAAAGGAGACCAGTCACCAAAAATGAAACCCGTTGAGAGACTGTATGGGTCTTTTCACCCCTGTACCTTGTTACTTGTATAACCCTTGAGAGTAATAAAATTACATAATATCCACCAGCACAGTGCGTCCTGTCGGTCCCTCCACTACTATAGTGAGTAACTAAAAGGCTGTCTAAAGGGGAGCGGTTGTACTCCTGCCAATCCCCTCGCTTCCTTGATGCAGTTTGCTGGTGCCCCTAACCTCCTCGGGCCACCACAAGTAAAAACAAATATGCAAATACAGAAGCCCTCCAGGGCATTATGAGGAGCTTCTTCTGGAGCAGGCAAATATATTTTTTGTGGCTTCACTGCTGCTTGTGGTGAAGCCTCGATGCCTCGCGATGTATGGCGTGGGAAGTTGTGAACTTTCTTTTGAGGTTTTTTATGGGATTTCTTGGTCTGACCCAATTACCCCCATGCGTCTACTTTGTTGGGGCCAGGAAGTCCACCCTTGGCTGCAACTCCCACCTCCCCAAGTGGGCAGCACTCTTTTGTGGGCTTGGACAGGCCCATCCCTGGTACAGTGTGACATCTGACTGATTGATGCTGATCCTTCCACCCCACCCCTTTCCTCCTCAGGAGCTGAATGTAGCACTGTTATATGCTCCCTTTGTGTGGAGAGGCCGTTGCTCCTGCTGCTGGAGAGAAATTTAATGAACCTGGCATAGCAGGCTGACAAAAGGCCTGGGAGCTGATCATGAGACAGAGAAATATGACAATTCTGGATGAACCATTTTTTGTACAGATATCTTTGAGGAACTTGCAGATGTAATTTTCCCACACAGGTTACATCCCATTTTAGTCCCATGGCCTTTTTAGGCCAAAGGGAAGCAAAACTGCACATTATACAGCAGTTTTTTCCCTATGTGTATAAATGTCTCTACAGACCAAACAGTAAATCACACTTACTTTCCCTATTAGTGCACACTAACATTATAAGGCCTACCACAGGTCAATATCCCCTCTGTGCCAGGCAACCTGTATGCAGTTACTGGGCTGCCCACAACAGTAGTCTCACAAGCGCAGCCCACACATGTGCAACTAGCCAAGTGCACCTTAAACTTGCTGCATCGCAGCAACCTTATCTTAAAAGGTGGATATTGGCTGTAAATATTCACAACCCGTTTGCCACGTGATTACTGTGGGTGAGACACGTAATGAGACTCACCCACAGTAAAAAGTTCAAAACCAGGTCATCCAACAAGCAAAACAATTCAGGTGTACTGAATGGGTGGAGCCCAATTGCTGCACTTTCTGTTTGCTAGGTATTGTCTAGAAGGAACCAACTCTGAAGGGCAAGTTCACTCATGCTGTGAGGTATTCACAGGTCTCAGGGCAAGGCATTGCTACTGACACTCAAAAGTCTTTTTGGAGCATCCTATCAGATTCTTGTGCTTCATTTACTTCTCATCAGAATTTCACCTCAAAAACAATCCCGGTGGCTGTCTTTCATCTTCATTTGTGGCTATGTCATTGGCAGCCTGCCATCCTTTCTACCCCAGCCTGTCGACCCACTAACAAGACTACCAGCTAACAGGTGGTTCGTCCCAGGCTGCTGCACCATTATCTGTAACCACTAGACAGCCTTACTTTGCTGACTCATGAAAGGACAACTCCTACCACCTAGGGTGAGACGGGATGTTGCAAAACATTTCCCTCAGCTGATACCTAATTTTCTTGAAAATTATGCAAAATATGCATGTTACATGAAATGCACTGACAAGTATCTTGCGAGAAAATTAAACTTTAGAGCATTCCTTGCCTACAAAAATCAGTTGAGATGCAGTTGGGATACTTATTTGAGCAGAAGATGTTTTGCAGCCATGGCACATCAGTCCCCTGTGAAACATTCTGCAAATCAAAAAGATTGAACATGCATGATGAACATTTTTACCAGTCCTACTAACAACATTGCTTAGTTCCCAGAACTCCCACAACTTTACCATGGGCCCTAACTGGCTTCCAACAACACTAAATTACCTGGGTGTAAGTGCACTCTAGAACTGGCACGCTTGCCCCACAAGGCATGGTCTATATAGTTAGTAGTTATCTGCTTGCGCTAACCATTGCCTTTCTCCAAGGGATAGTGAATAAGAGTGTTTGTTCATTGTACATGGTTTATATTTTTATCTACAGGAGCAGTGTGGTTTATGGTATTCTACTTTGCCAGTTTTATTTCCGTACACATGTATCAACAGTCCTGCCAGGTCCAAGTACCAATGTTTTACATCCTTGTAGGAAAATGCCTCTTTTGACATGGTTAGCCCCCAACTTTTTGCCTGCAGTCTGATGTGATTTCAAACTGTAGGTGCACTGGGTCCCTGCTGACCAGATTCCCAGTGCCAGATTTCCTTCCCCAAAAACTGTAAAGCAATTGGCACAACTCCTGTTTCTCCTGTAAGCCCCAGTAAATGGTACCTCTGGTACCCAGGGCATGGGGACAGAAGACGGTCCCCTAGGAACCTCTCACCCAGACCAGGCGTGCTGCTATCACAGGCTGTGTGTCCAGGTGCAGGACAAACCAAAGAATTGACATGGCACCCAGCCCTGGGTGCCATGCCAACCTTACACTGCATATGATATAGGTAAGTCATCCCTAGGGCAGGCTTTCAACACCTAAGGTAGGATGCACTATATCCTATGTGAGGGCATATCCACATGACCAGATATGCCCCTACAATGTCCAGTCCATTATGGGTGTTATAAGTGAACAGAGAAGCCATAAAGAGGACTTGGGCTTGATACTTGTCAGCACTAGTTTTCTAACTCCATTATGGCTTTACTGATTTCTAAAATGTTTGGTACCAAACATCTTGTCTTGATAAATCCTTGTTGATGCCAGTATTAGATTTATTAATAAATTCACCAGACATGTTTGTGGACCCCTGGGTAGAGAGCCAGAGCTCTCTGGATCCATAGACAATGCTTGCTCTGGGCAGAGGAGGTCACACCTTCCCCCATCGGGATCTGCATCGGCCGAAGTGGGAACTTCAAGGACATGTCTCCTTTCAACATTGCCCCCAGCTCTCTCCTGGTATAAGGAGATGGTGACCCCCAAGTCTTGCTCCACTTTTGGGGGAGGACTGGCAGCAAAATGGGGTAAAGTAGGAGGTTGGTCTACCTTCCCCTAGACCACCCCTCAGTTGGGGCAGGCGAGGTAGACCCCACTTTTCACTATCCGCCATCTTAAGGATGGGGATAGTAGCCTATTAGGAGTCAGGGTATGACCCCCCACCTGGTGTGAATATGACGAGGGTGTAGGCATCATACAGGTAGGCAGGCCATTGACTACCATCTAGCCCCCTCTGAAAACACCACTAAATTTAGTATTTAGTCGGCTCCCCAAGAACCTGACTCCAGATTCAACGGACGAAAAGAAGAAGATAGAATAAGACCACTGACGAACCAGGAACTGAGCCCTGCTGCATTAGAAACCGGCATAAACCCTTCCAGCTGTAACAGACGAACCACAGTGGTTGAGGATCGGCACTTGCGTCGACATGACTCACCACTGTAAAGAAACTTAGCAGCATGCCTCCACCACCTCGAGGGATCCTCTCAGCGCAGCGGCCAACACTAGACACAGCCCTGCTCCTGAGAGCCTATACCCTCCTGCTGGTGCCCCGATGGCAGAAGCAGCATCATTGCCATGACCGCCACTCCCCAGTGACGGTCTGCCCTGCAACACACCTGTGGCCCAACTGCTGCCGGAGAACTCCAACATACAGCGCCCATGACTTCGGGTACTCCTGCTCCAGGTGCATCTTGGCTCGTGCTGTATCTGAGTCCTGGGCCACCAAAGATCCTCATCCAGCCAGTGAGGAAGACCTCCAAACTTCGCAGGTAGCGTTGTGCACCGAAATTCCCCGGCATAGTACGCCTTCCAGTGACTGCAAAGCTAAATGCATTGGCTGTACTCCACCATCCAAGATTACACCTTCATCCCAATAATCGCGACCATGACCGCTGAGGTTGGCGGTGCTTCCATAGAACTACAGTGACTTGCTGCCAGCGACCATCATGTTAACTGTGTTGGCAGTCGACAGAGCTCCATTAAAGCTATACTTATCCTGGGCATCCTCCACTGACCGTGATGGCAAATATTTGATGGTATCGACCGCCATGTGCCTAGATACTGAAACTACTGCATACTTTGAACTGCATTGCCCTTTTATTCTGAATACCACAGTCTAAAAAGTGCTTTTTTTAAAACTGTACAAAGTATATCTCAGATTTGAAGTCTTGCTTCTCAAACCACATATAAAGAAACATGTTATTTTTATACAAAATTGGTCTCACATTTATTCTTGAGTGAGTGTCTCATTTATTGCCTCTGTGAGTATAACACATGATTAACACTGTCCTCTGATAAGCCATACTGGAAGCCCACACTACCACAAAAATAGAGTTAGTATCATCTTCTTTCTGCCTCTATCTTCCTCTGGGAATATCTTGCACTCTCTCCATAGTGCACCTCATTTTAGTACACTGAACAGAGAGGCTGTATCTTACAACCCTGATGGTTGAAATCTTAAAGTGGTGCGCACTCACACACACCCTTTTCCAGGGTGGAGTTCCCTGCTCAAAGTTCCTTGGAGGCACTTAATTTCACACCAACTCCTTTCAATATCCCTACCTTCCTAGATCAGTCACTGTAAGTTGGTTGGTGAGAGAGGGGTGTTACTTCCCTTCAGCACTAAAAATCAGGCTTAAATTTCTTCTATGATGGTGCCAACATGGCATGCTTAGACAAATAATGTGCTATCCAAAAGCATGTGGTGTTTAGACAGAAGCCCTTAAACACAAGGACATCCTCCTTTGGAAATATTTGAAATTACACACACTTTTCTTCTTTTTCAAATTAAATTAATGGATGTAAGAAACAATTGCTGATGTTCTCCAAACTTTTCAAATAAGTGATATCACAGCCTGTTGTGCGGTAGATTGTAGTGGTGTATGGTGGGCTGGATTCAGTAGAGAAGAGTGGGGTAGATTGAAGTGGAGTGGGGTAGTTTGGAGTGGAGCAGATTGGAACGTGTTGGGGCAGACTATAGTGGTTTGGAGTTGTATAGATTGGAGGGGAGTGAAGTAGATTGTAGTGGGCAGATTGTAGTGGGTTGGGGTATATTGTAGTGGGGTGGAGTGGGGTAAGGTATATTGTAGTGGAGTGGGGTAGATTGGAGTGGAATGGGGTGGGGTAGATGGGAGTAGTAGTGGAGTAGAATTGGGTGGATTGTGGTAGGTAGGAGTAGATTTGGTTGGATTGCAGTAGATAGGAGTGCCGTAGATTGGGGGAGATTAGGGGAGAGTGGAGTGAGGTATATTGGGGTAGATTGGAATGTGGTGGATTGCGGAAGAGTGGAGTGTGGTGGATTGGGGTTGATTGGAGTGTAGTGGGGTACTTGGAGTGGGGTAGATTGGGTGGATTATAGATGGGTAGATTTGAATGGAATGGGTTAGGTTGGAATGGAGTGGGGTAGATTGGAGTGGAGTGTCAGAAGTAGGGTAGATTGGTTGGATAAGAGTAGGGTAGATTGGAATGGAGTGGGGTAGATTGTGGTAGAGTGGAGTGGGGTAGACTGGGTTATATTGGAGTGGTCATTTTAAAGTGGAGTAGTTTGAAGTGGGGTTGATTGTAGTAGAGTATGGTAGGTTGGAGTGGAGTAGGATAGAGTGGAGTAGATTGGTGTGAAGTAAATTGGAGTGGAGTAAATTAAGTTAGACTGGAGTGGTGTGGAAATATGGATTTTTATGATCAGTTATGTCCCCTATCTTGGACCCCAACGGTTTCATGTATAAATCACAAGTACATGTATGTTCCCTCCAGTTCCAGTTATGAAGACGCAAACACATGTGCGTCCACCGTCAACATGTCCTCTTTCAGATCCGCCATGAATGGGCCGGATATTCTATTCCTAAGTATGAAAGGCCACCGGCTTTATATGGTTCATTTATCCCATTTTTACAGTCCAGGCGAGTAGGCCCTGATTCTGCCATTAAGCCTTTTCCTGCCTTCTGCCTCTGAAAGCTCCAGTCTGAGCTCGCATCTGTATCCATGAACTTTGTCCTACTCCCTGTGCGGCTAACGGTGCCTGACTCAACCTGTCTGCTTGCCAAAAACTGTATTTCACCTTCGAGATTATCTGCTCCGCTCCCCATCCAATGCATTCCTGTCTAGTAGTTTAAGTAAACATTCTTCCAGCTACCGAGCAAAGGGCCCGGCTTCTCTGTCTTTATGCAAGTAATTCATAGCCCTGTTACTATGGAAGATTTCTGCCCTCGCATCTAGTGTAGACACTTAGACGCTTGTACACGCACTAACAGTCAGTATAGTCAGTATAGAATAAGATTCTATTCTAAGAGACCTCTCTTTTTGGATAACATAGTTCTTTAAACATAGGATGTTAGATATGATTTGGGATTAGGTTGACATAACCCCAGACTTCTGTCTCCACATGTAGAGCTAAATGTCAAGTCCCCTTCACCCCCTAGTTGCACGTCAATCACACGTCATGCTGCTGCGCGCGCATCTCTGCCAAGTATTTCTGCTGACATTGCGAAATTCTTTCATGGAACCACCCATTTGTGACATCATAGCTAAATGACGTTCTTTTGTTACGCCTAGTTACACCCATTTTAGTTACGCATGTATGATTTTATCTCTGTTATCAACTGTTACGCCTCCTGCATCTGTTTCACTATAATGCCTCTTCTATAAATATGATTATCTGTCAATAAAGTATGGTCCTTCACTTCCTGAACCTTCGTGGTGATGGAATATGGAGTCCATCAATTCGAATTGATTTTGGAATAAAGCCCGTTCCGAACCTCTAATACCACGGATTCTGCCTCTTATTTTACTGAGCTATTATCATAGATTTTCCGCATCAAATTAAGTACCGGTAATTAAATTATTTACCACATATATGGCGCCCGAATAGGGACACTTTCTCATCTCACGCGCCGGAGGTGCGTTGCAGGCCCGGTCTCCTGTCACAGCTGGACGGACAACAACGCGTACCCACAGGATTTCCTGTATCTCCCTCCTGCCGAGCGGGGGTAACTGAGGCTGCGATCAACACCCAGACGAGGCGGTGAGAAGTGCGAAGTATCCCGACCAGAGCCTAGCTGAGAGAGCAAGATCCGAGGTATACAGAGGCCCACCAGTTTCCGAGGTTCCGAAGTTTGGAGTCGAGTCCAGTCCGGTTCAAGTCCAGTTCAGTTCAGTTCCGAGGCCTTCCGTTCCGAGCTACCCGGTGAGTACCATTGTCGGGGAGGCGTTCTGACGTGCACATAGGTTGTGCCGGTCAAGACGGGTTTGGGTACACAAATCCGGTCTGCACTGTTTCAGCAGTGTATCTGTACTGTTTAGCAGTATATCAAGTATGTCTAGTATATAATTCAGAATTACCTAGTTAGTGCCGAGTATTATGCTTAGTGACTAGTTCCCTAAATAGTCATCATTGTTGTTTATTAAATGTTAAATATTAAAATGTTTTAAATACGTTCTGCATATTGTGGTGTGAATGACTGTTCATTATTGTGTTTTGTTGTATTAAACGTGTTCAAAATTAGGTATCAGATCAGTTCTCAATATGCCGCTCTTTTCGAAATTAAGACAGATAAAAACTAGAAAAGGGGTACTAGAAGAAGCTGTTCCCATTCCTCCTAGGGACACTCCAGGGTACTTTATGTATCATAAACATGGCCTAGACGCCATATTATTTCTTGATTTATGGGTAGACTACACCAAGGAATTACCAGAAAGTCAGAGGTGGCCCGCAGCTGGGACCTGGGATGCAGATTGCATCATGAAAGTAGAGGAAGAATTATGGAAAAAGAAAGCTAGACAGTCACAGAAAGATGCCATTGAATTATGGCGTAAAGAATCATATAGACGTACAGAAAAAGCGCTCAGACAGGAAGAGAAAAGTAAGGAGAATTCAAATAAAGTTCGAGAAAATCTATTAATTGAAGAAGGTACTCGAGTAAAGTCAGAACAAATAGACAGACAAAGAAATGCCCTTATGAATGGTATGTATCCTCTTCTGGCCGAAGGGTTACCTAAGGCTACTCCGGAGATACCAAAAGACTTGCCACCCCCATTGTTTCCGATAAAAGTTCATCCCAAAGGGCATCCCAGTACCGCAGAAGATGTTTTCCTTTCTTCTTATTTAGACGACGCAGCTCCCGAGTATGCTAATACTGCACCACATAGACCGCCTGCCGAGGGGGTTCAACGCCAAGACCCTCTGTCTGTACCTCCGCAACAACAAACTCCGACACAAGTTCCGGCAAGCACATCTGTTCCTACAGCTGTACCCACACCTATGGTTGCTATATCACGTTCAACGAATCCTTTCATACCCAGCACCCCAGGTGGTGCTACGGGAGGTACAGCAAACATTTTTTCCACGCCACCCAGAGTAAATAAACTTTCCTTTCAAGAATTAGCCCACCAACGTACGCCCAAACTAGTAACTCCCGACATGCTTAAGGAACTTCTAATAGATTGTAGATATGACCCTGTGCCCGGCAAAGAGGACGAAATGCTGCTGGCATCATTACGTATCCGACGAGCTGCAATATATTTAGGGAGGCTACCAGGAATGACTACACATTTAGAAAATATATATCACTTTGTCCAGTCAGGGCGAGATTCTGAGAGTATTAATAGAGCCATGGAATACCAGAAAGTGGAGATACAGGGGGAACTGTTACGTTTCCTCATAAATTGTGTGATCAGAAATCAAGACCGACCAGGGGTAAATCCGGAAGAAATGCAAACTCTTACCACATGGAGTCGGAATATATCAGAGGGGAGACATGATAAACGATTAAGTATAATAGCTATGTGCCGAAAGATCCGCAAAGAAGTAGAACGAATACACGAAGAAAGATTAGCAGTAGACCAGCCTGAACAAACCGAAGAGGAGGAAGAATTAGAACTGCCCTCAGGACAGTTAGAAACAATGGCCTATGTAGGTAGAGGAAGATCTTGCAATAATACTAGATGCTTTACTGATCCGATACGTCCGATACGTCCAGATAATAACAGAAATTTCCAAACACCTATAATAAATATAAGGTCCCCCGAACATTCGTTCCAAGCCGCTGACAAATTACTCAGAGAACGAAGGGGTTATCATATACTCGATTCTATGGACGAACAAGAATTAGCCAGGTCAGCCGTTCACTGGGTTGACAGTCCCGGAAAATATAGTGATGATACACTAGCACACACGTTTTTAAACTTCACCCCAGATGAACAGCGTTTAGCTGGTATCTACATGATTCAACAACTCCTTATATTATATAAAAGCCAACACTCCGATCCTGGTCCCCTACCTGATATATTGACTGAATTACTCACGAATAAATGGAGAGGTTCAGGTACTGAGTTAATTAGAGAAATACTGGAATCCAGAAAACAGTACATTCTTTTTGTATGTCCCGAACATGTCTCACTGCCCATAAAAGAAAGAACGACGTATTACATGGATAGACAGAATCCCTTACGCGAAGTGCACCCGATAAAAGGTGATGACAATCAGTTTAAACGTGTGTTTGTATACGCACCCATATCTAAAATGGAACTATTAGAAATGAAGAAAGTGGTACCCAGTCATGACAAAGACCCAGCGGGTTTCCACCGTGAAATTAAAGACATGTTGCTCATGGGAGAGTATACCTATCCCGACATTATGAAAATATTGAAGGTATTAATGCCTGCGGGCATTTACGAAAAACTCAAGGAAAAGGATTGGGAGGTGGGAGACCAAAAGATAGATTGGACAGCATTAGAAAACGAAGAAAAAGCTCGAGGTCCAGGTTCAGGGCTTGGGGACAAGACCAAAACACTACCAGGTTTACTAGTACAGGTACTGCCACGTTTATTAACTACGAAAAAGGAAGACTGGGGTGCAATCTCAGCCTGTAAACAAAAGCAAGATGAAGACACTAGTGATTTCTATGCCCGATTCGAAAAATGTTTTGGTATAAATAGTGGAATAAAAGCAAGTAGCGAATCGTATCCACATCTGTTTGTGACAAAATTAGTTGAAAATTCCTTGCCCCAAGTTAAGAATAGAGTATTGAAATTCGAGAGTACCTGGCAAGGTAACACTCCGTCACAAATGTTACAAATGCTACAGTACCATCACAATAGAATTAGAGAGGAACAAGAACATGAACAAAGACGCATGAAAGACACGAAAATGAAAATGCTAGTTTCCCAGACAGTTCCAGCTGACGGTCATAAAAAGGGTATGACACAGTCCAGTGTTCCAGCAGGTCCTGTAAAAGGGACATGCAACTATTGTAAACAGCCAGGTCATTATGTACACGATTGTCCAGTTTTAAAACATAATATCGCCATAGGTAATACAAAAGAAAGACCACGGCAACTTAGACAGGATCAGAACCAACAAGGAGCCCCGCAGCATGCACAGTCCATGCCAGCTCCGCAACAATCTATGTTAGCTCCACCACCGCAGCCTATTGCTGCCACACAAACAACGACACAACAGATGTACCAGACCGCACAGTATGACTATCCTGATTATCAACGATACTCATGAAACAGCCTAGAGAGGGAAGTTGGCTTACCCCTTATCGAGGTCCCTGTAGATCAAGAAGGACCTTATGTACACAGTGAACTATTAGGCCAAGATAGAAAATTTTTACTTGATACAGGGGCAAGCCGAACAACCATAAAACGTAGTGAAGTTCCAGGGGCACCCCTCTCAGGCTCACAGAATATTTCCCTTGGCTTTTCAGGAAAACCTATCATTAACGAAGTATCACAGCCTCTTCCACTTACGATTGGTCCCTTGACACGAACTACAGATTTATTGCTTACTAAATCATGTCCAGAAAACTTGTTAGGTATAAAAACATTGAAAGCTCTAGGAGCTATAATATGTTGTTCTCCGGAAGGAGTAAGATTGTTTTTACGTGATTTCAAAGGGCACTACGTGTCCCGAGACATGGATCACCGACTGCAGACTTTACCCACACATTTATGGGCACAAGGCCCTACAGATGTTGGTTGCATGAACATTACACCATATCGAGTCACACTAAAGACAGGAGTAGTACTACCACGAATGCGACAATACAAGTTACCCCCAGATGCTATAGTGGCTTTACTGCAAATCATTGACGAGCTTATTACCCAAGGAGTGGTTGTGGAAACCGACTCCAATGTATGTAATTCCCCGATAATTCCGATTCTTAAACGAACTGATCCAAAAGCCCCGCCAGTATATCGATTGGTTATTGATCTGCGCGAATTAAATAAATGTATTGTACCACAATACCCCGTAGTCCCAGACATTTCTTCATTACTGACAGCCATTGATTCCGAAGCAACATTCTTTACTGTAATTGATCTCAAGAATGCCTTTTTCAGCGTCCCAATAGATCCGGAAAGCCAATACTTGTTCGGATTTAGTTTAAATGGACGAAGCTTTAAATTCACACGCGCACCTCAAGGATTCACAGAAAGCCCCAGCATCTATAGCCAAGCACTGAAACGAGAACTTGACAGTATCCACATGCCAGTCAACGCTGCCCTGCTTCAATATGTCGATGATCTGCTGATCACCGCTAGAAGCGAACATGAATGTGAAAAAGCCTCACTGACGGTTTTACAATTTTTGGCCGAAAAGGGGCACAAGGTGTCCCCTTCTAAGCTGCAATTCTGTGTCCAGCGAGTTGTTTACCTTGGGCACTCGCTGTCCAAGGAGGGAAGGCAGCTTACACCAGATCGCATCCAGTTAATTGCTAACATGCCAATACCCAAGACACAAAAGGAGGTGCGGGCTTTTATAGGCCTCACTTCATATTGTAGGCAGTGGATCCCTCAGTATGCATTTCTAGCAAAACCACTCATTCAGTTGACAACACAGGAGGCAGCCACATCGACTGTCCTCCCTTGGACTCAGGAACATACACAAGCTTTTGAAAGCCTAAAGAAAGCTTTATGTCAAGCACCTGTTTTAGCAACACCATGTTACAATAAACAGTTTACACTCTTTGTTACAGAACGCGAAGGTACTGCCTTGTCAGTACTCACTCAGGAACAAGCAGGATCACACAAACCATGTGCTTATTTTTCTAGTACATTAGATCCCGTAGCTCAGGCTCTGCCTGCGTGCATGAAATCAGTGGCAGCGACAGCTTTAGCAATCAGACAAAGCGATGCCATAGTGTTAGGACATCCATTGACAGTACAAGTACCACATGCAGTAGAGGTTCTCTTGAACCGAACGCAAACACAACACTTGACTATAGCAAGACTCACCGGTTACGAATTAACATTGTTTCAGCCACACATAGAAATCAGACGTTGTAGTACATTGAATCCTGCCACACTGTTACCAGTAAACGGAACAGACCCACTAGCACATGATTGTATTGAAGTTATTACTATCACGACGAAACCCAGACAAGACTTGACAGACGTCCCATTGTCAGACCCAGACCTGACGTTGTATGTAGATGGTTCATGTATGAGAACAAGTACAGGAGAGTTAGTGGCCGCGTATGCAGTCACAACAGACACAGAAGTTATTGAAACAAATTGCATAAATACCTTGTCAGCTCAAGCAGCAGAGCTCATCGCTCTGACACAAGCCTGTATTCAAGCTACGAATAAAAAAGTCAACATATACACTGATTCACGTTATGCATTCGGAGTTGTACATGACTTCGGCGTGCTGTGGCGAGAGAGAGGTTATTTAACTTCTCACGGTGCTCACATTCAGCACGGACCCCTCATTCATGCCTTATTAGATGCAATACATCTACCCACTGCAATATCAATTATGAAATGTAAAGCTCATACGAAAGTTACTGATATCATTTCCCAAGGCAATGACCTAGCTGACAGAACAGCTAAACAGACTGCTCAAACTCACACATCTGACATGACAAAGACAATAGTTCCGACACCAACACATTGCATGATGGTTAAGGATCCCGCTCTTGACGTAATTGACATACAGACACATGCTACACCAGATGAAATAAAGAAATGGACTGAATTAGGAGGGATCCAAACGGATCAAGGATGGATAACCGCAATGGACCGCACTCCGCTAGCTCCTCCTCCGGGTCGCCCCAAGGGAAGCTGGTACATGAAGTTCTTGAGTGGTTCACCCCAGTGGGTGCAAGTAAGTACTTGTTGAACTGATGATCTCTGATGGAGTTCTTGAGTGGTTCACCCCAGTGGGTGCAAGTAAGTACTTGTTGAACTGATGATCTCTAGACCCGATACATGTCCCGGGTTTTAAAATATCGCCCGAGACATGGCTCGGGTTTCGGGATAACTTCCCTCCTCAGTAGAGAAAATAGTTAGGGGTGGAAGAGGGGGCCGCCAAGCAACCGTCAAGGGCCTCAGTGCCCGCACAGGCACGCAGGTGCGTCGTCCAGGAGCTCGTCAGCTCAAAGCTCGAGGGAGCCATTTTTATAAACAACCGCAATGGACCGCACTCCGCTAGCTCCTCCTCCGGGTCGCCCCAAGGGAAGCTGGTACATGAAGTTCTTGAGTGGTTCACCCCAGTGGGTGCAAGTAAGTACTTGTTGAACTGATGATCTCTGATGGAGTTCTTGAGTGGTTCACCCCAGTGGGTGCAAGTAAGTACTTGTTGAACTGATGATCTCTAGACCCGATACATGTCCCGGGTTTTAAAATATCGCCCGAGACATGGCTCGGGTTTCGGGATAACTTCCCTCCTCAGTAGAGAAAATAGTTAGGGGTGGAAGAGGGGGCCGCCAAGCAACCGTCAAGGGCCTCAGTGCCCGCACAGGCACGCAGGTGCGTCGTCCAGGAGCTCGTCAGCTCAAAGCTCGAGGGAGCCATTTTTATAAACAACCGCAATGGACCGCACTCCGCTAGCTCCTCCTCCGGGTCGCCCCAAGGGAAGCTGGTACATGAAGTTCTTGAGTGGTTCACCCCAGTGGGTGCAAGTAAGTACTTGTTGAACTGATGATCTCTGATGGAGTTCTTGAGTGGTTCACCCCAGTGGGTGCAAGTAAGTACTTGTTGAACTGATGATCTCTAGACCCGATACATGTCCCGGGTTTTAAAATATCGCCCGAGACATGGCTCGGGTTTCGGGATAACTTCCCTCCTCAGTAGAGAAAATAGTTAGGGGTGGAAGAGGGGGCCGCCAAGCAACCGTCAAGGGCCTCAGTGCCCGCACAGGCACGCAGGTGCGTCGTCCAGGAGCTCGTCAGCTCAAAGCTCGAGGGAGCCATTTTTATAAACAACCGCAATGGACCGCACTCTGCTAGCTCCTCCTCCGGGTCGCCCCAAGGGAAGCTGGTACATGAAGTTCTTGAGTGGTTCACCCCAGTGGGTGCAAGTAAGTACTTGTTGAACTGATGATCTCTGATGGAGTTCTTGAGTGGTTCACCCCAGTGGGTGCAAGTAAGTACTTGTTGAACTGATGATCTCTAGACCCGATACATGTCCCGGGTTTTAAAATATTGCCCGAGACATGGCTCGGGTTTCGGGATAACTTCCCTCCTCAGTAGAGAAAATAGTTAGGGGTGGAAGAGGGGGCCGCCAAGCAACCGTCAAGGGCCTCAGTGCCCGCACAGGCACGCAGGTGCGTCGTCCAGGAGCTCGTCAGCTCAAAGCTCGAGGGAGCCATTTTTATAAACAACCGCAATGGACCGCACTCCGCTAGCTCCTCCTCCGGGTCGCCCCAAGGGAAGCTGGTACATGAAGTTCTTGAGTGGTTCACCCCAGTGGGTGCAAGTAAGTACTTGTTAAACTGATGATCTCTGATGGAGTTCTTGAGTGGTTCACCCCAGTGGGTGCAAGTAAGTACTTGTTGAACTGATGATCTCTAGACCCGATACATGTCCCGGGTTTTAAAATATCGCCCGAGACATGGCTCGGGTTTCGGGATAACTTCCCTCCTCAGTAGAGAAAATAGTTAGGGGTGGAAGAGGGGGCCGCCAAGCAACCGTCAAGGGCCTCAGTGCCCGCACAGGCACGCAGGTGCGTCGTCCAGGAGCTCGTCAGCTCAAAGCTCGAGGGAGCCATTTTTATAAACAACCGCAATGGACCGCACTCCGCTAGCTCCTCCTCCGGGTCGCCCCAAGGGAAGCTGGTGCATGAAGTTCTTGAGTGGTTCACCCCAGTGGGTGCAAGTAAGTACTTGTTGAACTGATGATCTCTGATGGAGTTCTTGAGTGGTTCACCCCAGTGGGTGCAAGTAAGTACTTGTTGAACTGATGATCTCTAGACCCGATACATGTCCCGGGTTTTAAAATATCGCCCGAGACATGGCTCGGGTTTCGGGATAACTTCCCTCCTCAGTAGAGAAAATAGTTAGGGGTGGAAGAGGGGGCCGCCAAGCAACCGTCAAGGGCCTCAGTGCCCGCACAGGCACGCAGGTGCGTCGTCCAGGAGCTCGTCAGCTCAAAGCTCGAGGGAGCCATTTTTATAAACAACCACAATGGACCGCACTCCGCTAGCTCCTCCTCCGGGTCGCCCCAAGGGAAGCTGGTACATGAAGTTCTTGAGTGGTTCACCCCAGTGGGTGCAAGTAAGTACTTGTTGAACTGATGATCTCTGATGGAGTTCTTGAGTGGTTCACCCCAGTGGGTGCAAGTAAGTACTTGTTGAACTGATGATCTCTAGACCCGATACATGTCCCGGGTTTTAAAATATCGCCCGAGACATGGCTCGGGTTTCGGGATAACTTCCCTCCTCAGTAGAGAAAATAGTTAGGGGTGGAAGAGGGGGCCGCCAAGCAACCGTCAAGGGCCTCAGTGCCCGCACAGGCACGCAGGTGCGTCGTCCAGGAGCTCGTCAGCTCAAAGCTCGAGGGAGCCATTTTTATAAACAACCGCAATGGACCGCACTCCGCTAGCTCCTCCTCCGGGTCGCCCCAAGGGAAGCTGGTACATGAAGTTCTTGAGTGGTTCACCCCAGTGGGTGCAAGTAAGTACTTGTTGAACTGATGATCTCTGATGGAGTTCTTGAGTGGTTCACCCCAGTGGGTGCAAGTAAGTACTTGTTGAACTGATGATCTCTAGACCCGATACATGTCCCGGGTTTTAAAATATCGCCCGAGACATGGCTCGGGTTTCGGGATAACTTCCCTCCTCAGTAGAGAAAATAGTTAGGGGTGGAAGAGGGGGCCGCCAAGCAACCGTCAAGGGCCTCAGTGCCCGCACAGGCACGCAGGTGCGTCGTCCAGGAGCTCGTCAGCTCAAAGCTCGAGGGAGCCATTTTTATAAACAACCGCAATGGACCGCACTCCGCTAGCTCCTCCTCCGGGTCGCCCCAAGGGAAGCTGGTACATGAAGTTCTTGAGTGGTTCACCCCAGTGGGTGCAAGTAAGTACTTGTTGAACTGATGATCTCTGATGGAGTTCTTGAGTGGTTCACCCCAGTGGGTGCAAGTAAGTACTTGTTGAACTGATGATCTCTAGACCCGATACATGTCCCGGGTTTTAAAATATCGCCCGAGACATGGCTCGGGTTTCGGGATAACTTCCCTCCTCAGTAGAGAAAATAGTTAGGGGTGGAAGAGGGGGCCGCCAAGCAACCGTCAAGGGCCTCAGTGCCCGCACAGGCACGCAGGTGCGTCGTCCAGGAGCTCGTCAGCTCAAAGCTCGAGGGAGCCATTTTTATAAACAACCGCAATGGACCGCACTCCGCTAGCTCCTCCTCCGGGTCGCCCCAAGGGAAGCTGGTACATGAAGTTCTTGAGTGGTTCACCCCAGTGGGTGCAAGTAAGTACTTGTTGAACTGATGATCTCTGATGGAGTTCTTGAGTGGTTCACCCCAGTGGGTGCAAGTAAGTACTTGTTGAACTGATGATCTCTAGACCCGATACATGTCCCGGGTTTTAAAATATCGCCCGAGACATGGCTCGGGTTTCGGGATAACTTCCCTCCTCAGTAGAGAAAATAGTTAGGGGTGGAAGAGGGGGCCGCCAAGCAACCGTCAAGGGCCTCAGTGCCCGCACAGGCACGCAGGTGCGTCGTCCAGGAGCTCGTCAGCTCAAAGCTCGAGGGAGCCATTTTTATAAACAACCGCAATGGACCGCACTCCGCTAGCTCCTCCTCCGGGTCGCCCCAAGGGAAGCTGGTACATGAAGTTCTTGAGTGGTTCACCCCAGTGGGTGCAAGTAAGTACTTGTTGAACTGATGATCTCTGATGGAGTTCTTGAGTGGTTCACCCCAGTGGGTGCAAGTAAGTACTTGTTGAACTGATGATCTCTAGACCCGATACATGTCCCGGGTTTTAAAATATCGCCCGAGACATGGCTCGGGTTTCGGGATAACTTCCCTCCTCAGTAGAGAAAATAGTTAGGGGTGGAAGAGGGGGCCGCCAAGCAACCGTCAAGGGCCTCAGTGCCCGCACAGGCTTCATTTACCACAGTCCTTTGGGGCAACTTGCTGGTGTGACGAGCAGTGTGCGACCAATTTGTGTACAAATTATTACGGCTTCCTTGAGCTAACGGGCTGACGAGCCTTGGATCTGCACCTGCGCGCCATGAGAGGTACTTGACCTGTTTTTAATTACATTTTGGCAGTCCACACGGCACCCCTTTACACTGTCCTACTCCCTGCTGACGAGAGGCAACTACCTCGAAACACGTGTCCAGGGATGGCTAAATGCAACACATACTGTTCTCTTTACACATCGTGGCATAGGCGTACCCGCCGTCGCCACTTCATTTACCACAGTCCTTTGGGGCAACTTGCTGGTGTGACGAGCAGTGTGCGACCAATTTGTGTACGGATCAAGGATGGATGACGAAGGAAAAATCTGTATGGTTCCTTCCTGATTCTATGGTTCAAGTTATCATTAATACAATACATAGTCCAGCACACCTAGGAGAAAAAGCTATGCTAGACAGCATTCAACACATTTGGTTTAACAAACATTTACGAGCAGCAGCTAAACAAAAAGTTCGTACCTGTATGATCTGTTGTCAGTTTAACCCAGGTAAAAGCATTCCCGTAGAACAGGGTGGATTTCAGCCTCCTGAGCACCCTTTTGAAGTCCTCCAGATGGATTATATCCAGATGGAACGATGTCGAGGATTCAAATATGTTCTTGTAGTTGTCTGTGCTCTTTCCCGTTGGACAGAAGCATACCCGGTTTCAGATTACACTGCCTCGACTACTGCCAAACAGTTGGTTCGAGAATTCTTCCCACGGTACGGTTTACCACGTGTTGTCTACTCAGATAACGGCCAGCCGTTCTCATCCGAACTAATGAAACACGTTTCACTTTTGTTAGGCTATCAATGGAGATTTCACTGTGTCCGACACCCCGAGGCAGCAGGTCTCGTGGAACGACATAATCAAACCCTGAAAATTAGATTGTCCAAAATATGTAGAGAGAAAGGTGTCGACTGGGTAGTAGCCTTACCAGTTGCACTCTTTTACATGAGAATGGTAGCGCACTCTCGAACAGGGCTATCCCCTTATGAGGTGATCTTCGGTAGACCACCAAATATGTGGGGGACGCCTATACCACGCAAAATAACTGATGTTGACTGTAATATGCTGACAGATTACTTGGCTTCCTTGATGTCTGCACTACAATCTTGTCGTTCACAGGTAGCTGCAGCCTTTCCCGACAACACCGAGGTGAAACCCCATGACGTAGTTCCCGGGGACCTGGTGTTAGTGAGGAATTTTGACCGAAAGACTCAGCTGGATCCTAGGTGGAAATCGCCTCAACTCGTACTGCTCACCACGAGGACAGCCGTGAAAATCGAAGGCCGCAAAGGCTGGATACATTCAAGTCATATCAAGAAATTTCATGGACTACCGTCCGATGTAAACGACACACCTCGCGTGTCTTCACCGATTGACTCAAAGCTTCCTTTGGTTGAACTGAGTGACAAGGAACTATATAAACTAAAACTACGGTCTAACAAGTCAGACAATTTGATTGTTTAAGTCCTCTCCAAGGTGAATCGGTCGAATTTGTCTCTGACATGTATTCCCTAGACCTGAATAGAGAAAGAAACCGAAAGATGCAATTGAAACAACATGCGTACTGTAAATCACTGCGTAGTCATTGCACAGTGACGTTATTAATTTTGTTTTTCTTAAGTCTTTTAATAATCGCTGCAAGTATATTGTTGCACATATATTATCCTATTTCTAAACATGTTTACAATGTTACTGCTGAACATTCTTTTAGTGAATTACCCCTGCATGAGTTGTCCTATAGATTTGCGCTGCGCAATAACACTTTTATTAGTATGTTACATCATTCCCATCAGGCTAGCAATGCTACAAATTGTTGGATATGTGGCCGACTCCCTCCCTATCAGAACTATAAGGGAATTCTGCCTCTCTTTCCATATCCGTTCACACACAATGGCTCCTGTGGAGCATGGTTTAGTTTAATTAATTCCCTAGATTCGAATTCCGCAGTTTATCAAGACAACTGGGTATGGGGAAACCTGAACTTAGTTTTGCTTAAAGTCTGCTACCCTAACAAGGAGGGACTTCCCAAAAGAACAGGAACTGATCTAGAAAATGAAGTATATGGATTAGGTAATTTTACGCTTAATCTCATGATCCTGAATGTCGAATCCGAAGCTGCACCAATTTTGCCCGCTATGTCTGTATTTCCAGTTAAAGGTGAATTGTGTGTAAGGAAGAATGGTTCCATGCATATGGGCCATAGTAAGTGCACCACTGTAATAGAATTCAGTGATCAAGGCAAGTCTACATTTAGAGCTTCTCACCATTCCTACTTCGTATGTGGTCAGACTGCATATACACGTTTGCCTCTAGATTGGGATGGTACCTGTTACATTGGATTCCTTTTGCCACCTGTTTTCTTAGCTCCTCCTGATTATCACAGAAATACTCATTTAGTACACAATAGACAACGGAGAGATCTCCCAATAGTCGACTACACTGAGACAGCATGGGAAAAATACACAGATTTCAATAAAGGTCTCTTTCCCTATATAGGTACAGTTACTAATAGTAAGCTGATACGTAGATTAACCAGAACCCTTGAAGCAGTAGTGAACGAAACTATTTCCGCCTTAGGCAATTTAACAGAAGAGCAGTCTGCTATGCGGATTGTTGTGCTTCAAAATCGCCTTGTCCTTGACGTCATCCTGGCCGATAGGGGCGGAGCTTGTAGGGTCATCGGATCGAGTTGTTGCATTTTCATACCAGAAAATTCGCCATCTGTATATAAAGCCATAACTCGCCTTCATAAGATTGTAAGCCAGATACACCAGAATCCAGGCACCTGGACTTGGTCCGGTTGGTTTTGGGGTGTATTGTCAGCCTGGGGATGGAGGGTCCTATCCTTCCTAGGTATTGGCTTTCTCATATTATTCAGTTGCTGCTTATGCCTACAATGTGGACCAGCGATTTGTGGTCTGTGTGCCACATCGTGTATTCCACCACCAAGATTTCATTTATCCCGGAAGAAGAAAGAAGAACAAATGATGCTATATGAACAGATCAACGGATTGATGAAGATTGATATCTCTTAAGGGCAAGTAGGGGACAAGGAGGGAATGTGGAAATATGGATTTTTATGATCAGTTATGTCCCCTATCTTGGACCCCAACGGTTTCATGTATAAATCACAAGTACATGTATGTTCCCTCCAGTTCCAGTTATGAAGACGCAAACACATGTGCGTCCACCGTCAACATGTCCTCTTTCAGATCCGCCATGAATGGGCCGGATATTCTATTCCTAAGTATGAAAGGCCACCGGCTTTATATGGTTCATTTATCCCATTTTTACAGTCCAGGCGAGTAGGCCCTGATTCTGCCATTAAGCCTTTTCCTGCCTTCTGCCTCTGAAAGCTCCAGTCTGAGCTCGCATCTGTATCCATGAACTTTGTCCTACTCCCTGTGCGGCTAACGGTGCCTGACTCAACCTGTCTGCTTGCCAAAAACTGTATTTCACCTTCGAGATTATCTGCTCCGCTCCCCATCCAATGCATTCCTGTCTAGTAGTTTAAGTAAACATTCTTCCAGCTACCGAGCAAAGGGCCCGGCTTCTCTGTCTTTATGCAAGTAATTCATAGCCCTGTTACTATGGAAGATTTCTGCCCTCGCATCTAGTGTAGACACTTAGACGCTTGTACACGCACTAACAGTCA
This sequence comes from Triturus cristatus, assembly GCF_964204655.1. NCBI lineage: Eukaryota > Metazoa > Chordata > Amphibia > Caudata > Salamandridae > Triturus > Triturus cristatus. Next base: position 424,114,448 of record NC_140584.1, on the reverse strand, counting down.
GTATAGTCAGTATAGAATAAGATTCTATTCTAAGAGACCTCTCTTTTTGGATAACATAGTTCTTTAAACATAGGATGTTAGATATGATTTGGGATTAGGTTGACATAACCCCAGACTTCTGTCTCCACATGTAGAGCTAAATGTCAAGTCCCCTTCACCCCCTAGTTGCACGTCAATCACACGTCATGCTGCTGCGCGCGCATCTCTGCCAAGTATTTCTGCTGACATTGCGAAATTCTTTCATGGAACCACCCATTTGTGACATCATAGCTAAATGACGTTCTTTTGTTATGCCTAGTTACACCCATTTTAGTTACGCATGTATGATTTTATCTCTGTTATCAACTGTTACGCCTCCTGCATCTGTTTCACTATAATGCCTCTTCTATAAATATGATTATCTGTCAATAAAGTATGGTCCTTCACTTCCTGAACCTTCGTGGTGATGGAATATGGAGTCCATCAATTCGAATTGATTTTGGAATAAAGCCCGTTCCGAACCTCTAATACCACGGATTCTGCCTCTTATTTTACTGAGCTGTTATCATAGATTTTCCGCATCAAATTAAGTACCGGTAATTAAATTATTTACCACAGTGGGGTAGATTGAGGAGGAGTGGGTTAGACTGGAGTAGAGTGCAGCAGATTGGAGTGGGATAGATTGAAGTGGAGTGGGGTAGATTGGGGTAGAGTGGAGTGGGCTAGATTGGAGTGAAGTAGAGTGGGGTAGATTTGGTGGATTGGAGTAGGGTAGATGGGAGTGGGGTATATTGGGTGAATTGGAGTAGGGTAGAGTAATGTGGGCCGATTGAACTGTAGTAGAGTGGGGGTAGATTAGGGTGGAGTGGGGTACATTGGAGTGGAGTATATTAGGTGTGTTAGGGTATTGTAGATTGGAATGATTGATTGGAGTGGGGTAGATTGTAGTGAATTGGAGTGGGGTATATTGAAGTGGAGTGGGGTAGATTAGGTTGGAGTACATTTGAATGGAGTGGGGTAGAATGGAGTGGAGTGGTGTGAAGTGGAGGGGCGTAGAGTGGAGTGGAGGGGTGTGGAGTGGTGAGCCGTGTCATAGAATGTCTTACAGTGGAGTGTCATGGTGTGGAAATTTAGCTTGTATCTGAACATTATCTGCGCCATCTTGCCTCTCCCCAGCGCCACGCACAGCGAACGCACGATCGCCATTTTAGGCACCCCACTCTCTCCCCGCTCATTGTCGATCGCCAGCGCGTTCCCCTGGCGCTGCGAGCATCCCCCGCGCGCCGGCCACCCCCGCTCTCTCATACACGGGCCATAAACCCTCTCTTTCTGCGCGACCCTGCCATGGAACTACATCCCACGCCTGACCGACATCCCATACATGGTCATGCATCTCTTTGATAACCCCCTTCCTCTGCGCCCCATTGTCCGAACCGATCCCAGGCCATCACCTAGCCCTGCGGATGCAGTTTATTGCCCCTACTGTAAGGGAAACACCCCACATCAAAGGGATTACAGTGGATCAAAGCCCTACCCCCTGAGACCCGGCCGGTTGCACACACCCCCGGGAATTGGCGGAATGTCCAGCTGTGTGATAGCCATCTCCTACTGTAGATGGGGTGGGGACTTCCACTGTAGATACGTGTGGGAACGAGCTCGAAGTGGGGATTCCGAGGATGTTCTTTCATGTTCCAAAACAATCTCAAGAATGTGCCATGTATGATAACCCTGCAATAAAGTCATAAACCTGTGTATAAGAGGCCAGGCCTCAGAGATGCAGTTAGAGCACCTCGTGACGATACCTTGCTGTCTGATCTGATGTGTTCTGCTCCGACGGAATAAAAACTTTGTTTCCTGCCTTCCAGTCTCCGGCGCCTGCCTCTTTCATTGGTAAATTATCGAGTGGTATGAGAGGCGATTACCGCCGGGCAATACTTGAAAGGTTATCGACTGAAACTGCCGCTACCATTTAACAATTGGCGTCCCAAGCGTGGGGCCCATCAGCGACACGTGGATCCAGTGGGAGAGGTCCTGACGACAGAGTGAACGACTGCAACGATCGGGAGAGCTCTTGCCCGATAGACCCTCGTCTGGCAGCCGATCATCCGAACTTCACTGGTTCCGAGCAGACCTCTCTCGAGTGATCTACGGTCCTGACTGGGAACCATCAGGAGTGCCGCGGCAAATACGGAGAGTAGAGGACGATCGGGCGCTGGAGGCGGAAGACGAGAAACTGTCCACGCGGTCCGGGTAAGGTCGTGAAACACGACAAATTGCGAAATAATTGATTGATTGTTTTGAAATACTAGTATTGCTCATTGATTGTTCTCTTTGAGATATTCGCTGTCTACAAACGGGGAGGAGTAGAAATACTCTCTCTCTCTCCCTTTGCAGATAGTGAAGGGTAGGTAACGCAGACTTTTGTCCCCGTTGAAACCCGTCGTACCTATCTTTATCTCCCCACTGATTGATTGTCCGAACATTGATTGTTTTGAAGAATAGTGCTCTTTGAGATATTCTCTGTTTGCAAATAACGTAGAATAGAAATATTCTGTCTAGTCTTTGCAAATAGTGAAGGGTAGGTAACGCAGACTTTTGTCCCCGTTGTAACCCGTCGTGCCTATCTTTATCTCCCCATTGATTGATTGATTGATTGTCCGAACACTAGTTGTTCGATATTGGTTCTCTGGAGGTATTCTCTGCTTACAAATAATGAGGAATAGAGATATTCTGTCTAGTCTTTGCAAGCAGTGAAAAGATAGGTAGTGCTGACTTTTGTCCCCGTTGAAACCCGTCATGCCTATCTTCTCCCCACTGATTGGTAGTTGGTTCTGCCCGGACCGCTTATTAGAGGTGGACCATCCGGCTCCACTGGAAGGCACCCCTAATAAGGACATGTTCACTAGATATGGACTAGTCGCCGTAGCTTATAGCAAGCTATGGCATAAATATACAAGGAAGGACCCCGAGAGTCAGTGGCCACTGATGGGATCCTTCGACGACCATAAGATAGAAGTGCTAGAAATGGCTCTGCGTAACAATAAGACGACGCCTACTATGCTTGACAGTATCGGCATGTGGCGCAAAGAAGCAACGCAACGGAAAAAGAGGGAAGAAGTAAAAGCAGAAAAGGAATTACGAAAGGCAGCTCACCTTGCCGCTAGAAAGTTAGAAGAAGAAATAAAGGAGAGAAGGGAAACTAAACTAAGACAGGAGCCCGAAACCTCAGGCCAGTACGCTGTTAGGACCCCCTCTATGCTCTACCCTGAGTTGTCCTCTAAGCAACGAACGAATGACGAATTACTATTAGGTCCCCCGATCATTTACATGCCCCCTCCATACGCACCCTCCCAATCGGTAGTACAACACCCACAACCCCCAAACACGAGCGAAAGCAGTACAGGGGCCTCGGTCCTCACGGCCTCCGCGCCGGCCGAGCCTCCTGTATTGAACACAACGTCGGCAATGACGTTGGATGACCCTGAGATGAGAAAGAAAGATTCCACCAGAATGAATCGACTAACAAAGGATGAACGAACAGGAATCGACAAGATAGTAGGGACACTGGTGGAACGGAAGGAAAGTGAGGAGTATATAACAGACGTGTATAACTCATATGCCGACAGCCGCAGACGACACTTTGTCGTACGACTTTGTTATCACGCCCTGAATGCATATGAGGATAGGTACCGCGATAAAGGTCCCGAAGGCTTAGCGGCCCTATATAGGAAGGTAGACATTGGGGAAGAAGGAGAGGGCGATGTGACGAACCTCTTCACTCGTACACTCGAGGTCTATCGACACCTTAAAGAACATAGGCAGACAACCAAAGCAGAAACCCCCATAGCGACTAAGCCCCAGGAAGGAAGGACTGATACCATGATGCCCATCAAAGAGGCCGCCCCCTACTGGGTCCCCCCACGAGGTCAGGGAACACATGACGACATCAACCACCAAGATGCGAAGGGGAGGGTTGTATATAATTGGGTCTACCAGCCATGGGACCGACATGATATTTTGACCTTTAGAAAAACTCTACCCGACTTAAGAAAGAACCCGACTGCCTTCTACACCGAACTAGGTACAGCCTTAGGCTCAACAATAATGACTTTAGCAGATATCGACTTGTTCTTCGGATTATGTCTGCCGGCTGATGTGTGGAAACAAATCCGGAAAGTTGACCACGCTGAGCCGTTTGGATATACCTGGGTACAACTCGATACCATAGATAAACAGCGAGAACCAGGACAGAAACCCCCGAAAGCCATATTAGAACTCCCAGACAAGATTGTACAGAAGCTGAAGACTCTAATCCCAGAAAGAAAGGTAGACTGGTCGATAGTGACGGCTTGCCGCCAGAAACCCCAGGAGGATGTGTCTGAATACTTCTCTCGGTTCGAGACTGTGTTTTCCGATTATAGTGGCCAAGACATGACCACCGCAACCGGACATCACCTCTTTGTCCAGAATTATGTGAAGGGTCTGTCACAAGAAGTCTCCCAGAAGCTACAGACCAGCGAGAGTAGTTGGGCAGCCTCCAAGCCCGCAGCAATCCTCCAGATGGCCCAATACTACGAAAACCAAAAGAACGAGAACGATAGGGCGTCAGAGAGGAAGAAAAAGGAACTGAAGGAGAGGGTAATGATAGCACAGTTGCAAGGGGTGACCATAGGAAGGGAACCCCCGAGATGGAATTACCAACCAACCGCCCCTAGAAAGCTACCCCCTAGAGACCATACACCTGCACCCTACAACGGACGGAGGGACTTAGATGGGAACCAATGTGCGTTCTGTAGAGGGTTCGGACACTGGAAATCCCAGTGCCCGGTCCTTCTGGAATTGAACAAAAATAGGGACCCCAGAGACACAGCATATGATCCCAGAAATAGAGGACAGGGACGAGGGTACACGAACGACGCCATCAACGACAGGCCAGGCAGACCCAACACCTTTGATCGCCCCGGACAAAACCAGTGTCAGCAGTCCGACTACGAAAGCACCCATGACTTCGCATAGGACCGCCAGGGGCAAGGGAGGGATCCAGTCGAACTCCGTGTTGACCAGCAAGGTCCTTACGTCACCGCTAAGGTCTTGGGCACAAAATCTCCATTCCTGGTAGATACTGGGGCGACACGTAGTGCGTTATCTAAACGACTGATTCCTAGGGCACCCTTGTCTGGCTCACACGTAACCTCAATAGGCTTTGATGGAACGCCCTCCACTAACCCTTTATCAGCACCAATCTCCTTTGACTTAGAAGATAACACCACTGACACGACCTTTCTGCTCTCCTCCAACACCCCCGATGCTATTATGGGACTTGATTTGCTAAAACATTTTCGAGCTACCATCAGATGCTCCCCAGACGGAGTTCGAGTCATCCTGCACGATAACCCAGATCTGTCCAGACCCTGTCACACACGGCGTATGCTCTCTATAACCGATGCTGACATGTCCCTACTCGACACATTACCTTCACATCTATGGGCTAAAACCGACTCAGATGTAGGGCGCATGGTGATCGACCCGGTACACATAACCGTCCGACCGGACGCAGTGCTCCCAAAGCTCCCACAGTATCGGATATCGCCCGAAGGCGAGAAGGCATTGGTGGAAATCATCGAGTCCCTAGTCGAGGCAGGAGTGGTAGAAGAAGTAGTCAGTAATGTTTGCAACAGCCCTATCCTACCCATTGTAAAGAAGCAAGGCGAGGGAGATGAGAAAGCATACCGTTTCATTGTTGACTTGCGAGAGGTTAACAAAGTAGTCATACCTCACTACCCCGTGGTCTCAGACATCACCACCATCCTCACCCTGATTCCATCCACTGCCACCACCTTTACTGTTATTGATCTCAAGAACGCATTCTTTTCCATCCCCATCCACCCAGACAGCCGCTACCTGTTCGGCTTCACTTTAAAAGCCCGTTCGTACAGATTCTGTAGGGCACCCCAAGGCTACACTGAGAGTCCCAGCATTTATAGCCAAGCCCTCAAGAGGCAACTAGATGCAGTCCAACTACCCGATGGAGTGGTGTTAATACAGTACGTCGATGACATTCTTTTGGCGGCCGACACCACTCCACTTGCCGTCACAGCCACCATTCACCTCCTCCGCTTCCTCGCGGAGAACGGTCACAAGGTCTCCAGGAAGAAATTGCAATTCTGCCAACCACAAGTAACATATCTAGGCCACCTACTATCCAAAGACGGGAGAAAACTTACCCCTGACCGAATTCAGACCATCCTAGAAACCCCTGTTCCCAAAACTCCGAAGCAAGTGCGGTCCCTAGTAGGCCTCACCTCCTTTTGTCGACAATGGTTGCCAAACTTCAGTCTTATCGTAAAGCCTCTGCTTTCCCTGCTGGCTAAAGATGTCCCCTTCCCCCTCTCCTGGACACCCGAATGTCAATCCTCCTTCAAAGAATTACGAGACGCCCTCTGCTCGGCCCCAGTCCTAGGAACCCCAGACTACACTAAACCTTTCTCCCTCTACACCCACGAAAGGGAGGGATGTGCGTTGTCTGTCCTAACCCAGTCCATAGGCCCTAAACAACGCCCTTGTGCCTACTTCTCTGCCACTCTTGACCCTGTAGCCAGAGCTTTGCCCGCCTGCCTTCGAGCAGTAGCCGCCGCTGCTGTCTCTATCCGGCAAAGTGAGGGGATCGTGCTCTCGAACCCCCTCACAGTATTGGTACCCCATGCGGTTGACACCCTCCTGAACCAAACCAAGACTCAACACCTGACTAGCGCACGACTGACTGGTTACGAACTGACTCTGCTTGCACCCCACATCACATTGAAACGATGCACCACTCTGAATCTAGCTACTCTACTACCTCTCCCTGACGCTGACCCCAATGCGTCCCCTATACATGACTGCGTGACCCTCACCGACGAACAGACCAAGAGTAGGGTTGACCTCCGGGATACTGCCTTCCCGGACCCTGACGGAGAACTGTGGGTGGACGGCTCATGCATCAAGTTCCCCGATGGCACCACCTCAGCTGCCTATGCAGTCACCACAGCCCGAACAGTTGTTGAGACAGCCCGCATCACACAGCGATCCGCACAGGCGGCGGAACTAATTGCTCTCACACGAGCCTGCATCCTGGCAGCAGGGACAACTGCAAACATTTACACAGACAGTCAGTATGCCTTCGGGGTAGTTCACCACTTTGGGCTCTTATGGAAAGAGAGGGGATTCTTGACTTCTCATGGCACACCCATCCTGCATGGAGATCTAGTCTCTGCCCTGACCGAAGCAGTCCTCCTCCCCACACGGTTAGCTGTGATCAAATGCCAGCCACACAAGAAGGTGACAGACATTATAGGACAGGGAAATGCACTAGCTGACATTACTGCCCGAACCACAGCCGAGAATAGGTCCACGACCCGTATGTACGTGACCAGGTCACAAACTGAGAAATGGAAGGATGCTAGGGAAACAATTAGGGATATCCAACTAGCCAGCACACCACACGAATTAACTCAATGGGCCCGGGTGGGATTGAAGGACGATGACGGTTGCTGGCGAACTAAAGACTTGAACAAATGGTTGCTACCAGACTCATACTTGATCCCCATGCTGACCATGGCACACTCCCCCGCACACATAGGGTCTGCCCCCATGATCGAACTCATCTCCAAAGTCTGGCACAACGACAAAATCCCAGACTCAGCCAAACGTCTGGTCCAACATTGCCTGGTATGCCTCCAACACAACCCTGGGAAAGGAACTGCTGTACCCCGGGGAGGGTTTGGGGTCCCCAATCACCCCTTTGAAGTCCTACAAATGGACTATGTCCAGTTAGAAAGGTGCCAAGGTTTGAAGTACGTACTTGTCGTTGTGTGTGCCTTCAGCAAGTGGGTGGCAGCCTACCCAACCCATGACAACACCGCTATGACTACCGCAAAAGTACTACTGAAAGAATTCTTCCCCCGATACGGCCTTTGTCGAATTTTGTGGAGCGACAACGGCCCCCACTTCGTAGCTGAAGTTATCCAACTCATCCTAAAAGGGTTGGGTGTAAAACAGAAATTCCATGCGGTCTTCCATCCCCAATCTGCAGGCTTGGTTGAGCGACACAATGCCACATTGAAGCTTAAGATAGCAAAAATAGTTGCCACCACAGGACTGAGATGGCCAGACGCTCTCCCGCTAGCATTGCTATCAATGCGTTCCACCCCCACTAAACACCACTTAACCCCCTACGAGGTCGTTTTCGGGCGGCCCATGAACCTTTGGACTGCACCAAAGCCAACATCCATCCACGACGTCCCGGACGTCCTCTTGTCCGACTATTTGTATAACCTAACTAAAACGTTGTCTGTTATCCATCAGCAGGTGCTGCACGCCATTCCCGATGTTTCCAGGGGCCCCGGACACGACATCCAACCCGGTGACTTCGTCTTAGTGCGTAACTTCCAGCGCACCAAGAGTCTGGAGCCCCGGTGGACGGGCCCCCTGCAAGTCCTGATCACCACCCGAACAGCTCTTCGAGTGGAGGGGAAACGCAATTGGCTGCATGCACACCACTGCAAGAAGGTATCACCGACCCTGACAACCACGGACAACATCACCGCCCAAGAAGAACTTCTGGACAAAGACCGACCATCCCTGAGCCGCTGCCCAGATACAGAGACACTTGAATTAGTGAAATATCCCGATCCCACCGTGCCATCCAAGGAAGGGTATAACTTGCGACGAAAGGAGAGAACTTCGGCTAAGCAGACCACAGGCTAAGTGGAAATCTCAGAGCGGTAGCCTAGTCACCTCAAAGGCCACCAGGAGAGAAACTAAACAAAGTCTGTGGTTCTGCCCGCTACCGAGTCTCTTGAAGGTGATGGAAGCGCCTGACATGAAGATGATGGAAGCAACCGGACGTCCGAAGATCCACTACAAAAACCCAAAGACTGACAGAATGCACAGCTCAAAGACTATTGCACTTTTCATTACACTTCTCTTTTGCCTTCTCCTCGTGGTCACCTTCTGTATCATGGAGGAGAGCACACCCGCTCATAAGACATTGCTGACCACCGTTCAACCCACCACCATGAAAGAACACCATCTGATCTCACTTTCACCCCAACTCCGAGAAAGGCGTAAGGAGTTATGGAATAACTCTTTTGTGCAGTTGCTCCACCAACACAATCTTGCCGCCAACGCCACTAATTGCTGGATCTGTGGATTGCTACCACATGCCACTGGACACTCTATCCCTTTCATCCCTTCACCTTTTTCTGTCCATGGCTCCTGCCTCGCCTGGCTAATCCTCCTGCAGGAAAGCTACAAGGACAATGCCACTTCCGGCAGAACTATGTCACACTTCTACCATGGGTTCTGGCTGAACAAAACTGGAAGAACTTCTGCCCCCTTCTGTCCTCTGAGGTCAAACACTTCCTTTCACATGGACATCCCTGCCAAAGAACGAGTTGAAATGCAAGTGTTCAACAACCCAGCCAGACCCACCTTCTCTTACCTCCGGAAACGAACGGCCGCCACCCTGACAGTGGCCCTATCCGTCATCAACATCACTGGATTTGTGTGCCTCGAAGGCCTGGGAACGCAGCTGGTGGGCCACAGCTCCTGCCTCATCACCCGAACATTGGACTCAGTTGATCCACCCTCCTTTGTTGCCTCCCCGAATATGTACTTCGTCTGTGGTACTAAGGCCTACACCTGGCTTCCGAAAGGTTGGGGAGGCACCTGCTACATCGCCTTTGTCCTTCCTCCGACATATGTGGCTCCAGCAAACCATCACCGACAGAAACGTGCCAAAGACATTGTGCAAGCCGACTCCGCCGGAGCGCAGTTCATGGACGCAGTAAAAGGTCTTGTTCCACTCTGGGGTCCAATGGCAAACAGCCGTGCCATCCGCCACTTAACCCAGGCAGTCGAAACGGCGATGAACATTACGGCCGGCATCCTCGCCAACAACACCGCCGAGCTCCAGGCCGTCCGCCTAGTGGCTCTTCAGAACCGCCTCGTTCTAGATGTGGTCCTGGCTGATCGTGGAGGAGCATGCCGCATCATTGGGTCCAGCTGTTGTACCTACGTACCGGATAACTCACCCTCAGTCTACAAAGCAATTGAACACCTCCACAGACTATCCGCAGAGGTCCATCAAGAACAAGAAGAATGGTCACTGGGGAGTTGGTTTTGGGACACTATTAAAAGTTGGGGATGGAGGCTGTTTTCATTTATCCTACTACCGATTGTGATACTATGTGGATGTTGCTTGGGGATTCAGTGTCTGCCACCTTTATGTTCGCTTTTTATGAACTGCATCTGCCCTAAGACTTTGAACTTTGAAACAGAGCGAATGAAAGCTTTGTATGAGGTGGAAGTTCGTAATATTATGGGGATAGATCCGAACTAAACAAGCTGGCGAGATATGTTAAAAGGGAGGACTGTGGAAATTTAGCTTGTATCTGAACATTATCTGCGCCATCTTGCCTCTCCCCAGCGCCACGCACAGCGAATGCACGATCGCCATTTTAGGCACCCCACTCTCTCCCCGCTCATTGTCGATCGCCAGCGCGTTCCCCTGGCGCTGCGAGCATCCCCCGCGCGCCGGCCACCCCCGCTCTCTCATACACGGGCCATAAACCCTCTCTTTCTGCGCGACCCTGCCATGGAACCACATCCCACGCCTGACCGACATCCCATACATGGTCATGCATCTCTTTGATAACCCCCTCCCTCTGCACCCCATTGTCCGAACCGATCCCAGGCCATCACCTAGCCCTGCGGATGCAGTTTATTGCCCCTACTGTAAGGGAAACACCCCACATCAAAGGGATTACAGTGGATCAAAGCCCTACCCCCTGAGACCCGGCCGGTTGCACACACCCCCGGGAATTGGCGGAATGTCCAGCTGTGTGATAGCTATCTCCTACTGTAGATGGGGTGGGGACTTCCACTGTAGATACGTGTGGGAACGAGCTCGAAGTGGGGATTCCGAGGATGTTCTTTCATGTTCCAAAACAATCTCAAGAATGTGCCATGTATGATAACCCTGCAATAAAGTCATAAACCTGTGTATAAGAGGCCAGGCCTCAGAGATGCAGTTAGAGCACCTCGTGACGATACCTTGCTGTCTGATCTGATGTGTTCTGCTCCGACGGAATAAAAACTTTGTTTCCTGCCTTCCAGTCTCCGGCGCCTGCCTCTTTCATTGGTAAATTATCGAGTGGTATGAGAGGCGATTACCGCCGGGCAATACTTGAAAGGTTATCGACTGAAACTGCCGCTACCATTTAACAATGGAGTGGAGTGGAAAGGCATGGCATGGCACAGAGTGGAAGGGCATAGTGCAGAGTGTTAAAGAGGGAAGTAGTGACTCGAGCGGAACTATCCTCATTGCTTTCTCTTGCAAGAGGAATCATAAGCCGGTATGCTTACTTGTTATAATGCACATTTTTTACCTTGCACTCCATTTTAATGGTCAGCCTTTACTTACCTTCCACCGTGGGTTTTCCCGTTTGAGTGGAGGGAGATTACATGAAAGCGGAAGTAGTTCACCAGTGCTTCCGGGGGGGACGGAACGAAGGTTAGCGATCTAGCTGCTGGCCTCCCCTATTTAAATCACTTGCCTGGCACGACGCGCAGTGGGTGTGTCGCCGGCGCGCCAAAGGCAAGCCTGTCTGTGCTTGGTCTTCACCAGGAGCCAGGACCCCTGCATGTTTTATGCCAGAATCAGGAGCCAGACTGAAGGACGTATACACATACACCAACCAGGAACTCCTCGAGATCAGATGAGGTAGTTCAAATAAATGTTCCCACCAGGCAAATGCAACAGTTATTACTCCCATGGCTTTGGAGGGGCCCTTTGCGTGCAGGTCCTGTCCATTTCAGAGCCTGAAGTTGGTACAGCACCTTACTGGTAGTACGACACCTAACAAAAGCAAAAGTCAGTACAGCCCCTATGTAAAGGTAGACACCTCTCCTCAGCTCCCTTAGGGAAACCAAGATCTCAGCTAACAAAGATCTCAGCTAACGAAGCTTCACTGAACAGATTGCAAGTGGTCCAGAACACTGCAGCTCGCCTGGTTTACAATGCTCCGCTCTGAACTGTCTCCCTCCCCCTCTTGCAGCAATTGCATTGGCTCCCAGTGCAGAAGCGGATCAGATTCAAGATCTGTTGCATTGTGCACAAATTCTTGAATGGCAAAGGTCCTAGCTACCTGGCAGAAATATTTATCAAACATCTGCCATCCAGGTCCTTACGCTCAGGAACCAAGTCTCTACTCTTGGTTCCATGTTGCAAAAAATCTCGACTAGGTGGTAAAGCCTTCTTCCACCTAGCCGCCTTCTACTGGAACCTACTACCCATGCATCTGCGGCAATGCCCGGATCACTTGAGGTTCCGAAGGCTCCTCAAGACTGCACTGTTTTGATTTGTTCTCCTTCTTTGGCCAGCTGAAGCAGTTCAACAGCACCGAGATACGCCTTGGGGGGTGATTCAGGCGCTTTATAAACCAATAAATCTCAAATATCAAATAGTGTGTTGTCGGGAAGAGTAGTGTAAAGTGGAGTGGCGTAGAGTGGAGTTTGTATGGTGTGATAGCGCACTGCCATTACAAACAACAGATTTCCAATTGAAAATATCCATAACATTTGCACCGACATGCAGTTTTACTACACACAAACGATAATGTGTGGAAATGTCATCACCTAGTGTATTGATGTGTTATGATTGAATTAAAATATTTGTTTCCACCACACTTCAGAATTACAAAACAAAATATGCTTCATTTCTTTTGTTGTCATTCTGATGTTTTCTGAACTATCAGCCTAGTTCATTTTTGTTGTGTGCTAGAAAAGATAAGAACAAGATTTATAGGCCTGCTTACTGATAGCGAGTACTGTGATGGATGCTGTAAACAAGGAATGATCAAGGGAGAGATGAAGTCTAGCTGGAGAGCCGAAAACAACAAGCAAATGACAGAGCCAGGGAGGAAAGGTGCACTCTGTAGAGTGGCTCAACAAAAAGAAAAAATAGGTCCCAGGTCTAAGGGGGTACCATAAAGACATCACTCCCATCAATTTAAGTCTGAGTTGCAACCACAAATGTAGAGTTACAATCTGAGATGGGAATCTGCAAGACATCGTTGCTATAAAGCTAGAGAGGTCGCTTCTAATTGTAGATGGTAGGAGTAATTTAGAATTGTGTAGTGCATTTATAAAAATCTTTTGAAGGCCCGTTTCAAACCAAGTCTCACTAAAAACTGGCAAACAAAAAGGTAATCCTGAAGCTGGTTTGACTCTGATTGCCGCCAGCTGAGGAAGGCGCTCAAAATGATGCATTACATCTTAATAAGATAAACTGAACTAAATCATGGATTTACAATGCTAAAAAGAAGTTCCATACCCTAATAATGATAAAGAAGCAGCAGCATTATGACAAGCAATGGGAGCAAATGAATCTTGTTATAATAGGACCTTAACAAGTCCTGCCAGCGCTCGGCACCATTTAACTTTGGTTACATACCTCTGATATCGGAAGTTTTTAACTTGTTGGGAAGGGGTTTCTTGCTGCTAAGGGTTTTTTATTTCATTTTAGCCTTATATTGTTTTATTTACTCACTTTGAAATTGTTGTGCCTCGCTTCCCTGCACTTTCTCTGCTGCTTGGTTCAGGGCCGCCACGTTCCGCCGCGACTGACGTGCCGATTGAGCGGAGGGCGGACCCTTTAGATTGTAGCTACAGGCTTTACTCACATCCGGGGAGGACGCGGTCCAGGCGTCCGCCGGACGGTATTATTTAAACCGCTCATGGTGTGGGCGTGCAGCGGACCTTAACAAGCCCTGCCAGCGCTCGGCACCATTTAACTTTGGTTACATACCTCTGATATCGGAAGTTTTTTACGTGTTGGGAAGGGGTTTATTGCTGCTAAGTGTTTTTTTATTTCATTTTAGCCTTATATTGTTTTCTTTACTCACTTTGAAATTGTTGTGCCTCGCTTCCCTGCACTTTCTCTGCTGCTTGGTTCAGGGCCGCCCCGTTCCGCCGCGGCTGACGTGCCGATTGAGCGGAGGGCGGACCCTTTAGATTGCAGCTACAGGCTTTACTCACATCCGGGGAGGAGGCGGTCTAGGCGTCCGCCGGACGGTATCATTTCAACCGCTCATGGTGCAGGCGCGCAGCGGACGCGTGCAGCGGATGCGCCTAAGGCAAGCCCGTCTGCGCCCGGACCGTGCCTAGTGCCCAAAACCATGGCCCTCGGTCTTCACAAATCATCAGATATTCTAGTAGAGACTTAAATGCCTTTAGTAAAAAACCTAGGGAAAATTGTTGTGTAATAGGTCCTGGGGTTGGCACGGCAAGCTGCGCATGCAGTTATGTTCTCCCTCAATCGCAAAAAATTTCGGCCTTGCACTCATCCCAGTCTTTAGCGAATGATATTCCCCATGAAAGATCCATGCTTTATGGTGGTCTTGTTAATGCCTGATCACTGGGAAAGCATAGATATGAAGTTGCTTACACTATAGAAAGCCTGGGACTGGATATATTATTTATAACAGAAACCTGGGCAGACGCCGCATCAGATCCTACCTTTATCACTGCTACTCCTGCTGGATTTAGAGTGGTCAGAGTGGACAGGTCATCAAAACGAGGTGGTGGAGTGGCTATTATTTTAAGGGACTATCTTTTGGTCACCCACTACCCTGTGTCCACCTCTTCTTATGAAGCTCTCCACTTCACGTTCACACTTAACCATAAAGTGACATTAAAGGGAATCCTTTTGTATCGACCTCCAGGTACTAGAAGTACTTTTTTAACCAATCTCGATACCCTGCTTGAATCTGTTTTTTCAAACACGAGTTTCACTGTTCTTGGAGACTTTAACTTCCATTTGGAAGATTTAGAGAATAAAGATACGGTGGTGCTTTTGGATGCACTAGGAGCACTAGGACTCACTCAATTGGTGCAGTTTACCTACTCATGTAGCTGGACACACGTTGGACGGTGTTTTCTCCTCAGCCCACGGCCTTATGGTAAAAGAAATCTTTCCTTTGCCGTGGTCTGATCACTCACTTATTAAGCCTGGAACAGAGCGGATAAATCAATCCTTTATACCCATTTGGAAGCTTTTCGTCCTCAATTTCAGGACCATGTGGACTTAGCTGTTACCAATTATACCAATTGGATTTCGGGGGCGGTTAACGCCTCGGTACCCATAAAAACACTATCAGGCAATAGAACCACTCCTTCTGCCCCCTGGTTTTCCGAATCCCTTCGGAAGGAAAAACAGAACTGTCGCCGATTGGAACGACGCTGGCGATTAAACTACGATGAGCCAGGAAAACAAGCCTACAAAGAGCTTTATTGAATTATAAAAAACTTCTTATATTAGAGAAGAAAAAATACTTTACACAACAGATTGAGCTGGCTACTAACTCACCTAAGGAATTGTTTTCGGTGACTAACAAACTTGCTACGCCCAACAACACAGGCAGGAGGGCCAATCAGAAATTTTGCAATGATATTGCAGCCACTTTTAAATCCAAGGTTTTAGAAATTTTTAAAGCTTTTAAGGATTATTTCGACCCTTGCTCCTTGCCCCGCACTTGTGGTTCAGACCTAAACAATCATATTTTATTTACTTTTTCTCCGGTCTCCACTGAAGAAGTAGGAAAGTACATAAAGGAAGCTAGGTCAGGATCACCTATGGACCCATGCCCACCGACATTTCTTAAAGGATTGGTAGACCTAGTGAGCCCTGGGCTTGCAGAAATCTTCAACCTGATGTTCGCCTCCAGTATTTTCCCGATTAGTTGGAAGGAGACATCCATTCTGCCTTTATTTAAAAAACCTACGTTAGATGCTACCAATCCTACTAACTACCGACCTATTGCCAGACTACCTTTGCCTGTGAAGATAGTGGATAAAATCATGAACACCCAATTGTCGCAAATTATCAATACGAATAGTCTGCTTGATCATTCGCAGTTCGGTTTTCGTGAAGATCATAGTACGGAGACCGCACTTATTAAAGCAACAGAAGAGATCAGAGCGGTGATGGATGGAGGAGGCACAGCGGCTCTTGTGCTCCTCAATCTGTCTGCCGCTTTCGATACGGTTGATCACTCCCTCTTGAAAAGGCGACTGGAGAAGTTGGGAGGGGGGGAAGCGGCTCGGGCATTACTGGCCTCTTTTTTAACAGATCGGAAATCTACTGTATCCATTGACGGCTTTAACTCAGCCCCTTATGTTTTGCCTTGTGGCGTTCCTCAGGGTAGCTCATTGAGCCCCTCGTTGTTTAACATCTACGTCTCCGAACTTGTCCCACTACTCAGGGAATTTGGGTTTAGCCTGAATGTCAGCTCTTTGACTGGCTTTAGGAAGCAATTACAAACCTGGCTTTTCCAGTACTAGGTGCTTAGCTCGCTGCTTGTATCTCCTAGCGCCAAGACACCTTTGGGTATTTGTGCGCTTTTATAAATATCATTAACATAACATAACATAACATAGAGTGGAACTCTAGATCCTTCAGGCAACTAGTTAATGCACAGTTAACAGTCTCCCCATGCACATCCGAGGACCAGGTTAGTGAGTCACAATGAGTGGGCTATATTTCTGAAATATATAAAGGGTCACCTAATCTAGCAGATCCTGTGATGGGAGTTAGATTAACAGCACCCTCTCCGTTGACAACAGCTTAGAAAGTTGAGGTTGTTGCAGGTATAATAGACAAAATTAAACTCTCCCTTGTAAGTGGGCCCAATAGTCTACCGGCTGTCATTTTTAAGGCCAACTCCCTGTGGTGGGCAAATGTTCTTTTTTTTTTTGTTTTGTTTTTTGTTAAATACGTTTCTAATATAGGTAAAATCCCGGGGTCCTAATATAGGTAAAATCCCGGGTACCTGTTGAGGATCTATTCCTAAACCAATTCATAAGAAAAGCGATAGATCTGATCCTGCAAAGCATAGGTTTATCTCCCTATTACATACTGCATCAAAGATCTATGCTAACACTGGGTTATTCCATCTTGATAGCTGAGCATTTGAAGCATCTCTCATTATTCAACTGTCAACCATTGCTTGGCATTCTGGACGGTAACCTGACAAGCGGTAAATGCTGCTGCTAAACTTTGCTGTTGATTTGTCAAATTTCAAGCTGTGTTGAATCTGGTCAAATGAGGGATAGTGTGACAGAAACTAAAAAAAAATAGAATAGATGTCTTGTCATTGATTCAACAGCTCCAGGTACAAAACTGGGTTCAGAATGACTTAGACGGAAATTATATTCTTTTAGACAGAATATCTAGTAAAAACAGGCTGCATTAGGAATGTGATTTAACCCTCCCCCCCCCCCCCCTATTTTTTAGTCTTGATATTTCAGGTCTGCCAGGTAAACTCTCCTTAATTAATTAACTTTCCCCAAACATCGGAGGTAATCATGCCCTGTGACTTCTGTGCACCTATGACCTTGTCTTCATTGATGATACCCATATCAGTCTGCAGCAAAAACTTAACACTCTCTGTGTATATTTTGAATGTAACAGGCGCACAATTAACATAGACAAAACACAGACTCTAGTGTTTTCTAAATGACTGCAGATGTTTGCATGATTTCTTAATAATGCCTTTAGAGCAGATCAGGGTATACAAGACACTGGGGCTTTATTTCTCCGATAATCTGTGGCGTGACAAACATTTTATTATGCTAAAAGCTTCCTTAATTGGAACTATTAATCCACTAAAAAATGTTGATGCCCAGTATGGGGAGCTCTCAGGAAGCCCACTGAAAAAGCTGTATAGGGCACACTGGTCCCTCAAGCCTTATACGGGGCAGAGCTGCTGTTTCTTGACAATAGAGTAAGTTGGGACCCTGTGGACGGGTGTGAACAATTTATTTCTTGTCCTCCAAAATTCAATGATTCAAGCCTTGTGCCTGGATTTAGATTGACCTCTTAGAACTTGTTAGCAAAACACATGCCTTGATGTTTGTATCTTCCCCCTTAAAGAATGAGACAGGCTCAAAATTTCTGCTCAAATCATTAGGGGCGCTCAACCTGCTCTGACCCTTTGTCAAGTCAAATCGCTAAATTTGCTATGAATTCTCATTTTAAATATGATGCGTACAATCAGACTCAGATAAAAATAGAAACGTAAAAGCCCTACTTCTGAAACAGCTAAAATACGTCGCTCACCAGCAGACAGGAATGACCTGCTGTCTAAAAAAGCTTGAACCCATTCTATTGAAAATTTGGAAGACAATAAGAGAATCAGAAATCAAATTTTGCGGATTTGCATGTGAAGACCCTTTATGGAGATTTCCTTCCTATTGGAAGAGAATCCACCAAAGTCAAGGCTACTTCCCATGCTCTCGTGGTGTGAAATATAGTATAACACATTTATTTCTTGACTGTTTATATTTTAAAGGGATAAGAAAACAGACCCTTCGCCCAATGTTTAGAAGGCCCTATAAGGATTGAAGCCCTGCACACTTTACTTGAAATGAAGACCTTTGAATGTTAAGATTACAGTGGCAAGGTTTTTAATGCAATTCAGAAAAAATCAGCTCTATAACATATTAATATTATGCGTGGAGATTACTAATACCTTAAGGTCTATTAGTCGCATGCTGTTTGCAACATCAGGAATACCTTTTAGATGTTAGGTCGAGTGAATCTTGTTGGCATCATTGCTATATTAATTGAAACTTTATATGAGAGGATTTTACATGCAATTCTGAATTATTTTGTAGTGGTAAGTAGGTGATTTGCAGCTTGGTACTGATGCACTGCACTTTGTGTTTAAATGACTAGGGCTGCTAAGATGTTTTGGTAGTAATCCAACTAACTGTTCAATGTTAGGATGTGTAGTTATAGCACTTTTATGGATTATCCATGTGAACTATACTGCTTGTAATGATTTCTGGATCGAGAATTTAGGTGCGAAGTCTTTGTATGCCAGGTCTTAAAATACTGAATATTTCTATAAAATGAATTCTTGGAAATTAATTACTATTACTATTAAAAATAAGACACGTTACTGTACACCTTTACAAGGAATATACCCATCCCAACAACAGAAGTGTCCAATAAAACTCATCCATTTTACTCCAATATATGCATTGTATTCCCAAAAACAAATGTCAATGTGTGAATCTTTGAAGTGCTGTTTGAGAATAAACCAGAATGTGCATAATACATCTGCACAGCAATTTGTGATTGTGTGGTCTGTCTTGCTTTAGTTGTGTAAAAGCTAAGAGCAGTATTGAAATAAGAAAACATAAGGCCATTGAATTCATAGTCATAAAGTTAAGCCGGCTTCGACATACTTTCATTTAATTATCCACTAAGGTTCAAATTTCCTTTCAGTCATTCACTGAGTTGCCAAATGCGCATTGTTGTGTAGCAACACTCTCCAAAGCACAGCACTACATGTCTCCTTCAAAATGTGCTTCTACTATCTATGGCTACAATTGACTCACAACCTAAAGTCCTCTTTCCCTGCCACTAGATTGCTCATCACATCATATTTTAAGCAAACACAAAAAAGGAAGGATAAGACCATTTGTGTTATAATGACCACGTTTTGAGCACAAATCGGCTATTGAACATTGTGTAAGGTGATGAACATCATTTTCGCCAGTTTTATGGTTTCTTCCCTTTCTTCTTTGAGCCACTCCAGTGGACCACGTCCACAAAACATCTGTGGCTGGCGCTATTTCATGTCCTTGGGACTTGGGGCAAACACCTTTCATCATAATATTATGAAAGCAGGTTTGTGGAGGTGGTAATGCATGATACGAATCTTTGCGCATATTTTTGAGTTTGATTTTGTTGTGATAAGGGTGTGCTGTGTTTCTTTTCTGCTGTTGTGTTTTTGAGCTGCATTATTGCATACTTTTGTTTTTGGTTTTTTGCATTCTGTTTTGTTGTGCAGGTTTATATTTAAGTTAGGTTGTTTTTATGCTTTGTTTTAAGTTATTGAGTTGTGTGCTGCTGTTCTCTGTAACTATTTTACAGATATGAACAAATGCTGCTACGTTTTCCAGACAAAAGCACCACATTCCATAACATATCTAATGGTAATGACCATGCACCACTGTCTAAGGTGGTAATCCTTCTTTGTTCCAACTGTTCAGCTATTCACAACACCAGTCAGCCTAAAACTGTAGAAGAGACCTGTCGTAAATTAGCACTTCCAGTGCTCATCTTATGTGATAATGACCAAGGTGCTTTACTTTTCCTTCACCAGGAGAAATTGCATATATTGCGAACTTGACCAATGAGGTTAGCTATTAATTCCCTTTTTGGCATTTTCCCCTCAGAGGATCATTTTGTTTTTTAAATCTGAACCCAGAAAAGGAACATTTGGGATCTTGATACCAGTACATCCTCTGCTCTAATCATCTCTGAATAGCCCGAAACCTTAGAAACTCGTGCCTGCTCTGGCAGGTGCGAGAGGGGACAGACAAATGCCACAGAGTCACCCACCCCTGAGGAAAACTACAAAAAAAGAATTCTGGTATGTTGTAAAAGTAATGTAATCTGAATATCTCTATAGAAATTGTTGTCTCCGCTTGCTTTTTTCCAACCGCAGACTGTAGTATGCTGAGTTGGCCTGGTTCCACATCGTTTGTTGATCTACTCTCTGAAGGAGGAAAGTAATGTTTTAGCCTGTTTTGTTTACCAATTGAATAAGTGTATTCAGTGGAACAGGTGGTTACCTGTAAAGGCAAATAATAAAATATAATTTTTGAAAGCGTTGCATACATTCTGTAGGAACATACATTGTGATGGTGGCTTCACGTTGCTCTCTTCTCATTGGATGATGCGTCATGCCAAGAGCACAGCAAATTCACCTTTTTAATAGAGTAATATTTAAACTGCAACCACAAAGTGGTCCTTACAACCTAATACGCAGACTCCCAAATGATAAAGGGCCAGGTGTACAAACCATTTTTATGATTAAAAACACTCTGGGGCCAATTCACAGAACTAACTTAAGACAAAATCCTAATCTTTCTACTTTTGGTATTCACAGAAGTTAGGATTTTGTCTTAAGACAAACTTAAGACAGACTTAAGACAGACTTAAGACAGACTTAAGACAAACTTAAGACAGACTTAAGACAGTCTTAAGACAGTCTTAAGACAGACTTAAGACAAAATCCTAACTTAAGTCTGTCTTAAGTCTGTCTTAAGTTTGTCTTAAGTCTGTCTTAAGTCTGTCTTAAGTCTGTCTTAAGTTTGTCTTAAGACAAACTTAAGACAAAATACTAACTTCTGTGAATACCAAAAGTAGTAAGTTTAGGATTTTGTCTTAATTTAGTTCTGTGAATCGGGCCCTCGGTTTCTGAGTTTTCAGCTACAAAAATGCTTTTTGTAATGTACTGTCCAGGCTGTGCAGGTAGTGGGGGGGTCCATGCATACTGGGGGGCAACATGGGCTCCCCCTGCATGCATCCCCATGCACAGGGGCAACAGGGGACCCTGTATGGCCCCCTTTTTTCCCCACCACCACACTTTGCATGGCGGACTCACCACAGCTGCACCGCTAATCATATTGCTTATCCTGACCGCTATGCAACCGCCAGGGATCACGGATCCCTGGCAGATGCCGTGGTCCCATGGTGGTCTGACCGCCAAACTCGTAATTCGACAGTCAGACCGCAAGTGCGACAGTCCCTGATCACCAATGATGGAGCTCAGATTTCATCAATAGATTTATCTATTACTAAATGACAAAAGGCCATCACCACCGCACCTCCACTGCAAATACGGTGGTCCTATGGACCACCTTTCTCATAATCAGGCCCTTAGTGTTTGGGTGGCTAGAACAGAGGGCTCCGGTGAATCCCTTAAGGATCTTCTGGAAGGTACAGATTCCCACTGCCTGGAAGAAGTATACATATATGAGACAACTGGTAGTAGTAGGAACAGCTGTGTACTATAATCGAGTTAATGGCATATCCATTGTGTTAGGTGTATGTAAAGAGCTTTGTCTTAATGTGTGTGTTTATTTACAGCACATGGTGTATCCTGGTGGAAAGTGATGTATGCTGTTGGGTATTGTCTATGGGATGTGTTAGATGTATGCTGTTTTGTTCTAGGTGATATCTAATCATATAGTATACTTGTGCAACCCATATATATACACAGTGTTCTTTATATCATGTTTATGTCTACTGTCCATGCCAGGAATGGTTGATCAAAAACAGATGGGTATCAGGAGTGCTGAATCACGCTCAGACCTGGAACTGGCAGACTTGACGTTCATGCTAACTGATGTCTAATATAAACTTGCAAAGTGGCAGACTGTATACCCTGACCACGCCTAACAGCTAAATGATTGATTTGAAGTTGTCCGACTCCCAAATTAGCATTCAAATTACCCTGAGGAAGCTAATAGGCACAATTGGCCAGAGAAATACTCATTTTGCATGAAACTTCTGTTAATTGTAAAACAGTTTCTAGATTAAAAACGTTTATGAACAAATTCATGTTCTTTATATGCACACTACTAATGTAATTTTCTTGACTTAATAAAGCAGCACCTGGAATTCACTCTTGAAATTCTACCTAGGGATGAATCAATGTCTGCTGTATTCAGCATAACAATCCCACTTCTCACGGGTAGAGAAGGGTCCAAATAATGATACCCCATGGAGCAGCAAGTCTACAGTGAATTAAGACTATTTTACAAAAATCGGGGAAACTCTACCCTTAGTTTCTTTGCTTAAATAACTAGGGCCGTATTATACATGAGACACATTTTCCTTCATTGCACCGAGTGCACCTTTTAAAAGGTGTGCCCGGCACAATGAAGGAAAATGAGCCGTAATTATGTGGAATCGCTCCATGTTTTCAAAGTGCAGGTGGCAACCCACCTGCACTTTGAAGGGGGAATAGATATCCCCTTGCTGGCGGGTGCAGAGAGTGACTGCACCCACCTGAAAAGGGATGTCAGTGGCCGTATTAAACATATGTTGCATTTTCCTTGATTGCGCCGGGTGCTCTTTTTAAAAGGTGCGCCAGCGCAAACAAGGAAAATGCACTGTATTAGGGTGAATGCACTGCCCGCAAGGCAGCCACAAACTGGCGCTGCCCCAGGGCTGCAAATTCACATGAAAAATAGAGCAGATGGGTGCAGTGAGAGACTGCACCTGCCTGCAAGGGGATATCTGAGAGGTCCATGGGGCCCCCTTTCACCCCTCCAGAGGGCTGCAATCGGGGGGTGCACTTACAGTGCGCCTCATGAGAGCTCCTTTGCCTCTGCGGCCACATCTGTAATATGGCGCGGGCTCAGAGGCAAAGTGATTCCCTCATTTGCATTGGACCACGCCCCCATGCACATGAGGGAACGCCCTCTTGAGTAAGCACTGGTGCTGTATGTGCGCCTGCGTTTTCAGTATTACAGAAAGGGATGCACAAGCATCTGCAGCTGCTTCTGAAATACCAAAGTGCTGCGGGGGCATGCAATGCGGGATCAAACGCTCATTGCGCCCCAGGGCACATCTATAATACAGCCCCAGTGGGGTCAATGGGGCCCCCCTTCTCCGTATAGGGCTGCAATAAGGGGCCGCACTGATAGTGCACCACCTTCTAGGTGGCACACTCTGCCGCTTTATGTGTGCCAGCACTATTGGTATTACAGAAGGGGCTGCACAAGCATCTGCGGACCCTTCTTTAATTCCAAAGGACCCCATGGGGTTCACAAAGTGGGAGCAAATGCCCGTTGCACTCCCGGGGCACTTGTATAATATGGCCCCTGGTGTGATCCTGGGCAGAGCACTTTAACTCCCTTTGCGTCAGCTCCCTCATCTGCCGCAAACAGAATTACTCTTATATACCGGTAAAAAAATAACTTACATCTAAACAATAGGAAACACTAACGAATGCAATTTCAATAGCCCTCGAGGGACCAGTAACGCAAAACGCACCTCGATCAATTAACTGCAAATATGGTCTAAAATGCACTTAATATAACATAACGTTGAAACGCGGTATTAAGATATATATACATATATATGGAAATGGAATGTCCCGCACACATATGATGCTCATATTTTCTCAGGTCCAATGTGATGCTGGCACCTTGACCCTTCATCCAGTTATACGAGTTACGAATTTGCTGTCTTGGATTCTTGAGACTTTCCTTGAGTGCGGCCCCAGAGATGGGCCTGCTCCTGACACCCTCTGACCCGCGTGCCCCCCGGGCAGGATCTGTACGTGTGTGTCTCACTCAGCAGTTGTTTTCAGTTTGGATGATGACTGACAGCACACACGCCCTCCTCCCACCGCATCATGTCGAGACAAGTCATTTGCACCACCAGATATAAAGGGCGTGGGCGCAGCCTAAGGAAGAGAAAATCGAAATCTGGCCTCACCTTGGCAGGGTGGGACTGCAGACAGGCACACCGAGTTCTGCTTCGCCGGAGCCCTTTGTTCGACACCTATGTGTGTGTCATCATGGCCTGCACCCATCTCGCTTTGCTTAATTTTCGGGCCTGGCAAGGTGTGTGAGAAGCAGAACCGCAGTGCATCAATAGCCACCGCGCGCTGTCGGATAAAAAGGTGCCAGGCTGACAGCCCGCTTGTGCTTCCGAATAGGTGCGACGCTGCAAGCTGATGGGAACAATAGTGCTGGTCAAGTCACCATGTGAGCTGTCTCGGAGATAGGTGCTGGGCAGGTTATCAATGTGTGCTGTAGGGTAGAAAGGTGCCAGCCAACAATGTGAGCTTCCAAGTAAAGTGTCAGACTTGCCACCAATTCCTGCTGGCGAGAAGAAATGTGCCGCCGTGTTACCAGTGAGAACTGTCAGGTGGAAAGGTGCTGGGCTCGTCAACAATGTGTTTTGTCATGTGGAAAAATGACAAAGTGAACTCTCAAGTGCCTGGTAGAGAACCAATATGAGCAAGTCAAGTAAAAGACTCTCTTGTGGGTCACAAATTTTGGCAGATCACCAATACATGTTGTTTGGGTACAATTGTTGTACACTATAGGGCTTTAAGTGGGCCGGGTCCTGCCGGTGCCCTGCACTGGCAGTTCTATAAAGCAGGTTCTAAGAGCAGTGCTTAATTTGAGCAGGTGCTTTCCGGTGCTCAGCACCGGCACCTAATCCTCCGCACCGGTGCTTATAGCACCAGTTAAGGACACACTCTTTTGGAAGGCAGGATCACAGGATGTTGAGCCACGCAGAGACTTGAACCCGGTTCCCCAGCTCTGAAATCAGCAGCTGTAGCCATTAGGCCAAGTCCTCTCCATAAAAATTAGTGCTGGGGCTCTCGTCAGAAGGCAGGTTGCCCCAGCACATTTCTCCTGCTAGCGCTGCCTCCTGAGGAGAGACCCAGCACTTTTTTTTATACAAATTAACCACTGGCTAAGAGGGGTCCCTATGGGGTTCTTCATCCTTACTCTGCAGCAGTACTACCATTCACTGCCTTTGCAGTGACTTCAAAGACTCTTTATAGTTCTTTCACAGTCCCATCATTTCAGGACTGAAGCATTTTCGAAATTCTATACAACGAAGCCACAGTTGTTGCTTATTTATCTTACACAACTAACAACCATTGGTAAATCCAATAGTCCTGACTTCCTCTGGGTGTCATGTTACTTGTTGTTTTGTATATCTGTATGCAATGACAAAAGCAGCAAAATACCAGTCGGACTGCACACTAAGCTAAGCACTGATTTTACCTTGGGTATTTATTAAGCTACACCCTTAATTACATCGACCACACCCCTTTGAGAGACCCCCTAGTTAGGTTGAGCTTCGATTGACCTCTTATATCTCTTCTGTGGGGTTTGGCAAACCCACCGATTGCCATTGGCTACTATCTGTGGCATTCAGAAATGCTCGCTTGTTATTGGTGCATTTGTGTAAATGCCCCTCTGTTAGATCTGGGGGTCTCTAGTTGGCAGAGGTATTCACCTTAGACCAAATAGGGACCCTTGCTTCTAGTCAGGGTACAGGGACACACACGGTAGATAACCCCTGCTCACCCTCTAGGTAGCTTGGCTCGAGCAGACAGGCTTATCCCCAAGGCAATGTGTAAGGTATTTGCACGTAGACACCACAATGACCCCTCCTCCGCACACCACAAACTTAGACCACATCGGTGAGTTATATCAAAAATAATATATCTTTATCTAGTTTCCGCAGTTGAAATCAAGCATCACAGGTTTACACAATAGTCGCTTTCTTAGTTGGTCGGGACCGTCAGACGATAGTCTCTAGTCTCTTGAGTGATTCGATACTCACTGAGAATGAATCAGTTTGTAGGCTCTCGATGTTTTAGGCAGCTACGTTGCTCCGGCGGTGTCACTGCGCTCGTTATACAAGCGCTCCTCGGGCTGTTCGGTGCAAGGGTTCCACAACTCCCTCGACGAGCCCCCAGTGACGATGTCGACGTCACCGGAGTCAGCCACTCACAGCGCGGCTTCGTAGAGCAGGGAAATACGACTCTCGATCTGCGTCAGGCCTCCGGGTCGCGGCAAGGCACGTGCCGATGAGCACGTCGATCTTCTTGATGCGGCAACCGGTGTCGGGCCCGGCTCGGTGTGGTACTCTCTAGCAAGACAGAGAGCAGCCAGCCCACCTCACAGGCAGATGTTGAGAAGCTTGGTAGAACAGTCCACGGTCCCTGCGGCACACAGCAGCGCAGGTGGGACACAGCAGAATCTTGAGTTCTTGGCAACCTTTCTATCCCTGGGTTGCGAAACAGGAGGCCAGCTCTTCTCAGGCCCTTGGAGATTCAGTTGAAGACACAGCACACAGCAAAGTCTTGTTTGGTCAAGTGGATAGGGTCAGCACACAGCAGGACCCCTTCTTCTCCTTAGCTTCAGTTGTACGCCAGAACAGGTCAGCCTTTAGAGCACACAGCACGGCAATCTTCCTTTAGTTCTTCAGCGGTCCGTCTTTCAGCAGAGGTTCCTCTCGATGGTCGAATCTAAAAATCTGTTGTCAGGGGTCTTGTACTTATACCCCTAGAAGTCTTTGAAGTCTTTGTGCAAGTGGGTCCTGAGCCCGGTCTGATCCAGTTCTGGGTGTTGCTGGAGCACTTTGTTTTCCTGGCTCCTACATTCTTTTCAGAGCGAGGGGCAAGGTCGTCAGCCGCCCAGCAGGAGGTGGAGCCAGCAGAGTGGCAGGCAGGCACAGCCCTATTCAATCCCAGGTGCTATCTCCTCCCTCCACTCTCCTTGCGATTGTCGCCATTCAGCAGAGGGCTGACTCAGCCAACCTCCCGGGGGATCCCCAGCCCCTGTCACTCTCGAACCAGACAGTCAATCCACAAGCGCGCCCAGGCACACAGAAGGGTCAGACAAGAGAACAGCTACTCTCTAAAAAGTACTGTTCTCCAACTCAGGTTTTAAAAACAATCTCTCCTAAAAGATGTGTTATTAAATGCTGAGCTCAGGGATATCAAACACTCATGTCTTATCTTGTTCGTATGAGAAGATAGGCGGATAGCCATTGGCACCCGCCTCCCTCATGTTAGCCTATGGAACAAGATAGCCTTGCAGTAGTGAACACACAAAATGGCCGGTGTTCACTACCAGAACATGTTACCTGCACTAGTACATGCTCTACCTTCTACATACACTGCACCCTGCCCAGGGGGGTACCTTGGGCCTTCCATAGGGATGACTGACGTGTATGAAAAGGGAAGGGTTAGGCCCGGCCAGTGTGGACACTGGCCAGGGGGACATGGCAGTCCGGGGACTGCAGGCAGGCCTGCGGCGGCAGGCCTGAGACACTGTTTTAGGGCTACACAGGTGGGTGGCGCAATCAGCGCTGCAGACCCACTAGTAGCATCCGTCATCACCAGCCCTGGCACACACAGTGCACTTTACTAGGGACTTCATGGTGATACAGATATGCCAATCAGGTATATCCAATTGATACGATATTTTACACAGGGAGCACTTACACTCTGGCACTGATTAGCAGTGGCAGAGTGTCCAAAGCATCTAAACCAGCAAAACGAAATCCAGCACAGCATCAAAAAATCCATGTAGCAGAGGCAAAAGATAGGGGAAAAACCCACGCCAAGGATGTCAGGTCTAACACGTGTCCCCTCCAGCTGAAAGCGGGGAGAACTACCCACCCTCTTGGGAGTTCTCATCGCTAAGGCGGAAAAACCTGGACAGGCCATCAGCATTGGCGTGCTCTGTACCGGGACGGTGTTCCACCGTAAAGTCCATTCCCTGTAGGGAGATGGACCACCTCAACAGTTTTGGATTCTCACCCCTCATCTGCATTAGCCATCTGAGGGGCCTGTGGTCGGTCTGAACACTGAAGTGAGTCCCAAACAGGTAGGGCCTCAGCTTCTTCAGGGCCCAGACCACAGCAAATGCTTCCCTTTCAATAGCGCTCCACCTCTGTTCCCTGGGAAGTAGCCTCCTACTAATGAAAGCTACGGGTTGGTCCCCGCCCTCGTCGTCCATCTGTGAGAGTACTGCTCCCACGCCTTGCTCTGAAGCGTCTGTCTGCACTACGAACTCACTCGAAAAGTCAGGCGCCTTAAGCACCGGTGCTGTGCACATTGCAGTTTTCAGGGCATCAAAAGCAGTTTGACAGGCCTCGGTCCAATTCACTTTCCTGGGCTGATTCCTTGAGGTTAGTTCCGTCAAGGGGGCAACAATGGTGCCGTATCCCTTGATGAACCGTCTGTAATACCCGGTGAGTCCTAGGAAGGCTCTCACCTCTGTCTGCGTCTTGGGGGGTTCCCAAGCCAGAATGGTATCGATCTTCGCCTGTAGGGGCGCCACCTGGCCGCTCCCCACCTGGTGTCCCAAATACACCACTGATCCCTGCCCTATCTGGCACTTACTAGCCTTGATAGTGAGGCCTGCCTTCTGCAGCGCCCTCAACACTTCACAGAGGTGTTGCAAGTGTTCGTCCCAAGTGGAGCTGAACACAGCAATGTCATCCAGGTATGCGGCGCTGAATTGCTCCAGCCCGGTCAGTACCCGGTTGACCAGTCTCTGGAAGGTGGCAGGGGCATTCTTCAATCCAAAGGGCATGACTCGAAACTGGAAGTGCCCCTCTGGTGTTGAAAATGCCGACCTCTCCTTTGCCCCGTCAGTTAAGGCAATCTGCCAGTACCCCGAAGTCAAATCGAAGGTGCTGAGGTACCGGGCAGCTCCTAACCGATCCACGAGCTCATCAGCTCTGGGGATGGGGTGCGCGTCAGTCTTGGTGACCGCATTGAGCCCGCGGTAGTCCACGCAAAACCGAAGTTCTGACGGGCCACCGGGTGTAGCAGATTTCTTTGGAACGAGGACCACTGGGCTAGCCCAGGGACTGCTAGAGGGCTCAATTACCCCTAACGCCAACATCTTGGAAACTTCTTCCTTGATGCTGGCCCTGACCTTGTCAGCTACTCTGTAAAACTTCTGTTTCACAGGCAGGCTATCTCCAGTGTCCACATCATGGACGCACCAATTGGTGACACCTGGTGTCAGGGAGAACAGGGAGGCAAACTGACCCAACACCTGGCGACAGTCGCTCTGCTGCTCCGGGGTCAGTGTGGGCGAGAGGACCACACCATCTACTGACCCGTCTTGCTCCTTCGCTGCCAGGAGGTCAGGGAGTGGATCACTATCCTCTTCCCCACCGTCATCTGTAGCCATGAGCATCGTCACTTCAGACCTCTCGAAGTGGGGTTTGAGGCGGTTCACATGCAAGACTCTAAGGGGCTGCCTAGGAGTCTTCATGTTGATCAGGTAGGTCACCTCACTCTTGCGCTCTACCACCTCATATGGCCCGGTCCATTTGTCGCGGAGCGCACAAGGCTCCACCGGCGCCATCACCCACACTTTCTGCCCGGGATGAAATTCTACCAGAGTGGTATTCTGGTCGTACCATCTTTTCATCTCCTCCTGGCTGGCTTCTAGGTTCTCCTGAGCGAGCTTCCTGAAGCGCTGCGTTTGGTTGCGGATGGCCAGCACATAGCTGAACACATCCTGGGGGGTTTTCCCACGGGATTTCTCCCACCCCTCCTTCACCAGTGTGAGAGGTCCTCTCACAGGGTGGCCATACAGCAGTTCAAAGGGGCTGAACCCTAAGGACTTCTGAGGCACCTCCCTGTAGGCAAACAACAGGCATGGTAACAAGACGTCCCACTTCCGTCTCATGGGCTCCGCTAGGCCCATAATCATACCTTTCAGGGTGCGGTTGAACCTTTCAACCAACCCATTTCCTTGAGGGTGGTAAGGAGTGGTGAACTTATACGTTACTCCACACTCCTCCCACAGAGACTTCATATACCTAGAGATGAAGTTGGTACCCCGGTCGGAGACCACCTCTCGAGGGAACCCTACACGGGAAAAGATCCCCATCAATGCACGGCCCACCACGGGTGCTGTGATTGTCCTGAGAGGGACTGCTTCCGGGTACCGAGTGGCGTGATCCACCAAGACCAGGATAAACCTGTTGCCTAAGGCGGTCTTGGGATCCAGGGGCCCTACGATATCAATGCCCACCCGCTCGAAAGGGGTGCTCACTACAGGAAACGGCTGGAGGGGCGCCACGCACTTCCCTCCGCTCTTGCCACTGGCTTGACAGGTTTGGCATGACTTACAAAAGGTACCGACGTGCTTCTTCATCCGGGGCCAGTAGAAGTGGGTGACAAGCCTGTGATAGGTCTTGTCTTGCCCCAGATGTCCTGCGAGAGGCACGTCGTGAGCCAGACCCAGTAAGAAGTTCCTGAAGCGCTCGGGTACCACCAGCACACGGGCTGCACCGGGCTCAGCGAACTTAGGCTCACTATACAGTAAGTCATCTTCCCAGTAAATCAAATGTTCCTTGGACCCTAGGCCTGCTGCCTGGTCTGCAGCCTGCTGCCGCACACCAATGAGAGAAGGGCACTCCTTCTGAGCCTGGCAGAATTCCTCCCTGGAGGGGCCACCCTCTTGCTGCCAATGGGTCAGCTCAGGCAACTCCCCCAGTTCGGCCACCTGCTCCCCTGTAGGTTCCAGGGCATCCCCCTCAGGTTCCGCTTCCTCCTGGACCGTGGGAACAGTGGGGGCCGGTTTCCCGCGCCCTCTGCCCCTTCCCCTCCTGGCAGGTTCCTGGGCCATCGTTCCAGGCTCCAGTTCTACCAATCCACCCTTACTGGCTGTCATGGCACGTGTGGATACACAGATCCACGCTGGCAGTCCTAACATCTCCAAGTGAGTTCTGTGCTCTACGTCCTTCCATGGAGAACTCTCCAGGTCGTTACCCAACAGACAATCTACCGGCAAGGCATCACTGACACAGACTTCCAAGGTACCAGAGACTCCCCCCCATGTAAAGGGAACACGCGCCATCTTGCAGAGGCAAACTGAAGTGTCAGCTGCCACTACTGGGCGGAGCACATTGGGAATTACTTGCTCTTCAGACACCCACTGACACCTGACAGATGTCACACTAGCCCCGGTGTCTCTCAGAGCCTCTATCTCCCTCCCATTGATGGTCACCTTTTGCCCGTATTTCTTAGTGTTAGCGGGTATCAAGGTATCCTGGACCATCTCTTGGTCTCCTAAAGAGACAAGGGTCATCATAGCTAATCCCGCTTCCCCACTGGAAATCAAATCCCCTCCCAAAGCTACACTAGCTAACCCTGGGACTGGAGCAGCAGCTGGTGCTGGGGGTTTATTGGGACATTTAGGGGCGATGTGCCCCACTTCCCTACAAGCATAGCAAGTAGGCGGTGGTCTGTTGCCCTTAGGGGGCCAAGACCTCTTCGGCTTGGGGGCTTGGGACTCCTTCTTCTGGGAACTGTTTTGGGGCCCTTTAGAGAACTCCTTACTGTTACCCTTGTCCTCCCCACCTTTCTGCTGGGGACCCTGTCCACCCTTGGCTGGCATACTTACCACCCCTTTGTTGACCCTGGTGCTAGTCCAGCGGTCTGCCTCTTTAGCAAGCTCGCTGGGATCAGTTAACTTGCTGTCTAAAAGATGCTGGCGCAGCTCTGGAACACATAGACTACTCAAGTGCTCCCAACTAATCAAGTGACACAACCCCACATAATCAGTAACTTTGCTGCCCTTTATCCAACCTTCCAGTGCACGCGTGTACATACTCACACACTCCACCCACGTACTCGAATCAAGTTTCTTGAAGTTCCTAAACTTCTGTCGGTACTGTTCTGGTGTGAGCCCATACCTGAGGCATAAGGCCTCCTTCATTGTGGGGTAGGTCAAGGTCCCTGCTGCTTCTAAGGGTGCTAAGACATCCCTCCCAGAGGCCTCAAAATGCTTCCACAAACCCGCTCCCCAACTTTTCTCAGGCACTTCATTCATCTTCAAGGCAAGCTCATAGGATCTAAACCATGCATAGATATCCTCACCCCTCTGATAATTCTGCACCAAATCTTTCGGTATGTATACTTTACCCGCCTGTACTGGTTGTGCGCTGCCACCATTCGGACTGGACGCCACCTGTTTGGCTTTAATGTCCAGCTCCCTCATGCTCAACTCATGAGCCAACTGGAGTTTCTTCTCTTCTAACGCAAGAGCATTCCTCCTCTCCTCCGCCTCTTTCTCACTGTCAAGGCGCAGTTTCCTCTCTTCCGCTTGAGCTTTGAGCTTAAAAAGTTCAATCTCATGGGCTCTGACCCTTTGGTTTTCCTCCAGCTCCTCTGGAGAGAGGCTCCTACTGGAATGGGCGCTGCCAGCCCTAGACGCTGGCCTATTCACTGGCAGATCATCGGATCCAAATCCGTGCTCCGGTGTGCCATCCCCTTCCGTAGTTTCCTCGGTTGCGCCATTCTTGGCCTCCCACCAGGCCCTTAGAGCTTTCTGTAGCTCCGTCTTGTTGGCGCTGCCCTTCGCTGGGCATCCAAGCTGCTTGCAGAATTGCTTTAGTTGCTCCTTCTTATACTCGAGCAACTTTTTCACCTCGAATTGCAACTCCAGCTCCTCGCCTACTCCGTTCAGAGACATGATGTTTCGTCGATCCTCCAAGAATAGTCTTCGCAAAAACTTCGTGCGATGCAACTGCTTACTAGATTAGTGATGTCCGAAGAATCACTGCAGGTCAAGTGCAAATACTGGTTCTAATCCGCACCGCTGACCACCAATGTTAGATCTGGGGGTCTCTAGTTGGCAGAGGTATTCACCTTAGACCAAATAGGGACCCTTGCTTCTAGTCAGGGTACAGGGACACACACGGTAGATAACCCCTGCTCACCCTCTAGGTAGCTTGGCTCGAGCAGACAGGCTTATCCCCAAGGCAATGTGTAAGGTATTTGCACGTAGACACCACAATGACCCCTCCTCCGCACACCACAAACTTAGACCACATCGGTGAGTTATATCAAAAATAATATATCTTTATCTAGTTTCCGCAGTTGAAATCAAGCATCACAGGTTTACACAATAGTCGCTTTCTTAGTTGGTCGGGACCGTCAGACGATAGTCTCTAGTCTCTTGAGTGATTCGATACTCACTGAGAATGAATCAGTTTGTAGGCTCTCGATGTTTTAGGCAGCTACGTTGCTCCGGCGGTGTCACTGCGCTCGTTATACAAGCGCTCCTCGGGCTGTTCGGTGCAAGGGTTCCACAACTCCCTCGACGAGCCCCCAGTGACGATGTCGACGTCACCGGAGTCAGCCACTCACAGCGCGGCTTCGTAGAGCAGGGAAATACGACTCTCGATCTGCGTCAGGCCTCCGGGTCGCGGCAAGGCACGTGCCGATGAGCACGTCGATCTTCTTGATGCGGCAACCGGTGTCGGGCCCGGCTCGGTGTGGTACTCTCTAGCAAGACAGAGAGCAGCCAGCCCACCTCACAGGCAGATGTTGAGAAGCTTGGTAGAACAGTCCACGGTCCCTGCGGCACACAGCAGCGCAGGTGGGACACAGCAGAATCTTGAGTTCTTGGCAACCTTTCTATCCCTGGGTTGCGAAACAGGAGGCCAGCTCTTCTCAGGCCCTTGGAGATTCAGTTGAAGACACAGCACACAGCAAAGTCTTGTTTGGTCAAGTGGATAGGGTCAGCACACAGCAGGACCCCTTCTTCTCCTTAGCTTCAGTTGTACGCCAGAACAGGTCAGCCTTTAGAGCACACAGCACGGCAATCTTCCTTTAGTTCTTCAGCGGTCCGTCTTTCAGCAGAGGTTCCTCTCGATGGTCGAATCTAAAAATCTGTTGTCAGGGGTCTTGTACTTATACCCCTAGAAGTCTTTGAAGTCTTTGTGCAAGTGGGTCCTGAGCCCGGTCTGATCCAGTTCTGGGTGTTGCTGGAGCACTTTGTTTTCCTGGCTCCTACATTCTTTTCAGAGCGAGGGGCAAGGTCGTCAGCCGCCCAGCAGGAGGTGGAGCCAGCAGAGTGGCAGGCAGGCACAGCCCTATTCAATCCCAGGTGCTATCTCCTCCCTCCACTCTCCTTGCGATTGTCGCCATTCAGCAGAGGGCTGACTCAGCCAACCTCCCGGGGGATCCCCAGCCCCTGTCACTCTCGAACCAGACAGTCAATCCACAAGCGCGCCCAGGCACACAGAAGGGTCAGACAAGAGAACAGCTACTCTCTAAAAAGTACTGTTCTCCAACTCAGGTTTTAAAAACAATCTCTCCTAAAAGATGTGTTATTAAATGCTGAGCTCAGGGATATCAAACACTCATGTCTTATCTTGTTCGTATGAGAAGATAGGCGGATAGCCATTGGCACCCGCCTCCCTCATGTTAGCCTATGGAACAAGATAGCCTTGCAGTAGTGAACACACAAAATGGCCGGTGTTCACTACCAGAACATGTTACCTGCACTAGTACATGCTCTACCTTCTACATACACTGCACCCTGCCCAGGGGGGTACCTTGGGCCTTCCATAGGGATGACTGACGTGTATGAAAAGGGAAGGGTTAGGCCCGGCCAGTGTGGACACTGGCCAGGGGGACATGGCAGTCCGGGGACTGCAGGCAGGCCTGCGGCGGCAGGCCTGAGACACTGTTTTAGGGCTACACAGGTGGGTGGCGCAATCAGCGCTGCAGACCCACTAGTAGCATCCGTCATCACCAGCCCTGGCACACACAGTGCACTTTACTAGGGACTTCATGGTGATACAGATATGCCAATCAGGTATATCCAATCGATACGATATTTTACACAGGGAGCACTTACACTCTGGCACTGATTAGCAGTGGCAGAGTGTCCAAAGCATCTAAACCAGCAAAACGAAATCCAGCACAGCATCAAAAAATCCATGTAGCAGAGGCAAAAGATAGGGGAAAAACCCACGCCAAGGATGTCAGGTCTAACACCCTCCTTTACGTGCTTAGTTCTGTCCCTGGTGATTTGTTGAAGTACATCTACCTCTTTGGTCTCTTTGAAAATTATATGTTGATTTTTTGGCACATTTATGGCTATGTATTATGGTGTGTTAACAAAGGAGGGACTGATGGGCTTTTATTTAAGAAGGTCCAGCATACATGCCCAATTAGTCATATTGAAAAGAAAGAGTATGCAGTTCCTCAGTGAGAAGGGGAGTGTGAGTGCAGAGAAGAGACCGTAAGAAAGAGGAATACCTCTATTCGGAACTAGGGTCCTCACACACCCAGCAAGCTAGGTGTCATGCTTCATCATATGGACCTGCTCCTCGTCGGGCCGGCGCTGCAATGCCCGACGGGCACCCTAAAAAGGGGCTCTTTGGCGGAGATCTTTAGTTCCTGGCCGTATGATGCAGTGTGTGTGAGAGGAACCTAGTGGTGTAGATGTGAGTGCAGGTATGTGGGTTAAAACAAGTTGGAGAGTCCAGAAATATAATTTTATTAAGGGTGGCTCTCCACCTGACTAAAAATGAAAACAGAGTGGCAGCTAGCTGATATTATGATTCAGCTTGGCTAAGCTCCTCTGTGCTGGTCGACATGTTTCTTGCCCGGTGGTCCTATTGATCCGTGGCAATTCCTCAGGACCTATTTAGCTGTCTATGATCTACACAATGTGGTAAGTACAGTTGTTACCTACCACCTGTTATATGGAGAACGGTCTCGCCATATGCCTAGGGGAACCTAAAAAGAAAGGAAAGTTTTTAAGAAAGGCATCCCAGGCAAAGGCAGTGTATAAAGTGAGTACTGTACAGGTCGATCTCACATAGTGGTGATACCCCCTCGATCAAATGGCACAAGTTAACAAACTTTGTCACCAAGTGTCAACATACCCAAAAAGTGAAGTTAAGATAAATTGAAAGCAGAAGACTGGAAGTGTCGTGCTTCCTATAAGGAAGTATTATGAAGTGACTAAAAATATCTTAAAAGTGGAGTCGTGGGACACTCACCTATTGTGGTGTGATACCCTGCTCCTATCCGTGGCCGTGGCGCCACCGGGACACCAAGATTCTGGTGTCCTAGTAAGAAACAAAATAGTACATGGAATGGCAACAATAACTCGCCCGACAAGTATCGTCAGCATGTTTAAACTAAATCACCCATGTGCGATCCCGTCACATGAGCTGCTGTGATGCGAATCTTAAACCAAAAGGGATAATCACTCCTGGAACCTCTCTCGAGGTTTGTTGATCATTTTTTATAACCCTTGGTCAAAAAAACTCCCTCCTATATCCGTGATACCACGGATATCTTGCAAGTCATAGAGGAGACACACGACACAAACAATATTGACCTACTGGTTACGTTGGATGTGGAGGCATTATACACCAATATCCCCCAACGTGCCACCTTGGTGGCAATCGAAAGTGCCCTTATGAAAGAGGAATGGACATCACCTACCCCCATCTCCTTTGTGATGGAGTGCGCCACATTGGCCCTAACTGAAAATTATTTCGAGTATAATAAACAGTTGTTCCACCAATCGCAGGGCACATCGATGGGTAGTACCTTCGCCCCTAGTGTGGCCTGTATCTACATGGCCACCTTTGAGGAGGAAGTCATCAGGCACCCCAACAATCCTTACATCAACAATCTAACCCTGTGGAGGCGCTTCATCGATGACATTTTAATCTTCTGGAAGGGGGACCAACAGACATGCCTAGCATTCTGCGACTGGATTAATGCCCAGAATCCATTCCTGAAATTCACGCACACTATCTCTGACTCCAATGTACCTTTCCTGGACCTCATGGTCACACTAGGGGGCACAGGCCTGAGCACCACGCTTTACAAAAAGCCCACTGACAGGAATAGTCTGCTCCTATACAGTAGCCATCATCCAAAGGCCCTTAAGGACAATTTACCCTTTGGGCAATTCCTCCGTCTCAGGAGGAACTGTACTACCACCAACGACTACCTAACTGAAGCTGACCAGTTGAGCTCTAACCTTAGACAAAGAGGCTACCCTGAGCGCCAGATAAAAAACTCACTGAAGAGGGCCCGTAACAATCCACGAGAAATCCTACTACAACCAAATAGTAAGGAAAGGCCAGAGACTTTGACCTGTGTTACATCCTTTACCCCTAATTCTACTGCCATCAAGGGTATAATTAAGAAGCACTGGGGTATTCTCACTGCGGGTGACCTCACTTTCCCGCCCCCCCGCTTTGCCTTCAAACGCACCCAAAATCTGAAGGATATCCTTATTAATACGAGACCTAGACAAACCATCCACCATGATCAAAGCACCCTCTGGGGTCTCCCCCCAGTGAGAGGACACTATCCTTGTGGTTCCTGTGCTGTGTGCCATCAAACTGCAGTAATCAAAGAGGTGGATTTTTCAGACTCCTTTACCTGGAGGTTACAGCGTCATACCAATTGTAACACCACACAGTGCATTTATTTAATAACCTGCCCATGTGAACAGAAGTATGTAGGCATGACTATGCGACCAGTAAAGACGCGCATAACAGAGCACAAGAGTAATGTGAGATGCCAGAGAATTACCACGAAACTCTACACCCACTGCAAGGAGAACAACCACACACCTGACTCCCTTAGATGGTTAATCCTCGAGGCACACCCTAGAATTACACAAAGAGCCCTTTTTAAGATTGAACAGCGATGGGTGCACCGTCTGAGGACAGACCTAGAAGGCCTAAATGATCAGATTCCATGGGCAACACTCATGGACAGATAATACAGACTCTTATGTTATTTACTTATGAGGGTCACCTACTCCAAGATGGCTGCCATAACTTCCATCAACTCCCCAGAAGCGGCATCATACGTCAACCTCTGACAAGAAATTCCCCTGTTTAGCCTACCCACTACAGGGCTACCATTATTTCTCACCCTTTATTGCGGTAAAACTCTTTCCGCGCTGTAACCATGCTAGTACCACACCACTATTCATAGGGATATGATATTTTCAGTAAGCATAGATAACGTCCTAAGATGGCCGCTGCATTTGACACTCTGCTCCACGGCTCTGACTACACGCACTCACAAAACAGACTTCCGGGTATTCGGCCCGCCCCCTGCAGGACTAACCAACAGGTATATCTGTCATGGCACCTTGCCGACCATCAGTATTCCCGGGTCGCGTGGCGCGAGGGTAGGTTGATAGCCCATTCCGGCAACAACCTTCAAGTAAGTGTACCAGCGTTACTACTACGCGCCCTGCTGCGAGTGATGGGTCAGGTGAGAGGTTTGTATGCGTTTCCGCAACTGATGGGATGCTTATTGATGGTTCATATTCCCGCCGCTGAACTAGCAAAATGTGATTAAGACGCGGTGTTGTCAGTGCTTTCTTGTTTACAGGTTCTGTGACCACACGTTGTCAGTATGCCGTAAGAGATTCCCATCTATCGGCCCGCTAGCGTACTTTGCTCGATGCTCGGTGGGAGCTGACGGCTACCCATGGTTTTCGCCGATCACCTTTTTACGGCAAACCGGGCGTGCCCTAGACTCAATACGTGGAGCGAGCGACTTTGAGGTGGGACCTTTAGTTGGTGGTCACGCATTTCTGACTGGCTGATACCTTGAACGGGTTGGCATTTACGACTTCTGTGGCTTCTTCTTTCTTTTTTAGTTTGCTCCGTGGTGCTAGTTTATCATCCGATTATCCCTTTTGGTTTAAGATTCGCATCACAGCAGCTCATGTGACGGGATCGCACATGGGTGATTTAGTTTAAACATGCTGACGATACTTGTCGGGCGAGTTATTGTTGTTATTCCATGTACTATTTTGTTTCTTACTAGGACACCAGAATCTTGGTGTCCCGGTGGCGCCACGGCCACGGATAGGAGCAGGGTATCGCACCACAATAGGTGAGTGTCCCACGACTCCACTTTTAAGATATTTTTAGTCACTTCAAAATACTTCCTTATAGGAAGCACGACACTTCCAGTCTTCTGCTTTCAATTTATCTTAACTTCACTTTTTGTAGGAGAATTCCTACCCACTGTATAGGGTATGTTGACACTTGGTGACAAAGTTTGTTAACTTGTGCCATTTGATCGAGGGGGTATCACCACTAAGTGAGATCGACCTGTACAGTACTCACTTTATACACTGCCTTTGCCTGGGATGCCTTTCTTAAAAACTTTCCTTTCTTTTTAGGTTCCCCTAGGCATATGGCGAGACCGTTCTCCATATAACAGGTGGTAGGTAACAACTGTACTTACCACATTGTGTAGATCATAGACAGCTAAATAGGTCCTGAGGAATTGCCACGGATCAATAGGACCACCGGGCAAGAAACATGTCGACCAGCACAGAGGAGCTTAGCCAAGCTGAATCATAATATCAGCTAGCTGCCACTCTGTTTTCATTTTTAGTCAGGTGGAGAGCCACCCTTAATAAAATTATATTTCTGGACTCTCCAACTTGTTTTAACCCACATACCTGCACTCACATCTACACCACTAGGTTCCTCTCACACACACTGCATCATACGGCCAGGAACTAAAGATCTCCGCCAAAGAGCCCCTTTTTAGGGTGCCCGTCGGGCATTGCAGCGCCGGCCCGACGAGGAGCAGGTCCATATGATGAAGCATGACACCTAGCTTGCTGGGTGTGTGAGGACCCTAGTTCCGAATAGAGGTATTCCTCTTTCTTACGGTCTCTTCTCTGCACTCACACTCCCCTTCTCACTGAGGAACTGCATACTCTTTCTTTTCAATATGTATTATGGTGGAAACCCTGCAACAATATCTCATTGAAGTCTGAAGATAAAATGGAAAATATGGAGATTTTTTTTTCCAAACAAACTGCTCAATATTTA
The DNA here is from genome assembly GCF_964204655.1 of Triturus cristatus. NCBI lineage: Eukaryota > Metazoa > Chordata > Amphibia > Caudata > Salamandridae > Triturus > Triturus cristatus. The sequence continues at coordinate 424,074,406 of NC_140584.1, read as the reverse complement.
GTTGCAATTCTCAAATGTACAAAACAAATCTGAAAAGGCTTACCAAGGCAATGTTTCCCCAAATACAGGAGGCTGGCAATAACAAATACGCATGGAAAAAATTGATGTCAGCAGCAGCTGAGACCCCTGGCTTTCTTCTTACGAGCCCTGGCACTGCCGGTGAGACCCCTGGCCTCAGAACCAGTAAAATCAGTGCCAAGAAGATAGGGGCAGCTTTCCACTCCTTGTTTTCAGCTAATTTTTGATTACGCTGACAGGGAATCATTTTATGTCAAAATCTGTTTATTTAAGTTTGCGTTTGAGACTAATACTAAATGCAGGACACAGGCAACAAACAATCGCGCAAACCAAGAGTTACAGATTGCATATGATGGTTACAATTTTTCACGAGGTTTATGGCATAGCCATCTGGTGAGTATGACAATCCAAACTTGTTGCCTCCATTGTCCGCATATGTTATTCAATCCCCCCTCCCATGAGGGTAACTTAAAAGGAAACTTAACATGTCTATAAAACCTAATAAAACTGAGATGTCATGGTGCAACTAAAAAAATAAAATCGTCATCTGCTTTGCTGTGTGATTAGTTAAGAAATAAATTGAGGGCCCGGAGTCTTGGGGCGCAGGCTGTCAGAGGAAGCCCCTCTGACAAGTAGCTCACCAGTGGAGACCATATATAGTCAAAGCCTTTTCTGGCGTCGTCCACTATGTCGGCCATGCGCTCCATCGCCAGTGCCTTCCACAACCTCGCGTGCCATTGAGTTAGGGATGGTGCCTCTTGTTTTTTCCAGGTTGCTGTTACTGCCCTTTTAGCAGCCCCCAAACAAAGCTACATGACCGACCTATCGCCTTGACGTTTCAGGGCTGGGTCTCTCACCCCCAACAACGTGTGTTCAATGGACATAGGGATTGGGTACCCCAGGATAAGTTTAATTTGGGATAGGATTTTTTTCCAAAACAATTGTATTGAGGGACAGTCCCACCAAATGTGGCGAAAGTCTCCCAGCATGCCGCAGCCCCTACAGCTCCTGTCTGAATTGCTTTGAAAGATCCTGTGCAACTTCTGGGGATAAAGATACCAATCTATATAAGCTTGTAGTGTGCCTCCCTCAGGTACATCGTGCGGTTATACTTCACTACATCCCTACTCAGGTGCTCCCACTTATTCCCCCAAGCGGGGTATCCAAAAGGTCATCCCAAAATCGTTTATGTCGCGGAGTCGACCTAGGGCTCAAGGCTTGTATGAGAGCATACAGAAAGGAGATGCATCTCTTAGAGGTGGATCCCGATTGGGCAAATTTCTCTATAGGGAACAAGTGCCTGGTGGCGGTCAGCCACACCAGGGGTTGCTGGACCCAGTGTTTGAGCTGCAAAAAACGGAATTTCTCCTAGTCAGTTAACACAAATTGTTTCTTACACTCCTGAAAGATGAAGAGCTCTCCTTTGTCAAATAGGTGAGATATCACTGACACCCTCCTTCCCGCAACGCCTCGAAGGGGCCCTCTTGAAGTGCCGGGGGGAAAGCCGCATTATAGTGTATGGGGGCATAGGGGAGGGGAAAGTAGTGAGCTGCAGCTGTCAAGTAAGAGCATCCCATACCCGTAATGTAGTAGATGTGGGGGTGCTAATGTATGCGTTCGGAGGTCTGTCCTGTTTTGGCTTCCATAGTAAGTCCCAAATAGATCGGCCTGTGATCTGTCTATGTGTAGCCAATGCTTCTCTGAGACTTGCAGGGACCACTCTGTGATCACGTGCAGTTGCGCCGCCCTATAATACCCCCTAAAGTCCGGCAGCGCCAAGCCCCCTTCCCTCCATGGTCTCGTAAGCAGATGGTAAGGCAAGCACACCCTCTTCCCCAGCCAGATAAATTTAGTAATCATTTGTCGTAGTACCCTAAATAAGGCCTCCTCCACTGGAATGGGCAACCCCTGGAAGAGATAGAGTAATCTGGGAAGCTTAACTTTAGTCGCGCATCCAAAGGGGGATAACCTTTCCACCCTTCTCCACTCCTACCTGGGAAAGGACAGATTAAGTAGGCATGATTTGGTCAAGTTATTCCAAAATCCCGCCGCCCGCTCAAACAGCTTAAGCTCTTCCTGAATATTTGGGAGGGAGAGCATTGGTTCTGTCACTGGGAGAAGCACGTCATCAGCAAAGAGAGTTATCTTATGCTCATCTGTGCCAAAGCGTATACCTCAAATGTCAGTGTTGCCTCTAATTTCATGTGCTAGGGGCTCGATGCTCAAGGCAAAAATGAGGGGGGACAGTGGGCATCTCTGCCTCGTCCCACGCTCCAAGCCAAGGGCGGGGGAAGCCACACCGTTCACCAGGATCCAGGAAGTGGGAGAATGATAATTGGCTCGAACCATCCCTATAAAAGTCTCACTGAATCCATAGCGCTGCAGTACTCGAAAGAGAAAGGACCACTCTATGCGGTCAAACGATTTTTCCGCGTCTCGCAATGAAAGTGCCGCTGGGATATTCTTCTTTCGGGCCTTTTCAATTATATAGATGATGCGCCGTAAATTATCATGGGTCAGTCGTCCCTTGAAAAAGCCCGATTGATCTGGGTCAATGAGGCCGGGGAGCACTGATTCGAGGCGGGTGGCTAGAATCTTGAAGTAGATTTTGGTATCTAGGTTTTAAAGGGCTATAGGACGATAGGAGGAGCATGCTGTGGGGTCCCTCCCGGGTTTGGGGATCACCGCTACAATCGCCTCACCCATGGTGGGGATGACCTGCTGTGTAGAGGCAATAACATTGAATAATGTAGTTAAAAAAGGGACTAGCTCCGGCGCAAAAGTCCGATAGAAGTGTGCCATGAAGCCGTCCGGTCCCAGTGCTTTTTGATGTTTCAGCGCATCAATTGCTTTCTGGACTTCCTCACCAGTCATGGGTTGCACCAGTTCTTCATTAGTGCTAGCCAAGACCTGCGGGAGAACTAGGGGATCTAAATACTCCACTTGATCCAGCTCCCGCGGGAGTTCCGAGCTGTGTAGATTACGATAAAATTGCTCGAAGGCTTGTGCCTTCCCTTCCTCTGTGTTTTGAGGGACGCCCGCGTCATCTACGATCATTTTTATGTACTCCCTCTCTGCTTTGCCCTCAGTTGCCGTGCTAATAAGGAGCCCACTTTGATCCCCTCTCGTATCCCCTGGCCTATAGGCGTAAGATGTTTTTTTCCGCCATATTAGTATATATTGCCTGCAGCTTTCCTTTGAGAGTTGTTACCTTCCTCATCAATTGGACCGTGGGACTAGCCTTGTGGGCCTGCTCTGCCTCCTGCAGCTCCCTTTCAAGCATAATGCGTTCCTCTAACTGCTGTGACCCCAGGGTGGTCGCCAGTTTGATGCATTTACCCAGGATGACCGCTTTGAGGGCATCCCAGATAGTGGCGTGCAAAGTACTTTCGGGGATGTTGTGTTCAAAGAAGTCCTTAATAGACTTCCTGATGTCATCTCATAGCAGTCTATCCCTGCAAAGGATGTTGGGAAACTACCAGCGTGCCCGTCTTGAACGTGGGTTGGGCCAGTTGAGTGACAGCTCCAGGGGGGCGTGATCCGATAGGCAGATCAAATGCAAGTGTGTTTGCAGCATCGAGGGGAGCAAGGATTGACTAATGAATATATAATCAATGCGGGAGTATGATCTGTGGGAGTGAGAGAAGGAGGAGTAGTCGCGAACAGTAGGATTAGCGTCTCTCCATATGTCTACCAACCCAATAAGTTGGAGGTGTGATTTGAGTGCCTTCCCGAAAATTCCTCCCGCCGCCATGTGTGCATGAGTCGTATTCAGCTCTTGCTCCCAGACCAGGTTGAAATCTCCCAAGATTATTATGTCTCCCTGAGCAAAGGACTCCAAGTCCATAAGGAATGAGAGAATAAAGTCCTGCTGACCCGTGTTTGGGGCATATATGACTGCAAATGTACATTGTCGGCCCCTTAGCTCCCCCCGAACCATAATGTATCTCCCTGCCTTGTCAGCCTTAGTGTCTGCTTGGAATGGGACTACCACGTAAAAAAGTAGTGCCACCCTATTGTGTTTTTAAGCGTGGGAGGATCTGAAAATTTGCGGATAGGCTTTATGGCTTTATGGCGCATGCGCTGTTCATCCAATTTTTTAAGGTGTGTCTCCTGAAGAGCTGCCACCTGTACATTGTGGTCTAGCAAAAATTTCCAAAGGAGCTGTCGCTTGTTAGGGGAATTTAATCCCCGGGCATTCCAAGTTAATGTACTGACCGCCATAGAGAAATGTGTGAGACCCTTCCTCCCTCGCAGGTGGCCCCTCTAAAATCAGATATCTGAACTCCCCTTCCATTCTCACTCCAGCGTTTAAACAAAATAAAAAAGGCACCATGACATCTAACTAAAGTAACAAACCAGAACAATCTATATAATCGAGCGTGGAGAGTCCCCCTCCTAGAGGAGAACCCCCTTGCCAGATCGAGCTCGTGGAGCGTAGCCATACCCATTCCCCCAACCCCTACAACAATCTCTATTGAGACATATGTTGCATAATGTTGTACGTCCCGTGAGAGCTAAAAGCTGGTTCCCCCCTCCTAAATTCGTTCAGATCGATAAGCCCAGCGGCGCCTCAAGGGTCCCTGTGATTGCAAGTCCTCAGCCCCATCCACCCTCCCATTTAACTCTCCTTACCACCTTGGGGCTAAAACGCTCTTCCCCACTTTCACAGCCAACGCCTTTCGCCCAGGCCGCTCCTGAGCATCAGGCAGCAGACACCCGGGCCACCAGGAGCAATCAGGTCCAAGAGTGTCTCATAAAGTCATTGCAAGTCCTCCCCTCCATCCAATTCTCCATGGCAGAAACTGCCCCCCCCCCCTGGATTCAGAGGGAAGGGCAGAGTGTCCTGACCCGTGCTGTGATCGTGGTCCCAGGTTCCTTGTATCGCAGGGCTCATTCCGGAGTTTTATTAGTCTTGCGGCCCACTCTTCTCCATTGGCTTCCCCCCACTCGGTCTCACTGTTTGTCTCCTTCCATGGGCCTGAGGGGTGCACCACCAGCAGGCATAGGGGTCTTGATTCCCAAGATGTCCGCCGCTTCAGTCAGCTCGGTGCAGTGCACATATTTACCGTCCCACTGGAAGGTGAGACCAAACGGATAGGTCCATCTGTATTTGATCTTCTCCCTCAGACATTCAGTGATTGGGTGGAACTGCTGTCAGCGAAGAAGGGTGGCCTGCGCTACATCCTGGAAGAGCAAGCATGTGGCATTCTGAAACGAGACTCTGTCCATGTTTCTGGCTTTTTGCAGAACCATTTCTTTGGTTTTAAAGGAGCTGAATTTCGCGAGTACGTTGCGGGGTCTCCTGCCTTCCCTGGGTAGCCGCGGGCCCACCCGATGTACTCGTTCCAGCCACATTTTGGGGCCGCCCTCCCCCAGCACTGAAGAGAAGAGGCCCACCATGAAGGCCTCCAGATCTGGCCTCTCACAGTCCTCCTCCAGGCCCCGGACGCGGATGGCACGTAGTTGACCTTTTATGTCCGCATTGCTCTCCTCCAGGGGCCGCACATGATCCGTCAACTCCTGCATTTTCGCCTCAAGATCTAGTGTTCTGGTGCCGACCGAGTCCACATCCATCTGCAGAGATACCACTTTCTGCCCAAAACGCCTCAAAGGAGGCATCCATGTCCGCTTTTATGTCTGCTCGGAGTTCCTGTCTAAAATCTTGAAGGGAGGCCAGCAAGTCCTCCCTGGTGAGTGCCATCGCGCCAGGGGGTTGCACCGTTTCCTCACTGGAAGAACCTGCTCCAGTGGCCACGAAGTAGTTGGATACTTTATTGTTGGGGTTGTTTTTCGGTGGCATATGTGGTCGCTTTGCTAGGTCAGCTCTGGGCCGCCCTCCCACTTCGCAGAGAACCTAGGCATGCGCGCCTAGCATTCCAAGGGCCCCCGCTCAATATCCCAGGACCCTAAGGGCAAGCTCCAGGTGCGGGACCCCTGGGCCACAACATCTGATCTGGGTGGGCGCTTGTTGAGGCCGGGCTGTTATTTAATGTTGGCGTCTTGCTAGGAAGGGGCCGCCTCGGACGCTCTCCTCCTCTGTGCCTGAACACCCGTGGCAGAGATGTGGTAATGGAGGCCAGCAGCGTGTCACCACTTTGGGCTGCAGAACAGTGCTGCCAGAGGCCTCAGTGACCAGCGGCCATGTTAAGGTCAGGCACCCACGGCACAAAGCCCCGTGTCGGGGCTATTTGTAGGGCTCTTGTGTGGCATGCTTCATAGGCCAGATACTCTCAGCACCGCCCCCGTAAGGTTAAGACCAACCCAGCCACATCTCCTCACCTCGTAGCTGTAGGGCTCACATCTTGTGTATGGTGGCCATTTTAGGTCCAGGCACCTTGTGTTGCTGGAGATCTGGGGCCTACATAGCTTCCCGATGGCCCCCTCCTCAACGGTAACTGCCTGATCTCCAAGGGGCCGGTCACAGCAGTCCCGAAGTCCACTGCAGCCTGGAGCTCACCCGATACGGTTCCGCACCGTCTTTAAATATTCCGCTGAGTCTTCTCCGCCGCTCTGCACTCAGGGCCGTGTGTGTGCCAGTGCACCTAGGTATTTCACGGGGGCCTCCCGCCGTTTTATACTGCACTTTTTTCCCTACGAGCCTGGATTCTTTCAGCAGCGGGTGTGTTGGGGGGGCACCAACCGCGGCACCCTCTCGCCAAGCCCCTCAGGTCTTCCGGGGCCCAGCTGCATGGCGCACCCGCCTCTCCGACGGGAGAGGTCGTCATTATGTGAGGCGCGCACCGGATCCTCTTCAGACGGCTAGGGAGTCGCTGCTGGCCATATCAATCGTCCTAAGAGCGGTATCCGCTGCGCTACCGCTTCCCCTCTTCTGGGCTCTACATGGGGTGGTCAGATCACCCTAAGAAATGCCTCAGGCCGAGTAATTCACGGGGCTTGGGACGGAGCCGATCGGAGTCACGTCCGATCGGCCATGATGGCTAGCCACGCCCCCGAATAATTTTATATTATTAATTATTAGTGTAATAAATCTGGAGTATAAGGTAAGTAACATTTAAAAAATATATATGTTTTGTGCGTGCTTGCAATTGAGAGTGTGTTTCTGTGAGAGGAGTGTTTATGTGTAAGCATGTGTGTGTGTGAGTGAAAGTGGAAATCAGAAATAGGAGTGGCAATGCATGAGATCAAATATCAGTGAGTATGAGTGAGTCAGGTTGAGTGAAAATGATGGAGTGAGGGTTAGAGTGAGTAGAAGTCAGTGTGAGCCAGTAGCTGTGAGTTAATCAGTGTAATCAGTGCAACTGAGTGCACGAGAGTGAGGATGAATGAGTGCAAGTGAGTAAGAATGACTATGAATGATTAGCTGAGAATGAGAGTGAGTTAGTGAATGTAAATTAGCATGAGTGAGCATGTGGTGTATGCTTGTGAACCTGTTTTTGGCCCTTGCAAAATATTTGTGTTGCCATACTGGAGGCAATCGCTAACAGAAAAGGACATGATGTACCAGAGATAATGCTGTATATATGAGGCATCCATGGCAAAAGACTGGCACAGGCATACTGGAGGTAATTCTTGGTATGGGACATTGCAAAATGCAGGTGCTAGCACATTAGAGGTGATTCTTGGCATACAAGGATAACAGCTGGTGGCACATAGGAGGGGGACAAATATGAAAAGATGCTAGCACTATTATACTGGGGTAAATTTGGACACAAGGGTCATCCATGGTACATGCATAACATTAATAGCAAAATTAAATGACTGGCATATTATATTTGATTGTTGGCATAAGGGAACACCCATGACTTTAATGTGGCACCCATTGAAAAACGCTGGGCCAGGCACAGTGGAGGTTATCTATAGCATATGAAGAACACACAGAACACACAGCAAATTTAGAAAAAAAGGGGGTTAACACCTATGGAATATCATGTTTTATTGCCTTGGCATATTATGAAAGGACATATATATTTAACGAGTACCCTTTAATAGCCCATGGCGTTTTAGCAGATTTATATGTAAAGTTTCCTTTAAAATGCACTACTTGACACATTTTAAAAAAATGTTCTTGTGGGAAGAAACCCTTACCCCTGAAACCATTCACAAAAGCTCTGGATCATTTTCTTTGCTTAGTACAAATTAGGGCAAGTATTATAAAGCACCCATTACTTTGAAAGGTCATGTAAACACCCTATTACAAGTGGATCCAAAAGAGACATTTGTGTTGTATTTTTATATTAATGATATGGGTATAAAGTAACTTCAGTGATGTCAGCTATTGTGATACCATCCAGGTTGAGGTCAAGTCATATAATTTCCTGGGAAGATTCGGGGTCAAAGGTCATATGATGTTACTTCCTTTGATGTTAATAAGGTCAAAATGTGTGGTGTCACTTCTGCTAACCCTGGCATTTTAGTAAATCGATGTCCATGCAAATAATATATATTACATAATGCAAATTATTTAATATTCATGTAAATTAATGTATATTGCAAATTATGTAGTAGTCAAATGATGTTTAAATTTTTCATGAGGCTCAAAATAAACCCAAGCAGTGTCCGGGATCCGCCTTGGGAGGGAGATGTGAGTGTCTCTGCCCCCAGCAAGTAGCCAGATGCCTTTTTGGGTTTTTCTGATGCTGAAAAAAACCTAAACAGCACCCGGGCTCCTTGCTTGGGGGCAGATGTTTGTGTGTGTTTGTGCTACAGCAAGGAACCAGACATACTGTCTGTGGTTTTTCTGAGGATGAGAAAAATTCAGCGGCACTCAGAATACTCACTGGGACAGAGACGTATGAGAGTTTGTACCCCATTAAGGAGCCAGGATATGTTTTGATTTTATTCTGAGCATAAGACAAACCCATACGGCATCCTGGTTCCTCACTGGAGCACAGAAATGTGTAAAATGTGTATCTCACATCACAAAGGAGTTAGACACTGTGTGGACTTTTCTTAGGATAACAAAACAATAAAAACAGCACCAAGCTCCTTGCTGCGGTGTAAAACCGAGTCTGTGCCCTAGAAAGAAGCCAGAAACTCTTTGGATGTTCTCCTAGGCTATGGAAAATCCAAACCACTCCTGGCTCTTTGCTAGGGCACGGACATACAACTGTTTATTCTCCCAGTGCTTCTATTCGACAGAGAAGAATTGCGAATAAAGGAGCTGTCTGGAACTGAATCAGGAAGTGGATATTGGAAGGGGAGGAACTAGGCAATGTTGGGGTGGTGAAGGGTGGTGGGCGGACCTATGCTGCTCTTTCCTCTCTCTCTGATCTGATTTCTCTCACCAATAGAAAAAAAGTGGCTTAAGCTGTTGGGCATGCCTTTGCAGCAGATAGTCCCGCTCAGAACAACGATAATGATACAGGACTTAGACCTAAATCTATTTTTACACCTACTTTGGACCAAGTAGGCGCTGAAGTAGAGGTTTTTGAAAAGGTAGTCAGCTCCAAAATTCAAAAACTCCTCTCCTTTGTACCTAAACCGAAGTATAACTTGAACTATCCTGAATACCAAGCCCTTAAACAACTGGCCAATAATCCTGAGGTGACCATTAAACCCGCCGATAAGGGAGGAGGAATTGTGGTATTGGATAGTCTAGCCTACATACAACAAATTGAGACCATGCTCAATGTCCCTGAACATTATGCTAAACTTAGGTCATATCCAGAACAAAGAATTAAAGCTGATATCCTGGATATTACCCAAAGGGCACTAGATAGGGGTACTTTGTGCACACAAGAATTCAACTATCTCAATGTAGAATTCCATCGAATACCCATCCTATATGGGGTACCTAAAATACACAAGAACCCTTCGTCCCCTCCGTTTAGACCAATAGTATCTACTATTGGTCTCTAACTGAGCCACTGTCCAAATATGTGGACACCTTTCTTCAACCATTGGCATCTAACCTCCGGGGGTATATAAAAGATACGGGACACCTCATTAGCGAAATAGAGGGCATCCAGTTTAACAGCCACACAGACTTCCTGGTATCAATGGACATCGAAGCGTTGTATACCAACATCCCGCAACTAGGGGCCCTAGAAGCAGTTAAACATTGCCTTGAGAATAACGACATCCATGCAGACCGGTTGTTTCTGCTTGAGTGTTTAGCCATTGTGTTGAGAGAAAACTATTTTGAATTCAATGGACAAGTTTTCAAGCAGATACTGGGAGTAAGTATGGGCGCAGCCTGCGCACCTAATGTAGCTAACATCTACATGGGAGAGTTTGAGAACAAATTCATTTTTAATGAAATAGCTCCATTCAGCGAAAACATTACAAACTGGCATCGATTTATCGATGACATTTTTTTCATTTGGAGTGGCCCGGAAGAACAACTCCATGAATTTATGTTGTGGATTAATCTTTGTGATGTCCATCTTAAATTTAGCCCCAACATAAGCAAGTCCAAAATTGAATTTCTGGATATCTGGATACAAATTATTGATGAAAAAATAGAGGTCAGCCTCTACACCAAACCCACGGCCAAAAATACCCTACTCCAATACTCCAGTTACCATCCTCGCAGTCAAAAAGACAACATCCCCTTCAGCCAATTCCTACGTTTACGTAGGAATTGCACCACTATATCAAACTATGATGTACATGCTGAAGAACTAAAATTAAAATTTGCCAACAGAGGTTATCCACCTAAACTGATAAAGGATGCCTATAAAAGAGCAAAATATTATGACAGAACAGTATTGTTGCAGAAAAAAGAAACGAAATCTGAGGAGAAATTGGTCTGTGTTACCACCCATTCCAACATTGACCATAAGATCAGACAGGTCATCAATAAAGAGTGGCATATTTTGAATTCAGATCGCTCTAAAAAAACCATACCAAAGCCCATTTTTGCGTTTAGACGCAATAAAAATCTAAGGAATTCTTTGGTCAAGTCCAAGGTAACCTCTGTCAATTCTTTTGTCCAGAGATCCATTACTGGAGCTAGACCAATAAGCGGAACTCACAAATGCGGCAACTGCCACGCTTGCCAGTTTGTTATCGTAACCAGTGAATTAATCTGGAACAAACGCACCTTTTCATTCAAAGACATGACCAATTGTCGCACCCGCCATGTGGTCTACCTTATCCTTTGTCCATGTAACAAAGGATACGTAGGCGAAACCAGCAGAGAATTTCGTGTACGCTTCAGCGAACACAAGTCAGCCATTCAGAATAAGCGAGAAGGGGCCCCATTGGTGGCCCATTGGACTGAAAAGCAACATACTACCTCTGACCTCAGGTGGTTAATCCTGGAACACGTACACCCATCCAATAAAACTAGTGTGGATGCCGTTAGACGTAAAAGAGAGGTCTTCTGGATATATGTTCTCCAGACACAAGAAAAAGGCCTTAACGAACATCTGCCTTGGGAAAATGCGATTATATAGGCTTTTTTATACATATTTCCTTGCTGTTACCTCATAGAAAATATACTTGTGTTTTTTGCTGCATTTTGGTCCATTAACCGCACTTTGAGATGTATGGCTATTTTACAGGATCACGTTGACTCTCCTTATGTTTGGGGCATTGGTTGTACGTTTTGTAATTCCATAATCGTTGAGGATACATATTCTTGTATGTTGCTGATATTATCAGGAGCACATATATAAATTATTATGCTCTTCAATATGGTATTCTTCATGCGCTTGATCGGTTTTTGTTTATCTCATGTGACCATCTTGCAAGCTTTCACAATGGCAGTCTTTACTAATCGCTTAATGGGATTCTTTCCTTCTCATGCCGTTTGACCCCTATACGCTCTGAAAACTGCCTGTAGTCCATTGTTTATTTTTAGTACACCACTCTATAGACTCTTTGAAGTCCTTCGTTATTGTCTACGACTTCGCTTCATCACTTCCTGGTCTTCCATATAAGGAAGACGCCAGAGTCTATATCGTTCTAGGCAGAGAAGCGGCAGCAGCGGGACCCGTGATGCGCAATATTTAGAATTTCTGGTAAGAACTTTACCGATACTACCGGATAGCCGTTGTATTATCCTTTCTAGTTATGCTCACATTATCATTTAATACGTATTCTACACAATGTGTATGTCTTGCCTTTTAGATCACTGTAAGGACTCGTATTCCGTTTGTCTAATCCGTGTTTCCAACCTTTCAAAAGATAACGGCCTGCCAAACCATTGAATAGAAACCTACTCAGGTATATTTGCGTACCATCTACTAAACAACTTTAACCTATAAAATTATACTCATTTCCCTTCTGTTCGTAATAAAGCCTGTTTTATACATACTTTCAGGCCTTGTGTAACCTGGTGATTACCTATATCCTACCATCATGACATCTTTGCGGGACCGCTAATTTTGATAAGAAATCTCCCTGACTTATTCTACATATATCCAGGTTCGGATATTACTAATGTGGTCAGCGATGACCCAGTATGGTAAGCAGCCTAGTACAGAATCTATCACATCAACTCTGCCCATACATCGCGTAATTCTTTACTTAGTTTGTGTCCTTATATTTTCAGGTTATTTTTAACCACGCGACCATTCATACTAACCTTATCCGTATAACTTATCTGGATAAAATCAGATTTCGATTTTGAAACCTATCGGCCCAGACACTGCCATCACACCCGATGATACCCCGGCAGAGTAAGTAAGTGGGTTAGTCATACCTTGGCTTTAGTCCCCCCAGCACTACGCGCTACTTCCAACCTACTGCGCGAAGATATTCTTTTAGCCAATCGCCATCCATGTTTCTAGATCTAAGAGTTCTATTAGAGCAAATATGTTCTTTTAATTTTTGGTTATAATTGCCATTAGACGCAGCCTGTTACACCATCCCTAGCAAGGGTTCAGCAACAGGTAGTAACCCTGTCTACCACTCGTAAGACCCAGCGTTAACTTTGTACCATAACTTTCTAGGTCTTCTAACCCTCACTCCTAAATTTCCCAGATTTATATTTATTAATCTGGTATATCCTTATATTTCTAAAGGGTCACTGTTTGTTTGTTTTTTATTTATTTATTTCTTCAGTTTCCACGTATAAAGTTATGTCAAAGAACGAAGTCGCTGCCCACCTGGTATTCTCTCATAAAAGAGTCGTTGTATGACAAGTATGTGTATATATATCTACTTTTATAGTTCTTTATGTGCTCATCTAGGTGATTGGTTCTTGGAATTCTATTCCTTCACTATTTCCTGCTTTTCGGGTGATTGCTTCTTATCACGGGCCAATATGAGCCTTTGACGTTTTCATTCCTAGTAATAGCTCCTTCCACCTCCTTCAAGAAACTGCTAATTTAAATGATTATTATAAATTACTCATTGAGGTTCTTTATACCCACAGACCAACGGCTGTCAATGTTGATTGTGTAACTATACCTTTTGAGGCTGGACACCAAACTAGGCCTTGAAGCCTTGGTTTTTTGAAAGACCACCTAAGCACGCCCTGAAGAAGGAGCCTGTATAAGCAACATATGTGCTCCGAAACGCGCGTTGGCGCTGGTCTCATGTTTATACTGTACAACCCATGGTTTTAACCGCTATTATATTGTTGTTTATTTTTGTGTTTTTCAGGCCTATTGTCTTGAATGTTCTTGAATGCTTTTGAATTTATGTTATATATATGTTTTTTTAGATGTATTGTCTATATATTGTTAAGGATAGTTACAATCTTGTTCCACTATTGTGACGCTATATGGATGTTATGCACCAAGAGATATTTTCAAATATAAATGTATATGTCTCCCAAAAAAATAATGAAAAAATGAACAAAATGAGTTAATAAATGAAGTAACATTGTTTTGTACACCGTTGTCTGTGGTTGCTATTAATACTTGTGGACATATTGCCTTTTTGAATTAGACAAGTGTAGGAAGTCCTGTTTTTTTGCATAGTACTTATCCCTGTATTCTTCCTCGCTTATTAACTTATCCAGGGTCCCTCTTCTGTAGTCCTTTCAGTTTTGATTTTATTCTGAGCATCAGACAAACCCATACGGCATCCTGGTTCCTAACTGGAGCACAGAAATGTGTAAAATGTGTATCTCACATCACAAATGAGTTAGACACTGTGTGGACTTTTCTTAGGATAACAAAACAATAAAAACAGCACCAAGCTCCTTGCTGCGGTGCAAAACCGAGTCTGTGCCCTAGAAAGAAGCCAGAAACTCTTTGGATGTTCTCCTAGGCTATGGAAAATCCAAACCACTCCTGGCTCCTTGCTAGGGCACGGACATACAACTGTTTATTCTCCCAGTGCTTCTATTCGACAGAGAAGAATTGCGAATAAAGGAGCTGTCTGGAACTGAATCAGGAAGTGGATATTGGAAGGGGAGGAACTAGGCAATGTTGGGGTGGTGAAGGGTGGTGGGCGGACCTATGCTGCTCTTTCCTCTCTCTCTGATCTGATTTCTCTCACCAATAGAAAAAAAGTGGCTTAAGCTGTTGGGCATGCCTTTGCAGCAGATAATGGCATTATTAGCTGCCCTTAAATTTTCCCTGTAATGTTCAACATAAGGGCATCCTGTGGACTCTTAAAGTACATATGCATATATCAATAGGACAGCAAATGGGGTAAACATACACCAATGTTTTGACTGAAAAACTAAACAGAAAGTGCCTCCAAGATGATAATTCAGAGGGTTGAGCACCCAGCTGTAGGTTCCTACTTCTTTATAATCAGCAGGCTACAGGTCAGAATTTCAGCAAGCTCAGCTCCGGTGGTCTTCCATTTCAGCTGTTAAATACATTTTTTCATTGCGTTTGGTAATCCTAAAAATTGTTAGTTGCCAAAGTGGCCAATGGCTAAATCTCCTGATTAAGACAATGATACTTCTTTTAGATTTGAATGAGTAGCTTGAGATTTCAAATCTAATAGTCAATTAAACCTAAATCAACCCTTTGAAAAGGCATCTGCCTCTCTCATCACTTTTGCAATTACAAAACATGTCCTCCTTCTCTCGCATCCCTTTGCCATTTGCCAGGTGTCCTGTTCATTGTTAGGATGTCAGGGGCAACTGTCAACTTCCCTGCGTTGGAACAGGAGTTAAAGGGGCCATCAAAGTGTAATATTCCTAGTAGTTATTAAATGCATCTTGCATGTCTAACCTGGAGACTGCCAAGGTTCTACGTTGTCAAGATTCCACATCAGAAAATGTGGTTGTAGGGATTCTGTGGAATGTTGGAAATTAGGAATCAGCTAGAACTATACCTGCGAGCAGCTTGTGGTGACTCAACGCCGTGTGAACATCATCCTGTAAACTATAAGGCTGAACGTTACAGTGGTGTCCTGCTTCACTATATATGGCAACGACCGGCTAGTCACCCCAGTATCCACGAACCCACAGAGTACCTATTTCAACGGATGCAAAGTAACCATCCCAATAGCGGGTTCTCCCAAAGAGAACAATCATTTTCGGAAGTGGTACCAGACGCTAAGTTTATCTGAAAAGACGTCAAACTATTTGTTCATAACTGTGAACAAATACACGTAGGTACAAAGGGGCAGATTTATAAGCCCCTTGCGCCACTTTTGCGTCACTTTTAACATGGGAAAAGTGACGCAAAAGTGGCGCAAGGGGCTTATAAATCTGCCCCAAAGTGTTTAATTTTTCTGCCAGGACAAGCACCCTATGTGCCGGTGTGAAGGGCTTATTGCATGTGCTCTTGGTCTGCAAGCATGATTTTCTCCCGAAACAAAGATAGAACTCAGCAGCCATTTTAAAACCATGGGCATGTTTCCATTGAATGTAATGGAAGAAGCCCTTAGTGGTATGCAGCATGTAAAAAGACAAACAGATGTTACAAGCTCAAATGTCTAATGAAATTTTACTACGTACGTCAACAGTGTCCATCTTGATTCATTGGGAACAGATTTAGTAAACACAGCACTGCTGCCATTTTAAACAGATTGGAATAATCTTACCAAATGGTTAGATGTCACGAAGGGCAATTAAAAAAGCAGTTGTTTTTCTGAGGATCTACTGAACTGTATCTGCAATCCTCAGTGGGGCTAATGTAATTTTCCTGGAATTTCAGAAATCAAATGCTTCCCACACAAGTAGTTAGCTTGTTTGCTGGTGTTTTTGTGACAGGCACACCTATACAACTAAGCACTTTCCAGTTGTTCAAGAATAAACTGCTCACAGTAACTTCTGTTGCTTGTTTAGTGGTGTTGTTCAGGGTGACAGGCACACCTTTGAAAAGCTGCATTTTCCAAGTATTTAAAAGCTACTCTCCTAACTTAATTACTATTGTGTACAGGCACACCTGTATATTTACTATTCTGAGGATTCTACATGTAAACTTGTTTTTATTCCAAATTGAATTATATTTAGATTCGGCAGTATGTTTGTATTAGAGTTTCGCAGATGTGCAAGTGCTGCTCGCACACGCCAATAGGTGTAGCAACTAAACTAGTCTGTCAAAGTGCTGCAACAAATTTGTTTTCTTCAGAATTTAAAAAGAAAATGAAGTCTATAAGTTTGCTACCACCCTTCTTAGATACACCAGATGATCTGCCCATACTTTGGAGGCAGTGGTATGATGCATTCAAAACCTATATGGGTGTCATTGGAGTGACAAGATTTAGACCAGTACGAAAAAAGTTTATTTTACTTCATTCATTGGGAGTGGAAGGAAGGTCCACATTCAGGCACTTCCCTGACATTCAAGTGCTTGATGGTGAGGAAAAGGATAATTTCCAGGAGACTGTAAAAAACTCATCAACAGATTTGATGTACCACCTAGCTTGGTAGTTTCAAGGCACAAATTCTTCAGAGGGAACAGAAAGCCAATGAAGATGTTGAGTCGGTGCTATGTGACCTGGTTGCAGAATGCCAATTTAGGGGCATATTATCAAGGACGGGGTTAAAAATGCTGCAGAGAATTCCAATAGAAGCCCATGTTCACACCAGAACATGGACTTCTATTGGAATTCTCAAGGGCATATTATCAAGCCCATTATCGCAGCTTTAGCAGCAGTTTTCTGCCGCTAAACCGGCGATAACTTTTAACGCCGTCCTTGATAATATGCCCCTTAATAACTTTAGTGAACAACTAATTTGTGAGCACTTTATATATAACTGCTTGGGTAGAGCAATTAAACAGAAGTTGCTATCTATGGGGAATCCTTTGTTGACAGAATTAATCTGTGTTGCGAAAACCATAGAAACTTCCATCAAAGCAGTTCAGGAACTGGATGACAAAACCCAAAGAACAAGTAAATCTTGTTAGATCCAAAGATGCAAAATGAAATAAGGTTCTTTCATCAAACCCTCCAATGACTACACCCAATCAATATCATTCATTTTTCAAACAGTGCAACATTTGCTTTAGATGTGGAAACCCATCCCATGTAAAAGGAGGGGAATCTTGTCCGGCAAAAAATGGCCAATGTCATTTATGTAGCAAAAAAGATCATTTTGAGAAGGTATGCCAGAGTATGAAAGCAGTACAGCACAGCAGTGTGTGACGAGAACAAGAAATATTTGGATTATCTGATTGACGAAGTTCAGGACATGGTTCTTGTCGTACGTGAATATGTTGTGAAACTTGGTGATCTGGATCAGTGTGTTGATCCTTATGTCAATGTGCAGGTTGGTGATAAAGTAGTAAGGTTATTAGTAGGCTCCTGTGCCAGGATCACTATGGTTACCCAAGAACTATTTCTACAGAAAAGTGGCAATCGACAATTGACGCCATTGGACAGGACCCTGTCTCGTACGAAGGAAGAAAAATTGAGTTGCAAGGTTATTTTGTGTATATCTTGACATTTAAATGGGGCAAAGGGATTAAGTATATGGGGGTGTTTTGACCAAGGGCTATTTGGCATGATATTACATCCAGGAACTAGTGAACAGATGACAGTTGTATGAGACAGCAACGCAGTCGAAGATTTGTTAAACCATTTTCCCAAAGTGTTTTCAGGTGAACTAGGAAAGAAACAAAGATTCAAACACAAGATTAAGACAATGACACACACATTAAACAAAAATATTCATTTGACATCACCAACAAAGTCAGAAGATGTTGGATTACCTACCCCCTGAAAAACAGACAAAGCATACAAATTGCAACAGCAAGCATGTCATCTATCTCATTACATGTCCATGTAACCTTAAGTACATAGGCATGATGATCTGAAAATAAACACATGAATTGTAGAACACAGAAGTACCATAAGATGCAAACGTAATACAACCAAAATGGCAGACCACTTCATAAACAATCATCATACCCCGAATGACATGAGATGCAGAGTTTTGGAAGACATGACAGAAGAAACCAGAAACAATAAAAAACATTTTTTTTGAAAAAGAACAGAGGTGGGTGTATAGATTCTCTACACACACAACCGGATTAAATGATGAGATACCCTGGAATAACATACTGTGACATACTAATGTATTCAGACATATTACCGAAAGTGACATTAACATTAAATATCGTTTGCACATAAATACTTGAATCCCGAAAAATCACAAGCTTTGTAAACTCAATGCCCCACAATGCATCTGCATGTCATGCACATGATTCACAGGCACCAATCAAGGGTGTCCTTAAACACCAGGAAGTAAAAAACGTGATCTCTATCACATGATGCGGGATCACATGATCCCGAACACCAATCAGGAGCATCCTTAAAACCAGGAATAGAACGCTCGATCTCCAACATGCCGAGAGTCAGAGGCCCTCCTTGAGGATTGAGCGTACCGATACCCTTGACGAAGTAAGACAAAACCTTATACTTACTGAATCTCTGATTCCAACAGAAGCATCTAAACTGTGAGTAAGAATATCGATCTATATAATAATGTGTCCATTCCCCCTAGTGTGTGACTATAGGACGGTCCATCCCTGAAATTTCCATATGATGTCGGTATATTGACCTAGACATGTAGGTATTCCTTAATCTATTTTGCCATTTTTTGTTATCGGGTGTAAAACACCACTGCCTGTCTGATGTTTTTAAATGTTGTGTGTCGGTCATGTATATTAATACTAAGAAATGTCGCTGGATACAACACAACAACCATTTAGCACTTATTAGGCACAAAGTTAAGGGTGCACATTAAAAATGTAAGGATGCCCAAATTTGATTATGAATTTCTCTCGTTTCAGCAGTTGACCATACAAGGAAAAGGTCCTCAGTGTATGGTCTGTGTGTAAATGTGCATGCTTTTCAAAAAATGATGTTATTTGTACATTCCCTACACTTATCACAGAACTCCACTTAAAAACACGTAAAGTCCACTCACATACCTTATGTGTGTGAGTGAGGGTCCAATGAGGAAGCAAGCCACAGGTAGTGTCTGTGGGTGAGGGCCCTAATATATATATATATATATATATATATATATATATATATATATATATATATATATATTGGCCCCCCTGAAGGCACAGAACTTTCACCCACGTCCACGCCTCTGAAGAAGAGAATTGACCTCGAAACGCTGTTCAACGACGTCCTTCTCGCCTGACGCGTTTCGAGGTCAATTCTCTTCTTCAGAGGCGTGGACGTGGGTGAAAGTTCTGTGCCTTCAGGACTCCTCCTTTAATGCAGGTAAGCCCGCCCTCATGGGCAGTTCCGATGGAACAGAGCAAGGATTGCTGGGCCACGTAGTCCTGATGGATTGTTTCTTTAATCGCCGCACAGGTGATTAGCTGCCGCAAAAGTTCCAAGCCCTCAGATGGGCCTTGGTGCACACGTCTCCCCTCTAGATCCATACAGCGTCCCCAACACGAAGATTTGCCCCCCAATTCCGGGGTGGTGCACTCCCAACGGCTGGGCTGCCACCAAAAATGCTCGCTCAAAGGTTGCCCTTGTAGTGGGAAGCACTCCAACGCTGTTTGTAGTACAAAGACTTTAATGGTATAAGGGGAAAGGTATCACCAAAAGCGTAGGCAGTTCAACGGTGTCCTTCTCGCCTGACGCGTTTCGAGGTCAATTCTCTTCTTCAGAGGCGTGGACGTGGGTGAAAGTTCTGTGCCTTCAGGACTCCTCCTTTAATGCAGGTAAGCCCGCCCTCATGGGCAGTTCCGATGGAACAGAGCAAGGATTGCTGGGCCACGTAGTCCTGATGGATTGTTTCTTTAATCGCCGCACAGGTGATTAGCTGCCGCAAAAGTTCCAAGCCCTCAGATGGGCCTTGGTGCACACGTCTCCCCTCTAGATCCATACAGCGTCCCCAACACGAAGATTGGCCCCCCAATTCCGGGGTGGTGCACTCCCGACGGCTGGGCTGCCGCCAAAAATGCTCGCTCAAAGGTTGCCCTTGTAGTGGGAAGCACTCCAACGCTGTTTGTAGTACAAAGACTTTAATGGTATAAGGGGAAAGGTATCACCAAAAGCGTAGGCAGTTCAACGGCGTCCTTCTCGCCTGACGCGTTTCGAGGTCAATTCTCTTCTTCAGAGGCGTGGACGTGGGTGAAAGTTCTGTGCCTTCAGGACTCCTCCTTTAATGCAGGTAAGCCCGCCCTCATGGGCAGTTCCGATGGAACAGAGCAAGGATTGCTGGGCCACGTAGTCCTGATGGATTGTTTCTTTAATCGCCGCACAGGTGATTAGCTGCCGCAAAAGTTCCAAGCCCTCAGATGGGCCTTGGTGCACACGTCTCCCCTCTAGATCCATACAGCGTCCCCAACACGAAGATTGGCCCCCAATTCCGGGGTGGTGCACTCCCGACGGCTGGGCTGCCGCCAAAAATGCTCGCTCAAAGGTTGCCCTTGTAGTGGGAAGCACTCCAACGCTGTTTGTAGTACAAAGACTTTAATGGTATAAGGGGAAAGGTATCACCAAAAGCGTAGGCAGTTCAACGGCGTCCTTCTCGCCTGACGCGTTTCAAAGTCAATTCTCTTCTTCAGAGGCGTGGACGTGGGTGAAAGTTCTGTGCCTTCAGGACTCCTCCTTTAATGCAGGTAAGCCCGCCCTTATGGGCAGTTCCGATGGAACAGAGCAAGGATTGCTGGGCCACGTAGTCCTGATGGATTGTTTCTTTAATCGCCGCACAGGTGATTAGCTGCCGCAAAAGTTCCAAGCCCTCAGATGGGCCTTGGTGCACACGTCTCCCCTCTAGATCCATACAGCGTCCCCAACACGAAGATTGGCCCCCCAATTCCGGGGTGGTGCACTCCCGACGGCTGGGCTGCCGCCAAAAATGCTCGCTCAAAGGTTGCCCTTGTAGTGGGAAGCTCTCCAACGCTGTTTGTAGTACAAAGACTTTAATTGTATAAGGGGAAAGGTATCACCAAAAGCGTAGGCAGTTCAACGGCGTCCTTCTCGCCTGACGCGTTTCGAGGTCAATTCTCTTCTTCAGAGGCGTGGACGTGGGTGAAAGTTCTGTGCCTTCAGGACTCCTCCTTTAATGCAGGTAAGCCCGCCCTCATGGGCAGTTCCGATGGAACAGAGCAAGGATTGCTGGGCCACGTAGTCCTGATGGATTGTTTCTTTAATCGCCGCACAGGTGATTAGCTGCCGCAAAAGTTCCAAGCCCTCAGATGGGCCTTGGTGCACACGTCTCCCCTCTAGATCCATACAGCGTCCCCAACACGAAGATTGGCCCCCCAATTCCGGGGTGGTGCACTCCCGACGGCTGGGCTGCCGCCAAAAATGCTCGCTCAAAGGTTGCCCTTGTAGTGGGAAGCACTCCAACGCTGTTTGTAGTACAAAGACTTTAATGGTATAAGGGGAAAGGTATCACCAAAAGCGTAGGCAGTTCAACGGCGTCCTTCTCGCCTGACGCGTTTCGAGGTCAATTCTCTTCTTCAGAGGCGTGGACGTGGGTGAAAGTTCTGTGCCTTCAGGGGGGCCAGTCTTCGTGTTGGGGACGCTGTATGGATCTAGAGGGGAGACGTGTGCACCAAGGCCCATCTGAGGGCTTGGAACTTTTGCGGCAGCTAATCACCTGTGCGGCGATTAAAGAAACAATCCATCAGGACTACGTGGCCCAGCAATCCTTGCTCTGTTCCATCGGAACTGCCCATGAGGGCGGGCTTACCTGCATTAAAGGAGGAGTCCTGAAGGCACAGAACTTTCACCCACGTCCACGCCTCTGAAGAAGAGAATTGACCTCGAAACGCGTCAGGCGAGAAGGACGCCGTTGAACTGCCTACGCTTTTGGTGATACCTTTCCCCTTATACCATTAAAGTCTTTGTACTACAAACAGCGTTGGAGTGCTTCCCACTACAAGGGCAACCTTTGAGCGAGCATGTATATATATATATATATATATATATATATATATATATATTACCTACTGGCGGTCGCCAGTAGGTAGTTATAGTTAGGACCCCTTTTCCATAGGAAATCCGCAACATTCTATTTTGAATAACTTTGGTGCCGGTCGACGAATCCTCGCGAATTTCTCAAAATAGGTGGGGCGCTACGCTCCGCTCCTACCCTGAAAGTCTCGGGGGGATTCGTCAAGCGGGGGCTGAGATAAAAGGGGGGTCCCAAAACGCGTTTTCCCATGCATTTTTCCATAGGACCTTTAGACAGGGCTACAGCCCGAACGGCTGAACAGAATTACTAGAAATTTGGCAGAGAGGTAGTCCTCAGGTCAAGGAAGTGCCTTTTGTAGGTTTGGTGTAAATCTGTTCAGTAGATTCTGAGAAAATAGCCTTTAAATCAATATATATATCTGAGCCAGCTTACGGTACGCTTACCGTAAGCTTACCGTACGCGTACGGTGGCGTGCGCGAGCGCGATTCTGATTGGCTCTTAGATCTTAGTAAACATTCGAAACAGCCGAAACCAGGAAGCGGCGGCCGCCATTTTCTCTCTCGCACTGAGAGCTAGGTTGTTAAATAAAACCAATAAACATGTAAAGGGGCTGTTTAGACAGCTCCCACACACATAGCCATGTTGAGGGAGTCCCCAAAGACCCCCCAAGGCCAAAAATGCAATTTTTATTTTTTCGCTAATTTCGCCGATTACGCTTACCGTACGCGTACGGTAAAAAATGTAAAAAAAAAAAACACTATGCACACTCTCCCCACCCCCTGTGCTTTTGGTGGCCGCAGGCCAATTCATGCCAAATTAAATGCCAATTCCTAACTATAACGCCCCTGAGACCTATGGGTTTTTTCAGTGAATATATATATTATATATATATATATATATATATATATATATATATATATATATATATATATATATACTTACTTACTTACTGGTCTCGGATAGACCATATCTGTGCACTTTATGATATTTCCTCCTTTAGTTTGTTGAAGCATTTCCTAAATGCAAACTTTGCACTTAGGAAATGCTAATTACCATCAACTTCTGCGCATTCTTTGAAAAATGCTCAAAAGTGCATTTTTCAAAGTGACATGTGGTGCACATACATACCCTTAGTGCATGTGTTTGCGCCACATGTGCACACTTACCTTTTTGGGGGGGTGCATCAGGGGGGAGGGCCTTAGGCCACCTGGTGCCCTTGGAATTGCATTCCCAATTTGCGATTACCAATTTGGTAATCGCAATTTGAGAAAGCATTCCCATTCATTCCTATGGGACTGTAGGCCCATAGGAATTAATAGAGTCACATTAGCTAACAGCGATTCACAATTACCAAATCGCTATTAGCTAATGTTTAGGGCATCGCAAAATTTATTGTGATTCCTCAATGCATAAGGATTTACAATGACCAAATAGTGATTCCTTAAAAGTCGCTATTTGGTAATCGCAAATCCTACTTTTGATGCATGTGACAGTATGATTCTAGCCCATCAAAAGAATGTATCTCCCGTTGAGTGTAAGGAGAAATCAGAAGCAAAATAGTCCACTTCCTGATTCGTAGTGTACCATTCAGAATGTCCAACCTGTACGTAGGAGTGCCACAAGGTGAATTTGAGATATAGATCATTTTCATTCTTTCTCAATGTAATTCTAGGTTATTGATGTGTTTGCCCTTTTTAGGAAATGTATGTAATGAAATGTTGCATTGTTTATGGTTGTAGGTTCCACATTAGAACATGTGGTTGTATGGATTCTGTTGTGAACGTTGGGCAGTGGAAATCAGTTGGAGATATTCCTGCAAGCAGCTTGGGGTGACTCATTTTCATGTGAATATCATCCAAGAAACTGGGTGGTTTACTTGCTTCACTATACATAGCTCTCCCAGGTCCCAAGGAGGGTGAGGAGGTATCAGTCTATAGGGCAGTAGCATCTCCAGTAGACCTTTTTAATACAATAAACCCTCAATAGTTTGCTGCCTGGGAAATTGGGCCACAGGTAATAAGCTTTTTTAATGTTGCAGAATTGGGCCATTTGTGACCAGAAAAAAAGCATTTTTCTATGCACAAAGGCCCAGGCGATCTGTTAACCTATTACCAAATCACAGAATGGGTTAGCGGATCGGTATTAGGAAGGGACGTGTTAAGGGTGTCCCTTCCGAATAGTGACTCGCAGTGGTGAGTACGAATGTTTTGCAACTGAAAATCAGCAGCAAGACATTTGCATTTTACCACAAACTTCAAGGTAAGTTAACCTATTCGCAAATGGGTAGGGGTCCTTTCCCCTTTGTGAATTTTTGCAAACTTTTTTTTATAAGAGCAGGCAGTGGTCCCAGGGAGCACTGACTACTCTTAAAAAAAGAAAAGCAAACTTTTAATTTTGTTTTTGAAACACGTTGCTTTATTTAAAAGTAAACACAGACATGGTGGTCTGCTGTCCCCAGCAAGCCACTATCCCTGTGTTTTTAGCGACTCCCAATGGGTAGCAAAGTGTGACCTACCTCATAAATATTAATGAGGTAGATCAATTGCAACCCCATTAGGAATTGCAAAATGTGTCAAAGCAAAATTAGTCCATAGGTGTTTCCAATTAGTTATTTGCGAATCACAAATAAATCGCTGTTAGAGCAAAAATACCGACTTTTCTGAAAAATTACAAGTATATTTAATGTACAACTTGCATGAGTGTAGAAAAATAAGTTAAGTTGAACCATCCCGCACTGTGAACGTGTGCATTGTTAGTTAGACAATGGTAGAATCAATAAACATAGTGAATTTGATATGATTTAGTAATTGATTATCTTATATTTTGAAAAAAGATGTTGTGAAGTTGAAACATGAAAACTTCTTAACAGTGACTTGACAACATATATCAGTGCAAAACTTTTATGTAACCTGTTAGAACTTTGAAATTTTTATTATAGATGTCTAATATAACATAGATTCTAGATTTATGAAAACAATTTTAGTCAAGTGATTTAAAAAAATATTTTACACACTGCTACTTTTGAGAATGTAGTAGTAGGCCATAATCACAGTTGCACATCTATGTGTTATTCACTGACAAACATTACAGAATACCTATATAGGATATATTAGAGTTATCTTATAATGCTTTTTAACATAAACTAGGAGTTTTACACTAAATGAAGTATGAGGTTTTAAAATGATGTTTTAAATGACTTTTCCCTTTAGACTGTGTATTTTCCATGGCATGATACAATAATGAACTTTTGCACATTTTCAAATGTTGCTTATTTCTTCTGATCATATCTAATTGAACCATCCTGTTACCTTGGAAACCATCCTTTGCATTCTTGGATTTAATTTGACTAAATGTTTGAATTTTTGCCTTTATGTTTTAGTTTGCATGACAGAATTGCTAAAAATATCATTACATGTAGGTTTGTTGTGAGTCATTTATTTGAGGTTTAATGTTCTTTCTCAGATACTGTGCTTGGAAGTTGGCTAACAAAATAATGATCCTTATTGAGTAGACAAGCAGTTGGTTATCCTAGATTTTCACCCCTTAAAACGACGACAAACGTTCCATCACAGGACCAACGCCTCCGTGGTAAAGTATAGTAAGTAGGTTTGGAATGTAGCACTCCCATGGGCCCAGTACTAGACATCCTCCTAGAAAGTGCTTTCGCAAATCTTGGTAGCAGAGCTATGGTTTTGTCTAATAGCGTGAGGATTTTAGATACCTCAAAATTAGATTTCCCCTGTCCAGTCCAAAAGTAAAAAATCCCATGTTCAGCAGAAGGAGTGCTGGAATAGCTGGACATCATTTAGCAGCAAAGGAGGGTGAGTATTAATAGAGTTATGCACTGTATTGCTTTGACTTAGATTGCGATATTTTCGACATGGCTGTGTGTTGTTTATCAAAGTGAAAAAGTGGTTAAAGTCGACAAAGAGTTTAAAGTCCATGTAATGGTTGAAATCCTTGTATAACTGTGGGGCTTAATCAGCCCTGCCAAGTGCCATGCATCTCATGTTAAAATAATGCATTTTCGGTAATGTCCCCACATTACCGCAATGCCTTAGATTGTCACGTAAAAGTGTTAGACCTTGCAGAGTACACTTAGCCGATCATATTAAGCTGTACGTCAAACTGTGCCTTGAACTGCCTTGCCACACCCAATGCCAGCACCTTGTCCTCTGTCTTCCTCTGTTAATAATGAGCACAAGGCTGATCAGCTTAGCCAGTTTGAGGTGATGGGCGGCCCTTATCAAATGTTTCACTGGTAGTCTTTAGTTAGAACACACAACCCTGCAAGCCAGAACACGTCCTCTGTACTTGAACCACGTGGTCTATCAGACACTGTCAGGCAGAGGTGAACAATGTGAAAGTGAAACATAGCAGCCTGCAGGATCTTGAGTGGGTGAGCATGGGCGGTGCCTTGCCTTGTTGTTTTCTAGTAGACACCATCCTGTGACCCAGACTGTGGAAGAGATGATGGACCCAACTAAGCTGATAGTAGACACAAGCTTTGTTCTTTTTCTCGCCTTGCCCGCAAATCCTGACGCAGCCACAGACCCCAGCAGGTCAATTCAACTGGTGCCTTCTGTCACCCTTGCACATGACCCCCTCACCTTCTGTTGTTTTTCTTAATTCCGGACCTGACTGTCGGTCTTGAGGAGTCCTGCCTCTTCAGTCCCCCAGGCACCCCGTGCCCCCATGCCATACACATGCTGGTGGGGTCCTGAATCTGGCCCCCAGCAGATGAGCTCAGGTCATATGTTTGTTGTAGGGACTAAGGGGCACACAGCGGTATTTAAAACCAGGCCTGGCAAGCCCAACACTGTCAGCAGCAACCCCTGTCAACCAATCCTCAGGTGTTTAACTAAACTGCATGAGAGTGGACTGAGTACAGACTCCTGGAAATTCAAGAACGGAGGCGACAAATTGAAGCTGTCAAGAGCGAGCAGGCAGCAGCAATTTATGGAGCCAGTGAGCGGTCAACACTCATCTTCCTCTTCATAATTGTAGAGGTGGCAACTGTCTGTAGCATTTAAAGTCTACCCAGGTGGTAAAGAGCTTCTTGTATTCTTATGGTAATGGGGGTATCCATGATGAGAGCTCCCCTGCAGAATTTGGGTACTAGCCCAGTCAGTTTTTGGCCAGTGGTGGTGTGACATGAGGTGACTGTGGTAGAGGGTGGGGCTGGGCTCTCAATGATATGCAACATTAAATCCATCAATCACTTATTCATCTGAACCTGCTAATAATGGCAACAGGTCTGGTTTGTTTTAGGGGTATGTTACATTTTGTAATAAATATGGATTCAATAATAGAAAACGATCAGAAAAATACCCAGAAACTGATGATTGATTTAATTTACTTATAAAAAAGTGTCACTCAAAATGTCACACATTTGACCACCAAATGTCACTCATATGCACACTGAAACCATAGAAATATTACAAATAAGCACCCAGCAAAGTGGCTGGGGCAAGCTGGATAGCACTCATAGTCTGGAGTCAGCTGACTTTAGTGACTCTGAATAACTATGATAATACATTTATTAGCAGGCAGCTTAGAACATCTACACTGGGGCCTCTCACATCCTGTTTGGTACAGTCAGGTCCCACAGTGCCCTTCTATTTCTAGGGCTTTTCAGCAGATTTAAGATCTTCTTGGAGTTTCTCGTTGCTCAAATGAGTGTAATCTCAGAAATGTATGTTTCACTCATCTTCATTGCTTGATTATGTTCACAAGAGAATGTTACTGATAGTCGTTGAATGTCACTCAATATTACACAGAAATTTTGAAATTGTCACACATACACAATCTGAAACCTTGGCAGTTATGCATAGTGCAAAGAAGCTGCAGATATCGGGTCCATTTGTGGCCTAAGAGCTCATGATATACACCTGCCTGGTGGTCTTAGTGTAGAAGACACTAATGGCCTAATTATGAGTTTGGCGGTCCGAGGACCGTCAAAATCATGATGGAGCATCAGTGGGGGTCTGACCACCACTGCATCGGCAGTCTGACTGCCGAATTACAACTTGGGCAGTCGGACCACCATGGCACTGCCACAACCACCAGGGATCAGAGATCCTTGGTGATGGCGCGGCGGTCTGAGTGCCACAATATGCTCGGTGGTGTCCTGCGGCACTGCCTAGCATATTACGACTTTCCTCACCACCAGCAATCTCATGGAGATTCTTACTCCATGAAACTGCTGGTAGTGAGGAGATAAAGAGGGGGCCTACAGGGACCTCTCTTGGCTCTGTGCATGGGGGTGCATGCAGGGCTCCCCTGTGTGCATGCACACCAGTTCGTGCACGGCATGGACTGCAGAGTTCATACCGTGCAGGAACTGCCTTCGGGGCTCCCATTGCGGTACCCATTTTCAGAGGCACTGCTGTGGGACTGCCAAATAAACGGTGGGCTGTGCTCACATGGCTTTGTCAGTGTGGGAGTGGGGCGGCGGTATAGCAGCTCCGCTCCCACACCGCCAAAGTCATAATTGGGCTCCTAGTAAGTTGTCTGCTGTATTGTGGTGCTTGTCGTGAGACGTCGTTGGCAAAATCTATGGATAGGCACTTCCGAGTGTGTTAGTGGTATGCGCTTGGCATAGTTGATCTCAGGTGTGCAGGGAATAACTGTATCAATTAAGGGGGAAATCCCGCTGGTCGAGATTTCATTTGGAATGAATGGTAAAATAGGCATAGAAATTAGATATTTATATTGCTTTTGAGTGAGAGACATTCTTCCTTAGTGGAGCAGACAGTTTTATGTTGAAAAGCTTGCATATTGTTTGTGGTTTTGCTTAGAAAACACGCCAAGGAAAATTGTAAAGAAGGGTGAGCTGTTGCAGGGAGAAAGGTTGATATTTCAGTGTGTCATGCTGTGATTGCTCAATTGGTGTAAAGTCGGAAAGTCATGATGTTATTGGTTGAGACTGCTGAACAAAGGAAATTATGGGAGAATTTCATTTCCTGGATTTTACAGAAAACATTTGTGAATACAAAAATTGAATAATAATGACATTTTACAAGGCTTTGTGAAAATGAATTAAGGGAGATGACACAATACCTGCTAGGAGTAAGGAAAGTGTCACAGGAAAGAATCTCCGTGATTCTTAACATGAGTTCACTAACCAAGAAGTCTGCACGTGCTTTGAAATGGTGGGCTATTGCAGACAATGGATTCCAATCTTTGACACACAAAGACATGCCTGATCTGGTACCCTGTGATGACAGTTGTATGGCTGCCTTCACCGAGCTGCGAGATTGCCTTTGTAGGACACCGGCTTTTCGAAAGCCTGACTATAACAAATGCTTTGTGTTATTTTGCAGTGAAAGGGATATAATCGCAGACCTGTGGCATATATTTCAGCCACTCTTGATCCTGTTGCCGCTGCATCGCCTGGATGTCTGAAAGCGGTTGCATCTACATGTTTGAGTCTCGAGCAGTGTGAAAGTATTTTTATGGGACATCCGTTGACTGTGCTTGTGCCTCACTCAGCAGAGGTACTGTTGACCAGTACTCCAACACAGTACCTTACCAAGAGTCGCTTGACCATGTACAAACAAATTCTTTTGGGTGCAGAGAATGTGACCTTACAGAGATGCACCATTTTAAATCCTTTGACTCCATTGCCACTTTTTGGAAATTAAACTGTGATTTATGAAGCTGAACATGGTTGTTTGGCTATAACTGAGTTGTGTACAAAGCCCTGTCCTGACATAAGTGATGAATCATTGCCTGTTGATGGTTCCTGTTTGGGAGACAGTGAAGGAAATCTGAAGGTTGCCTATGCTGTTTGCACAGTTGCAGGTGTGGTGGAAGAGTTATGCTTGCAAGAATTGTAATTGCCTCAGCTTGCCGAATTGATCCCTTTGACGAGAGCTTGTAGTGTTTCAAAACCGCTTAGAGTGACAATGTTTATTGACAGTCAGTATGGCTTTGGAGTCATACTTGACTTTGGGCAGTCATGGTCACAGTGGGGGTTCATGACTTACTCCGGATCGCCTATACGAAATGGAGAAAGTGTAAGGGAGCTTTTATGGTCTTTACAATTGCCTGTCCAAAATGCAGTGGTCTAGTGCGTGGCCCACAGGCAAGGCACTGATTATGTAACTGTTGGCAATAGATACGCCAACAACATTTTCAATTTCTGTGCTTTCAATTCTTATACCTTTAATGGGGATTTCATAAATTAAATATCAGACATCACTAATTGCAACCTATTGTTGTCCGTAGTAGATACATGGGAAGAGGTGAAAAACATGCCAGAAGAGGTGACAGAAGCTGTACAACATAGTTGGGTGCACGCTGCTTGTACCAAGACGGAAACTGAAGTTTGGGTTTACACTGATGGTAAACCTCTGTTACCTGATAGTGTATTGTCCCGTATGGCAAGACACTATTATGGCCCCGCACATGTAGGGACCGATGCAATGATGCGCTTCTTTTGACAGGTGTGGTATAACCCTAGATTCAGATTGACAGCTGTGAATCTCTGTCACCGATGTGTAATATGTCAACAACAGAATGTTGTAAAGAAAACTCCTGTCATAATGAGCCATGTAGGGAAATCAGCAGGTCCCTTCAACTGGATGCAAATAGATTTTATAGAAATGCCTCTATGCAATGTTTGTATATATGTTTTAGTCATTGTTTACATTTTCTCAAAGTGGGTGGAAGGTTATCCAACATGCAGAAACGACAGCCTAACAGTAGCAAAATTGTTATTGATGGAGCTGATTCTACGGTTCGGCTTTCCGACTTCTTTTAAGTCAAATTAAGTGACTCATTTTAAAAATTAGGTCCTGAAAATGTTATGTGCAGCATTACAAATTGCAAAAACACACAGGGAGGACCTGGCTTGGCAGTTCGGGCTGGGCTGTTTCCATGAGGCACAGGGTCAAGACTGATTTGCATATGGCTGGGTTCAAAGTGGAATGGCATGGTGAGCAAAAAAACAATGGATTTAGGCCCATATCTCTGTACTGGGGTGAATGTATGACATTGTTTTGCATTCTGTCCATCAACTGTTGTTTTTGCATTTGACACCCCGAGTGGGACGGGTATGCTCAGATGTGAGTCCCGTGCTCTCCATGCCACTGGAATCAAGCTATCCTGGGTGAAGAGGGGTGAATCCCCGAAACCGGTCCTAGGATGCTTGGTTCCAGTCCAGGGAGGACCTGGCTTGGCAGTTCGGGCTGGACTGTTTCCATGAGGCACAGGGTCAAGACTGATTTGCATATGGCTGGGTTCAAACTGGAATGGCATGGTGAGCAAAAACACGATGATTTTAGGTCTAGATCTCTGTACTGGGGTGAATGTATGACATTGTTCTGCATTCTGTCCATCAACTGTTGTTTTTGCATTTGTCACCCCGAGTGGGACGTGTATGCTCAGACGTGAGTCCTGTGCTCTCCATGCCACTGGAATCAAGCTATCCTTGATGAAGAGGGCTGAAACCCCGAAACCGGTCCTAGGATGCTTGGTTCCAGTCCAGGTAGGTCCTGGCTTGGCAGTTCGGGCTGGACTGTTCCCATGAGGCACAGGGTCAAGACTGATTTGCATATGGCTGGGTTCAAACTGGAATGGCATGGTGAGCAAAAAAACGATGGATATAGGCCCAGATCTCTGTACTGGGGTGAATGTATGACATTGTTCTTCATTCTGTCCATTAACTGTTGTTTTTGCATTTGTCACCCCGAGTGGGACGGGTATGCTCAGACGTGAGTCCCGTGCTCTCCATGCCACTGGAATCAAGCTATCCTGGCTGAAGAGGGGTGACACCCCAAAACCGGTCCTAGGATGCTTGGTTCCATTCCATGGAGGACCTGGCTTGGCAGTTCGGGTTGGACTGTTCCCATGAGGCACAGGGTCAAGACTGATTTGCATATAGCTGGGTTCAAACTGGACTGGCATGGTGAGCAAAAAAAGATGGATTTAGGCCCAGATCTCTGTACTGAGGTGAATGTATGACATCGTTCTGCATTCTGTCCATGAACTGTTGTTTTAGCATTACAAATTGAGCAGAAGCTCCATGGCAGTTAGCATCCTGATGCTACAGACCTGGTGGAGCAAGTAAATAACACATTGAAGACCAGATTGGCAAAGGTGTGCACTTCAACGTCTTTGAAGTGGCCCGATTGCCTGTGTGTAAATGAGTCTGAGAAGTGCACCAGACAGGAGGACAGGCGTATTGTCCCATGAAATCATTATGGGCCAAGTGAGCAGATAGCCAGCTGTTCCTGCAAATGCTTTTGTCAATATTACAGATGACCCTATTTTGGACTAGTTCAAGGTACTGGCTGATGTGGTACGTTCTGTGTCTCATTAACACACAAAAGAGAGTGCCTGAGGAGGTTTAGAGCCCTACAGGGGCCAACTCCCCTGAACTAGAAGCAACAAAGCACAACAAGGTGCCTGGGTCTAAATAAAAAGGTAGAGAATTAGAGTTCTGGAGTATCCCTTTTACAGGACGATTCCCCTCACCCACCCGTGGGTTGCATGCTTCATCATAGGGAAACCTCCTCACATCGCGAACCTCATAGCAATGCAGGCTACAACCAGCTCTCTTAGAGGGAGGAGATCAGGGATATTTTCAGTGCTCAAAAGAGGGCTCCTATAAACCAATAGATGAGTAAGGTGTGGTGAAGGAGAAAAAGAAATATAGGAATGTGTGGGATAAAACTAACTCTAAAGTAAGCCAAAAAGTGGTATTGGGGCATCCGTAGGTTAGAGCTAAAAACAAAAACTGTGATAGGAGGGAATTTAATCTATCATAGATAAGTGGTGGTCAACATGTTTCTGCCTCATACCCTCCATAGAGGTGTGACGGCTTTCATCAGGACTGAACTGAAATGAAGGTTGGTATGCGTGCATCGCACCAGTTGATCAACCAAAAAAGTGATATACTAAACCAGTGCTTGGAGTGAATTGTCACTCTGACAGGTCTCCATTGGTAGCTATGTTACCCGTAATGTCATATAAGCAATACCACTATCGATGTGAAGAGGTTTCCCTCTGATGAAGCATGCTATCTATGGTTGGTTGAGGGAAATTGTACTGTAAAAGGGATACTTCAGCACTATAATCCTCTACCTTCTTATTTAGATCCAGGGGCCTTGTTGTGCTTTGTTGTACATTCTGTGCCTTACCAGGTTGGGGAAGCTGCCCTTGCGACTCAACAGGAGCAGCGCCATGATCTCAGATCCTGTGACTGGGTAACGCTGAAGAAGCACGTGCGAAGATCGTGCTTGGAACCTGACTTGAGAGAACCATACCAGATGATCCTAATCACCAATACTGCGGGGAAGTGCAGAGGTCTTCCGAATCGGGTATATGCAGCCCATACTGGCAGAATTCCATGTCCCCTTGATGATATACCAGCACCTGTTCCTGATGTGCCAGTGGTTACAGTGAGACAGAGGGAGCAGGTTAGTCAAGCTGTTGTGGACAAGCAAGCAGATGGAACAGCACTCTTTCAGTCTGAGGGGGATCTGAGAGAGACAACTATTGATGGTACTGAAGGGTCTTAGCAAGTAGAGTTGACTGTGAGAGATATAGATTTTAACATAGGGCTTAGTGCATCAACAGAGCATGTTGTACCCAGAGACTGTTGGCCCAGAAGAGGTAAGATACTGAGATGTTGTATAATTGAAGAAAGAGTGCGAGTACCACAGCCAATTCCTGACAGTTCTGAATAGTCTGATCAGAGTGACAGTGATGATGAGCAAACAGCTGTAAGGAGATCAAAAAGAGCGAGAGTACCCTCTCAATAGTACTCAGCTCCTGAATGGACCTATCTGGCTGTGAATGAATGGGGGCAGGAATACATTGTCTTTTGTCATAATCATCCGACTCCACCCGAACCTCCTTGAAACTGACTTTGTTGTGGATCTGAATTTCAATATTGGTGTGCTGCCTGAAGGACTAATGCAATTTATCCTGAACGTACTCATTAGCAAAGCTGATTTGCATATTTTTAATTCTGAACAGAATCATTTAACTGTGCCTTGGTATTTTTGTGCCGAATTTTGCTGGAATTGCTCAAACTACGCTAGTTGCCATTTGCTATTTTTTTTTTCTTAGTTAAATGGTCTGAGTTCTGAGAAGTCATGAAGCCTAACACTGGAATCTCTCCTGGATGCAAATGTGTATAAGTTGGAATCTTTACTAGTATTGCTTTAATATTATTTGCATTGCTTATTATTCGAAACTTGCCACATCATGTGCCTGATTTAAATCCTGAACTTATAACTACTTTCACAGCTGTCAAACCTAATTGCACTGGCTCAAATATTTTTAATGATGACACTTCACATTTTGAATTCACAAAAGCTAATGGGTCATTGAATGTGTATACTAGTTTATTGAATTAATATATCAATACAATGGGATCTAGTGATTGCTAAGTATGTATGCAATTACTTGCATCCTTTGTTGAAGGTGTGACTTACCACAATTTACCATTAACATGTGGAGTTTCTTGTAGTGTGTTGACAAGTCTGCTCTATGGTACTGATCAACTGCTTTAGTATTATTCAAATTAAGAGCTGATATTTTCTGAACTTCCATAACTAAACATTTTAAATCTGCATCTTGAAGTTTCACAAGCTGAAACAATGAGTTACTTGTTTAGACCAGCTCAATCCTTGGACATGGCTTATACACATAGAAATAACCTAACACGTAAACAAGGTAGAGATGAAAATACATTTATAAATTTAGAAGGTAGTAGACAAATTAATACAACAGTTAAAAATACTAATCAGCCTAAATTAATTAGTTGGAATTTATCCTAACAAATTAGAAGGAGTGGCTACTTTAACTTTAGACTTGCAGCATAAAGGAAAACTTTGCATGTGTAGTAAAAGAAGAAATATTAACACTACATTTGTAGGCATTAGTGCATGTGAACATACGTTTGATGTTTATGAAAACTTGGAAAAACATTTAGAAGAAGTAGATCCTTTCTTTCCTGGAGTGTGTTATATTTGTGGAAAACATTTTTTTAATAATTTACCGAAGGGGTGGTATGGAAATTGCAGTGTTGGAACTGTTTTCCAAATTATTTATCATGTGAAATAAATTGAATCAGAATTGAAAGCAGGCAATTGAAGAATGAAGAGAATTGTGATTGCAAGTGAAATAGTAGGTGATATTTTTGGAGCTTTAATACCTTTCGTAGGTGTAGTCTTAAACTTACATAAAATATAGTTGATAAATTAGCTGCTAATACAGCTGGAGAATTTTCTGCTATAGATACTGAAATTATCTCGATTAGGTCGATGGTGTTGCAAAATCGACTAGCCCTTGACAGTCTTCCCATGAAGGAGTGGGGAGTCTGTCATTTGTTAAAAGTTCAACAATGTTACACTTACATACTGGACAAGAATAGAGACTTAGGAAAATATGCTAAAATATTACTAACTTAAATAAAGACCTGAAAGAGTTGAAAATCAATGGTGCCTGAAAAGTGGTAGGGATAGGATTGACAACTGTTAGTAACTGGTTCGGTTACCTCAGGTAATGGACTTGTGATTTCAATTTTGAGACCGTTAGTAGTGATCTTTTTGTGCATAAAGCTGATAATATTAGCTATTACATTTTGTAAATATGAAGTAAAGAGAACTAGATTTGATCTTGAACTGGAAGACGAACAATGTAAATACTATGATGAAAAAGGTTTAAGACATCGAAATGTAATCTGTGACGATCTGATGTAAGAAATTTAGCGATGGCTTGATTCGCCATCAAAGGGGGTCTTGTTAGAGCGAAAATACTGATTATTCTGATTAAGACAAAACCACAGAAAACAACAGTGACATTTAAATGAACACCTTGCATGTGTGTAGAAAAACAATACTGAAAACAAGTTAAGTTGAACCATCCAACACCATAAAACTGTGCTTGGTTAGTTAGAGAATAGTAGAATCCATAAACATAGTGATTTTGAGGTGATTTAGTAACTGATTATCCTATATTTCTAATAAAGCTGTCGTGAAGAAGAAGCATGAAAACATAGCATTTCGTAGCAGAGTGACTTTACAACATATATTGCTATAAAACCTTTATGTTATGTTATGTGTTAGAGCTTTGACATTTTTAGTATAGATACCTAATATTATATAGATTCTAGATTTATTAAAACAATATTGGTTCAATGATATTTTAAAATATTTTACACATTGCTACTTTTTAGAATATAGCAGTGGGCCATAACCACAGTAGCACATTTATGTGTATTAATCACTGAATAAAACATTACAGAATGCTTATATATGATATATATGTAGTAATCTTATAATGCTTTCTAACATAAACTAGGAGTTTTACAATAAATGAAGTATGAGTTTTTAAAAGATGTTTGAATTGCATTTTTTGTTTTAGACTGTGTCTTTTCTATGGCCTGATGCAATGAACTTTGACACGTTTTTAAATGTTGCTTACTTGTTCCAATCATGCCACATTCCTTAAAGAACAAACCGGACATTTTTTCCTAATTTTCCTTTGTGTGGATTTCATGTGAACCTAACCTTTTGTCCGCATCCATGGACAGAAACAATATTAAAGCTTGGTGTCGATCAATCTGTGAGGATGCAATGTACTGTTCACATGAGATCACTTCACAGTGGACTGACATCAATGTCATGATGACAAATATGCACTATAAATACTACTGGATTTAGGAGGAAAGTTTGTGTTATGCCCATTCTCCATGCTCTATCTGTCTCTCTCTCTCTCTCTTACCTATTTTAGCTTCCAGTGGACTCTGTTGGTGATGTTCCTGAGAACTGTGGCTGCTGCCATTGTTCCATCACTTACTTGACTCTATTCTGCCTGCCAAACTATCTTGCTTTTGCCATTTCCTTATGCTAATCAACTTATCTGCTGGACTATTTCGGGTTGTCTGGTGAGAATCCAGACTTGAACTTTCTGATTAAATGCTTCATTCCCCTTTGCCCATGCTTATAGACTTACTCTAGCAGACTTTAACTTGAATCCCGTGTCTCTTTGAGAGATTTCTAACTGAACCATCCTGTTATCTTGAAACTTATCCTTTGCATTCTTTGATTTAATTTAACTAAAGGTTTGGATTTTTGCTGCATGCATTAGTATGCATGACAGAATTGCTAAAAATGCTACTTACTTGCATTCATTTTGAATTGCTAATTCAAAAATGTATTTATTTTAAGAGTTATTTTGAGCCATTTATTTGAGATTTTATATTCTTTCTCAGAAACTGTGCTTGGGAGTTGGTTACCTATTAATGGTCCTCTTTGGGTAGACCAGCAGTGGGTTATCCTAGATTTTCGCCCCTTGCTACGACAAAGAAAGGTCCATCAGAGGACCAATGCCTCTGTGTTAAAGTATAGCAAATAGATTTGAAGTTTAGCACACCTATGTGCCCAGTGCCAGACAACCGCCTAAAAAGTGCTTCAGCTGCTGCATCGCAAAATGAAACATGTGGCCCTGAGTCTCTTCACAGAGCATTATACAAAAGCCTGGACTCCCAACCTAATAAAAGATGTTTTATTTTTTTTAAACCTTTCTCAGTGCTCATGAACACTGTGAGAGTTAAAAGTGGCAAGTTAAGTACAACACAATCAGTGAAGTAATTTGAGAATTGCAATTGTGGACTTGAACTGCTGTAGTCAAGAGCTTTTAACTCTCTCTCTCTCTCATGAACTCGGAGAGGTTGTAAAAAAGAAAAAAATTCCATTTCAGACTAGGGTCTTTGGTGAACATGACTAGGTGCAGCCATTGAGGATCATCACTTCCTGGGACTATTAATGCTTGATAAGCCTGAAGATATGCATAGGCATTACTGCCTGGTTTCATTAAAGTTCATTCATTTGTGAGACTACTGAGGCTTTTTGTTTTTTGGGAACAATTCTGGTAATTCCTGTCTATGGCTTTTAATATTCATTGCTGATTGGGTCCAAAGCTAATGCTCATTAGTGCTTAGGGTCATTGATGCTTATTACTACCTTGGTCCATTGAGGCTTATTAATGTCTAGGACCAATGATGAACATTACTGTCACAGTATATATAATAATAACTGCCTGTGCCCATTCCTTTTCATTAGTTGACATTTACATTGAGGATCATTACTTACTGGGGTCATGCATACCCAGCAATGCCTGCCCCTTACAGTGGTTGTTAAATCCTAGAGCCATTGAAACCTATTGTAGGCGGGCCATTGAGGTTCATGACTCTGTTGGGCCCATCATGTTCATTGTTGCCTCAGGCTAGTCATGCTCATTATTATCTAGAGCCAATTATATTTATAAAGCTAATTAAGGTTAGAAATATGTTACCAGTTACATTTCCAGTCTTTTTTGGCTTGTGTTTTAATGGACAACTGCATTACTCAGTAAGTTTAGCTTAACTCTAACTGAACTAATACATATACATTTATGCAAATGTATAAAAGAGAGATACAAACGACCCAATTTGGAAAGATGTGGCCTTAAGTAGGTGTAACTTAATTCTAGTATTGCTAGTTTACACCTAGAATTCAGTAGTAAGATAGAAGTACTCATGTATTACTCCTGGATTATTCTTGGAATTCTAGTCTAAGCCAGGAGTACTACAATGGTAAGTAACACATATAAACAGCTAAACCTACGGGAATCTGTCCAACTGTTTTCCAAGCTCAATGTCAACACAGGCTATCACCTGATATAGACTCATAAATGTTAATTTTGGTCTGTCAGCTGCTTCTGAAGTGCCAAAAACACCAATAGAGGGAAACTATCAAGACTGCAGTATGTGAATAATGCATGGGATGACATAATAATCGCTGCCACCTCTAAATAACCCATTGTAGGAGACACTGTGGGACAAATAGGAATGGTTATGGACAGAAAGATATTAAGAGTCCATTCAGGTTGCCTGACATATCATGGCATCCTTCAACCACTCAACGGATGCCATAGTGTTGGCAGTGCCTGCAGGAGTGAGTTGTTTGATCCAAGATGCCAACCAAGGTTGACGTTCTATAGAACAATGATTCCCAGAAGTCCAGAAGAGAAAATCCCAAATGTAAGGAAGTGATACAAATTGTGTCTTGTATCTGCTGCAAGTCTTTTGCTGCCACTGGTCCACAGATCAGAAGCTCAACGCCACCAATGAATAGACAAAGGGTCCTCTGGCTGCAGGTATACCAGCTTGAATTCAAGAACTAGCTAGTATTAGACAATCGTACTTACTACCTACTGAGACTCCTAGTGAGTAACCATGACAACGCATCTTAGGGCCAACAAGAGGTGAGAATGGAGATCGAAAGAGACCTAGGGGTAGAGACATTTTTTAAATTTGATTTCGCTTAATACGCGTAATTGTCACAAAATTATATGCACCATTACATTTTATTTATTGATTTATTTGAAAATTTTTAAGCACGAACATGACCCATAAGGGTATCAGAGCACTGTACAAAGTGGCGTAATTATGAGTACAACAACAAAATGGATCAAAAGAGATAACTTAACAATCAAAAGGTCATAGGGGGAACACATAAGGTCAAAGGGGGCATGGGGAGTCATCCAGACTAGTGGGACCAAGAAGGTTTCAGCAGAGAAGAAACATAAACCCAATTGAAACAGCACGTTAAAAAAGAGTATCGAGACCGCAGAAAGAAGTAGATTGAGATAATATCAATTTTAACGCTGTTGAAGGTAATTTAGGAGTAGCCATTTGACATGTTTTTTGAAAGAGGCAGTATATGGGTTGGGTCTGATCTCTGGGGGAAGAACGTTCCATATTGTTGGAGCAAGACCAGAGAAAGCACAATTGTAAGTTCTCTTCTTATTGAATTTGGGAGGTTTCAATAATAGGGTGTTAAAGCTCCTTAAGTTCTAACTCGAGCCCGATAGCTCTAGTTTTTTTTGTCAGGTAAATGGGGGTGTTGTGATGAATAGCTTTGTGCATCAGGCACGCTATCTTGAACCTGGTCTTCGATTCAATGGTCAGCCAGTTTAGTTGAATTAGGTCTGGCGTGATGTGGTCATGTTTTATTGAGCCTGTGATAGGTCTGGCTGAAGCGTTTAATGTGGCTCTAAGTGGAGTCAAACAGGTTTTAGGTAGCCCAGCAAGGGCTACCTAAAAACCATATTCCAAGCTTGAGATAACTTGGGATTGTGCAGCTGGCTGGATGTCCTCAGGTGGAAGGAAAGGCTTGATTTTCCTAAGGGTGTTGAGCTTAAGATTGGCTCCCCTAATAGTTGCACTGATGTGATCTTGCAAATTTAGGTATTTGTCCAAGGTTATACCTAAAGATTTAGCCGAGTCAACAACATGAGGAGTGCAGTTCAGCACAGTAAAATGTTAGAGCCAGTTGAGGGTAGGTGCAGAGTGGTTGCGGGGGGCAATCAGAAGTAATTCAGTTTTGAGATTATTTAACAGTAGATGGTTATGAGTTAACCATTGTTGAGTTTTTAGGAGAGCATCATTTAGAGTGTTTATGTGATCTGGAGAGGTGATCTTCAAATATAGTTGAGTGTCATCTGCATACATATGTTACTGGATGTTAGAGCGGTTCAGAATATCAGAGAGCGGTTCCATAAAAAGGTTGAAAAGAGTGGGCGAAAATGCGGAGCCTTGAGGTACTACAAAGCTGACCGGTGTACTTGTTGCAAGGGATTGGTTAACTTTGATACTTTGGGTGCGGTTCTCTAAGAAAGAGGCAAACCAGTGTAAGACGGAGCCCGAAAATCCCATCCTATATTGAAGAAGAGCAATTAGATTTTCATGTTTGATGGTGTCAAATGCTGAGGACAGGTCAAGAAGTATCACAAGACAAGGGACATTTTAATCAAGGGATCTCAAGGTGTCATCAACGATGTAAGTTTGTGCTGTTTCAGTACTATGCCCCGCTCTGAAACCTGACTGGTAGAGGTCAAGGAGCTGAAATTGCTCAATATGGTTGCAGAGCTGTGTGTGGACGCATTTCTCGAGCAGTTTAGCTAGAGTCATGACACTGGTGATCGGATGGAAGTTAGCTAGAGTCATGACACTGGTGATCAGACGGAAGTTGTTAGAATCAGCTAAGTCAGCATTGAGCTTCTTTGGTATGAGAGTGACTTGACACGACTTGAGGCAAACTGGAATCCTCCCCTTTAAGAGGGAGCCAGTTTGAGCCAGTCTAGGGTAGGTGCAGAGTGGTTGCGGGGGGCAATCAGAAGTAATTCAGTTTTGAGATTATTTAACAGTAGATGGTTATGAGTTAACCATTGTTGAGT
This sequence comes from Triturus cristatus, assembly GCF_964204655.1. Taxonomy (NCBI): domain Eukaryota; kingdom Metazoa; phylum Chordata; class Amphibia; order Caudata; family Salamandridae; genus Triturus; species Triturus cristatus. Next base: position 424,032,981 of record NC_140584.1, on the reverse strand, counting down.
TTTTAGGAGAGCATCATTTTGAGTGTTTATGTGATCTGGAGAGGTGATCTTCAAATATAGTTGAGTGTCATCCGCATACATATGTTACTGAATGTTAGAGCGGTTCAGAATATCAGAGAGCGGTTCCATAAAAAGGTTGAAAAGAGTGGGCGAAAATGCGGAGCCTTGAGGTACTACAAAGCTGACCGGTGCACTTGTTACAAGGGATTAGTTAACTTTGATACTTTGGGTGCGGTTCTCTAAGAAAGAGGCAAACCAGTGTAAAACGGAGCCCGAAAATCCCATCCTATATTAAAGAAGAGCAATTAGGTTTTCATTTTTGATGGTGTCAAATGCTGAGGACAGGTCAAGAAGTATCAGAAGACAAGGGACATTTTGATCAAGGGATATCAAGGTGTCATCAACAATGTAAGTTTGTGCTGTTTCAGTACTGTGCCCCGCTCTGAAACCTGACTGGTAGAGGTCAAGGAGCTGAAATTGCTCAATATGGTTGCAGAGCTGTGTGTGGACGCATTTCTCGAGCAGTTTAGCTAGAGTCATGACACTGGTGATCGGATGGAAGTTAGCTAGAGTCATGACACTGGTGATCAGACGGAAGTTGTTAGAATCAGCTAAGTCAGCATTGAGCTTCTTTGGTATGAGAGTGACTTGACACGACTTGAGGCAAACTGGAATCCTCCCCTTTAAGAGGGAGCCAGTTTGAGCCAGTCTAGGGTAGGTGCAGAGTGGTTGCGGGGGGCAATCAGAAGTAATTCAGTTTTGAGATTATTTAACAGTAGATGGTTATGAGTTAACCATTGTTGAGTTTTTAGGAGAGCATCATTTTGAGTGTTTATGTGATCTGGAGAGGTGATCTTCAAATATAGTTGAGTGTCATCCGCATACATATGTTACTGAATGTTAGAGCGGTTCAGAATATCAGAGAGCGGTTCCATAAAAAGGTTGAAAAGAGTGGGCGAAAATGCGGAGCCTTGAGGTACTACAAAGCTGACCGGGGCACTTGTTACAAGGGATTAGTTAACTTTGATACTTTGGGTGCGGTTCTCTAAGAAAGAGGCAAACCAGTGTAAAACGGAGCCCGAAAATCCCATCCTATATTAAAGAAGAGCAATTAGGTTTTCATTTTTGATGGTGTCAAATGCTGAGGACAGGTCAAGAAGTATCAGAAGACAAGGGACATTTTGATCAAGGGATATCAAGGTGTCATCAACAATGTAAGTTTGTGCTGTTTCAGTACTGTGCCCCGCTCTGAAACCTGACTGGTAGAGGTCAAGGAGCTGAAATTGCTCAATATGGTTGCAGAGCTGTGTGTGGACGCATTTCTCGAGCAGTTTAGCTAGAGTCATGACACTGGTGATCGGATGGAAGTTAGCTAGAGTCATGACACTGGTGATCAGACGGAAGTTGTTAGAATCAGCTAAGTCAGCATTGAGCTTCTTTGGTATGAGAGTGACTTGACACGACTTGAGGCAAACTGGAATCCTCCCCTTTAAGAGGGAGCCGGTTTGAGCCAGTCTAGGGTAGGTGCAGAGTGGTTGCGGGGGGCAATCAGAAGTAATTCAGTTTTGAGATTATTTAACAGTAGATGGTTATGAGTTAACCATTGTTGAGTTTTTAGGAGAGCATCATTTTGAGTGTTTATGTGATCTGGAGAGGTGATCTTCAAATATAGTTGAGTGTCATCCGCATACATATGTTACTGAATGTTAGAGCGGTTCAGAATATCAGAGAGCGGTTCCATAAAAAGGTTGAAAAGAGTGGGCGAAAATGCGGAGCCTTGAGGTACTACAAAGCTGACCGGGGCACTTGTTACAAGGGATTAGTTAACTTTGATACTTTGGGTGCGGTTCTCTAAGAAAGAGGCAAACCAGTGTAAAACGGAGCCCGAAAATCCCATCCTATATTAAAGAAGAGCAATTAGGTTTTCATTTTTGATGGTGTCAAATGCTGAGGACAGGTCAAGAAGTATCAGAAGACAAGGGACATTTTGATCAAGGGATCTCAAGGTGTCATCAATAATGTAAGTTTGTGCTGTTTCAGTACTGTGCCCCGCTCTGAAACCTGACTGGTAGAGGTCAAGGAGCTGAAATTGCTCAATATGGTTGCAGAGCTGTGTGTGGACGCATTTCTCGAGCAGTTTAGCTAGAGTCATGACACTGGTGATCGGATGGAAGTTAGCTAGAGTCATGACACTGGTGATCAGACGGAAGTTGTTAGGATCAGTTAAGTCAGCATGGAGCTTCTTTGGGATGAGAGTGACTTGGCACGACTTGAGGCAAACTGGAATCCTCCCATTTAAGAGGGATTCTTGTATGATCTGGGACTACAGTGGGAGAATGGCTGAATTTAGATCTTTAGAAAACTTGGCCGTAGTGGATCACTGAAGTGAGTAGAAGGTTTTAGGGGTGTCATAGATTGGAGCAGCTCCATGTCATCTGGAAGTAGAAAAGTATTCCATGATGCGTTATTCTTGGAGTGCAAAGTAAGTGAAAGGAAGGTGCACTCGCTGCAGAAGGTTCCATAGGTTCTGATGATGATGCGAGGGATTTCACAGGGAGCTAATTTGGACTGGTAGATTGCAGCTCAAGTTCAATTTTCCTCGCCTTTTCAGAGAAGTGTGCTGAGAAGTCCTCCCCACTAGGAAAGGAGGTTCTGTGAGCCGGGCTATGGTTGGTAGAGTGATTTGCTTGCTGTTTGATGATTTCGAAGAGTTTCTTGGGTCTGTTTTTAGCGCCGTCAAGCTGAGCCCTGAAGTGATCAGTTTTAGCATTGCAAATATGTTTGTTGTATGTGCTTCTCATCCTTCTTAAATGATTGAGGCTGGCAGTGGAGGGAGAGTTTCTCCAAAGTCTCTCTGAAAGCCTAGGTTTGCAAAGTTCCTCATTTAGGGAGCTATTAAACCAGGGCTTGGATTGTTTGATCAGAACCCTTTGAGTTGCTTAGGTGCAATAGCGTGGAAAATACTAGCCATAGAGTTAATGTAGCGATCCGTAAGGTTGTCCAGATTGGTCATGTTAGGGGGTGGCTTAAGATTTATCTTGCTACTGGATGTTAGATCACTAATGTTGATGTCTCTCAGGTTACGAGACAGTTGTTTGGTTTTCCGTGGTTGGCCCTGTCTACACATGACCTTTTCCAGGATGCAGAAGGATATTTGGTGATGATCCAACCAGTCACAGAGTTAAATGTCATCAAGTTGAATGATGATGTCTTTAGCAATGATAAGGTCGAGGGTGACACCCTTGTTGTGGGTAGGTCCTTTGCAGACCTGGGTGAAATGGAGGTCAAGGAGGAAGGCCTTAAAGGAGCATATTAAAGGATCAACAGTGTCGTTCCAATAAAGGTTAAAGTCTCTGAGGGAGACATGGTTGTATTGGTCCAAGCATAAAGTTATGGACTCCATTATTTGCTAGATGAAGAGAAGATTGTCCCGTGGTGGATGATAAATCGTGTGGAGCACACATACATATTGTCGTTGTTCCAAATTTCGGTGACTAGTTGCTCACAGGAGGACATCAGAGCATTTTGAGTTTTTTCAGCATTAGACTGGAGCAATGTATGCAAGCAAGGCCCCCCCCCGCCCCAGTTTTAACAGGGTGATCGAATCTGAAAATGTCATAATCAGGAGGGGTTAAGATGTCGAGAATTGGAGAAGAGGAGTCACTGAGCCAAGTTTCAGCAAGGATCAGGAGGTCTAAGATTTGCGTGATGAGTTCCGAAATATCTGCTGTGTGTTTCACAGCAGATCTGCAGTTGAGAAGCAATGATTTGATGTGTGTGCTGGTAGTGACTGCTTCACTGTGAGACGTGGTGATCAGAAGAAGGGTATCCCTATTAACAGATCTTAGTTTGACACCGGGTTCTCTACCAGGGTCAGAAGAGATAATTGGGATGTTGGGCCAAACCCAGAGCTATTGTATGATATAAGAAGAGTGAGTGAGCCGTCGTCTGACCACTGAGACAAAACCTAATGGGTCTAGACTGGTGGTTTGGGAGAGGTCGGGTTCCCCAGAGAGGGCTAATAAGGTAAATGAGGGAAGACAGTTCATCCCTGCCATGTTTAGGCGTTAGGGGAGGACTGGGTTGGCCCGACCCCAGGGAGTGAAAAAGTTTCCAAAATGTCTCCATCTCCAGGGAGAACTGTAAAAGAGTCTGCAGGTTATCTTTGGCAGTAAGGCGATCCTGCTTGAGGTCTGCCATCTTCTCAATGTAAGGGAGGCTGTCGCTGTCAGTTGCCGGCCTAGAGTACGATAAAGAGAAAGTCCCCTTGGGAAGAGGGGTGTTGGATGGCAGAATAAATCCTTCACAACGGTTGCAGGGGGAAGAAAGGATCCCTATTGAGATTGGACTTAATATCCACTAGGGGATGCGGATTGCATTTGAGTGTAGGAGGACTCGGTGTAGGAGGATGCAGAGATAATCCTTGATTAGGAATAGTGGTGGGCAAGGTGATTTTGTCCAAAGAGATGGGGGACAAGAAAGTGGGGTGTGGGTAAATGGGAGAAGTATCGGGGAAGAAGCTGGGAGCAGGGCCCCCGAGTTGATAATAAAGGAGCCAAGGTGTAGATTAACCTGGTTGTCAGGGCTATGTATGAGGGTATTGCACTCACCCTCTGTGAAGGAGGAAATGACAGACCGATTCATAGGGAATGAGGGGGATGCAGGCGGGAGGAAAGAAAGGAGAAGGGAACCAAAAGTTCAGCATTAGTGGGGAGACTGATACGATGATGGCTGGCAGGATTCCAGTTATTAAGTGTATTTTTAATCCTCATAAATATACTGTCAAAGCTCATGAGGTTCAGGTCGGAGGCTTGAATGAGGATGTTACCATTATTGTAAAGGGGGATGGTGAGATCTGCATTAAGGACAGGCGAGAGAGGTATGGCTATACGGAAACCGTGGAGGGATTTACACAGCGGTTTGGAATAAAGCAAAGAAGTTAGAGTTCTTGTCCACTGGGCTCTTCTGGTTGTGTAGAAAATGAGGTCAGTAAACACCATACCTTTTAACGAGGAAAATTAGGTGTCAAATATCTGCGTTTCCGGACATCGTTTGAGCAGATTGTGCTTGAAGGACTTTGCCACTTTCTTCGAGAGGTTGGGGGATAGACAATCTTAAAAGCAGTAAGGCCTGCCTGAACAAGGAATGTAGAGGAGCTATTGGTAGGTTGAGCCATGGTGAGGATAGTGTGCAGAAAAAAGGTAGTAAGGGAGGTGAGGTAGTCCAATTTTAGGTGAACAATAATTTAATTAAGGGATCCAGGTGCGGCTGACATGAGCTCCTGTCCGTAAAAGCTAGATGTTGAGATGAAAATCCAGTGTGGTGTGAAATTGCATCTTCATATGAGATCAAACAGCCCTCATAAAGGAAGATGACATCAGACGGTGGTGCAATGTATCAGCTTATGGTACCGAACAGAGATAGGCTATTATAACGTTCCAAGAAGGCCAGAAGTCAAGAACAGATGTGTGATGAGAGCTGGCACACTACAAACACGTAGGAGCGTACAACATAGACAAGCAGAGAAGCATATTTACATACAGTGCATTGCAACTAGATGCAGCAAGGCTATTCAAAAATGGCCTCCCTCAAGGAGAAGTCCTACTTTACTTTCACTGCCCCATCTACTTGGGCTTGAGTTGAGAGTCCATTGGCTGTTTGGAACACAGCTGGTCTGACCCCAGTATCACTGGGGAGATAATAATTTGTTAGCCACAATCATAACTTTGAACGAAAAGTGTATTCTGCCCTATAGCGCAGCCATAAACACAAAAGTAGCAGGCATCTACGAACATGTCATTCAATACTTCTTTTTGAGAGTGTTCAGAACCCCAAACAACATGGCTCCGCTGAACCTCTCCAGTGAGGGCAGAGGACCCAGAACCTTAAGGCAAGAGCCAGTGATCAGGGCTCCGCTACGCCTCCTCTCCACATCACTGCGACCATGCTTTGCAAGAAAAATTATGTCTCATGCAAATAATGCATGCTGGGGCATACCTCATATACAAAAGTCTCAGATATATCAGCAGGTGATTCGAGCAGGAAATAAATGGTTCAAAGAGAAAATGCCTCTATGTGAGACATTTTCTATTTTATTCAGTCTCTCATGGGCAATGATGACGTAATCTGTCATGCTATGCCAAATGGACACAATATGGCACAAATAATGCAAAAACACTAAATTTCACAAAGGTCTTATGGGAACACAAGTTGGTTGAAATTGCGGCCTAAGCTCTACATGAGCGCTCTACATGAGTGCAAGCAAATTGCAAGTACTGTCCACTTTAGAAACTGATGAAGGACTATCCAGCAACTCTGGAACTATTGCAGAGAATAAATTAAAATGCACTGGGCTGAGCTCTAAAACTTTTACAAATCATTGCGCATACATATATATATATAGTAATTTAATCTCTGCAATGACCCCTGGGTGAGATATATATATATATGGAGTGGTGCAGAGTACAGTGGTGTACAGTGTAGAGTGGCATGTAGTGGAGTGGCTTACAGTGGAATAGCATATTTTAGAGTGGCATAGAGTGGAGTGGCTTAGAATGTCGTACACTGGAGTGATTTTGTCAGGAATCAGGCTAATATGGTGTCTGTAATCTTAGGAGTACAGAGGAGGCAGAAAAGAAGAAAAAAAAAGATCTTGTTGAAGCCTAAGATGATCAATCTTTGGAGTTATGTATAGACTTGTTAGGGATTCAGACATTTCAAGATGGCCGCCGCTTTAGCTGAGTATATGTATGTCTTTTGATTGCAGGCAAGTGGAGTGAGCGCACTTCAAACTGAAATTCCTTGGGAGAAGTTTGTTTTTCCATCCGCTCCTCTTCACAGAGTGGAAGGCGGACTAATTTCGAGTTCCATTCCGCCTAGGCATAGTTTCCCTTCTCTGATAGCCCTCTAGGGTTTTGAGGGTATTCCCTTACATAATACTTGGTGAATTCTGCATATTTTGTTCGCCTGAGTTCTGCTGCTGTGGTCGCAGTAGACTCAGGTTACTCAGTGTCAGAGAAAGCAGTTCCAGAGAAGTTGTTTGTGGCTTAGTTCCAGTACTCTTCCAGCTCCAAGCAGTGACTGAATTTAAAACACCAACATTTGAAAGACAGTAAGAAATTTCCAGTTTGCGCACAGAACTGCTCAGCCTCTTCCCGACTATTGCATGCTTACCTATCCTTTATCCCTGCTTTTCCTTCCTTGCTCCTTTTTGCGCGCTGCATCTACAAGAGGCATCTTGGAGCGTTGTGTAAGCGTATTCTGCTCTACACCTAAAGAACTCCTGAGAGAAAGAACAGAGACTATATTACATATACAGTCCTCTTGTCTCTTCTTAAAAACTGTGTATGTCTCAATGTACTATTGCATTTAATAACAGAAGAAACGCAAGGTCTTCAGGATTAATAGGTGGGAGTTAGTTCTACACCTAGGTTGAGATAGAGTTGGCAGTGTAGTTTGTTTTCTTGTTTTCTTCTCCTCTGTGCATTAGGTGGTTCCTCTTCCCAGGACCATTACTGGCTTCTCTACAAGAAGACGTTTCTCCAGTGAGTGATCCTTACCACGAGAGGGTTTCACCTTTCTGAAACAGTCTCTTCTCTGTCCCACTCCCCTTTCCCCCTTGCTGGTGGGTGTTACCATTAGTAATTGGTGATGGCACCGGCGAGTGGGTGTTGGGAATTTAGCTTCATCCTACCTCCGTGGAGATTCAGGTACTTCTGACAGATTTACAGTTCTGCAGCAAACAGTGGTAGAGAGTACAGTGGAGTGGTGTACATTGCAGTGGAGCAGGCTGAAATGTGCTAGAGTGGACTGATGAACAGTGGAGTGGAGTATGCATATGGCTTGGTTTGAACTGGGGTGGCGAAGTGAGCTAAAGAACGATGTTGGATTGAACCCAAATCTGTGACTGGGGGGAGTGTCTGAAAAGTTTCCGCTCTTTGTCCAACATCTTGTGTTTACTTTGTACGCCCTAAGTTAGTAGGGTATGCCCAGACATGGGTCCATTGCTCACTTTCCCACTAGATTGAAGCTAGCCTGGCTGATATGGGGTGTTACCCCGAAACCGGTCTCAGGATGCCTGTTTCCGGCCCAGGGAAGACCTGGCTTGGCCGTTCAGGCTGGACTGTTCCCATGAGGAACAAGTTCAAGACTGATTTGCATATGGTTTGATCTGAACTGGGGTGGGGAAGTAAGCTAAAGAACGACGATGGATGCAATTCAGATCTGTGACTAGGGGTGAGTGTCGGAAATGTTTCAGCGCTCCGTCCATCCTCTCCTTGTGTTTGCTTTGTTCGCCATAAGTTGGCAGGGTATGCCCAGATGTGTGTCCCTTGCTCACTGTGCCACTGGATTCAATGAGGGGTAATACCCAAAAACTGGTCCAAGGATGATTGTTCCCAGTCTAGGGAGGACCTGGCTTGGCAGTTCAAGCTGGACTGCTCCCATGAGTAACAGCGTCAAGACTAATTTGCAAATGGCTGGGTCTAAACAGAGGTGGCATGGTGAGCAAAACAATGATGACTTTAACCCAGCGGTTTGGGTGAATGAATGATTTATTCAGCATTCCGTTCATCATTTGCTTGCAGATGCAGGGAGTTGGCGGGGGCTGCAGGGCTAAACACCCATAACAAAAATTAAAATTTGGCAAAATACCAATAAGAGAATACATTTGCATTAACAAAAAATGGCGTAGCCTGTAGAGACCAGAAGGGTAAAACCTGACTTCTACAATATCCTGTGCAAGTGACATCTACTGGCGACGGTGCATGAATTCCCACGGGTAAACAGAGGTAGAGGTGGTGTAATTTTCACAAAATGGAACAAACTTTTGGTATATCTGGATGCACATACTAAGGTAAGACAGAGAATACTCGAGCTGTGCAAATGTAATTGATACAAGGCGACAAATGTATTGGCAAAAAAAAAAACGATGACCAGTTGGCATCAGACCAATGATACAGGTGAATGTCCATGTACCTTAAAGGAAACTCAGCATCACAGAACAACAAGGCACTGACATGGAACCACATCTGTTTCGGTGCAACTTGTGGTGGAATACACCTTGCATCACTCTTCATGGGTTCCTACATTGCCATCACTGTACATAGACTCTTGCACTCCGTGCAGCATTCTCATCACTGTACATGGAATCCTGCACTCGTACATCTTACGTCCTTACCATCACTATACAAAGACTCCTGCACTCTTTACATCATTAGCATCATTGTACATATACTCCTGCACTCTCTGAACCATTCTCATCACTGAACATGGACTTCTGTGCTCCCTGCATCATTGATGTAGTGTCCGGCTGGACACGTTCTAGTGTTTCACCCTGTCAAACACACACTAACACCCACCCATCACAGGTGTCACCAGTCAGATGACCCTGTTGATAAAAGGGGCAGGGTGCACGTGCCCTGGGCCAGTTCTAGTACCCTACTACAGTGTCTGTGTACCCTCATTGCTAGGCATGTGGGCCTAGGGCCCAAGACTCCACAATGGCGACGAGTGGGTCTTGTCCCACGCGTGAGAAGGAGGCCTCGTCCTAGTCCTGTGTCAGGGAAAGTGTAGTTCGCACAGAGGGCAGCCCCCGCACCTGCTGCTGAGCGACTGCAGCAGTGGAGCTGTGGCACGCTTGGACACGCGCCCTCCAGTTCGTCCTGCATCCGACCGCATACTGACCCGGCTGCTGCCCGCAGCACTGACCAGCCCTGCACCGGACCCGAGGTGACTGCAGGCAATGCGATCGTCACCATAGGAGGTGAGACTCCACCCCAGCATCACCCACGTGAGGCAAGAGAACTGTGACCGTCCAATAACGGACGGAGTGCCCAGGTGAGAGGAGCCGAGAGTGGCCCTGTCTTGACCCCCACACACCTGCTGTTGGTGGGCGAGAGCTAGGAATCTGGGGGATGTGTCATAGCTAGCTCCGCTCTCGAGGCGCTCCCCTACTGCCGACCCACCTCCACATGGAGGGATGAAGACTGCGCCAACGTTGAGGCAGACGGAGCACCTATAGTGCACCCCTGTCCCTGCCAGAAGCTCTGCCAGCTGCCAAGTGCCAAGTACCGGCTGGTAAAGAGGAGTTCATACTAGCCACGGCGGTCCAAGAGGTATGACCCCCTCCCGTGATGGAAGAGTTAATCCGCGCCCATGTCTGGAGCCCCGGCAGAACCAGACAAGCTGTTCTGGCCGGAGAGGGTTGCGGTAGCGCGCCGGGGCATTGCCCGCCCCACCGCTCCAAGGCCAAGAAGATGGGCAGCGCGAATGCCGGAACCTTGTACCCCATGTGCGCATGCCCCAGTGCACCCACGGTCTCCCAGCACGGCCCAACCAGCAGCCCTCCCGCAGGCCGTCCCGCATGCTGTCATCCTCCCTGCGGTAGGGCGCGCTCGACCTGGAGCTGAAAAGAAGGCTGCCAGGGTATGCTGAAGTCCTACATTAATCCTGTGACACCACATGTAACAGGCATCGAGACTGGAGAGGCCCGTGGTGCACTCAAGGAGAAGACTGCTGAAGCCTGTGTTGGAAGGAAACTCGGTGCTACTGCACCTTAGCAGCGGCAACCCCTGACCCTCCAGCAAGCAAACCGCTTTGCCACACCAGCGCGCCCACTCGGCTGGATGGGCTAAAGCACTTGTGACAGTAGAGTCCGGTGAGGAGCCCCGGGTGACTGAATAGCTGCCCTCAAACCTACCTGGAAATTGTCAAAAGCCCTGCCGTACAGTGTGAAGTATGCAGTGCAAGCACATACCTCTGCAACAGCCCACTGCAGCAACGATGACCTCCACTCTGCCTGCGCAAGCTGTGACCTGTAGTTGCACGAAGCTAAGAATGGTAGCTGCAGCGCCACCTGGTGGTGTCTCGCTGGCATTGCCTCTTAAGTGGAATAACCAGCTGTCAACTAAAGCAAAGTCCTCATGCCACAGGGAAGGCACACGATGCACCACAGAGACTACCCAGGAGAAGGACCACAAGCTTCCTCCATGAAAAAAGGGTAGGCTGTATGTGAAGGAAGGAGAGGTTACCCCGTGAGAGACACATCTGTAAGCCTGTATGGTAACATGTGGAAAGGCAGCATTGCCAAAAGGACCGCCTCTTCTGCCTGAGGATGAAGATGTCAGCCACACGTGTCCTACACTGGGTATGAAAGAGAAAGAGCAATGCCCCAACACATAGCCACAAACACTTAAGCACAGACTAGGAAAGTGGGGCACACCAATCACATTGCCAGCGCAAACAAAACTGTATATATGCTAAACTTTACAGCTATTCTCCCACACATAACCTTGAGAGTACCCCCCTGCCAGTGGAACCCTGCTGTGACTGCAGGACTGACAGAACACGTGCATCCGGACACACTCGCCGTACTATGCCGCGGAGGAGTCAAGAGAGGATCTCAGCAAAAGTACCATTCACGCTCAAATGAGTTACCTATCCGTTGCAGGTCAAGAGACTAAATCTGCTCACAAGGGGAAGATCAAAGAAGAAAAGGAGCAGCATAGCCCATGTCAGCAAAGTTGCCCCGCCCCCAGAGGACGTAATAGTGATTCACCAGAGACTGTAAATGCCCGCTAATTCCGCTGCCGGCAGACAGAGATCTACTTTCCCTGTGAAGGTGCACTACGTGCCGGCCAGAGAGAAGAGGCCACAAAACAAGGAAGAACGACACCCAAGGAGAGAAGTGAGCAATACGCAACCCCAGTGGCTGTCTGCCGCCACTGCAAGTGAGGATACAGCACCACTCACCCCTAATGGTGAACAGCCATCACCGCAAGAAAGGGAGAGTCAGAGAGAAGCAACGTTGAAGACTGCAAGATCCTCTACATCTCCACCCTGCCAGCGAAGCTCTGCAGTGGGCCAAACACATCAGTGTCCTCCCTCACACTGCCTCAAGACGGAGTCGCCAGACATCCACAACAGGCAAGAAGAGAGTCGTACACCCCATGTGGCAAGCCGCCACCACGACGTATGTTCTGACGTCAGGCGACACATGCCCGGACACCACAGTCACACTGCCAGTATAGAGCACATCACTCAAAGTGACCAACTCCACCAAGCATGCCCGAAGAGAGGCAGGATCATGTGCCACGACGGCACAAGCACGACGCTCTCGAGTGAAGAGGAGCACCGTGAAATCCCGAAGGAGGGGATGGTGCCTGTGAAAGGTCCCCAAGAGGAAGAAGCAAGTCCTACTGACAGGACAGACCAGCGACAGGTCTGCCGAAGAGTGAAGACCGTCCCAAGAATTTGACGCGACCAGCAAGATGTCCACGTGGCGCAAACATGAGACATGTGGCAGGACGCCACATCCAAGTGAGGACCTGGTCGGAAGGAGGAGAAGAGAGTGGCAGGACGCCACTCCGTGAAGGACGGAAGAACAGTGGCACAACGCCACAGGGCAGACAACCACCACTGGCGCGCAAAAGAAAAAGAAGCAGAGCGACAGGACAGAGGACTCGTACCACCACAAGGTGAGTGCATCCAGAGACACCAGACAGCCATCAAGCCGGACTGACGTCCCTGGAGACAACCCAATAGGAGAACCAAACATAAGCCGCAGCCAGCGCGAACCGCATCTCTCTCCAATGCTTCCCAGCGTGACCGTCCAGTCACAAGCATTGGCAGTCCAAGTCGGACGGCATCCCTGCTCCTCACCGCAGATGCCATGGGTGAAGAACAGCCTCAGCAAGACAAAGACATGGGCTGCGAAGTTCCTCTAGTCCTCCTCATTCTGCAAGGTCACCCAAGACCATAGATCGCTGCCTGTTTGCCAAACTGAAGGAAAATCGCTGTTTTGTCATCATCATCTAGGTGCATCATCTCCCAGGAGCATCGCACCACCAGAGTTGATCCCCACACTCCAGAAAACCAGAGTTCAACGAGGCGAGCCACCCAGGAATCTTCTGTGTGCCCACGTCAACCTGAAGCCTGCTGAATATCCAACCTTGGGGTTACACAATACTTGGCCGTGGCCCTGTTGGGAGTTCTGCAGCGACCCCTCAGCGCAGCCTACGAAAAGGCCCGCACAGCCCATGCGGTCACGTTGCAATCCAGGGGCAAGGGCCTCGACGGAGTTCCTGTGAGAGGGGAATCCAAATAGGAAAGATGCGTCAGCAGCAGCTCCATGACGGGCACGGAAAGCATGGAGGTCACAGTTTAAGACTGGTCAACCAAAGACCACTGGAGGAAGGCACAGAACTTGAGTCCTGACAGCGAGAACGTCCAGACCGAGACACCAATCTCTGCGGCTACATGAGCGACTTGGCTGTGAGTCCTCTTGGCAGTTCCTCAGCGACGCCTTTGCGCGGCTTACACGAAGCCTGCACAGTCCACATGGTCCCATGGCAGCCCGGCAGTAAGGCCCTCCAGGAGTCTCCAGTGGGAGAGAAGTCCAGTCAAGAGAGGCAAGTCTGAAGTTGCTCGGCTGTCAGGAGCTAGAAAGACCATCAACACGTCGCCTCCAAGGGAAGGCCTCATACACCGAGATCATCCCCAACAGCTGTAAGTTTGTCGTCCACCGGAACCTCAGCGCCGGCGAGATCTCCGGAGTGGACTCCACCACCGCTCCAGATGCACCGATACTTGAACTTTGTAAATAGACTCCAACACCGCGAGACCAGGCCGGACTGAAGTACATCACCAAGGTGGACCAAAGCATCCTGACTATGTGGTCCGAAGCTCCAGCGCTGCTTGGCTGACGGCCTGAAGAGACTCATTTGGTGCTATGTGTTGTTTATTTGTTTTCTTCCAGGTTGGAATGTTGTTTGTTTATTTTCATTAAAGTTTGGAAGGGATGTAGTGTCCGGCTGGACACGTTCTAGTGTTTCACCCTGTCAAACACACACTAACACCCACCCACCACAGGCGTCACCAGTCAGGTGACCCTGTTAATAAAAGGGGCCGGGCGCACGTGCCCTGGGCCAGTTCTAGTACCCTACTACAATGTCTGTGTATCCTCATTGCCAGGCATGTGGGCCTAGGGCCAAAGACTCCACAATTTCCAGCGCCGTAAATAGACTGCTGCACTCCCTGCATAATTGCCATCACTGTACTTAGACTCCTGCACTCTCTACATCATTAGCATCACTTTACATGAACTCCTGCACTCCCTGCATAATTACCATCACTATATGTAGACTCCTGCACTTCCTGCATCATTCCCATCACTGTACAGGGACTCCTGCGCTCCCAGGCTCCCTGCATAAGAGCGTCACTGTACGTAGACTCCTGCACTCCATAGATCTTTAGAGCAGACAGTATAAGATGCTTTGGGGCATATCATCAAGCACAGCGTTAAAAATATCGCCGCTTTAGCGGCAGAAAACTGCCGCTAAAGAGGCGATAATGGGCTTGATAATATGCCGCAGAGAATTCCAATAGAAGCCCATGTTGACACCAGAACATGGGCTTCTATTGGAAGTTTCAAGGGCATATTATCAAGCCCATTATCGCCGCTTTAGCGGGAGTTTTCTGCCGCTAAAGCAGCGATAATTTTAACACCGTTTCTTGATAATATGACCCTAAGCGTCTGATTTCCGTTTGCTTTAATAGCCCCACCCTAAGGGGCATATTATCAAGGACGGCGTTAAAAATGATCAAACATGGGCTTCTATGGGAATTCTCAAGGGCATATTATCAAGCCCATTATCGCCGCTTTAGCGGCAGTTTTCTGCCGCTAAACCGGCGATAATTGTAATATGCCCCCAAGTTTCTTCCATTTTTCGGGTAAAGGAGTCGCTTATTACAGACGCAGCCCGCTCAAAGTCTCCGCACGGCTTCGGCGCCTGTCTGTACCTCTCTCCCTTCAGTACCAGGTACAGACTGGAGCTATGCCGGGGGGCGCGCATCCGGGGGCCTGACACCTCATCCCTCAGATACCGCACAAACTCCCTAATCTATGAATAGCTCCGCCCCCCCACCCCTTACACCCTTGCAGGCACCCAAGTCAGGAATCCCATCTCTCCAGAGCTAGAGGGCCAGAAAGGGGCCGGACGGCAGGCTCTCGTCTGTTTTCTTCCCTGAAAAGATCAGAGAAAGGAGTCCATTCTATCGTTTTGCTTAAGCAGGATAAGCCACTTCACAAGTTGTAGAACACCAGTTTGCATCAAAGGGTCTCAGACTGCGCACAGAAAGACAGACGTTAGTTTTGGGAGAAAACAGCTGTCTTCTCCAAAAACTAACGTCTGCTAAAATGCGTGGGCAGCCTTGTAAATATCGCAATGTGTACATCAGCGATATTTACAAGGTTGTACTGCCCAGTGACGCCCACTTTGCACCTCATTAGAGATGCAAAGGGAGGCGTCGGGTAAAAGGGTGCTAACATGCGCTAATGCATGTTATCACCCTCTTGTAAATAGGGCGATATTTTTATCTCCGCTCTTTTGGCTTTAAAAGCCAAAAAAGCTGAGATATGGCCCTTGTAAATATGCCCCTCAGACCGGAGAAAGAGAGGGAAAGTCAGAAAAGTCAGAAAGAAGAAGGAAAAGAGTTACGAAAATAGTTACAAAGGGAGAAAGCATGGAGGAAAATGAACCAGCATAAGTGAGATTCAAAGTCAGACGTGTAGGGTGACGGAAGGAAAAGACAAGGTGAAATCCAGACTAGGCAGCTTTGCAAGTCAGCAATCTGGCTTTTATCTGTGCTGGCAGCGAGCAAAAACTTGGACCATCGAACGTCTTTTTCTACATAAATATGCACGGATGAGGTTCTATCATAGGCGGGCCTGGTTAGCAAACATGCAGGTGAAATACGTTATATAAGGCTGGTGTAGTTGCTCTTTCTCGGATTCGGTTGAACTGTTATTTCTGACCCTTATTACTACAAATCAACCTAGTAACATTTTTTAGACTCCGGAGTCATTTACAGAAATTACCACGAGGTGTGCAGCATTCCAGGCTCAACACCCACTAACTACCGGAAATGTTTATAATGGTGGCAAGTGTCGCAAGCACTGGCAAAACCAACGGATCTCGCCTTTGGGATGTATTGGCAATGACAATATGTCTCTCGTTTGGGACCTCTTGGCTTTGCCAGTGGTTTTAGCCATACAGTACATTATCCCCAATGATGCGCTGCATGGATAATATATTTTTTTCTTGGACACGGCCGTGTCATTTTGTCATAAAGCTTTATGGAAAGGTCACATATTAAATAAGACAATGCCCGATCAGACCTTACATCACTTGATTTCACACCATTCAGTCCATTCTGTTACAGCTGATAGTGATTTACATCAAGCTTAATTATTAATAGGGCTCCCAATTTTATGGTATTTATTTTTTTAACATTTCCGTCTGTATTTATTCATATTTATTTTTTGGCCATCTTATTGGTATTTATCCATATTTATGTTTTTTGACCATTTTATTGGTATTTGTCCATATTTATTTTGTATTTTCACAATAAATGAAATCATAAAATGGTGTATTTCCACATTTATTTAACTCTTGAACACGCACTCATTTGTGGATGCCTGTCGCGTTTTAGCAAATTGAGCAGACACATAACACTATACAACAAAACACTATACTCATGCGTGTACATTAGCGTCATGCTACAAATATGTTACCATGCCTGCATTTAAATAAATCTGATCCTATTTTGTAACCCCCATTCTATCTGCTCAACTTTTGCCTGGAATTCATGAAAGACAGCATGGAGAGTCTTTCAAAAAAGCACAATTTTCAGGATTTTTCTGCTTTAAAAAAAAATCCATACAGGAAACACCTTGTTTTCTGTCTGTATTTATCTGTAAAAATCAGTAAAAACAAAAAACTGGAAGCCTTAATTATTAAACACCACTTTCTGTTAGATCTTTGCTTGTTTTCCCGACAGGTTACACACCAGTGAGATCTCACAATGATTTCCAGATGGGTTACTTCTGCAGCACTTTCTCCCAGCACTTCACAGCATTATCATACTTTACAGGCAGCTTACACACCTTTCAGCACCATCTATCAGCCCCTACAAAGCTTAACAAGACGTTATACATTATACAGAGACTTCTGTCAGGTTTTGCAGCGCTATCTAGACAGGTTACACATTATACCACTACTTAAACTCATTTCCAGGGCAACACCCTCCTTGGGCTCAAGTTCACCCTGCAAACAGACTAATGACTCCTTTAGGCATTCTTGGGTTCACTCATCAATAAAACCCTTTTCACCCTATAAAATAAATGTTCCCTATTGATTTCTATGGGCTCGCCCGCTCAAACCACTGAATACGACCCTTTGTAGAGAATCAGTGAGCCCAGGTCACAAAGTCCTTTTCAGTCACAAACTCATGCTTACATTCAAAATAGTTCTGTTAAATCTACCAGAAACTTATAGAAGGATTCCTAACAACCTTGTATGCATTTACTGCTGCGAATTTCCAGCTACAAGTGTACAGAAATCTGCCTTAGTAAACACGACGCAAGGGCATTGGTTAATTTGTAAAAAAAAATAAGTGTCAGGGCTCTCATCAGGAGGCAGCTTGCACCAACCCATTTTTCCTGTTAGCGCCGCCTAAAACAGATTTGCAAATAGCTGGGTCCAAACTGGAGTGGAGTGTTGAGCAAGAAAACGATGGATTAAACCCAGATCTTTGTGACTGGGGACGAATGTTTGCATTGTTCAGCATTCCGTCCATCTTTGTTCCTTTTGCATTTGTCGCCCTAAGTGGGAAGGGTATGCCCAGACTTGGGTCCTGTGCACACTACGCCACTGGATTCACGCTAGCCTGGCTGATGAGGGGTGTTACCCCGAAACCGGTCCCAGGATGCTTTTTTTCTATTCCAGGGAAGACCGGGCTTGTCAGTTTGGGCTGGACTGTTCCTATGAGAAACAGGGCCAAAACTGATTTGCATATAGCTAGGTCCAAACTGGGGTAGCGTGGTGAGCAAAAGAACGATGGACTATAAACCCAGATCTTTGTGACTGGGGGTGAATGTTTTCATTGTTCAGCAGTCTGTCCATCATCTGTTCCTTTTGCATTTATCGCCCTACGTTGGAAGGGTATGCCCAGATGTGGGTCCCGTGCTCACTGCACCACTGAATTCAAGCTAGCCTGTCTGATGAGGGGTGATGCCCCAAAACCAGTTCCAGGATGCTTGTTTCCGGTCCAGGGAAGACTTGTCTTGGCATTTCAGGGTGGACTGTTCCCATGAGTAACAGGGTCAAGACTGATTTGCATATAGCTGGGTTTAAACTGGAGTGGCGTAAGGGAGCAAAAGAAAAGATCAATCAAACCCAGATCTTTGTGACTAGGGGTGAATGTTTGCATTGTTCGGCATTCCTTCCATTATTTGTTCCTTTTGCAAGATTCTCGGTGTCGGCTCAACATTCTGTGATTCTGGACAAACCACTTAATCTCCCTATAAATGAATGTGCCCTTAACTGGTGCTCATGAAAGTGCCAGTGCGGATGTTTAAGTTCCGGTGCTGAGCACCAGAATCCCCCAGCTCAAATGAAGCATTATGCAAGGGGTGATAAGTGATCAAATCAAGGAGTGGTTTGCCTTGTATCCAACCTTTTCCAACCCTGCAAGTGTTAGTGTTTTATGCCATAAAAGATCAGGCATAACCCCCTTCCCCATGGAAGGGGAGGAACATATTACCCTCAAACTCTGCCAATCTGTAGAGAAACGTTTTCTGCAAGAGAAAAATATTTCCCTGTGGATTAAAAAAACGAAAGACAAAATGTGCATATGCACTTTGAGCTGCATTTATCAGAGTCGGATTGTACAATGTATACAATTCTCCATTATCGAATGGGAGCTCAGGGAATATGTCACATGACATTAACAGTAATTCACCAGAATCCTGCACTGTTTACCAGGCGTACTACCAGGCGTACTACTGGGAATGTTTGTGAACTCCCAGAAGTAATAAACTGGAACCTACTTGGAGGGGTACTGCTACGGGTGCAGATTTACTACTTTTCTCTACGAACCCAGCAGTAACAGTTGTGATGTATGCATTATGCACCACAGTTTATGAAGCCTCTCATTGCTTTACATCAGGTTATGCATTATACATCTCCTTTTGACCTCGGGTCTCAGAGTGAGGGGCACAATGAATGAGTAAACAGATGCACATTTTCATGCACAACCATTGTCATCCTTGGGCACTCTTTAATGCAAGATACATTACCCGCGTGACTGAGACTTGAACTAATGAATTCCAATAAAAACGTTACACTTCAGTGCAACTGCATCTCAAGTGAGCAGACCACAGAATAAACAACGTGCCTTGTCAGTGGCAATCAGCAACCACAGCCAATTAACAGTTTAATTTCGAAATTGAAATGCTTTCAGTTTTCACATGCCAAACGACTAATGGTAAACTGCTTTAATCATAATCACCAAAATGCACAACAGCCCTACTACACCCTGACCCTTCCACCCAATCAAAGAAAACCATTATCCGCTACAAAACAGCCTTTTTACTAGCCGAACTGTTCCGACCTTAAAAGCTGTGATGCCAAACATCACTAGTAAACTCGAATTAAAACTCAGGTGGGAATAGCTAATCCAGCCTTGGGCGGTCGTTTGCATTGCGCTACTTGAAGTCCTGCATCTATAATGTTCAAAGGAAAACTCCAGGCACTCAAATGCCAACATGACAATGAACGCTGGGCATGCATCCTGGATGTGGCACAAGAGTTCTCTGAGCCATCGGCGTCGTTGAGGTTCGCAGCTGCGACCCACTGGCATGCCCCTTGCACCTGTCCTTGACATCGGTTTGGGTTCCAGTTTCCAACTTTTTTTCCATTTGTTTTTATTACATTAAAAGAAGTGGTCAAAATGCATTTAAAAAAGTATGAGAACTGCGATGCTGTGCACAATGGGGTGGGGTGAGTGTAGGGGTGTGGTCAAAGGGGTGGCTAAAAAGTATTCTGTAACTTTTTTTGGTCTTTCACCTTCAGGTAACTACATATAATAACGCATGGCTTAAATGAAAAATAATTGCAAGTTAAGCTAATTCATGTGAAATGCACTATAGTACATCATGAAACCTCTGTTACTTGTTGCACTCAGAGGTCTGTGTTTGAAACCAGAGAGCCAGAGAGTTAAATCCTGGTTGGAGCAGTCTATGACGGAAATCACTGTGACTATTTAATTCATTATTTTAAACTTGCATTACACACAGTATAAAATACGGTGCTTCAAAATGCACAAAAATACACATACCTCTCAAGAAGAACACATCTGTGTTATCAGGAAGCCAATACGCTTGCAAGCACCCTTTTTTATGTAATTTTCTGTGAAATTTCGAGAGTCTTTAGAAAGACTTCATTCTGATTTTATTTTTGGTGGGAAAAAACCAATACGTTTTTGTTAAAGTGAAAACCAGAAAGGTACTTTTTGCTTACATAGTTTAAGGAAAAGAGGCAGCTTTAAAAAGCAAGCATTGGCAAAGCAAATAACTCTTGCCTATGCAAGAGCTATTGGCTTTGCAAATGTGTTTTAGCCATGTTTTACACCAGGATGGCTGCTGATTAGCATGGCTAAATGTTAGGGGCGTAAAGTAGAGTGGTGTCGGGTGGAGCAGAGTGTCATGTGAATTTTGTTTATCACTATTAAAAGGCTATCTGTCTGATAGGATAGCATGGGAGTTTACTTCTAACACTGTATAAGTATACGTTCTCATTGGGACAAGATAGAGAACTAGAGTTTAGTATGCCTGAACTCTAAATATAAAAATACATCTTTTAGTAAAAATTATTTTTACATTGTGTGTTTGAGAATACCATTTTTGGAAAGTGGGTGTTTTCTTTCTTAGCCATCCTTTGTGCATCTGCTGGTTTGAGGATTGACTGTCTGGCTTTGGAGTGACAGGGGCTGGGGATGTGCATTAACTGTAGACAGCCAGAGGTGGGGTTGAGGTGTGTCCTGCCTTTCCTGGATGAGTCAGGGCTGGGCTGAGTAGACCTGGGCTGAATTTAGAGTAGCGGGAGGAGATTTCCTTTCACCTGAATGGGCCTGGTCTACCTTACACAATGCTGTCTCCACCTCCTGCCGGAAAGCTGGACTAGAGAGGGCAGAACTGGTTTTGACTGAGCACAAAGAGAAATGCTGTACCAATATTGGAGCCCAGACCCCAGAACTTTAGAATACTTCTGGACTCAAGAGGAACCTGTGCCAAGGAGAAGAGCTGGGAAAACTGAAGGAGAAGTACTGCCCCTTTGCTGTGTGCTGTTTGGTGTTGGCCTGCAGTGGCTGTTTCTGCCAAGGAGAGGACAAATACATTGCTGTGTGGTATGCTTAAAGAAGATCTCCAATGGCTTAAAGTAGAGCTTGCCTCCTGTTCTGAAGTCTCAGCGACACAAAGAATTCACCACCAGCTCCCCTGAGCTTCCTTGCTGGGAGTTCTGACATGCCAAGAGGTGCCTGTTGCTGATTTTAGCCTCTGAAGTTTGTTCCTGCTGTTTGGAGCTGGAAAAGAGACGCAACTACAAGAAGCAAGGAATGGCAGCTGGAGACACCAATGCAGCGACGTTGCCACCACCACTGCATCGATAACTGATGCATCTCCAATTCCCTTGCATCGCATTGGGCTGCCAAATCTACAAGGACAGCGGGCCGCAGTAAGAAACCGACGCATCACCTTCCAGCACAGTAAGAAACCTACGCATCACCTACCCTGTGTGGTAGTAAGGAACCAACGCATCACCTCCTCTGGAGTAAGGAACCAATCCATCACCTTCTATGCGCATAAGGAACCGACGCATCACCTTCCCTGCGGCTGTTTTTGTTTATGATTGTAAGCCTGCAAGGTACTTTGTGTTGAAAGCGTTGCATCTATAGTTTGCTTTGGACAGATCTGAATGTTTTTATGATACCTATGCAACTTTGAGAACAATCTATTGAGCTCAGAAGAAAGCAAAGAGAGAGCCCTTAAATGTTGCTTATAACCAAAAGCTAAAGAGTTCCAGAAGGGTATATTAAACAAAATCAATCAAAGAGGAAATTCTAGAATGCTGACTGGACTAAAATGTATTAATTATGCAACAATAATGAAGGTAAGCAATTCTTGGCCAGATTAGAAAACTTGGATGGAAGGACAAAACCAGCAGTGGATACTGTACAAATTATAGTACCATAATCCACCTTTGGAACAAGACTTACACAAGGTAGGTATTCAGTAACCTATGATTACAACTTTACCAAACAGAAATGATTAATGTTGAGTAGAGACTATCTAGCGCTTCAGGACCAAATGGTCTTTCATTTGAGGTTTTAAAGAATTATTCAGCTTTTGGGCCTAACAGTGGACTCCCTTATTAATTGGTAATCACTACATCCTAAATTTCACAATCATGGCAAGGGAGCCTTATAGTGCCGATCTTTTAAGAAAAGAAATCAGAGACACATATATAATAACAGAATGATGACATTTTTAATATCAAGGGTATTTTTTTCTGAATCTTGATTTAACTTGAAAAATTGTAAAATCAAAATCAAATATTCCACTCATCTCAGTTTAGTTTCATAGAATAAAAACCAAAGGAAATGATGGACGGAGTGTTGAACATTGCAAGCACTCCCCCCCCCCCAGTCAACTGATCTGGGTTTAATCCATCACCGTTCTTTAGCCCACTCTGCCACCCCAGTTCTCACATGGCCATATGCAAATCAGTCTGACCCTGTGCCTCATGGGAACAGTCCAGCCCGAACTGCCAAGCCATGTCTTCCCTGGACCGGAAACAAGCTTCCTAGGACCGGCTTCTGGCATTTCAGCCGTCTTCAGCCAGGTTTCCTTGAATCCAGTAACAAAGTGAGCAAGGGACTCACGTCTGAGCATACTCTGCCAACTTATGGCGAACAAAGCAAAAGCCAAAGGAAATGATGGACGGAGTGTTGAACATTGCAAGCACTCACCCCCAGTCAACTGATCTGGGTTTAATCCATCACCGTTCTTTAGCCCACTCTGCCACCCCAGTTCTGACATGGCCATATGCAAATCAGTCTGACCCTGTGCCTCATGGGAACAGTCCAGCCCGAACTGCCAAGCCATGTCTTCCCTGGACCGGAAACAAGCTTCCTAGGACCGGTTTCTGGCATTTCAGCCTTCTTCACTTTGCCACTGGATTCAAGCAATTCTGGCTGAAGACAACTGAAATGCCAGAAACCGGTCATAGGATGCTTGTTTCCGGTCCAGGGAAGACATGGCTTGGCAGTTTGGGCTGGACTGTTCCCATGAGGCACAGGGTCAGACTGATTTGCATATGGCCATGTCAGAACTGGGATGGCAGAGTGGGCTAAAGAACGGTGATGGATTAAACCCTGATCAGTTGACTGGGGGTGAGTGCTTGCAATGTTCAACACTCCGTCCATCATTTCCTTTGGTTTTTGCTTTGTTCGCCATAAGTTGGCAGGGTATGCTCAGACGTGAGTCCCTTGCTCACTTTGCCACTGGATTCAAGCAAGCCTGGCTGAAGACGGCTGAAATGCCAGAAACCGGTCCTAGGAAGCTTGTTTCCGGTCCAGGGAAGACATGGCTTGGCAGTTCGGGCTGGACTGTTCCCATGAGGCACAGGGTCAGACTGATTTGCATATGGCTATGTCTGAACTGGGGTGGCAGAGTGGGCTAAAGAACGGTGATGGATTAAACCCAGATCAGTTGACTGGGGGTGAGTGCTTGCATTGTTCAACACTCCGTCCATCATTTCCTTTGGTTTTTGCCTAGTTTCATAGAATGGCTGGTTACTAATGAAAATAATGGAGTTATCACTATTTTATCATCAAATGCCCTCCAAAAAAACGAATGAGGCTCACATTGCCATTTCATTGACCACACCAATGCAGCTGATCAAGTAGAATGGGGCAAGCTGTAATTAAAGCTGGATATCTTGAGAATAGCATCTGAACTACTGTGGTTGCTAAAAGGTATGGACTAAAATACCGGGATGAACGTCCAGTTACCTAAAGGTTGAACATACTGTGAAAAATACTGACATATAATGGTCAAATACAGTGATGCATCTTGGCCCCCCACCACTTCAATTTATAATTATCAGATCTTCTAAAGACTTTGGAAAGTGTCCTAAGGTTCCCCCCAAATTGGGCTCTAACTTTTGTAATAAGTTGACATACACCACTGATTTGTGCACATGGATTATAATTCATTTGAACTTCAGGATCTTTTATGAAAGTTAGACCAATTTAATACAGATAAATGTATGAATATCACCTTATCAAAACTTAAGGTTAGGGGGTTAGGTAAAGCAGATTGGTTCTTTATGTTATAGATCAGAAAAAAGACCATGTCAAGCATTATGAGCACTTAAGCATGGCCATTTATAATAGACAGAACTATACAACACACAATGAAGACTTAAAACTAAAATGTGTAAACGTAGGGGGTGTTAGATTATTTAATACTTGTGGTACAGTTTCCCCAAATGCAGTATAAAACTACATAGAGATAATATTAATTCTATTCATAATGAGAAATTCCTCATTCGCTTATGCTGGGGGATGTAATGAGTTTTTAAGCCAAACAGAAATTGTTAAAGCCAGTGTTTAAGTTCTGGTGTAGTAACCCCATGCAATCACAAAACTTGAATTTGGACAGGTCAAGAAGGGTGGTGCGAGCTAGTGAAAAGTCCTTCAACTGTTTTTTTAAAGTCTTAATAGTATGCAATCTGAGGGTCACTTAAAAATTAAGATGCTGTTTTGGGATGACATCTGTAGGAACCTCTGCTTTTAGGTAATTATAAGTGATCATAAAAATTGATACAGAGTAAATTAGGTGTGGGATGTTCCTTAAATGATCCTAGATCATTGAATAATTAACAGTGGTTTTAAAGCCTTTGTCAGGATTTTGATGCATGTGTAATGCTATGCAGTTTATAGACAAAATTCCTCAATGGACTCTCATAGTTTTCATCAAGCAGTACATCATAAAAAGATTCATGCACTTTCTGCATCATATCCCAACGATTGTATGCAAAGGAGGAAACTGCTAATCTTGCTTTAGTATTTAAAAATACCCTCTGTGCGATTTGGACCATGATCCTTATAAACATTTTCTGTACATGTCAGCCGTTTGTTGCTCTACAAAGAAAGGTGGTCACATTTTCTGAATATATACTGTGGTCTCCTTGCTGTTCTTGATAGAATCCTACAGGGATGCACACTGATGTCCACAAGCTTGGGCAATAAAGCAATGTAGACCTACAGCCCTTTGATTGCAGCAATAGGCAAACTTTCAGTACACTGAATGTTTGTAGTTTCACATTTTTAGAATGGACCAACTGCACTACAGCAATTTCTAGAAGGCTATAGACTCACACTACATTTTCTGCAAGCTAGCTGCCTGGCATGTGCTGTTTCCCTTCTTGTGTATTATCATATCAAATCCATCTGGCAGGAAATCAAAATATTGAATACGTTTGCAGGGGTGGATATCATTACATTCAAGAGGTCAAAAGTGAGATCCTATGGAAACTATATCCATGTCTGTGCTGTAGTCTGAATTTATCTGCTCAAGACTAAGACTTTGTAGAGTGTGGTAGGGTGCCAATAGAGTAAGCAGCCCCTGAGTGCAGCTTCTGGGTTTGAATCATGGCTACCTGTCTTCCTGTGGCTACAGGGATGATCGACACTCACCTTTAACCCCCCTGCCAGCGGAAAGTTGGAACAGTATGAGCGGCCCTTGACCTTCCTGGTAGGTCGCTCCCCCCCCCGCTGCAGCTCCTCCATCACCCCCGCTGTCTCTGCTGCCGCCAGTGATTCAAGGCCCTCCACCACCCGCAGGCTTCCACCTGCGCCTCATCCCTGGTGGCCTGTGGTGGCCTAAGATTCGTTCCGCTGCGCCTGTTACCACGTTGTCTGTCTGCCCACTCCTTCTTCTGTGCCCCCCTGCCCTCGCTCGCCGCTTGCTTCTGTGCCCCTTCTTTTCTGTACCACTGACCTCTGTGCCCCTCTGACTGTGTGCTCTTATAATTGTGTGCCCCTCTGATTTTGTGCCTTGTATCTTCTGTGCCCCCTCCTCGAGTCCCTGCCCCGCGCCTCTCTCCTCGCCGGTCTCGTCCCCGCCGCTGCCTCCCCTGCGGCCCCGCCCCCTCCGCACCCATTCGCACCCCCGTCCCTCGCCTCCTGCCTCCCAGCTGCTCCTCCCTCCCCACCTCCCCATATATGGCGGCCGCTGCACAGCGGGTGCGCCGCCGGCGTGCCGCCGGCACGCCTGAGGCGTGCCTGAGGCGCGCGCGTCTGCGCCCGTCCGCACCTGGACCGCGCCCAGCGCCAGTACCCCTGGCCCCCGCAGCAGCCACAAGGACTGCCGCCTCTGCTACGACACCAACACCCTCGTCGCTCTCAACCCAGGAAGGACCCACACCTGCTGTAAGGCCACCCCGAGGCGCACCCACGGCCCCTTCACCTGCCGGAACTGCAGTTTCTCCTGCCTCGAAAGCGCCAAGACGCCTGCCGCGACGGAACCCAACCAGGTTAGATGCATCCTGATCAACACCCTCTCCGCACACAAACATGCCCGTCGAACTCTGGGACCTACTCGACACCACATCACCGGACGTCGCCTTTCTGACTGAGACCTGGATGAATGAAACCTCCTTGCCAGACATCACCATAGCCATCCCAGACGGGTACAAGATCACTCGCAGAGACCGCAGCAACAGGGCTGGAAGAGGAATCGCCATCGTCCACAAAAACACCATTGGGGTCTCAATAAACACCAATGACACCCTCAGCACCGCCGAACACATGCACTTCCAGATCCACACGGACCCCAAGACCGCCCTTAGAGGCACCCTCGTCTACAGACCGCCAGGACCCGAGCACAATTCTGCGACTCCATCGCCGACCTCATCAGCACGCATGCACTGACCTCCACCGACTACATCCTCCTCGGAGAACTGAACTATCACCTGGAGAACAACAACGACAGCAACTCCTCCACCCTGATCGACAATCTCGCCAACCTCGGACTGAAACAGCTTGTCACGACGCCGACCCACATCGCCGGCCACACGCTAGATGCCATCTTCTCCTCAAGCCCCCACGTCACCTTCAGCCACGCCTCCGAACACACCTGGACAGACCACCACTGCATCCACTTCTCCTTCCGGAAACCCTTCACACACCACCGCACACTACAGACCCCCGCCGCGGCTAGGGCAAAGTCTCCCAAGAACAACTACAGACAATCCTCACACTCAACCCTCCGACGAACCCCACTAACCCCAATGAAGGTGCACTCACCCTCAAACGCTGGATGAACGACTGCGCCAACACCGTCGCCCCGCTGAAAAACCCCACCAGCAGAGACACCAGCAGAAGAGTCAGCTGGTTCACCCCGGAACTCCTCGACTCAAGACAAACCTGTCGGAAACTGGAAAACATATGGCACAGCGACAAGACGCCAGACAGCCGCACTGCCCACAAAGATGCCCTCCGCAACCACCACCACCTCATCAGGACCGCCAAAAGGACCTCCTTCACAGACCGCCTCGACAACAACGCACACAACAGCAAGGAGCTCTTCACCATCGTGAAGGAACTCTCCAACCCCAGCTCCAACGCCAACGACATCCCACCATAGCAAGCCCTGTGCGACTCCCTCGCCACCTTCTTTCACCGGAAAATCACCTACATCCATGACAGCTTCAGACCCCGGACGACCCCTACAGACCACACCGCACCGAACCCACCGCACCCCACCTCCCACGACACCCTGACTACCTGGGCCAACGTGAGCATCGAGGACACAATCAAGACCATGGGAACAATCCACTCTGGATCCCTGTCCGACCCTCTCCCGTACCACATCTTCAACAAAGCCAGCAATTCCATCGCACCCCACCTGCACAAAATCATCAACCTCTCCTTCGAGACCACCACCTTCCCTGAGAACTGGAAGCACGCAGAGATCAACGCCCTACTGAAGAAACCCAAGGCGGATCCGAGCGACCTCAAGAACTTTCGACCCATCTCCCTGCTTCCGTTCCCAGCAAAGGTCATCGAGAAGATTGTAAACACCCAGCTCACCCGTCACCTCGAAGACAACAACATCCTGGACCCGTCCCAATCAGGATTCCGCAGCAACCACAGCACCGAGACCACCCTCATTGCCGCCACAGACGACATCAGGATCCTGCTAGACAACGGCGAGGCGGCGGCCCTCATCCTCCTGGACCTCTCCGCCGCCTTCGACACCGTCTGCCACCGCACACTACGCACGCGTCTCCATGACGCAGGGATCCGAGACCATGCCCTGGACTGAACCACCTCCTTCCTCTCCGGCAGAACTCAGAGAGTCCGCCTCCCCCCGTTCCGATCTGATGCCTCCGAGATCATCTGCGGTGTCCCTCAAGGATCTTCCTCAGCCCGACGCTGTTCAACGTCTACATGGCACCACTAGCACGCGTCGCCCGACAGCACGACCTCAACATAATCTCCTACTCCGATGACACTCAGCTGATCCTCTCCCTCACCAAGGACCCCCTGACCACCAAATCCAACCTCCACCAGGGAATGAAGGCCGTCTGCATGGGATGACTCTTGGTGGCCCACGTCACTGGGGTCCCCCCCGGCCCCCACCAACCACGCACGCAACCTGGGAGTCATCCTCGACTCGAAACTCTCCATGACCAAACAAGTCAACGCAGTCTCCTCCACCTGTTTCAACACCCTCCGCATGCTCCGCAAGATCTACAGATGGATCCCGACAACCACGAGGAAAACAGTCACCCAGGCCCTAGTCAGCAACAGACTCGACTACGGAAACGCCCTCTACGCCGGAGCCTCGTCCAAGCTCATCAACAGACTACAGAGAATCCAGAACGCCTTGACACGCCTAATCCTCGACGTCCCACGCTGCGACCACATCACCCCCCACCTGAGGAGCCTGCACTGGCTCCCCGTCGACAAAAGAATCTCCTTCAAACTCATGATCCACGCACACAAGGCACTCCACAAAACCGGCCCAGCCTATCTCAACAGTCGACTCTCCTTCTACGTACCCAACTGGAAACTCTGCTCCGCTGACCACGCCCTGGCCACGGTCCCACGCATCCGGAGAATTACTTCCGGAGGCAGATCCTTCTCCCATCGCGCCGCCAAAACCTGGAACACCCTCCCCCTCAACCTGCGACAAACCGAAGACCTGCTGACCTTCAGGAGACAACTCAAGACCTGGCTCTTCGACCAATAGAAGCAGCTCCCTCCCCGCAGCGCCTTGAAACCCTCACGGGTATGTAGTGCGCTTTACAAATTATGTGATTGATTAATGGATTGATTGATATGAAGAGACTTACACATTTTATCTCTGCACCCGAAAGTACTGTCCGATTCTACACTACCTAGGTCCAGCCACGTTGAACCTTATAGCGGAGGACTTGAGTGGAAGATTGAGTTGTGGAGGATGGCTTCCTGTCACCATTTGCCACATGGAATTACATCCTGTGTGTGCTAGATGTGCCTGGAGACTGTATATGAGCATAGGGCGCTCAAATAGGATCCCATTAATCGAGAGTGACTGCTGTGGCCCCTGCAGGGCAGTCCGGGCAAACAATATACCTCTGTTTGTGGTGGTCTGTCACAAGCCCTGATTGGTAGAGTTTACTTCACTTCAGGTTTGGCTGCCCCAGTCTTAATCGGAACAGATGATCGTGTATAGCCTACAGGGGGCTTCTTTTACTCCCTGCCAGCCCTCCTTTACCCAAGAGAACTGGACAGATTGGCGCTGCAGTGCCTAGTGCACGCTACCTTTGTTGCCAACAGTGGGTGTCAAGACTGCTTGATCAGTGTTGTGGTAGTGTGCCTAGAAGTGAGACGCCTTTGCAGAATAAACATTGTTGATAGGATCGGGCTGGGACATGCCTATTGATGTGATCGCCCTGGTTTATTTCGGGGCTCCAATGCTTGGGAATCTCACTTCTTGATGTCACCCATGGTGGATAGGTGTATGCGGTCTCTGGAGGTAATATACACCATACACCTTATACCAGCACCTTGTACCCATCCCTGCTATATTTAACAAAAAGTCAGATACATATGGAACTTGGGTTCTCTGTGGCAGTGCAGACTGCTTCTGCGTGTACAAAGCTACCATGATGATATACCCCAAAATTCCGAAGACAGGGCATGATAAGACGATCAAAGGAGGGATGCCTTGCAATCGAGGAACAGATGCTCAGGCTTTTCATGCACCAAAGACTAAGTTGGTTGCTCACTTGACTTGACCAAGTTCATGGACATCTTGCAGTCAATCCTGGACATCAAAGGGGCTTTGAAAATGAAGATCAACACAGTTGCAATCAACATCAATTTTCTCAGGAAAGATTATAAAAATCTTAAGGAGAAGGTTTTGGCAAACAAAGCCCTTCTGACAGATGATGCATCAACCATAGATAATTTGCATTGCACAATCACTGAATAGTGGAGAGAGATTGTCATGTTGCAAGCGCATGCAGAAGATGCACAAGGCCACTCGTGGAGTAGTAATATTTGGACTGTAGGGTTTTTCAGAAGGAACAGAGGGCCTGTGCACAGAATTTTATCTCAAAGAGTGGCTAGTCTTAGAAGAGTACAATGGTTATCTCAAGAAACTGTTTTAATTTTTTATATACTCCTGAGACTCACAGCTCCTTCCTTTCAGTCAAATGGAAATTGCACCAGCTGAGTCTTTTCATGCTCTTCTGTTTCCAGGTCACCTACGCTTGGTGCAAGGTACTAAGACACACTTCTTTGACTCTCCAGAAGATGTGTGGCATTGACTGGAGACTATTGGAATCAACACCAATGACAGTGTCCAATATGGGACAGGTGCGGAGGATCAGCGATCAGCACAAACACACCCCTCCTTCTCCCACCCAGCACCCAGTGCAAAGTTTGTTAATATGGGTACCGTTTGCGTTTTGATATGCATGTTATGTGTTTGTGTTTTCGTTCTCACTTTGGGTGGCCTGGATAGCTCTGAAATCACAGCCAGGGAACAGTGTTGGTCTAGATTGAGGGCCTTTAAAGGTGTGGGTAAGAGGGTGATGCTCTCATTAGGGCAGGTAGAGCACACAGAATTTGGTCTCCACAAAGGTCTACGAACCACAGGACATGACTCCTTAGATTGGGGTATTCTACAGCCCTGCTGGTGCACATGACCCTGATAGGGCGACCATTGCCTCAACCCCGTGGTGCTGCATATTCTACAGTGTATTATTTGGAATGTGGTGAGTCTCGGGTGTCAGGCTAAGAGGTATTTGGCCTTTTCATTTCTGAAGAGAGATTATATCCAGATTGCATGCCTCCAACTCCAATCAATTCCACAACATTGAGCCCTGCACTGGGAAAATAGGTGCTTGTTTGAGATAGTCTATTGCAACGTAGTCAAAAGGCAAGACAAAAAATTAGGTGAGATTGGATTACAGTGTATAACAGTGCACAACAGTGCTTAATTTCGAGCCATCGGATAATGTTTAGCAAAATTAATATCACATGTGAATCAGTATGAATGATACCCAACATTATGGCTATGGAAATGTAGGGTATGGAATGGAAATATTTTAGGCAGTACCCATTAGTAGAGCACTTCCACAGCAATCTGTGATAATGTGATGATTAGTTATGATATGATGTAATCTGGAATAGTAAGGGTGTGGGGTTCTGGATTGGAATGAGGAGGGTTTTCAAGGGACAATAGTCAGTTTTATGGTTGGAGTTAGATACAACTGTAACGAGGTTGCCCAGCTCCAATAAATACTTTTTAATCACATATTCTAAGGAGTCCTATTCTTTACAATGGGGACGAGTGAAGAAGGAAAGAAACTCACGGGTTACTGAAAGTCACAGACTGCTGAAAGTGCCTGCTGAAACTCATAAACTGCTGAAGGTGTCTGCACTCGATTGCTCTGTTATCGTCTGATTCGCATGCCAAGCGGAGGCTGTATGAAGGTCAGGATCGACTTTTGATATCAAATTGGTGTGTTGAAGGAGGAAATACGAAAGCGATGAGTGTCGGACACGATCAGTGTCAGATGGTAAACAACTGCTTTGTGCACGTGCACGCACGCAAAATCGAGAAGAAGTGCCATTTTGAGGTCAGGCAGGTGATAGATATGCAGCGTCAGGTGGAAATCATACAGTACATATAACGTGTAGCGAAAATTGTTCAACATAAGAGAAAGACAAAGAAAAAGAAATTAATAAAATATTAAGGGACACCAAGGGAGTTCAGAGGCAAAATAAGAAAGAAGAACATTAAAATAAATACAATTTTTAAAATGGCAGGCATTTGTAAGTCAAGCACAATTTGAAACTTTAATAAAAACTGGATTCCAAAGAAAGAGAGAAGCTTAATAAGTAAAATTAAAGACTGTATGAGCATAGCCATGTCAGTAGAAGATACAAACAATGAGGCTACAGTTAACATGAACTCAGAAATATATAATGAAGAGGATGTTGCAGGAAACATCTAAAGCACAATTTATAGGAGATCTCTGCCCTTTAATTTATCAGAGCAAAAAATGTTGCGCAGAGATGGGAAAAATGGAGGAGGCGATTTGAACATTTTTTAAAAGCAACATGTATAAAATACACAGATGAACAAGCAAAAGATGCATTGCTTAATCTTGTAGGGGATGATGTTGAGCACTTAATAATTACATTCCCAGAACAAAAGCGAGTTACATCTAAAGGTTGTATGAAGTGTTTACATGACAAATGTAATCCTCACAGGAATTTAGATTTTGAAAGATACAATTTTAACATGGCTTTTGAACAGGAAGAAGAAACAATGGATGACCATGTGACTATACTTAAAAAATTGATGACATTTTGTGAATTTGATAAATTTAACAATGAAGAGGCGATAAGACTGAGAGTGATACAAGGTTGTGACTCCATAAAATTTAGGAAAAGACTTTTAGAAAAAACCTATGACCTTCAGGAGATTTTGAGAATGGCTAAAACAGATATGCAAGCTCAGAAACATGCTACAAATATGGAAGAAGGAAGAATAAAAGCAATAGAGCAAGTGAGACAAATAGAGAAAAGAGGTTGTGTTACAGATGTGGATTTCAATTCCCGCATTTGAAAAGCTATCCAGCAAGGGGACAACAATGCAAAGAATGCGGAAGATATAATCACTTTGCAAGGGTATGCAGATTTAAAAAAGAAAAGAAAGAAAATTGGAATAAAAGAGAACACTGGAAGCATGCAAATCAAGGTGTAAAAAATAATTTTGGAAACACAAAATATATAAGACAAATGGAAGGTGTTGAAGAAGATTCTGAAGGAGAGGGTGAATACTCTGAAAAACTTTATATGATGCAAGAAAGAAAGTAAACCTCAACAATTCAATGTGATTAAAAGAGCAAACAAAAAAAAGACCATGTCTGTAGAACTATTGGCTGGTTTATAAAAAGTTCCATTTGTATTAGATAGTGGAGCAACGTGTAACATAATGTGTGTAACTGAATACATGAAAATGCTTAAACAACCTCCTTTAAGTCCTTCGAATGTTAGTGTTTTCCAAAGGGGAGCTAAAAATCCTGTTTCATGTTTAGGAAACATTTGAAGAAACATTGCAATATGGAAATGTAACAAGCAAAGAAGACATATACGTTTTAAAAGGTGAAGTTCCAGGACCTTGTCTGTTGAGTAATGTCACTGCCCAGATCATGGGTTTGTTAGCAATGAACTGTAACATGTCAGTGGATCATCCAATTTTAAGAAAATACCCTAAACTGTTTGAAGGATTAGGTAAACTAAAGGACAAAATGATTACTCTGCATATAAATGAGATGATAAGACCACAGCACAGACACATCGAAGGATACCAGTTCATATGCAGACAAGGGTAGATAAAAAGAGAAAGTCATTGCTTGATCAAGATATAAGTGAAGAAGTGACAGGACCAGAATATGCTTTGATGTGAGGATTCCTAACACAGCTATTGAAAGAGATTGATGTCCTGGTCCTCATTTAAATGATATGATCAGTAGTATTAATGGGGAAGCATTTTTTTCAAAACTTGATCTATACAAAGGATATCACCAGTTGGAAATTGACAATCAGTCGAGATACATCACAACACTTTCCTCACATTTGGGTTTATTTAGATATAAACGGTTAAACTTTGGAATATGTTCAGCTGCAGAAATCTTTCTGGAAGTTATAAAGAATGTTATAAGGCCAGTGCACAACAGCATGAATTACAGTGATGATATTTTAATTTTTGGCAAAACTCAAGAAGAACATGATCAAGCATTAGATGGTGTATGTCAACAGCTTCCAAAGGCATGGTTGACACTGAACTTAAAAAAGTGTGACATAAATTAACACCTGACGTTCTTTGAGCATATATTTTCCGCTGAAAGAATGAGGCCAGATCCTGTCAAAATATCAGCTCTGAATGCAGTACAAAGGCCAGCATAATCGGGTACGTTGGAACCACCTTTCCAGCTAAGGTCATTCGTACACATTGGCGCTGCTTATCTACATGCGGGCATTTTAAAGTAAACAACAGCCCGACTAACACTGATTAGCCGCTTTGGCCCTTAGTTTCGCATAACCATGAGGAACGCTAGACCCTTGAGAAGCGCCTCACTTTACCTAAATGCCACACGTGCGACTCAGCCTCCCCGTTAGGCACGACCCCAAGCTGCCTTTATCAGCAGGCACGCGCGCACTGTTTTATTACATCAGTCCGCATTTTTGTCACTGTCATGATACGCCTCAGTAACTTCCCAACCGCTATGCATAAAATCAACCAACCAACATGAAAGTACATGAATTTACATGTCAGCATGCACCTCAGTGGCTGTTCACGCGCTATGTCTTATGTTAAAATACACCTCGTTAACCGTCCATTCTCATGAGGTACTGTTAACGTTTTTGTCCTAATGTTAACTGAACAGGTACCACCTCTTCTCTTATTATTGTTTTCTTTGCCATTTCGTGACTGTGTGATTCTACCAAGGGCAATTCCCTTGGCCTTCTGACTACCCACCTGGTTCTACACTACTTTCCTCCTTACTAACGCTTATGGCATAATATGCATTGGAAACTCTGTGTTTTGTTTGTTCTTTTTGTCAGTTACAGACACCATTGACCAGTGACCAAGCAGAAAGGTGAGTCAGTATAGCACCCATTCAGGGTATTGTAATACTTGCGACCCTATAAATACATTATTTCACTTTGGTCCTGAAGAAAGCCCTCCGACCCCTCCAGGGCAATAATACGGGGCTGAAACATTTCGACCGTTTGACCTTCACCATGAACCCCACGGTGCTATAGAACAGTAAAATGTCTATAGAAGCACCAACTTATTTTTAACCTTGCCACCACTTATCCCGAATAAAGTTTGTTTAGGACAAAGAGCGAAGCAATTTTAATTCACTTTACCTAGTTTCCACTTCACTTTCATTACCCTATTTTTGGTCAGTACTGATACAACCAGTGGTCAAACCTCCAGGTGGAGGAAAGCATTAAAAAAAAAACAATGATGATGCTTTCATGTTCAAAATAGCTGAAAATCAAGATATACCGCTTTACGCACCTGTACTTGATTGAGGGTTTTTAAGTTGGTAACCACAACTGACCCTGGGATTACAGGTACAAGTGATCCATTCTACTTTTTGATTACTGGTCTATATACGGTAAGCCATTTGTAATTATCACTGATCATCAACCTCTCATTTCCATTTTTGGGAACCCAAAGAAAAAGATGCCACAGAGAATTGAAAGATGGGGAATGGGGCTGATGGATTATGATTTTAGATTTATTCATAAACCAGGAAAATAATATCACCCAGCAGATTACTTATCTAGGCATCCATGAAAAATTGAAGTGGAACAAAGATAAGAAGCAGAAAAATACATACATTTTATAGTACAAATCAGCAATGCCACACAAACAGATGATATTATCCAAGAAGTGAAAATAATTTTACATGAAAACAATTGCAAATTGATAAACAATGCAAGTCGTTTTGGCCCAACTATAAAGAAATATGACATATTAGCATTCAAAAACATACAGTCTGAATTGTCTGTATCTTCGTCTGGAATATTATTGAGGGGCAACAAAATAATTATTCCAGCAAAATTGCAGTGGAGAGTCATTGATTTGGCACATGAGAGTCATCAAGGTAACTCTGCTACAAAGAATTTCTTAAGAGAGAAACTATGGTTTCCTGGTTTGGACAAACAAGTGGAAGAAGTTGTTCAATCTTGTTATATATGTCAATGTACCACTAGGGAAAGGGGAATGGTTAATTACATATGTCTGAATTACCAAATGCTGTATGGTCTAGTTTAGCAGCAGACTTTCATGGACCATTAAACTCAGGGCACTATTTGCTAGCAATAGTAGATGAATATTCTCGTTTCCCTATTGTGAAAGTGGTGTCATCAACATCTGCGTCAGCATTATTGCTAGTTCTGGATGAAATGTTCTCTACTTGGGGAGTACCTAACATTTTAAAAACTGATAATGGACCACCATTTAATGGCAAGGACTTTTAAAAATTAATTGAGTATCTGGGTATAGTGCATAGAAAGGTAACTCCAATGTGGCCTCAAGCTAACGGAATGGTAGAAAGATTGATGGCTACTATCAAAAAGGCTGTGCAGACAGCAAAATTGTCAAAAATATCAAAAATCAATAAGTCAAGCACAATGTCAAGTTTTGAGAGATTATCGGAATACCCCACACATGTCAACTGGAAAATGTCCTTCTGATTTAATGTTTGGTCAGCCAAGACAAACTCGTCTACCACATCTGCCAGCAAAACCACCAAAAGATCACAAGGAGGTGATGGAAAAGGACAGAGAAGCAAAAGAAAAAATTAAATACTATGCAGAGAGTAAAAGAAGATGTCAAGATAAAGAATACCAAATAGGTGATTTGGTGCTGGTTCGACAACAGCAATTGAAAAAGTTGCAAAGTAGATTTCATCCTGTACCTCTTGAGATAACAAATATTAGGGGAACGGCAGTGAAGGCAGAAAATGATGGTAGATCAATAACCAGGAATAAAATGTTCTTTCAGGAAAATCAAACAAAATCATGAACAACAGAACACACAAGCGAATTGTCAAGTAAATGAGATAATACTCAGAAAATCTGAAAGGATTCTAAAAAAGCCTGAACGTTTAATTGAACACCGTTAAATTATTTCATTTTTTTTTGTCAAATGGGGGGGGAGGACGGGGGGAGATGTGATAATGTGATGATTAGTTATGATATGATGTCATCTGGAATTGTAAGGGTGCGGTGTTCTGGATTGGAATGAGGAGGTACAATAGTCGGTTTTATGGTTGGAGTTAGATACAGCTGTAACGAGGTTGGTCAGCTCCAAAAAATACTATTTAATCACATATTCTAAGGAGTCCTATTCTTTACACAATCTAGCTTCGAATGTCAAAGAATGGCAACCGTTGCCTTGATTTTTTTTAGCATCTGGTAGCATGCTTTTAAATGCAACCTGATTTACTTAAGTTCCAGTTTTAGATCCAGAGTTTGCTTAAGTATACTTTCTCATAGCAAGTCAAAGCAACACATCAATACTCATATTTTGCTGATAAAAGCTATATATGGAGCCTGCACAACTATGGCTTTTATGTGATCACTTATGGAGGTACCTTTTCTGCCTTACCTGATTTATATTTTAGGAACAATATATCTTCCCGGACACCCTAGTTCCCAGCACATCTGTTGCTAAATGCTGTTAAGTGACATAACACTTCTGTATGCAGAGAATGTAGGCTTTAACAAGTCCCAGTGCAAAGAGGAGTATATCACAGTAGATTTGTTC
This sequence comes from Triturus cristatus, assembly GCF_964204655.1. NCBI lineage: Eukaryota > Metazoa > Chordata > Amphibia > Caudata > Salamandridae > Triturus > Triturus cristatus. Next base: position 423,995,216 of record NC_140584.1, on the reverse strand, counting down.
CAGGAATTGGTTACTCATCACCTTGCCCTGTATTTCAGCATTTTGAAAGGTTGCACCAGAATTTCACACGTGCCTCCCTCCTACCCCCATTCCTACAACCTGACTATCCCGGTTAAAAGATCCATGATTCATCAATAGGCACTTATGCTTCAGTCTTTCTGGATAATGGACCCAGGGTGTCGAGGCTTTGGAGGAGCATCATGCTTCAGGGAAATAACCAACAATGCATGTCTGCTCTTACACCATTGTCTGAAGACATCTGAATATTCCTTCACAAATGTATCCTTCTTGTCCCACGGATGGAAATATTCACAAAATCTTTCCTACACCTGACTCACATCCACTTGTAAAGATGATTTCCAAATATACAAAAATATTGTGCAATTTTGTTACCTCACATTGTTTGCTTGCCAAGAATTTCTCAGCAGGAAATTAAGATATTTTATATCGGAAAAAGGAGAACTGCAATTTTTCAACAACATTGGACAACAGATTACAGGCATAAAACTAAAGAGCGAGCAAAAAGTTCTACACCAGTCATCAATTTCAGGAAATCCTCACAAAGAAAAATCCAAATTTTCAATCATTTTACTCTTTAGTTTTATCATTTGCCCAAACTCGTCGGATTTTCATTGATGCAAATGTAAGTTTCTCATATAAATAATAAACACAGTTATATTGTAAGTAAACGGAATGTCTGATGGGATAGTTAAAATTGGTGGCGCTCATTTATTTAACCTGGAATGTAAGAAAATCTGACTTGAATTTCCGAGATTTAAAAGTATGATTTGCAGCTTGCATCTACATTTCTACAATACAGGCATAAAATCAAAACATATTTTACCGCTTATCTCCACTAAGATATACATGGAACTGACTTTGACCATTTTATACTGTTTTTGTTGACCATCCAATTAGTTTATGCGCGCCATTGTACTTTAAGAGAGAGACGGATCGTAACTAGCCTTTGTTACCAATAGAAATTGAAGAAGAAAACTGGTGTTAGTACAAGACTGTCAAAAAGCATAGGATAGAATTGACGGAACTTTCTTGCATCTTTGATCCCAAATCCCACAAACCAATATCCTTTGCATGGAAGGTTTTATAGCTTGCATTGGACATTTCTTTTTGGTATTCAAAAATATCATATCTAGTCATGAACAATTAAGAAATGTATTAAATACACTGTTGTTGTCTAAAAGGCATCCTATATTTTGGGATTGTATGTCAAGACAGGAGGCTAGCTTTATGCATAACCTTTTCTTTACCACTTCTGAGCAGCAAACAACTTTAAAAGCTCTAGGTTAGAACACAACATGAAGGCATAGTAAAATAGAACCATCACACAGTACAATGAACTCCATTCTCATCCTCTTATTTTTGCTGCTTCTGAGCGGATATGTATTTTCTTATGTATATCTTGTGTAAAGGTATTTATGAGTAATGTTGAAGAATGTTATTGTTTATGGGTTTTGAGTGAAGATTTCTCTCCCAAAATTTAAATTTGGTTCCATATGTCAGAAAACGGTGCCCTTTCCCAGCTGAAACATTTCTGGTAAATGTGAATTCCGAAGCTCCACTGTGTATTCTAAGAACCTACAAATCCAATATCCAAAATTCAGAGGTTTTAGTTATGGTTTATGTTCCACCTCACACTACACAAGTACGGATAACACATTAGCTCATCGATTGCTCTTACTGACAGAGTGATTGGGCTGGAAACATATTTAAAGTTGTTGCCACGGGTAGACATTCTAGCTCAATAGAGAAGTTTGGGACTTCCCCAGATATAGGTAGTGTAGTGAGGAAATGGGGTGAACTGCTGACATGCTTGGCTGCCATTCTGCCGCTTTTGCACACAACACTACATGGCTCTGTTCTCGTGAAATACTTTGCTGGTGCTGCTTCACATGAGAACTGTCTACCTTTCACATATCTAGCTGGGCACCGTGCTCTCTGTCTGCACAGCGTGTTCAAGGTCGAATAACAATGCATGCTGTTGATTCACTTTGGCCAGTCCCACGCACATAGACATAACATGAAGCACAGCGGCCCAAATGAAACTCGGGTGCTTTTTAATATGGCATTACATGCATCAGAAGGCACTTGAAGAAAACCTTTCCAACATAGAAGAGCTGTGCTGATCCTGGGATGTAATTCATTGCATCTGATCTCGTAGCTATGGGGTCAAGCTAACAAAGCCCAGAGGTCTTCTATCATTAATCTAAAACTAGCTCGAGCACGGGGAGGGTGGTAAAAGGTGCTATGGTCCTCATTCCACTGTCATTATAATATGATTTCCTCTTTTGTGCTTTATTAGATTGCAAAAATGCTGATTAGATTGTTCTTATGCATTATGCTGCTCGTATTGGCTAGAGTACTGCACCTTAGAGCACGCTAGTTAAAAATAAACATTTTAAACTATACTGTGTCTCTGATTACTCAAGTTGTGGACAGGTGTGAGTGTGAACGAAAGAGTGTTCTTGTTTCCCACTATTCATGAGAGTTTACTAAGTCGTATGTTCTAGGTTGTCTAATCATTGGTAGCTTCGCTGTAGTACGGAGAACGAATGAGACACTATTGCTAGTCGGATTGGGGTTCTGGTTACTGAGGTATCTTTTTTTGTACAGCACAATACACCGAGGTCCTGGTTTCCTGCGCATAGTTCTGTGCATGAGCAGAATCCCTGCAACATGGCGCCCATAATGTTTGGTCTGGTACTTATTTACGAGACGCTTTAGTAGTGCTTCTACTTGTCCACAATATCCTCACTCCTGTTTTCCGGTAAACAGTGGTGACGGCACAACCTACCTGTATTGATATTTTGTAGGTCTTTTCAAGCTTGATACTATAAAATGGTTTTCTCATTGATGTGAATTACGAACCTGTTGCACTGCCACGCTTTTATGTTGTTTTCCTTTTCTTAGTCCTTATGGCTGAAGTCGATATTGCGGCGCATAGCCGCGCACCACTCCGTCGTCATTTGACTGCATATGGAGTACCAGATGCTGGCATCTCACTTATCTTTGTGGTTGGAGCCAATCCGGCATTCCACTTTGAAGTATTTTATTCTTGGGTAACCTTTCCGGCAGTGAATGGAGATGATGGTTTGTTCCATGCATAGACTCACACTGCGATACCTGTTTTATATCGGCCATATACAACACTCGAAGTTCCGATTTCAGCATGGCAACATCGTATTTGGTTTAATGGTGCCATCCCCCACACAGTGACTCCAGTCCGTTTAGGTCCTTTGACGATTCCAGGGGCCACTTGGCCAGTTTTGGCCGGGTACACACCACATCCACGTTATCTAGTAGCCACTATAGACGAATTGCGTGTCTTACACACCTCGTTAATTGAGGTGCATAGGGCTCTAGTACAAGACGTTTCCCGCAATCCCCAGGTGGGGGCACCTGGGGTTGCGGTGCAACCAGCTGGACCGGCCGGGATGTCTATTATTCCCGTCACGGTTAATTCGGTTATGGGCAAGCGTCCACAGAATAAGGATGATTTACCTTACTGGCTTGCTGAGAAATTTAACCAACTGGAGGCAGTATTTCCTAATACCACTCCTGTGGAAAAATACAGGATCTTAACAATCAGTTTGCAGAAAGACTTGATACCAGAGGTAACCGATTGTGAGAATTGGGGTAAAGTGTTCGCAGCAGTGTATGCGAAGTGTTTTGGCACACCATCTATGACTGTGCTGCCCTCTGTGATTAAGTGTGTTCAGGATGAGCATGGCCCGGAGGCGGCAGTTGATTGAGAATGAGGCTTGTCGGAGTGTTTGACGTAGTTGCTAATCTCATACTTGCGAACGTCAAGGGAGATGCAGTTAACTTTCAAGTGTCTAATGCTTTGCGTCTTGTCCCAGATGGGGACAAACCCCATGAGTTACCGAAAATTATTGCAGATGCTTATAAGACCATTGGACGCAATAGTTTGGGTTTTAAGCCTTTTGCTAAAATACCGGTACTACAGCAAACTCAGATGGCGCAGTCTACTAAGGACGACCATCCTAATTTTTCTAATAAGAATTGGAAAAATAAAAAAAAGGGGAAGCAACAACAGAAACAAGGGTCACGTGCAGTGTCACCGGTACCCGAGTCTTCTGAGCGCACTTATGATTTGCGCGACCGTGCAAAAATTAGGTCTCCTGACAGGTTTCAGGTTCCTGATCAGTGTTCTCCTTGTCCTTCACAGGAAACATCAGGCTCACAAGCCGGTGGAGGGAATCGCCAGGATCACGGCAGAGGTCGAGGTGCCCCGCAAGGACACAAGCAACCTCATCAGACTGACAGTAAAGGAAAACAGGACGAGTTTCCTCGTCAGCGCCCTCCGTTTCAGAAAAAGAAAGTTGCTGCTTTAACTGCGATATATGCCACGGATGTTGAGAACCCTCCTTCAGAATCTAACTTGGCAGTAACGCTGCTAGACAGCGCAACCGAGTTTACAATAGTGCGGCAAGCACTGCGTCCATTTCTGGAGGCGACAGCAACTGACACTTTGATCACAGTAGAAACTGCTGACACACGAGTAGCTCCCCCTGACAGATTATATGAAATTGTATTTGAACAATTATAGTATCACGGAGTTATTGAGACATGTGTGTCACCATGAATAACCCTCTTTTTACAGTAACCAAACCAGATGGGTCGTACCGCTTAGTTTTGGATTACCGACATCTGATCTCTCGTTGTCGTAACTGTGCGGTTCAGAATACCCATAGCTCCGGTCTTGTAGACAGTCTTGTGCGTAAAAATTATAAAACTACACTTGACATTTCCAATGGCCTTTTTAGCCACAATCTGTCCTCTATAAGTAGTCAATGGACAGCATTCACTTTGGGCAGCAAACAAAAACAATTTACAAGATTGGCCATGGGCTATAAAAACAGCCCGGGAGTTTTTGCCGCACGTGTTGTCTCTCTGTTAGACGACATAGACCCTGATGCATACTCGTACGTTGATGATATTTATCTCACGGACGACGAATTATGGCCGCATCTTTGTCGCGTGGACCTCATCATAGTTCTGTTTTTGGACTACGGTTGCAAATGTAAGTTTGCAAAATCACACATTGCAGAGTATACAGTGTTGTTTTTGGGCTATGAGCTCAATAATGAAGGTAGAGGCCTGGCGCTTCACTTCTTGGTGAAATGCACATGTGTGCACTCTCCTACAACCCTGAAAAAATTGCAATCTTTGCTGGGATTTTTAAACTTTGGACAAACTTACATTCCCGGTTATGCCCAGCGTATCAAGCCACTGTATGCCTTGATACAATCTACCTTTACAAAAGCCTGCTGGCTTCCAGAACATTCAGCTATTCTGCAATCTTTGCAGTCTGATCTTCTTGTATCTGAATACTTGTTAACGCGTGATAACCACACAAACCTGGTGATAAGAATTGTGCCAGGGGTAGCGGGTTTCACCTATTTGAGATTTAATGAAGGTGACACAGTACCTATTATTTACAAGTCACATTTGTACATTTGGCTGAACTGCGTTTTTTAACAGTTGAAAAAGTATTGACCGCAGTCCAGATGGCGATGCAGAAGGAACATAAACTGGCGCAAGGAAAACGCATGATGGTCGTAACACCATATCCTGCTCTTGAAGCTGTGACGAAATCCAGTGTACCAAACTCAAAAGCTTTACATCCGCGTTGGATACAATGGGCTACTTCGTTGACATCATCTGATGTCACCTATATCTTTGACTCCTCATTGCAAACTCAGGGATTCTTGCAGTATCAATTTGTTCATCCTGCTCCGCTGTCAATGCGCCTGCTCGAGTACTACCATTGTATCATTTATACTGACGGTTCTGCGCAACCGGCGACCGGAATAAAACATTCTTACTCGGCAGCATGCGCTATAGTGGTAGGTATCATAGTGAACGGTGAGTTCAAGTCCAGTGTCGTGCACACGCAGGCACTAGGGGAATGTAATGCCCAGTTAGCAGAGCTGAATGCTCTGGTGCTAGCACTGGAGTTTGCTGATCCTAATGTGACTACCTTGATAGTTAGTGACTCATACTACTGTGTTCATTCTTTTATTCACAACTTATTCTTTTGGTCTTAGAATGACTATCGTGATTCTAAAGGCAGCGCAATTAAGCATAAAATGCTTTGGGTTTGAGTCGCAGAAATTAAAGAACGTCTGCCTCTCACACAAGTAATTCATACTCTCAGCCACCAGCGCGTAGGAGTACACGGTCGGTAACAGTTTGGCTGATGAAGAAGCTAGAACAGCAGTAGCCACATATTCTGTTGCAGCAGTTGCAAGATCCATGACTAAGATTGATGATGACATCTTGGCAGCGATAGCTACTACAGAGAAGGGAAGTAAGTACCCACAGGGTTTCCCTTCGAAATACTGGTATCATTTAAGTCCCGATAAAGTTTCCTATGTGAGAATTAATGATGTTGGTGACAGGTTGATTCCCAACGAGGACCGCAGACTAACATTGATAACAGCAGCGCACGAAGGCATGGCTTCGGCTCATGCCGGTGTTTCGGCGACTGTCTCTATCTTACAGCAACGTTACTGGTGGCGTGGGTTATATAAACAAACCCGTAATTATGTGCTTTCTTGTGACATTTGTCAGCAGATTAAACCTTCAATGGCAGCACGCCTGCCACAAACACAGCTGTACATTTCTAATAAACCATTCAGTTGTGTTTATTTAGATCACTGCGGTCCATTTTTTTCAGATACTGGGTATAAGTTTATCTTAGTTGCAGTTGATTCATGCACATGTTTTCTTTGGGCTTGGCCACAATGCAGTGCTGAAGCACAAACTGTTATCAAGGATTTGCGTGTCTTTGTGGGAATTTTTGCATGTGGCACCTTTCATTCTGACCAGGGTCCGCATTCGCCTCTAAGGCGTACAAGGATGCCATGAGGTCTCTGGGGGTGCCAGTCAAATTTTCTTCTCCATACAGGCCTATGGGCAACTCAGTTGTGGAGCGAATACACCGTGACTTAAAGCAATCCTTGACAGCTAGAGTTATAGGTACTGGCAGGAACTGGTTCGCACATTTGTATAGCGTAAAACGTGCACCAAATAATCTCCCTAGAAGATCTCTGGGCAGGTGGACACCATACGAAATGCTCTTTGACATGAAAATGTTTGTTCCAGACCTTGACGGTCTAGTCATGGCGGCCACAGCCGCATCCTTTGACGTAGATAATCATTCTGATGTGTTACAGGAGCTACAAGAGGCTCAAGACAGTCTTGCAAAGGAACATTTGCCCTCCGCCGCTGCAAATTCCGGTAGTCGGCTGGCTACCCAAGATCGGAGACCTGGTCCGTGAGAAGGTGGAAAAAAAGAAACAGTTTGGCCCCTCTTATCGTGAACCTGTCCCAGTGCTTGACATGAAGGGTACTCATACAGTCATTTTACCACCACTTCCTGGTCGCAAAGACAACAGATACATCTCAGTGGACAATATCAAACTACAACGCCTGGCCGATTCTACATAGTATGACACCTGCTGCTTCCTGTCCAACAATATCCAGGAATGCAATTTTGGCCAATTCCAACGACATAAGGCCTGACACTGCCATAGAGGTGACCGCTGTTACTGATCCTTTGCTAAACCCTCCGGCTTGCAGTCTTCATGAGGAAACTGAATATGTGTATCGCACTACAGATTCATTGCCTGGATTACAAGACAACACCCTTAACCAGTCACGTTTTTCTTTTGACACTAACTCCATATCATCGCGTCCCCCATCCAAATTTTCTATTTTTGTCACCTGGTTTAAAAGAAATTATTTGGTTTCTCCTTGGACATACATTTGGTTGGTGCTAATCGCCACTTTTTTGTTCATGTCGATTGGATTTGTGAAGTTTTTCTTCCTTTTAATAAATGGTCACTACCTCACTGAACGCTCTGCAGTAAAAGTAATTGATGGAACTTTGGCACCACACTCCTCTTCTCACATCATGAAAAGGGACCTACCTTTTGTCAACATCTCTGCCTGGCCAGTTGCGGATGGGATAGTGTGGGATGCAGTAAACTTCCAAATTCATGGACCCACCGAGGTGGTTAATGTTCAAAATGTACTTCGTGTTTCTATGGGGGATGTAGTGAAACATAACATACGCTCTGATGATTGGGACGTACAAGCCGTTCAATCTTTATTTTGTGATTTAAAGTATTATGCTGCATTTAATGCTGAGGATTTGTATTTAAATACTGCAAATTATGCTGATTTATTTTGTTACCGGCATTATGGCCATCATTACCTGCATAAAGCTAATACATTTAGAAATGTTTTTAATTACACACAATGGGAACATTGCCCGACTCCCATTGAAGGCAGTTGGAAAACTCTTTTGAAAAAATGTGTATATTTCAATGATTTTTTTTAAACAATTTTTTATTTATTTAACTTTTGTTTATGCAGCAACTGTACAGTAGTAACATGAGCAGCCAGTCAAGATCATGTTCTGAGTTACATACAGATCTATGCAATTAACTACATTCAGACATTGTTATCAATGATACATTACTAAAGAGTAACGATGGAGCAGGAGCGTATCGTTGCATCATCACCTCATTACATCAAGCACAGAATGCACAGTGCTGCGCAGGCCCGCAGGGTGTATATAATCCATCAGGGAGACTTGGGAAGGGGGGGGGGAGGTCCCCATCTTACAGTAACTGGCATATTTACGAGAAGGTGAGACCTGACTTCAGGGCATGTCCGCAGTAGAGGCCGGGTGGTCCAGCAGATATGCCTGCAGTGGGCCCAAACTGTCACGAGGGCGTGAGGAGGTAGGTAGCAATTCAGCATAAGTAGAAAGTTGATCTTGCCATAGTATCATATCTCCTAGCCAATCTTTAAATGTGGGCGCCCATCCCCTACCCCATCTGCAAGCAACTCGCCTATTCGCCAAGGCCAGACAAAATGACACAAATTTACGGTGTTTAGCAGGAATTTGTGCTGTGTACCCCAGAACGGCTGCAAGGGGAGTCTTCGGGATGGGCATAGCAACCATGCAATCCATAGCCAAGAGGACCCGTTGCCAATAATTATGTATCACAGAACACTCCCAAGCGAGGTGCAGAAAGTCGGCGTGTTCTGATTTGCACCTATCACATCTGCTGGTGTCACGTAAACCAAAGTTATGGAGCCTAGCTGGAGTATAGTAGCTGCGATGTAAGAATCTGTAGTGTATTATTCGGAGTCTGCTATTGGAGGAAATCTGCTCTGTCTGTTTGAAGCAGAAAAGCCACTGCGCGTCAGTGATGTCCTGTCCCAGCTCCGCCAACCACCCAGCCCGGGCTGCACATGGAGGGTATTCAATATCTACATATAAGGTGCGGTAGAGTATGGAGACTAAGCGCTCGCAAAACTTGATGCAGAGGAACCAATGTCTCAGGCTCAGGTGGGTATGTGGGGTTGCAGGCCTGAACGCCATGTCAAAGACGAGAGTATAAGAAAGTTTCCATGGTGGTGGGCGGTGGGTCAGGGCAGAGTTCAGAGAGGGTATGAAATTTACCGTGTTTATATAAGTCCCCCCGGCATTTGATGTTTCGTGTGCGCGCAACTTTCTTAAATATTCCTTCTTGCAATAATGGCATGTCTAGGTGATAGGTGAGCGGAGGGAGTGGGGAATAGAGACAGGGACCATGTGTACAAGCAAGTATACGGGACCAAGCCTGTATTGTACAGTCTACGGAAGATGGGCAATGTGGCCCTAGAAAGCAGAACACCACCCAGAGGGACAGGGTCTGCAAGCCAGTGTTCTGTGGCGACATAAGGGGTGTAGCGAGGTGGGTGGAAACAAAAATGGGCATAATGTACCTGGGCGCATATGTAGTAGAGATCGAGGTTAGGGATGTCGAAACCTCCATGTGAGTATGGCCGAATGAGTGTGTCCCACTGTATGCGCGGTTGCTTACCACCCCATACCAGTCGAGTCAATTCAGAGCGGAGGGAGGCGAAGAAATGTCATCCAGGGTCGTAGGGGATATTGAGGAACAAATACAAGAATTTGGGAAGTATTATGATTTTAATGAGTGATATGCGGCCAGCCATGGTCAAGGGGAGGGCGATCCACCGATCAATGCATCCTTTAATGTGCTTGAAAGCACAGCCATAGTTGAGTCTCATTAACTCATCCCTGTCGGTCGTAACTCGGATCCCCAACTATTTAACTTCATCCTCGCACCAGGCAATGGGAAAGTCCATGTCAAACCGAGTAACGGAGCTGGTTAACGGAAATATCTGTGATTTGGACCAATTAATATGAATTCCGGATTGACCTCCAAACTTGACAAACTCACGGAGCAACGGATTAAGATTTTGAAGAGGTTCTTTAATGTATAAGGTGTCAGCGTAAAGGGAAATTAGTATGGGGCGGAGGAGACAGCGGAGACCCACATGATGGTAGTGTTGTCTGGTTCTGGATGCCAAGGGTTCCATAACCAGAGCAAAAAGGAGTGCCCCTCGAGAGAGATATCGGTGACAAAGTGTGGCCATTAATCATAACCCTCGCTGTTGGAGAAGTATATAACAGCCGAATCCAAGATATAAAGCCTATGGGAAGGCACATACACTGCAAGACGGTGAAGAGGTAGTCCCACTTCACCGAATCAAAGGCTTTAGAGGCATCAAGGAACACTGCCACAAGTGCCAACTGTGGGTCTACAGTCTGTAGGATAGAGAACAACGTCCGAATATTGTGGGAGGTAGCCCTGCCGGGGATAAAGCCTGACTGGTCTGGTAGTACCAGCTTGTCCATCAGTAGGCTGAGGCGATTCGCCACCAGCTTGGCAAGGATTTTGTGTCCGTGTTTATAAGAGAGAGCGACCGATAAGACTCGCACCGATCTGCAGGTTTGTCCGGTTTTAGTAGGAATGTAATGAGCGCCTCCCTCATCGAAGCTGGCAGTATTTGTGCTTCTTGGGCCTCCAAAAACACCTCTTTCAATGCTGGAATCAGCTGGTCAATGTAAGTTTTGTAGAATTCGATGGGGAGGCCATCGGATCCCGGCGCCTTACCCGACTTCATTTGCATGATGGCTTCAGGCAACTCATCATCCTCAAATGGGGCTGCTAAAAATTCACGTTGAGAGTCCCCTAACCACCCGAGCGTTACATCTTGGAGGTAGGGAGTGAAGTCAGGGTGGGCTGTGTGTTTTGGGCTATATGATCTTCATAGTACGTAGCAAAGGTGTGCAATATGTCCAGACTATCGCTACGGCGTAGTCCAGCGCTATCTATCACATCAAGGACATCATTAGAAAAGCGTGGTTGTCTGATAGTGCTCGCCAGCGCCCGACCAGGTCTCTCACCCTCCCCGTTTCTATGAGCAATTAACTATTTGCCCCGGAATTTCACTTCACGCTCTGCAGTAGCAGTATAGTCCGTGAGTTTTTTGCGAAGTTCGCCACTCTGGGCACCCGAGGAAGTACTCCACATGGCTGTTTCGAGTTGTTTGATTTCAGTTCAGGCTGGACTGTTCCCATGAGGCACAGGGTCAAGACTGATTTGCATATGGCCATGTCTAAACTGGGGTGGCGTGGTGAGCAAAATAACGATGGATTAAACCCAGATCTGTGACTGGGGGTGAATGTTTTGCCAATGTGCAACATTCCGTCCATCATCTTGTGTGTTTTGCTGTTCGCCCTATGTGGGAAGGGTATGCCCAGATGTGGGTCCTGTGCTCACTATGCCACTGGAGTCAAGCTATCCTGGCTGAAGAGGGGTGAAACCCCGAAACTGGTCCTAAGAAGCTTGATTCCGGTCCAGGGAAGACATGGCTTGGGAGTTCGGGCTGGACTGTTCCCATGAGGCACAGGGTCAAGACTGATTTGCATATGGCCATGTCTAAACTGGGGTGGCGTGGTGAGCAAAATAACGATGGATTAAACCCAGATCTGTGACTTGGGGTGAATGTTTTGCCAATGTGCAACATTCAGTCCATCATCTTGTGTGTTTTGCTGATTTCAGTTTCCAGGCGCCTCAGATTTCTCCTAATATCAAGGAGAACCCCAAAGCTTTTGGAAATGCATATGCCCCTAACAGTTACTTTAAAAGCCTCCCAAAACATGCCCATATGTTCAACAGAGCCTTTATTTCTAGCAAAGAAGTCTGCAATGTCCTCCCCCAGTTCAGTCTGAAAAACCGTGTCTAGAAGCGCCTCCGGCACCAGCCTTCAGCAGCGCGGGCTGGAAATGGAGTCAGGAGGGATCAGTTCAAGGTATACCGGCGCATGATCGGAGTACGTGTGGGTCAGATGCTTAGCATTCTGGATCCAAGGGACCACACCGCGAGAACAGATCCAATAATCTAAGCGGGACCAGGTTGTGTGTCCTGTTGTATAATAAGTGCCCTCTCTAACTGCAGGGTGTACATAGCGCCACACATCTACTAGACCCTATTCCGCAATCAGTCCTGCCAAGGTTTCGCGTGCATTGGTATAATGGTGCGGAAGGGAGTTGGAATGATCCATTGATGGGCAAAGAGCAGTTTTGAGATCCCCCCATACAACATGCGTGGAGCCTATTTGAAGAATGCGACCCCAGAGGGCAGTGAAGTAGTTAGGATCATCTGTGTTCGGCCCATAACTGCAGGCAAGAGTGATTGATTGCATGGCTAGCATTCCCCAGAGAATGCAACTGCGGCCGAAGGGGTCACTATACATACCACCCAATATGAACGGTGTATTTTTTTTTTTACCTATATAAGCGTGCCCCGTGAATATGTTGAGTAGGAAGAGAACGCTCTTACAGAGGCCCACTTACTACCAAAGCAAGAAGGACGGCGGAGGTCCATGTGCGTTTCTTGGAGCATGGCTATGTGTATGTGGTGCCTATCCAAATACGCTAGTATTTCTCTCCGTTTACGAGGGTTACTGAGGCCTCTAACATTCCACGTGAGGAACTTGATGGAGCTCCGATCAGCTGGGGTTGTCAGTACCGACATGATGAGACATGATGGCAAGTATGTGGGTGCCTGAATGTAGCATATCTTCTCTTAAAATGACTGTCCTGTCGAGCTACGAGTTTCCAATGTGATAAAACAATGCAGCAACCATCCCCATCCCCTCCCACCTCCCCCAAAATCCCATTCCCTCCCCAGAAAACAGAGACGTATAACAGATAATCCCCATAACAGCCTATTTGTTCCTATGCCACCCCCACCCACAACGGCACCCCAATTGTGCCGGCATTGTGTAACCCACCCATAGAGTCCAGAAGAGGCAGCCAAGCTAGTCCCTGTAGCATAGTCCAGCATATCAAAAGAATAGCATTACAGTGAAAAACAAGAAATACCCAATAACATAAGGGATCTCCCATAGGGGAGGTGCCAGGGGGGCAGAAATCCTTTCCTGTAACCAGACTCTAACTGCAACCCAGTCCCTGGGCGTCAGCCCATAATCGGGAACCAGCGGCAGAGAGGGGGAAGGGTGCTCGGCTAAGTGGCATGCACAACTCCACACAGTGCAACGGGCAGTACAATTATACAGTGGTGGTCACAGGCAATAAAAGAAGCCCCCAGGGCACTTATCTGTCCATGAGTCTGTACAGGAGTGCCGGATCAGCTGAAGCACAGCATTGATAGGTCGGTCAACAGTCAGGTAGTAGCGAGTGTGTTGATAGTGTCCTACCACATGTTGATAGCAAAATAACAAGAACAAAAACCAGTTGATCCTAGACCTCCAGTCTGCTCCCAATCAGCCACAGGAAGGTGAGGGCGATCTGGAGGTGCGATCATGGCGTGGAGAGCACTTCGTGATGGTTTTTAGGAAGTCCGGAGCCTCGCTGGATATAATAGAGCGTATTCCATCTGGGCTTTTCGTAGTTTCTGTTTAACGGCGAGGAACTTTCAACACGCCTCCTGCACTACCAGTGTAAAATCCGGATATATGGTGAAGGTGTTCCCCTCAAATTGCAGCGGTTTGAGCTCACAGGCTTTCTGAAGTGAAACATCGCGGTCTCGATAATTGAGAAGTCGAGCAATGAGGGGTCTTGGGGTCTCTCCTGGTGGAGGCCGCGGGCCAAGGGAACGGTGGGCATGTTCTACCAACAAGTGGGAGGAAAATGAATCTTCACCATAGGATTTTTTAAAGAGACGCTCAATGTAGTCCTCCATGCGCCCCATGTTCGTGCTCTCGGGTATACCTAGAATGCGAACGTTGTTGCGACGACTCCTGGATTCAATATCCTCATTTTTGGCCGCGATGACTCTCAGCAATTTGTCCATTGGTGCTACCTGGGTTTGCATCTGGGTGGTGGTGTCTTCATTTTCAGATATACGACGTTCTGCCTCCTTCAGCTGACCATCATGTTTATCCACTTTTTGTACCAGAAAATCCAGGCGATTGTTCATGGCATCCATTTTTCCTGATAAATCCGATAAACTGTGTTGTGCAGCCAGGAGCAACGTCTTGTTATCATCCTCAGGAGTCTGCGAGGAAGGTGGTGCAGGATCCATGCTTACAGATGCGGGGTCAGCAGAGGTAGATCTCGTCGCTGCTTTTTTGGTCTCAAAGGTTAAACGGGGCTGATGGCCATCAGGTTTCCCTATTGCACCCCACCAACCACCCAGGCAGCGCAGCAGATGACAGTCAGGTCTAGATGAACCATGGAGGGTGAGCGCCAGAAGTCACAGGAGCAAGCAGCAGGTTTGAGGCGTCTTATAAGATGGAGGCAGGGTCCGGAGGCGCGGAGATAAGGTAGAAGAGGTCACCGACAGGTCAATGTGTGTGTCCCTCTGCAAATCTATGTCTCCCCAGAGCAAGCTATGGCTTACAACCACCCATATAGAGGCAATGGCGCAGGCTTCCACGTACCGCAGGTGTCAATCGCCGATGGACTGCGATGTGGCAACCCACAGAGCCAGGAGCGGACGCGCAGGCAACAGCATCGGCGATCCCCCGCAGCGCAGTAGATCGATAGGTTTGATGGACCAAAGCAGGGCCGGCACGCTGAGTAGCAGAACAAGACGGGAGCAAACCCAGCCAGTCGCAAATGCCCGGGGGGAGAAGAGGCCAAGGACTGGTAAGTAATCTAATGTCACAGGGGCGCTCTAGGTGTCGGGCCGTGAAGGCAAAGAACGAGGAGGCGAGAAGGTGGAGGGGGGCCCCAAGTGCTAGAGAATCCACACGCTCACCGCCACCACAGGGGATCCTCGGAAATAGCACGGTCAGCGCCCAGGCACATCAGTCTCCCAACCGCCACTCACCGTGTCTCCCTGATGTCAGTGAGTGTCACAGGCCCCGAAGGTGAATAAAGCGGCAGCCGGACTGGCGCAAGTCTAGCGGGTGCGGAGAGTGAACTAGGCGACTAGGCCCAAATACAGTCGCAGAGGCCCCAGGTGTGTAGGGAGGACTGTAAAGCCAAGAGCGGGCAGATGATCAGCAGGCTGGCCCCCCAGGGCGTTACACAGCGCAATATGTTCCTCCGGTGGTGCGGGAGGACCACGGGAAGCTCCAGAAAGTACGCACCAGTCACTGCAATGACACACCCCCCTCCTGAGGATGAGCGCTCCAAGGTTCCCGCACTCCCCGCCGCTCCATCACACCAGAGGGGCACAGGCTTCCATAGATGGTGCGAGCAGTGACAGCGGCCAGAGCGCAGACCGGAGGGGGGGAGAGTTGATGTGCAGCGGTGGCCGCGAAGCAGGTCAGGCAGCGCTGGGGCCCAGTACCTCATGGTGCGCCGCAGGCTAGAGTAGTCTTAGCAGCTGTCCAGACCTCCAGCGGGAATGTCTGCTGCAACGCGCTCAGCATACACCTCCTCACAACTGGAGCGGGAAAATCCTCAGGAGCCTCAGTTCTTTCCATGAAGTAGCGGATACCTCAGTGGTCGGATAGACAACAGTGAATCAGTCGCCCCTGCAGTAGAAGTGAGGATTAATGTAGGATTTTGTCGCCAAGCTTCCCGAGCCTCACAGTAACCCTGGGCGTAGTGGGCATAGTGGGGCTACATGGAGCATCGCGTAGTGTGGCCAAATCTACGCACACTCGCGCACTCCGCGTAGCCCCACTCTCTTCAGTTGTTTCTTCCTTGGCAAAGGTCCTCTTGACCACGAAGTAGCTCCAGTCTTGTTCACACTTGATCAAGCCATTCTCCAAAGTTCAGGGGCTTCAGCTCGTATAGTTATATGGCTTTGAAGTCTTTGTGCTTCAGGGGGCACTGACCCCTGTTGAAACCAGTTCTGGGTGCCTCCCTGTCAGGGACAGCTTTCTTCCTTTGATTAGTGGGGGCCTGGATTCTCAATCACTCAGCAGGAGATGGGCCAATTGTTTTATAGCAGCAACCCAGGCCTCTACACCTCTAGGGGCTTCTCCTCCCCCTACAGTCCAGATGCAGGTCAGCCTGTTGCTGTCTCACCTCCTTCCCTGGGCCAAGACATTCCCCAGATCCTATCGCTTTCAAATCCAGACAGTCAATCCACAGCCAGTCAGAGACACACAGAAATGTCTGAGCACACAAACTCAGCCACTTCTAAAAGAGTGGCTTCTGACCACACAATGCAAAAGCCACCTTTATAAAAAAGATGTGTTATTACATTGTGAGTTCAGGCATACTAAACTTCACCTTTCCATCTTAAGCCTTTGGGAGGATAGGCTGGAAAACATATTACACAACCTTCCCATTCTGTCCCATGGCAAGATGGCCTTTCAACAGTGAAAAACGAAATGGAGATTATTTCACTGTCAGGACATGACACACACCTTAGTCACATGTACTACACCCTGTCCAGGGGGTACCCTAGACCTACCATAGGGGTGTCTGATGTGGATAGAAAGGGAAGGGTAAGGTCTGGCAAGTGAGTGCACTTGACAGAACAACATGGCAGTTCAACAAACTGCGAGCAGGCCCTGCAATAGCAGGCCTAATTCCCTTTTTAAGGCTACTTGTGTGGGTGGCACAAATAGTGCTGCAGGCCCACTAGTAGCATTTGCATTACCAGCCCCGGCACACATAGTGCACTTTACTAGGGACTTTACTAGTAAGGCAAACATACCATTAATGGACAACCAATTACTAATACACTTTATACAGGGAACACTTGCACTTTGACACTGATCAGCAGTGGCGTCCAAAGCATCTAAGTTGGCAACACCACGTCAGAAAAAAGGTCTAGGGGGAAAGCAAAATGTTTTGGGACTTCAGTTAAAAAGGGCCACGTCCTACAAGGATCCCTCTAACCCATCTGTATGCCCTTTGATTTAATGTACTGTGGTTGTACTGAGAAATAGCATTTTCATGTATGTTTAATTTTTATGTCCTTTTTATAACTGTCTCAATATATAGTGCATTTTTATCTTGTTTTCAGATATTTGTAAAAATCAGCAACCCAGATTCAGTTTTATGTGTGAGACTGACGCAGGGCCCACAAGCAGTTTACAATCATCTACTGTATTTATTGATTAGAGGGGCTCGTTTTTGTCCAAGTAAACTTAATAGTGTTTTTAGATATATATGCAAGACTTGATTGTATGTATTTATTAAATAGTATTTTAGTTATTTATCTGTGTGATCATGTTACTGTATAGATTGAAAAAGATAATGTATATATTTTAATTGTACTTTTATGGTCAATAGACCGAAATCAAGTATTTTGATGATGATGATTTGCAATCTTAAATGACCCGTTTTATTGACTGTACTTGCTAGTGATGCTGAAGGATTTATTTTGCTTTTTGTTAACTTCTCTTCATTGGAATTTTAGCTGCTATTGAGT
Organism: Triturus cristatus; assembly: GCF_964204655.1. NCBI lineage: Eukaryota > Metazoa > Chordata > Amphibia > Caudata > Salamandridae > Triturus > Triturus cristatus. Next base: position 423,977,493 of record NC_140584.1, on the reverse strand, counting down.
GATCAAGTTTGAGCTTTATGCTCACTCTTACTCTTGACTTTGAGCTTGAACTATTAATGGGTTCCTGTTGACATCCATTTTTCCGCCATATTTTAGGATAGGGATTCTTTCCTTCATGGAATGTGCTGCATTACTTATTTGATGACTTGCTCTAACCAATTTGTTTCAATCAGATCTGTACTTTGAATGATGCCTTTTGAACTGATCAAATAAAAGGAGAAAGAAAATTCTTACTAAACCCGTTAATGAAAATAAAACACTTTAAACTAATCAAAACTCTCATTATTGACTGAACATAAAAACAGTAATGTTATTATTGACTTAAATCTATTTATGATTTATAGCTCCTGATCTCTTTATAAACGGTGGCAAAGGTATTTCACAGGGGGGTGAGGTCCACACAGAGAGCGGGGATCAACCCTCTTTTGGTGTGAGATAGATATGTTAAATCATTTTATTTAAATTGATTCCTGCTCCAGCACCTATCTTGACTTTGTGTGACCCACTATTAAGCAGTTTATCACCTACACTTACAACTATTCTTTCTCCATCCCTGGAAACTCTGACCAGTTTATGCCCCCTCTCACGTGTCGATGGAAGGCCTTTGAAGGTTCCTCCTTGCTCCCCAGCTATTAATTCTCTGTGGCTCTTATCCAGGTTAAGTCATTTGCTTCTTTCCATTCTTAATCCTTCACATCTCCTTTCACTTGGACGTGCACTAATTCAACCGACAGAGCAGTAGAAGTACTTTTTGATTCCTGAATGAGACACAATTCCTTTATTTCCTTCAAAGTCTTGTGATATAAGTTTGCCAACATAAGAAAAAATCTGTCCTCATCTGTAATTCCATGCTGCATAAACCTCATAAATATAGTCTTTATAAGCAAACAGGATTACTGCACCACCCTACTCATGTAACGTCACATATATACCTTTTCTCCCAGCAACAAAGTTATCAAATTCACAACCAGAGTATTCTTCACCCATCCACCCCACACACACAATCCAAGAAACCACCCTAGTGTTCACCGGTAATGAAGATAAACACTTTACCATAGTTTCCAAAGCAAATCATGACCTTCTTCACATCATCTGGTTGTATCCTCCCACACATACCAACTCAATCACTATGATTCATTATCCCTCCCCTTTTCACAGTACCTAAATCAAACTATGCCCAACCTCACTTTCGCTTGTTCTTTACTCTTTCCTTTAAAGCACTTTCCTTTAGAGCTAAGGACAAGACACATTTTACCTACCTTGAAGATAGCCTTCATAACAAGCATTTGACATGCAATCGGTCTCGCCTTTGGGACCTTATATGTATTTAGGTATCCAGCACATTAGCCTGGGTGCTGAAACATCTACTGTTCTTTAACATGGAGGGAAAGTAAGCACCAAACTGTGTGACATGCCAGGTATGGGAACACATGGAGAGAAACATTGCCTTTCAGCAGGAAAGGGTAATAGTCCACAGCTCTGTTTTTCGGTGGTCATATCACTGAAAATATAAGATTTGAATAAAATATTATTGTCTACGGGTGCTTGTGCATACATTGTAAATTCCAGTGCTCAGTTCATAATGATATTTCTATAATAACAACTCCTTCTCGAATAAAGCCAGTAAGTCTGCGGCAAACATCTATGCCAAACTGGAACTGCTTTCTGGCAAATGTGAGATCATTACCTAAACATGCCTCCAATATCTGGGATTTGCTATCTTCTACCCTTCCGCACATCGGGTTTTTAACAGAGACCTGGACTAAATCCCACTCTAATCCTGATATTGCCATCGCTCTCCCTGAGGGCTATAATATCCAAAGACAAGATAGGCCTCTCAGGGCAGGCGGAGGATTAGCAATATTATTTAAGGACCCTGTCAAAGTTACAATCATCGAACAACATTGTACAGACATGATGGAGATACTGATCTTCAGAATGGACTTGCACCCTCAACTAAGCTGGAAGGGTGCCCTGGTCTACCGACCCCCGGGGCCCTTATCCAACTTCTCATGTCATTTACTGGAACTAGTTTCTCCACATGTGATTTCCACCAACAATTTTCTATCACTCGGGGACTTCAATGTTCAGGGAGAAAACCTCAATAATAAGGAAACTCTCTCCCTGTTAAATGATCTATCCACCTTAAATTTAAGGAAAATAAACACCGATGTGACGCATCAGGCCGGACATATGCTAGACCTTATCTTTACCAACTCCTCGAATATTCACTATAACACAACGACCCCTCTTGATTGGTCAGATCATCATCTGATAGACTTTTCGGTCCAGAGTCAACAAACATTAGGAGGTTCCAAAACTAGATCCATAAGAACATTTAGGCAATGGCATAAAATCACTCCTCAATCCTTTCAGGATTCCTTCATTCCCCCACATTACGATAAATCTGACAGCTTAGAGAAACAATTAGTATCCTTGAATACTAACATTATGGCAGCCATAAATGATCTAGCCCCTTCTAAATCTCAACTAAACCCTAACAAACGGGTACATACTCCATGGTACTCATCTTCTCTTAAAACAGAGAAATGTCAATGTAGAAAGTTGGAACGTACCTGGCGCCTCTCACATAAACAAGCTGATAAAGTTTTATTTAGAAAAGCACTGAAGGCCTATCACAAAAATCTAAAGCTTGCTCGAAAACTATATATTACTAATCAGATTGATAATGCTGAAAACTCCTCCCGCATGCTTTACCAAATACTAAATACATTCACCAACCCTAAAGCATGCAATACTGAGGTAGCCCCCACACAACTCCTATGTGATAACATTGCAAATTATCTAGTTCAGAAGATAGAAAAAATCTACCAAAAAATTACTTCAACTTCCACCCCCTGCTCTAGTTCGCTTATAAATTCAATCCCCACCAAAATTCCACTACAAATACTAGACTCCTTCCCTATATGCACCAATCAGGAAGTTGACGCTCTTCTAAAAAGTACTAAATCATGCTCACCCTCAGATCTTATGCCAGCTAAAATTGCTGCCACTCTGTCAACCTCTCTTGCAAATTCTATTTGCACTATTCTCAATAAATCCCTGGATGAAGGCGTCCTCACAACCGAGTGGAAAGCTGCTCAGGTTGTTCCCATAAAGAAAAATCCCAAGTTGTCATCAGAAGAAATTACCAACTATCGACCTATTTCTTTGCTCCCTCTCTACAGCAAACTTCTCGAAAAGCATGTTAATAAACACCTCTCTGAATTTATTGAAGATACCAAATGCCTAGATGTATCACAGTCTGGATTCCGCCCAAAACACAGCACCGAAACAACATTGGTGGAGGTCATAGACAATATTCGAATGGCGGCAGACAAAGGTCAAGCAGTGATGTTGGTCCTGCTTGACCTGTCCGCTGCCTTCGACACCATATCCCATCAGGTTCTTATTACCCGCCTCAAGGAGATAGGTGTAGGGGGTAAAGCGCTGAGTTGGTTAATCGACTTCCTTACAAACAGGACCCAAACTGTCACCCTTGGTTCCTATCGTTCTCAAACCACCTACATCAACAAGGGGGTTCCACAGGGCTCTTGTTTGAGCCCCACTTTATTCAACATCTATGTGACCCCCTTGGCAGAACACCTCAGAAGGCTTGGATTCCTCCCCATATCCTATGCAGATGACACGCAACTTTTGCTGTCATTTGATAAATCAAATCCACATACTCAAGATACCTTCTCAGAGGGAATGAAGGGTATTGCGCACTGGATGAGGGAGAATTTCCTTCAATTAAATACTGACAAATCGGAAATAATGTTGTTTGGAGAGGCCAAACTAATATGGTCCCCTAGTTGGTGGCCAGAGGAGCTAGGCTCTGCTCCATCCCCCAAAGATATAGTAAAGGATCTAGGAGTGCGTATTGACCAGGACCTAACTCTGGAAGATCATGTAAACACTACAGCCGGTACCTGCTTTCACACTCTTTGTATCTTGAGAAGGGTTTGTCCCTTTCTTCCTCTAACTACTCGTAAAACTCTTGTTCAATCGTTGATTATCAGTGGATTGGATTACTGCAATGCTCTATTGATTGCAGCCAAAGAAAAATCCTTAAATAAACTACAGGTTGTTCAGAACGCTGCAGCTCGTTTGGTCAACAATGCACTTCCCAGGACCCCTTCAGCTCCTCTGCTCCATGACCTTCACTGGCTCCCTATTAGAAAGAGAATCAGGTTTAAAATCTGTTGTATGGTCTGTAAATCTTTACACAACCTAGGTCCTGGCTACCTGACTCATAAATTAGTCAGATATTCTCCTACTAGAATGTTAAGATCAAGCCATCTCGCATATTTATGCACTGCCCGTATCAAACTGGCGCGGATGGGAGGGAAGTCATTCTCTCATCTCGCACCACGATACTGGAATCTCCTCCCGCTACAACTACGTCAGTGCACCAACTTTCTAGTCTTCAGGAAACTGCTGAAAACAGAGCTTTTTTAATTTTACTTGCTTGGTGGTCTATGGCTGTCTCAGCGCAGAGATACCCTGTATGGGGTGATTCAGGCGCTATATAAAACCCAAAAATAAATAAATAAATGTCTATGGACCGGAATCTAGAGAATGCTTAAGTGATTTTGTTATTTTACTGACCTATGCTGGTCGTTTTCTATCAAGAAAGTTAAATAGAGGCAGTTGCCAGAAAAATTAAAGAAATAAAGTCCCTCAGCAGAAAGCAATGCTGGTATTTTACTGACCTCTACAGGTCGTTTTCTATCAAGACAGTTAAATAGAGGCAGTTGAACAAGCAGAAAGCTATTCTGGTATTTTACTGACCTCTACTGGTCATTTTCTAACAAGACAGTTAAATAGAGGCAGATGAACAAAATAAAAGTCCCTAAGTAGAAGCAGACAAGTCCTAGGGCTGATCTCCAGTGCCCACAAAGTACACACACATATAAGTATGCACTAAAGTAAATAAAAAGTAGAATTTCCCCCTCATCCTATGCTCAGACCTCAAGTACTAAAGTGTCAATATTTAATAGTGTTTGATACTTTTCTGCTTTCACTGTTCATCCTCTCTCACAAAGATGTCCATGGCCCACTTCCCAATCTCTTGTATTGGTCCATGTTGAACACCACAGCAGATTATTGCCCTATGTACTGAGATTGTTCTTTTTTACAGTGCTTATTTGAAACACTTCGTCTGATGCTAAATAAATAAATAAAGTAGAATACAGTAGGAAAATGGAGGACAGGTGGCTGCAGGGAATGTTTCCTTGCAGAATCCAGTTTGTCTTTACACCTCACAACACTGTAATTAAATAGAATTCAAAATGAACGTGACTGTGAATTGGGCAAATGAGATCCCATGCTTTTTGGGTGCTAAATAAGCTTCAAAAATAGAAGTTTATTTTTCATTTTAGAAGACTGACAAAGTATATGCTCAACAACAGTTAACAAGGGTGGCCCACTAACAAGTTGGAAACAATGGCTTTTACGGATGAATGTAAATCTTTAATATTTGGTTGCTTCCGGGATTTTCCTTGTTCCAACTGCAGCACTGTATCAATGAAATAGAGAAAATAGAGAAAAGGCAGACTCTCAGCCTTACTTAACTAGTGCTAAATTTGTAACAAAAACAAGAGCAGGGACTAAAGTTTTTCTTAGGAGCCCGCCATCTGCAATACACATGCGACGGCTGCCTAGTTTTGAATCCACCTCATGCCCCTTTTTTCCCACCACCCTACACTGCCAGTCTCTTTATCTCACTTGCTTCATCCAGGTTTCTCCTTTGCAATATTTGTCTTTTTTCCTATTTTTTCTTCATTTCCCCTTTTCTGCTTTTCTCTCTTTTGCTCTGGGTCAAAGTTTGGTGATGAAAAATTGGTTGCGGCCCCTAGAAATGAGTGCTGGTCCCTAACTCCTGAAATCACGTGCACCAACTAAACACTGCCATTAACACTGCATAACATCAGCAAAACCTTCTGAAATGTAAGTTAAGATCAACATCATCGAAACACTCACAAAGACAAAACGAAAAGCCATTTTTAGTAAATACAACGTTCTCCTTATCTAACCGCTGCTGCAAGAAATGTTCTCTACCAATATATAATTGATGACACTATGCTGAAATAGAATTCTAGAAACTTCTATTTGATTTGCTCTCCCTTTTGCTATTTTTAGGAGGAACATTTTCCAGATATTTTGAATGTCCTTCTGTGAAAAAACATGTTACTTTGCCAATTCATTTTTTATTTCATACTAGGGGCCTCTCTCACTTTACTTGGTCTCTCTCTCTCTCTCTCTCTCCCTCTCTCTCTCTCTCTCTCTCTCTATATATATATATATGTATAAACGCTTCATGTTACCTGTGCCCAACATGCACAAAGTGATGCACTTGTGGGGGGTGAGATCATCAAAAATGTATTAGAACTCTTGCAGCAAACAAAACAAGATGCGTTTTGGCAGTCACCTTCGTCATGGGCACAAGTAACAGGAAGCATTCATTTTTAGCATGGCTACGCCCCCGTGCGAAGATGCGCCAGTCTGCGAGTGCACGGAGTGTGGTGTAAATACGGGAGCCTATATATATATTTATGTATATATACACACAATGTATCTCCCAATGCTGCACCGAAGAGCTCAGGAGCTTGGGGAAAACCACAGGGGTCGTTTTAGCTCACGAAAAATCACAATCCATTTGTTAAACTTTACTCAACATATTCTTGTCTTACTAGTCAACAAACGTCTAGAAAAAGACAGGGAATAAGTCAATTTTATAGACTTTAGCTTCCAGACATACTACGTAAACTACACTGGAGTGTCAGAACACGAACTGTAAGAAAGGCAAACATCAAGGAAGAAAGAGACAAACAACTTGTTGTTTATGTGGAGCTGTCCATTATTATTATTTCGTTCGCGCGCGCCACAAGATGTTGGATTGTTGGTAGCCGGTCGCGCTATCCCATGAGAGTTTTTGATCGCGAACACGTCATTGCGATCGCGAACAGGAAATAAGTATTGCGAGCAAGATGGCCGATATATTTCCCCGCGAGCACGCAAAAACACATCGCGAACGGGCGGGAAAAGCAATCTCCGCATCTTCGCGAAAGTTTCGCATGCTCGCAGAGATTTGGCGCAATTTCACGATAATTTGCAAAAGTCAATTTTGCTAATTCCGCCCACCCTTAGTTGAAAAGAGGTTGGGGTGAGAGATCATTGGAGATGATAAAGAGTCTAGATAAAATTAGATATTAGGGTAATGCATCTGGCCACAGAGTTAAAATCCTCAAAATTGTGTTTTCACTCATGCAGTAGTTTCTTAGTTTGTGGATTCACACCTGCAATTGTCAGTTCTAGAGCCACTAGTTTCTTTGGCAAAGGGTTACCCTGGATTCTTACATACACCTATGCAGGTGGTGCACCAAGGGGCATATTATCAAGAAACGGTGTTAAAATTATCGCCGCTTTGGCGGCAGAAAACTGCCACTAAAGCGGCGATAATGGGCTTGATAATATGCCCTTGAGAATTCCCATAGAAGCCCATGTTCTGGTGTCAACATGGGCTTCTATTGTAATTCTCTGAGGCATATCATCAAGACCACTATCGGCGTTTTAGAGGCAGTTTTCTGCTGCTAAAGCGGCGATAATTGTAACGCAGTGTTTGATAAAATGTCCCCAAGATACTAAACTAAAAAATAAATCATCCCAGACTCGCTCTTTCTCTGGAAAGGCACCCAGCATATGGAACTTTTTACCTAGAGAACTACGATGCAACCCCTCCTTCTCTCGCTTCAAAAGTGACCCGAAACTCCTCCTCCTCAACAAATACTTTAACACATAAGCATTCTGAACATTGTTAATTATCTCTCTTTATAGGTCTCGGCCCTCTCTTACAGTCAGTTGTTGGTTTGTTTCAGCTGTTTAGTAGGTGTTTGCTTTCCCTTAATCGCACTCTGTTCTTATTGCCTTTAGGTTTAATCCATGCTCATTGCCTAACGATTTTCTTTGTTTATTTTTGTGTGTGTTTCTAAAAATCTATTATGTCTCACATCTTCTGGTAAGCGACCCGATTATACGGTGTTCTTCGATCATGTAAAGCGCTATGATACCTTCGTGTCTAGCTAGAGCTATATAAAACCTACAAAATAAATAAATAAAATAAAAGAAAGCTAACTTACCTTCTATTTTAGCACACCTAAAGTCTAAACATGGACACTTCAATACTTTGCTCTACACCTTGACAACTGGTTTCTAGCCCATTTTATGTAACATCAGTCAGCACTCAAACCGCACTATGAACAGAAGTGATAATCCAATGTAGTGGTTATGTTAATTTAGTCTGAATCTACAATATTATCAAATATCACTTTTTACACATTACAATACGGAGCCACAGAAGTCTACAATGAGTAGTACATAAGCTACCAGAAGCCCTCCAAATGTAAATAAGTAGCTGTGCGCGCACAGAGCTAGGAAAGAAGAATGCCAGCAGCAGTTGAAGTGTAGTAATAGAGATGTGTAAACTAGGTACAGGAGCAAGAGCAGGCCAGGAGCAGGAGAGAACAGGGGTGGAGTGAGAGTGGAGACAGGAGTTTCACTTGCTTTAGAAAGGGTGGGTGTGCACATGTCTATGGACATACACTCTACTAGACTGTGTATGCAAGCACATTCATGTGCCTTGGTGTGTGTTTTTGTGACTTTGTGGACTTCTTGGTCGGTGTTTTGGTGGCGTGTAAGTACCTGGTGCTATGCAGGCGCTGTCTGCCAGTACAACGGGGGCTATTCAACTACATGGAACTAAAAACAATTGTCCTATCTGTGAAGGCATTCTAGAGTTAGATCCAATGGAAAAGAATAATGTTAAATACTCCTTATGTCATGGTGATTCTGGTATAATGTTGACACACCTTGGCAAATTTTGGAGCCACTTTCTCTACAAGAATGACAGTGTTGAAACTTGAGATGCTGATGAACAATATTGGGATACTTGCCATCTGTGGTGTTACCCTGGCACACTGGTGGACCTTGCATGTTGCTGGTGATCTGGGGATCCTTTGCAGGACCACCCATGGTGTAATGATAGCCCTTGCATAGTAGTGGCCATCATTAGCATGTGGTGAAAAACACTGATGGGAACACTTTCTACTATTACTGAATTGACTCTAAACTGCAATTACCAAAAGGCATTTGGGAGAACTTGTGCTGACATGCGGGTAATGTACTTCTCTCCCACATGATGGTTAGACTCCTCCTAAAGTAATATGGCTGATGGGTCATGAATGCACTTGTATGATTTGCACACTTTGGAGTGGTACTTTACTTGAGAGACCAAAATCTGGATATGTTAAATGTTATGTTATGTTAAAAGGATTTATACAGCGCATGGCTGCCCCAGCAATGGGGCGCCCCAGCGCTACCCAGGTACAGGTTGCTGCAGACAAGCAGAGGGAGAGGGGTTAGACCGGGAATAACCAGGCTTTTATAGCCTTTCGGAAGGTTAGATGATTCTAAATACCCTTGATGGAGACAGGGAGTGAGTTCCAGAGTCCAGACGCCAAAGCCTTAAAGGAGCGTCCCCCGGCTCTAGCCCGGAGGACTCGGGGGGTACAGGCTAAAAACTGATGGGCTGATCGCAGGTCCCGTCTTGGAGAGTATGGTCCTAGCATGTTCGCTAGGACAGGAGGGGCCTGCTGGGTCAAAATTTTGTGAGCAAAGCATAATGTCTTGAATTGAATTTGTTTATCCACAGGCATCCAGTGCAACTTAGGTAAGAGCTTTAACACTGAGCAAAATTTAGGGAGTGCAAAAAGAGTGCATGCTGCCTCGTTTTGTACCCTTTGAAGGCGCTGAATACCAGATTTATTTGCGTCTAGGTATAGGAATTTACCATAGTCCAGCCTGAATAACATTGTGGCCTCGACAATAGTCTAACGAGTTTGTTTGTCAAAGAAACCAAGGAAGGGCTTTAATCCTCTCAGAAGTCCAAAACAGACCCCCACGACCACCTTTGTTTGGTTTCAAAGGATAGCCCTCTAGCAATCCAAATTCCCAGGTTTTTCACTGTCTTCTTAGGCAGGGGTGCCAGTTTCAGTTCATCTGGCCACCATATCTCCGACCACAGATTACTGTCTCTCCCAAATAGTAGTATTTCAGATTTACCGGCATTTAACTGTAAGCAGTTTGCTGTCATCAAATCAGCAATGGCCAGCAGGTTTTCATTGAATTTAACAAGGTTGTCTTTGCATTTCTTGGAAAAAGAAATAACTAATTGGGTGTCGTCCACGTAGGACACTGATGACAGCCCTCTGCTTTTTGCTATCGCTGCAAGGGGTTGCAGGTAAATATTAAAAAGAGTCGAGCTTAGTATTGATCCCTGTGGTATCAATTATCCACTAAACCTACTCACTAGTCTCTGCTAATGATAGGGAAGAACCTAGAAATATATGTGTCTGGGGGTGCAAGCACGGGCTGGGCCAACACAGATGTCAAACACTTTGTATTGTGAGTAATTGAATTGTAAATGAACTACAATAACCAGAATGCATTTGAGAGAATTGATGTTCATATCGAGGGAGCTTGCTCCCTCCCCCGTGATGTAAGGGAAATTAGGAGAACATTAGACAGTTTTACATGTGGATACTCAATGAAAAGGACAAGCTGATTTTTGGGAACCAAATATGTATTCACCTAAAACAAAAATTACTATTATTTTTTTATTAAGTCAGAATTAATCAGTACATGTACATATACAGTGCAAAAAAATATGGGGGCAGATTTATAATAACTGGCGCATCCCTGCATATCAGCAGGGATGCGCCAGTTATTGTGCGCCACAGCTCCGCCACCATGGATGCGCCGCATTTACAATGCGGCGCACCAATGGGCAAAATCGGCACAGATGCGTGACGCATCTGTGCCGTAAAAGTGGCGCATTGCTGGAGTTGCGTCGCAAGCGCGACGCAGCTCCAGCAATGCTTTGGGGGGACCTATCTTCACAATGCTGCGTCAATCCTTACGCCTGCTTCAAGCAGGCACAGGGTTTTGACGCAGCATGGGTTCAAAAGTGACTGAGTGAAATCTTGTAGATTTCACTCAGCCACTTTTAGGAGGCGTTCCTGCGACGGAACGCCCCCCCCTGCACAGGTACGCTTACTGCTGGCGTAGGGCTTTACAACGTGACGCATCTCCCAGATGCGTCACGTTGTAAATACCCCGCAGCATGGCGCAGGATTTGCGCTGCCGCTGCGTCAAAAAAATTAACGCAACGGCGGCGTAAATGAGGCGCAAGGGCCTCATAAATCTGCCCCAGAAAATGCTATTGGTCAAAGCCCCTTTAATCATCAATAAGGAGCGCATGATACAGAGAAGTACTAATATAGCCAACTAGGATGGACCAACATCAAAGAAACACAGAAGACATGCAGAAGCAAAAAGTATTGCAAAAATATATGAACCAAGCATACATCAGGTCGAGGGAGGGCCAGACAAAAACCATTACACAGAACTGAAAGGGAATCCATCAATCTGCAATATACTCATTGATGTTGCAAACTAATCATTGGATCCCAGTTAAACCTTATCCTTGTTCTTTCAAAGTTCTTAAGCGAGCGGATGCCGTGCAGTGACGGTCCTTCCTAATTTCAGTAATGTCTGAGTATTTGTGTATATTAATTGTTCAGTTTTCCTATCTTTCTCTTAACCCGGTCTCTGACTTTGACTTTCTTCTTCAAAAACATTCAATAACAAGCATTGGCGTACCCAATAGGTCTCGCCTTTGGGACCTTATAAGTGCTTAGCCATGCAACAGTTGATGTTGTTGCACCAAGGATATTGTGCTGCTAAACTAAACACTTATAAGGTCCCAAAGGCGAGGCCTATTGGCTATGCCAATGCTTGCTTAAACCTTGTCAGCTGGTAGGTTAGGTTCACTCATCGATGCTTGCCACTTCTACAGATGTTGGAGAGGAAATTCCTTTTCATACAAAAATGATAACTTCAATTTTTGCAGCGCTCAACTGCAGGGAATTAGAGGCAATCCAAGACTGGACATGGGCTGTACGCGTTTCTAAAGCAGTAATGGCTTTCAAATCGATTCTCAGCTTGATATGAACATACATGTCCTTGATTTAACAAATGGACCTGTTCACACAGGTAGTACTTAGTTAGAGCCAATGGTTGCTGGTGCAGCCCACTAGCACTAATTTTTGGGGAAACATTTTTACTCATCAGACTTTGACCAGAGCAAGTCAGGAAACACAGAAAAGGGAGAAGGAGGAAGAGAAAAACAGAACAGAAATGTAAAAGCATTCATAAAAAGAGACAGCTGGAACAAAAAACAATCTTTAAAAGTGAGAAAAAGGGGCAGGGAGCAAGTGGTGGTGAATGAAAGAGGCATGAGGTGGAGACATGATCAAAGACGGTCCAGAAGAATATCATGCTCCACGATGTCGAAAGACACCGAGGGATCTGGTGTGCCAGCAATGATGTTGCGCCTTCTTCCAGAAAGCTAACTGTGTCACCCCAAAAACGCCGTTTCTGTGTCATGACTTGGTATGACTTCCAGCAAATGGCAGATGTGATGAAAATGCGATTAAGCACCTTGACTGCACGCTCGATTGTTTACCTTGAATTGTAGATATAACAAATTACAGGGGCGAGCTTGTTCAAGCATTATTTCTTGTATGATGGAATACACGACCAACTGTCCAGGAAATTATAGTAAAACAAATGCTTACCAATATAGCAGTAGGTAACATCACAGCACAAGCTCCTTAATTACAATATTTAAAAACTGTTTGTCACTGTGCGAAATACAACAGATGTGTTACAGTAATTATCACAATCCTTGATTAACATAATTTTACTGTGAGTGACTATGATAAAGGGTAGGTAAATCTTACTGAAACAGCGATCCCACTGTCTTTTAAACCGTCCCTGCATTTGCACAAATCCAGATCTTTTGCCACTGATTCATAAAACTATTTCTGAAGCCACTGTCCCCACTGGGTCTCCCTTAAACATTGGGTTGAGAATCTTCTAGTGGTGAGAGTTTTGGGGCGAGTAGACATTTTATCTAGATTGACAATTGCCCCAAAAGTCATGAAAATCGGGTCAATGTGTAAGCACGTCAACTTTCTAGAATTACTTCACATCAGAGGGTCCAAAAAACGTGTCTAAAAATTTAAAAGGTGCCCCCTTTTTATTAAGCAACAGCGAGCGAGCTTACAAACTAAATGAGGTTTTAATAAAAGAAAACAAGATCCAGGTTTAGAGAAGGTGGAGAGACGAAGAAAGAGACACGGTCTGTCGGAGGCAGTACTCTGGGTGTCCCTGCCATTCTCAGCGGGGTCAGTGTGAACTGTACTGTTTGGTTTACAGAAACGGCAAATGCCGGCAGCATCCACCCTACAAGGATGTTACTGGGAGGCCGCTCTCCTTGACGGCCACCAACGTTCCTTCCTTCTTTCGACTCTATGACTTCCGGGGCTCTGCTGACACGTCACAAGAGCTGCTTTCAACAATCTCTAGTCGATATTTTGGAACATTTACAAGAAAACTTCGTTGCTGACAGGGAGGAAGTTTTAGAGGGACAAAATAAAATATCGTTACTTCTGCCTTAAATAAATAGGAAGTCTCCCGCATCATTCCGGTGTTGTCAAACTTTATTCAACAAGTCTTAGTTTCGATTTTCTTACATTCTTTGTTTTTAGTTACACAAACAGAACAAGCACGCTAGTGGTGCATGCGTGCGCTCGCCACAGCAAGCGATCTGTTGTTAATTATTGCGCCCGTGTCTGGGCACAATAATTGAAAACAGATGCGGCCTGTGCGGGTAACGGCAAGCAATAGGCCGCGGGAGGAGCAGAGGCGGGACATACACCCGCCTTTGCCCAATTGTGTGCTGTCTTTCTTAGAAAGAGGCACGTAAAGCCCAATAGCCTGTAACGAAAGCTGACCACACGCACGAGCGTGTGGTGGGCTTTCTGAAGCCCCTTACATAAAGTCGAGCAGAGCAGTGCATGCGGCTGCGCTGGGCTCGACCTAAAAATTACCTTGTATATTACTCCACTACATGTTGCTATAGAAATTATTGTACTTCTATAGGGAATGTTGTGAACCATTCTTAGGAAAGGAACCCCTTGTTCCTTTATAAATACCTTCACCCTCGGTCCGTGGCCTATCCTTGGGTTCCCTTGTTTATTGTAACAGGTTTTCCCATAGTGGCGTAGGCTTGTGCAGCAGCTTCAAAGAATACTTGGCACAGATTTCTCACCAAATGTTTACTGTATCCCTGAAAAACTAAAATCTTACCCCCTTAAAGTAGTTGAGGTCTACCATTCTGTATAAAAGAGCCTGCATTTGGACCCTAGTGCTAAAACAGATGAATCCGGTTGTGCTTGGGTCAGCAAATTATGCAAATGGACAGCAAATGTGGCCCAAAAATATAACTTATAATCATGCAGCTGCAGTCCCCTGTTATAGCACGCCTAGCCCACTTATAACCCCAAATAAAACAACTTATGGCCCCTTCCAATCTCTTAAAAAACGAATTCGGGAACATGAGTGGGGTTGCCTGGAACACATATAGAAATTTGGGAAGTACATTGATTTTTATGATGTTACAATATCCAATAATGCTCATTGGAAGCCTGTTCGAAAGCAATCGCTTAGAGATAGCAGACTGAAGCAAGGGCTCACAACTAAAATTAAGAATCTTATCAACCTGTGCACTTATTTTTATACCCAGCTAGATAGTGGTGGTTACTACCATAGAAATTGGAATAGCCGGCTTAAAGTTTATCAGCAGCTGAGTTTTGGCTACATACAATTTGCAACCAGAAACCATGCTGAATCTCTAGGACTCATTAGTCATACATTTCATAGCTACCTACATAAGACTATATAGCAACATCATCAACATATGCACTAAACTTAAGTTCACAGTCACCATAATAGGCAAAATCAAAACATTAATCTGCAGTGATCGTAAATGCGGTTTCAGATAGAGTGCAAATAAAAGGGGGGAAGGGGGGAAGTGAGCACCCCTGCCAAGTATTCCGCTGAATCCTAAAAGGTGATGAAGAAACCTTAGCATAGACCAGTTTAGCAGAGGGGGATCTATACAAGGACTGTACCCATTTACAAACTCGGTCCCCAATCCCAAAAGCCTCCATCAACATCCACAAACAATCCCAGGCCACACGGTGAAAAGCCTTCTCTGCATCTAATAGGATTATGGCAAGCTTTTCACCCATTCTCTCCATGACATCAAAGGTGGCAATTGCTGTGTTGATGTGTCTAGTTGATCTCTAACTGGAATAAAGCTATGTTGCTGTTTAGCTACTAGATCTGGTAAAAGAGGGGCAAGCCGCATAGTCAAAACCTTGAAAAAGAACTTTGCATCAGCATTGATCAGAGAGATGGGGCGGTACGAACCCATCTCATCTGGTGGTTTATCCTTGTTCATGAATACCATGATATTAATCATATTCCAGGTGTCAGGCACTTTCCCTTCTGCACCAATACACTGTATTACCCTTAAGAGCGGTGAAACTATGATATCCTTAAATGCTTTATGAATCTCCAAAGGGATTGCATCCTCACCTGCAGCCTTACCCGAAGGCGGGCAGAGTTACGAGAGCAGCTTCTAATTCCCCAGTGGCAATATCTGTCTGAAGTGCTGACACCTGAGATACCTCAAAACACAGCAAACTGCTGCCCTGAGCATAGGCCAATGGTCCCGACATGCAAAAAGCTTGGGATTGGATATACAAAAAGGTAAAAAGGGAAAACTGCTCTGCAATAGCTTGGGGAAGGGAAGAATCAATCCATCACTGTCTTTAATGCACTGGATCAGACACATAGTCTTTCTATCTGAAATTTGATGGACCAGGACCCGACCAACCTGCTCCCCATATTCATATTGTAAAGCCTTATTTTTAAGGCAGCTTGCAGCCACATTGTCTCTCAAATTTTGCCTTAGCTTGGATCGTTTATTAATAAGTTGAACTGAAGGGCTCGCTCATCAGGACACCCAGAGCTTATAGCTAAAGTGTGAGATATTTCCAATTGCACAATTCCTGGCCAAGCTGCCAGCATTATTTTGCATATCCTTGTTTTGGCAAAAAGTAAACTGTGCTGTGATACCCGTAATATAAGTGTTCATTGCATCCCACACCACCAACAGAGAAACTGTGCCTGTATTAATACCCCAAAATTGTTTGAGATTATTTGAGATGACCTTACAGTAGTCAGGATTGGTGAGTAGATGGCAATGATACATTTAGTAACATTAATATGGAATTAGGATCAGGCGTGATTTGAGGGCAGACCTTCATTTCCACATTTTGCATAGAGCCCCTTTGAATTAAAATCATGCCTATCCACAAATAGTTCTTATGTGGAAATGAATAGAACCTGCAATTCAGTATAGCTGGATATAATGCCCTCCACACATCCGTAAGGCCATGTAGCCGAGCAAGTTCAGGATAGATGCCCTAGTCTTGACCATACAGGGAGAAGGGAATGATTAGTTGAGTCTATAATGTAGTCAATCACACAGTTAAAGTCTCCCATTAGTAATATATCACCAGGCCAATCCAATAATTCTAGACAAAGCATGTTCAACATCACGAGGTCAACTACGTTTGGCCCATAAACAGCGCCGACTACACATTTCTGACTAAATATGGCAATCGCCCATCTGCCACTGGCGTCAGAAGCAGTTTTCAGAACCTTAACATCTAAGGGGCATATTATAAAGCCCATTATCGCCGCTTTAGCGGCTGTTTTCGGCCGAAAAGCGGCGATAATTGTATCGCATAATTAACAAAGGCACGCTAGCACGTGTTTCCAAGTCTTAACGCACGTTTTCATCATGCATCGCATCGCTAATGAGATGCAAAGTAGGCTTGCCTGACAAAACTCCATGGGGAAATATCGGTAATGCAGCCTCGCGATATCAACAACAAGGCACCGTCTGGCGTAGCGATAAACATAATCGCGCTAACTTGCCATTAACGCTGGATTCTAACGTCTGTTAAAATCCTGACTTGAGCATACCTAACATTGGAGGTGGATTATGGGGTTACAACCACAAGGTCGTATCAACAAGCTTCTCGCCGATGTTCAGTAAACATCGCTGATATTCCAGCGATGTTGGCCCATTTCCCCGCTATCGCTGGAATTTATTTTTGCCATTGCGCTAAGCATTGATAATAGAGCGCTAGCATGGCGATGAATTCCAGCGATAGCCAGCGTTAGAAAAAAACACACTAGGCGCGTTCAGCGATAATTATCGCTGCTGCTTGATAATATGCCCCTAAATGTTTAGCTGCCAAGAAAGCCACCACCCTGATGGAAACATTTGTGAGGTGCATGCCACAAGATTGCAGCTGAGCTTTTTAAACAAGAGGCGGTCTTTGTAAGCAAGGTGTGTCTCTGTTAATGATATTATATGTGGGCAATACATTTTAACCTCCTTCCGTTCTAGCTGTTGTTTGCTGTTGGAATTTAGACCAGAAACATTCCAACACATACACTTTAATCTGGTCATTGCTGCATAATTTCCATCCTAAACAAAACCATCCTAAACTGAAAAACAGCCTCTATGTGCTCCTCCAAAAGTATCAACTCAGATTGCAACCTCTGATTAATCTGACTTATTTCACCCCTCTGAATCCCCGCTAGCTAGTTGCAAAAGCATCTCTTTGCCGCAAACCCCACCTCCTCCCATGCCCCCAACCTGCTGCAGGAGCCCTCCCCCTCTCTAGCAAAGGGATTCATCCCCTCCCTAAGAATGTTGCTTCTTAACCCAGTCCTAAGACTGAGACGGCCACTGAAAAGTGAAAGGAAAGGCCTCAACCAACCCTTAGAAAGAGAGACCCAAGCCTTAAATGTTTGTGAAAATGCTTTGATCAGCAGTGTCTGTGATAAGACATTAAGAGTGACAAATAAACCAGGTCTAAATCAGTTCACTGTCCCCTTAAGATTGCTGAGAGCCAATGTGGCATCCTGTTCAGTTAAACATGTCTGAGTTCACCCATTGTTAAGTATTTTAATCATAGCTGCCTCCTGTAAGAAGACTTGGGCCCCTACTACTTTCAAGGCAATAATTAATAGATACAGTTTCTAACGTCTGTCTATCGTAATCTTACAAAGATCTTGAGGAAATATGAATTTTTATGGTCAATTGTGTCCCCTATCTTAGACCCCAACGGCTCCATGTACATGCTACAAGTACATGTATGTTCCCTCCACTTCAAGCTATGAAGACGCAAATACAATTGTGTCCAACGTTAATATGTACTCTTTCATATCTGCCATGAATGGGCCAGATATTCCGTTCCTAAGTATGATTGGCCACCGACTTTATATGGTACACTTTTTATGTTTTACAGCTCTGGCAAGGTAGGCCCTGAATTCTGCCATCGAGCCTTTTCCTGCTTCTGCCTCTGAATGCTCCAGCCTGGACCTGCATCTGTATCCATGAACTCTGTCCTACTCCCTGCGCGGCTAACGGTGCCTGACGCGGCCTGTTGCCTGCCAAAAACTGTATTCAGCCTTCAAGTTATCTGCTCCGCTCCTCATCCGATGTATTCCTGTCTAGTAGTTTAGGTAAACATCCTTCTAGCTACCGAGCAAAGGGCCCGGCCTCGCTGTCTTTATGCAAGTAATTCATAGGCCCTGTTACCATGGAAGATTCCTGCCCCCTCGCATCTCATGTAGACACATAGACGCTTGTACACGCACTAACAGTCAGTATAGAATAGGATCTGTCCGAGAAGACCTTTCCTTCCAGATAATATAGTTCCTTAAACACAAGATATTAGATATGATTCAGGACTAGGTTGTCCTGACACCCCAGACTTCTGTCTCCACATGTAGGGCTAAATGTCAAAGTCCCCTTCACTCTCTAGTTACACGTCAATCACACGTCATGCGGCTGCGCGCGCATCTCTGCCAAATATTTCTGCTGACACTGCAGGATTCTCTTATGGATCCACCCACTTGTGACATCATTTTCGATGACGTTTCTAGCATACGCCTATTATTACGCCTATTTTCATTACGTATGTGTATTCTTATCTGTATTATCAGCTGTTACGCCTCCTGCATCTGTTTTAATGCAATGCTTTTCATATATATATTGTTACTTGTCAATAATGTATGCTGATCCCTTCCTGAACCTTCGTGGTGATGGAATATGATTGCCTGGTTCGAACCATAATTCCTTTGTAAGGAATAAAGTCCTTTTCAGAACCTCTAATACCACGGATTCTGCCTCTTATTTTGACTGAGTTATTCTTACTAGACTTTACCGCATAAAAAATAGTACAGGTAATTTAAATATTTACCACATAATTGGCGCCCGAACAGGGACACTTTCTCATCTCACGCGCCGGAGGTGCGTTGCAGGCCCGGTCCCCTGCCACAGCTGAACGGACAAAAACGCGTACCCGCAGGATTTCCTGTATCTCCCTCCGGCCAAGCGGGGGTGACTGAGGCTGCGATCAACACCCAGACGAGGCGGTGAGAAGTGCGAAGTATCCCGACCAGAGCCTAGCTGAGAGAGCAAGATCCGAGGTATACAGAGGCCCACCAGGTTCCGAAGCTCCGAGTCCAGTCGAGTCCAGTCCGGTCCAGTTCAGTTCAGTTCAGAGGCCTTCCGTTCCGCGCTACCCGGTGAGTACCGTTGCTGGGGAGGCATTTAGACGTGCACATTAATTTGTGCCGGTCATGACGGGTTTGGGTACACAAATCCGGTCTGCACTGTTTTAGCAGTGTATCTGTACTGTTTAGCAGTATATCTAGTATGTTCATGTATATAATTCAGTATTATCTAGTATTAGTATTATGTCAGTGACTAGTTTTCTTCTAATTATCATTGTTCGTTAAATGTTAAATGTTTTAATAGGTTTAAAAATTGTGGTATGAATGAGTGTTCCTTATTGTGTTTATCGTATTAATTGTGTTCAAGTCCAGTTCAAGTAAGAATCAGGTTCCCCCCAGTAAGAACCAAGTAGCAAGGTTTAAAGATGCCGTTCTTTTCAAAATTAAGACAGATCAAAACTAGAAAAGGAGTACTCGAAGAAGCTGTTCCCATTCCACCTAGGGACACTCCAGGGTATTTCATGTATCATAAACATGGCCTAGATGCCGTATTATATCTTGACTTATGGGTGGACTACACCAAGGATCTAGCGGAAAGTCAGAGGTGGCCCGCAGCTGGGACATGGGAAGACAGCTTACACCCGACCGCATCCAGTTAATTGTTAACATGCCGCCACCCAAGACGCAAAAGGAGGTGCGGGCATTCATAGGCCTCACGTCGTACTGTAGGCAGTGGATCCCTCAATATGCATTTCTAGCAAAACCACTCATTCAGTTGACAACACAGGAGGCAGCGACATCAACTGTCCTCCCTTGGACTCAGGAACATACGCAAGCTTTTGAAAGCTTAAAGAAAGCTTTATGCCAAGCACCTGTTTTAGCAACACCATGTTACAGCAAACGTTTTACACTCTTTGTCACAGAACGTGAAGGTACTGCTTTGTCAGTACTCACGCAGGAACAAGCAGGATCACACAAGCCATGTGCTTATTTTTCTAGTACATTAGATCCCGTAGCTCAGGCTCTTCCTGCGTGCCTGAAATCAGTCGCAGCAACAGCTTTAGCAATCAGACAGAGCGATGCCATAGTGTTAGGACATCAATTGACAGTACAAGTACCACACGCAGTAGAGGTCCTCTTGAACCGGACCCAAACACAACACTTGACTATAGCAAGACTGACGGGTTATGAATTGACATTGTTCCAGCCACACATAGAAATCAGACGTTGTAGTACATTAAATCCTGCCACACTTTTGCCATTAAATGGAACAGACCCATTGGCACATGATTGTATTGAAGTTATTACTATTACGACAAAACCCAGACAAGACCTGACAGATATTCCACTATCAGATCCAGACCTGACATTATATGTAGATGGTTCATGCATGAGAACAAATACAGGAGAATTAGTGGCCGCTTATGCAGTCACAACAGACACTGAAGTTATTGAAACAAATTGTATCGATACCTTGTCAGCTCAAGCAGCAGAGCTCATCGCTCTGACACACGCCTGTATTCAAGCCAAAAATAAGAAAGTCAACATATACACAGATTCACGTTATGCATTCGGAGTCGTCCATGACTTCGGCGTGCTTTGGCGAGAGAGAGGTTATTTAACTTCTCACGGTGCCCACATCCAGCACGGTCCCCTTATTCAAGCTCTGTTAGATGCAATACATCTGCCGACTGCAATATCGACTATGAAGTGTAAAGCCCATACGAAAGTAACTGACATTATTTCTCAGGGTAACGACCTAGCTGACAGAACAGCTAAACAAACTGCTCAGAATCAGACTCATACAACTGACACGACAAAAACAATAGTTCCGACACCAACACACTGCATGACAGTTAAGGATCCCGCTCTTGATGTAATTGATATACAGACACATGCCACACCAGAAGAAATAAAGAGATGGACTGAATTAGGAGGGATCCAAACGGATCAAGGATGGATGACGAAGGGAAAATCTATATGGTTTCTCCCCGACTCAATGGTTCAAGTCATCATTAACACAATACATAGTCCAGCGCACCTAGGAGAGAAAGCTATGCTAGACAGTATTCAACACATTTGGTTCAATAAATACTTGCGAGCAGCAGCTAAACAGAAAGTACGCACCTGCATGATTTGTTGTCAGTTCAATCCAGGAAAAGGCGTACCTGTAGAACAGGGTGGATTCCAACCCCCCGATCACCCTTTTGAAGTCCTCCAGATGGATTATATCCAGATGGAACGATGTCGAGGATTCAAATATATCCTTGTAGTTGTATGCGCTCTTTCCCGGTGGACAGAGGCGTATCCCGTCTCAGATTACACTGCCCCGACTACTGCCAAGCAATTAGTTCGTGAATTCTTCCCACGGTATGGTTTGCCCCGTATCGTGTACTCAGATAATGGCCAGCCGTTCTCATCCGAGTTAATGAAGCACATTTCACTCTTGTTAGGCTATCAATGGAAATTCCACTGTGTCCGACATCCCGAGGCAGCAGGTCTCGTGGAACGTCATAATCAGACCCTGAAAATACGACTTGCAAAAATCTGTAGAGAGAAAGGTGTCGACTGGATAGTAGCCTTGCCGGTTGCGCTCTTTTACATGAGAATGGTAGCACACTCTCGAACAGGGCTATCCCCGTATGAGGTGATCTTCGGTAGACCACCAAATATGTGGGGGACGCCTATACCTCGTAAAATCACTGATGTTGATTGTAATATGTTGACAGATTACCTGGCTTCCTTGATGTCTGCACTACAATCTTGTCGTTCACAGGTAGCTGCAGCTTTTCCCGATAACACTGAGGTGAAGCCCCATGACGTGGTTCCAGGTGACCTGGTGCTTGTAAGAAATTTCGACAGGAGGAACCCGCTGGAGCCTCGCTGGCAGTCGCCTAAACTCGTCTTATTGACCACAAGGACAGCTGTGAAGATTGAGGGACGTAAAGGGTGGTTGCACTCGAGCCATATAAAAAAAGTTCATGGACTACCAACTGAATCGAACTTTCAGCCCTGTATTCCCTCACAGATTGACTTAAAACTCCCCCTGGTTGATGGGCCAGAAAAGGAGAACTATAAACTGAAACTAAGGTCTAGCAAGTCAGACAATTTGATTGTTTAAGTCCTCTTCAAGGTGAAGCGGTTGAATTTGTCTCTGACATGTATCCTCTAGACCGAAATAGAGAGAGAAATAGACAGAAACAGCTCAAGAAACATGCGTACTGTAAATCACTTCGTAGTCACTGCATAGTGACATTATTAATTATGTTTTTTCTAAGTCTTCTGATTATTACTGTCGGTATATTTTTACACATGTATTACCCTATTTCCAAGCGTGCTTTCAATGCTACTGCCGAACATTCTTTTAGCGAATTACCCCCGCATGAGTTGTCCTATAGACTTGCGCTGCGCAACAACACATTCATTAGTATGTTACATCATTCCCATCAGACCAGCAATGCTACAAATTGTTGGATATGTGGCCGACTCCCTCCCTATCAGAAATACAAAGGAGTTCTGCCCCTCTTTCCGTATCCATTCACACACAATGGCTCCTGTGGAGCATGGTTTAGTTTGATTAATTCCCTAGATTCAAATTCAGTAGTTTATCAAGACAACTGGGTATGGGGAAACCTGAACCTAGTTTTACTTAAAGTCTGCTACCCTAACAAGGAGGGACTTCCCAAAAGAACAGGGACTGATCTAGAAAATGAAGTATATGGATTAGGTAACTTTACACTTAACCTCATGATCCTGAATGTTGAATCCGAAGCTACACCAATCTTGCCCGCTATGTCAGTATTTCCAGTTAGAGGCGAATTATGTGTAAGAAAGAATGGTTCAATACACATGGGCCATAGTAAATGTACCACTGTAATAGAATTCAGTGATAAAGGCAAGTCTACATTTAGAGCTTCTCGTCACTCCTACTTCATCTGTGGTCACACCGCATACATACGCCTACCCCTAGATTGGGATGGTACCTGTTACATTGCATTCCTTCTGCCACCTGTTTTCCTAGCCCCGCCTGATTATCATAAGAATACCCATTTAGTACACAATAGACAGCAGAGAGATCTCCCGATTGTCGACTACACTGAAACAGCATGGGAGAAATACACAGATTTCAATAAAGGTTTCTTTCCTTACATAGGTACAGTCACTAATAGTAAGCTAATACGTAGATTAACTAGAACCCTTGAAGCAGTAGTGAATGAAACTACTTCCGCCTTAGGCAACTTAACAGAGGAACAGTATGCGATGCGGATTGTTGTTCTTCAAAATCGTCTTGTCCTTGACGTCATTCTGGCCGATAGGGGCGGAGCTTGTAGGGTCATCGGATCAAGTTGCTGTGTTTTCATACCAGAAAACGCGCCGTCAGTATATAAAGCCATAACTCGACTTCATAAAATCGTAAGCCAGATACATCAGAATCCAGGCACCTGGACTTGGTCCGGTTGGCTCTGGAGCATGTTGTCAGCCTGGGGATGGAGGATCCTATCCTTCCTAGGTATTGGTTTTCTCATACTATTCAGTTGCTGCTTGTGTCTACAATGTGGGCCAGCGATTTGTGGTCTGTGTGCCACATCGTGTATCCCGCCTTCAAATTTTCATTCAAGATCCCGGAAGAAGAAAGAAGAACAAATGATGCTATATGAACAGATTGATGGATTGATGAAGATGGATATTTCATGAGGGTCCGTAGGGGACAAGGAGGGAATGAGGAAATATGAATTTTTATGGTCAATTGTGTCCCCTATCTTAGACCCCAACGGCTCCATGTACATGCTACAAGTACATGTATGTTCCCTCCACTTCAAGCTATGAAGACGCAAATACAATTGTGTCCAACGTTAATATGTACTCTTTCATATCTGCCATGAATGGGCCAGATATTCCGTTCCTAAGTATGATTGGCCACCGACTTTATATGGTACACTTTTTACGTTTTACAGCTCTGGCAAGGTAGGCCCTGAATTCTGCCATCGAGCCTTTTCCTGCTTCTGCCTCTGAATGCTCCAGCCTGGACCTGCATCTGTATCCATGAACTCTGTCCTACTCCCTGCGCGGCTAACGGTGCCTGACGCGGCCTGTTGCCTGCCAAAAACTGTATTCAGCCTTCAAGTTATCTGCTCCGCTCCTCATCCGATGCATTCCTGTCTAGTAGTTTAGGTAAACATCCTTCTAGCTACCGAGCAAAGGGCCCGGCCTCGCTGTCTTTATGCAAGTAATTCATAGGCCCTGTTACCATGGAAGATTCCTGCCCCCTCGCATCTCATGTAGACACATAGACGCTTGTACACGCACTAACAGTCAGTATAGAATAGGATCTGTCCGAGAAGACCTTTCCTTCCAGATAATATAGTTCCTTAAACACAAGATATTAGATATGATTCAGGACTAGGTTGTCCTGACACCCCAGACTTCTGTCTCCACATGTAGGGCTAAATGTCAAAGTCCCCTTCACTCTCTAGTTACACGTCAATCACACGTCATGCGGCTGCGCGCGCATCTCTGCGAAATATTTCTGCTGACACTGCAGGATTCTCTTATGGATCCACCCACTTGTGACATCATTTTCGATGACGTTTCTAGCATACGCCTATTATTACGCCTATTTTCATTACGTATGTGTATTCTTATCTGTATTATCAGCTGTTACGCCTCCTGCATCTGTTTTAATGCAATGCTTTTCATATATATATTGTTACTTGTCAATAATGTATGCTGATCCCTTCCTGAACCTTCGTGGTGATGGAATATGATTGCCTGGTTCGAACCATAATTCCTTTGTAAGGAATAAAGTCCTTTTCAGAACCTCTAATACCACGGATTCTGCCTCTTATTTTGACTGAGTTATTCTTACTAGACTTTACCGCATAAAAAATAGTACAGGTAATTTAAATATTTACCACAATCTGAACAAACAAAGATTCACATAGCATCTACCGCTACATTGAGATTGCCTGCCTTAACAGGAAATTACCCACATATACTAGAAAAGGGCGAGGATGTGCAGGTGGTAAGTTAGAGTAAAGCTTTTTGCTATCTCAATTTATTGGCAGCTGAGGAGCCCGCTGAATCTGTGAATCCAGGTCCCAGTCCATAAGGTCAGGGAATGCTTTCCCGAACAGCTGCACTATGAACAGCCGGGCATCGTTCCCTTCCTGCCCTTCAGATATTCCGAACACCCACAGATTGTTCCTCCTCTGGCAATTCTCTAGGTCTTCAATATAGCCTGGACCAATTCCAGATGATGGTCGTGATTCTTAATGGATTTTACAGTGGCTGTTCCAACTTCTTCTACATCTGTGCTACGCTGCTGCAATTCCATCTCTTCTGTAGAAAGGGCAGTAACTTTGCCTGTGACCTCAGCTATCAACTGCTGAATTGACACATTGCCTGCTCTGACTTGTGCATAGTGCTGCTGCACCTTTTAACAACTGTAGTATTGTCCGAAGAGATGGCTCCTGTGTTTAATTCATAGCTCGAAAGTCTTCCTGAGCCTCAGCAGAAGGGTAGCTAGAAAGATGCCTGCCTGGGAAGTTAGGACTGATATCGGGGGGCATGCTGCATCTGGGCTAAGCAAGTCCACTGATATCAGCTCCACAGTGTGCTGCCTGTCAACCCTTCATGATGATTGGGTATCCACATTGGTAGTGGACAAGTGGGATATTGAGGCTTTTACTAGGCCTTTAGACATCACCCAGTCCTGCAATGGGCTGCCCTTATAGCTACTGCTTAAGGTCCTGCTCTTAGCCCTTAAAACTACTGATTGAGATCCTGCTCTTAGCCTTTGAGGTCAAATGCTTGCCAGGCTGAGAGCCCTTCAGTGCTTTGTTTTGCTTCTTGATGTTGCCCAAGTTATTCAAGGATGTGTGTCGTGTCAGAGATGTACCTGTATCCTCCTCAGTGGCCTCTAAATGTATGTCCACAGCAGTAACAGTATCAGCTTCCTCACCGTTATTAGAACCCTCTCTATTAGTTATATCAGAGGGTAGGTTTTCTGGTAAGGGTAGAAGATTGTTGGGGCTCAGTACATCCTGAGCGCGCTGACATGGCACTGACAAAAGGGCTAGTGCAGAGTCCAAGGCTCCCCCAGTTTTAGGTTGGTCCATGGCTCTGAAGCCCTGCCTGGGCCACCCCCCAGGAGTGCGGCTGGAGTACTCACGGTTCCAGCCACTGAGTCAGTACCTGGGGCTGCAACAGAAACTATATCCGGAGATCCCAAGGAAGCCCGCTAGGTAATGTCTCAAAAGGAGCCGGCAGCTGTGAGCAGCAACTATGTTGCACTGTTGTAATGTACAAAGCCCTAGCCTCAGCTACATTGATGAAATCTGTAGTCACAGTATACTATTTGATTGAGAAAGGCTGAGGGCCTGTTTTTGAGTTTCTGTGGACCGGTTACTCCATCACAAAATGTGACGGCTATCCGTCCACCATATCATAAGTGCCATTGGATATAATGTATATGTGATACAGCGGATGGGATGTCCGTCACGTTTTTAGCAGAGTAACCCATCCATCAAACTCTAAATCAGGCCCGGAATTGGTTTACAGAAAATGAAAAATTCATATTTGATGGCAAAGTATTTTCAAAAGCTGATAAACTAATGTTTAAAAAAAACTGATTACATTTACAAAACACATTTATATCTGGTAGCTTTACTGCTGATGTTATTTCCTTGGTTTTAATTTCAGTACACAAATGGTTGTGTTTCATATTGTTAAAATATTTCATATCCTTCCTGTTGGTAACCCTGTTTGAAGTGCTGTTCTTGCCTGCATGGGATAATCACTATTGTTTGTGGTCACCGTTATAAGAAAAATAATATTTCTTGGTAATCTGTGAAGATTTCCCTTCATCAATAGTAACTCTCATTATCAAAAAGGTTGGTGAACATGGGCATGGAGGTGGTGGAGCTGATTCACAAAAGCATGTAGCAGAATGGGAGGCAGTACTACAAGTGTAATCTTTTACACACTTTTGTCTGTAAGTATATGGTATTTCTATAATGCAAAACTAGTCTAAAGGCAGGAGAGCACTGTACAAGATAAAAAACAAGCATAATGTCAATGTGTTAAGAAAGGTAGCTGGGTTATGGACAGTTAATGCATTGGGATGTAGTGGTCATTAATGAGCTGGGTCTACAACTGTTTCCTAAATTGGAGCATCGTCAAGGACGTCTCTATTCACCAAAATACCAGGGACAGCGGAAGTGATATCACATACCCCTTCATCCCCGGATGATGTCACAGGAAGTGACATAACAAGAACTTTGATCTGATAACATCACAGGAAGTGACATCATGTGTCCATCGAACCCCGTGACATTGCAGGACGTTGCACTGCATAAACTTTGGCTTGGTGTAATCACAGGAACCTTTGGTTAGTTACATCACTCAGAGAGGCTGGAAAACCTCCACAGATACAAAAGAAGTACTCTATAAACAAACACACTTTATTCAAATCCTCTTGAAAATGCTGTGACATCCATTGTCCAATTAGATGGTCTCTTCAGATATAGGATTAAAATAAATGTATTTTAAGATGCAGGATTAAGCTAATGCAGCATTGATTGAGAAACTATTAAATATTGTCCAACAATAGAACAAATGCTGGCCAATTTGTAAATAGCCAATATCAATGTCACATAACAAATATAATTGTAATGGTGGTGGGCCTATAATACTCAGCACAAGTCACTATGTCATTTGTTTTAGAAACTAAGAGAGCCATGTAATTAAATCTCAGTCTTGAAATGTAGGTAACGATGCGATTTAACGCCGGCATTCTCCCAGCAACTGTCCTTACCTGGCATGGTATGTATACTTCCCCAGCTGTACAGCCACAGCACTTTTCCAGGTTTACTATCATTAACTTCCTTGTACAGGAAAAGGTGCACACCACTAGTAGAGCACTTGTGTTGATCAATAGTATGCTTGTTCCCCATTAGCCTGATTAGAGTGTTTAGAAAAGGCGGGCAGATGTTACTCACATGGATGAAGATACTGGCTGCCATGCTGTATGACTGATGAGAAGAGACAAGTGGGTGTCAATCAGTACTTAGATGTCCGAATTTCAAGAGGGTGAGAAAGCACTGACTGGGCAGTAAATAGTTGCCTGACTGGCAGGACATAATGAGGCCCACATCTCATATGCTCTCAGATGGAATACTATCTGCTGCCACTAGTAGCAACTGGTTCTGATCTGCCATGAGTAACTGCTGCTTTTGATCAGATAAGATGTGCAACTGTTTGTATGTGAGCAGTGAAACGCATTTAGATAACTCATCTCAAAACCTCATTGAGGCTGTCTGAGACTTAGCAGCAAATCAGCAGCTAGATCAAAATAAGCCAGCCATTAAGAGCAAGAAGAGTAGAGCTGGGTATCAGGCATTTTCTGCTCAGTTGCAATCATCCAGGTGCATTGAAGCAGAACCGGTATTCTGAAGCTAATATGCCCTGGACCCCATCTGGATGTAAGTATACTGCATAGGGCAGCCCGCACATCACCCAGCACAAACTCTTAAAGCCATCTTAACTTATTCTTAAGCCAAGAAAATTCTAACCTGAAACCGTGTCATGCTGGGTCTGATAAACGTGAAAGGCTAGGATCCAAGGGTCACAAGCATATGTGCAAGGGTAACAACAGGTTGCCTACCCCCTAATCGGCGTCCATGGCATTACCAGTTACCCTTATTTGATGGGTAGAATGTGAGCTCACATAAGTCATATCTTCCATGATCATGATTTCATTTGACTCTTTTCTGTTTTTAAATAGAGACTATTCCTGCTCATCCAGTTCTGCAAATGCTATGTTACATAGATGGAATGAGCCCCAGTGACGTCCAGAGACCACCTGGACTTTAAGAGGATCTGGATGACCCCAGAAAAGCTTGCAAATGAATCCATGTAATCAAGTCTGCGGTGAAGTCTAGGCCACACCATACTGCATGGTGGGAAGTGATACATGAAATAAGCAAGTGAGACAACTGGCAGAATGCATGAGTGCAAGAAGTGGGTTGTTGTTAGAAGATATTTTCTGCAGCCAGTTGAAGCTGTCATGCTTCTTAAAGCATTGACAAAGCAACATCAGCTACAGTCAAAACGTTGACATTTTAGTAGCAGAGTGCTAATTCTGGTGGCTGGAGTGAAAGCTGGACAGAAATGTAAGAGTTACATACTGTGAGGAAGGTAAAGATATGTAACTCTTACAACTGTGTGGGAGGTAGCAACTGTATGACTAAAAGCAGGCTGGAAAGAACAGAGAGGACCATCCACTACCCTATTCTCTTTAGTCTCAGTTATTTAAATTTTTGTCTAGCCCCTCAAACTTCAGCTCAGTAGACTGGTAAATTTACTAGGTAGGTGCACAGTGTATACAGATGTGTGATATGGGGTCTAAAAAGGATAATGTATGCTAATCCCACTCCCTATTAGATAAAGGAATAAACTGCTATATGCATATTTCTAATCAGCAGTCATATGTTGACAGTGTTACTCCAGTCAGGTGCATTATTTTAAGCTCACTTTGACAGAAAAATAAAGTGCTTCTGAGCATTGTCTGGTCATCATCAAGAAGAATGCTGCACCCTCTAGCAAAGATTGGGTGCTGTGCTGCTCACCATATAGGATTGCAATGCATAGCTGGTGATTACTCTTGTTTAGCTATCCTTAAACATATTACAGGACACTTTAAAGGTGCAATTTAGCCTCCGATGCAAGGATTAAACTGCACAATTTAAGGGCAACAGAGGAAAAGAGTTAGAAAAGTAATAAAACAAAATTTGAAAGTTAATGAATATGGGAAATTGATAAATTGCGACCACTCTACTCTTAATAGACATCCCTGGGCATTTAGCCTATTGACTAGGTTAGGATAACCACTAGGGGTGGGCGGAATTTGCGAAATACACTTTCGCAAATTATCGCGAAAATGTTAAAAATTATCGCAAACACGCGGAAATATCGCAAAGATGCGGAAGTTTTTTTCCAGCATGTTCGCGAGATTTTCTGCATGGTTGCGGCTCGCCAACTTACCCATGTGGTTGCTCGCGGGCGCGGCCATCTTGTTTTCAGTTGTCGCGTGGTGCATGATCGCGAGAAGAAGACGCATGACGTCACTGCGGGCGCGAACTGTTGCGAGACAGCGCAAATGGCTAAAAACAATACAACATCTCATGGACAACGCGACCGGATCAAGAAAACTTGTCGGCGAACGCAGGGATTCAGGTAAGGCGATCGCGCGCGCACGAGAATGTATTATTTTACAGCGCGAGCAAGAAACAAATTATCGCTAAGCTGCGGAATGCGGAAATTTTGACATTTTCGCGCTTTCCGCGGAACGCGAAAATGTCAAATTATCGCAATTTCCGCGAACGGAACGAAATTTTAGCCCAGGCCTAATAACCACCAGAGAGACTGGAAGACAAGCCAGACATTTCTAAAGTTCAGTTGAATCATACATGTACAATCAAGCAACCAAATCGTAATATGGTGATTCGCCAAACATTTAAATACTGTCTTTCCTGAAAAAGGTATCAATTTTAATGTGGTTTGTAGTATGGGCCGTCTGTCTAAATCATCAACATGGAGAGGCAGCTAAAACACAATATACATTAATATGACTGAAGTATTACTGGGGGAAACTTGAATTAATTCATCTGACAATGATGTCCTCGATCAGTAATTTGGAAGGTACAGCATTTGTCTTCTCATTCCTTTTATGAGGTTTCGGTTCCCTAAGGTCGCATTTTTGCCATGGAAAAGAGAGAAATGAGGCCAAGCTGACCATGGGACCAAGGACATGCTAAATGTGGGTGAAGATATAAATTAATGAGAGTGGATTTAAGTGATTGGAAATCATGATACTCAGTATTTTGGAGGAAGAGTATGTGGGCGTCATCACTCAAGGGATTTTCAGTGCCATTACACAGTTTTGGCGCACAGTCTGCATGGCAAAAGAGATTAAGGGAGAGGTGAAGACCTGAAATACATGCATTGTTGTCAAGATTGCTCGAGTTTAGGATCCTGTGGTAGAAATCTATGGTATACCTGTAGGCAGAGGTTCAAATTCCACTTACGCCCCTCAGCCTCACATCCTTCAGAGGTTGATGAAATCAGAACCATTGAGTTGGGAAACAAAAAACATAAGTGCTACCTCAGCTGAAAGGAATTGCCTTGCAGTGTATACGCATTATATATAGCAGAGTGTTATGTAAAGAGACAAAGTGCATACTGAAGATATTGCTAGCCACCTCAGAGGTACGCTCCCGTAAATAATCATGGAACTCATCAATTGCAGTATCCTGATTACGGGTAGTTACAGTGTAGACAGTCAATAACACATTGTACCCATACTGTTTTATGTACTTTTACAACATCTATTAGCCTTTAACAAATTCATATTCAACACACTGGCCACCACAATATGGTATATTTGTATCACATGACTATGGAGATCTTGATTGGTTAAAATAACTACCATTAGAAATGGCAAAAAAACAGCCCTAATATATAAGCAATCAGGACTCGATAAAATAGCTCTGGGGAATAACGCATCCATTGTCGAGATTAGTGTCATGTAAGCTAAAAAGCACAGGTTTGAATTCCTGGTGGTACCACTCAGACGTTCATTTTTCTGGGATAAACACAATGAGAAAGATTAAATGGGAAAATAATAATTAACATCTGCTATCAATGTGAAAGATCAGAGAAATGGTGGATTGCATTATACAGTTACATTAATAAATTGTAGTTATTGGTATACTGCAAATTATCTACATTGCCCGTATAAAGACACACAAACTACTCCATCTGCCCAGAGGAGGTCATGATATTCCTATGTGACTTGTAATATACAAGTTATTTCTGCTTTGGGATACTTTATCACAGTCACATTAGAGTGACAGAATGCTGAATGCTTAGAAAATGGTGGGGTAACACAAGGGACATACATTGTAACATTTAAGAACACCACCAGGCATGGGCACCCGCAGGAGATTTTCCAGAGGGGGGGCAAAATGTTAACGTCATCACCATCCTCCGACATGATGTGTGCCAGGTGGGGCACAAGAAACACTGGGGCGCAGGAGGAGCCATGGGGTGCAGGAATCAGGCCGCATATGTTCTCATACACCATAGGGTTGTTCTGCCACAGCCATCTCTTTCTTTTGTGGCACCCCAAAATCCACACCCGCCCTGAACCCTAAAATGTCCCCCCTTGCACCCCAAAACCCCTACTCGCCCTGAACCCTATCCCCCTGGCACCCCAATCCCTAACCCAACCTGGACCTTAAAATTACTCCCTGGCACCCTAAAACCCACACCCACCCTGAATCCTAAAGTTACCCCCTGGCACCCCAAAAGCTTAACACTACATTCTGATTGTGTATCGCGCCATCTCCCTGCTGAGGAGGATCTGCTGGTGCGGATCTGCTTGCCTTGGTCCAGTTCTGCTCGCCCTTCTCTGGAGCTGTTCTACCTGCCCTGTCCCTCTTCCGGACCCACTGAGCCTGCCTCCGTGCACACTGCCTGGACCTACTCTGTCTGGCCTGGTTCTTTCTCCTTTGGACCCGCTGTCTTAACTGGCGGAGTTAGGACACAGGTCTCACTTCTCTGAAGCTGCTCTCCCTCACCCAGGTACCCCCTACACTTGCTCTCTCATCTTCCTTCCTCCTTACTTCTCGGTCTCTCTTTTCCCCACTGCTTCTCTCTCTTTTTCTCTCCCCCCCTCTTCCTTCATTGTCACCCCCCACCGTATCCGTATCCCTGAACCCACCAAGTCTTCCTCTGTCTCCCCTCTCTCTTCCTCCTCCTCATAAGGGAGCCCAGGGCCCTCTCTGAAAATGCGAGCTGGAGGTGACGTTAAGTGTGAAAGGCGGGGAGGGGGTGGCCGGCAGGTAGAGGGTCAAAGGGGGCACTGGCTCTCAGAGAGGTGAAAAGGGGCGGGGAGCAGCCTGAGGACAAAAACAACACCAGAGCAAGAGGCAGACGCTCCACGGGGAGCCTGGTGTTGACGTCCATGCCAACAGGTCAAGAAGCAGAGGAGTGCTGTGTGAGACTGCTAATTAGCGGCAGTTAAATTGCTGCCCCAGCTTGCCACGCTGCACAAAGGTCTGTGTCTTAATTCTGCTCAGATGAGTACTGGAACAGATGCTGCCCCAAGTCACCCAGGCCATCGCTTGAAGAGCCTGAAAACAGGCTGTGAGGTGCTGCTGGCTGCTTACCTCTTTGTTCATGCTCCCAGCATCTAAGCAATAGCTAACTAAAAGTTGTACTTTATAGGTGGGGATTTAATACAGGTTATAGGATCTAATACAGAGTATCTTGTCTCCATGGTCACCCATCTGTAGCATAAACATCCTTGCTGGTGATCTCAATATCTTAGTACTGTCACTGACTTGTTAAAGGCAGTTTGCCTCATTCAAACATGCACACACATCAGTGCATGTTGAGACTTGTAGTGAGTTCATCTAATTTAACCATCATCCTTGAAAACAATTATGTGTGATGCAAAGTCTAGTGCTATCATTTTTATGTTCCCATTGTGTGCAGTATTAACCCTGCATGCACAGAATTGCAGGGGGAAGAGGTAACACTCAAACCTAAATGATAATCTACAGCTCAATATTTATGTTTTTGTGTATGTTTGATATGCCATTTCAGTAACACAACCATATCTGTCTGGCTAGCAAAGGAATGCTGTACACAACAAAGGGAGGTTCCTGAGTGTGTAAAAATATGAGGCAGAGGATCAATTACACGGCCAGTGCCTGGAGAACATACAGTGTGCTACTGTCTTGCCAACATAGATAAAAGTCCTTCAAAATGAATACTATCAAGGGTGCCGCTTCGCTGAGGAGTTTTACCATGGTCTGTCACTGCTGCTGTGTCCTGTGGGGGCATTTTGCTGTCTTCTGTGTGGGGAGCTTTGCTGTATACCTGCCGGGGGCCGGAAGGTGTCAGAACTCCAAAAGATCAGAACCATTCAGTTTGTTTTACACACCAAGAACGGACGAATTCAAGCACACAGAAGGTAAAGGCCATTACCTGGAAGGAAGCATGGAAATTGTATAACTCCAAGATGGCCGACGAAATGCTGAAGTTGTTGGTCTAGTCTTCCTTTACTTACGGAGCTCCATTTGAGGCGCTCACAATAGAACGTTGGTGCACTTCACCGAGACCCTTGAGTGAAGCGCACGCATTCTCTGTATCTCCTAGTCAGTTAGTTAGTTAGTAAGGTTTCGTCGATAACCGTCGGTTATCAATTCTTGCTGTTGAAGAACTAATTCCTGCTCTCGTCATAGAAGCTTCGTTGGAACCTTAGCGCAAGTCTCCCGAAGAGACACTACTCTATAATACTTGCGCACCAAATCTGAAGACACTTCCTTGCCCTGGGAGCAGTGTTCTCTGTCAGGAATCTGCACCTCTACTCAGCAATTCTGAACTTCGAACTTGGAACACTTCTCTGAAGCAGTGTTTCTTGGCTGGGAGCTGTTCAGAATAAGACGATACTCGTCGAGTTAACAGCAAATTTTCCCCACAGAGCTAAGTACCCACGAGTATTAATTGTACATATATCTGAACTTATTTGTTTACTCGATCTCCTGGTTGCTCAGAGGAACTAATAACTGTACATATAGTGTTAAAACTATCTCCTGGTTGCCCAGATGAGGTGACGTTTGGGAAGGTTATCCAGCTATCCTGACATCTCATCACATTCCTATCAGAAAGAACTAGGAAAGAAATATTAATGAAATGTGAAACAAGAACTTAGGTATGTACAAGTTAAGTTATGGCAATAAGAAGATAGGATAGAATAACTGTCTATTACTAAATCACTTATTAATTATCTTATCTTGCTAGACAAACAAGTCTAATCATTACATGACAGGAAGATTATGAAGACTTATTGAGGAGAGGCAAAAGTCAAGGTTATTCTGGTATGTAAGTAGATCAGAGAGAAGAAAGAGAATAATTAGGAGCATTATCAATAATAGAACTGAGTATTATTGTGTTTAGTTTCTAGAATCATCTGCCAGGAAGAGACCGAAGACGCAGAAGGTTGGAAGCAGATAACTGCAGGCTGTCTCCTTGTCTTCTTTATTATTTTATCCACTCCCCTTTCCCCCCCTGGGAGATTCCACTGGGTGCTAGTCATATTGATGCCAGAGGGTCTCCTGGACGGGGCATTGGGAACAGGCATCTCTGCTCCTGCGCAAGTATTGGAATTCCAAGATTTGACAGAGTGAAGTGCCCAAGTGTTGAAACTTGCGCCTGAGCAGAAATGGCTGAAGGTTTAGAGTTAAAAGATTTGGGAGAAGTTTTAGGTCTAATCCAAAAAGAGTTAATTGCAGTCAGAGAAGAGAATAAGGGATTGAGACAAGAAGTAATGGACGCTAGAAGGGAAACTGTAGAGTTGGCAGCTAGATTAACTGAAACGTCTAGATTTCCAGACACAGAAAAGGAAAACTTGGGCTCCACTTCCCGATTAGCAACTCACGTGGTGCACTCCCTGTCCCCAGTGATACCTTTAGCACCTCCAGAAAGATTTAGTGGGGATCCACAAAAAGCCCAAGTATTTTTGACACAATGCTCCTTGCATTTTATGTGTCGTCCTACGATTTTTCCGGATGCACAGACCCGCGTGGCCTTCATTTTGTCCTATCTCAGTGGTGATGCCGCCAGTTGGTCCATGCCATCAATCTCTAGAGATGACGCTCTACTATATGATTTTGAAAACTTTAAAAAAGAATTTCTTCGAATTTTTGATCGACGAAAAATATCACAGGCCACATATAACGAATTATTAGAACTAAAACAGGGCAATAAGGAACTTGTGGCATATCTGGCCCAATTCAACAAGTTGGTAGTTGAAACAGACTGGCCAGAGAGTAAAAGAGCTGCTGTCTTTTATCGAGGGCTTAAGGACGAGTTGAAGGACGTTTTAGCCCAAATTCCAAATCGACCCACTGACGTCTCGGCCTTGTTAGACTTAGTTTTGGAGATCGACTTTAGACAAAGTGAGAGGAGAGGTGAAAAGAAGAAATAATTCAGATTTAACACTCCAAGATTTGACAGAGTAAAAATAGAATCAACAAGAAATACTGAAGGTCAATCTGGAGTGGAGCCAATGCAGATTGGAACAGTCCGTGGGCCTTTGACCAAGGAAGAGAAGGAAAAAAGACGACAGAATAGTTTATGTATGTATTGCGGAAATAGTGGGCATTTTGTGAGAATGTGCCCAAAGAAACCAAAGATGTTTTCCAAGGAGAAGGAAAACTTCAAGCACCACCAGTAAAAGGAGTTGGACTGGTGGTTGCAGAAAATAAAACAACTCCAGAGGAACATCATTTGGCAAATACCTTACAGTCATCGTACCCTCACCTAGTGATTTCTATGACATTGAAATTCAGAAACATTGCCTTGACAGAAGTTTCGGTCATGTTGGACTCAGGAGCGACAGGAAACCTCTGTGATATTAAATATGCCAAGAAGATTGGGTTGAGGGCAATACAAAAGGCAAAGAGCGAACCTGTAAGAGCTGTGGATGGGACAAATCTCTCTTCCGGACCCATCACCAGTCACACAGAACAAGTGGAAATGAGCTTTCAGGAAGGTCATCGAGAAATTATACAATTCAATTTAATTGATGCTCCTCAATTCCAGATTATACTGGGCTTGCCATGGCTCACAGAGCACAATCCGAGTATAAATTGGGAAACGAGAACTGTGAAGATGAACTCCGACTTTTGCAAAGAAAATTGTTTTAATCTTAAAGATAGAGTCAGAGAACCAGGACCGGCCACACTTTTGTGCAAACAAGATGTATCAGTTTGTGTGATTCACACAAGTGAAATACCACCGGAATACCAAGAGTTTCAAGATGTTTTTGATGAAGTTGAAGCTGAGAGGCTGCCTCCTCATCGACCATGCGATTGCCGAATTGAGTTGGAGCCAGGTGCGAATCTACCATGTAGCAGAGTCTATGCCTTGACGGAAAAGGAGAATGAACATCTGAAAAAATATATAGAGAAATATCTGGCAAATGGGTTCATACGCCCCTCCCAATCCCCCGTCTCTTCGCCGCTCTTTTTCGTCCCTAAGAAAGAAGGTGATCTCAGAACGTGTATTGATTATCGAGCTATAAATAAAGTCACCATCAAGAACAGATATCCTTTACCACTCATATCAGTACTCTTAGACCAGGTGAATGAAGCTCAGATATACACTAAGTTGGATCTTCGTGGTGCTTACCATTTGATTAGAGTCAAGGAGGGCGATGAGTGGAAGACGGCCTTCAGAACGAATTTGGGATTGTACGAATATGAAGTAATGCCTTACGGATTATGCAATGCTCCAGCCGCCTTTCAGCACTTCATAAACAGTGTGCTGAGAGAATTCATAGACCAATCCGTTATTGTATATATCGACGATATTTTAATCTATTCAAAGACAGAAAAAGAACACCCGGATCAAGTAAAGAAGGTTTTGCAAAGATTGAGGGAAAACAATCTGTATGTCAAATTAGAAAAATGTGAGTTCAATACAAAGGAAGTGGAGTTTCTTGGATTCGTTCTCACACCATCCGGAATAACTATGGATACAAAAAAGGTGATGGCTGTTTTAGAATGGAAGTCTCCAAGGAATGTAAAAGAGTTACAAAGCTTCATAGGCTTTGCCAATTTCTATCGAAGATTTGTAAAGGAATCCTCACATAAACTCATTCCACTTACTCGACTTCTGAAGAAGAGTGTTCCTTTTGATTGGACAGAAGAAGCTGAAAGGGCCTTTCAACAATTGAAACTAGAATTCACCACCGCACCAGTCTTATTGCATGCTGACCCCACTGAACCTTTTTATCTGGAGACTGACGCTTCAGATTTGGCAATTGGTGGAATTCTTTCTCAAAGGAATAAAAAGACTGGACAACTCCATCCGGTTGCTTATAGGTCTAGAAAATTAACTTCGGCAGAAATTAATTACACAATCACTGAGAAGGAGCTACTAGCCATCAAGGATGCATTTAAAGAATGGAGGCACTACCTGATGGGAGCAAGGCATACCGTGACGGTGTTCACGGATCATCGAAACCTGAAGTTCTTGAAATCTGCAAAAACACTTACTCCACGTCAACTTAGATGGTCACTGTATTTCGCAGATTATGATTTTGTAATCACATACAGACCTGGAACCAAGAATGGAAAGGCTGACGCCTTGTCAAGATTGGACACCGACAGTATGGAGAAACATCAAGAACAACAAAAGATCATTCCCGAAGAGAAGATTGTGGCTGTAGTAAATCAAGAGACGGTAGAGGAGAAAATAATGAAAACTATGACATCTGAAGAAATGAAAGAATGGACTGAACAAGCAGTTGGAAGAGAAATCCGACACAGCTTACCATTTCACGCAGGAAAATTATTTCTACCAAGCCAGGACCTGCGACAATTGGCCCTTGAAGAAAACCATGACCACAGACTAGCTGGTCACAAAGGAATACAGAAAACTGAAGAATTGGTTAAAAGAAACTTTTGGTGGCCACAAATGTCTAAGGATATTGATTCCTATGTAAGGTCATGTGAGGTCTGTGCTCGGGGAAAATCAGAGAGACAATCCCCTAAGGGGTTACTGCAACCCATGCCCACTCCCCCACATCCATGGCATACAATCACTATGGATCTAATAGTGGACTTACCTTCGGACCAGGGTTACAACACCATATTGGTGTTTGTAGATGCCTTCACCAAGATGGCCCATTTTGTGGCCCTAAAGAAAATCCCAACAGCCAAAGAATTAGCCATACTCTTTAGCACTCATGTTGTGCGAGCTCATGGTATTCCAAGGGTTGTGGTCTCAGACAGGGGTTCTCAATTCCTATCCCATTTTTGGAAAACATTCATGGAAGGGTTGGGTGTAGAAACTAGATACTCCACGAGTTTTCATCCAGAGACAGATGGGCAAACGGAGAGGGTGAACCAAGAATTAGAACAGTATTTGAGACTATACTTACTTGATCAGGAAGGGGACTGGCCAGAGTATATTTGGGCAGCAGAATTCGCATATAATAACGCAAAAAATGTCTCCACAGGGTTCACTCCATTTTATTTAAATTATGGAAGACACCCTAATTCCTCTACACATTTTAGAGAAGTTTCAGTCCCAGCAGTCCAAGACATGATTAAAGATCTAACGCAAGTCCATCAGGTAGCAATAGAAAATCTGATTAGGGCTAAAGAAAGTTATAAGAAATATGCAGATAAAAAAAGAAGAGAAGGTCCAAACTTAAAGGTTGGGGATCAGGTGTGGTTAAATACCAAAAATCTTAGGTTAAAAGGAACTCGCAAATTTCAGCCAAAATTTATAGGACCTTATCAGATCAAAGAACTAGTCAACCCAGTAACTTATCGATTGAAATTACCCAAAAAGATGAAAATCCACCCAGTATTTCATGTCTCTCTGTTAAACAAAACCTCACCACACCTAAGAGTGACACTTCCTCCAAAAACTGTACAATTAGAATCTGGAGAAGAATTTGAGGTTAAAAGAATTCTGGACTCTACAAGACGTAAAGGAAAAGTCTATTACTTAGTTGACTGGAAGGGTTATGGTCCTGAGGAGAGATCCTGGGAACTAAATTCTGATGTTCATGCTCCTCGTTTGGTGAAGGCCTTCCACCGAAAATTTCCAAGAAAACCTCAACCGGAAGGATCTACCTTGCGAGAGGGTACTGTCAGAACTCAAAAAGATCAGAACCATTCAGTTTGTTTTACACACCAAGAACGGACGAATTCAAGCACACAGAAGGTAAAGGCCATTACCTGGAAGGAAGCATGGAAATTGTATAACTCCAAGATGGCCGACGAAATGCTGAAGTTGTTGGTCTAGTCTTCCTTTACTTACGGAGCTCCATTTGAGGTGCTCACGATAGAACGTTGGTGCACTTCACCGAGACCCTTGACTGAAGCGCACGCATTCTCTGTATCTCCTAGTCAGTTAGTTAGTTAGTAAGGTTTCGTCGATAACCGTCGGTTATCAATTCTTGCTGTTGAAGAACTAATTCCTGCTCTCGTCATAGAAGCTTCGTTGGAACCTTAGCGCAAGTCTCCCGAAGAGACACTACTCTATAATACTTGCGCACCAAATCTGAAGACACTTCCTCGCCCTGGGAGCAGTGTTCTCTGTCAGGAATCTGCACCTCTACTCAGCAATTCTGAACTTCGAACTTGGAACACTTCTCTGAAGCAGTGTTTCTTGGCTGGGAGCTGTTCAGAATAAGACGCTACTCGTCGAGTTAACGGCAAATTTTCCCCACAGAGCTAAGTACCCACGAGTATTAATTGTACATATATCTGAACTTATTTGTTTACTCGATCTCCTGGTTGCTCAGAGGAACTAATAACTGTAAATATAGTGTTAAAACTATCTCCTGGTTGCCCAGATGAGGTGACGTTTGGGAAGGTTATCCAGCTATCCTGACATCTCATCACATTCCTATCAGAAAGAACTAGGAAAGAAATATTAATGAAATGTGAAACAAGAACTTAGGTATGTACAAGTTAAGTTATGGCAATAAGAAGATAGGATAGAATAACTGTCTATTACTAAATCACTTATTAATTATCTTATCTTGCTAGACAAACAAGTCTAATCATTACATGACAGGAAGATTATGAAGACTTATTGAGGAGAGGCAAAAGTCAAGGTTATTCTGGTATGTAAGTAGATCAGAGAGAAGAAAGAGAATAATTAGGAGCATTATCAATAATAGAACTGAGTATTATTGTGTTTAGTTTCTAGAATCATCTGCCAGGAAGAGACCGAAGAAGCAGAAGGTTGGAAGCAGATAACTGCAGGCTGTCTCCTTGTCTTCTTTATTTTATCCACTCCCCTTTCCCCCCTGGGAGATTCCACTGGGTGCTAGTCATATTGGTGCCAGAGGGTCTCCTGGACGGGGCATTGGGAACAGGCATCTCTGCTCCTGCGCAAGTATTGGAATTCCAAGATTTGACAGAAGGAGGGAGAAGGCGAACACCAGCCTGCCCCGTGCTCACCTGCCTGCTGTGAGGGACTCTGAGACTATGAGTCCCAGCAAACCCAGTGCTCGCCAAAGCGCCGGCAACACCTGAGGACTGTTAGCCCCTCCTCTTCATAGTATATCTTTGCCCGGCTTCCCCAGCGGCGCGGGACGCGCGCGGGTGTGTGCCGGGCAAAGCCCGGGCCAAGGGCGGGCCCGTCTGAGCCCGTCCAAGAC
Organism: Triturus cristatus; assembly: GCF_964204655.1. Taxonomy (NCBI): domain Eukaryota; kingdom Metazoa; phylum Chordata; class Amphibia; order Caudata; family Salamandridae; genus Triturus; species Triturus cristatus. The sequence goes on along the minus strand of NC_140584.1, from coordinate 423,935,660 downwards.
TGTAGAGGCTGGGCTGGGCCAGAGATCTTGGTTTATATTTACTCCACCTTCTTACCAAGATCTAGCCCTTGTTGCAAAAGAAGGAACTTTAAGACCACCTGGCGGGTAAGGACTACTTGAACTCTACTCGTTTGGACTAGACCGGTTAAGGATCCTCGTGCAGCACCCATCCTTATTTTATTTAATAACAACAGTATTGTGTATATGGTTCATATCATAGGCTTTTCTTTTAAAAGGTTTTATTCTATAATTGTACAATGCCGCGGCGTAAGGGATGTAAAACCCCAGTCGAGCATGCCAGCTCTACCCTTGATAACTATCTTGTGAGAGCTGTGAGTGTTATCAACGACCAAATAGTTAGAGCAGAGCAGCGACTCTCGCTCGATTTAGGTAACTCAATAGTATCACCTCTAGCCTCGCTGGTATCACCTGAAAAAAGTAGGGAGAATATTAGCACAGACGCTACATCACAAGTTAGCTTAGTTGAGATACCTACTGTATCCGTTGCTACCCCTAATTCATTTATACATGGATCACCTGCCCCAAGAACCAGAAGGGGATGTAGGAAAGCTCAAACTAAGCGAGGTCCAATTAATTTGGGCAAGGGTGTAAAAAAGCTAGCTGGGAATGCATCTACTGTAGATGACCAATTGGGTAATACTAACTCGGTGGTACTAAAGGATACACAGGTTGAGCGACTTATGAACACCTTTGTTGCCAAAATTGAAGGATCTATTAAACCCCTATCTGATAGACTGGATAACCTAACTAGTGAGGTCAAGAGGATTGGGGGCGAGATTTCTCTTCAAAATGAATTATTAAAAACCCAAGTGAAAGCCCTGGAGAACTGTCGGGCTAGTATGGCCACCGGGGAAATGGCGAATCCCGAAGTTCTAAATAGTAATGGGAGGGCTCATGCATCTACAGAAGAGTTGAATAGACAAATCCCTAGTATTGAAAAGAGTAAGACAGTCCCAGAATCTAGGGGGGAAAAAACAACCTATAATACCAAGCGTAGTAAGACTATAAATGTACCCCCTGATTGTGCTCCATATGTGGCCGTCTTAACTAATGTTCCGTCACTGAATGAAAATCTGTCCCCAAATCAGCTGGAGACCCATGAATCTCTTAAAAACAAAACTGTCTCGTGGCTTAACCATCAATGTGGGTTCCCAGTGGCTTTATCCGACCAGATTCTAACCACGAGAAGGGTCAACTGGATTGGAAAGTCGACTAAAAATACAAAGGGAGACTGTGTTATTATAAATTTTAAAAATCCCCACTTTGCCACAACGTCCCTGATTAGAGCAACATCATTACCATACAATGAACAGGGAGTCACATTACGCCCTCTTGGTTATTTTTATAGCCACTTGATGTACCAAACTAATGTTGGACCCAATAGAGACTCATGCCCACCCCCTGATATACACAGAATGTTTGAGGTGCCTTTATCTAATAGATATCAATCTCTGAGCACCTTAGATGTAAATGATTAACTTAATCAGGATCATACTGTTATGGCTGAGGTGGTTTCCCCCAGAAGTGCCGAAATGGAGAGGGGTAGCACAGGGGGGATGGGGGCTATGTATGTGGTTGAATCTAGTAATGATACCCACTAAAGGGTTGGCTTCATTAATATGCAAAGGGAGGGGGGTGATTGGTCCGGAGTCCCCGGCCCGGATCAGATCGTCATCCCGCAGAATAAAGGGAAATATCTCTCCCATTGTTCTATTGTTAGCTGGAACATTGCTGGATTAGCCTCAAAAGGGGACACACTGGGATGGTCAGATTGTATTAATTCCCATGACATCATTTGTTTCCAGGAAACTTGGTGTCAGGATTTGGTTAGCTATGATGGTCACGTCTCCTATAATCTACCAGCACCGGGTTCGGTCTCTGGTAGAGCAAAGGGAGGCCTTTTGACATTGGCATCTGTTAATCTCCCCATTATTGTGAGGAGGTACCTGAAGGTTGGGGCCCACTCACAGATTTTATGGTTGTATGAGAAACAAGCCCGCAATGTTCTTCTAATTAATTATTATAATAATGTTTTTGATAACACGCGGCACCAAGTTGTGAAGGATTTAGAGGCCGCTGTAGGTGAATTGATTTCAGGGGAAAATGTGATTTTTGATTTTATTTGGGTGGGTGATTTTAACACTCCTACTTGTTCAATGTCCACCCTAGGGGTATGTGGGGTTACAAGCAATCAAGAGGAAGATGACTTGCACTTCCCTCATAATTCATATGGCGAGACACTAAATAAAATAATGGCAGATCACGATTTAGAACTTTTGGCCTATGCCAAGAACGAACTTGGTGATACTATTCCCACATATACGGGTCGGCATGCAAATACGGTGATTGATCATGTATGTGTATCATCTAATATCACACCGCTATGTAAGGTCCCAAAGATTGAAGAAACCCTGTTGAGTGACCATAACTATATTATTCTAGAAATTACTATCTGGGAAGGCAGGCCTTCTCCCATTTCGCGTACTGTGATGAACATCGAACCCCACAGACCCAACGGTGTGAGATTAAGATGGAAAGGAGAAAAATCTGAGGCGGTTCTAAAATTTATTGTTAAAGGGTGCATTGGGGAAATTAATGCCATCTTAAATACCGATTATGACCCAGTATGCATCTTAACCTCTTCAGTGCCCATGACGAGATAGTCTCATCATGGAGCACGGTCGCGCTGTGCCCATGACGAGACTATCTCGTCATGAACCCCACCCACTAATAAAACGCCCGGCACAGGAGGGGGAAAGGGCGTGGCACAGAAGGGGTTAAGGAATTTTATGTTTATTAACAAAGTTATTGACACTATGTTTACTAAAATTGGCTTGGGGAAAACTGTTCATAATAAGGGGTGGTTTGATCACACCTGTACTGTAATGCTTATCGAACTAAAGCAGGCCTTAGCAGCTAGGCCGAGAGATAAGAAAGCGGTAATCCAACTGAGATCTGATTATAAAGTAGCCCTTAAGCATAGGAAGGTAGAGTTACAACAAGAGGCCTGGGAAAGGCTGACATAGGCTGCGGAAACTTCTAACTGTGCGTTATTTTGGGCAACAGTTAATTCCCCTTTTCTTAAAGACGATATGGCCCCTGAACTTCCATCTAATGTTACCAGCGAAGCATGGGTAGCTCACTTTTCCACTATATTTAAGTCTGACAACCCCCACTGTGTTAATGATAGTTCCTGGCCTATAGTCCCTCTGGATTTCACTATTGCCGAGGTTGAACAAGGCATTAGTACTAGCAAAGGGGGGAAGGCCCAGGGGCCGGATGGGGTTCCAATAGATGTGTATAAAACTGTCCCGATGCTGTGGAGCCCCGTGTTAACTATTGTATTTAATGCTGCCGTGAGCAACGGAGTTCCATCGACCTGGGGGGAATCCATTATAATCCCGATCTATAAGAAGTGGGATAGGGGGGATGCTAAAAATTACCGCCCTATTTCCTTACTAGATTCCTCTGTCAAAATTATGAGCAGGATACTGCTGGTAAGGCTGGAAGAATGGGCAGAGGACAAAGGTATCATGGCTAGCACCCAGTATGGCTTTAGGAAAGGGCGAGGAACACTAGATCAGTGTTTAAACTTAGATTTGCTTATTGGGAAATATACCCAGGCTAAACAGGGTTCTCTCTACCTCTGCTTTGCAGATCTAAGTAGTGCTTTCGACTTGGTGGATCACTCCATTCTTTGGGCGAAGCTGCTTGAACTTGGGGCCCCGGAAGGTATTATTTTCTTTCTAGCCCGGTCGTATGATAACCTTCAAACTAGTGTCCGTTATGGCGTAAATAGGGAATGCACTCCTAAATTTAAGGTTAGGAGTGGTATAAGACAAGGTTGTGTCCTTGCACCCTTGCTTTTTACACTTTTTATTAATGAGGTAGATACAGTTTTAAAAACAATCAGTGCCGATGCTCCACAGGTTAATGGCCTTGACGTGCCGGTATTGTTATATGCGGACGATGCCGTGTTACTGTCTAGGACCCCCATCGGCCTCCAACGTTTGATTGACAGGTTCTCCGTTTTTATCAGGGATAGGAAACTGCTTATAAACAAAACTAAAACTTATGCTATGATCTGTGGATTTGGCCGCAGGAGATCCCACTCCTTTTTCATTGATGGACAGAGAGTGCTTCAAGTTGACAAATTTTGTTACCTGGGAATCACCTATGCCAGAGATCGAACCTGGGCACATGAAATTACCAATGTGCGGGCCAAAATGGCCAAAAGTGCCCATGGGGTTTTTAGATTTGCGGCTAATATAGGCAACAGACGCATCAGGGATATGTTGCAGATTTATCAATCACGATGTGTATCAATTGCCTTATATGGGGCTGGGGGCTGGGGACACTGTTCTAATGGCTGCCTGCAAATTGAGGAAAATATTTTTCTCCAAAAACTTTTGTGTTTACCAAATTCTGCCCCAAATGATTTAACCCACAGAGAGAATTAGGGATCAATTATCTGTCAGACTTGATATCTTTGAGACCGTTAATGTTATGGCGCTCGATCTGGCAAAAGGAGGAGACAACCCTGAATAGATCTGTAATTAATGACTGTTTCTCTCTGGATAACCATTCCAAGATCCCTTGGTTAAAATACATAATACACAGTTTCCAGGAAATCTTTGATATAAATATTTTGGCCGACCCATATGCTGCCGTAGCAATGTCAAAACATGAGATGAAGAGCATATTCATGAACTACAAGGCAGAGAGGCGGGTGAGTGGCAATGGTTTACTGTCCACCTGCATGTTTTATAATAAATTTGTGGGTAACGAGGGATTTCAATCATATTTGAGGCTCGGGCTAGTACATCATTTGGTGGCCTTCCCGTCTCCTAAAAAACACCCGGTTGGCCCTTGTCCCTGTGACGCTCAATCTAAACAATGCACTTTGCACTTTCTTTTGCTATGTAACCTTTATAGGAATTTCCGCATTGTTTATTTAAAACCGATCCTTGTAAAATATGGAGTCCGTACTGTTAACGATGCTATGAAATTGCTTTTTAATATGCCTAATCCGGATGTTTGCTTTTTTACTGCTACCTTTTTATACAAATCAATTCATGTTAGGAAAAGTATGATGTTTTAAAATCTTGTGTGTCAACTGAATTAATTATCCCTGCATTTTTGCTTGCTTATGTATGAATGTTATTTTGTGCTTTTATGGTCATTCTTTATATGTACCGAATAAAGCTTTATGAAAATGAAAATTATGCAACCTGAATTCAATTGAAATTAATGTAAATAAATGTGAGCCCTCTTCCCTTGAGAAATAGCCTCAGACTCTGAGGCTGGTTGGAAATGCCTGTGTAATATCCTGATGTCAACGTTGGGTACAGTAAGATCATGTATGAAAGGAGGAATAGGTGAACGACCTTCCATAAGCATTTGAGGGGTATGTTTTTTGTTTTTTAGGATATTTCTCTAGGGATTTTCATAATGGGATACTTTCTCATATTTATCGCTATATATTGGTTTTACTGCTTGGTTTTACTGGTGATATAAATTCAGACAAAGTGTCACAACATAAGCAACAAAATTGAACACATAAGCACAACAAAACAATTGAAATGTCACACACAGGTGGAGTAATTTCCCTCTCAGCATGCTGACCATCTACCCTGTACTGCTTATGATGTCACTGTCTTGGTAATGGAATGCTATGGTTTGAATCCCAGGAGCTTGTCAGTTCCTGGAAGCTTTGGAGATGTACAGTCAATAAAGTATGTGCTTTTGATCCCCTCTTTCAGTGCACAGTGTCTGTGGATGCCAGTTTGGATGGTCGCGGTGGCATGATCTCTCAAACCAAGCAGAGTAAAGAGTACAGTGTAGGTTTCGCCTCCTGAGCGTTACACCCGAGTGAAAAAAACTACTCAGTTATTGAGAGAGAATTGCTGGTGTGTTGCTGGGCTGTTGAGCGTTTTAAATCCTTCTTGTGGGGTAAGACGTTCACTCTTCTGACTGATCATAAACCCCTTCTTCCCATCCTTGAGGGTAGGATTGTTAAAGACCACACTCCCAGAATCGCTAGGTTGAGTTCTAAACAGTTGCAGTCCAATTTTGGGGTTGCACACATCCCTGGTGGGAGAAACACACAAGCTGATTATCTTTCAAGGTCTCCTTTGCCTTTAGGAAAACATGATTGATGTGACAGTGCAGATGAGGAGTGCTTTATTGCTGCTGTTGATGCTTGTGGTGTGGGTGTTTCGCTGAGAATGATTGGTTTTGTGGGATGGAGTCCGATGCTGTCCTTAAGAGAGTGAAGGAATTCATTGTGTCGGGTTAGCCTAAGGAAAAACACCTCGGCAGTGAACTTCATCCCTTTGTCAAGGTCGCTGATGAGCTTACCTTGGAGGGTGGAGAGATGATCATGCGGGGGCATAACTTTGTCCCTCCTGAATCTCTGAGATGTCGTATCATCGATTACTGTCATGAGGTACATCTTGGTCAGACTAACATTAAAAAAAGGATTCGCTGTGTGTATTGGTGGCCCTCCATGGACCGTCAAATTAATGATGTCGTGGAGGGGTGTGTGACAGGTTGTACCAGTGATAAGGTAATAAAGGTTGTTTCGCCTCCTGTACAACAGGTGGAGGTGCCCGATGGTCCTTGGTTGAAGTTAGTTATTGATTTTGTGGGACCCTTCAATGTTCTACCCAACAAATATAAGTTTGAGCTGGTAGTTGGCGACTAATTCAGTACGTGGTGGGAGGTCCATTTTATGACAGATCCCAACTCTTATAAAGTTATCAAGTTTCTTCAGAGTCTTTTTGCAAGAAAAGGTTTCCCCAAGGAGATTGTATCCGACAATGGGGTACAGTTTACGTCCAATGAAATGTCTGATTTTTTGTTCCACTGCGGTATCACCCACCGGCGTGTGGCTTTATATCAGCCACAGGCCAATGGTTTCATTGAGCGCAACAACCGTATTTTTGTTGAATGTGTTCAGTGGGCTGTTTCTTCCAGAGTTGATATCAAGGAAGCTGTGCAGAGCATGTTGTGTAAGGGTGGGCACAGTGCTTCTTCCTCATGAATGCGCATGTGCGGGCGCCCACGCATGCGCATTCGTGAGGTAGAAGCTATCCAGGAAGCAGCAATATGGAGCCCCGGGACGCGGCAGCTCAGGTAAGTAATTTTCTTTATGTATTGTTTATAAGTAATTGCAAAATGAGGGTGCGAGGGAGGTGGGTGGCGTGTAGTGGGGCTACGAGAAGTGTGCGGGTGGGCGTAGATTTGCCCCCACTTCGTAATGCTTCACGTAGCCTCACTACGCCCACTACGCCCAGGGCTGATGTTGTGGGCACATCACACTACTCCAAGTGCCGTCACAGGTTCTAGTCCTTTCACTCTACTTAGGGGTAGGCAAGCTTCCTTTCACATGTGTCCTGCTTGGATGAAGAAGAGGGGTTTGCTGTCAAGGTGCGGGGAGACACTGGGAGATGGTGGCACATGTCCACTACCTGCGGTCCTGACACGAGGAGATAGTGGCATGCTTCCACAGCCTGCGGTCCCGGATGTGGCCAAGTTCAAATCCGCTGTCTTTGTGAGGGATTGGGTCAGGATTAAGTCTCCTCTTAATGTTCCAAAGGGTCTATCAAAGTTTGGTCCCCCTGTTAAAGTGGATGTTACGTCACGTTTCGCTATAAGGGTCAATGGTAAAAATTGGTGAAATCTGTCTAGGATTTACAAGATTCCTATGAGATTTGTGATGCAGCTGGGGCTTGAGTGGGGGAACGATGTTCAGACTCGACCAGTTAAAATAAAAACATCTGTCAAAGAGAGTGCTCTGGGACCTTTACAGGTCGTAAAATCTTCTTTGAAATACATTCCTCCACGAAGGAGTGGTAGGACGAGTGTCCAAGCCAAATCGTTTAAATCTTTAGTCTATTTTATTGTATGGACCTGTAATTGTGGATTCTTTGCCCATTGTTATTATACTACTTTTCCATTGTAATTATATTAGCCTGAACCTGTATTTGTGGACGCTGTGCTCATGGTTATTATACCATTGTTTTCATTGTTATTTTATGAGTCTGAACCTGTGTCCATCTTTCATCCTCTGAACCCGTTTATCTCTTCTTGGTACACCCTTCTTTTTTCTTCTCTCCTTGTTCCTTGGCCCTCTTTCTTCACTTCTTCTCCTCCGTTTTTTCTATTTCCTGTTGCTTATTCTCACTCTAATTTCCATTTTGTATGAATGGAAAGGGAAGAGATGTTGTAGTAATTTCCCTCTAAGCATGCTGACCATCTACCCTGTACTGCTTATGATGTCACTGTCATGGTAATGGAATGCTATGGTTTGAATCCCAGGAGATTGTCAGTTCCTGGCAACTGTGGAGATGAACAGTCAATAACGTATGTGGTATGTGCTCTTACACTTACCTTCTTGGTGTAATCACTTCAACAAGCTATATGAAAAACATCTGGCAGCTATGCATTCTGTAATGGCTTTTTTTTTAAACAAATGCTACAGCACAGATGTTTGGAAACAAATTAATTATTAATTTGAAAGGCAATCATTTTTGATCAGTATTCACCTTTGCTTGTTCATTTTGTCATTTACTAAAACTCAAATTAGGGATAGGAACTTCGAAAATGAAAGTGACCCAACACTTCTGTATCTTTAGGTGCCCTGCATAATTGTCTCAGTGCTTTGAAGGTATCAAGAATTTGAGATTTCATTCTTTTATTTTTAAATAACATACTCAATGTTAGTTGTGTCACAGCAGACGGTGGAGTCCATTCCAAGCACATCTTGTGAAAGCGCCACCCACTGTTCCTGGTGATGTAGCCATTTGAGGAAAATTAAGTGTGCTAAATTATTTTTGCATTGCTCCTTTAATTTGGAAATTTGAAACATTTCACCCTCTATTATGAGACATGTTGTTTTGTCCTTTGTGTATGTCTTACAGAGAATGATAGCTAGTGTTCAATTATGGTAAATAAAAAATGCAAGTTGTACTTTTGATGGACAGAGCATGGACGCAGTTATTTGCATAAGTTGTGCAGTGAGAATAAAAACTGTTGTTCTTACAAACAGTTATTCCATTTTTAATAACAGCTGTTATTCTTCACAAAGTAAAAAATATAAAAGAACCTTTCTACAGTGGGATGCTGCCTTCAGTTAATTAACCTCGTGCTGTGCTGTCTAATTAGGGTTCGTAAAGGCTACAGACCCACAGCCTACCTTCTTGGGCATTGTAATGTAATGTAATGTAATTTGAATTTATATAGCGCAAAACTGTCCCCCAACGGTTATCCTGGCGCTTCGACTTACCCTGTTGTCAGTGTGCATAAGAATTACCTGTTCGCAGATAATGAGTAGCCCATATTACTCTTCCCTCGGGAAGAGCGAAGTCTTTAAGCTCTTCCTAAATGGAAGCAGAGCTTTGATTTGTCTGATATTCAAAGGGAGATCATTGCAGAGTCGGGAGGCATTGTCACCGCGGTTCTGACCTATGGGCTAGGTGAAGAGACACTGCAGAGTCTGGCTGGTACACAAATTGCCGCTATGGCATGCTCTGTGTTACACTGCTTTTGTTGCACGTTTGTGAGTCAAGGCCTCTGGCTACAGTGGACCGCGACCTCATTCACTTCAATGGAGTGACTCTTCACTGCATGATCTAAAGATGGTCCCCACGCGAACCCGCTTTACATGCTCATGCGCAGATGACAAGTGCATGTTGCAAGTGGGTGCCGTTGCTAGAGCAGAGTTTTCTGTTTGAAAATTTGTTGGTTTTTGAAGCTCTGGCATGTCTATTTGTCATATTAATTTTCTAATTACTAATAATTAATTATTTGTCTTGTGCGAGTGTGTTTATATTAATCAATCCGTTTGTTCTAACAAGAGAGAGTTACACGTGGGTGCGCATAAATGTGCTGTTTAACAATAACGTGCGTGTTTTCATGTTTAAACGTTGCTATGTGCTGTTTATTTTTTGAGCACAAAACGCTTTCCGAATTAAAGCTTTTCTATGTTGCAAGTGCTAGATAGATGCATACACATAAGGGTATTAGTGGGGTTAACACTGTTTAATCACTATGCTGTGGTAACGTTGTCTTTGTTTCTTTTAATTAAGATGGTCTATTGTGGCCTATGGTGGCCTAGTCAAAGATGGCCGATTTTATAAGCCTGGCCTCGATTTGAAAATAGAAAACCGTGATGGAAGAGAGCCCTGCTGAATATGGTCCTGAAGTCAGCTGACCACAGTCCTTGCTTGCCTTACAAAATTTTCCGTGAGGACATCAGCAGCCTGGGTAATCTTCGAGTGAAATGGAACGTCCTTGGCAGCCTTGGGAAAACAAAGGAGCCTTAGAGAAAGACTCTGAGCATTGGTCTCATTGCCGAGGAGAAGTAGAATTAACAAGATACATTTGTGATTCTTGGTTCCTGTTCCGTAGTCTTTATTTTGTGATTTTTCCTGAGCGGAGATTTTCGAATGTAGCAATGTTACATCCTTTCCTTCTCGCTCTGCTCAGCGGTCCAGCGGACATTACAACTTTTTTATGTATCTTTCTTTTGTTCGATTCAGTATAAGAATTGTTAGCCTAGAGAGGGTCTTGCCACTTGCCATTTGCCTTTGCCGCGTACCGAATCTGCGCTGCTGAGGATTGATGCTGAAGGGACTTCGTCTTGAGAGACTTTACCGAGAGACTTGTCCTGACCCATTCTGACATTTAGCTAGAATAGGTAACTATGAGAAAAATGATTTATGCTGCTTGATTTTCTTTGACTAATTTCAGATAAAGCAATATAACTTGAACATGATGTTGGATATTATTTCTTGTCAATTATTGTGTATTATATTTTGATTATTGCCATATAGGTTGTATAGATTATGTTTATGGACAGTCACAATAACCAGGTCTTATCGACCTCGATATAGATGCAGGGTGATTAGGAGTTTTCTTTCCACAGGTTTATTGCTACTGGTAGAGTATTTGAGCGTATGTTAGTGAGATGGGCCCTAGCGTATGATGAATGTATGTGCGTGTAACTGTGAGATTACTCTAATGTGGTAGTGGGAATATTATACACACCCTGATCTCTATCAATTTCCTGGTAGCAGAGTAGGATGGTTATTGATGATTGTCTTGATCTGATAAGATTGCTTGTACATTAGCTTATTTGATTATTGATTATTGATTGATGTTGGTATATGTACTAATACTATATGTTGGAGTCGTAATGTTGAGTTATATGTAGTGCTTCTGGAACTTGGGAGCTGGTAGCAGTTCCGTAGTAGGGCAGAGGGAAGTATATGCTGCTCTCGGGAAAGACGGAATTGTAAGGAATAACGTGTAACAATTGAAGTTGCGCGTCACATTGTCTGGGTTCGGAATCAGTGACATCGTCGTATGTTACTATTAGATATTTCTGGTATATAAGGAGTGTGTATGATAGTGAAGGTTATCTGTGAAACTCTGGTCTTAAGTCCCAGGGATCCGTAAGGATTACCGTTAAAGCTTATCGCGGGAGAAGTAATAGGTATTCTCTGAGCTTGTTTGAGAAAACTGGACAGAGGAAAGCTGTTTAGTTGATGTATGTTGTAATTCTGTAGTGGAGCAGATTATTCGCTGTTCTCGGGAAGCAGGATTCTGTATGTATGTACTATATTTTCTTGTATGAATGTGCGTGAATGTTCGTATATTTAATTGACTGTAAGACTCTTTGGACAAGTCCTAGAGGAAACAGTTAATGAATGTATGTTAGAAGGGCAGAGTAGAGGGAAGTGCTACTGTGTCAACGAGAGGTTTCTTGTGAAATAGACTCTCTTTACTATTCTGTGGTTAGTGAAGCAGACAATGGAGATGTTTTTATGTTGTAACTAATAGATTTTGTAGAAATTTTGACACGAAGTCTACTGAAAAGATTTTGTAAAGGAGGGGTAGACGAGTGACAGAAGACAGGAGACAAGCGACTACAGCGACTGTTGACGTCAGAAAGACCGCGCTCTGATTGGATAGTGGATCAGAATAGTGCTCGCGCTAGGATTGGTGCGTTAGTGTGAGCCGCGCAAGGATTGGAAGAGCTATTTAGTGACGTAGACGTTCCAGGTTTGGTGCGTTAGTGTGAGTCGCGCTGCTATTGGTTGAAAATTCGTATTGTATATTTATAATACGGAAAGAGTAGAGAGTTTTGGTAAACGCTAAAATGTATTACCAAGAAGAGAAAAAGAAGAAAACATTTTTTGGTAAAATTAAAAAGTGGTTTAACAAGGATGAAGATGTTAAAACGAGAGAGGGTGAGTTGTTACCTCCACCGAAAACACCTGCATCCTTCATGGCTGCAAGACATGGGTTTCATACCTGTATATGGTTGGAGAATTGGGTTAGGTATACTAAAGAAGATGGTGTTCTAGCATTTCCAGAACATGGTTCATTTAATCTGGCCGTGTTGAGAAATTTACGGGAGAAGATGTTATGTCTAGACCCGAAACCAAGACCTACACAGTTCGAGGCTTTAGTGGAATGGGAAGAGGAATTACATGAGCGAGAAAAACAGAGATCTGGAGGGTACTACAGATACATGTTTGGGAGGAGACATGATCGTGAGACTCATCATGATCGAATGAAAAGGTGGCGAGATGTTAGTATGTCAGAGGGATTATATCCGATGAGAACAGTTGAAGGAGGAGCAGAAAGGGTTCCTGAGTCAGAAATGAGAAAATATGGAGTTAATGAGTATGAGGATGAGGTCTTGAATGACATGATTTACAAGAGACCACCTCCATATAGACCAGAACCAGACAAAAGTACACCAGTTGTTTCTCCGATAAGAAATACAGTTTGTGTCAGTGAAACAGAAAATGAGACACCTGAGGTAAGAAGTGATCATTACCTTGATAAGAATGCCAGACAATTAGCCAGAACTACAACAGAATTGACTGAGAAGAGTTAACGAAGAATCTAGAAGCTGTTACGGTGCCTGTAACAATAGGTCCGGTTATGCCTGTGTTTGACAAACAGAGGACAGGTGAAAATGGATTGGTGATTCCATATGTTGGGAATAATTTGACAAATTCAGTTGGTCCTTCAGGAGATTCAGGCAAAAGAGCAGAAAGAAGTGACCTGAGACAATCGAGACATGACACATGTAGTGAAATATTGGATGCTAGTGAAGCTAGTTGTTCAGGGATGCCAATTTTAGAACCGCAGAAGAGAGTGGTTCCAGTGAGAAAAACTGCTGAAATAACAGTTGAAGATTTGAATGATTGGATGAAAGTTCTACAGAAAAAGGATAAAGATTCACAAGTAATTGATGTGGCTAGGTTACGTGTAGAACTAGAAGAGCTTGTTACAGGAACAGTTCCAACAGAAATTCTGAAGAGTCATCATGATGGTGAACTAATGTTCATGTGCAAGAACATTACCTGGAGAGCAAGAAATACACATGACAGGCTAAAGGCAATAGCGAATGAGCAGGGAGTTGACATTGATAAAGTGAAAGCTTTACAAAGAACCTACAGGATGGATTTTACAGAGAAGGATATTGAAAATTTGAATGCTACTGGTAGAACAGGACAGATTAAGGAAATGGTAGCATTATTGCGAAGATGGGGTGATGTAGAAAAGTGGAAGGATAGGTGGTATAAGAAGAGAGATGAGGCTGAAGATAGAACAACTTATTCAGCATTTCCAGTGAGAGAAAAAGAGAAACCAGTGGATAATTATCCTATGAGAGAAATACCTGGAGGAGGATATGTACATGTTCCATGGACCAGACAGGATATTTTATCATTCACGAATGATTTCCCTCGATTGAGAGAAAAGCCCGTCGAGTGGTATAGGCAGGTAGATAGGTTTGTGAAATTGTCAAAAGTGCTGTGGGTTGACCTGAATAGTCTGTTTGATATAATTGTTCCAGCAGACTTGTGGACTGAGTGTAAAATAGTTGTGAGTTGGCCTACTGAGGAATATCCAAGAGACCCAAGTACAGGGGCACCAGATCCAGAGGTAATGAGAAAGTATGATCAGGTGATGGTATACCTGAAGAGTAAAGTTCCTGCAAAAGAGACAGACTGGTTAAAGATAGATCGAACACAACAGGAAGCGAAAGAATCAGTTCATGCTTTTTACGAGAGGCTGATATTAGCATTTAAACAATTCAGTGGAGATGAACACCTGGGTGACAAAGATTTGAGTCATTTTGTATACAGATTTGTATATGGCCTAAGACCTGAAATTGGTGAGAGAATTCGTGAGCATACAGTTGATTGGCAGAGTAAGAAAGTAGATGAGATTCTGAGACATGCGAAATACTTTAGTGATGAAATTGAAGCGAAACAAAGAAAGCTGAAAGAGAAAGCAATGTGGGCACAAGTGAAAGTTGCGGAAAGACAGGAAGCACAGTTAGTGGAACAGGCGAATAATCCAGGAAACAATGCAGGGAATAGACCTAGATATGCAGGGAAAGGAAAAGGAAGTCTTGAGGAAGCGAAGAAAAAGTTTCCTTGTCACAACTGTGGCCAATTGGGGCATTGGAGATCGGAGTGTCCTAATCCACCATTAGTGAGTAATGAGAATAAATCCTTAAATCAACAGGTGCAGAATGAAGGAAATAATCAACAGCAGCAACAACAGAGAGTTGTGAGACAGCAGAGTCAAGAGCCAAAACCGCCCTTGCCGCAGAATAAAGGGTTACAAAAGTATAATCAGGATTCAGGATTCTACAATGATGAACAGGTAAACAAACCAAGACGTTCAAACAAGGTACAACAGTACTTGTTAAAGAGTGAAGGGAGTGAATCTGAGGGTGATTATTGACGGTGCCGAGGAGAGGAAGAGGAGTGCATACTTGGTGCAACTCTAGAAATAGACCAGGCAGGACCATTTGTGGATGGGAAAATAAATGAGGAGAGTGTTACTTTTTTGGTAGACACAGGTGCGACAAGATCAACTGTCAGGTCAACAGATGTTAGAAATCTTCCTCTCTCGGATGAAGCAATCCAAGTAGTTGGTGTAGCCAATACGCAAATCAGAACACGTCTTACTGAACCTGTAAGAGTACAGATAGGGAAATTTTCAGACATGCACAGATTCATTGTCTGTGACACGAGTCCAGTGAACTTGTTAGGTAGGGACTTGTTGTGCAAGATGAACTGCACAATTTTTTGTACACCGGATGGAATAGCCTTTGAGACACCAGATGAGGATGTTTTGTACCGAGTGACTCTAGAGAATAGAGAAAGTGAGTTAATTGGTGCATTTGCTGTGTTTAATCCGGAGGATTTGCCTCGAGAGCTGAGAGACACAGTGAAAAGGACAGTTTGGGATTTTACTGGAGAGGATGTGGGATTGATGAATAATGTAGATCCAGTGAAAATTGCAGTAAAAGAGGGAATTACATATCCTAACATTCCTCAATACAAAATGACACCAGAAATAATTGAAGGGATAACTCCTATAATTGAGAAAATGATTCAGCAAGGAGTCCTGAGAGAACTACTGAGTAGTCCGTGTAATTCACCGATAATGGGACTAAAAAAGCCTAATGGGAAATTTAGAATCGTACAGGATTTGAGAAGAGTTAATCAAATTGTGGTGGCATGTTGTCCTATCGTGCCAAATCCATCAGTGATCCTGTATCAAATTCCACATGATGCCGAGTGGTATACAGTAATTGATTTGTGTCATGCGTTCTTTTCAATTCCATTACATCATGATAGCCAGCCGATTTTTGCATTTAGGTTTGGCCAGCGTATCTTAGCATGGTGTCGAATCCCACAGGGGTATACGGAGAGTCCTTCGATATTCAATCAGTTATTGAAAAAATCGTTGGAGAGTTTGATCATGCCTGAGAGCTCAGTACTGGTGCAGTACATTGATGATCTACTTGTGGCATCAAAGACACGTGAAGCTTGTGAAGTAGATACCATAGCTTTACTGAATCATCTGGCAGATGGAGGGTTAAAGGTATCTCCAGCCAAATTGCAATTTTGCAAGATAGAGGTGCATTATCTTGGACACAATATTGAAAAAGGTCTGAGAAAAGTGACGGATGACAGAATCAGAATAATCAGAGAAATGAAAGCCCCGAAAACTCAAAGAGAAGTGAGAATGTTTCTGGGTATGGTGGGTTATTGTCGTCAGTGGATAATTAATTTTTCCTTGATAGCAAAGCCACTGATTAAATTGACAAAAAGTGAGATGACAGACCCATTGAGTCTAGATGCAGAACAAATGGCAGCATTTGAGGAGCTCAAAAGTAAAATGTGTGAGGCTCCAGCTTTAGGCATGCCTGACTACGAAAAGGAGTTTGAGCTGTACTGCAGTGAGAGAAATGGATGTGCACTTTCAGTGTTAATTCAGAAACATGGATTACTGAGGAGGCCTATTGCGTACTTCTCATCGACACTTGACCCTGTAGCTGTGGGTTTACCAGGTTGTTTGAAATCCGTGGCTGCAACATGCAGAAGTCTAGAACAAAGTGAGGGAATCATAATGGGATATCCTGTAAGGGTATTCGTACCTCACAATGTGGCAATTCTTTTGACAAGAAGCAGAACCCAGTACATGTCACATAATCGGTTGACTAAATATGAAAAAGTGATTCTGGGAGCATCAAATGTGACTCTTGAGAGATGTGTAAATGTGAATCCAGCGACACTCTTGCCGGATATTGAAAATGTGGGTGTGAAAATGGAAGATGATCATGATTGTTTGGATGTGCTTGAGTACTGTACAAAACCGAGACCAGACATAAGGGATCTTCCCTTGCATGAGAGTGATCATGTGTTGTTTGTGGATGGTTCATGCCTGAGAAATGATGATGGTGTGTTATGTGCAGCATATGCGGTGTGCAAAGTTTCAAGGTCATGGAAGCATCACCATTGAAAGGAGTGAAGTCTGCACAAGTTGCTGAATTGATAGCATTGACAAAAGCTTGTGAAATTGGGAAAGATTTGAGGACGACTGTGTTGACTGATAGTCAGTATGGATTTGGAGTGGTGCATGATTTTGGCCAGCTTTGGCTACAAAGAGGTTTCTTGACATCGAGTGGAACTCCAATAAAGAATGCTGAAATGATTGGTAAATTGCTTGAGGCGATACAGCTGCCTAAGGAGTTAGCAGTTGTAAAATGTGCTGCCCATGGACAGGGAGAAGATTTTATCACGGTTGGAAACCGTTATGCCAATGATGTTGCGCAATACTGTGCCAAGACAAATCAGTCCATTAATCGGGACCGAGAGGGGGAAATGTCTTTTCTCTCTGTGATGTTTACTAATGTCTTAGAAACCTGGGCTGAAGTGAAACAGTTGCAAGATGAGGCAGGAGAGGAAGAGAAAAAAGATTGGATTAAGGCAGGATGTGCTCCAAGAGAAACAGACCATGTTTGGGTCTACAGAGATGGCAGACCAGTAATGCCTAACTCCATTTTGTCGTCAATGGCAAGAATGTATCATGGCCAGGGACATTTGGGGAGGGATGCGATGGTTAGGTCATTTAAACAGACCTGGTACAATGCAAAGTTCAGGACAATTGCAGAAAGCATCTGTCAAAGGTGTTTGGTTTGTCAGCAATTTAACACTGGGAAAAAGACAGTGGTGAGTCTGGGAACAATAGGCAGAGAAGGAGGTCCTTTTACAAGAATGCAGATTGATTTCATTGAAATGCCCCAAGTGAACAGACTGAGGTATGTTCTAGTGGTAGTCTGTTTGTTTTCAAGGTGGGTGGAAGCTTACCCGACTAGAAGAAATGATGGGATAACAGTGGCAAAGTTACTGTTAAGAGAGTTGATTCCTAGGTACGGGTTTCCAGTAACAGTTGAGTCTGATAGAGGTGGACACTTTCAAAATGAACTCATGGGCTTGATTTGTGAAGCATTGAAATACAGCAGAAGCTACATTGTGCATACCGACCAGAGGCTTCTGGTGTGGTTGAGCAGATTAATGGCACAATCAAGAACAGGATTGGAAAAATGTGCTTAGCCACTGGCATGAAATGGGCAGATGTTTTACCTCTAGTGCTGATGACTATTAGATCTACTCCAGATAGAACTACTGGCTTGAGTCCGCACGAAATAATTATGGGACGTGCAATGCGCCATGCATTTGTGCCTGTCAATAAATTGGTGACAATAACTGATGACATGATTTTGGATTACTGTAAAGGCCTGGCTGACGCAGTTCATTCTGTGTTTCACCAGGTTGGAGAAGAAGCTACCACACTTGAGAAGAAGCAAGCCCATGATCTGAGTCCAGGAGACTGGGTGAGGATTAAAGTACACAGAAGAAGAAATTGCTTGGTTCCAAGGTGGGGAAGGCCAAGACAAGTTATTCTGGCTACGACGACTGCAGTAAAGTGTGCTAGAGTAAGACACTGGGTACATGCAAGTCATACTCTGAGAGTTCCAAACCCAAAAGAAGGGACTGGTAAAGAGTATTTTGAAGAGTCGGATTCCAGTGATGATGAAGATACAGAATCAGTGGGGAAAGAAGTAGGAAAAGCTTCGAATGAACCACTGCGAGTATCAGAAAAGAGATCAGATTCTGTAAGAGAGCCTGAAGTTTCAAAAAGCAGTGAAGGAAAAAGAAAAGAAAAGAGAAATTTTACAGAGACTACTCCTGAATCAGAAGAGGAGGAGATTGAAGAACCACTTGAGATTATACTTGAAGAAGTAGGGTCAGAAGAAGATAGAGAGGGACAGATTGCGGAAGACCCCCGAGGAGGTGTAGGGAACATTCTTGATGAGCTAGGTGAAGGGACAAGTAGACAGCAAGAAGATTGCGTGTCGGAGACTCGAGGAGGGACAGAAGTAGGGAAATCTCAAACAGTGGTGAAAGAATCTGTGGAAAAGAAGAAAGCTGCTAGAAAACGGAAACAAGAGGCACTTGAAACAGAATTGGATGATGAGAATGAACAAACAGAGGGTCGAGTTCTGAGAAAGAGAACTTGGATTGGAGAAAGAAGTAATAAAGAAATAAAGCCGAAAAAGGTGATAAAAGGAGATCGTTGGCCTAACAACAGAGTTAAGAGGCTGAGATACAAGATAATAAGAGCAAGTACATCAAAAGCTGAACAAGTGAATGAAGTTTCGAGTCAAAGTTCAAAAGCTGAAGGAGAAGAATCAAAGGAGTCAAAAGAACCAGTAGAAATAAAAAGAGTAAGAAGACCCAACCAAAAGTACAGATCACCGGAATGGTCTTATGTGGCACTGTCTGAAGGAGGAAAAGAAGAAACAGTGACTCAAGATAATCCGGAAGAGATCTTGAGAGAAGTGGTTGAGGAAGATACTGGTGAAATTCTGAAAGTACTCTTGACTGACATTGGAGAAGAGTCGAGTACTGAGGATTTTGATGTTGGAGATCTAATACAATTTGATGTTGAAGAGATTGAAGTGAAGAATGACAAGTATCCAAACTGAATAAAGGAAGGATTCACTTGGATTAAGTGAACGAAAGGATCATTTGGGAAAACTGAAACCTGAAGAATTGCTGAAGAATTTAAGAATTCCAATTTCAGTAGTGGAGTAGTAGAGGCTAAACTAGAGTAATAAAATGGCTAACATAGAAGATAATCGAAATAGATGTGCCTTCTTTAAAAGGTGGTGTAGAATGTGCTGCTGCTGTATTGGATTATTAATGCTTCTATGGGGTGTTTTAGTTTTATTAGTTACTTTTAAAGTTGAGTTTGAAATGCATACAGAGAATGTGACAAATGTAGAGAAAAATTCGCAAAAAGTAGTTCCGATTAGAATTAGTAATACTTACATACACAAAGATAGGTCAATTAATAACTTTTCTAGTAATGTTTTTTCAAAATTGTTATATGAATATGTGAAAACAATGGAAGTAAGGGATTGCTACGTCTGTATGCAATTACCTGCATCCGTTTCAGAGGGTGTTACTTATCATCATTTACCAGCTACATATGGTATTTCTTGTAGTATTTTAAGTAGTGTTTTTTATTTGTTAGGGAAAGTAGATTATAAGATGTCTAACAGAGATAGTATTTTTGGGCATTTGCCAATGAACAAAGAGCTGAATCCAGCTAAAGAAGCTAACACTTTTGGTGAAATTTTTATTGAAGAAAAAGGACTAACATTAGATTACATTTTTAAGAATAATTTAACTTGCAGTCTGAAAGGAGAGGAGAAAGCTTTTCTGGATATGGTAGAGGAAAGGAGATTGAATATGCAGGAGAAAGCAGGAAAATATAAAGTGAGTGAGACAATTTGGGACATTGAGATGGGAAAAGAGTTGAAGAATGGGGCTAGTCCAACTTTAGCTTTAGATGCACCACAGAAGGGTAAACTTTGCATTACAAGAAGGAAATCTCAATATGATACATATTTTGTTGGGACTAGTGAGTGCCATGATACATACTTCATTGCAACAGGTTGGGGTTTCAGAGGTGGAGAAGATACAATTTTTCCAGGAGTATACTATGTTTGTGGGAACAAGGCTTATTACAAGTTGCCTGACCATTGGTATGGCACATGTTATGTGGGCCTGGTTTTTCCAAAGATTTTTCATATAGATAAAATAACAGATGTAGAACATATTAATTTACTAATGCGTTTTAAGAGAGAAACTTGGTCTGAAATAGTGGGTGATATTTTTAGAGTTTTGATTCCAGCAGTGGGAATTTCTTTGAATGCTTATGGAATTCGGAAACTGTCAACAGTGGTTGATCGCTTATCGACAAATACCGCTGGAGGGTTTCTTTTGGTGAATACGGAATTAAGTGCCGTACGTGCCATGTCTATGCAAAATCGACTTGCCCTTGATATTCTATTGGCCAAGGAGGGTGGAGTCTGTGGAATGCTGAAAGTTCAACATTGTTGCACTTACATTCCAGACGAAAGCAAAGACCTGAAGGTCTATATCAAAAATATTACTGATTTGCATGAAGAATTAGTACCACTTGAAGCTGAGAATTTATGGACTAGGATAGCTAATAAAATGATAGCTGTTAAGGATTTCATTGCAAAAATAGGTAGTACTATTATAGGTAGAATATTGTTTCCTTTAACTTGTATAATTGTTGCTTTATTGATAATAAGATTAGTGTGTGTGTGTTGTAAAAACAGGGGAGAGAAGAAATTGAATAAAGAGAAGAAAAATAAGAGGTTGAAAAGAGAACCTCAAGAAATTGAATTAGAAGAATTGAGGGAGAGTGTTTACTTAGAGACAAAAAGGGATGATGAAAGAGTGACTGGTGTGTAATGTTGTGTAACGGGAAAAAGACATTTCCGATTTCTCCTAAAATGGGACTAAATTTTTACTAATTTTTTTTTTTTGGGGGTTTATTTGGTGATAAAATCACCAAAGGGGGGATTGCTAGAGCAGAGTTTTCTGTTTGAAAATTTGTTGGTTTTTGAAGCTCTGGCATGTCTATTTGTCATATTAATTTTCTAATTACTAATAATTAATTATTTGTCTTGTGCGAGTGTGTTTATATTAATCAATCCGTTTGTTCTAACAAGAGAGAGTTACACGTGGGTGCGCATAAATGTGCTGTTTAACAATAACGTGCGTGTTTTCATGTTTAAACGTTGCTATGTGCTGTTTATTTTTTGAGCACAAAACGCTTTCCGAATTAATGCTTTTCTATGTTGCAAGTGCTAGATAGATGCATACACATAAGGGTATTAGTGGGGTTAACACTGTTTAATCACTATGCTGTGGTAACGTTGTCTTTGTTTCTTTTAATTAAGATGGTCTATTGTGGCCTATGGTGGCCTAGTCAAAGATGGCCGATTTTATAAGCCTGGCCTCGATTTGAAAATAGAAAACCGTGATGGAAGAGAGCCCTGCTGAATATGGTCCTGAAGTCAGCTGACCACAGTCCTTGCTTGCCTTACAAAATTTTCCGTGAGGACATCAGCAGCCTGGGTAATCTTCGAGTGAAATGGAACGTCCTTGGCAGCCTTGGGAAAACAAAGGAGCCTTAGAGAAAGACTCTGAGCATTGGTCTCATTGCCGAGGAGAAGTAGAATTAACAAGATACATTTGTGATTCTTGGTTCCTGTTCCGTAGTCTTTATTTTGTGATTTTTCCTGAGCGGAGATTTTCGAATGTAGCAATGTTACATCCTTTCCTTCCTGCTCTGCTCAGCGGTCCAGCGGACATTACAACTTTTTTATGTATCTTTCTTTTGTTCGATTCAGTATAAGAATTGTTAGCCTAGAGAGGGTCTTGCCACTTGCCATTTGCCTTTGCCGCGTACCGAATCTGCGCTGCTGAGGATTGATGCTGAAGGGACTTCGTCTTGAGAGACTTTACCGAGAGACTTGTCCTGACCCATTCTGACATTTAGCTAGAATAGGTAACTATGAGAAAAATGATTTATGCTGCTTGATTTTCTTTGACTAATTCCAGATAAAGCAATATAACTTGAACATGGTGTTGGATATTATTTCTTGTCAATTATTGTGTATTATATTTTGATTATTGCCATATAGGTTGTATAGATTATGTTTATGGACAGTCACAATAACCAGGTCTTATCGACCTCGATATAGATGCAGGGTGATTAGGAGTTTTCTTTCCACAGGTTTATTGCTACTGGTAGAGTATTTGAGCGTATGTTAGTGAGATGGGCCCTAGCGTATGATGAATGTATGTGCGTGTAACTGTGAGATTACTCTATCTGTGGTAGTGGGAATATTATACACACCCTGATCTCTATCACCGTGATCCCACTGGCACTGCCTGTTCATGACAGAAGCCTAGAACTGTACAAACTGTAAGGAAGATGTGTCACGTTTTCCAAATGATCAACATGATCAAACAGGGTTTCGGTAGGCGGTACAGAAGGCAATTCAGTACTCACCCACATCCACCAAAGGTAGTTCCTAGTGTAGTAGGCTCGATGTAATGTAGTAGGATGTAATGCCTACATAATTAAGTATCCTCCTAATCTTATTAAACATGCTTCTAAAAGACTTAAACATAGATTCCTTAAATCTCAGCCAGAAACTCTTATCTCTAACCCATATTTTTGCTCTTATATAGGGGCTACATTCAGTGACCTCATCTTTTTCACTAAAAGATGAGCACACTAGAGGAAAGCCCTATATTCCTTGCTCCTGATCAACAATTCCAGGAATACACCTATGGTCTTAGACTATTGGTTGCCCCTTCTTCCCTCTACAGAGCAGATGCTGCCATATGCTTATACAACAATAGGGTCATCCTCTTACAATCCTCCAATAACAACCTATGAAATCTTTCCGATCACCAAAACTGCTGTGGACCAAAAAGATTACTCCCCTCCCAAGATCACATTAGCCCTCCTTTTTCAGGAATCTCTAGTATCTCATTAGCCACTCCGAGACCCATCTAAGTTGCTATACCATGCTCCTTTAACCCGTTTCTCTCCCTCAATAATTTAAATCCCTCTCCCTCGGATCGGACAATGGCTCCCCATTGACACCCCAAGCAGGTCTTCATTCAGTCTATGCTCTCAGAATAGTGAGCTCAGAGTCGCTGAGGCCTAACTCTAAATTCTCCCTCACGTCTATACCACAGTTTCCTGAACGCACCCCCACAACTCCTGTCTGCTCTCCCATTGCTCTATCCGGGGCACATTCGTCGACCATTTAGGATTCCAAGTCCCCTAAGACATTGAACATTGCGTCTCATAAGAAGCCCGCTCTGCTCTTGAGACCCTCCATTACCCTGCTACCATCTAAGTGCACCCAGATATGCCTGCGACTGGTTCTCCTTGCCCAGCAAAACTCTGTAACCACAACCTTTGGTCTTCATACCTCTCCTGATCTGCTCCATCCCTCCAAAACCACACCTTTCAATGTCTCTCTAGAATCCAGACTAGATGAGATCTTACTCAACTTTCGTCAACTCAAGGCAGACCTACAGAGACTCACATCCATCACAGCAGAACTGGTGGGCATTCAAAGGCCTAACAGGTTGCTGATGATCCCTACGGATACTCATGCACACTCCACTAACGTACGCGCTAGGCCACATCCTCTCTTCCCTCACAGTCCCCTTCTCAGTTGGAAAGCCAGACCCTTCCCGAATGCCCCCTCTCGGTCTTTCAGACTGTGTGAGCAACATACTGATTGTGAAATTCACGCCCTCCTCATCTCATATAACTCCCCAAAAATACCAAAACTGATAATCAGGGGCAAATCCAAATTACTCCTGCTAACCCACGGGGAAAATATGCTTAATTCCAGAGTCGTAAACAAAGACAATGTTAAGCACATTAACATCACTCAGACTCTCTTGGCTACTGCCACAGCTCCCCTTAAATGCATGCTCTCTAACTGCAGATCGGCAGTTAGGAACGCGACAGATATTTATGACCTCATGAGTTGAACATCCTTATACTTACAGAAACATGGTTTAACGATGCCTCTGCTCCTATACTAGACCATCTAGTTCCCCCTAGCCATGACATTACTTGGCCTGATAGAGCAATCAGACCAGGTGGTGGGATAGCCTGCATCTTCCGTAACACCCTTGCTGTGAAACAATCAAATACCGTTGCTCTTCCCTCTTGTGAATACCTAGTCATTGATATTGCCAGTAACAACAGATTCTTTTGCAAACTTCATTTGATCGACCATTCCCCAGTAGATCCCTCCCTTTCATTGAACAAATCATGGAAATCATTTCACCCAACACTGATTAGCAAGCTACCCAGATCTTCCTGGGAGACTTTAACCTACACTGGAATGATCTGAATGAATCCTTTACTCATCCCAAACCCCCTTCTGCTACTACGAATTCCTCCCTAAAAAAGTTCTAGACTCTTCTCTCTTCTATGTCTCCACTATTCCTTTTCAATCCAAACAACAGAATAACATGTCCACCACTCAAATTAATTTCATATTTCCCTGTACTAATTCCCCATTAATCCTGTTTGGGTTCCGAAGTAGCATGCTATCTGCCAAAAAGCGCTTTAACACCTCATCAGGGATAGCAAGCACTATATAAATGCAAACCCTTCCCTCTCCCGTCCCTCCACTATCCTTTTCAATCCAAATAACAGACTAACAGATCCACCACTCAAATTAATTTTATATTTCACTATACTACTTTACCATTAATTCTTTAAGGGTTCCAGAGTAGCGTGCTACTCGCTGAAATAGCGCTTTGACACCTCGTCTGGGGTAGTAGACATTTTATGAATGCAATTACAATACAACGCAATAAACAAAGTGTAATTTTTTTATCTAAGTGTCAAAAATTGTAACTACTATGTCTTGACAAACACCGATGAGAGCAGGGGTCACAAACAAAGTGCCTGAGGTCGCAATGGGTAGCCAAGGGTTCGCAGTCACGACTCCTGGCGACCCCCTGTTGATGTCCATGAGCAGAGCTGAGGTGGTCCCCGAGGATGCATAGATATTGTTTCAGATTCTGGATGCTTAGATATAAAAAAAGACCTTCTGTCTTGTTTATTTCTTTTTTACATTTCCTAGTCTGCATTCTGATGGTGTCCTGGCTGAGGGTGTGCCAAGAACCATCAGAGATGGTGATCTTGTCTGCAAGGTAAGCAGGGGTTCTGGTTGTGATGGCTTGGTAAATGATGCAGGTGATTTTGAAGATGGTGCGAACCAGCAATGGGAGTCAATGGAGGTAGTGATGTGATCATATATTTCCATGTCCTGATGAGATTTGCTGCAGTGTGTAGGATTCTCTTAAGTGGTACCTGTATGGCTGGGAGGCCATTGAAGAGGGTGTTACTGCTTCTTGTTTGCTGTTCTTGTCAAATTACAGAAGTCTGTCTTGGTTAGATTGAGCTTGACGTAGATGATGAATATCCAGGTCTGGTCTGACTCGTAAATAACTTTATGATTTGGCCTCGAAATTCCAGCTCAGGCACAGTCCTTTCTTTTTGCAGCAGCAGCCACCATAAACAAAGGGTGGTGGGCAGGTGGGGTTGCACGGGAGGCATCGTGTGTGGGGAATAAAATATTTAAAAATAATTAAAACATACCTTTTGCCACTGGCCGCCTTCAGCGTTACGTCTGGTAGCACCGCCTCTCCGCTTTCTGCCTGCTGGTCCCAGTAGCCCCTGGGACAGACTCCCTGTCCAATCCCCGCGCTGCAGACCAGTGCGGGGATTGGTCTGAGCAGGCAGGAATGCTGCCCTGCTCTGACCAGGGAGTCTGTGGGATTTCTCCAGCCCGGCTGCTCACTGTAGCTGGGCTGGAGAAAACCTAAGTGGGTATGTGTGTTTTGGTCAGCCTGAGATGGCCAGCCAAAACACATATGCGCACTTAGGGAGTTGAGTGCACGTAGCACTCCTCCTCCCCCCTCCCATGCCTAAGCTCCGCCTCTCCCAACACCGCTGGCTCAGAGCTGGCACATTTAAAATAAAACGATGCAAGATAACTGAGCTCGGAGCCAGGCAGTGGCGTAACGCTCCTCCGCAATTGTGGAGGAGCCGCCACTGTCTTTTTGTACTAATTGCATATGGATATTTCTTGAATGCTCCAATTTTAGTCCCATTTTAGGTGTTTTGGGGCCAATTCACAAAGCCTTTAAAGACTATATGAAAGAATACTACTAGAACACTGACGTACATACTCCAAAATGTCTTTGTAAATAGGCCCCTCTGTCTCTGCAAGTTTTCCCATATTCACATATGTAAACAGTTACTACCAACTCTTTGATGTTGGCAAGCAATATTGCTTTTTGATGCAGTGAGGCAGTTTAACCACATTTGTAATGCAGTAATAGCACTTTTTTAATGCAACAATAGCTCAACACTGTATATGAGTTAATTGCAATAAATGTGAAGTAATTCGTTTACAAGACATTTAGCATATTGTTCGGCCAATCTAAGTGTGGGTAAAAGCATTATCTTCTGGTGGGTGGACAGGAGGATTGTGTAGAGGACCCATTTTATCCAGGAGTGTGCATTTTTCCACATATTTAGATGTATGTTTTTTTTTCAGTTGTTGCCCTTCTGAAAGGTTATACAATGTTCTGCACTTCCTTTTTTTGTGCAGGATAATTTTCACTGCATAGTGAGATAATTTTCTGACCAAATGAACTCTGTAAGTTTACATTTTGCAAAACGTTAGGCTGCACAATGAAAAGTGTTTGCTAAATTATTATTTGCAAATTTACCGTCTGTGGAGCATTTCTACGTAAAATATAATTGAACAGGAAAAGTATGCTGTATTGGATGTCTTAAGTAGAACCATTTGGTTACTATTTTTCTGCAGTATTTCTCCTCTTCTCTCCGTTGGTGGCACCCATTTATAATCGTCTGCCTTCTTTGGTTGTTTAATCCAGTGCAAAGCAATACCTTATAATGCTTTTATTTTAGCTGTATTTCCACTTTTATATATAGTTCCACACTTTAATATTTTTTCTCACAGACGTTAGAGGGCGGAAAATGTAAAACACACTGATTTTGAACGATTTTGCAGGCGTTAAATGTGTGACAAAAATTCCAGCCAATCTCCAGATTCTCATGGGAAAGTTGCAAAGCTAAAACATTGCAAACTTCGTAAATTTATCTACAGACATTTGAAAAAAATATTTACGGCTACCCATATCCCTAATCTAATCTCTCTCTTTTCAAGTTCATTTCATCAGTGTCTTAAGTATTTGGGAGTCGTTCACTCATTTTGTAAGCCAACTTTAATTTGTCTGTGTGTGTGTGTTTTTTTTACTAGAGATGCTTTGACTGAATTAAACGAAAGTAACCTCCTGTCACACCATGCTTATATGTTTCTCTGCCAGATCAACAAAATCTAAGCAATTGTCTTCTCATCAACAAGGATTGCCTACTATTGACATTTCATTTTTTCTTTTCTTGGTATATCATTTTCTGCCAAAAAGGAAAGTGCATGTTTTCAGGAATAAGCTTAAGGTGGGCACATGTATGGATGATTTACATAAAATACAGGAAAGTTTTCACAATCAAAAAAGTTTGCTGACTGTGGTCAAGTAATGATATTTAAAATGGCAATAACGGCACCAGCCCTAGTCCATGTGAGGGATTTTAATTATAAGGAAGAGGACCTGTGCCAGGGCTTATATGCCTAGTTTGCAAGAGCATAGTCCTAAGTTATCGTAGGTGAATGTGTCTGTCTGTCCAATTAGTGTGCTTATTATCAAGAAACAGCGTTAACATTATCGCCGCTTTAGCGGCAGAAAACTGTCGCTAAAGCGGCGATAATGAGCTTGATAATATGCCCTTGAGAATTCCCACAGATGCCTATGTTCTGGTGTGAGCATGGGCTTCTATTGGAATTCTCTGCGGCATATTATCAAGCCCATTATCGCCGCTTTAGCTGCAGTTTTCTGCCGCTAAAGCGGCGATAATGTTAACGCCGTGCTTGATGATATGCCCCTAGGTTTCTGGTGCCCTGTCTTAATGTTTACCTATGTGTTCCATTAATGGATTCTTCGAAGTCAGTTGGGAGCTGTCTTTCACCAGTGGATATGAGATGCAACGCAAGGATCTTGTACGAGTAAAATTTATTTTTGTGGCTTTTCCATTCAGAGAGAGTGCAGTGATTATCATGGTTCAGTCATGTTTAGAATCCATCTTGCCTCCTATATTGCTTGCTCGTTCACCCACTGCAACTTCAAAACCCAGTTAAGTGACTCCTATCAAAGTATCAAAGGCGGTGGCCAGTGAATTTTGTTTCAATAGTTCTCAAAACCCAACCAATATCGAAAACAAGGCAGCAATATTCTGGGATGTTCATTGTTAATGACTGTTAGCGATGCAGAACTGGATAAAATATTTTTCTTTGCTCTGGACACCCCCTTTAGGCGCAGGAAACACATTATACTGGTATTGTGGTCAATTCTCTGAGTCATGGAGCAACTAAGCTTTGAGGTCCAGATACTCTTCATTGTTCATCTGGCTTTTTACAACTATAGTCCTTCATTCCTCCAAACCGAATTTACCTGCAGCTCTCAACATGGATCACCAAGATCCACTAACCCACTTACAGGACTAAGAAAGCTTCAAGAGTGGTGGATCCTTTTCTGCTGTTACCCCACTCCACTGGACATTCTACACTTATCCCCTTAAACCTATTAAAAGCAAACTGGTATATCAGAAAGAACTAAAGACATGGCTTTTACCAAAACAATAACTGAATTGGCACAATTTTCCTCATAAAATTGAACCCTTTTGGTATCAGCAGGATGTAACGTTTTGGTACCAAAAGTATTTATAAATAAGGGAAGCAGTACTACAGATGTACTCTTTTACAAACTCATATATCGCCGAAATGTTCACCTCCCTATTAGTAAAAGTGCAATTATTGCAGAGTTCTATCCATTTGTACTAATTGTCTATCAATATCTCCTTAATATCCCCCTATTATTATGGTTTTAGATGTTTTGGGTGCAATTCACCTTGTCCCATTCAGGAAGAGGTGTGACAACGATGACAGCAATCATGGTGCATGATATAAGAGAGACAGAGAAATAGTTAAAGGTAGAACCACTAACAAACTAGTGGTAAAAAGCTAGGAATATAAAAAGGACCCAGGAAGAGAAAGGAGGCTGAGCAAAGACAGGAAAACCAGGAGAATGAGTCCAGCGACAGAGGAAGGAGAAAGAAAAGCAAAAATGCCAGCAGGAAAGAGAACGCAAATGAAGGTAAGCAAATTGATAGTTAGGAGGACATCAGGGGAGGCTAGCAGGCGGACAGTCCAGAAGAAGCCAAAAGAGGCGATCATGCAGACAGAGGGATGGGTGCAAAGATAAACAAGCAGAGGGACCATCAGAAGAACATGAAGAGAAGTGAATGCACTGGGCCTGAAGACACTACCTGGATTTAGAAGACTGAGGTACACAGAGTCATCTGTAGCTTTGCGAAAGAGTGGAAAGTCCAGAGACTGGGTGCACACAGCACACTTTCCTTGCACATTCTCATTTCCTGAGTTCCAGAGCCATTTCCAGGTCACTGGGGGAAGACTCAGTATTTAAGCCCCTTTTAACATGGACAAGACCCATGGTAATGTGCCGCATAGTTGGCAAGGTTCCCTACTTTCTTAATTCGCACACTTTTATCATCCTTCCATCTTTGCTATCATCAGCATTTTTGGTTCCTGCCTTTGGTTCGCTTCCTCAGTTCTCCGGTCCTGTTTTTGTCTTCTTGTTTGTTCTTGCTTATGCTTTCCTACTCAGCCGGTGAACTGACAATCTTTTGGCATCCTGGGGTTCCTACTTGGTATCCTGGTCTGTCAGGAGCTTGTTACAGCACAATCCACCATCACTCTATGTATACCTGCTATTATTGTCTTATTTAAACCAACTATCTTACAAACTTCTGGCTTTCGACTTCTTTTTAAACTACTTCTGGTCTCAAATTCCAAAATTACTTCCTACATCAATACTTGAAAGTTGTTTCTAATACTCATGTACGTACTCTTCCCCTAAAGCTTCATATCTGCCTACTTTATGGTGTTGCAGACAATATTGGAAATGGAATGCCGACAATTGACAAAATAAAATACCCATGGATTATCCAATCCGCGGATGGTGTTTCCGCAACAGGGAAAGGTAAATTCTCTAGTTTTTAAATGTGTAACATGGTGTACCTAGCATCCGTTCATGCCATGAGGACCGGTTGCTCAGTTAGTTGATATAGGGAAAACAGACTATTGGTGTTAATATGTCAACATGGCACGTGACCTAAATGCAATGTTTGAAAAGTCCAGCTCAATAGCATAATAGACCTAAGCTGTGACTTCCCATTTTGTAATGCGAACATGTCCTATTGCGTAATGTCTATTGCAGATGACACTATGTTACCCAAAGAGTATATTCTAGATGATAAGGTGGTCATACCATTGTCTACCATGGCCAAAGCCTTTTCGAAATTAACCCTGTCAATTTCGAGCAGCCTTTCAGCAGCATCCTAGGAAGAAAGCTTCCATATCTCATTGTATGTTGCGTACAAGAGGCACTTTTGACGTGGCTTTCTGGGACCTAATAAAAAGTCCCTGAGATCCAGGTCATCTGACAAAAGGGACAAGTGTTGCTGCACCTGAGACAGTGTTGAGGTTCTTAGCTAATCAAGGCACAACTTCCCAACACTGTAAGTTGTCACTACGCCCCTATGTTCAGATTGTTCATAACTCATGTCAGGTCTATTGGACTTAAAACCCTTGATGATACCTAGGAATCATGTCTGACACCCGTTATTGTCCAGTGGCCAAACCAAACATCCCTTCCAATTGGAGTCAGATAAATTGTACATTCCATTACGTAGCATGGCATCCAATGTATCTTCACTATGATTTGTAAACTCTCACCAATTGTTGAAACGTGCAAATATGGGAATCCGTGGTGTGTTCAAGTCTTTTATTTTAGCTATTCCAAGACAGTCTTGTTCAGGGAAATCATTTGTTGTGGTATGAGGCATGCGCTAAACAAAGACTCAGTTTCCTGAACCTGCTAATCTCTTGTCCCCCAATAGATTCTACATCTATAGTGTGCCGCTGGAAGTCGAAATCCTGTACAGACAGCTGGGAAAGAAAAGATGCAGAATTCATCAACTTGGTACCAGCATATTTTTCTTTGCAGGTGTTGGTGGCAAGCATATAATTATATAAGGGTGGGTCCAATTTGTCATAACTAGAAAAATAAGTAAACCTCTGTGCAACTGTTTTTGAACTTCCCAGTGGTGGTGTAGGGCAATGTTCCCAATTAATGTAATTATAAACAGTACGTGGAACACTGACTTTATGCAGAAAATGATGACCATAATGTTGAAAACAGAACATCTCATCGTAATTAGATGGGCCTTCATTCAAATTATTAGAGAAAAACACAGTTGAATGCTCTTGATCGTCTAGCAATTCATGCACTGTATTTCTATCCCATTCATCAGAAACAATATTAGGGGTAATGGTATCAATTAAGTAAATGTTTAACAAATATGGAATTTGTAGAGGTTCTGTGGGGGCATATACATCATACGATACCCTATCCCATACAATCCCCTCAGGAACTGGACCTGCTGTAATGTTCACTGGGGAAAGGTCTCTCCGTTCATGGTGGCATAATGCATGTGGTTTGAGTACCAAGTTCACCAGTTGTACTGCAGAGCATTCCGGAAAATAATGTCCATTTAAAATCAGGAAAAAGACAGTTACCAAACCAATCCAGAGGAACAGGAAAAGTAATCCAATTGTAATCCAAAAATGTAACCAAGGAGAAACAGAATAGGTCCTTTTCAGCCAAAGATAGAGCCCACGCGCTTTCAGCCTGAAAGGGAGAGGTGGTGGTGGCTGAGGTGGTGGATCAGTTGAATCTGATGAAAAGTCATCAAAGTCGATAAAATAACCAGAGGCTGTCCGATCTATATTTGGCAGCTCAGCAGGATTTGTAGAACTAGAGGACTCAATTTGTGGTACATTGATATAGACTTTATGTCAGGTTTCCGAATCAAAATTTGTGTTTCTGTACTTGTTGACTGTACAGTTGTCATAGTAGCAAAAGGAAGAAGATAAACTTTGTTGTTGTTTAATGATGTCTCCTTTGAGAGAGAGGATGAAACTTGAGTTATCAAAGCTTCCATCTGAACTTCCTGAACAGTAGCGAGAGAAGGAACTTAGCTACCGAGAAGCGCACATGGTTTACTGTTGAGAATTGGCCACATAGTTTGGTTTGATCAGACCAATGGAAACAAATCACTTGTCTTTGAGACTGGCCAGGGGCAGACGAAGTACAGTTCTGGTACCTTCAACAGCCAGGAAAGGTCCAGGAGCTCTGAAAGATGGCCCAAACTATTTTTTGTCCACAATTTTCACCCTGACCAGATGACCAACGTTCGAGACCCAACCAAGTCTTGCCAGCAATACCATCATTTCTCCAGTGGCGATGAGTTTTACTTGGACATTGCTTCGTTCCTCCTGGAAATCGTTCCGTTCCTGTTAAACAGCCAAACATTCATTGATGTCAAATGGTGTTTCTGCCGCCACTGTGCTGGGATTGTCAAGGTCTGGGACACACATCCTAAAAAGGATCTCATAGTGAGTCCAACCATCCAGGGAGTTTCTTGGCATGATATTTAAGGCCTTCTCGACCCAATATAGGTGATGGGCCCAACTGCAACCTGAGCCTAGGACCCTTGCTGTTAAAGACCATGAGCCCCCCTCAACATAGTCAGGCCTGAAATGATTTCTGGCAACTACTGAATATGCCAATCCTGGTCCTCCAGGAAGCATGGTAAGAGATCTAAAACCCTTTAGCTCAGTCTCTTTTGCTCTAATACTCTCAGAGAAATACACAGAGGGATATTTTCTGTATGTTATTGAACCAGTGTGATTCTTGTATAAAATATATATATGTGCTGTAATGATCAATAGACAGAAAAAAATGAAAGTTACGAAAAGCACAGAAACAGGAGCAGAATAAAAAGCTCCACCATGTTGGTAAAACAATGTATATATGCAGGCATAAAATACAGTAATTAAAATTGGTCATACTCCTACTATGTAGTCCCTAATCTAAGTGTGTAGGGCAAGTGTGTTTGTCTAGCCAAGAATCCCCAAACTAGATGATCAAACCCTGGTTACCTGAAAATAAAGAATTAAAGTTCCTGTCTTGGTCACAAGCTGGACACCCTCGCAAGGAGAAGTCAGCAAGGTGCTGTGCCGAAGCATCAGCTTGTAGAGACCTCGCCAATATCAGAAGAGCGCTCCTTCTGGAAATGCATGTTTATTTATGAAGAAAAGCATCCTTGCGAGTTCTGTGCAGGCCAGCATTGTTTTGGTCAATAGATAGCAATTTTTCCCAGTGGATGAAAAATAGAATGACATTTGCACAATGTGTGTCGAGACCTTGTATGTGGTGCTCAAGAAATTGTGATAATGTTAGGTGGAGCAGAATCTGTATGCGAAGCAGTTTCAGAGAAATTAATCCAACATTGTCATGCAAGCAAATTTGTGTTAAAGGTTATTGTGCAAAAGGGAAAAGCAACAAAAGAAAACGTGTCCATTACAAAAGATGGCATTGGTTCCATGTGGGCCTACCTCAGACACATAACACCAGGAGATGTTAGGTTTTCCTGAATTAATCTGTATGACCACAAGGTCTATGACTACCCAAAAGGGGAGTCAAGAAAGTGTGGAGCCTGGAAGAATCGTCCATGCACCTGCCAAGATGAGAAATGGCAGGGGGCACAGGAAACCAGCCACTGACACTCATACGGTACCGGTTGTTGGGGCACCTGAGGAAGGCACTCCTGATCCTACCAGGCATGACATTACTCTCCTTGGAGACCTGCCTGAGCTTGCTGGATGGCAAGCTTAGGGTGGGTTCTCTGGGGAGGAATTCTGCAAGGTGCAGAAAGAGTACCCGACTCTAGAGGGCTTGAGGTGGAGATCACTGTATCTATTGAGAGAATGACCTCCTGTATAGTAAGCCTAAGGTTTCTGGGCCTGGGGCAACCCATGTGCTGGTGATCCCCCAATGTAACAGGTCCTTTCTATTGATGATGGCTCATGATATACTCCTGGCAGGACATCTGGGCTAACACAAGGTCTTTGCCAGGCTTTTCCTTCACTTCTATTTAGCCCTGGATGAAGACAGCATTGGATAATTTCTGTAGGTCTTGTGCCATGAGCCAGGCCAGCAGAAAAACAGGGCAGAAGCTGAAAGCTCCCCTGGTTCCCCTCGCCTGCCATTGGCACTCCTTTTGAGAGGGTTTGCATCAACATTGTTTGTCCCGTGGAGCCCAAAACAGTCATAAGCAATAGGTTCATCCTGATTTTCGTGGACTACAGCATGCATGTACCCAGAGACGCCATTCCTCTGAGGTCATCTCAGCATACATGAAGTCCCTGAGGAATGAGTGTGGAGTAACCAACACCCTCAAACCAATGGACTTGTTGAGAGATACAAGCCACACTTTGAGAGGTCTGAGGTCATCATGCTGCTGGTGACATATGATTTGGTGGAAGAGGGAGAGTAAAACTCTCCCTCACCTCCTAACCTACAAGGAGCATGACGGGTCAGTAGAGGGTGTTATCCACTCCCCTACTCTGTCCCCAAAACAGAAAAATGAAGGTCACCAGCTTTTTGGACAGTTTGCGTCACTGTTCCCCCGCACCCCTCGGTGTACACATCTGTGTACCCATAACATAGGTACTGGAGGCAGTATACCGTTTTTACAGGTTGTAGAACAAGGTGAGAGCTAACATATTGGAGGAGGCCTCCAAGAGGCTGGCTTTGGGGGGAGATTGAGCCCTAGAGCAGTCCTTGGTCCCAGCACCACTCCACAATTCAGCTTCTGTGTTGACTACAGAGGACTCAAGACTGATGCTCACCCCATTCCCTGAGCTGATGAGCTCATAGACAGGCTTGGTGCTGTCAAGTTTCTCATTACCTTTGAGCTCACTCTCATCAAATCTACTAGCAGATTGCTCTGACTGAGGGGGCCAAAGAGAAGTCAGCATTCTTGACCGTAGGGGGCACTTACAGTTTTGGGTGATGCCCTATGGTTTAAAGAATGCCCCGCCACCTTCCAGAGGTTGGTGAACAGAATACTGGCTGGGATGCAGGCATTTTGTGCCACGACTTTGATGTTTTCAGATCCAGCTGGAAGGAAAATCTGTACTACCACCAGGAGGTACTATAGACCCTGCAGCATGTGAATCTGACTAACAAGGTCAGTAAGTGCCAGATAGGGCAGATAACTGTGGTGTATCTGGGCCACCTAGTAGGTAGGGGCAAGGTGCAGCCCCTCCAGGCCAAGACTGAGACCATCCTGGCCTGGGAACCCCCAAAATCCAGACTGGAGTGAGGGTCTTCCTGGGCCTCTCAGAATACTGCAGAAGATTTGTTAAAGTGTATGGCACCATGTGGCTCTCTTAATTGAGCTGACGTCCAAGAAACAGCCCAAAATGGGGATTCAGGACAGAGGACTGTCCGAGGGCCTTTGATACCCTGAAGGAGCCATACAGCCATACTCAAGGCCCTTGACTTCGCGAAAGAGTTTATTGTGCAGACAGATGTTTCAGAGAATGGAATAGGGGTTGCCTTAGCATAGTTAAATGAGGAGGGTCTAGACGAACCTGTAGCCTTCATCAATTGGAGGTTACTTCCCCGGGAACAGAGGGAGGCCTTTGCTGTGGTCTGGGCACTGAAGAAGTTGAGACCATACCTGCTTGTAACTCACTTCTAGGTTCAGACAGACCACTAGACCCCCAAATGGCTCATGCAAATGAGGGATGAAAATTCCCTACAGGGAATGGACTTTATGGTGGAACACCGTCCTGGGTCACATTATGCCAATGCTGAGGATCTGTCCAGGTCCTTTCCCCCTAGTGAAGAGAACTCCCAGGAGGTTGGTTAGTACCCCCCACTTTCAGCAAGGGGTAGGAACATATGTAAGATCTGTCAGCCTTGGGATGGTCTTCCCCCAAACATTTTGCCTTACTCCTCCATTTTTGCTCCCCCATGCCGAGGCGCCTCAGA
Organism: Triturus cristatus; assembly: GCF_964204655.1. NCBI lineage: Eukaryota > Metazoa > Chordata > Amphibia > Caudata > Salamandridae > Triturus > Triturus cristatus. The sequence continues at coordinate 423,899,238 of NC_140584.1, read as the reverse complement.
ACCGGAAGCATGAATTTCCATTCGATCAAATCGAAGGCTTTCTCAGCGTCCAAAAACACGGCTGCCGCCTTAACCTCTGGCCGATCATGCTGGAGGGCACCAAAGACTGTTCTCAGATTGTAAGATAGCGTGCAACTCTGTATAAAGCCAGCCTGTTCTGGGCCAACCAGCAGGGGCAATAGGGGGGATAATCGATTAGCCAATATCTTGGCAAAATTTTAGTGGCGACATATATTAACGACAGTGGTCTATAAGATGAGCACTCCTGGGGGAACTTACCAGGTTTTAACAACATTATTAGTGGCGCCTCATGCATAGAGGGGCGCAGGATGCCAGTCTCACCCATTTCCTGGAACAGTGTGCTCAGGTGGGGAATCAGCATGTCACTAAAAGCCTTATAAAAGGGCACTGTGCGCCCATCCTGTCCTGGGGCGCTGCCGTCCCGCATGGAATTCAGCGCCATACGAATCTTGGCAGCGTCAAGGGGTCGCATTAGGTACTCCCATTGACTATCCATTAGCCACGGCAGTTTAATGTGTTCTAGGTAATGCAATGTACTTTCCTCATCTGGGGCGACCTTAGAACTGTATAAGTCCTGGTAGTACCTACAGAACCAGCTGACTATATCAGCCTGTTCTTTCTATGAAGCCAACCTCATCTAGCACCACAGCAATGACTCCAGACTTAAACCTGCAGCGAGCCAGTGTTGCCAGTTCCGAGCCCGGCCTGTCCCCCTCTCCATAGGTTCTGGCCAGAGCATATCTACCCATATGTTTGATTTACTATCCGCTTACTCGTGGTACTCATTGAGTGTGATTTTTAGTTGTTCTAGGATCTGTGGATCGTTCTTAGTAACCACCTCGGCCTCCAGCTCCCCCAATCGAACCTCTAGCAAAGCGAGTCTACCTCTAATGGAGTGGAGCACACCAGCGTATTTATTGATTGTGACCCCACGTAGAAATACCTTGAATGTCTCCCACACCGTGGGGAAGGAGTCAACTGACCCAATATTGGTTGCAAAGAATTCCGTGATAGCAGCAGCTTAGTCAGCTTTAAATACTGAGTCTAGCAGGGAGTATGGCGGGAAACTCCACAGAAAAGGGGGAGGCCCCCGGGAGGAAACATCAACTGCTAGCATTATAGGAGAGTGATCTGAAAAAGAGTGAGCTAAGACTGCACAGTCCTGTACCTTAGCCATTAACGCCTTTGAAATTAACCAGTAGTCAATGCGAGTGTGGATATTGTGGTATGCCGAATAGTGCGTGAATCCATCCCTCTCAGAGGATCTAGCTCTCCACACGTCCACCAGATGCATTTGCAAAGCTATATCGGCCACAGCTTTAGCAGCAGCAGATGGGGATCTAGGTGGACCCTTCGAGCGATCAAGTGCTGGATCTAAAACGCAATTGAAGTCTCCCCCCCAAAGCAGCGGCAATGAAGTGCAATCTCTGATAAGTGAGAATATTGACTGATAAAACTTAGGATCATCGTAATTCGGCCCTTAAGAGTTGACAATGAGGAAATCAACCTCCCTCCCATAACATCCTGAGATAACATTTCTGCCAGCCAGATCTGCCTCACGGCCCTCCAGCTGGAGACCCGATCTATGATTCCCCTACGTTAACAAGCCCCTGGAGTGTGAGGTGAAATCAGCTGCATGGAACGAGCCTGATAAGTTACGCCCTGTGAACAATGCGCAATTAGAGGGAAGGTGTGTCTCTTGAAGGAGGGCAATGTCTACATTCTTTGCTTTTAGATATACCAGGATTTTGCACAACTTTCTGTGATCATTTACACCTCTCACATTCCACGTCATGAGTCACAGAAGCCTTCTATGTCCCTGTCTTGTGTTGTGATGTGTCATTCACTGCGATCATAGAGATAGTGCTCCCAACAGCAAGGTGAAGTATGTTGCCCTGTGCTCTGATGACCCTAGAGTGCATGCGAACCGTTAAAGAAGAAAAGACCCAACCCAACCCCAACCCCCTCCCACGGCATGCCATCCCCAACTGTGCATAGGCGATCTACTGTCCACCATGCCAAAAGGCGGTGTAGTACATAGAAGAAAAACAACATTTGTGCTATAATAGGCACTAATTAACACACAGTACACAGGCGTGAAATGCATTGGGGCGGATGTTACCTAGCGATACAACACTATGCCACCATCCTGCCCCTCCACTAAGCTTCTACTATGAAGTTACCATTGGGAGAGAGTAGTTTCCAAGGTTGACACATGAACAGTACCTGAACCATAGGTTCTCCCGCCCCTGGAGACTAAAGCGGCCTCGCCCCCCTTGTGAGACGTTGGCCTGGTATATGCTGTCCACTAGTTATAGTGGGCACCTTGCACCAGTCCAAACAACCCTTATTGATGATTAGGTTTAAGACAACCTTTATTGAAAGCTACCCTAGTGGTAGCTATGAAGAGCAGCCTTCAGGCTAAGTCTCGAAGGAATGTAAAGCAGCTTGGTTTACCAGATTATAACCTCTTGAATGACCAAATGAAAGGAGAACCACACAATGTATATATATATCAAATATATGTATTTATTACTAAAAACTCTCTACTAACCTCTTTAGGAGATTAGAGAGCAAGGCACACAATATTACAGTTCTAAAACAATAGTAAATAGCACAATACACAGTAGGCCCCAGGGGGAGACCAAACCATATATTAAGAAAGTGGTATAACAACCACGACTTGACTAGACACAGTGCCTAGAGCATGTAGAATCGCTGGGACCCCAAGGAACCACCCAAGGTAGTGACACAGGGGACCCACGTGGGACGTGTGTAGTGTGAGAACACATCCGCGAGCTCCGTATAATTCTATGGGAAAGTCGTGGTTGGAATTTTAAAGATTAAGGACACTTAGGAGAGGACTTTGAGCAAACCCTTTCAGACTTAGAGGGTTCTAGGGACAGCACCCACGGTAGCACCAGAGTACTCGTGTTACCTCACCCAGGGAAGCGGGGTGCATAGGTATCAAAAGGTGTCAGGAATCATTGTCGTTTTCAATGGCGATGTGCTGCAAAGTGCTGCTGCTGGGAAAAGTGTCCGGGGTGATCCAAGCCTGGATCGGAGCTGTGAAGAACCTGAAAGCAGAGCGGACAAAGTCTGGATCGCTTTCCAGTGGCCAGGGGAATGATAGACGAATGCCCACCAATGTCGGGTGCCTCAGGTGGGAAGAGGTGAAGCTTGAGTCTGCAGCCATGGGGACCAGGAGACGTCGACGATGACCGGGATCCGCATGTGAGCTGTCCCACGAAGGATGTTGAGTGCTGGGGTGTCAGTGTTCGGATGGAACACCAACAAGCCTTGGCAGCTGCAACCCACGCGGTCAGAGCAACGATGCTTCGGTGTTGACCACCAAGGTCCTGGAGACTCCCCAAGCAATGGAGAGTCAGGGCATATCTGGAGCAACCAGGGAAGCCCAAATAAAGTTAAAGATGCTTTCTTGGGGACCCACAGGTCGACGGACCAGGGTTCTTGAAGGGACCTCGAGAGAACACACAAAGGGTCAGCTCACGGAACACTCATTGAGTGTAGGCCGGCAATCTTCAGTGGAATTGCTGCTCAGGGTCAGGGCTACAAGTAACCTAAAGCTCAGCTTCATAGATTGCCTCAAAGCTGATGCTTCTGCAAATGGTCGCGGTGTCCAGAGGTTCGGGTTGCACGGTCTCCACGAGGGATACAGGCCTCAGGATTGCTGAGCGCAGAGATCAACCTCAGAGAACACGGGAACCCACCTCCTGTGTTGCAAAATTCTTTGGAGTCCTCAGGAGCTTCGGAGATGCAAACTGGTCAGATGCGTCTTTTGTGCCTGCCAAGCAGGGGAGTAACTCCTTTACTCCAAGGGAGATTCTTCGGTCATCCAATGCCTTGTAGATAGTTGAAGTTCTGGGATTCTATAGCAGAGTTTCATCCAGGTAAATCTAAAGTCCTGTAGTCAGGGGTTCCTACTTCATACCCAAGGAAGGGGTGGGACAAACTCTGGGGACCCACCTATGGGAGGGTCAGGACAGAGGGGTGGCTACACCCATATCCTTTGTCCAGTTTCGCACCAGTGCAGGGGCTGGCAGCCCCCGCAAATGGTTTGAGCTGGACTATGCACAGGGACACCAAATGTGCCCCCAAGTGCAGACTTCAAAGCACTCTTGGAGTGCACCCACTCAGCCCCAATACACTAAAGCCTGTCTGGGAGGTGATCACACCTCCCCGATGACAGGAAACCTATTGTCCAGCCTCCCCTGCCGGAGTTTCGTCCAGCAGCAGGAGGGCAGACTCGTGTCTGTGGCTGGCAGCATCCATTTTGTGATGCCAGGGTTCTGTTAAGCTGGTACCAGGTATGCCGGTGGTGCCATGTTTCTCCCTCTAGTAGGGTGGAATCATACCTCCCACACCAGTTACTGGTGTGGAGGTAGGATTCCAATGTGCTTGACAGCAAACATAACATGTTTCCATGCAGCCGTTAGAGTTAGCATTTACAGCGAGGTTATAATGCACTTAAGAGTATATGGTTGGCTGCATCACAAACAACCCCGGAATAAAGGTTCCGAAGGCTGCAGAGTGACTCTGCTCATGCAGTTGCACCCTCTCACACAGAACCCAGGAGCCTGCCTTCAGGATTGTTATGGCCTGCCATAGGGGTGACCGATAGGTTTATATGGTTATATGGAAATGGCTTTGTTCCTTTCTAGAGGGTCGTTTCTTTCAGGTCTTTGAAGGAGATGTGAGCTCACTACCCCAGCCTCTGCTATGTGGCATCCCCCAAGGCTCGTCATTAAGCCCGACTCTTTTTAATATATATATATGGCCCCCTTGGCAGCAATCATTGCACCATTTGGAATTCAAATGGTAACTTACGCCGACGACATCCAATTGGTCGTGGCTCTTCACCAAGCACTCACCAGGCCAAGGCCCTTTATCTATGCTTAACTGAGGTCTCTAAATGGATGAATGCCTCCCAGATGAAGCTGAACGGGGATAAGACAGAGATTATGATTTTGGGTAACCCCGCCCCAGCTATATTGGAGTCCCTGTGGCCAGCATGCATGGGCCCACTTCCAGTTTTTAAAACTGAAATAAAGAGCCTGGGCATCTGGCTTGACCAGAACCTGTCATTCAAGGTGCAGGCAAGAAAGACAGTTGCCACCTGTTTTGACCTGCTCAGAATGGCTAGGAAAGTGCTTCCTCTTCTTCCTCCACTAGCCAAAAAAGTCCTAGTCCAGTCCTTGATACTTTCAAGGATCGACTATGGCAATGCACTTTATTTAGGAGCCCCAACGGCAGTCATGACTAAATTACAAAAGATCCAAAACTGTGCAGCCAAACTGCTGCTGGGTATATCCAATCGTACCTCAGCTAAACCATTTATTCGTTCACTGCATTGGCTGCTGGTGAAGGAAAGGGTAAATTTTAAAGCCCTCTGTATTGCTCATAAGTTCCTTCAAGGGAATGGACCTCCATTATTTGTACCCATGATTCGCCCATATAAAGCTAACAGGAATCTCCGGTCGGACGACCTCCACTTGGTGTCAGTCTCTTAAGTTAAGAGGGCCAGAAGTGGTGGCCGTCTTTTTTCTCTTAATGCTGCTAAACTATGGAACGCATTGCCCCTCCAGTTACGGAGGGAACCCAACCACCTAGTCTTCCGAAGACAATTGAAAACCATTCTGCTCCCATAATCCACCTAATCCACCTCAGCTCTATTCGATCAGTCTTGTCCAGCGCTTGGAGGCCTCCTGGTAGACATGTGCTATACAAATGCTCTTTTATTCATTCATTCATATGTGCAGTGATATGGAGAGATATAGGGAACCTATATCTCAGTAAGGGGTGCATACACCACCTTACACAGGCTGCTGTAGCAGACCTTTTGTGTCATTTTAAATGGCTTCCCAGGGGTGGCACAATACATGCTGCAGCCCCTGGTAGGCCTCTGGGGTACCTATGCCCTGGGTACATAGAATACCATATACTAGGGACTCATAAAGGTACCACAGAATCCAATCAGGAGTGTACCTAAAGTACATAGAATCAATTTAAAGGGGAAAGCAGATAGGCTAGGGTCCTGCATAGCAGGATCCGAGCCAAACTAAGTCGAAGACTAGAAAAACACCAGGAAAAAAATAGAGGCAAAGATGCAGTCAGATTCCACCTTCCTACACCCCTCCTCCAGCTTTAGCAGAATAAAAGCTACTGATTAAAGTACGGTACACAAGTGAACAATAGGATCAGTAAACCCCTCAGTACGATGGTAAAGCTAGCGCCCAAACACCCACATCCAATACCCCCGGCATCAGATATATATTTAACACATAAAAGTGAATCCCCAGTGGGACCCAGGGGCACTGTTCCCCCTTCAATCGTTGTCATCAAGGCTTCTGCTCGCACCATATGCCCGGTCATCCTCCGTCAGTCCCTTCCTTCATTTGCCAAGCTTGTTCCAGTCTTTAAGGGCTTTCTGGAGGGACTGAGGGTCAGTGAAAATCTTGGGCTTCCTATTTAGGATCACTCTCAGTCTCGCTGGATACAGCATCGCGTATTCAACATTGTGTTCCCTCATCTTGCGTTTCAGCGGCACAAATTGCCTCCTGGCCTCCTGGACCCTGAGGGTGAAATCCAGGAACAAAGAAAGAGAGGACCCTACATATTGCAAATTGCCCAGTTCTCTCGCCCTCCTCAGGGCTGCATCCCTGTCCCTGTAGTTCAACAGTTTTGCGATGATAGGCCGTGAAGGGGCGCCAGCAGGGGGTTTAGGTCCCAACGAACGGTGGGCACACTCCACGACAAACATAGGTAAAATGTGTCAGCACCCAACAGAGTAGTGAGCAGTTTTTCTATAAAGGACTCCATGTTGCCCTTTGCGGTTGACTCGGGAAGGCCTGTAATGCGCAGGTTGCTGCGCCTCGATCTGGCCTCCAAATCCTCAACTCTGTCCTGCAAGGCAACCAGGGTCTTCTCCATCTGTTTCTGAGCGTTTTTGGAATCAGTCTGGGCCTCCTCAGTTTCAGTGATTCGTCGCTCGGCCATATCCAGACGTTCCGCATGTTTGTCCACCCTCTTGGACATACGATCCATCCTATAGGCTAAGGTGTAAATTTTCGCATAATTTGCCGATAGACCCTTCTGCATGGACGCTATGATCGTTTTGATGACGCTAATGTGATCTTCCATTAATGCCTCGGACTCCGACACTGCAGACTCTGCAGCATCGTCTCTGTGTCTGGATTTCCGCTGCTCAAAATTCAGCTTTGGTTACCCATATTTACCCCTTTTCACGTTGGTGCAGTCTGTGCCATGGCCACAGGTTTAGTCACCACCGCTCCTGTTGTTGCGAACGTGCACACCGCCCGGCACAGGCCACAGGACCCAGGTGAGAGAGATCAAGGGAGCGCACCAGTTCAGATATCTAGAAAAAGATGTTCAAGGGGGCTGGAGATTGAGTAACTACAGACCACTATAGTGGAGGTCCTCCCTCGCTTCTCACTTCCAGAGGGGGGGCTCCAGGCATCCACTCACACAGTTCAGAGGAGCGCAGAGACCAATGCAGGGCCTAGCCAGTGCCCCGAGGACAGGTCCCACATATGCCTCAGTTCAGAATGGAGGCGCCAGGTGAGGCGCAGGGCAAGACACTCACACACGGGCATTCAGCTGTGTAGGGGGGGCCCACAGCAGTCAGCAACTCACCCACCAATACGGGCTCCAGGGGCTCAGATGAGGAGCCTGCATGAGGGGAAGTCACACAGCACAGCAACAGCAGCTCTTGCGACGCCCCTCACACCGCCAGTCTCCGATCGGTAGCGGGACTCCAGCGCCCTTTTCGCCATATCGCTCAGTCCCAGGCAAGTTCGGCCGTGCAGAATGTGGAGCCTCTCTCTCCGACTGTGGCACTCATGGTCGGGTGCCGGCTCAGCCCTGCGGGGAGCATCGCCTAACAAAGCAGCTAATTCTTGCCGAATAGTTGTGGCGGCTAATGGAGCTCATTTAAGGAGTAGTCATCTTTAGGCCAGGCAAGCTCCGCACCCAGGAGGCCTCAGTTGGTTACGTTGACAAGCCAATGACAATAGTTAGGGGCCTGATTGGTTCAAAAGAGAAAAATATTTGAGATGCAATACGTCTGATCTGTTTTTCTATAAAGAGTTATGATAAGCTCAGCAGGCCTGACCAAAGGACTCTGAAAAGCATATGCTAAAGTCAATAGGTATTTAAAGGTGGGTAGTTAGTTCTTTGTATTCAAGTCCATGGATAGGCCTTGTATTACACGAAACGGCACAGATTATCTTTCTAGGGAAGGATTTTCGTTTTGGTTACCACCTCTGACAAACCTTAGGGGAAGAGGATTTGCACTTTAATAATTCTTACTAGAATCTCTTAGATGTGTGCCAGGATTTTGTATTGGAAAATCATTAAGTAATAAATATATTCATATATATGAATATAGATACATAGAAGACCTTTGGGTCAGCTGTGTTCTGGCACTGGACTAAGTGTCTTTGCACACTGTTTCCATCCATGACAAAGTACTGTATGGATAATGGTTCAGTCCACATCAGTTTTTCTCTCTCTTGCCCTGTGAATGATGGCATTTTCTGATCACTTGTGTACATCTACCTGAAAATTAGGACGTTTCAGTGTCAGGACTGGTTGATCATTCTTTTATTTTTCAATGTTCTCCTTTTATAGTTCCCCTTCCATTTATTTTCTACTCTTCTTCTTATTTTAATGTTTCTTAAGAAGATACTACAGCTCTCCAGCTAGTGCTAATGGGTCTCTTGCTTTGTGCTAATCTCATCTGCAGTGCAGCGCAGTGCACTGCATCCCACGAGGCCACTTTTGCTAAACCAGAAGATCATTATCAAATACTGTTGTCCATTGTGTATCATTGCTTTACAATTACAAGGCGGCCATCCTCTTGGTTCTAAATGCTGAGACATTAAAACGATAGACTATTGACAATGCATCTGCATGAAATATACCCTCCGCTATATTTAGTTTTTTTATTGCATGTATCTGTCCACCTTGTTTAGACGGAAGCATATTTTATTTTATTTTATCTGGCAAATGTTTTTGAGTTTGTGTGTTCTTATTGTGGTTGTGTCAGAGGGTGAATGCAAGAATGAGTCAGGGGCTGGATGAATGGATACATGAGTGCAGAAATGAGTAACAAACAGAATTTATGATAACTTATTGAGGGGCATATCAGAAGGGCCGGCGATAATTATCGCTCAGCACTCTTAGCGTGAGGATAATTATCGCCAGCCAACTCTAAACTTTATCGTGGAGATAGCGTGCTATTAGCAACGCTTATCTCCAAAGCGATGAAATTCAGAGCGCAAGCTGCTAAATGTGCGATTATCGCTGGAAATCCAGGGATAATCCCACAACTTTTGGGGATAGCTTGCTGATAGGGCCTCACATACTTAGCCATGATATCCACCTTACATAGGATATCATGGCTAAATCAGTTATGTTCATGACATTGTTCTGCATTCTGTCCATCAACTGTTGTTTTTGCATTTGTCACCCCGAGTGGGACGGGTATGCTCAGACGTAAGTCCGGTGCTCTCCATGCCACTGGAATCAAGCTATCCTGGCTGAAGAGGGGTGAAACCCTGAAACCGGTCCTAGAATGCTTGTTCCAGTCCAGAGAGGACCTGGCTTGGCAGTTTGGGCTGGACTGTTCCCATGAGGCACAGGGTCAAGACTGATTTGCATATGGCTGGGTTCAAACTGGAATGGCATGGTGAGCAAAAAAATGATGGATTTAGGCCCAGATCTCTGTACTGGGGTGAATGTATGACATTGTTCTGCATTCTGTCCATCAACTGTTGTTTTTGTATTTGTCACCCCGAGTGGGACGGGTATGCTCAGATGTGAGTCCCGTGCTCTCCATGCCACTGGAATCAAGCTATCCTGGCTGAAGAGGGTTGAAACCCTGAAACCGGTCCTAGGATGCTTGGTTCCAGTCCAGAGAGGACCTGGCTTGGCAGTTCAGGCTGGACTGTTCCCATGAGGCGCAGGGTCAAGACTGATTTGCATATGGCTGGGTTCAAACTGGAATGGCATGGTGAGCAAAAAAACGATGGATTTAGGCCCAGATCTCTGTACTGGGGTGAATGTATGACATTGTTCTGCATTCTGCCCATCAACTGTTGTTTTTGCATTTGTCACCCCGAGTGGGACGGGTATTCTCTGACGTGAGTCCTGTGCTCTCCATGCCACTGGAATCAAGCTATCCTGGCTGAAGAGGGGTGAAACCCTGAAACCGGTCCTAGGATGCTTGGTTCCAGTCCAGAGAGGACCTGGCTTGGCAGTTCGGGCTGGACTGTTCCCATGAGGCACAGGGTCAAGACTGATTTGCATATGGCTGGGTTCAAACTGGAATGGCATGGTGAGCAAAAAAACGATGGATTTAGGCCCAGATCTCTGTACTGGGGTGAATGTATGACATTGTTCTGCATTCTGTTCATCAACTGTTGTTTTGGCATTTGTCACCCCGAGTGGGACGGGTATGCTCAGACGTGAGTCCCGTGCTCTCCATGCAACTGGAATCAAGCTATCCTGGCTGAAGAGGGTTGAAACCCTGAAACCGGTCCTAGGATGCTTGGTTCCAGTCCAGAGAGGACCTGGCTTGGCAGTTTGGGCTGCACTGTTCCCATGAGACACAGGGTCAAGACTGATTTGCATATGGCTGGGTTCAAACTGGAATGGCATGGTGAGCAAAAAAACAATGGATTTAGGCCCAGATCTCTGTACTGGGGTGAATGTATGAAATTGTTCTGCATTCTGTCCATCAACTGTTGTTTTTGCATTTGTCACCCTGAGTGGGACGGGTATGCTCAGACGTGAGTCCCGTGCTCTCCATGCCACTGGAATCAAGCTATCCTGGCTGAAGAGGGGTGAAACCCTGAAACCGGTCCTAGGATGCTTGGTTCCAATCCAGAGGGGACCTGGTTTGGCAGTTCGGGCTGGACTGTTCCCATGAGGCACTGGGTCAAGACTAATTTGTATATGGCTGGGTTCAAACCGGAATGGCATGGTGAGCAAAAAAACGATGGATTTAGGCCCAGATCTCTGTACTGGGGTGAATGTATGACAATGTTCTGCATTCTGTCCATCAACTGTTGTTTTTGCATAAGTCAGTTTTAAAGCAGGTGTAAGGAAAGTAGCGATAACAGAGGTTATCGCTACTTTTCTTGTCGCTAAACTGCTTTGCGTGACGCTTGGTAATAGGATAAATGTCGCTTAGCGACATTTCTCCCGTTATCCTGGGGAGGAATGCCCACTTTACATCTCATTAGAGATGCAAAGATGGGCGTTAAGGGAAATGGTGATAAGGCAAGGTTTCAAGCGATAGCGTGACCTTGCTAATCAGGCGATAAAATTATCGCCGCTTTTCGTCCGAAAACGGACACAAAAGCGGCGATAATTTTTTATCGCCTGCTTGCTGATATGCCCCTGAGTGCCTAAACCCAACAATGACAAAAGACACTTTCATTCATAAACTATTGGCTTGCCAATGCTTGTTTCCCTCTTTTGGGAAGCACCTTGTTGCGAACCAAAATACCAAGACATTTAACCCTGTTTTAGTTTAGAAGATTTCTGACTGCAGGGTTTGGGATTTCTTCTGGAAACTTCTAATCTTGTACCACTGCAGGTCTTCACTTCGGGACATCTCGCATTTATTGCTACCTTTACAGTTCCTAAAATAACATCCTACCCATGACTAATACCTCCCCTACGACAGCTCAATGGTGTACACTGGAATTCCATCTGTGAATTCAGTCTTAAAAGTGTAAACACGCATTTTAGGTGGCGTCGTATACTTTAGTTAAATCTTCTGCCCAATTGCAAGTAACGCGTACAAATGCAAGATGCAAAGTGAGAAGTCACAAACATTTCCTCTGCAAATTTTGTAATTTTACTCAATACTCAAAACTCCAACTAATGCACTTGCAGAATACACAGCAGCAAAAAAAGGCTTTTGTGGCATAAAATGTTTAGTCTGCAAAAATTGTGCATATTAGATTAATTTTCACTCACATGTTTTGTAAAGTTGACGAACTTTGCAAACTTAACGAAATGTAAAGTTTGTCAACTCCACATTCCTGTGTGGTTTTGAAAACTAAAGTACGGTTCCATCATTGTACTTGCTTCGTTAAAGCATTGAAAGTTGTTGTTGCATATCATCGACGGCACACCCAAATCACTTAGTGCAACCATCCTTTCCTATATACGGCGCTTCCTTGGCAGAAAAAAAACCAGAATGAAATATGTGCAAGATTTCGCAACTGGAAGTTCTCCAAGGAATCCGCTGAAGTTTGTTTTTCGAAGGCCTCGTAGATAAGGAGCTAAGGTATGAAAATATAAGTGTCAGGCGGTCAAAACAAAGTGTGATAACACAGCTCTTCAACAACCTCATCGTAGCAGGCAGGAACAGATTAAAGAACGCACCCTCATCGCACCTTACGTGATCGCATTCTTCTCTAGCCAGCCACAGGGAATTGGTTCAAGGGCACCGTGATTTTATGGTGCAGCGAACAAAAAGGTGAAAATGTTTTGGCAAACCCGTTGCAAGACCAGCCTGAGCAAACGCCAGGGCTGGGGCTGTGGAGTAGGATCTTGCAGGCCTTGTGGGAAGGGCACAATATATATATATATATGTGAGGTGACTGAATCTCAGGAGCCCCTTGGCCAGCTCCGCCCATGGAAACACTTGAACCAGTGATTCCTCCACCACTGGGCCACCCAGTCACATTGGCAATCACCTGCCTTATTAAGAGGCTATGCATGGCTGTCTCAGGAATAAATATATTAAAATGTTCCTTTTTGCTTTCAAGCAACACCCCCACCCCACCACAGCCCTGGGAAAGGAGGAGAGTGGGGGCTTGTTGCTGACAAGCAACAAAGAATGCAGAGCTCACATAGCATTCAACAGTAAAGATAGTGTAACCGCTTTACTGACTGATGCACTTTCTTTACAGAAATAGGTAGTAGGGATGCCCAGATAGGAAGAACAGTCCTTCGGGGCTTAGAATCCAGGGCCTCAGCTGAACTGGAGATAAGGGGAGCCTCCTGCCAGGGTCTAAATAACTCTACCATAGCGGCGGCTGAATACGCTAAATGGTAGACACCTTTCCCAGGTGCTACTCACCCAGCAATAACCATCCCCCACCTTCCGTGAGCCTGAATGGGGCGAGCAAGTGCTTCCTTGTAGGTGTCCCAGTCATCACCAGAACCTGTACGAGCAATGTGAGGTAAATTATCAAAGACTTTTTGTGCAGCAAGACCAATGCAACTATATAGGATGGCTGCCTTACGAACAGCTGGATACTTTGTAGCATCAATTGCTACTAGATAATTGTCAAAAATGTTGAACCATTGGCGCCACTTGACGCTTGGTTTACCAGGAGACTGAAGAAAAGGAGGAGGGGTTGTGATTTGATGAGAAGACGCCATGTGGTCAAAATGTATGAAATACCAATTTTAGTTGAATAACTTAACTTATTTTTGTTTCTTTTTTTTTTTTTTTTTAAATCTATAAAGGTTTGTGAAGGCACAACGTGAAGAGTTACTTGAAGAAAAGGTGCCAACATTATTTGTCTGAATATAAAGGCAGCTTCAAAGCGTTTAAAATAATAAAGTTTGAATTCAAATCATGAAAATGGCTAAAAAAGAGTGATTCCTCATATTTTACCAGCCTTTCTGCAATATTCAACGTTAAGGTACACAACAATTACAGTGACCGCAGTTATAAATACCTTGAATGGAGATGATAGGTTGAACTTGGTGCTGTGCCTTTAAATCTTAAATTCTGATGAACCGGTAGCATTGAAGAAAGAAAACGCTAAAAATTGTGTGCTGTACCTTTAAATTCTGTAATGTGGTGAGGACGTGACGTTGGAGCTCAACGTGCGTGATCTCTTTTTTCTAAATCGGAACCTCCCCTGTAACCATGAAGAGGAAGCAAGCGTTGGAAATCGACATGCGCGATTTCATCCTGAAGAGAAACGGCACCTCCGTAGGTCCGCGATGCAATGGTATTAAAGTGAAAACAGCTGCGTCCTGTCCGTCTTCCGAGGGTAGAAGAGGGAAGAAGCTAAAGTCCGACGCTTGCGTGTCTGTCGACCTTCTTCTTGAATGCGGAAAAATTGATGAAAGTGATAGGTGGGTGAATCATTTATATCACAAATCGTCGCCAATATGTAGTAATTAAAGTAAAAAGGGTAGATGAACAATAATGATTTATTCCATGTGAGATTCACCCACGACCACGATGTCCTGCTGCCACGGATTCCAGCACTAAACTAACGTTGCTTGGAAGACCGGTGAGCAGAGAACGCCGCGGAGCGTGGACACATTTAATTCATAACATGTTTACACACGAGATGATCGTACGCAGGAGCCTCATGAAAGACTCCACGCACTACGATCATCTTGTGCATGTAATTATTACATCACTACAAGCTCCTTTATGACGTTCCAAGCCATGAAGCCCATGAGGGAAAAAAGGACCTAAAATGGCCGTCTCCAATCCGATCATAAGAGAGGGGCAATAGCCTGAAAGGAAGGAGAACCAGTTGTCACCCACTGAATAGGTGATGGGCAGAGCAGGGAGTGTACCAGCTAGCATAAGCAGACGCCCAAAGAAAGCGTCCAGAGCTTCATTGCCAGGAGAAGCTGCAACTTAGCTTGTACCCAAGCGAGCACTGTAGAGTATATCTGAGAGGAATCCTGGCCCCATCCCAGCACACACAGACATGTACTTGCTGGGCAGGGTTGGCTCAGAACAGTACGGAGGGGTGGGCTCCAGAGTGCTAGCGCCACTTGTGGTGAATATTACAAGAACACATAGACCCACGAAGAGATCTCACCAGACAAAGAGAAGCAGGGTCAGCTCTCTCAAGGTAGCCATCTAATGACCCAAACAGTGAGTTGGCTGAGCGGTGGAATGATTCTGGGCCTGGATGGCGTGATTACATCCTTAACCCCGAGTTCATGTGAACATTTTTGTGCACATCAGCACTACTCAATACTAACTGAAGATGCTCAGGAGGGGGGCCCTGCTAGACCTATGAGGAAACAAACCAACCACACAACTGCATCCCCTCCAGTAGGTTTCATGGAGGAACTGCAATTTCGGGATAGGTCGCTGTTGGTGAATGAGGAGTATTCAACTCTCATATAAAGTAGATGGACATTGTTGTCCCCAAGTGAGAAGTGTAAAATTCACCAACAACTGCTGCGCTGCGATCTGAGAGAACCAAGGTATGCACAATACTATAAGGATTGCAGAAGAGAGAGGATGGCACGTCAAATTAGAGAAGATCCAAGCCGCTGTCCTCTAGGCATATTTGGGGGGGCAAGTGAAGGGGGTGAAACCCCGTGTATAATCTGAGCCCACTGGTTTAACGGACTATGACTGCCTGGATAAAACAAACCCCCCAGGGGATTGCCAAACATTAAATGTTAGCCATCAATATAGTACAACATCGAGCAATAGTTAAAGATCTTATATGGGGATTAACACTCTGCCACCTCAGAGCAGCAGAGAACTACCTAGTAAATTCATAGCATTAGGGCTGGTAAAGATGAGACTGTCGCCAACTTGAGATAAATAATCACTGAGCTGACAAAATCTATCCAAGAGACCATTATAATCCATGGGCAACATAATCGTGAGTCGCCACAGGAAGGATTCCAGCATTAAAGACCTCCTCCATCAAACTGCAGCCCATAAAATGAGCACCGACAGGGATGGCCGTAGGTTGGAGGTGGGAGCAAGCCCTGAATCTCGAGGGGAAACAATTGAACCTGTGACTAAAGACTTTCTGCTTCGCACTTTCCAGGAGCTCAGATATCATATCTTCAAAGCGAACTGAAAGAGATACAGAGAGATGCCAGTCCCCTAGCAGACTGACTCAATTATCTGGAAACAAACCTGGAAGAACAAATTGATGACATGAACAACATCGATGACCAGTGATAAAACTCAAAAGAATACCATATGATTCTTCATGAAAAATTCGAAGACCTGGCTAATTGAACTAGGCATAATAAAATCCACATTTGCAGAATCCCCAGGAGTATCAGACATAAGCCCTACCAAAATAAACCTCGGATCTTTTTGATGCCAAACTGGAGAAAGTTGAAAAAGATCCTATTAAAATAGACGTGGGAGAGAGGGTTAGCCTTTTGATGAGGACAGAACTCCCACCCCGAGATTTGTTGGCCCACACCCACTTCTACACTGAAAAGGAAGCCATCATGTCAGAATAGCAACAGGGGGCCCACAGATCTTCCACAGATCACATAAATTTCCATTCCAAGACCTTTCACCTGTCACTATGTTGAAGAAGAGATCCTTCTAGCCTATCACTGAATGCGTAAGCTTCAGAGGTAATGAAGGTAAGTGGGGCATCCTTCAAAGTGATATTCGACTGGTAAGGCAAACAGAGAGCCACAACAGCTCTCAAGGAAGATCAGACGGTCCTGGGCCCAAGGATCAAAGAGTCGAAGAACCAACCCAAGGCAGACAAGGGAACACTGTTACTTGCGAGGGAGAAATGGAGGTGTGCTGCCAGATGACTCAGAGAGCATCGGCAGGGCACAGAATAATTTTTGGACCGCAAAATAAGAGTGCTACAACAACTTTGTCAGCAATACGGTCAAAGATTGCAAACAACTCAACAGGCTATCAACGTCCAGACAGGCTATTCTTCCTTTAATCACATTTAAAGGGTTTAACACCGGGGGCCGATTCATCAGGCTTAGTAGTTTCCTGGGTGTTGGAGAGGGCTGGGGCGGGACTGGTAGAACCTGGGAGTCAACAAGCCTGATGAAGAGAAGAGAGGGCTATGATGGCTAATCTCTCCCTGCTGTGTTTCTATGAGCAGAGGGTATAAGTAGGGTATTTAACCAGCAAAAAGCCACAACAGTATACATGTCTGCAAGGAGATACAAGAAAGCCTTTTATTGAAAGATGTTTATTTTCAGAAGAATTATATAAAAAATACCAAATTCAGATAAATACTTCTACCTTCTACTCTTGTAGCACAACCGCATGCAGCATTGCAGCTGTTCCTCGTTACTTATTCCAAACACCAACACCCACATTAAAGCGCTCTCTCTCCTCAGCCTGGAACTCGTCAGACTCAGAGGCATAGCAAGAATCCCATGAGCCCCAGTTCAAGCAAATAAAATGGCCTCCATGACTGCTTCATGGATAGCACAACACAGCAAAAATCGGGGTTCGGTGGGGCCCTCAGGGATTTGGGCCCTGTTTCCACTGCACCGTTGATAGCTACACCTCTTGTCAAGCAGTTCGGGGATGGTTGGGCCTTGGAGGGTGGATTGGCAGTGAGAAGATAAATAGATTAAAAAAATGTAAAGTACCACAAGACGGAATCGGAAAATCCTTATTTTGCTGCTGCAAAGCGTCCAATTCGACATGTTTACTTCCACGTACACAAATGGCAAAAAGTACGTCTCTATATCCCATTAATCCCACTGTTTTCCTAAATGTAAATCCAGTCCATTAGAAAATGGAGCATTTCCAAAAAGCTAATTTCCAATTTGAAAAACCGCAGCGTGTGCTACACAGTCACTGTCTCCCCCTCAACATCTGGTTGTTGGAAAATCAAAACATTAAAGTACTCACAAAATGTCTAAATATTTGGTGGGTATTTAAAACGTATTCAAATGTTTTTTGTCTGAAAATAAATGTTTACTTTACTTAATGCAATCTTCTGCTGGCTATTAAGATATTCATTCTGAGCTCAGTATTTTTTTTTAATTTGCAAGTTTTCTGTAGTGAAAACTTTGTGAGGAATTTTGTTTTATAAATTCATATATTATTTATAAGCAACTATAAATTCATATATTCAATGCTCGTACATTCGTAGGATATTTTAGCCCATTACTCTGCTGCGTTCCAATAAACACAGTTGTTCATACTTTTAGGTGTGGCATATCTACTAATTGTTTAAGCAGATACAGAAGGGGTTAATTTCCGCCCCAGATCCCTGTTACACTTTCACCTCAGGCTTAACCTCCTTTCGGAGTTTCCTTCCATAGCAATGCATAACGTGGCATTTTACATCTTCATGGTACACCCAGTGTTATGTTAATTTTTTATAACGCGCTCCTTGTCTTTTAGCATTTAAAAGCAGAGTTAGTAGGGGTATTAATCAGCAGCATTCAAATGTTTATCTCCAATTTACCTGCTATGCACAAATTAAGTTTTTTTTTGCATTTTACTGCATCGTCATTTTTTTTTCCTTCGGTGCTTGTATGCAAACCTGACTCTAACAATTAAGAATGAATGGCTTATCCCCAAGATGGCTGCTCTCTGAATTCTAGCGTGGTCATCCACAAAAGTCTTGATCTTGTCTTTAGAGCAGCATCTTGCAGTGAGTCCTAGGGGCCTTATGTATGAACACATTTTCACATAGACACAGAATGGGTAAATCTGGCCCTATTCACACTCGTTGATGTTGCTATGCCTCTGAAATTACTGCATTATGATTATTCTCTGTTATTTATGGTATTTAATGGTATGCTTGCTTGAAAAGGTTTCCGAATCTTTAACTGGGTCAGGTTAACATTAAGCAATTGCTCTTTGGAACAGGCTTGTAATGGGCAATCCTTCTCAGAACCAATTTCTTGAGGGATGTATTAATGTTTTGCAACCTAAATCTGGTCGCAAAACATAAATATTTTACCCCCAATTCAAAATTGATGGTAAGCCATTCCCAAACAGGAAGGGAATGGGAGAAGAGTCTGAGGAAGGGTTTACATGGGACTCCTTCGCCTATGAGAAAGTTGAAAAAAACGTTTTGTAGTAGTATATTCCTTTTACTTTTCAGTTTTTTACTCAAATGTACCTTTTTTTTCTTATTGGAGAAAATGGGGTGCATTAAAATAAAAAGAATGTTTAATTTAAAAGCAACCATGCCTGTGATTCTAACCAATCACTGGGGGTGGTAATGTATGTCCTACCTCATGAATATTGATGAGGTAGGTTCAATTGCAATCAACTACAATTTGGAATTTTGTGAACGAACCTGTTAGTAGGTAGGTCAGTTTGCAAAATTCCTTTCCATTCACAAAAAGTATTTGCGCAATTTGCGCCCACTTTTTTCTCATGGAAAATTAGTGCATCAGACCCCCAATATATTCTGCTACTGTTATACTGTGTACTGATTGGCAATGTTAACATGCTCTTCTGACGCATTTTCTCAGTATATTGTTGTAAAAACATGACTACTCACTAGAAAAACAGTGGCCATTTTGGAAAGTCAAAAGAAACGGCGTGGAGAGTCGCATGATCAGCATTAGGAATTAGGTTCCTCCAGAGAATCCATATGCTGCTGGAGATGTATGCAAAAAAAGTTTCTACCTTAAATGACCTATAATATGAAGCCATCAGTAAAACTGTGCTGCTCTACCCATGGCGCATATTAATGCGCTGTTGAAGAAGATGTACTGCAGTGCCTTCATATTTAATTTCTACACTGCAATACATAGGCGAGATGTTTGAAGGAAAGTACGACAGGTGGAGCAAAGCTGCGTCCTCTGTGATTTCATGGTGGAAGAAACAGTGCCTTCTCCAGTGGTAGCTTTTTTTGCTTTATTTCCCTTTTTTTTTTAAAGGGTAGCAGTGTGTGCTACACTCACCTCTGGAAGAGCCTGGCTCTCACATTTTTGCTCATTATTTCCAGAAACAGTTGTCGATGCTTCTGAAGGTAATGACAAGGTTATGAGACAACCCGCTATTTTTTAAACACTCAGCACAAAAAAAAATCTTTAAAATTAGGAAATTTAGTTAACAGTGAACAGGACATCTAGTAGAAGACTTGAGTACTGCATCTTTTCACACCATTGTGCTTCTGACTAAAAATTGACATTTTTTAACGGATTGTGCTAGCTATTCGTAAACTGAAAACAGACTACTGGCTTTGACAATGCTTTTTTAGGCTGGCCAAAACACAGACTGCCATTTAAAGTGTCCAGTGAGTCTACTTTAATGTCTTTCGACTTGAATAATGCCTCTTTAAACTTTAACAATCTGTCTCAAGAAGGTACATCAAAATCACTGTATAACAGATAAATACCTTCATTCAATTTACATTCAAGCTACTTTCAGGCCCAGCAACAGAAAACAGGCGAGAAGAATGACAAGGAATACAGCCTCACCTGAACTTTCACAAAGAGTTCTAGAAAAGTCACCCGGCACAGATGGAATGATAATGGGTGGACGGAAGGAGTCTGAGGAAATTCTTGCCTCAATCCTTGTTTAAAAATCTGCCTCTTAATATGTTTCACCCCTCCATAATGGCGTCCATATTGATGTGTTGCTTTGAGTCCCCTTTCTAGTATGATCACACACTTTAAATGTGGTTTGGAGGTATGGGGACATGTTTGTGTGATAAAAGACCAGCAGGCTGAAATGTATCACATGAGCTGGTAGCACAGATGCAAATAATGATAGTCCCAAGTGGTGTGCTTCATTCTACCAGCAACGAGAGAAAGGGAAACATATATATATTAATTAGGGTGAATACTTGGGGTGAAATAACCGCCCAAAAACATTTTTTTTAGATTATTATAATAAATATTTTATTTTTTGTAACCTTATTAACCTATTCCCTTACCCACCACTAACCCCCAAAAACACCCTTACCACTCTATATACCTACCCACACCATAACCCTAAAAGACGTTACCACCCAATGCCCTTACCAGTGCTTAATTTGTGCCAGTGGTTTCCGGTTCTTGGCACTGGCACACATTTGTCAACACCAGCACTTATGACAGGTGCCACATGGTGGTGCTGTTTGTATAATTTAGAGATGAGCTGAACAGCAATTGTTTATTAATTCAGTATACAATAAAAACAACTAATTTCTGCCACCCAAGACATTTCTATAGATTTGGGGGCCTGAAATAATCTGAATCGTCAAACTTGTAGCAGTGTGCTGGTTAGTAGTTGTGTAGGTACTGTCATTGGCAACGCTGGGAGTGGCAATGTGTGGTGCAAGCTGCAGAGGCCTCCTGACTAGAGCCCTGGCACTTATTTCTTTTACAAATGAAGCACTGAGTCGTTTATCCAACCCCTAAACCCTAAAAACACTCTTACCACCCAACTTCTTTAGCCACCCCAAAACCCTAAAAACATCTTTACCACACTATGCCCCTAGCCACCCCAAAACCTAAATTTAATTTTATATATATATATATATATATATATATATATATATATATATAGATAGATAGATAGATAGATAGATAGATAGATAGATAGATAGATAGATAGATAGATAGATAGATAGATAGATAGATAGATATAGATAAACATATATATGTATTCACTGAAAAAAACATAGGTTTCAGGGGCGTTATAGTTAGCTGGACATTTCACTCGTACAAAACCATAGAAATTCCCCCATTATAGTTAGTTCAGCTAACTATAACTTGCGCGCCCGCAATGCACTGCTGATGACGTCACATATTACATCACTCATGACATGGTGAGTGACATCACTCATGACTCATGACGTCCTCGTCGACGTGGGAGAGCTAGGAAAGAATTTCCGTGGAATGCTGGTGCAGGGGATATTCACCTAAGTGTTCAGGCTAGTCCTTTGGGAGCAACTGTTTATGTTGGCACTCCAGAAACCAAAACCAGTGATCCAAGGGCAGAGGCCCTGCAGATGGCACACGAGGTGGGGTGCCCAGTCGTGTGCACCGGCGGGGCAGCAAAGTGATAAGCACCACAACCCACAAAAAAGGTAACGAGAGCACTGAATAACACAGGATCTTCTCTTTGTATCTGGCAGGAACAACAAAGTTAAAATGCCCTAGTACCAAAATGTAGAATTAGTATAACAACGGTCACATGGGTCATGCGGTGCGGTCATACTGCGGTGGGACGCACACTCATTGACCTCTCATGGCACTGTTCCACACTTCAGGGAGGACGCTTTCCATTAGCTATGTTTTCTGATGACGTGTCGCGCCGGCCCTGTCCAACAACAGAACTCCTTTAGACCCAAACAGACTCTTCCACTTTCTCACCGGAAGTGAAACCAGGCCACGTGGACACTTTCACAATACAACAGCTGGGAATGCACTTTTCGGTAAAAAAAACACATTCCTTCCTCCAAATTATTCAAATGAACATCTCACTGAAGAAAAGAGGCCAGCTTCAATTGGTAAACAGCCGCTACAATGCTTCGCGATACCATTACAACGCATGCATCACCACGCATGCGTTGTACATCGCGAAGTCATTACTACACATTTTACCATGCATGCCCTTACAACAAATTTTATTGTAAAGGTATGTATGGTAAATGACCATGCGTTCTAAAAGACATGTAGACGATCCACGTTGTTGTAAGGAAACAGAGGCTGTTCCGTTTCCTCACAATGATGTGCACCGCCCCTCAGAGACGACGTGAAGCAGGAACCACGAGGAGAGAGGAACCACAAGGAGTGAGAGGTAAGGGGGATTGGGCATGGGGTGTTTTTTTTTTCTTCTAGGGTTTAGGGTAGTGCAGTGGTGTTTGGGTAGTGTAGGGGGTCGTGCTGAGGGCAGTGTTTTAGGGTTTATGGTAGTGCAGTGGTGTTTGGGTAATGTAGGGGTAGTGCTGGGGTAGTGATTTAGGGTTTAGGGTAGTGCAGTGGTGTTTGTGTAGTGTAGGGGGTAGTGTTTTAGGGTTTAGGGTAGTGCAGTGGTGTTTGTGTACTGTAGGGGGTCGTGCTGGGTTCTAGTGTTTTAGGGTTTAGGGTAGTGCAGTGGTGTTTGTGTAGTGTAGGGGGTCGTGTTTTAGGGTTTAGGGTCGTGCAGTGGTGTTTGGGTAGTGTAGGGGGTTGTGCTGAGGGCAGTGTTTTAGGGTTTATGGTAGTGCAGTGGTGTTTGGGTAATGTAGGCGTGGTGCTGGGGTAGTGATTTAGGGTTTAGGGTAGTGCAGTGGTGTTTGTGTAGTGTAGGGGGTAGTGTTTTAGGGTTTAGGGTAGTGCAGTGGTGTTTGTGTACTGTAGGGGGTCGTGCTGGGTTCTAGTGTTTTAGGGTTTAGGGTAGTGCAGTGGTGTTTGTGTAATGTAGGGGGTCGTGTTTTAGGGTTTAGGGTCGTGCAGTGGTGTTTGGGTAGTGAAGGTGGTCGTGCTGGGGGTAGTGTTTTAGGGTTTAGGGTAGTGCAGTGATGTTTGTGTAGTGTAGAGGGTCATGCTGGGGGTAGATTTAGTGTTTAGGGTAGTGCAGTGGTGTTTGTGTAGTGTAGGGGGTCGTGCTGGGGTAGTTTATTAGGGTTTAAGGCAGTGCAGTGGTGTTTGTGTAGTGAAGGGGGTCGTGCTGGGGGTAGTGTTTTAGGGTTTAGGGTAGTGCAGTGGTGTGTGTGTAGTGTAGGGGGTTGTGCTGGGATAGATTTAGGGTTTAGGGTAGTGCAGTGGTGTTTGGGTAGTGTAGGGATTCGTGCTGGTGGTAGTGTTTTAGGGTTTCGGGTAGTGCAGTTATGTTTGGGTAGTTTAGGGTGTCGTGCTGGGGGTAGTGTTTTAGGGTTTAGGGTAGTGCAGTGGTGTTTGGGTAGTGGAGGGGGTAGTGTTTTAGGGTAGTGCGCCCAACCAGCCACAATATCCGTGGACAAAGGCGATCCTGACTCTTTTGAACGCTCTGCCAATTGAATAATTTGGGTCAAGGGCCCTACCACGTCCAAGACCTATCAATTCCTTTCTTGGGATCCCTCATATACTTGGAGAACAAGATACATAGTTTCTCATCAATTTCAGGCATGTGTTCCACCTTCCCCTTCAGTGAGGGCCTGGGGCATTCTCCCCTCATCCTATTCCTGACCTCCCTTTCAAGGGGTTGATGGATTTTCCCCACCACATACTCTGCCACTTTGGTGTCAGGGGTCCACTCCGCTGACCTAGGATGGTAAATTTGGGTAGGCTTGAACATGTCCGAGTGGAGCCCGTCCCCAACCCGGGACTGAGAGGAGTGGGACTCTGGATGCCAGGGACACCCCGAGTCCTTATCCTCATCGGAGGAGAAATTGTCCTCCGATACACCCTCTCCCTCCAAGGGAAACCCGCCGTCGGGGTCTACAATAGTGGTGACAGCGTCGCAATTTTCTCCGGACGCCTCCTTCTCCCAGTAGGGTGCATGTTTTAGCGTTCGTGCACTCTTGAGGAAGGTCTCCGTAAGTTTATCAAATCCTTCCAAGTGCCCCGCGTTATGCTTAACAGCCCTTTTATTCCCCATCTGGGAGCTACTGGGACCTGCCACCAGCAGATCTGGGTCACTGAACACCCCAGGGATGCTTTTCACCAGTTTATCAACCTGATCCCTAAAAGGAGCCAGCGCCCTAGAAATAGCCAGAGAGAGGGCTTGGTCCACTGCTGGAGGGAGATGTTGGGGGGCCATTCCTCCTCCACTTCCTGGTAGGAGGAGTAAAAATGGTCTTCTGGAGAAGACATGATAGCAGAGGGTGTGAGCACAGAACAAATGCCCTTAAAATCCTTAAGGCAGCCCCCTCGCTGGTGCTCCAACAGCTGGGCTTTCCCCGAGGCTGTTATAAGAATAGACTGGGGCGCAATACCAATTACCACCACCAGGTGGCGCTGGTCACTAACGTGGCCGTGTGGAGAAATCACTGCATATCGGTGTCAAAATTAGGCGAGGGTAGGTCGGGAATCAAGGGGACACTAAAGGAGTGAACGGATTCCCAAACGCGCGTAAAGACCAGCAGGAGCTCTCGACGGAGCTGCCTCGCTCGGACCAGATGCGCCTGACAGGATCTCACCGCGCGCAGAGCGCACAGTGGGAGAAACTGCAAGGGGAGAACGCTCTCAGGCAAGAGCCTGCTGTGCAGGGAATATGAAACAATACCAAGGCAATAATGCTAATAAAGTGCACAAGAAACCGCTATACAAACAGCAACAACGTCAGATTAAGCCAAGAATGCAAGGAATGCACTTAACTGACGAGCAGTGAAGAAAGAGGAAGCGACGTCGCGATATTATATACGATGGACTGTGATATGATTGGACTATAGTTGCCTTGGAGACTACCCCCCTAATGGTCCATGGGTTGTGTAGTCTTTTGTTTAATGATTGTTATGTTACGTTTTCTTTGAACTGCTATGCAAATAAAGTGAGGAAAGATATGCATAATTCTCGCCTCCGTCCTGCCATAGAATTCATTAAACTTTATTCGATCTGATTTAGAAACATAGATCATAAAAGTGTACATAAAAACAGTAAATCCTCGTTCCTAATACAATACAGTGAGAATTAATTAAAACCAGTAGGTAAAAACAGGTGTTACAAAGCCCGGTTCAGAGCAACTTCAGGTTAACAGAATCGTAAAGCTCAATGTTTCGCAAGATCAATCTCATGTACTTCGTGCAAAATACGCAATAAGGGGTCCAAGTAAGATGTAACGCTCTAATACCTGACCAGTCTGCACTATATAAAACTGCAGAAAAACAAAAAATAAAAAGTGTTTTGCACACTTCTGTCATTGGGCTATATGTGGGCTACATCTGGGTGATATTTGTGCTACATTTGGGATCTTTTTTCTCTGGTGGCCATCTTGGGAGACTTATTTGTTATGAAGTTTCCTAATTTCCTCATTTACTGCAGCCTCCTCAGTAGGAAATGCTATCAGTTTTTTACTTTGATTCCATCAAGAAGGCATTCAGATGTGTCACACATTTGCCATAAATTCGGAATGTTAGGACTCTAGTTGTTCATTAGATCACTGTAGTAAAGCTACTGTTCACCAGGGAGTTAACTGGAAGTCTATTGCTGGTATTGAAAGTGATTGTTTCAGTCTGCATGTCAGAATTTTCTAATGAAATAGAAGAGGATTTAAGATCTCACTTAAAACATGCCCTACATTTTCTTTCTGCAGCACTAACCATAATTTCTATGGCAAAAGGAACCCCCTCATTTTGTTCCTTTTTAAATTAAATGTTTTAAGTTTTACCAGTCTATTCCAATCAAGATGGCTTCAGGTGTGCCATAATTTTGTCATAAGTAAGACTGTTAGCTCTCTAGTTGTTCTTTAGAACACTCTGCGGTAGAACACAAAGGCATCAACTGACAGGCTGCTTCTGTTGAAATATAACAGGAAGATATTTGAGATCTCACTTAAAACATGTCCTAATTTTTCATTCTACAGCACTAACCATAATTTCTATGCAAAATGAACCCCTTCATTTTGTTCCTTTTTAAATTAAATGTGTTAAGTGTTACCAGTTTATTCCAATCTAGATGGCTTCAGGTGTGCCATAATTTTGTCATAAGTAAGACTGTTAGCTCTCTAGTTGTTCTTTAGAACACTCTGGGAAGCTGCAGTAGAACACAAAGGCATTAACTGACAGGCTGCTCCTGTTGAAATATAACAGGAAGATATTTGAGATCTCACTTAAAACATGTCCTAATTGTTCTTTCTACGGCACTAACCATAATTTCTATGACAAAATGAACCCCCTCATTTTGTTCCTTTTTAAATTAAATGTTTTAAGAGTTACCAGTTTATTCCAATCAAGATGGCTACAGGTGTGCCATCATTTTGCCATAAATAAGACTGTTAGCGCTCTAGTTGTCCTTTAGAACACTCTGGGAATCTGCAGTAGAACACAAAGGCATCAACTGACAGGCTGCTCCTGTTGAAATATAACAGGAAGACAATTGAGATCACACTTGAAACATGTCCTAATTTTTCTTTCTACAGCACTAACCATAATTTCTATGACAAAATGGACCCCCTCATTTTGTTCCTTTTTAAAATTAAATGTTCTAAGCGTTACCAGTTTATTCCAATCAAGATGGCTTCAGGTGTGCCATAATTTTGTCATTAGTAAGACTGTTAGCGCTCTAGTTGTTCTTTAGGACACTTTGGGAAGCTGCAGTAGAACACAAAGGCATCAACTGACAGGCTACTCCTGTTGAAATATAATAGGAAGATATTTGAGATCACACTTGAAACATGTCCTAATTTTTCTTTCTACAGCACTAACCATAATTTCTATGAAAAAATGAACCCCATCATGTTGTTCATTTTTAAATTAAATGTTTTTAGTGTTACCAGTTTATTCCAATCAAGATGTCTTCAGGTGTGCCATACCTTTGTCATAAGTAAGGCTGTTAGCACTCTAGTTGTTCTTTAGAACACTCTGGGAAGCTGCAGTAGAACACAAAGGCATCAACTGACAGGCTGCTCCTGTTAAAATATAACAGGAAGATATTTGAAATCTCACTTAAAACATGTCCTAATTTTTCTTTCTACAGCACTAACCATAATTTCTATGACAAAATGAACCCCCTCATTTTGTTCCTTTTTGAATTAAATGTTTTAAGATTTATCAGTTTATTCCAATCAAGATGGCTTCAGGTGTGCCATCATTTTGTCATAAGTAAGACTGTTAGCGCTCTAGTTGTTCTTTAGAACACTCTGGGAAGCTGCAGTAGAACACAAAGGCATCAACTGACAGGCTGCTCCTGTTGAAATATAACAGGAAGATATTTGAGATCACACTTGAAACGTGTCCTAATTTTTCTTTCTACAGCACTAACCATAATTTCTATGACAAAATGAACCCCATCATTTTGTTCCTTTTTAAATTAAATGTTTTAAGTGTTACCAGTTTATTCCAATCAAGATGGCTTCAGGTTTGCCATACTTTTGTCTGTTAGCGCTCTAGTTGTTCTATAGAACACTCTGGGAAGCTGCAGTAGAACACAAAGAATCAACTGACAGTCTCTGCCCTTGTTGGATGTTCATGATTTACTGAGAATGACAGACTTCATTCTCACATGACTGAGAAAGATAATGTGAATTTACAGAAAATATGCTCTCATTTTAGCTTCAGTTTTCTCTCAAACATGATTCATGATATCCCAGCAGAAGGTTTTTCACAGGGTAAAATCACCTTAGAACACACCACAATTCCTGAAATTAGTATGGTACCATCAACAAATGAATTCTAATGTAACTAAAGTCTGTTATCACCCTTTATAGTTCTCCTTTTGGTAACCCTCAAAATGTTCGATTCACTACAATGCATTTCAATTGGGTACTATCATGTATATTGGTCCCAAGATGGCTGCCAGCAATTCCAGGATGAAGTGCTGACAGCCAATCAGATCTCACGATGAGATGTGTTGTTAGGCACCGCCCAGATATTGAAAGTTTTTCTTTTTCGAATTTCTCATGAACTACGGAACGGATTTGCACCATTTAACAAAAAAGGGATCTTTCTGAACCAACCTTTTTGCCAAATTTGGTGTAATTCCGTTCAGCAGTTCGGGCTGTAGCCGTGTCTAAAGTTTCCTATGGGAATTAACATGGAGAAAACACGTTTTGGGACCCCCCTGTTTTCTCAGCCCCCGCTTGCCGAATCACCCAAAAACGTTTAGGATAGGAGCTGACCGGAGCGCCCCACGAGTTTTGAAAATTTCGCGAAGATTCGTCAACCGACGCCAAAGTTATTGGGAAAAGAATGTTACGATTTTCCTATGGATAATAGGTCCTAACTATAACTACCTACTGGCGACCGCCAGTAGGTAATTTATATATAGGTCCCACATTGCTTCCAGGGTGGTGCGGTTTTGCACGGCCGGACCAGCCGTGTAGTTACATTTTCCAAGGTTACCCTGCATTCAAAACGCACTGCGCAAACAGATGGTTATATTATTGGAAACCATCTGTTTGCGGAGTGCGTTTTGAATGCAGGGCAACCTTGGAAAATGCAACTACACGGCTGGTCCGGACGTGCGAAACCGCACCACCCAGGAAACAATGTGGGACCGCAGGATCCGAAAATTATCAGGACCAGCTGGCGGCGTGACAGAGCATTTATTGCGGGGTGCTGCCTGCACCTTGGAGCCCACTGGAGGGCTTTCAACATTGAATGTCCTTTTAATTTGACATTTCACAGAGCCCACCGAAGGGTCTTAATTGGGCTATTAAACCACAAAAACCAGCATGCACCAGAATGAATATCATCAGATAAGGCACACCGGAGGCCTATAAATTTGTGACACGTAGGGTATTGTGGGAGCCAGAAAGTCTGTGAATGGATGTCTGCCTATGAGGAAGGAGCGAGAAGAGCTCCGAAACGCGTCAGGCGAAGGACTTGAATTGCGAGGTGCTGACATCACCCCTTTGTTAATAAAGGTTTTGGAAACCATCTGTTTGCGGAATGTGTTTTGAATGCAGGGCAACCTTGGAAAATATATATATATACACATACACACACACACACACAAATGTAAATATTATAGCCTTATAGCCCACCGTAGCAGGCTATACCGACTATTAAAGGCCCGCTGCAGCGTTAAAGGCCAGAGCCAGCGGGACTTTAAGAGCCGGTATAGCCCTGCTACGAAGGGCTATAAGGCTATTTGAACATTCTGCCACTAGAGGGCAGAATGTTCTAACAAATTAAACAGAGGCTTCAGGGAGCTTGAGGGGATTGAAGTCCCCTCAGGCTCCCTGAAGCCTTTGTTCACAGCCACAAAGAAGCATTGGAATGTTGGAGCTCCGGGCTTATACGAGCCAGTATATGCCCGGAGCTACTACATTGTTTTCAATGGAGCTTCCAGCGTTCCAATGTTCTAAATATATTTATATACATATTAAAAACACATACACACCTATCTTATATATACTTACCCTGCATTGTAAAGGCATGTGTGGTTAAAATGTTTGGTTTTGGTGGTTTGACAATGCACATTTTTACTTGGTTTGAGCAATGGTACAGACAATACAGACAGTATAGACAGTATTCAAGGAGTGTAGGAGGTTATATTTATATGCTATCTGCTATTTGGTTGATTATGAGTGGGAATTTGTCTGATGCCCTTTAATGCCTTGCAAGATTGTTTCAATTAATGTATGTGGCCTCAATGATTCTGGTAAGAGAGCGAAGGTAGCAGGTTTGCTGTGGTCTCTACAATTGGACCTGGTTTGCCTCCAGGAGACCCACATTGAAGCAACGCAGGTATATCTTCTGAAACAGCTGGGATTCGATGTATTAGCAGCCAGTAAACAAGGGACTAGAACTAGGGGGGTAGCAATTTTAGGGAGAAATAGTGATGTAGTGGTACGTAGGAAAAAAGAGGATCAATGGGGTAGGTGGGTCATTGTGGAATTATGTTTTAAAGGGGCACGGTTTACACTGGTCACAATATATGGATCTACTGAAGATGATCCCGATGTTTGGCAGTTCATGGATACGGAACTGGCTCAGTGGCTGGAACCCATTATATGTTGCGGGGATTTTAACATTCACAATCCAAAAAGCTCTTTTGTAGAACCAGGGGGAAGGTACGCAGGGAGAAAGAAGAAGACATACAGAGCCCTTGCTGGTATGGTTATAATTCCCTCGGGGATCCATGGGCAAAGTTTCATCCCTTCTTGGATGGTAGCAATTTCTTCTCCGCCCCACATAAAACTTTGGTAAGGCTGGACTATTTTTTAATTTCTAATTCTCTAATCCCTCATTCAAAAATAGAAAAACAACCCAGAATTATTTCAGATCATAGTCCACTCGTGTTAACATTAAATATGACTCATGTACAGGCTAGGAAAACGCAGTGGACTTTTGAGCGTGGTTTATTAAAGGATGTGGCTTATCAGAAACATATGGAAGGTTGGATAAAATATTTTGGGGAAGTTAATAGAGGTACAGCTTCCCCTGGCGCGGTCTGGGATTGTTTTAAAGCTGGGGTTAGGGGGAGACGATGAGTTATGTATTAGCAAGACGGAAAAGGGAAAGAAGGAAATTGGAAGATATTAGGCTTAGGTTACTTGCAGTAGAAGAAAACTTAGCTATAGCTATAACGCAGGATCTCCCTATCGAGCCCTTTTTACTTAGTATAGTTGCCCTTAAAGGAGATGCTACAGAGGGTATCACCATGAAAGCTGCTGAGAAGTATTTAACAAATAAACAGGATACGTATGAGTTAAGTGAGAGAGTTGGCCATATCCTTGCTGTGCGAACCAGGCAGCGTACAGCCGCTGCCGATATCAAGGAGATTCAGGATGCGCAGGGAAATCCGGTTACAGATCCTGACTTGATAAGGGAAGTTTTTAGGAATTTTTATACTGAGCTATATTCTTTCGGGGATGTAAGGGGCCTAATAGAGATAGATAGGTACCTTAGTGATATTCTGCCACCTTCCTTGCCGCCAGAGGATAGAGAGATGCTGGATGCTCCTTTTCATCTGGAAAAGCGGCTGGGCCAGATCAAAACCCGGTGGAATTTTATAAATTGTTTCAAAATGCTTTGCTGCCTGATATGTTTGATATTATGCTACATACGGAACGGGGTGGTTCACCTCCGGAGTCTTGGGGGGGGGGCGGATATTATAGTTGTCGCAAAAAAAGGGAAGCCTCCGACGCTCCCCGGCTCATACAGACCTATCACCCTTATGAATTCGGATGTCAAAATTTACTCGAAAATGTTGGCAAAAAGGCTTGCAGGGAATATAGAGCAGCGTGTAAGCCCATCACAACATGGTTTTATACCGGGTAAGGGAACCACTCAGCATGTTAGAACTGTTGTTACGATGTTTGATGCCGCGGGGATCCTGGGCGACCCTATCGCGGCGCTGTTTTTAGATGCCGAAAAGGCTTTTGATAGGGTCGCCTGGGAATACCTTTGGGCAGTTCTGAGGTGGAGTGGCATAGGGGAAGGTTTTATGACAGCCATCCAAGCCCTATATAAAGGCCCAACAGCTAAGATTAGAGTGAATAGAGGGCACTCAGATACAGTTAAAATTCTAAGGGGGACGAGACAGGGGTGCCCATCATCCCCACTGCTATTTGCGTTATATCTTGAGCCCCTTATACGAAGATTAGAAAGAAATAGAGGGATCCCCCCAATGGCTCTGAATGGTTGTACAGTTAAGACCTTGGCCTATGCCGACGATGTGGCCATACTGACCCCCGACCCGGATTTGGCTATCATGGAGGTTGAACGGGAAACTAGTATATTTGGGCAAATCTCGGGATATAGCTTAAATAAATCTAAGACCCAGATAGTTAGGAATGAATATACCACTAGCACCGATCC
The DNA here is from genome assembly GCF_964204655.1 of Triturus cristatus. Classification (NCBI taxonomy): domain Eukaryota; kingdom Metazoa; phylum Chordata; class Amphibia; order Caudata; family Salamandridae; genus Triturus; species Triturus cristatus. Next base: position 423,867,139 of record NC_140584.1, on the reverse strand, counting down.
CAGGGTGGTTACTTCAGCTATGTATCTGGGTATATTAATAGCAGCAAATCTGGATACTGTGGTTGAGGTTAATATGACTCCTCTACTGGCTAAAGTTAAAACAGATCTAGATAGAGTTAGCAACCTACATCTTTCCTTAGTAGGCTGCACCAATATGGTTAAAATGACGATTTTACCAAGGTTCCTTTATTTATTCAGAGCAATCCCACTATTTTTTGAAGCCAAATGGTTTAATATACTGGAAGGTATTTTAAATAGGTTTATATGGGCTCATGGAAAAACGCGTAGAGCCTACAGATTTATGTCTTTACCTAGAGAAAGGGGGGGTGGGGGGCTCCTGACTTTAGATTATATTATCTGGCGACTGCCCTCCAATATATGCAGGGTTTGATTGGAGGAGGGGGGATCCTGCAGAAAATCACATCGATGTCCACAGATGTATATGCAGTTGCCTTAGGACAGGAGGCAGAAAACTGCTTCTTATACCACATAGATTTTGGGTACTTCAGAAGGAAACCGTTCAGGACTCTTGCTGCGGCTCTGAAAATATGGAATGTTTTTTTGAAAAAGTTGGGACTTGGCAGATTTAACAGATACATCAAATTGTATAATAATAAGTCTTTTCCTCCAGAAATATTCTCAGATGCAGTAATGGCCGCATGGGAGCAAAAAGGAATTAAGCAGATTGGGGATCTAAGGGATTCCGAGGGAATAGCACAGTTTGGCGATCTGGTAAATAGATACAATATAGGCAGAAGAGATTTTTTCAAGTATCTACAGGTTAGGAGCTTTTTGGGCAATAAACAGGGGGGTTTAGCAGGGTACAAGTCCAATGACTTCCTGGAGAGTATAACCACCGGCGGCGAACATACGATTAGATCAGCGTATGCGTTATTAGTAAAAAGTAAACCGGAAGATTTGGACAAACATAGGAATAAGTGGGTGGAGAAACTAGGGGGAGAACTTGAGGATTTTCAGGATTCATTGGACTTGGGTCGTACTATCCTATGTTCGGCTCCCCTGCAATCCCAGCATTATAAAACCTTATACTCACTTTACCATACGCCAGCTAGGATCGCTAAGTGGGGGGTACTGCGGGGACAACTTGCCCTCGATGTAATTCACCGGACGCAGATATAGTTCATATGTTTGCTACTTGTCCCCAATTATATACTTTCATTAAAGATATAGAGGGCTTCTTGGATAGGGCATTAGGGATACAGGTGTTCCTAACCCCCTTATGGATTTTGCTGGGAATAGGACCCGATGGTAATAATAACTCACAGAAGGAGTTCATGTTCATGATAACGGCTGTCTACAGATTAACTTTGGCCAGGGCCTGGCTTGATAAGACTCCCCCGCTCATGCAAATATGGTTGGCGAATCTAAATGCTGCATTCAATTTGGAGAAGCCTATATATGCAAGGAAGGGTAGATTATGGAGAGCTCGGGGTGTAAGAATATGGGAGCCATTAGCTCGGTGGAGGGATGGGATAGGGTAGCACTAGAGAAAGTGACTTTGAATTTTGAATTTTGAACTTTGATTTTGATTATGATTTTGACTCTGTAACTTGATCTATTGTATGTACTATATCTTTTACAAAATGTTCTGTGGAGTTAACAAATAACTGATTGTACAAAATGTGCTTAATGAAAAGTATAATATAAAAATAATAATAAAAAAAAAAGTAAAGGCATGTGTCGTAAAGGTTGAAGGTATATGCATGGTAAAGACTTGCATTCTAAAGGCAATGCTTGTTAATGGCATTGAGTGGCAATAGATGTGTGGTAAAGGCATTGCGTTGTGATGCCTGCATTGTAAATGCTGTTCCCCTTTTCCCAGAGAGTGAAAGTGTATTGCCTGTGATAGAGCGCAAAAACCCTGGTAACGGGGAAAACAAACCCGTACAAGTATCCTCCCTTCAGCAGACCTGACGTCCCCCTAACTCATTCACACATGCAGTCATTGATGGGGCCCATAACACCAACACTCACACTAACCATTCTCCGGTCTGCACACAACAGGAGGGATGAGCGGTTCAAGCGTTCGACATGTGAGGGGAACACCTTATAACCTATAGGGAAAGAAAAGTTATTTTACAACAATGTACATCAATACCCCTTCCACCTACAGATCTCAATCCTAAACATCAAGGCACTCTGCCCACAATGATCAATGGATCATTTAGTTGGATTGGTTGATGGTGATTTACAACCAGCTAAAACACATTCAAGATTTAGATCTTACCTTTCTCAATAAACCACAAACTCATTTCTTGTTAATCAATATCTGTTTATCTAATTTTCTTGAAGAGTAATGGTCGCATTTGGAAATTTATATTAAATTTCAAATATAGCGCAGAACATCATATTTACCTAATCTGGCTATTCAGAGTCCTCTAATTCATTGGTTCATATTGCAGTCAGTTGTCAAAGTTCAAAGTTCTTTGCTCAGCACGCTACAGTCTCAATGGATCGGCAAAAGACCAGAGACGTGCAAGCATCTGTCAGTGCCCATAGAATTAGGAAAAGTTCGCAGTCATCAGATAATTGGGCAGCATCTGGACCATCTAGGATTCAGGAAAACGCAGTCAGTCGCCTAAGTAGCGTCGTCGATGAAGTCGATGTAGGGAGCGGTCAAGAGCGCGAACTATCGGAGTAGTTGGTAACCCTCTCTATTCTACCATGTACTTTTATAATAAAATAAAATCAAGAAGATACATTTTGTAATTTCAGCACGGTTATGATTGGCTGGTTGCGATCGTCCGATGCTAAAGTTTGGGATCTTAGTACAGTTCGAGGGGTGAGGTCATCAAGTCAGTGAAAAGTCAGTTTGTTCCGGTTTTACTGTATAATCAATTGTCCTCAGTCTTGGCCGACTTCCCACAATGTCCTTGCTTGGGTACATGTAGATCATAGTTCACGACGAGGTCTGGAAGACTTTGTCACTTCTGCGCACTTCACTTCGCACCTCATGGGACAGTGTCCACTTCGTCGTGTCGAAACTCATTTAATAATATTATAATTAATAGACTATTCAATTAGTATTTTCATGCAAAATGAGGGAGGTATACAAAGTTTTGTACTACCCGCGCCATCAATCCCCCCTTTGATGATTTTATCACCACACCATTAAAAGTTTGTATCAATTTGTCAAGAAAGTGAAATTAATTCTTTTAATTAGTTTACATCTCTGTTTCCCCAATTTCTTCTCTTCTTTCTGTTTTATACATGCTTTCTTTCATTTCCTCAAATTCTATTTCTTCAAATTCCCTCTCTTGTCTCTTATTCTGTCTTTTCAAATTTTCTCTTTTTAACCTTTTCTGTATTTTCTTTCTTTTATGGCATAAGCATCCTAGCCTTAAAATTAATACTATAAAAATTACACAAGTTAATGGAAATAAGTTCCTAACTATAAAGGTACTACCTAAGTTTAATAGAAAATCTTTTATAGAAGAAAGTTTCTTCCCAATCTTTCCCCAAACACTTTCAACCTCCAGTGGTGTAATTTCCTCATGCAATTCAGTTATGTTTTTTATGTAGATTTTCAGATCTTTACTTTCGTCTGGAATGTAAGTACAACAATGTTGAACTTTCAGCATTCCACAGACTCCACCCTCTTTTGCCAATAATATATCAAGGGCAAGTCGATTTTGCATTACCATAGCACGCATGGCAACCATTTCAGTATGTACCAATAAAAATACTCCAGCAGTGCTTGTTGACAAGCGATCCACTACTGTTGAAAGTTTTCTAATTTTGTGTGCATTCAGAGATATTCCCACTGCTGGTATCAATGCTCCAAAAATGTCTCCTACAATTTCTGACCAAGATTCTCTCTTTCTACGTGCTAAATGACTACCTAACTTATGTACACCATCTTCTCCGCTTCCCATGTGGAATATATTTGGGAAAACCAGACCTACATAACATGTGCCATATCAATGGTCTGGCAACCGATAATATGCCTTGTGCCCGCAGATAAAATATAACCCAGGAAAAACTGGATAATTTCCTCCTTTAAATCCCCATCCACCCATGATTCGGTATGTATCATGGCACTCACTGTTACCTACAAAGTAATTATCAGATGCAGTTTCATTCCTTCTAATACACAACTTCCCTTTCTGGGGCCAATCTAACGCCATAGTTGGACTAGCTTCTCCCTTCAAGTGTTTTCGATTTCAACATCCCAGACTGTCTTTTCCTCCTTTCTCTCAGATGCTTTCTTTTGCATTTTCAATCTCCTTTCTTCAACCATATCCAAAAACGTCTTTCTTTCTTTAAACTACAAGTCAAATTATTTCTAAATATGTATTCTAATGTTAGTTCCTTAGTTTCTAAGAAAAATTAACCTAACAGCTTCGCAGGCTTTACTTTATTCAACTTGTTAATTGCAGGTACTTGTGAAAATATGTTATCTACATCTGAAAAATAATATTCTATTTTCCCTATTTGGTAAAACAGACTAGCTATTACACTACATGTTATTCCATATGTGACTGGGAGGTGATGGTAGGTCACTCCCTCCGATACAGATGCAGGTAACTGCATACAAACGTAGCAATCCCTCACATCCATTGTCTTTACATATTCGTACAGAAGCTTCGAAAACACATTGTTAGAGAAATCATTTATAGACCTGTCTTTATGTAGATAATTTCTATCTATTTTAGTCGGATATACTTTCTGAATCTTTTCTATATTAGTTTTATTTTTACTATGTCCTTCTATTGTCTCTATTGTAACCTTAAATGAAATCATCAAAGCTAACACACTCCATAAAAGCATTAGTAATCCTGTACAACAACAACACATTTTAAACCATCGTTTTAGAAATACACATTTAGCGTTTTCTACTTTCTGTGTTTGCCATTTTCGCAAAATGATCAGTGTCTTTTGACTTAGCCTCTTCCACTTCACAACTAGTTTTGTCTAACCCAAGGCTCTAAGCACCTACTTGGTTCTACCGATTATGTATTTTCCAGTATTCTATTTTCTTTCCATTAGCAGCATTTTTGTCTTATTCAGTTTGGCATTTGATCGTCTTTTACTTTTCCCTCGTAATCTTGATACAGAACTTCCCGAACATCCGTTTCTTCTCCAATATCGGACAAGATAACTCTCAGGATTTCCGATTCTTTGTCTTCCTCAACCACTTCCGGTACAGTCACCTCTGGATTTTCTTGGCTATCCGCCTCTTCTTTTATCTCAGGCAGGGCCACATACGACCATTCTGGCGACTTATACTTCTGGTTGGGCTTTCTCGTTCTTTTGTTTTCCTCTGCTGTAGTTATTTTCTCATTTTTTGATTTTTCTTGACTTGATACTTCATTCATTTGCTCTGTTCTTGGTTAATTCACTCGTGTCAGTCGAAATCTTAATCTCTTTATCTTGTTTGGCCAGATTTCATCTCTTGCTGGTCTTTTCGATTTATTTCCTTTATCATTCTTTTCAGCTCTCCATGCTCTTTTCCTCAAGACTCGACCTTCTGGTATTTCTTCATCACTTTCCTCTGATTCTGTTTCAACTTGCTTTTTGCTTTCAGCTGTTCTTTCCACCACTTCTTTTATTTTCCCTACTTCTGTCCCTCCTCATGGTTCTTGCACACGATCTTCCTGCTGACTAATTGGCCCTTCCTCTAACTGGATGTTTGACTTCCCTACAACTCCTCGGGGGTCTTCCGCAAGAATCTTTCCCTCTCTATCTGTATCTTGCACCTGTTCATCTACTTTTGTTATTTCAGGTGGAATTTCTCAGCTTTCCATCAGGAACTTCCTTATCAATTTCTTTGATTGTCTCTTCACTGCTTTTCTCTTTTCTCCAATGTACCTGTGCTTGTTCAGTCTCTGAGTCTGAGCTGGTATCAGAAATCTGTAATTTTCTTCTCAAGGGAATATTTTCTGAGACAACGATCAAATTTGGTTCCGACTCCCCCCTTTCAGGATTTTCTCTTGTTCTTGCTTCTTCAGCATCCGATTCAGAGCTAGTCTTTGACTCCTCAAAATATTCTCCTTCTTTGTTGTCCACTGGATTTGGGATTCTCAATGTGTGACTAGCATGGATCCTGTTCTTGATCCCAGCACACTTCACAGCTGTTGTAATCAAAATCACTTGTCGTGGTTTTCCCCAACGTGGGACCAGATAGTTCCTTCTTCTGTGTACTTTAATTCTCACCCATTCTACTGGGCTCAGATCATGAGCTTGCTTCTTTTCAAGGGTGGTGGCATCCGCTCCAACCTGATGAAACACAGAATGAACTGCGTCAGCCAAACCCTTACAGTAATCCAACACCAAGTCATCAGATATAGGCAACAGCTTGTTAACTGGTATGAATACATGGCGCATTGCTCTTCCCGTGATAATTTCATGTGGACTCAAACCTGTGTTTCTATCTGGAATTGATCTAATAGTCATGAGTACTAGAGGCAAGACATCAGACCATTTCAAACCTGTGGCTAAACACATTTTTCCCAATCGGTTTTTAATGGTGCCATTCATTTGTTCCACCACACCAGAAGCCTCTGGGCGATAGGCACAATGTAGTTTCTGTTGTACATTCAATGCTTCACAAATCAACTTCATGATCTCATTATGAAAATGCTTTCCTCTATCTGATTCAATTGTAACTGGGAACCCGAATCCAGGGATGAATTCCCTCAAAAGCAGTTTTGCTACAATAATTTCATCACTCCTTCTTGTGGGATATGCTTCTACCCACCTTGAAAACAAGCAGACCATCACTAGAACATACCTCAACCTGTTACAGGGCGGCATCTCAATGAAATCAATCTGCATTCTGATGAAAGGCCCTCCTTCTCGACCTATCGTTCCTAAACTCACCACTGTCTTTCTTCCAGGATTGAACTGCTGACATATAAGGCATCTTTGACAAAGGCTCTCAGCTACCAGTCTAAATTTTGCATTGTACCACGTTTGCTTGAAGGACCGAATCATCGCGTCCCTTCCTATGTGTCCCTGTCCATGATACATCCGTGCTAGGGCAGACACCATGGTATCAGGCATGACTGGTCTCCCATCTCGATAAACCCACACATGATCTGTTTCTCTTGGTGCACATCCTGCTTTTACCCATTGTCTCATTTCCTCGTCTCCTGCTTCTTCCTGCAATTACCTCACTTCTTCCCAAGTACCCATAATGTTAGTAAACAGTAGGGGGCAAGAATTCATCTCTCTTTCTTTAGCCCTGTTTATCGAGTTCTGATTTCGAGCACAATATTGAGCCATATCATTGGCGTCTTTATTCCCAACTGCGATATAATCACCTGTCTGACAGTGGGCAGCACACTTCACAACGGCCAATTGCTTAGGCAGCTGTATTGCCTCAAGCAACTTTCCAACCACTTCAGCATTCTTTATAGGAGTCTCACTTGAAGTCAGAAATCCTCTCTGCAGCCATATCTGGCCGAAGTCATGCACAACACCAAACCCATACTGACTATCAGTCATCACAATCACTCTCACATTCTTTCTGATCTTGCATGCTCTAGTTAAGGCTATAAGTTTAGCAACCTGGGCTGATTTTACTCCCTTCGGGTAAGATGCTTCCATTACTGCTGCAACTGTGCATACTGCATATGCTGCACTCAGATTTCCTTCCTCTGTTCTCAAACATGATCCATCCACAAACATCACAAAGTCACTCTCAGACAAAGGTGCATCTTTTATATCAGGACGTGGTTTGCTACAGAAATCTAATACATCGAAACAATCATGATCCACTTCGTCCCTGACTTCAACATTTTCAGCATCAGGCAATAGGGTTGAAGGATTTACATTCAGGCATCTCACAAGACTCACATTCGTTGCACCTAATATGACCTTCTCATACTTAGTCAGCCGAATATGTGTCATGAATTGAGTGCGACTCCTTGTTAAAAGGATTGCCACATCATGAGGTACAAACACTCGCACAGGATATCCCATCACAATTCCCTCACTCTGTTCTAGACTCTTACAAGTAGCAGCTACTGCTTTCAAACAACCTGGCAACGCTACAGCTACAGGGTCTAACATTGCTGAAAAATATGCAATTGGTCTTCTCAATTTTCCATGTTTCTGTATTAATTCAGAAAGTGCACATCCATTCCTCTCACTGCAATACAACTCGAACTCCTTTTCATAGTCAGGCATTCCTAATGCTGGCGCTTCACACAAACTGTCTCTCAATTTCTTAAAAGCTGCTAGTTCTTCTCTACTTAAGTCAATGGGGTCTCTCACATCACTTCTCGTCAGGCGTACCAATGGTTTTGCGATCAGGGAAAAGTTACTTATCCACTGACGACACTATCCAACCATTCCAAGAAACATTCTCACTTCTCTTTGCGTCATTGGGGCTCTCATTCCTTTTATCTTGATCCTGTCTGTAGTTATCTTTCTTAGTCCTTTTTCAATTTTATGACCCAAATATTGTACTTCTTTCTGACAAAATTGCAATTTCGATGGGGATACCTTAAGTCCTGCATCTGCCAAATGATTTAACAATGCTATGGTGTCCATTACACAGGCTTCTCGAGTTTTCGATGCCACAAGCAGTTCGTCGATATATTGAACTAGCACTGAATTCTCGGGCATTTCTAAATCTTCCAAAGATTTTTTAAAATGTGATTAAATATTGAGGGGCTTTCCGTATACCCCTGTGGGATTCGGCACCAAGCCAAAATACGTTCGCCAAAACGGAACGCAAAAATTTGCTGGCTATCATGGTGCAACGGGATGGAAAAGAAAGCGTGACATAAGTCAATTACTGTGTACCAATCTGCATCATGAGGAATCTGATACAAAATCACAGATGGATTTGGTACAATAGGACAGCACGACACAACCATTTTGTTTATCTTTCTCAAATCCTGCACTATCCTAAACTTTCCGTTAGGCTTTTTCAGTCCCACAATTGTTGAATTACATGGACTATTCATTATTTCTCTCAAAATTCCTTGTTTAATCATTTTCTCAATTATTGGGTTAACTCCTTCAATTATCTCGGGTGTCAATTTATATTGAGGAACATTTGGGTAACTTATTCCTTTCTTCACTGTTACTTTTACAGGATCCACATTTCTCATCAATCCTACATCTTCTCCTGTAAAATCCCAAACCTCTGCTTTCACTGTCTGTTGCAATTCTTTTGGGAATTCATCAGGGTTGAATACACCATAGGCTTCAGTAATCTCAGTTTCCATATTAACCATAGTCATTTTATGCAGTACATCTTCATCAGGGGTCTCAAATGCTATACCATCAGGGGTACAAAATATAGTGCAATTCATTTTGCACAACAGGTCTCTTCCTAATAGGTTTACAGGACTTGAATTGCACACGACAAAGCGGTGCATTTTGGAAAATTTCCCTACATTGACTTTTACTGGTTCTGTGAGATACGTTTTGATCTGTCTGTTGGATACTCCAACCACTTGGATTGTTTCATCCGAGAGGGGAAGATTTTTAACATCAGCTGACCTAACAGTTGATCGAGTAGCACCAGTATCTACCAGGAAAGTAATATTTTTGTAATTTACCTTTCCGTCCACAAAAGGGCCTGTCTGGCCTACTTCTAGAGTTGTGCCAAGTACGCACTCTTCTTCCTCCCTTTGGCACCGTCAATAACCTTCTTCTGACTCACTCTCATCGCTTTGTAGCCAATACTGCGAAACAGCGCTAGCGCGCGGCAGCTTAGTTACCTGTTCTTTGTTGTAGAATCCTGTCTCATTACTGTATTTCTGTGAATTTACGCCCTGTGGAATAGGTGGCTTTGGCACCTGATTCTGTTGGGTAACAACCTGCTGCTGTCGCTGCGGTTGACCACTCACCTCTTCCTGCACCTGCGGATTCAATGATGCATTATCACCATTAGTATTCGGGGGAAACTTACACTCGGATTTCCAGTGCCCTATTCTTCCGCAATTATGACATGGCCATTTCTTTTTGGCTTCTTCAATATTGAATTGTCCCTTTCCTTTCCCAGTATTAAATCTAGGTTCTGGTCCTGCATTATTGTCTTGTTTAATCAATGGTGCTTCCTGTCTTTCTGCGACCTTTACTTGTGCCCACATTGCTTTTTCTTTTAATTTACGCTGTTTAGCTTCAATTTCGTCACTAAAATATTTTGCATGTCTTAGTACTTCATCTATTTTCTTGTTTTGCCAATCCATAGTATGCTGTTTAATCATCTCACTCATTTCTGGACGTAGGCCATATACAAATCAATATACCAAATGACTAAAATGTTTTTCACTTAAATTTTCATCTCCACTAAACTGCTTAAAGGCAAGGATTAACCTTTTGTAGTATGCATGCACTGACTCCATAGTTTCTTGATGAGTTCAGTCAATTTTTACCCAATCAGTCTCTTTGGTAGGCACTTTGTTTTTCAAAAATGTGATTACTTGTTCATATTTTCTCATCACCTCCGGATCAGGGGCACCTGTCTTTGGATCTCTAGGGTATTCTTTTGTAGGCCAGTCTATTACAATTTTGCACTCTGTCCATAAATCTGCTGGCACTATTATGTCAAATAGGCTATTCAATCAATCCACAAAACTTTTGACAATTTTACAAATCTGTCCACTTGTCTATACCACTCGACTGGCTTTTCGCGTAGTCGAGGGAAATCATTTGTAAATGACAAAATATCTTGCCTAGTCCAAGGAACATGTACATATACTCCTCCTGGAATTTCCCTCATCGGGCATTCTGTCACTATCTTTTCCTTTTCTCTTACGGGGAAAGCAGCAAACGTTTTCTCTGAGGCATCATCTCGTTTTCTAAACCACCTACTTCTCCATTTATCCACATCTCCCCATTTTCTTAACAAAATTATTATGTCTTTAATCTGAATTATTCGTCCTGTGGTGTTCAGATTTTCAATATCTTTCTCGGTAAAGTCTACTCGATATGGTTTTTGCAAAGCTTTCACCTTTTCCATGTCTATACCGATTTCTTTTGCTATTTCATCTAGTCTCTCATGTAGACTTTTTGCTCTCCAAGTTATACTTTTGCACAAAAACAGTAATTCTTCATCCTGACTTTTTCTGTGGGGATCGTCCCTACTATTAATTCTTCCAAAACCATCCTTAGTTTGGCCACATCTATAGATTGAGATTCTCTATCTTTTCTCTGTAAGCTTCTTAACCATTCACTTAATTCTTCTGAAGTAGGACCTACTGGTTTCTCCTCATTACCTCGTTCTGAGTCTCTTGAGGTTTCTGATATGGAATCTGTAGTCTTTATCAGTTTCTCAACTAAACCTGGATTTGCTGTCAAATTTTTAGGCGTACTTTGTTCTGATGTACTTATTGTTTGTCTCCATGGGTTCTCTTCTGAATTTATCCTTGGTCCTTCTGTCTGTTTATTACTGTTATAAGGGACCGTTAAACAATGTTCGTTATCCTTTTGTTTATCAAAAATAGGCATTACTGGACCTATGGTTATGGGAGCAATCACGGCTTCTAAGTTTTTAGTCAATTCCCTAATCTTTTCAGTTAACTCTAAAGTGGTTTTTGCTAGTTCTGTTGAATTTTCACTACTTACCTTGCTATCCTGTTTTCTCTCTATTTCTCTGAAATAATTATTTCTCCCTAACTCTTGGGGTACTGGTTCAGTCTTAATGCTTCGCAAAGTCTCTCTCATTCGGGCACTTGGTGTCAACATGTCAGAATCTGGTTGATACGGGGGTGGATTTTTATAAAACATGTCATCAAGAACATCATCCTCCGATTCATTCACTCCATACCCTCCTGACTCTATATTATGTCTCTTTTCCGTACATTTTCTACCACTAACTTCTTCAACATGCCTCACAGGAAACAAACCATCAGCCATATTTGCACTTCGCCATCTCCTCATTCTGTCATCATGATTTTCTTGTCCATGGGATCTACTGAACATATACCTATACCTTCCGCCACTCCTCTGTCTTTCTCTGTCATGCATCTCATCTTCCCATTCCATCAATGCTTCAAACTGTGTTGGTCTAGGTCTCGGTTCTAGATTCATCATTCTCTCTCTTAAATTTCTCAAAACCGCTAAATTAAATGAACCATGCTCTGGAAATGCCAAAACTCCATCGTCTTTTGTATATTTCGCCCAATTGTCCAACCAAATGCATGTATGATATCCGTATTTCGCAACCATGAAGGATGCGGGCGATTTTGGTGGTGGAAGCAACTGTCCCTCTCTAGTCACAATCGGTTTGTCCTTTTTGAATAAACTCTTGATCTTTCCAAACTAGGACTTTATCTATTTTTCTGGTGGATCGTAATACATCATTTTGTCTTCTGTGTATCGCTAGTTTTTCCCTACGACTATTCTGTTGTCTTAGCCAATCGTAGCGCGACTTACACTAACGCACCAATCCGGAGCGTCTATGTCACTTCTGTATTTCTCCAATCCCAGCGCGACTTACACTAACGCACCAATCCGGAGCGCCTACGTTTCTTACTAGCTGGCCAATCCCAGCACGGTCTTTCTGACGTCAGTTTTTCTCGCTACTCCTGCTTCTTCTGACCCTCCTTTACAAATTTTTCCTCGGTAAGCTCCTTACGTTCTTTTAACTTACAAATCTGTTAGTAACGACATAAAAACACCACCATTATCTGTTTCGCTAACAAAAGAATAGTTAACGACCTTTCTTACAAGAATTCCGCCTTTCCCGAGAGCAGCGCTTACCTCTGCCCTACTATGGAATCGTTACTTTCGTTGATAAAGTAGCACATCCCTCTACTTCACCCTTCTATCAAGCATTAGCTAATCCGTGTTTCCAGAGAACAGCGCTTACCTCTGCTCTACTACGGAACCGTTACAAACTTCCGACTTCCTACATCCCAGAAGCCGTCAAACAACATAGAACTCGACGCAACTCAACATAGAGTGTGAATACATAAACCAATACTTTCCCACCATCAATAATCAATAAGCAATTTACAAGCAATAATCACCAAACCAAAACAATAAAAACCATCCTCTTGCTACCAGAAAAACTGATAGAGCGCAAAAACCCTGGTAACGGAGAAAACAAACCCGTACCGGTATCCTCCCTTCGGCAGACCAGACGTCACACTAACTCATTCACACATGCAGTCATTGGTGGGGCCCATAACACCAACACTCACACTAACCATTCTCCGGTCTGCACACAACAGGAGGGAATTTAAATTTCAAATATAGCGCAGAACATCATATTTACTTAATCTGGCTGTTCGGAGTCCTCTAATTCATTTGTTCATATTGCAGTCAGTCTCAATGGATCGGCAAAAGACCAGAGACGTGCAAGCATCTGTCAGTGCCCATAGAATTAGGAAAAGTTCGCAGTCATCAGATAATTGGGCAGCATCTGGACTATCTAGGATTCAGGAAAACGCAGTCAGTCGCCTAAGTAGCGTCACGAGTAGCGTTGTCAATGAAGTCGATGTAGGGAGTAGTTGGTAACCCTCTCTATTCTACCATGTACTTTTATAATAAAATAAAATCAAGAAGATACATTTTGTAATTTCAGCACGGTTATGATTGGCTGGTTGCGATCGTCCGATGCTAAAGCGCCAACTTAAGCAAAACAAACACGAAAGAGTAATTAATGCATAGAAATAATAATTCTAATGTTAACCCCTTACTAATCCCTCTATATGCTTGTATTTATCTAGCATATAGCGACATTTAAAGCAATTATATTCACCCTTTGGTCCTCCTCTTGGGCAACATTACAAGACATTACAAAAGCTATATATATCATGCAGTATTCTAATTAGTACATATACTACTGTTAGTATGCATACGGATTTTAGTCATAAAGGTTATTTAGCCATGCAATATGCAATCCCACGTGTTATTTGGTTATTAGTATTGTTGGTTTAATATATATGCAAACTCATTTAATAATATTACAATAATAGATTATTCAATTAGTATTTTCATGCAAAAATGGGGGAGGTATCCAAAAGTTTGTACTACCCGCTCCATCACCTGCATTTCTGAAGCTTAAGGAAGGATCCCTGGACCCTGACTTAAGGTAGGATAGAGTGTGGACTACAGTTAGTAATTGTATAAGTACCTTTGAGCAGGGGATTGATGATTTTTTTTTCCTGAATACTACCATTGTTTGGATGGTAGAGGAATGGGGCTGAGTTAGCAGTTTCTGCTGTTAAGGCTAAAGCCGTTTCTAAGCCTGTATTACCATGTGTGCTGCTTAAGACCGGTGGGTGACAGCGAGGTGCAGAGTTTTCGCACTTCAATGTGCTTATGTGTTGGGAAATGCCTGCATGGAACCAGCATCATCACTGCTAGCTGAGAGAGCTATTACTTTTCACAAAGGCTGTGAAAGCACTGCATCCATAAAATGATATTTAAAAAGAAAAAACCCAAACTGGCTCCTGGTCTTTAGAGGGGGGTTCTGCATCTCCTTTCTGAGAATCTTCTAAAAAGGTGCGACCCAAGCCATTCCATTTTGCTCCAGTCCAAGAACTTCTTGATGAAGAAATGTGCCTGGATACCTCCTAGGTGATTAGTTGCATCACAAGGGTCTGCCAGCGCCCAGGAGTCTACCTGCCAACTAGAGAGGGGAAAAAGTGTCACTCCCTGCTAGAGGCGAAATTAGACAGGAGGAGAAATCCAGACATGTTCCCTGTGTGTGGAGCACCCAGAAAGACAATTTGTGATTAGTAGTGAGACTGACTCCAAACTGAGCTGTTAACTGTCACCAGGCCTCCTTACACAGTTCATGTGGTGAACTGTGTGAAGTGACAAAAACCCCTTCAGTGACAGTGTGCTATGAGGCAGCTCTGCAGCACTCTGGAGGACCTGTTCTGCCGCTGACCTTATGCCCTGCAGACGTCAACTCCGGCATGCCATCGAGGTGCACCCCGGCCCCTCTACCCCAAAGAGCTGGAGGCCACAACTTCTGAGGATGAGCAACCACTGCCTGCTGCTGCTTCAGTGATTAGATCTGAGAGGCGGGGTCACTGCCGCTCTGCACCCATTGACAGAGAAGCCTCCATGCAACCAAGAAGAGTACATCGTAACAACTATAGTACTGAGTCATGTTCTCATGGACAGGTAAAGACAGAGGGGCATATTAACAAGGGCCATTATCGCTGGCCCCCACATAGCAGTAGAAATATTATCACTGGCTATCGCTGAACATTATCGCCATGATAACGCTATGTTAGCAATACATAGCGCTATGGCAATAATATTTCAGAGATAGCGGTGTTTACCATGGAACATCGCTGGTTTTCCTGCGATGTTCCATGGAAAACAGCGATAACATTGCTGATACGGCCCTGTGGTCTTATCAGCATAATCCACCTACCATTATTAGTATGCCTTAGTCTGGAATTTAACAGACGTTAAATTCCAGCGTTAAGGCTGAGGTAGCGCGGTTTTTATTATCGCTGCACCTCCTTGTTAATATCGTGAAGCTGCCTTCGCGATATTTTCATGTGTTGTTTTCACAGCCACGCCTTCTTTGCATCTCATTAGCGATGCGAGGCTGTGAAAAAACGGGCTCTACATCAAAGAAACACGCGCTAGCGTTTCCTTGATGATATTGCGATATAATTATCGCCGCTTATCGCCCGAAAACGGACGCTAAAGCGGCGAAAATTATATCGCCGGCCCTTGCTAATATGCCCCAAAGTCATGTTGTGAGCGTGAGAAGCTGTTTCTTGAGCTAAAGTGATAGAGCTACACATTGAAAGGAGTAAACGGTTGTCAGTACAAACACTTTTGTAAAATATTAATAGAACTGACCACGGGGTCTCTGCATTTAGTGATGTCTTGCCTAAACCAATTAGTAAAATCACACCTGTTCTGAGTCTGCCTAGGGTTTTTCTTTTACTGCCAGGTCAACTTGAGGTTATTATCATTTTATGTTTTCCTCCTGCGGCAGGTTTGAGAGCAGGGTGGGGCTGCTTCAATGACAGAGGGGGAGGAGTGGTTTGCTTTAATAAGGAGCACTAACCAGGAAAATGCACTGCATTATAGTGAACGCGCTGCGCCCATAGCAGCCGCGAACTCGTGCTGCCCCCAGGGTAGCGCTTCAGGTGGAAAACAGAGCAGCTGCTTTGAAGCTACTCCGTGTTTCATAGGGCAGGCAACAACCCACCTGCACAATTAAGGGGATGTCTGGGGTCCATGGGACCCCCTGTCCCCCTCCAGAGGGCTGCCATCAAGGGGTGCATGGACATTTCACCACGTTTTAGGTGGTGCACTGTCAGCGCACCTCCTGACAGCTTCTTTGCCTCTGCTCCCGCATCTGTAATACGGCGCAGATGCAAAGACAAAGAGATTCCATCATTTGTATTGGGCAATGCCGCATGCAAAAGAGGGAATGCCCTCTGATGATAGCACTGGCGCTTTATATGCGCCAGCACGATCGGTATTACAGAAGGGAACGCACAAGCATCTGCGGCCCCTTCTGTAACACCAAATTGCTCCATGGGCGTACAAGGCAGGCACAAATGCCTGTTGCGCCCCTGGGGCACTCCGGTATTATGAGCCAGCCTCCTGCACGTGATCTAGCAGTTATATTCCAATAACTGGGTGCAGGTGGATTTAACCCCTTCTGTGCCCATGACGAGCTGGACTCGTCATGGGCCGCGGTTGCGCTGTGCCCATGACGAGTCCAGCTCGTCATGAACCCCGCCCGCTAATGGAACGCCCGGCACAGGGCGGGGAAAGGGCGTGGCACACAAGGGGTTAAAAGGGAAGGGGATCTTGACTAGAAAGTTCCGTGTTGAAAATGGTTCATGCAAGGCTGTGCTCTTGCATCTCTTTTATTCAGTTTAATGTTGGCAGACTTCCCAGATGCTATTAAAACCACCCATTCCTTTCCACCTAACATTGAGAACTATCATTTTGCATGCTTATTGTATGCAGATGATCTAATGGTGTTATTCTTCACCATGATTAGTCTGCAAAGAAAGATTACAGTTTTGGTGAATGAATTTAAACAGAAATTATTATTAATGCTTATGAAACCAAAACATTGATCTTTTTGGCAAAGCAAATGTTCAGTGGCCCCTAAACAATCAAGCACCCAAACAGGTCCATGTTTACAAATATTTGGGACTCACCTATAACTCCAAACTGAAATGGTCACCACAGGTCCCTCTTCTGACAAGTTCGTTATTGGAGACTGTAAATTCCCTGAGAAGATTTGATTCTACCTTATGGGCTAAGAGTTAGTCTCTTGAACCGCTTTTAAGAATGCCTCTTGAAAAATTATTATCCAAGCGACATATATGGAGCAGAACTGTTAGCACCAGAGGCGGTTCCTCCATAGAGGCGGAGGAGCATCGTTCCCCCACACTGCTCCAGACGGAGTCAAAAATAAAATGTTAATAATTGATTTTATCACCATTCCATTTTTTACTCTCTGCCGAACTGAGTGTGGGAGTGGTGCCAGTGTGTCATTGCTGCTGATTGTCAGCAATGAGGAGTGCCCCCCCTTCCTTGGTTTGAAGTGCGCATGTAGGTTTGGCCGTCTATCTTTCTATGGACAACGTGACATGCGCAATTCAAACCTCTCCCACCTAGCTGTTTTAGACAGCTAGGTTGGAGATCTGGAAACAGGGACTGAGAGCATCGAGGACATGCTGCAGGGTAAGGCAAGTAACTTATTTTTTCTTTCATAGATGTTTATTTTGATGTGTTTTGTTGTGATTGTTTAATGTATGTGTGTTTTAATGTATGTATCTCCCTTCCCCGCCCCACTGTATTTTTATGTCACCACCGCCACTGGTTTGCACTTAATGAAAGATGTGAGTGGGACTCTCTTGAAGGTTTGTGCATAAAAAGACTTTTGGGAATGCCTGCAAACATGATGATGGAAGCCATACGTTTAGAATGTCATCTTGTTGCATGGGACTTACAAATATGTGAGCTGTTCACTATTACTGCAAGTTATAGCACACCAGAAACAAGGCTAAATTGTCGTGTTTAGCCAGAGAGGCCCACATAAGGCACAAAGTGGTAAAAGTAAGCGCAACTTTGCATTCACTGGCTACTGGACTCGACATGGACTGATGTTCATTGACCCTTAAGTTCATCTAAACTGAAACAGGAATTAAAAGAGAAGGTGCAGTTAGCAAGTTTCAATCACAACACCACTCATCTAGTGACTAAAAGCTCAGCAAAAAACATTTTGGGCAGTTGATATGGTCAAAAGATATGTATCCTTACTTGTTTGTGGTCTCGGCGAGAACAGATAAGATATGTTGTTTTCATATTTTTTTTCTTGGAATTTTTGGAACTTTCACCTCAGAGTTTGTTTTAAAGAATAGTCTATATCCATGTAATTTAAATGCTCAATACTCCATAATTCATATTTTGTTTTTAATGTATTTTTCTCTTGGAACATCCTTTGTCCATTCTTCTTGAAAATTGGGTGTTGGAACCGAGCCATGGCCGTAAATCTAAAATTTACTCTGGCCTAGGCTGACATAACTTTTGCTATTGGACAACTTTAAAAGGTGTCTCTAAAGGAATTATCTTTTTTGAATAGCAGCTTTGCCGCAGTTTGACTGCCATCATTCTATATCAGTGCAATTTATTGGTTATAAATCATGTTCTTAAGATTATTTTAATCTGAAAAATGCAAACTTCGGGTAATACGGTGTGCAATTCTTTCTTTTTGTTCTAGTTATGCTGCTTGTAACACAATTAAGCATATTAATACTAAGGAACTTTATTGTAATGCCTTGAAAATCTGTTATTGTTGTCACATTGTACTTATTTTAGTCTGTAGTATCATGTGAAAGCAAGGCTGTGCATCAATAGATGTTAACATTTGGGGCTCTCTAATAATTTAAACTAAGTAGCCTTTCCTTTTCATCACTACCATAGCGCCTTACTGTAGCTGCTTCAGACATCTGCTATTGTCTGGGCACTTTATTGCTTTGGTCTATGTTACCATGTGAAAGTAAGTTTGCACATTCTAATGATGATAACTCAAGAGGGGATTGCTAGTAATATAACTAGGTATTTTTCCTTTTATTATCAATGATCTTTATTGCAATTTTTGGGACTACCTATTACTGCACTTTGTTCCTGGCCTGCATTTTATGAGATAGCAGTATCGTGTGTTACCGTTTGGTTATAATGCGCTTAAGAGTATATGGTCAGGCTGCACCACTGACAACCCTGGAGAAGAGATTCCGAAGGCTGCAGAGGGGCTCAGCTCATGCCTGGGCACCCTCTCACATATAACCAAGCACCCTGCCTTCAGGATTGATAAGGGGTGACTGATAGGGTGACTGATAGGTTTGTATGTGCAGTGATAGGTGAGGTATAGTGAACCTATACCTCAGTAAGGGGTGTATGCACCACCTTACCCAGGCTGCAGTAGCAGACCTGTGGTGTCATTTTGGAGGGCTTTCCAGGGGTGGCATAATACATGCTTCAGCCCCGGGTAGGCCTCTGGGGTACCTATGCCCTGGGTACATAGTATACCATATACTAGGGACTCACAAGGGTACCTCAGGATCCAATCTGGAGTGTACCTAAAGTACATGGAATCAGTTTAGCGAGGAAGCAGCTAGGCTGGGGTCCTGAATAGCAGGGCCCCAGCCAGACTAAAGTCGTAAATCAGTGTTACAGCAGCAAAATGTGGGGGTAACCTTAAGAGTCAGATCCTACTCTCCTACATCGTGCACTTGAATGATGTTAATATAAAGTGGGTTTCCCAATGCTATTTGCTACGTGGGAAATCTGGAAAGGTCTGCGGTATATTATTGTAAATATAAAACCTATATGTTGAAATGTGTTCCTACCAGATGTTATCTTAGAGATAAAGAAATAAATAAAAGAGAGGCAGTAGATAATTTTGAGTCTACAGCTTCATCTGCATGATTTATAAATAAGTTTTAACTGTGAAAAATATATTCACTAATCCATTGATATCAAAAGATTAATTAAGGTCACGTTTGGCTAGTCATCCTAGCACTGATTTGTTAGGCATACGTCGCCCTGTAGCATTTTCCTAACATATTTTAAAAAACTTGTGTGACCGCGGAGGTGTGTGTTCATGTGATTTGCCAGAGGTTATTGGGCGCACCCCATAAGAAAGTAAGTTTTCAATTACGGGCAGCACAGGCAGGTTAAATTGGAAACTCCCCAGACACGCCTCTTTCTGAACCAGACATAATTGTCATAATTAGATACCAGATACATCTCCAACTGTGCAGCCCAAGTAGCTGCCATGTACAAATTAGTATAATTTACTGATGGGCTGGGACCAAAAAGCTTAAGCAGAGCTTCTAAACAGGAGTCTACACAAATTCTTGGGCAGCTAAACTTCCCATATCCATTCCTAGAGATCTAGGCCCTGGCTGGCTTCAATCCTTCTTTAGTTGGCAATCCCAGTCTGTCTTCCTCCCCCCTTTTACTTCTGAGGCCAGACCCTTAGCATGCGGTGTTCCACAGGGTTCGGCTCTTAGCCCAATTCTCTTTATCATCTATTTTGAGCCCCCAGCTAAATTGGTTCAGTCATAGGGTGTGAGAATTATATCCTATGCGGATGATACTCAACTTCTTTTGGGCTTACAGGAAGACATGCCTACTTCCCTTGATTCCTTCAAGCTCGGTCTAAAATTTGTAGTGGACTGGATAAACACAAGCTGTCTGAGACTTAAGTCAGACAAGACTAAGGTTCCCTTTTTCGGCACCAATTCCACCCCTTCACCTGGTCTTTAGTGGCCTTCAGAGTTGGGTGTCCCACCCAGTTCTGCTAAGGTGGTTAGAAACCTGGGGTGAAATTTAACTCAGAGTTGACCCTTGAGCCCCAGGGTAAGGGGTTATCCTCCTGTTTTTTCACCCTCAGGACTTTGAGAAGGATGCTGCACTTCATTCCAGTAGATGATTGTCCACACCTTAACAACCTCTGGATTGGGTTATTCAAACAGTCCTTACTTGGGCCTCTCTGTCTTTTTTATTCTGGACCTGCGAACCATCAAGAATGTTGCTGCTCGGCTGAACTTTGAAATATGACCTCGAACTTCAGTGTCTGATGATCTTCCTGCACTTCACCGGCTTCCCGTTATTAAGAGAATCTCACTTAAAGCTCTGATCCTAGCCTTCGGGACCTACCATCAAAGGGTACCTTAGGAGCCATTTCAAACCATTCACACAGGAGAGACTTAAATCCCTCGTATTCGCAGGGCCCGAAGAGGAGGCAGATCCTTTACCTTTTTGGCAACTAAGTTTTCGATTGCACTGCCTCTTAACTTGAGAAGCAACCCGTATGCAGCTGTCTTTAGAATGTTTTTAAAAAAACATCTTTTTTATTTTTGTTAAGGTAGCTGTCACCCCCTTCAATGTTTTCTTCTTTGGGTGCTTTTTCTCCGCTAGTGCCAGGATGCCTCCTTGGAGTTAACTGTGTGCTTTATAAATGGGATTTTTTTGTTGTTGTTATTATAAACTCTCCAAGATCATTCTTACTACCTCACTGTTTGAGTCCATGTGCATATACTTTCATTCACTAATTCATACAATTATTTTGGTTTTGATGCTGAAACTTTAGAATTTCTCAATCCTGCATCCACTAATGACTCACATCTATCAACATACTGACCAGGCAAACTGGTCAAAGCACATTGATTGTCAATGGAGTTATGAAGTTTGAGAAAGCAGATTATTTTAGTTGAAGTGGATGTTAGTCCTCTTCAAGTAATAATGGCACTGTTCCTTACTGGGTCCCCTTAGTTCTCAATAATTTAAACCTGAGCTCAACCCTTGGTAGATGTAGCACAGAGCAGACAGGCTTAACTTAGGAGAAATGTGTAAATATGCATCAGTGCCAAAACAGTTAAAGAGTAGAAAACACAACACAATAAACATCACATCTGCAATTTATAAAAATAAATTAAATTGTATAAACAAATAGACACCAAAACAATAAAAATCGGATGTCGGGAACCAGAGATATAATTTGTCAAAGTTGTAAGTAATTCCAGTGCCAAAACGCATGAACCGCCGAACGTGAGTGTCTGGTTGTGCTAAACTAGGTCAAAGTCAAAAGTTAAGGCCAACCGCAATGAAGCATAGGTTGAATACAGAGATCAGGTTTGTTCACCTTCGGACTTAGTTGTTTTTCTGGAGAAATGTCCTCACTGATACGGTTGTTGGCAGGTAAGGCTGTTGCCTGGATCTGAAGATGGACACAACTGCGGGGGGCTGAAGTGGGGTCCTCCTTGGGAGCCTCAGTGCCGTATGGAAGTTACAGGTTATCAAAATTCAAGGTGGGAAAACTCAGAGCTGGCAAAGTCCAAAGACAAGCTCCAGGAAGGCATCAATATCATTAAGATGCTGCTCAGCATTGGTCGTGATGAAGTCCTCTACATTTGGACAGTTTGATGTAAGCAGCTGTGGCTCTGTGGCGGCCCAGCAGTAGCCTTTGATTCTTTTGAACAAAAGTTCAGAAAAAGTTTCTAAGTGTTCAGTTTTGCAATATTGAGGGAGAGAATGGTACACTCTAACAACAACCAAGGGCTCCCGGCCATTTGGGCACCACTGGGGTGTTAGGGACGGTCTCCCAAAGCTACCAGAAAGGTCTAAGGCAAATTCAATTGGAACTGGTCAGTTGGGCTCAGCAAACACTTGGGCTTCTTACAGGGCTGGTGTTCCTGGAACTGAACAGGGGGCTAGCCAACAAGCCCCTGAAGTGCACTCTTCTGTCCCAGTAGTAGGTCCAGCCTTTCGGGTCTCGTGCCACAGGTTCAATAGCAGTTGAAGACCTTCTGTTTTCCACAGATCCAGAGTGTTTTGAAGAAGCTCCTGAGGGTGGTGCCACCTTTATGCTCAGTTCCAGCCTGTGGGTGGGGGAAATTCCTAGTTAATCCCTAATTAATGGGGTAAAAATGATTAGGGGTGCCCCTACCTACTTTTGCAGCACTTCCCATATGTCTTACTGAAACCTATCCCATAGTGCCCCTCTCTACCTAAAGCTAATAGAGTAGGACCTTTCTTCCCTGGTGCAAAGATCACTTGGCCCATCCAGAGGTGTGACTAGTATGATGGGCAAACTCTCCCTTGTGGTCTCTCAAAACCAGTTTTGGGTGCGATCCTTTTCCCACTGGGCTTGGTGCCTGGTTGGCTAGCGGGACAATGAAGAAGCAGGCCTATGTGGGAGTTGCATCTGCTTGTGATAGAGTAGGCACCATTGGAAGTTTAATTAAGTTCCTGGGCATATCCCAGATGGCCATCCATTCAGGGGGAAAAGCACCTCCCCACAACCAATCCTTTTGTCAACTGTCTGGGTGCAATACACATCTCACCCCAGAAGAGACATTTACAGTCAGGTGACACTGAACACTGACAGAAAGGCACGTTTGGCTTAGGCAGGAAAATGCCAACTTTCTAAAACTTTCCAAAACAGTATTTCAAAATTCGATTTGACCTTCAGAATGAATTTTAAATTGCTATTGAGTCCGCAAATCATTATTCTGTCTCTTCCTAAACTGCATTAATGCATTATAAGGTGTTATATTGCAACCCAGTTCTTTTCTATGGGAGAGACAGCCTTGCCACAGTGAAAAACTACTTTGGAGATTTTTCACTGCCAGGACATGTAAAACTTAAGTATGCATGTCCCACTTTTTAAATATCATGAAACCCTGTCCTAAGGGTATAAATGGCCTACCTTTGTGGAGACCTATAAGAATTGAAAAGGAAGGTATAGACCTTGCAAAAGGTTTATTTTTCCAGGTAAAATATATAGGTTGAAAAACTGCCACTCAGACTACAGAAGCATGCCTGAAGATGCTTTGTAGTGTTACTTTCTTGGTGGCACTATATGTGACATTTAAATGACAGGCCTTGGTTATTCTGGGTACCATGAATTAGGGACTTATACCTAAGCTATAAGTGCCAATCATGGTTTAATACCAATTTGACAATTTTATAAGGGGCAGAGAACATGCACTGGACCCTGGTGTTCAGGGTTCCAGTTTAAGAGTCTAAAAACAGCATCAGTCCAAAATAAATAAGGTGATCATGCAAAAAGAGACATTTTCTTACATGACAGAAAGGGAAATTTTGGCCAACAAGCAGGATACAGGAACGAGAAAGTAGGTCACTTTAATCCGCAGGAGATAGTATAGAATACTTAATTCTTTACCACTGGTAGTCCTAAGGAGCAGCACAGGCATTAACAAATACACAGTGATGTAGTCACTTGTTCAAATTATATCTCTTTCATTCCTGTTCTCCATAAAACTATTTAACATCGCGTTATTAAGGCATCAATGCCGTCTATGTATATTGTCTCTAAAACAATGCTCACACACCTGCGGTTAATCAATTCACTTGCTTGGTTTTCTGAGGCAATGTAGCCTCACTTCCCTGGTGCAGAAGTGCATGACCATTCACAAATTGTACTCAAAGCTTCACTATGTTTTAGACTCAGCCAAAGTAATAACAAAGAAGTTGTTCACCACTTGGTGTGCGAACATCTACCCATTGAACTTGTTTCTAAGTTGGACAAAATGGAGCATGTCAAATAGAGACTCAACAGTGCAGTACAGGAGTTAATTCTCCCATGTTACTCGACATATTGTGAAGCTTCAATTGCACAAGCAGAATTACTCTATATATGAGAAAGAAAATTAATTAACATATTATGATAAATGTGCCATAAACAATGAAAAATGTTACTTTAAACTAGCGCACATTTAAAATGCGCTAATTCTCTGTAGGCAGTCATTGTCATTCATGTAGGCCATACAAAGGCCATGAAATGAGCTTTTCCAGCCAGAAGGGAACTCGACATTGCTGAACTGTGCACCACGTGATTTGCATGATTAAGAAGGTTGACCTTAGATTGACAAGCTTAGAGATGTTGTCAGTACTGCAGAATCTTTCGGGTTAACAAAATGAATTACTTCATTAAGCAACATTTTTTATTCTTGAATTTCATGAACATTCTACATTCTGATGTGTAATACAAGGCTTGACTAGAATAATTTGTGCATTTAAACAAAAATGATTGATTCATAGAGCAAAAGAATGCATTACAAAACAGTAAAGTTGACTGTTCATTAGTAGTTCATTGTACTTGCAGTAAAACAAATGTATGTGTGGAAGGTGGATCTGTGTTTAAAGCCTATGGGAACTATGCCTGATGTTTACAGAATCTTACCATACAAGACTATCTGTAGCTAAACATACGATAAAACATTTAATCTGCATTTATTTCCATGGGAACAGAGGAGCTGCTTAAGAAGAACTCTGTCTCAAGATTGACTTGTAGAGGAGACAGCCTGCAACAATGTTTTCGATATCCTTTTCTTGAACTTTATATTACTGCATGTTCCTAGTTAGTGCCTGGCTTGTTTTCTTTCCCTGGCCGAACTCTGGACAGTTGTGCACACTGATGCTGCTGTTCACTTAGACACTCTTTGCTATTTGATTTGACAGCTTGCTACTGCACCTGTTTGCTGATTTAATTGGATTTTTGAAGACTCTGCAAGTCTTATGACTACTTTTTATGGGAAGTTCTCCAACTCTAATTTGACTTTTAAGCTTTACGACACATTGATTTCACTCTTTTCCCATTGCAACTGAACTCTTTCTGGGTTCTCAGAATCTAAAACCCCGAGCCTGATTCATGGAATAGGTAAATATTCCTTTAAGGAACACGCCCAATGCCATCTTATTATTTGACCATATCTTTTGATGAGATTTCTGTAAACACATTTGATTGATGGAGCAACTAAATAAAGACCAAATATAAGCAAAATAATTTTACTAATCTATTAATGAGAAATAAAGTTTTGAAACTACAATACAAGCTCTAATTATTGCCTGAACTTAAACTGTGAATGGAATTTAGATTTGAGATGTCTAACTTGCTCCTTGACTCCTAATGCACATTTCAAAGGTCCACCACTGAGAAGGATTTAGTGCGGAAAAGAGGGTTTAAATCTAACCGATTTTAACATTTTGGGCCTAGTCCTTGCTATTAGCAGCATCCTGAAATGAACTCACAAGGTTCTATAGCACACTCCCATTACTTCAAAAAGGCGTTTCAGGGGTACTGGTGGCGGCCTCTGCAGAGCTTTTTATTGTTATTTAAAATATGAATCCGAATTTCATAAAAAGACCACTAGAATTTGTTTTGTTTTTTAAATGAGGAAATTGAGTCTTATACAAAACGAAAAGCCTGGAGTAAAGCAGTTGGGCAACAGGCATTGTACGGAAATTGTAAGTGAGGGACGGCTGAGGCAAAAATATAATATATTATAATATAATATAATAGGGAGCTACATTTAAGGAAGCCGTGCTGACATCCCCCTCTGTTGCGCAGACGGTCACATATACAGTCTGCACAATTACTTCTAAATTGAGAAGTGGAAAGAAATGTGGGGAAGACTGGAATCCTGAGAAGTTGCCAGTGGAAAGAGGCTAGTGTTCATTCTTCAGTACAGCGGGGAGAAGTGGAACATGTTGCTTGTTCAGATTTCAACCACCCCTGCCACATGTGGTTCTGATTTACTCTTTGATTCATCTGTTGGTCTTGGATTCAACTGAATAGACCATGTTTTATGATTTTTTTTTGTTCAAAGCTTTTTAAATTATTTCCATGAGGCTTGTGCGGGTAGGTGGATTAAGTCGCACTAAATGAAGACCAATTAAATACAAAATCAGTGTGCTTTCTCTGAAGTACAGGGTCTGCCTAAAGAAGTATCACATAAGACAAGCCGGATATTTCCAGCTTGCAAGTAGGGACGGACCGGCCTATAGGGCAATCAGGCAGTGCCTGATGGCCTGGTCTGAAATGTCAGTGAGGAGACAAGGTTTTGACAGTTTGTGGATCCGTTTTAAAATCTGATCAGCCGTGTTTTTTACTGCTGACTTCTGTTATATTAAAACAAACATTACCTGTAGCCAAGCTCAAATCCACGCATTCTTACATACCTGGTAAAAAGACGTATACAGCATGTCATTACCAGTTAAAAACTGCCCCAATTTGCAAACATGGGCCACTTTTTTAGCTATGTAATTTTCTAATTGGGGCCGTGTTTATTTTGGTGCTCGGATATGTTTTCTGTCCGAGTCCGACCCTGGCTGCAAGCAATGATAGTAACAAACTTAAATAAAAGTAAATATAGAAAAGGGAAATTGGAAAAAGGACTAAAACCACTGTCTAGAAAGAACCAATCTCAAGGCAGAAGAACCCTTAAGTAGCTCTGGTAGAGTATAAATGAAGCTAAGAACAGATTCCACGGTAGCTAAAGCAGAAGAAAACATGATAGTTATACCAGAAAGTCCTTCTCTGTCAATAGGTACTTCACTGACCTTCATCTTGCATGGATGAATATATCCTGTAGCTGACCCTTTCAGCAAGATAACTAGGTAAAGACAAAGAGCTGTCTTTGATTAGTAATTTTGACTGTTATTGCTCTTGGTAAAGTTATTTGCTATTCACAGATCATAAATTGTATCCCTTCTCTAGTCCATAATTGTACATCCCCTTAAAATGTGTTAATAAAAACAGTTACTCTGTGGTTTTGCCTTCATTTGTAAGTCATTTTTGCAAGTAATTACAGTTCTCCAAAATATTTTCCAAGGAGCTGGAAAGAAGGAAGCATGTTAATGGACCGATGCCTGCTTCACATTTCGCAACATTATATTAATCATTGATATGTTTTCCAGCACATTATTGTCTGCATTCCACACTTGTCATTTTTAAGCTTCCCTGTCTTGTGCCCCTGCACACACCAGGGCTAGCTTTGTGAGGAAGTTAGAATGTTTGTTATTCAGTGCTTCATCCTAGTTACAATCCTTTTGAGTCTGACAGTGTCTTACAGTAACATAACCATTAACACAGATGTGTATACAATAATGATTTGATCCGCACACATTAAAGGAAAAGAAACAGTTCCAACAAGTAAAGTTGTTGCAAATTTCTTTTAGTCTATAAATGTTCTTTTCTTCACAGGTAGCCAACAAGTTTCGTCCTATTTAAGGACTTCTTCAGGGCTCATCAAATGTCCGTTCTATTGTATGAATGATCCCTCCTCTCAGATTGAGCAGACCTTGCAATAATCCTGTCTCCCTACCGTATTGGGATCCTTGTTCAAAAGACGCACTTGTCACTCTATATTCATTTCAGACTTTTTGGGATTAATAGCAGCATCTATTGCTGTACATCCTTATTTAAAAATTCTCAGTTGTGTCGGTATTGCAGGTCAGATCCTTTAGACGACGTATGGTATATTAAACCATGATTTAGGGATGTATTCAGAGCATTCATCCCTCTTTCATATTCGACACCACCACATATGTGTATACGCACACACACACATATATATATATATATTCACTGAAAAAAACATAGGTTTCAGGCACGTTATAGTTAGAAATTAGCATTTAAAAAACCTTAAAAATTCACTGAAAAAACCATAGGTTTCAGGCACGTTATCGTAAGAAATTAGCATTTAAAAAACCTTACAAATTCACTGAAAAAACCATAGGTTTCAGGCATGTTATAGTTAGAAATTAGCATTTAAAAAAACCTTAGAAATTCATTGAAAAAACCATAGGTTTCAGGGACGTTATGGTTACTTGGATATCGGACTCATATAAACCCAGAGAAATTCGCCTGTTATAGTTAGTTGAGCTAACTATAACTCACGCGCCCGCAATGCACTGGTGACGATGTCACATATTACATCACTCATGACATGGTCAGTGACATCACTCATGACATCACTGAAGACATCTCAAATGAGATGAGATCACTAAGGTTTTTTAAATGCTAATTTCTAACTATAACGTGCCTGAAACCTCTGTTTTTTTTCAGTGAACTTCAAAGGTTTTTAAATGCTAATTTCTAATTATAATGTTCATAACACCTATGTTTATCTCAGTAATTTTGAAAACAAATGTGATATTTTGTAACTTTAATATCCTAAAAATTGTTTTTGTATTTTTTTATTTATTATTTTATGTCTTCTTGTTTTTTAAATATTAAACAACTACATACAGTATGAAAGGGAGCTCAGCCCAGAGCCACAGCTGAAGACCAACACATGTCATAGACCTACTGATGAAGTAGCTCCGACACCCAAGAACGCCACAACACCCACCACCATCCCCAGGACCCCCCCTCTACCACCAAGGCAGCGCAGAACAAGACAACGAACTTTCCAAAAATGGTATGACCCCTCAGCCACACAATAGCTGAATATTGGGACAGGTGTGAACAAACTATATGTGAAGGAAGCAATTCACCAATGAATAACAATACACACAATGCAAAGTGTAGCGGTGATGTGCTGGGCACATCTCAGTATGTTATGCAAAAGTCGAAGTGTTGGGTCTCTGGAAGCTTTCCTTTGGATATTTGTGAACTGTTAATTTAAAATTAACCATGTGGACAAACACTACTCGTGCTTGTAGTGCTGTGGATAGTGGACCCAACCATGTTACGTCAAACACTAGGGACGATCTCAGTCATGTAGCTGTATCGTCCCCCCCTGTTAGCATATGGGTAACCGGAGTGGGCTGGGCCAACGTACGCCACTTCAGCGTAGGAGTGTGAATAAATAGGCCGGGGCTCTGGGCGTGGTTCATTTGTGAACTGTGAAGACCAACGACTGTGCCAGAGCGGCGGGCCTCACCCTGCCACGAGGCTGCCGCCATGACTGCGGCTCTCCTCGACACAGGCCCCCTGCGAACCCAGCGGCACAGCACCACAGACTTATGTCTGTACAGACTACTGTCTCCGATCTACACTGCGGAAAGCAGGCCTCAAAATTCAGAAGGAGTAGCGATTACAGATGACGCAGTGCAGTACGCAAGATACATTGCTCCCAGTGCGGCCCTCTCAGACCATGCATCACCGCAGAGTGCGCCCTCGCTGAGTACTTGAGATGCCACTAACTCCGTGCACCACAAGTCATTGCCACGTGGCCTTACCGGGGAAGAATTCAATAGACAAAAGACATTGGTCCGAGTGCGGCCCCCCCCCGGACAACACATCATCGCAGGGTACGTACACGCTGAGCGCCAAAGGTACTACTAACTCAGTGCACCACAAGACATCGACACGTCACCTTACTGAGGCAGAATTCAATAGACAAAAGACATTGGTCCAAATGCGTCCCTCCCGGACAACGCATCATCGCAGGTTACGTACACGCTGAGCGCCAAAGGTACTACTAACTCAGTGCACCACAAGACATTGACACGTCGCCTCACTGAGGCAGAATTCAATAGACAAAAGACATTGGTCCGTATGCGGCCCTCCCGGACAACGCATCATTGCAGGGTACGTACATGCCGCGCGCCAAAGGTACTACTAAGTCACTGCACCATAAGTCATCGCAAGGAAGAGTGAACAGTTTTATGTCAGCAGTGAGGCATACTATCACTCGAAAATCACCCAAAAATACTAATACTAATATAAAAAGAACAGAAGAATCAAAGAACATTAATGATTACAACCCAGTAATTTTGAAGATGTGGAATGCAAATATGGACAAACAATATGTTGCAGATAACTCAATTCCTGTTCCTCGCATACTATCCAAATAGAAGTCCATACCTGGAAAACATATGTCAATATGAAATACTGCAACATTATAGTTTTAGAAAAAATGTTACAGAGAAAATAAATAAAGGGAAATATGCTGTAATTGGATCTGAGGATGTTTCTTAAAGAATGCCAAAGGAAATTTGATTAATCACAGGAAATTAGGGTTTTGATACTCCAGATAAGAGAGAGTTTTTCTATTTAGCTCTTCTCCAACTCTTCAAACCTTGGAGGACTGAAATGGAATTACTTGGAGATTTTGACTGCTATGAAGATTCTTTCAAATCATGTAAAGATATTGTTACCAGTGAGGCCCGCCCAGACCACGCATCATCACAGGGTGCGCACACGCTGAGTGCTTCAGGTGCCACTAACTGACTGCACCACAAGTCATCACCACGTGGACTTATTCAGGCAGAATTTAACGCAAACCGCAACACATGGTGCCACTAACCCTGTTCAGCATAAGCCGGCGACACGTGGTGCCACTAACCCTGATCAACACAAGCTAAATGATCCTACATGCGTATCTGTGTCCTGAGTCCTGAATGGCAGTGACCTCAAGTCCATGGCAGCAACCACAGCACCAGAATCCCTCTGATTAGTTAGTCATATTTCCATATGTAAGGCCGGTGACACGTGGTGCCACTAACCCTGTAAAACACAAGGCACAACACGTGGTGCCACTAACCCTGTTCAACACAAGCCGATCCCACATGTGTAACTGTGTCCTGAGTCCTGAATGGCAGTGACCCCAAGTCCGTGGCAGCGACCACAGCAGCATACTCCCTTTGATCAGTTAGGCATATTTCCATATGCAAGGCCAGCGACATGTGGTGCCACTAACCCTGTTCAACACAAGCCGATCCCATATGTGTAACTGTGTCCTGAGTCCTGAATGGCAATGATCCCAAGTTCGTGGCAGCACCACAGCAGCATACTCCCTTTGATCACTTAGGCATATTTCTATATGCAAGGCCGGCGACACGTGGTGCCACTAACTCTGTTCAACACAAGCTGATCCCACATGCGTAACTGTGTCCTGAGTCCGAAATGGCAGTGACCCCTAGTCCATGGCAGCGACCACAGCAGCATACTCCCTTTGATCAGTTAGGCATATTTCCATATGCAAGTCTGGCGACACGTGGTGCCACTAACCCTCTTCAACACAAGCCGATACCACATGTGTAACTGTGTCCTGAGTCCTGAATGGCAGTGACCCCAAGTCCGTGGCAGTGACCACAGCAGCATACTCCCTTTGATCAGTTTTGCATATTTCCATATGCAAGGCCAGCGACACGTGGTGCCACTAACCCTGTTCAACACAAGCCGACGACACGTGGTGCCACTAAGCCTCTTCAACACAAGTCAATCTCACATGTGGAACCGTGTCCTGAGTCCTGAATGGCAGTGACCCCAACTTCGTGGCAGCGACCACAGCACCAGACTCCCTTCAGTTTTATTTGTTGTTCTTTACTTTAAATAAAATGTTTCATATGTAAACCTATACAAGACTAAGATTCTTGTTTGTCCAACCGCACAGGAACACTTTCGGGCCCAAGAAGGTTGTTGGGGTATGTTGGTAATGTGGGAAGAGGGTGCATTACCTGCTGATGTGGGAAGAGGCAGCGTGAAAGGGGTATCTCTCACAGAAAGATCTCCGATATGTTTTCAGAAATGCCTCAGACAGATGCCAGCTGACGGACTGAATCACAAAATGGTTTTTCAATGCCTATGTAGTGTGAGTTATGAACAGTTCGCACCCAAACTCGCAGAGGGACAACTGCGGCCCATCCGCTCGACTCACACATGCAGTACTACGAGCCATATGCCTCAAAGGAGCAGCACCATAGTAGTTCGCAGAGGTACAGGCACAGTAGCATACTAGCTTGCAAAGGTAGAGAGCTACGAGCTGACGGACTGGCTTCTAATGGCATAGCTGCGAAGTGATGATGTTGGGCAGAGGCAGCGTGAAAGAGTTATCTTGCAGAAACAGAGCTCCTGTATATTAAATTGCCCCCGAGACCTTCCTTTTATATTTTCACTCGATGCAAGAAAGCCCGGTTTCTGGACCAAGACCTTGCTCCCTGCCAAATTTGGCGTAATTCCGTTCAGCAGTTTGACCTGTAGCCTTGTCTAAAGTTTCCTATGGAAAATCCATTGAGAAAACACGTTTTCACACCCCCACAAAGCTACCTGACGCAGGCGTACTCGCTGTTGGTGTGCAGGTCAGTGCTCTAGTTGTCAACATGTCACGGCCACTCCCTGAGGGCAGGTTTGCACACACACCACACCCATCCGGCACATGCGTCACAGGCCATGTGACCGCGCAAATATAATGCATCGACAACGTCACTTCCTTTATTGCCGGTGGTGACTGGATGGCGGACGCTCCACGGGTCTGAATCATAAAGAGTCCATAAAGAGTTGTGCAGAGGGTTAGTCGCACCATGAGCTGCATGGCCGTCAGGGACCTATTACCAAGTGGCGCGGACTTGACTTGCACAGGGTTAGTGCCACCCGAAGCTAATGTAGCCATCAGGGTCTACTACCACGTGGTGCCGACTTGAGTTGCACAAGATTAGTCGCACCCTAAGTTGTATGGCCGTCAGCGGCCTACCACCACGTGGCGCTGACTTGCGTTGCACAGGGTTAGCGGCCCAAAAAACTGATGTGGTCTCCGCTATTGATGACTTAGGACTCAGCGACATGTGTGAGATCTGCCGGGCCACAGAGAAGCTGATGTGGTGTCTGCCATTCATGACTCAGGACCCAGCGACATCTGTGAGATCTGCTGGGCCGCGGAGCTTTGACAGGCACGTGGAGTGCCCACTGGTAGACACTCCGGTGGCAGCAGGTAATTATTTGGTCATGGCTGCGCAGGGGTGGCAGTGTCTCTCTCTCTCTCTCTCTCACTTCCCTTTCTTCACTCTCTCTCTTACTCTCTTCCTTCCTTTCCTTCTATCTCTCTCTCTCTCCCTTCTCCCTTTCTCACTCCCTTTCTTTCCTTCCCTCTCTTTTTCTCTCTTGCTTTTTTTTCCTTCTCTCTTTCTCTGTGTCTCACTCCTCTGATATGTGCATTACACACGTCCTTATTTTGTGCTTTATTTTCCAGGCTGTGTCGTCGACATTGATGGACCCGACAGGAGTCTTCTGCCTTGTTGTTTTGTGTTGAGTTTGTTAAATTTCAATAAAGTTTTTGGTTGTTACTTAAGTGTTGTGTCACTCTTTCTCGTTCTTATTACTGTTATTTGGTGGTGTTCACCATGGTGTTAAATTTTGGGGCAGTTATCGCGGAAATACTGGTGATGTCTGCAGTTTGCACCAGCTTCTGAATAGTGTGTTAGATTTATCTCAACTTTAGTTGCATCAAAGTGCTGATAATGAGATGCAGAGTAGGCGTTCCTGTGCACAAACACACGAGATGCACCTTTGCAAACTATTCTAATTACTAAAATCCTGTATTGAATTCCACTGTGGTAGTGGGTGCATTTACAGTGTACACACAAAACCAATAAAGAAATCTCATTGTATTTATATTGATTGGGAATAGTGGGTCAGGTGCTGGATCTTGACGGGATACACTGCCCAGTTCATTTATTTTTCTGTACATGAAAAAAACACATCACAACTTTCACAACGAAAGCCAAAAAGTACGAAGCAAAACAAATACCGGCGATAAGCCGCGTTAGCACAAGAGATTTTACACCTGCTTTCTACTGGTGTTAAGCAGGACGACTACCTGCAGCATGAAAAGGAACACAGCCAAGAGCCACACCTGAACACCCACAGGTGCCATAGAGTCAATAAGCATGATACACGGATACCCATGAGGGCCATAAAACTCCCCGCAACAACCCCAGGACAGCCAACGCCCCCTGAACCCGCATCTGAGCAAGTATGTCTGTGTGGTCATTGTGTTAGAATGATAGGCACCGGCCCTGCAACATCACAGTGTGCTGTCTTTAGCGGACGTTACCATGTCACCTCAGGGTTGGCAGTGAGCCTGGACATGTAGCTATGCACACATCTTCCTGCATGCACAAGCGGCAAAGGGAACGGGGTGTCTCACACATGTCCGTGTGCAAGAAGTGCGGTAAGTGTGTCTCTGTGTTCTGCTGTGGCCGCCACAAGGGCCGCAGCAATCGATGTTGTAAAGTGGCATGCACCACCTCCAAACAGCAGTGTCACTGTGTGATTGGAATGCCGCAGGACATGCGCCAATAGGCATTACAAAGGTGTGCCATAGGAGTGCACAGGATACAACAGCGCAGTGCACAAATGTGTGGGGGCTCGTTGGAGGGAGGAGCAGCTGTTTGGCAACCCACCCATGTGCCACGTGCTGGGCATCTCATCCATGATGACCAGGGTCGCTGACATCCCACAACACCCACGACGGGCCTTTGTACACATCCTGTATGAATGCACCTCGAGAAGTTACTGTAAGGATGAAAGGTTCTTTGTCTGAGCTATCTTGCGCTAACACATCTGCTGCTCCGAGAATGAACTTTTTAGGGATGCGCCACGGACAACCACGGGGAAGAAATCGGAGAGGATACCAGGTCCGTTGGAACAACGACCAAGAAGACCAGACCAGAGTATCCACACGGAGTATGACAGCGGCGTCCAATCAACCATCAACCAGCCGAAAGGACAGTTAGTGGTTAATCTCTCCGATGTTACACTAACGGATCCCCAAGTGGCAGCCTTAGAGAAAGGCCTCGGTTTCGTCCCCACGAATAGGGTAGACAAATTTAAACTCTGTCTAGAAATCAAAGAGTTTGTACGTAAGCTTAAATTAAGAACTTTCTTTGCCGACAAGACTATCTCTGACAGTCAGCCTTCCGACACAGGTTTGAGACCAAAATCTACCTTTAGTCCTTTGGACTCAACTATACCCATTGAATTGTTGACCTTTGAAAAGGCTGTGATGGAAGATCTGAACATGATATTCAAGAAGGAACACCAAACTTTTCAGAACACGACAAGATCTGAAAAGGAAGCACTACAGCAGCTTGCCAATAATTTTGACATCACCATAAAACCAGCAGATAAGGGTGGAGCAATAGTCATCCAAACTACTACTAACTATGACACCAAATGCAGGAGACTCCTAGGGGACCAGCGGAATTATGAAATCCTCCCCGATGACCCCACTGAGGCAATTCGGATACGGATAATGGGTATGGTTGAAGAAGCAATCACACATGACTGGATATCTAAGAAAGAGGCTGATTTTCTCATTCAGAAATCACCCCGCACACCCTATTTTTATACCATCCCCAAAATCCATAAAAACCTCGATAATCCACCAGGACGTCCGATTGTATCGGGCATTGGCTCCATCCTAGAGCCTCTATCTAAATTTTCGGACGCTTTCCTCCGCCCATTAGTTCAAGCTACCGATACCTACTTAAAGGACACTAAAGCAGTGCTACAACTCCTTGAAGGTCTCACCTTCGACCCCACTCAACATCTACTACTCGGACTAGATGTGGAGAGCTTATACACCAGTCTCCCACATAATGAGACCCTTGACATCATAGAAGAGGTTCTTTTTTCCATCACCTGGAATTACCATACACCCAGGAATTTGGTCATGGAATGTATCACCTTAGCGTTAAAGAAGAATTTCTTCTTATACCAGGATGTACACTATCTGCAGAAACACGGTACCAGCATGGGGAGTACCTTCGCGCCGAGTCTAGCGGGTCTGTACGTTCACCATCTGGAATCACAGAAGATACTCCTTCAACATAACCCATTCTTCAACAACATCGTTCTCTGGAAACGCTATATAGATGACGTTTTTGTGATTTGGAGAGGCGATTCTGAATCAGTATCCAGTTTCATGACTTGGCTTAATGAACAAAACACGTTCCTCAAATTCACCCACACTGTCTCTAACAATAACCTGGTGTTCCTTGACCTCAACATATATGCTGAAGAAGGAAGGCTAAAATCCAGAACACACTTCAAACCGACGGCAAAGAATTGCCTGTTGCTCTACGATAGTTTCCATCGCGGCATCTTCGGGACAATCTCCCTTACGGACAATTTCTCCGTTTACGGCGAAATTGCTCTGAGCTGACGGATTTCAAAACACAAGCCAAAGATCTGGAAAGGAGGCTTCTAGATCGCAACTATCCAGAACGGATAGTCAAAAGAGGACTTAAGCGTGCCAGAAATAACAATCGAGATGCTCTTCTGGAAAATCAAACACCTAAAGAACAGGAAACCAGACCAATTTGTGTAACCACTTTCAATACCCACTCTAACCAAGTGTCCAAAATTATCAATAAGAACTGGAAGATTCTAAACTGTGGAGGTTTGGACCTCCCAAAACCAATGTTCTCCCACAAACGCGGCCGCAGCTTGAGGGACATCTTGGTTCATACCAGACCACGTCTTATTCCAGCACATCACAATACGTGTAGTCTGTTGCCACCCATCAGAGGGCATCACCCATGTGGCATGTGCAGTACGTGCTCTCTCACAAAAAAGAGTACCCAGCTCATTTTTTCAAATGGTACGTCATGGGAACAACGCAAGTTCACGAATTGTAACAGCAAGAACGTGATATATCTCATTATCTGTCCATGCGGTATGGAATATGTTGGCATGACCACGAGACAAATAAAGGTGCGGATTGGAGAACACGAGAGTAATATCTGCTGCAAGAAGAGCACAACAAAAATGGCCACCCATATTTTGAACATGAACCATGGCGTGGATGAAATCAAGTGGACTATAATTGAGCAACTCAACAATGATCGTGGACTCTTTGAAAAAGAACAACGTTGGGTGTTCCGTCTGGGCACTCACATAATGGGCCTGAACGACGATATACCTTGGGCACAATTGACATAACACTTATCAGAAATGCGTTGGTGCATAAAGCCAGTTTTTGTCCCTTTACCCCTAATAACCCCTTCATTTGGACACAGCTTCCCCTATTACTGCGTAGGTTTACTCGCCTACACCAGCACACCTTCCTCTCTCTCCCCCGTGTTACTCTCCCTAATTTTTTGGTGCAATCAACTTCATTGACTCATTTCTAACTGGCGACCAGTGTCAACAGTGGGCCATATATATCTATATTTGAATTGTTACCAGCTTAGGATAAACATCTTTCTAACATTGATTACGAGCTCAGCATCGATTTTACTGACGCACCTTAAACATTAAGGAAATATTATGTTCACCAACACACCTTCCTCTATTTCCCCCGTGGTGTGTTACGCCTCCTGCTTTTGGTGCGACAAGCCCTCCATTACCCCTTTAAATCATTTTTATTCGGCGAACCGGATTAGCAGCAGGCTATATGTATCTATTTTGGAAGGGTAAAAATATATATATTTTTTTACATTTAATTATGAGCTCAGTTTTATTCCGCCAAACGCACCGTTAATATTAAGAAATTTCCCTTTTCGTAGATATTGCGTTTGTGCGTTTACACTGGTTTCCGGACATCTCTTCACTATT
The DNA here is from genome assembly GCF_964204655.1 of Triturus cristatus. Classification (NCBI taxonomy): domain Eukaryota; kingdom Metazoa; phylum Chordata; class Amphibia; order Caudata; family Salamandridae; genus Triturus; species Triturus cristatus. The sequence goes on along the minus strand of NC_140584.1, from coordinate 423,829,107 downwards.
AATATCCACGAAGAGTTGTTCATCCACTTCCTTATTTCAATACGCGGAGACCGCAGTCTAGTTTTCATTGATACCCCGACCCGGAAGCACTTCTATGCAACCCGGCGCCACCAGCTGAATCCATTCTCCGAGCCAATCACGAGCTTTAAAAGCATTCCACCCGCCCTGGTTCCATCACACAGCGGAACCGCGGGAGGGACAGACTCGTAGCTGAGATTTTCAGCCAGGGCACGTAAGTACGGAGCCAAAGCTCCGTTTTGCAGACTTCGCCCGGCACTTCTGTCAACGGAGGTAACAATTTGACCCCTTGTTTTATCTTCTCTCACCATTAGAATTGAAGCTCCATTACGATCCCACCCGTTCTAGGTTCATGAGGCATTATCCTCATATACATATAAGTATGCATTTTCGTTTTCTAAACCACGTTTCTCACCTGAAATGCTGATAACTTTTCACGATTAGTTTTAGAGTGTGTGTTTTCTGTTTTGTAGTGTCTTGTACTGTCCTTCCTTTTACAGGTCACTGCACCCCTTCCAGATAACGCTAATGTTACAGCTGAAGCACGCAATCTAAGTCACATTGCGGCGTTTTTTTGCATTTACAGGTACTATGCTCTCCTGCTAGGGAAATTTATTTAGTCTTCTATTTTTTCCTTGTTTTGCAGATTCACATACATACTATTAGGTATTGTATATACGTGCACTATTTACTGCATCTGTTTCACTTTTGTATATAATTAAGCACATGCTCCTATTTGGGAGGGATCTTTTTCCTGTCCTGATGAAGATGCTCCGCATCGAAACATGTTGACCCACAAGGAGTAAACCACACATTACGTAGGCAAACTCCGCACTTTTGTTTTTAATAGCACCAGCCCTCCTGGGACTAATTAAAGTTTTTTCTGTCTCCTTGGGCCAGTTGCTTTAATACACACATATCCACAACTACAATAGACCCTCCCTTTACACCACACATAGTACTTCATCAAAAGTGCTCCCACGTAGTCGCAGGTCGCAGCACGCCCCGTCCCGCAGCGGGACGGGAAGACCCCTATGATGAAGCATGACACCATGGGCTATTCTTGGTGTGTGAGGGGTATTTAAACAACACTGAGTGTGCCCAACCACGTTTAGGGACACTCACTCACCATTACCCCTACTATTTAGTTTCTTCAGTACCTCCTTTTTAAGGTGGATCCTTCTGTTTATAACTGATACTTAAGTGGAGGACGTATCCACCTTAGCGCCTACGTAGGCCCTACCTCTACACTCCCTAATCTTGTTATATTTAGCTATTTTGACAGCGTACAGCTGTGGGAGTTTCTCTCCAATTTCTTTGGGGATGGTTAAGCCATTGTACTTATTCCCCCACATAGCACTACTTAATTAGTCAGTCTCTTAGACACTATACTTCCAACACACACTCTAACTTACACAGATACATCATTTCACATTGCACAAACATGGCTGAGTTGGCAGGCCTCACATTTGATGATGAGGAAGTTGACTGGATTTTGGCGGCTCTTAACCCCTTTGAGGGTCTGAGTAATACTGATCCTGGTCTTAATGGTTCGGACTGGGACGAGTTGGCAAACCTAAGGAGAACACAGATCAAGACTGCTCTACATGGTCTACTCATGACTGAATATCTGAGGGCGAACACAGCACCAAGGGGCTTGATCGTTCGGAATGAACCGTTCATCTTTCAGCATGACAAAACTTTCAAAAAAGATTGGTCACTGATATCGTGGCATTGCACACGGGATTGGCTTGTCCTGATTATCAAAACAGCCACCCGCTTAACCCAAGAACTCAAGATTGACATACAGAAAATTGAGGTTCAATTGAAGAGTTATCAATCTACGGCAGTCCTCAAGAAGAGACTTGAAGAACTCAATCAAGAGATGAGTGAATATGAAATCTCACTCAAACAGACTAAATACAAGAAACTAAAAAAAGACGTCGCAGCCTTTAGTCACGAACGTGTATACCCCTATATAAGAGATGACTATGTTCAGAGCAGAACTGGTAGTGACCTGGACACAGATAGTGACCATTCAGACACTACATCTAATGACTCCTACTCCAGTAGAACAAGTAACCCAAGAAATCAGAGGAGTAGGGGCCAACAACAAAGACCTTTCAGGCAAAGAGGCAGAGGCTGGGGAGGCTATCAGGGCCCACCACTATATACACAATATCCATTTGGTCCACCACCAATGGGCATACCATTCCCACAGTGGAATCCGGCCCCCCAAGATTACAACTACTACGGTCCACCTCCTTTTTTAGGGATGACCACGGACAACCACGGGGAAGAAATCGGAGAGGATACCAGGTCCATTGGAACAACGACCAAGAAGACCAGACCAGAGTATCCACACGGAGTATGACAGCGGCGTCCAATCAACCATCAACCAGCCGAAAGGACAGTTAGTGGTTAATCTCTCCGATGTTACACTAACGGATCCCCAAGTGGCAGCCTTAGAGAAAGGCCTCGGTTTCGTCCCCACGAATAGGGTAGACAAATTTAAACTCTGTCTAGAAATCAAAGAGTTTGTACGTAAGCTTAAATTAAGAATTTTCTTTGCCGACAAGACTATCTCTGACAGTCAGCCTTCCGACACAGGTTTGAGACCAAAATCTACCTTTAGTCCTTTGGACTCAACTATACCCATTGAATTGTTGACCTTTGAAAAGGCTGTGATGGAAGATCTGAACATGATATTCAAGAAGGAACACCAAACTTTTCAGAACACGACGAGATCTGAAAAGGAAGCACTACAGCAGCTTGCCAATAATTTTGACATCACCATAAAACCAGCAGATAAGGGTGGAGCAATAGTCATCCAAACTACTACTAACTATGACACCGAATGCAGGAGACTCCTAGGGGACCAGCGGAATGATGAAATCCTCCCTGATGACCCCACTGAGGCAATTCGGATACGGATAATGGGTATGGTTGAAGAAGCAATCACACATGACTGGATATCTAAGAAAGAGGCTGATTTTCTCATTCAGAAATCACCCCGCACACCCTATTTTTATACCATCCCCAAAATCCATAAAAACCTCGATAATCCACCAGGACGTCCGATTGTATCGGGCATTGGCTCCATCCTAGAGCCTCTATCTAAATTTTCGGACGCTTTCCTCCGCCCATTAGTTCAAGCTACCGATACCTACTTAAAGGACACTAAAGCAGTGCTACAACTCCTTGAAGGTCTCACCTTCGACCCCACTCAACATCTACTACTCGGACTAGATGTGGAGAGATTATACACCAGTCTCCCACATAATGAGACCCTTGACATCATAGAAGAGGTTCTTTTTTCCATCACCTGGAATTACCATACACCCAGGAATTTGGTCATGGAATGTATCACCTTAGCCTTAAAGAAGAATTTCTTCTTATACCAGGATGTACACTATCTGCAGAAACACGGTACCAGCATGGGGAGTACCTTCGCGCCGAGTTTAGCGGGTCTGTACGTCCACCATCTGGAATCACAGAAGATACTCCTTCAACATAACCCATTCTTTAACAACATCGTTCTCTGGAAACGCTATATAGATGACGTTTTTGTGATTTGGAGAGGCGATTCTGAATCAGTATCCAGTTTCATGACTTGGCTTAATGAACAAAACACGTTCCTCAAATTCACCCACACTGTCTCTAACAATAACCTGGTGTTCCTTGACCTCAACATATATGCTGAAGAAGGAAGGCTAAAATCCAGAACACACTTCAAACCGACGGCAAAGAATTGCCTGTTGCTCTACGATAGTTTCCATCCGCGGCATCTTCGGGACAATCTCCCTTACGGACAATTTCTCCGTTTACGGCGAAATTGCTCTGAGCTGACGGATTTCAAAACACAAGCCAAAGATCTGGAAAGGAGGCTTCTAGATCGCAACTATCCAGAACGGATAGTCAAAAGAGGACTTAAGCGTGCCAGAAATAACAATCGAGATGCTCTTCTGGAAAATCAAACACCTAAAGAACAGGAAACCAGACCAATTTGTGTAACCACTTTCAATACCCACTCTAACCAAGTGTCCAAAATTATCAATAAGAACTGGAAGATTCTAAACTGTGGAGGTTTGGAACTCCCAAAACCAATGTTCTCCCACAAACGCGGCCGCAGCTTGAGGGACATCTTGGTTCATACCAGACCACGTCTTCTTCCAGCACATCACAATACGTGTAGTCTGTTGCCACCCATCAGAGGGCATCACCCATGTGGCATGTGCAGTACGTGCTCTCTCACAAAAAAGAGTACCCAGCTCATTTTTTCAAATGGTACGTCATGGGAACAACGCAAGTTCACGAATTGTAACAGCAAGAACGTGATATATCTCATTACCTGTCCATGCGGTATGGAATATGTTGGCATGACCACGAGACAAATAAAGGTGCGGATTGGAGAACACAAGAGTAATATCCGCTGCAAGAAGAGCACAACAAAAATGGCCACCCATTTTTGGAACATGAACCATGGCGTGGATGAAATCAAGTGGACTATCATTGAGCAACTCAACAATGATCGTGGACTCTTTGAAAAAGAACAACGTTGGGTGTTCCGTCTGGGCACTCACATAATGGGCCTGAACGACGATATACCTTGGGCACAATTGAAATAACACTTATCAGAAACGCGTTGGTGCATAAAGCCAGTTTTTGTCCCTTTACCCCTAATAACCCCTTCATTTGGACACAGCTTCCCCTATTACTGCGTAGGTTTACTCGCCTACACCAGCACACCTTCCTCTCTCTCCCCCGTGTTACTCTCCCTAATTTTTTGGTGCAATCAACTTCATTGACTCATTTCTAACTGGCGACCAGTGTCAACAGTGGGCCATATATATCTATATTTGAATTGTTACCAGCTTAGGATAAACATCTTTCTAACATTGATTACGAGCTCAGCATCGATTTTACTGACGCACCTTAAACATTAAGGAAATATTATGTTCACCAACACACCTTCCTCTATTTCCCCTGTGGTGTGTTACGCCTCCTGCTTTTGGTGCGACAAGCCCTCCATTACCCCTTTAAATCATTTTTATTCGGTGAACCGGATTAGCAGCAGGCTATATGTATCTATTTTGGAAGGGTAAAAATATATATATTTTTTTACATTTAATTATGAGCTCAGTTTTATTCCGCCAAACGCACCGTTAAAATTAAGAAATTTCCCTTTTCGTAGATATTGCGTTTGTGCGTTTACACTGGTTTCCGGACATCTCTTCACTATTAATATCCACGAAGAGTTGTTCATCCACTTCCTTATTTCAATACGCGGAGACCGCAGTCTAGTTTTCATTGATACCCCGACCCGGAAGCACTTCTATGCAACCCGGCGCCACCAGCTGAATCCATTCTCCGAGCCAATCACGAGCTTTAAAAGCATTCCACCCGCCCTGGTTCCATCACACAGCAGAACCGCGGGAGGGACAGACTCGTAGCTGAGATTTTCAGCCAGGGCACGTAAGTACGGAGCCAAAGCTCCGTTTTGCAGACTTCGCCCGGCACTTCTGTCAACGGAGGTAACAATTTGACCCCTTGTTTTATCTTCTCTCACCATTAGAATTGAAGCTCCATTACGATCCCACCCGTTCTAGGTTCATGAGGCATTATCCTCATATACATATAAGTATGCATTTTCGTTTTCTAAACCACGTTTCTCACCTGAAATGCTGATAACTTTTCACGATTAGTTTTAGAGTGTGTGTTTTCTGTTTTGTAGTGTCTTGTGCTGTCCTTCCTTTTACAGGTCACTGCACCCCTTCCAGATAACGCTAATGTTACAGCTGAAGCATGCAATCTAAGTCACATTGCGGCGTTTTTTTGCATTTACAGGTACTATGCTCTCCTGCTAGGGAAATTTATTTAGTCTTCTATTTTTTCCTTGTTTTGCAGATTCACATACATACTATTAGGTATTGTATATACGTGCACTATTTACTGCATCTGTTTCACTTTTGTATATAATTAAGCACATGCTCCTATTTGGGAGGGATCTTTTTCCTGTCCTGATGAAGATGCTCCGCATCGAAACATGTTGACCCACAAGGAGTAAACCACACATTACGTAGGCAAACTCCGCACTTTTGTTTTTAATAGCACCAGCCCTCCTGGGACTAATTAAAGTTTTTTCTGTCTCCTTGGGCCAGTTGCCTTTTAATACACACATATCCACAACTACAATAGACCCTCCCTTTACACCACACATAGTACTTCATCAAAAGTACTCCCACGTAGTCGCAGGTCGCAGCACGCCCCGTCCCGCAGCGGGACGGGAAGACCCCTATGATGAAGCATGACACCATGGGCCATTCTTGGTGTGTGAGGGGTATTTAAACAACACTGAGTGTGCCCAACCACGTTTAGGGACACTCACTCACCATCACCCCTACTATTTAGTTTCTTCAGTACCTCCTTTTTAAGGTGGATCCTTCTGTTTATAACTGATACTTAAGTGGAGGACGTATCCACCTTAGCGCCTACGTAGGCCCTACCTCTACACTCCCTAATCTTGTTATATTTAGTGAACTTGCAAGTAGCCAGCCCCCCTGACAGATACGATAATATTTGCATCCGTCTCCCACACTACCCACTGCCCGATTTGAGAACAACGAGTGGACATCCCACACTCAAAAGTCCTTCATCGTAGTTAGCGTGGTAGAGGAGAGTAGTTCAGTGCCTTTATCCCCGAGTCCGGCAGCAGCTCAGCTTACGCCCCTAGCACCATCAGACCCGTACGAGTGAGTAGTTTGCACTTTCCAAATAGCGAATTGATTTGATACGCGCAAATGTCCCTTCACACTCACTGTATAACACTCCCTAAACACCATACACAACTTACAATATTCTAATCAAAAGTTCCGCCGAGTGGGTATAACTACATGCTGACTCTACTTGCACAGATGTGGCACAGCGGCCAGAGCACATGACTTCACAGCATATGACACACAGTTTGGACTCATGCTTGCATCCCCAAGTCCGGCAGCCGCTCAGCTTAGCAGCATGAGACTCTAGACAATACCTCACATATTTTCCGTACCCCAGCACTTTTAGACCAGTAGGGGTCAGTGGTTCATCCTAGTAGGTATAAACACATGCTGACACTACTTCCACAGGTGTGGTGCAACGGAGAGGGCACCTGACTTCACAGCATAAGACACACAGTTTGGGCTCACGCTTTAATCCCAGAGTCCCGCAGCAGCTCACCTTAGAAGCATCAGACTCTAGGCAACACCTCACTTAATTTCTGTAGCCTAGCACTTTCAGCCCGGTAGGGATGAGTAGTTCCCTTCGCCTCCATGTATAGCACACCCTAAACACCTGATAGAGGTTACAGTGCTCCTACCCTCCTCTTTCCTCCTTTTTTCGCCCTTTTTTCCCCTTACTCGCTTCAACAGAATCACAAAATGTCTGCCAACACTTCCTAGTTGCAACCGCTCGCACCGCTCACAGCCAATAAGCAGCAATCTTGTGCTCGTAACGCCTCAGCCAATCAGATGGCAGAATTCCCAAATATCGATATCTGTAAATTTCGATATTTCTCCAAAACTACTGAACAGATTTACACCAAATAAACAAAAGTGTGCCTTCTAGACCAAGCCCTTTCTCCCTGCCAAATTTGGGGTAAATCCATTCACCCGTTCGACCTGTAGCCTGGTCTAAAGTTTCCTATGGAAATTAACATTGAGAAAACACGTTTTGGGACCCCCCTTTTCTCTTGGCCCCCCCTTGACAAATCACCCCCAAACTTTTAACATAGGAGCTGATATGAACAAAGAATTAGTTTGGAAAATTTCATGAAGATTCATCAAACGACGCTAAAGTTATAAGCAAGATAAAGAATGCTCTTCCTATGGAAACTTGGTCCTAACTATAACTACCTACTGGCGACTGCCAGTAGGTTATATACATATATATATATATATATATATATATATATATATATATATATATATATATATATCCCAAAGCCAAGTCCTTGCTGATAACAAGGAGTCGCACACGCTCGCCAGATGCAGAGACTTCAGATTGTTTATTGTAATAGCAGCAAAGCACTCGACGCATTTTGGGAAACCACATTCTCTTAACCAGGAGTGACCCTCGAACGCGAAAATCAAACACATATACTTTCAAAGCTGTCAGACAGAAAGGAAGGACCACAGGTAATGCATTTGATCAAAGTAGCCATCTAGTAAAGGCTATTTATCTATAAGAAAGTAATGCATTAAATTATAGGAGCGAGTAACAAGTGCCAAATCACGCCACAATAGGTAGTCAATCAGAGATAAAAGAAATATTTGGAACAAAATTTAAAAGAAAAAATATTCATACATCAATAAGTATGTTGTTAATTTACTGCCATTATAGAAGTAATGCATACAACCAATCATATATTAACGTTCCCGGTGTACACATAGTCAATCATGCCCAAGTGAGCAGACGCTCTCACCATGCAAATCTATCTAGCAATACAGAGACTGGAAATCCAGTCAGGTATCTCAGGTGACATTTCCCCTAATGCGACTCTGTGTGCACAGTAACACACAAAATATCCAATCAATCGATATGGCAATAAAAGATGTATGCAGAAAGCCCTCACTGTACAATCCTTGTGTTTGGAACATATTAAATAAAAGGTGTAGGGTGTATCAGCCATTTGCCCAGTCTTCCTTTTAATAGCATAAATACCTTTGAGAAAGGGATCATCAAAGATCTTAAGAAAGTGAAACAGATTTTAGTGTTTAGGGTTGGTAGGGGGTAAGGGTGATTTTAAGGTTACTGTGTATGTAGAGGTAATGGATGGTGTGGGTGATTTTTGGGCTCAGTGGTGCGTAGAAATAAAGGGAGGAAAGGGGGATTTTAGAGTTTGGGGTGGGTAGAGGTAAATGGAGGTAATGGTGATTTTATGGTTATGGGCTGGATGGGGAACAACCTTTACAACGCAACTTTTACAACGCACTACACTTACAACGCATTTTTTACAACGCAACATCCACTACAACGCATTCCATTACATCGCATGACACTACAACGCATTTTTAAAAACTACCTTTACAACGCATTCCATTACATCGCATACTACCTTTACAACGCATACCATTACAACGCATAATATTACACTACACTATCCAACACTTACCCTACTGTTGCACCCCCTGGAGTTAGAATAGTAATTTTTACCCCTATACTATCCAACACTTACCCTACTGTTGCACCCCCTGGAGTTAGAATAGTAATTTTTACCCCTATACTATCCAACACTTACCCTACTGTTGCACCACCTGGAGTTAGAATAGTAATTTTTACCCCTATACTATCCAACACTTACCCTACTGTTGCACCCCCTGGAGTTAGAATAGTAATTTTTACCCCTACACTATCCAACACTTACCCTACTGTTGCACCCCCTGGAGTTAGAATAGTAATTTTTACCCCTACACTATCCAACACTTACCCTACTGTTGCACCCCCTGGAGTTAGAATAGTAATTTTTACCCCTATACTATCCAACACTTACCCTACTGTTGCACCCCCTGGAGTTAGAATAGTAATTTTTACCCCTATACTATCCAACACTTACCCTACTGTTGCACCCCCTGGAGTTAGAATAGTAATTTTTACCCCTATACTATCCAACACTTACCCTACTGTTGCACCCTCTGGAGTTAGAATACTAACTTTTACCCCTATACTATCCAACACTTACCCTACTGTTGCACCCCCTGGAGTTAGAATAGTAATTTTTACCCCTATACTATCCAATACTTACCTTAAATGCAATGTAATATTATGCGTTGTAATTGTATGCGTTGTAAAGGTAGTATGCGATGTAATGGAATGTGTTGTAAAGGTAGTTTTTAAAAATGCGTTGTAGTGTCATGCGATGTAATGGAATGCGTTGTAGTGGATGTTGCGCTGTAAAAATTGCGTTGTAAGTGCATGCGTTGTAAAAGTATGCGTTGTAACGTCATACATCTGGGCTGGATAAACGTAAATGGAGGTGAGGGTAGTTTTAGAGTTTAGGAGTGGGTAGAGGTAAGCGGAGAAAAGGAAGTTTTACATTTAACCCCTTCGCCGCGGCGGGATTTTCGCCGCGGCGCTGGGGGGTGCGGGGGGGCAGCGCGGTGGCGCTGTGCTCATGACGGAGCCGCTCCGTCATGAGCCACAGTTGAGCTGTGCTCATGACGGAACGGTTCCGTCATGACTCCGCCCAGTTGCGTTGTCCCCCCGCACAGGCGGGGAAACAGCCCCGCGTGGGCGGAGCGGCCGCCAACGGTCGTGTCATGACGGAACCGTTCCGTCATGAGCACACGGCAACCGTGGCTCATGACGGAGCGGTTCCGTCATGAGCGGGGAAGGGGTTAAAAAGGGGGCTTCAAAGAATACTCTCCTCCCCACCCCCCTAAAAAAAGGGTCAATGCTGTGCAATACCCGCAGAGTAAAGGCATGCGGGGTAAAGACCCACGTTGTAACATCTGATATTCGTTCTACATGTTTTCCACAAACAAGTCTACCTAGAATGGGGTGATATTTCTTTAAATGATATTTATGTCAGACAAAACGTTGGCATATGATATTCTGACCTGAAATGCAACTGGTAAAAAAAGAGCTTCCCTCAACACATTAAGAGCGACGTTGGCTCACCTTCGAGACCTGCATGTGTTGAAGAAAGTCTAAACGGTGGGCAGTTCACTCTGCACTGCAGACAGGTGTAATTATCAAAATCCATTCTCAGAATTAAAGTGGATGCTTCCACGAGAGAATAAAAAAAAAACTCTGAAAGCCACGGTGAAACTGCATACTGTAGCATATAATGATTATGTAAATAAACAATACTGGTGCTGTGGTACAGGAAAGTGCCACTGCTCAGCTCACAGTAATTAGGGAATCCGCCCTTCCACCTTGGCACCTGCCAAAAAACACTGCAACCACCCTGACTTGTGGATGCACAGATCATGCAAAAAGAGTGCTCCAATCCTCTGAGGTACCTACTGCTATTTAATCATAAAGAACAGAGCAAAACTGAAAATTACATGTAAGCCACATTGAAATGCTTTTTAATTTATCAAGATGTCTCTTGATGCATCAGAAGCAGAGACTGGCCAAGTGGCCGGTGTTGTGGATGAGTACCGGGGTAGGGCGGACAGGCGGGAGGGAGGGGGCATAGGGGTCGCAGAACTGCAAAATAAAAAAGAATAATAAAAATAAATGTACTGTTCTCGCAGGCACAGGCTCTCAGACTGCCCTGCGGCCAATCCTGAAGCTGCTATCATGTATGAGAGCAGCTTCAGGATTGGCCTGGATGCCCTTGAGTTGCGTTCCCAGAGAGAGAGGGAGCCTGTGCCTGCTCTCTTCACCCCAGCAACACAGCTGGGCTGAAGAGAGCTTCAATGCGCATGACAGTTTGTCCAGCCTGAGACAGCCAACCAAACCGTCATGCGCACGTAAGGCAGTGCAGTACCACTCCTCCTGTCATCCCTCTGGCACCGCCCCCAAGACTCAGCAGATATAATGAAACGTGTTTATTATCGTTTTATTTTCCTAACGTTTTGGAGGAGGGCGATGCTTCTAGCGGAGGAGCCGCCGCTGGTGGTGATTCCGAATACAAATACTAATGAGGTATTCCGCTGTAATAGCGACATGAAATAAAAAGTTAAAGCCAGTACAGGAACTGAATGTACAGACAAGGCTTGTTTCACGTACAAAGAGCAGTACTGATGCATGAAATACGCAATATAATCTCTTTTATTGTCAAAAATGAAATAAAGAAGACACAGTGCATTCTTCCCTAGCCGTCAAAGCCATGGCATGGGTCATCAAAGACAAAGCAACTCAGGATCAAATTAACACACTGAAGCTGGCGGTGACTGTCATTTTCAATCACTAGAATGAGAAATCTCTAGATTGAGAACATGAACCAGATGTGCTAGATTGAAAAAAAGTGTCTTTGTGAAGCAAGGGGATGTTATCTTGATGAAAAGCTAAAATTCAAAAAAATAAACGTTAAAAAGTGCGTTTTATGATGATTATTCCACATCCCTGAAGTTCGATTGGCATAAAAAACATTAGAGATCACAGGAGATGCATACATGATTCCTTTAATCTTTCAAAGCAATCTAATATTTCAGATAACCCTCATCGATCATTCTTTAGTAACTTCCTCAGTTTCTGCCACTTTGAAAGTGGAGCCCATATTTTCCTCCCTCACAAAGTTCTCACAAACCATGTACAAAAGGAATGCACCCTTCTTCATTCCCACCTGAACTCACCCTTCCACTGAGCAACGAACCATCCTCACACGTTTCAATCCTTACCACCTTGTGATACCGGGGAGAAAGACCTGTACTCTCCCCTCCCACTTCCCTTAAAGCAGCAGGCTGCTTGTAAAACGGAACTAGCGGACTGGAGGACACCAAACAGCAACGGCCTAACTCCCTTTAGTGTTCGATAGACCCCAAAACAACAGCATCCAAAAAAGGGGCATACAATAACATATCGAGAAGCAAGTCACGCTAACACTCCACTTACTCTACAGGTCAGGCAATGCAACAAACTACGGGGCATATCAGCAACAACCGGCGATAATTATCGCTAAGCGCACTTAGCGCTAGGATAATTATCGCCGGCTAGCGTGGATTTTTATCGCTGAGATAGCGTGCTATTAGCAACGCTTATCTCAAAAGCGATAACAATCCTAGCACTAACTGCCTACCGTGAGATTATCTCTGGAAACCCAGCGATGATCTCACAAAATGTGGCGTTAGCTTGTTGATAGGGACTCACAAACTTAGCCATGATATCCACCTTCCACAGGCTATCATGGCTAAGTCAGTCCTGAAGCAGGCGTAAGGAAAGTAGCGATAACAGGGGTAATCGCTACTTTTCTTACCGCTATGCTTCATAGCATGGGGCTTGATGATAGGAGAAATGTCGCTTAGCAACATTTCTCCTGCCATGTTAGGTCAGGAACGCCCACTGTGCATCTCATTAGAGATGCAAAGTTGGGCGTTAAGAATAGGTGCGCTAATTCAAGGTTTCACGCGTCAGCGTGACCTTGCTAAGTAGGTGATAAAATTATCGCCGCTTTTCGGCCGAAAACGGCCGCAAAAGCGGCGATAATTTTCTATCGCCTCCTTGTAAATATGCCCCTACATTCTTGACAATCAAGACTTTAACATCTGCAGACCTGATCAGGACAGGAAAGACTTTGCTCTATAAATGTTAGAATGTTAGGAATTATGTGCAGCGCTTCCATGAGGCCAGAAGTAACAGCACTAGCTGGAATTTCCGCACACAAGTTCCTGGAATTCTGAATGAAACCTGTTGGAATGAGGAACAACTGTGTGGGAACAGAATTACCAGCAGGAACTGAATACAGTATTCTCTTTTCTGTGGGATTTAACATATGCATTTACCAACTACTCTGAGCAGATGGTGTATGAGTGTAGTGGGTTGGTACAAGTGAAGTGGAGGAAGGTGGTGGGAAGGATGAGTGAGAATTGTGACTGGGAGAGGGAATATTACATGCTCCCCTGTGCTTTGCCTGAGGGCCGGGCGGAAGCCAGGGAATGGATCTTGACTGCAATGCTGCAATTTTCCAATGTTATTTTACTGGTTGGATTTTCTGGCTGGTAAAATCGGATACATTTTTCCCACACAAGTTAAATCCAGGTGTGGGAAGAACACCCTACTCTGGATTGAGAGAAGCAGCATTCTTTGTGGTAATTTCTCGCTAATGAAACTGTAATCGAAGCAGCAGGCCCCCATTATGAGCTGCAAGCAGTATTGCACCCAGAGTAATAAATGAGTGCAACAATTTGCCACCCTGAATTGCAAGAGTCTCTGGAGTGGACCTGGAATGATCAGATCCGCGAATTCTAGGTCCAATAATTCCCAATAACCCACATCCTACGAGTTGTCATATTTAAACTTGCCACCAGCTTTCAGCGGGTGGAAATATTGTTTCCCTGGAATGGGGAAATATGCTCATTTAAGAACCATGAGGCAGATTTACTACTTCTGGCGCATCTCTGCTAATAAGCAGGAAAGCGCAAGAAGAGATGCGACGCATCTGCCCACCCGTGCGCCACCACTGATGCGCCGCATTTTACAATGCGGAAGACACACAATTGATGGACGGAATGCAGAACAAATCAAAACATTCACCCCCAGTCAAGAGATCTGGGTTAAATCCATCATTCTTTTTGCTCACCATGCCACCCCAGTTTAGACCTGGCTATATACAAATCAGTCTTGACCCAATGCCTCATGGGAACAGTCCAGCCCGAACTGCCAAGCCAGGTCCTCCCTGGACCGGAAACAAGCATACTAGGACGGGTTTCGGGGTTTCACCCCTCTTCAGCCAGGATAGCTTAATTCCAGTGGCACAGTGAGCCCAGGACTCACGTCTGTGCATACCTGGCACACTTAGGGCGAAAAAGCAAAAGACACACAATTGATGGACGGAATGCAGAACAAATCAAAACATTCACACCCAGTCAAGAGATCGGGGTTAAATCCATCATTCTTTTGCTCAGCATGCCACCCCAGTTTAGACCTGGCTATATGCAAATCAGTCTTGACCCTGTGCCTCATGGGAACAGTCCAGCCCGAACTGCCAAGCCAGGTGCTCCCTGGACCGGAAACAAGCATCCTAGGACCGGTTTCGGGGTTTCACCCCTCTTCAGCCAGGATAGCTTGATTCCAGTGGCACGGTGAGCCCAGGACCCACGTCTGAGCATACCTGGCGCACTTAGGGCGAGAAAGCAAAAGACACGCAATTGTTGGGCCTGAGGGCCGGGCGGAAGCCAGGGAATGGATCTTGACTGCAATGCTGCAATTTTCCAATGTTATTTTACTGGTTGGATTTTCTGGCTGGTAAAATCGGATACATTTTTCCCACACAAGTTAAATCCAGGTGTGGGAAGAACACCCTACTCTGGATTGAGAGAAGCAGCATTCTATGTGGTAATTTCTCGCTAATGAAACTGTAATCGAAGCCGCGGGCCCCCATTATGAACAGCAAGCAGTATTGCACCCAGAGTAATAAATGAGTGTAACATTTTGCCACCCTCAATTGCAAGTGTCTCTGGAGTGGACCTGGAATGATCAGATCTGCAAATTCTAGGTCTAATAATTCCCAATAACCCCGGAACCCACATCCTACCAGCTGTCATATTTAAACTTGCCACCAGCTTTCAGCGGGTGGAAATATTGTTTCCCTAGAATGGGGAAATATGCTCATTTAAGAACCATGGGGCAGATGTACTACTTCTGGCGCATCTCTGCTAATCAGCAGGGATGAGCCAGAAGAGTTGCAACGCATCTGCCCACCCGTGCGCCACCACTGATGCGCCGCATTTTACAATGCGGTGCACTGTGGCGCACAGATGGGCAGATGCGTGTCGCATCCCCCCGTGGAAAGGCGGCGCATTGCTGGAGTTGCGTCGCAGGCGCGACGCAGCTCTAGCAAGGCTTGGGGTGCCCCTATCCCTAACATGCTGCGTCAATCCTTATGCCTGCTTCAAGCAGGCGCAGAGTTTTGACGCAGCATGGCCATAAAAGTGACTGAATGAAATCTTGAAGATTTCACTCAGCCACTTTTTGGAGGCGATCCAGTGCTGGAACGCCCCCCCCCCTGTGCAGGAACGCCCACATGTGGCGCAGGGCTTTACAACGTGACGCATCTCCCTAGATGCGTCACGTTGTAAATAGCCCGCAGCATGGTGCTGGATTATCGCCGCCGCTGCGTCACAAAAGTGACGCAACGGTGGCGCAAATCTGGCGTAAGGGGCTGTAAATTTGCCCTCAAGTATTTCTGGGACAGTGTAGGAATTCACCAATCTTGGGAGAAAGGTTGTGACAGCCAGCATTTGGCACAGAGATACCAGTCGGAATCCGAAGTTTCAGCCTCCAGGTATCGTCACAGCAAATTGCATAAATTCCATAATGAGGGCTTGAATTGGGCATCGTCCTTTCCACAAAATCACCTCTCTATATTTGAAACAGAGAGAACATTTGACAAAACACATTAGACAGAAACTATGCATAGGCTTATAACACAACTCAGATATACAATGTTACGTGGATCACCAAGTTCACAAGAACACTAACCACAAATAAACACACAATATCAGATTAGACAGAACAGAGTAGATTCACCTGAGAGCTGGTACCCATATAATTGGGTGTTACTGTATCCAAAAAACCACCAACCACGGAGAGACAATACTTTGGGGCAGATTTATGTTGCACTTGCGCCACTTTTGCGCCGCCGTTGCGTCACTTTTGTGACGCAGCAGCGGCGCAAATCCTGCGCCATGGTGCGGGGCATTTACAAACGTGACGCATCTCCCAGATGCGTCACGTTGTAAAGCCCTGCGCCACATGTAGGCGTTCCAGGGCAGGTGGGGGCGTTCCGGCGCAGGAACGCCTCCTAAAAGTGGCTGAGTGAAATCTACAAGATTTCACTCAGTCACTTTTAGGCCCATGCTGCGTCAAAACCCTGCGCCTGCTTGAAGCAGGCGTAAGGATTGACGCAGCATTGTACAGATAGGGCCCCCCAGATCATTGCTGGAGCTGCGTCGCGCTTGCGACGCAACTCCAGCAATGCGCCACTTTTCGGCACAGATGCGTCACGCATCTGTGCCGTTTTTGCACCATGGTGCGCCGCATTATAAATGCGGCGCATCCATGGTGGCGCAGCTGTGGCGCATAATAACTGGCGCATCCCTGCTGATATGCAGGGATGCGCCAGTTAACATAAATCTGCCCCACAACATTTAACAGACGTATTAGAGAGAACACAGTTCACACCATGGCGGCTCCTCGGCTATTGCGGAGGAGTGTCGCCTCCCCAGTCAGCATCAAAAAGGTAAAAAAATAAAACGACAACAAACATGTTTATTATAGTTTTGTTTTTGCTCTCACAGGGGGAGTGGTGGGCACTGTTATCAGCGGACAAACTGTCATGCGCAGTAAAGCTGTCTCCAACCCGAGCTGCTTTGTCGGGTTGGAGACAGCAGGCGCAGTCTCCCTGGGAGTGCAAATTGACAGCACTGAGGCCAATCATGACATAAGAGCAGCGTCACGATTTGCCGCAGGGGAGTCTGGGAGCCAGTGCAGCCTGCAGTAGAGACTAAACATCGGACGAGTGGCGATGCAGCAGGGAAGTTCTTATGTGTATTTATTTATGTTTTTGTCTACATCCGATGTCTGTCATCCACCCCTCCCTCACCTCTCTATCCTGACACCAGCCGCCACTTAGTTCATACACCCAATGCAGTGCTAATAAGAGCATCAATTCCTTCCCCACCACACACCATCCTACAACCAGGTGCGCAACACCCATTGGATTCAAAGGGCTTCAGCCCCCCCCCCCCCCCTCGTGTGTGGCAGCCCGGGATGAGACAGCTTCCCGGGCACACACACAGCCGCACCCGGGCACTTCACAGGTCTTTAAAAGACCATTTGCATGTTAATGAGGCCTCGCTGTTGTTTCACCCCTTCTGAGAGCCCCTGCAGCTCCACTCTGCCTATTGCTTAAAGATTCATCCCCCCCTCCCCCCCGAAATCAGCTCCACTCTGCCTATTGCTTAAAGATTCAGCCCCCCGAATTTTTTTCTTAGCCCCCCCGAAATTTGGCTCAAGTTGCGCCTCTGCCTACAAAGACATATGAGGTGACCACTAGGAGGCATTCAACATACCACTGTCAGAGCAGTGTATGGCCACTGAGAATCTCTAACAGAACACTACAACACAATCAGCTAACTCACTCCCTTACTGCAAGCAAACGTTGTGCTTATCAATCCACTCACACAGCAGAGACTGAAGTTGGTAAAGGCTTCTGGAGACATGCATGAAAACAGTATAACCTACTGAGATACCTAAAAATTAATTATGCTTTGGAAACAGCAAAGGAGTGCAATAATACTACTGATGACAATACATCTAAAACCATTCAAAGATCAGACTTCAATCTAAGTGGAATCCTAAATCCCATAGACTGGATATACCTGAATGTCAGCCTCCCTGAGGGTGGACTATAAAAAAGAACCTAAAATAACACGGTGCAGGGATGTCCAACATAGGGTAAGGTTGGCCGAAGCCTTGTCAGATTCTCAGGACATCGAGACACGTGCATGGCATGTATACAGACGAAGCTCAAACAGTCACCTTGAAAACTTGAGAATCAGGCATGGACTAGGCATGGATCCCGCTGTCCAGGACCTACGCTGGACACCACTGATGCAGTATATTTTGCGCATACACCACTCACATTAACACCGACTGTTCATGCTCCTATAAATCCGCCTGATGACCTACAAAGGCTCCTGTTACCTGCTCAAATTTTAGAGTACCTGTTTAACTAAAATATACACATTGACGAAATTGTATTTGCATGAATTCGACGCTTCCTTATATATTTACCGATTTGATGTATTCATGCATCTAGCAGCATATCATATTTTCAATTTCAAAGGCTTAGATGATGTGTTCAATTGAATTTCGGTGCTTGTAATGTGAATGGGTGTCCCTGAGATGGCCTCAGCAGTTAAAAGCTGCAGATGCAGGCTTCTGCTCAGACAGAGCAGATGACAGCTTGCCTGCTTGGGTCACCGTTCCATCTTGCGCGTGCACCTCTCAATACACAGAGATGCTCAGTGCTCTCCCGGGGCTTAGTAGGGACTTTAGTACAAATATTACATGGGGTCCACTCATCCAAACATGTCCCTTGTTTATATCCCTTAAGAGTAAATATTAATAGTACACCAGATGTCTTCCACTGGTGTTCCCAGTTCAAGTTGCACTTACAAAATACAAACTCATGGCATGTATGTAATAAGTATAGTTTTACTAAAAAAAAACAGAAGAAAACATCAAATGCTCAGTTTCCTGAATACGCCTTGTGTGTTGATGGTCATTAAAATGATTTTCCCCTTGACTGCTCCACCTCTCTCTGAGGGCCCACCTGGCTCGCCTAATGTTTAATGGATCAAGTTGCATGGGACTACTGAAGTATACCCTACAAAGTTATCCGTCGAAGTAATCCATCCCTCTTCTTGAGTTCTTCACTTTTCACCAATATCAAATAATTATTGTTGAAATGTAAAATACCCACTTACTCCACAGAGCTTGAGAGCTATATAACAAATTTAAATAAAAAAAATAGAATGTTGTATGTGAGCACGTGGACCTAAAAGCTAACAAGCATTGGCAAAGCCAACAGGTTTCGCCTTTGAGACCTATTGACACTGTCAATAGCCAGTAGCAGTTGCTCGTATTAAGATGTGGTGGGGCGAGGGGAGGGGACTACAAACAACAACAAAAAAGAAGAAACATATATAAAAATGCACTTACCTGCTCCGACGGCCGCGGCCTTCATCCCGATCCTCGCCGCCTGGACATCCAGGAACTGCTGCACACTGTGCAGGCTCCCAGCCCCCAATTCCAGCGCTGCTCACATGATGGGAATTCTTTTGGGATTGGATTGGTTTGAGCACCTCCGTTCAGCACTCAGACATAGACTGGGAGCCTGTGTTGGTTTCTCCACCCAGCTGTACAACACAGCTAGGTGGCCGGCCAAACAATCATGCGCACTTGGCAGTGCCCACCACTCCCCCCTCCTTCTGGTGCTGCAGCCGCAGCATCAGTATGGGAGGCCACGCCACTGCATCAGCTTGTGATAGTAAAAATGTTTTATTGTCATTTTATTTTTGTCGATTGTCTCTGCTGGCTTTCAGCAGGGGGATGACGCTCCTCCGCCATAACAGTGCAGCCACCCCTGTCAATGACTTTTGCTCACGCTATTCACCATCACCAAAGAAGCTGATGCTATACAGCATCAACAAAATCAAAAAAGCATTTGCTATGCATTAGGTCTCCCATTTCCGAGAGTTTAAGCTATTGGCATTGTAAATGACAATGCCTTTTATTTATGTGTTTTCAAAACCAACACATATATAAAAGGCATTGTCATTTGTCAATAGCTCAAACTCTCACAAATGCGAGACCACTTTCATAGTGGCCTACCCCTTTCTTTAGATGCTGCGCACAGTATTCAGGTTACAGCGACTAAAGAAAGGGGCGTAGCCACCATTAAAGTGAAGGCATGGCATGGGGCGCTTTTGCCCCAAAAAAAACATTTGTTCACAAACAAATGTTTTATTATTTGTAAAAGTGCCCCATGGCGTGCTTTCACTTAATGCGTAAACTGAAAATCTGTGCTTAGTTAGTATAGTGCGCCGCTAGACTGGTATTTTGCTGCTTCTGACACTACATGCAAATATATAATGCAACGCCTAACATTACACCTAAAACAAGCAAGGGCAGACACAGAGTTAGATTGAAAGAGTAGCACAGGGATCACCACAGAACAAGAACGGTGTCAATATTTAGTCGTTGTTTGAGATACGGTAAAAAAAGAACTTTTTGGAAGTTTTTATTATATGTACTGTTGTTTTGAGTGCCTCTGTCCGTGAGAGGATGCATTTTTTATCAGTGCACAAATGCAGGAGTTTAAAATGTGAAACAGTACTGGAGTGGACAGCCTGGCTATCGTCAACGGTACCTAGTAACTAAAAGCACAAGGTCACACAGCTGCTTAGTGCTGCCCTGTCGAATCATCCCAGACAGCCTGCAAATACTGCCAAGCCCCTCACAGAATGCGGCTGTCCGCGGCCCCCACAGTGGGCCATTCCATTGGGCGGCCCTTTAAGGCCATATGGGCACAAACGCCACCAACTGGCCAAGGGTTGGACTCAGGAGGGAGTCCTTCGCCTTGGTGCGCTAGGCGCATCACTTCCGGCAGACAGAGGTCGGGGGAGGGTACTTATATCTCCCCCCACCTCCCTGGAATCCTCTTTACACCAGACACGCCGTCTGGTCGGTCATCACCCACCGTCTTTCCTCGAGCTGAGATTCACACCGTCTAAGGGAACTGCAGGTGAGTCGTCTGTCCCCCCCCGAAGCTTCTTGGGGTAGGCACTGCCTGGCATTTGCTGGACTTGTGATGCCTAAGGGGGCGGCTGATTTAGGAGCTCCCCAGGTACTTAACCAGGCTCCCTGGTTTTGCGGCGCGGAGAGGTATAGACATACAGGACATAGCAGGCGGCCGTAAATTCAGCGTCAGTATGGTGTGCGTACATTTATTCTCTCACCGAGGGTTCGAGCCCCTGTTCTGCGGGTGCAGGCAAGCGTCGGGGTAGTGGGGCATGGCGCCGGGTGTGGGGGCACTCCTCTGCCTAGGTAATGGGAGGCAGGTGAAAGATTTCCTTGAAGGATGTGAGCGAGACCCCGCACCCTCCGCTTCCTCCGCTGGATCTCCGAGAACTGGGCACTAAAGTTATGTCGAGCCATCCATGGAAGACCATGTATTAGCATTGACCAATGTGTCATGCATAGTCAGAGCTCACCACTGCACCGCCCCCCCTATCGCAAATAAGGTTGCGAGGGGGGGGGGGGCAAAGTGCCGACGTAGAATAGCGAGGCAAGTGTAACCACCAGTCTGGGTTAGAGACGAGATTGCTGATGGTTGAGGGGTAATTGGCCCAGGCCGCAGCAAACCATCACAGGAGCAGGGCCCACTTGGAGCAGTTAACAGATCACGAGGGGTCAGCTTTCTTCCTGGTGACCCGGGGTCTTTGCTGGGTTTCCGGCGCGGATTGGATATAGCGCGTTACTAGCGCAGATTGTAGATAATGCTTTCCTTCTTCGTGGCTGCCCTTGATGTCGGTGGACGTGCCCCCGGGATCTCCAGGAGCTGTCTCTGGTGAGTGCTTTCCCTCCTTCCCCCCCAGGCTAGGTAGCAAAGCGCGGCAATTGATGCAGTCGCCATGGGGGGAGGACAGCCCCCGGGGTGCTCAGGGCAGTGGTCCCCTTACCTGGTCGTGCCCGGCACACGGCAGACCGGGGAGAGGGCAGGAGGGGGACGGAGGCTTAGAACGTCTCGCCAGCCCGGTGCGTGCTGGGAACTGGCATGACGTGGGTCCAGTGGGAGGGGAGGGGGGAGGCCGTCAGGGTCGCGCAATAATCAGTCCACGCAAGGTACTTTGCGTAAAAGGCCATTTTATTAGGACAGGGTTGGACAACCATAACCAGAAACATAACACAAATCCCCAACAATCCCCAACAACAACATTCCTCACTACCCATACTCTCCAAGACTCCAACTACTCCATACCCACTTCACACCGCAACCTTCTCACTTCCTTTCGCTTCCTCACTTCTCCTCCAAAACTCCACCACCATCTCCATTCGTCGTCCACTGCTCTGACGCACCCCCACGTTCTCCCCCGTATCCCCCTCCCCGGGAGGGTGAGTATGCCCGTCATGGACTCCTCCCCCCTCCCCAATCCGCCCCACACACACACACACAACCCGTCCTAAACTGGCACGCTGAAAAACATGACCTCCTCAACTAGTCATGTAATTGCCGGGTGGGTGGGTGGCCAACGCTCCACTAACTACCCTCCCCGAGGCGCTGGGGAATGGAAGAGGAAGGACTTCCTCTTCCTGCCCCTTTTAACCCTACCTGCGACCCCACCCCTTATCCCACCCCTTCCTCCCCTGTCCTTCCTTCTGCGCGAACTCCCCGGGGGAAGACTAGACCGCTGGTCTTACTTCCCCCGGGGGCCTCCTCGCGCAATAATCAGTCCACGCAAGGTACTTTGCGTAAAAGGCCATTTTATTAGGACAGGGTTGGACAACCATAACCAGAAACATAACACAAATCCCCAACAATCCCCAACAACAACATTCCTCACTACCCATACTCTCCAAGACTCCAACTACTCCATACCCACTTCACACCGCAACCTTCTCACTTCCTTTCGCTTCCTCACTTCTCCTCCAAAACTCCACCACCATCTCCATTCGTCGTCCACTGCTCTGACGCACCCCCACGTTCTCCCCCGTATCCCCCTCCCCGGGAGGGTGAGTATGCCCGTCATGGACTCCTCCCCCCTCCCCAATCCGCCACCCAGGGAACCCCCGGAGGGCGGTTACCTGCCCCACCCCACACAAGTGCACCTTTCGCCCTCACCTCCTCCTACACCAGATCGACTCATTCCACAGCCCACTGATAAAATCCCTCATCTCCATCATATAGTAGGCGTTTCCCATGTGCGAAAGGTGCACGCCATCAGCCCTAAAAAGCAAGGGCTCTTCAAGCCGCAGACCAGGATGCGCCAGCACCTTGATCCCACAGTCCTCACAAAAAACTCTCATTGCCCTATTTAATTTTCTGCGGGCGCGTTCCACCGCAGCGGGCTTCAGCGCCCCCCTCCAAAACTTCCTGGGAATGAACTCTGTCCACACAATACAGGCGCCAGCCAGATTGCGTTTGATCGCTGCCAAGTCCCGCTGCATTAAGTAGATCAATGACACCGCCGACTGTCGCACCAGATCGTTCTCTCCCAGGTGAATGACAAGCAGATCCGGACAGCCCTGCTGCGAGACCTTCTTCGTGAGCCAAGGCAAAAGTTCTCCCCATCGCATCCCACTCCTACCCCACCAGAAAACCTCATGACTGCAGCTTCTCAGGCCCAGGCTACGCCCGTACACCTGCCTGTCAGCAAACTTGGCAGCCCAATGCACAAATGAATGTCCCACTATCCAGGTAACCGTCTTGGCTCCAGGACCCCCAACACAACCTACGAAGAAAAAAGGAGCATTAGAAACAAGAAAGGGGCACACAAAACGCTCACACTGCCGCCGCGCACCCTTCCGTCCTACTTCCTCACGTACCGCTCGCAGCAGCGCGAACGCCATCTACCAATCCTCCTGATCTTATCCCAGGACCAACCCAGCCGTGCCGCCGCCGTCGCCGCGCCGATCCGGAAGGAGTGAGTCCCAAACCCCGCCGGGTCTCTCCCTAAGCGCCGCAACGCCATGCGCAGCACCGCCAAGAGCTGGTAAGCCGTGACCCGTTTCCCAGAAGCATGACAGAAAATTTCCCCCGCCAAACGGCCACACTGCCCGCAAAAACTGCTCCACTCCCGCACCGGGCAAGCTGCCAACTCCCCCGACTCATTCAGCCACACCCACGTGCCCCTGCCAACCTGATCCGTCTTGGAACGCCCCAGCCATATCCCCAGGCGCCCCCCATCCACACGTACATCCTCGAACCTCAACCCCACCCCCCCCTACCCCCCAACAACTCCGAAACCCGAAAGGCCCCAAAGAACATCCACGTCATACACAGGCGGAACAACGCCAACTCATACCGATCGTAACACAAAACCCCCAACTCTCCCAAAACATCCACCAACAGGCCAAAAGTGATCGCCTGGCGCAACGGCGCTCCCACCCGCCCCCCCCGCTCCCTTGTCCAGCCCTTCAGCATCCTGCTCAGCAACTCACCCTTGGCCGGATCAAAACCCAGATAGATCTTCCCATAGAAAGAAATCCCTGCCAATTTGCCTGCAATTGTCACTGACGACAAACCCCTGTCCATGCAGTGCAAAACATAGCGCACGACACCCGCTTCACACTCACCCTGAGACATCCGCCAGTCCTCCCGCGACCAACCCAAAAACGCCCCCAACTCCACCCATGCCATACGATAAGTCCGCCGCGTGGACTCGGCAACAGACTGCTCCACCAGATTCACCACTCTCACTCCCCCCAGCTCCAGATACCCTCCGGCACCTTGGTCTTGGCAAAGTCCGCTCCGGGCGCCAACCTTCGGAAACGCTGCCACTGCGAACGAGACAATGCATCCGCGATGTCATTGCTAACGCCCGGCACATGTTTCGCGCGAAACAGCACATTCAAGCGCAAGCACAGCAGCATAAAACTTCGCAGCAAGCGCAGCACCCGCAGGTCCCTCGCCCTCTGATGGTTCACCAGTTCCACCACCGTCATGTTGTCCACATGAAAAAGCACCGACCGGTTCCGGAATTCCTGCCCCCACACCTGCAACGCCACCAACAACGGAAAGAACTCCAGAAACGCAATGCTCCTGCCCTGTGCCAACCAGTGCGCCGGCCACTGCTCCGCACACCACCGACCATCCCAGAACACACCAAAGCCGCGCGCCCCAGCCGCATCCGAAAAAATCTGCACCTGCCACACCATGTTGTCATCTGCAAAGTCCAAGGAGACCCCATTGAAGTCACTCAGGAACCCCTGCCACACTCGCAGATCCGCCCGGACACCCACCGAAATCCGCACCCTGTGATGGGGCAACACTGCCCCTGACATGGCCAACCCGAGCCGCCTGCAAAACGTCCTGCCCGCCCGCACCACTCGGCACGCAAAGTTCAGCAAGCCCAACAAACGCTGGACGGATCTCAGATCAATCTTCCGTTGCACCATCACTTGGCTCAGACACTCCTGTATCTCTAAAACCTTCTGCTGGGGGAGGCGCGCCATCCACTCCACAGAATCCAATTCAATCCCCAGAAACGCCAGACAACAACTGGGCCCGGCCGTTTTTTCCGGTGCCAACGGCACACCAAACTCCCCCGCCATCCTCTGAAACTGGCCCAAAGCCGCCCCACATTCCCCCGTCTGACCACGGCCTACAAACAAGAAATCATCCAAATAGTGGGACACCAGCCGGTGCCCCGCCCTGTCAGTGAAAGCCCATTGCAAAAAGGAACTGAAAGTCTCGAACAGAGCACAGGAGATCGCGCACCCCATGGGCAACACCTTGTCCACAAAAATGGCCCCACCGAACTGCATGCCCAGCAACGAGAAATCCTCCGGGTGAATCGGCAGAAGGCGAAACGCCGACTTGATGTCACACTTGGCCAATTCCGCCCCCCGCCCACACAGCCGCACCAATCCAATCGCATCATCCACCGACGCATACAACACCCGGGAATCCTCCTCCGCGATGAAATCATTCACCGACCGCCCCTCAGGCCAAGACAAATGGTGGATCAAGCGAAACTCGCCAGGTTCCTTTTATGGAACCACCCCCAACGGGGATATGATGAGTTCGGGCAGCGGCCACGTGTCAAACGGGCCGGCCACGCGACCTTCCAACACCTCTTTGCGCAATTTAGCCTCCACGACTTCCGGCAACTCTTTGGCTGACCGCAAATTCTCTGCCCACCTGCACTCCCGTGGCCCCTGGTACCCTACTCGAAAACCTTCCGTGAACCCCCAAAACAGCCGCAGCGCCGCCACCTGATCAGGGTAGCGGGAGAGCCACGGACCCATGGCCTCCACACTAACCGGTGTAGGAGCCCTTTGGCCCAGCCTGCCCCCTTCCTTTCGTGACCCGCCATTGCTCGGACGGGGTGGCCAAGGTGAAACACTGCGTGACCGGGTGCTTGCCACCACACTTAGAACACTCATGTTTAAATTTGCAGGGGTGGCGGGTGCAGAATCCCTTGTTGAAATTCCAACACGCCCCAGTGGTGGCTCCCCCACTCTTCGCAGGCTGCCCGGTTGCGCCGGCAGCGGCAGCCTGTCCTCCCGCACCCCCAGCTCCACTTGCGCCCCCTCCCGCCCCCCCCGAGGCGGGACGGGACTGAAAAGACCGATAAGCCACCGGAAGGCCACTCGCAGTGTGTGTGGCCGCAGAGGACTGCGTGGAGGCCATCCACTGCACCCACAGCTCCTGATCTACCTCTCCCCAGGGCTTGTCCGGGTTGACGCTGACCCTCGCCCGAAATTCCTCATCATAACTTAGCCAGGCAAAACCCCCAAAGTGCATCTGCGCTTTTCTGATGATATCCATGTATTTGAACAACGCAATCGCCCTATCCGTATGCTTCTCGCAATAAATACTAGCATAAATCAGGAAGGCCGACGTCCAATTCTCCATAGTTATCGGCACCCGTGGCCGCCGTGTCAACTCCCACTCCTCCTCTTTCGACCCCTCTTTCGCCTGAATCTCCCGATGCAACAATTTAAAGACATCCACATATTCGTGTTTCCAAATCCTGCCCCTTGTCTTTTCAGACAGATGGGACCCCAGGGGCATCGCCAACCCCATATAAGGCAGCTTCTTCTTATGCTTCTCACCCCCTTCCTCCTTCCCATCTGTCACCTTCTCCGTCTGAACACCAGCTCCCACCATTCGCTTCACATCCCCCTCCGGGGCCGCCGCCTTAGCCGGCACCTGCGGCTGCGCCGCCTCTCCCACCTCCCTCACCAACCCATCCCCCACCCCCACAGACCTACAAGACTTCTTACGCCCCCGCCCAAGCCCCTCATCCCACGCCCCCCACCATGTGCTCTCACCTGTCAAAATGCGTGGCACCTCCTGCGCCCGTCCGCCTGGACCCGGGGCCGACACCCTCGCCGCTGGCGCCTTGCTGCAGCCGGCTTTGCCGTCCTGGAAAACACCAAACTTTCTCGTTGCCACCGGCCCCGTCACCTCACGCACCTCGCCTTCTTCCAACTCTTCACTTTCCGACTCATAATCCAGCTCTTCGACCACCACAGGCTCACTAGGCTCCATGCGCACCTCACGCACTACCCGCTTCATTCCTTTTCCTTTCTCTCCAAGGACAAACTCATACTCCGGCGCCGATGATGCGCGCTCCCTCGATGGAGGGCAGGCCGCCGCGGACCCCCCTACTGCTTCGTCCCGGCGTCTGGAGGCCGTAGTGCGCCCCGCCGGCCCACCCCGGCCTCTACCAGCAATCAGCGCTGGCGTGGATCCCGCCCCCCCCTCGTGACCGGCATAGTCCGAGGGGGCCCCAGCGCCACCAGGTCTCTGAGACGTCAAGTCCGTCCCTGCCTCATCCAGCCACACCCAGCGCCCGCGCCCCCGAGCCGGCCCTGCCCCTCCCCCGCGGGCCACCACCCCTCCCCCGCGCGCCACCGCCCGGGCCGCCGCGCGCTCCTCCTCCCTCTCCCTAGCCGCGCACATCTCCTCCCAGCGCCGCTCCGTATCTTCAATCAGCCGCCGCTGCTCCCGGATACGCTCCTCTAACGACATCTCGGCCCAACAGTCGTCCCACCGGCCCTCCCCCGCGGCCCGCGACCCACGACCGCGGCCTGCGCCCCCGGAGGGGCCAGGCGTCACCAGCCCCGTCCCCCGGCCCCCCACAGCCTTCGCCGGGCCCTTGCCTTTGCCTCCCCGCCCCCCACCCCTCCCCTTGCCCCCACCCCCCTCGACCGGCCCCTGGTCCCCCCACCCACCGCCCTCGCCCCCCGCGGACTCGCTCCCCGAAAGATACAGGGCGAAATCATCCCCAACCCGCTCCTCCGCGTCCTCCGCCAAGTCGCTGTCCTCACTGTAGTCAACCAGGAACGAAGCCCCCCCGCTGCCCCCGGCCCCCGCCCCCACCCGGACCAACCGCGCCTCCACAGCCCCACCCTTACCCTCAACAGCCCCCCCGCCCCCCCCCACAGGCACCTCTGCGGACGAACCCAGCGCCGGGAGGCTCAGACGCCTATCCCCTGGCTTCCCCCCAGGCCCTGCCTTCTTGCCCCCCCCTCGCGCGCCCACCGCGTGTTTCTTGGGAGGCGGTTCCTCCATACAGGCAACAACGGCCGCTGCAACCCCCGCGGACGCCGAACGCGGGGTCCTGGACATCCCCACCCACGCCTGCTCCAAAACACCCGGCCGCAGAAGGTCCGCCCTCCCCGCACGCCCCAACAGTTGTAGCGCCGCCCGCACCGCCGCCTCATCCGGCGTCTGGCCCCCACCCGACTCCATGACAACGCGCTCCGCGCCAACCACCGCTCCGCCCCCGCCGACTCCACCCGACACCCGCAGGCCGCCACACGTTGCCAAACGAGGCAGCCCAGATATCGCTCGCTACACAGACACACTACGCTCACCGTCGCAAAAAACACGCCCCCGCCGATCCTCGAAGCTCCGCAGGCCCCGCACCGCGCACCAACGCTCCACTAACTACCCTCCCTGAGGCGCTGGGGAATGGAAGAGGAAGGACTTCCTCTTCCTGCCCCTTTTAACCCTACCTGCGACCCCACCCCTTATCCCACCCCTTCCTCCCCTGTCCTTCCTTCTGCGCGAACTCCCCGGGGGAAGACTAGACCGCTGGTCTTACTTCCCCCGGGGGCCTCCTTCTCCTCCAGCTCCTCCGGCTCAGACCAGTGGCTCTGGCCCACGTGGGCTCGAGGTTGCCACGCTGCAAGTGGTTGGGCTCACATTGAGAGCATGGTGCGGGCACTTACCTGAGGAGAGAGCCATCATGCCCTCCAGCCTGTGGTCTTCACTTTCATTCCTTTGCATAGATTTCTATTTTGCAAGCACACAGGCTCGATCATTTGGTCGCGTGTCACAGCTTGCAAAGTGTCTCAGAATCAGACACGGTGAGCACCCCTCGCCTTCCATTCACCCGTTCAGGGTGGTGGCATTAGAGGCGCTTCCCCCCCTTGCTCGAGGGGGGGAGGTAGGGCCCCCTAGCTGGCATGGCTACGGGAGCCTCGGTCCACGTGGGTATTCCGGGCCTAGGCCCGTGTGGAATGTTCGTTCAGAGGGCGGGGAGGGGGCACAAGCCATGCTCTCCTTCCTCCTGTGTTACCAGACCCACCTTGTTCCCTGCCCTCTTCCCGGTGGTGCAGGGTTTGGGCCTGGTTGGGTATTGGGCCCCTCCACCTCCTCCTGGATTACGGGACCCTCCTTGCTGGCTTAGCGGGCGGACCTGGCTCTGGGGCCTCGGCCCGTGGGGGACAGATGTTGAGTGTGGGGGGGCAGCGAGCATCGCGAGGCACCCCCTCCGCTGCCTTCTCCGACGGGGCTGTTTATAGCCCCTGGCCGGGGGGGGGGGCAAAGAACTCCAGGAGGGTCCCCAAAAACCGGTATGAGGTTCAGAGTCCCGGCCTGCGGGAGCGATGACTGTGGGGGGGGGGGGGGCAGGAGCATACACTGCATTGCCCGCTCCCAGCTGCTCATTATCCGGCAGTGCTGTTTTTTTGGGCCTGGTCCTGAGGTCGCGTGGGGGGGGTCCCATTCCCCTCTCTGCTCCTGGTTTATATGGCGGAAAAGGGTTCTGGCCCACGTGGGTCTGAGGTTGTGTGCTGGGGAGGCAGCGAATGCCACAAGCCCCCCCGCTGCTCCCTCCTTTTCCACTGCCCACACTAACAGTAGGCACAATAACAGTAGGCACTCTCTTCAGCAGGCTTTACCCCAGTGGTGGCGTTCTGTCTCCCCGGGCCCAAATTTTAGTGGCAGGGGTCCATCGGCTGCGGCTGCCGGATTGTGTCTTTCTCCCAGCTGTAGGAGGCAAGAGAGATGCTTGTTGGGGCCCACCGCCTGGCTGTGCCCGGGCCCAACAAGCTTTGTTGTAGGCCTGGTGCAACCGCCACCAGGGTACCCCCACTTAGCAATGGGATGCCAGGAAACAGTGGTAAATCATCCCAGAGATCACATCCAGACAGGGCAAGAATCCGTGTATGTGATTGGCCACCCTCGTTTTCCATGTGGTAAATTAAATGAGGGTGAGGCTACCCATCACGTCCCCATACTTTTGGCTGTTTGGTATTGCCACGGCTGCAAACGCTCGCCCGTAATTATACCCAGACTCGTGGGTGCTGGGTACCCCTTTTGCCTCATCTTTGAGCCTTTCCAGGCCTATGGGGAGTCTCTGGTTAGCCGTTGCTAAAGCATAGTTACTTGGGAGCCCCTTTTACAGTTTATTTATTTCACTTTGAGTTGGCCCATTAGTACAGCTTTACAATTTCTCGCTGGAATTTCAGAAGCTGGGGGTTTGTTGCAGGCAGGTCTGGGGGTCTCGGGGGAAGCTGCCATTTCCCCCAGGTCAATCCAGGTACGGCCAGGGCAACCGGAGTCTTCCTGACGGTAGGCTGAGCTCCCCCATTGTAGGGCCACGACAAGGCCAAGCCTTGCTTCCGTCCGTATTCGCGGAAGCCGATTAAGGATGGTGCTTGTTTGAGCTTTACATGCTGGGTGTTAACTGTTTCGAGCCACTCCATTGATATGGGAGCTTTTCACCGATTCCTGACTTCCCAGCGTGTAGCTATGTTTTGGTGATAAGTGGTCATATTTTATTTGTTCCAGTTTAGTGGTCTTGCCTCTCAGTCGGTCCACGTCTCTGCATGCTTTTGAGCAGCTTTCAGCCCGAGAGGGGTCACGTGCAGTGCTGCAGCGGGATTACTAATTTCGTCGATCTGGTCGTTCCAGTGCTGCTGTCACAGCTGTGGCAGGGCCAGACCAGAGTCCCACCCTCGTTGTTACAGCCTCAGGTGGTCTTGTTGGGGTGTATGCTCGGGGTGCGTGCACGGGATTATCTGCAGGAATTTGGGAGAGAAAGGGGGGAGCAAGCTGACACAAGACCAATTTCCTGTGTGTGAAAAAGGCCGCTTTATTTAAACAGGTGCATATCACAATTTCATCACCTTGGCAACTGCCTTCCAAAGCTAAAACCTCACTATACATGAATTTCCTGACCCCTTGTTCCTCCCCCCACCCCTACGATCCCCACATCAGATCCCCCACCCCACAAAATACAACATAACATTCCATAACAATAATATTACCCAATCCTACACAATCTAGGATTTCCAAATCCTAACCTCCCTGACCCTAATCCCTACCTACCTTTGTGCTACTCTAACTAACCAACCTCTAATCTAAATTTATCCTACCTGGTTACCCTTTCCCTGCTCACAAACTACCAACATCTAACAAAAAACTACAGCCAATCCTGGCCAACTGTCAACCACCCGCCTGCACCTGTTCCAGGCGACAAATACAATATATGCAGCCCCTATGCACCTGTTCCAACAAAGGCCGCCCACAAAACACCCAAAATCAAAAGTAAGAAAGCCCTAAAAAACGCCCCCCCCCCCAATAACCTAAAAACTGGAGAGGGAGGGTGGGGACAAAAAACCTAACCAGCACAGCGCTCCAAGCCACAAGGTCACCAAACCTAAAATGGTGGCTGGGAAAGCGTGAAAATCGCCTAAATACCCATTGGGCTACTCTATAGATATTGGGCTACAATTGGGCTAGTCCCAATGCAGCCCAAAAATTACAAAATGTCCGCTCGCCGGCCAGTCCCCCCCCTTCCCAATCTGCCCAGGGGGCAGACCTCACCGTGCTCGGCTGCCCCCCAAGCTCCCCTTGGGAGAGAAAGGGGGGGAGCAAGCCGACACAAGACCAATTTTCTGTGTGTGAAAAAGGCCGCTTTATTGAAACAGGTGCATATCACAATTTCTTCACCTTGGCAACCGCCTTCCAAAGCTAAAACCTCACTATACATGAATTTCCTGACCCCTTGTTCCTCCCCCCACCCCTACGATCCCCACATCAGATCCCCCACCCCACAAAATAAAACATAACATTCCATAACAATAATATTACCCAATCCTACACAATCTAGCATTTCCAAATCCTAACCTCCCCTGACCCTAATCTCTACCTGCCTTTGTGCTACTCTAACTAACCAACCTCTAATCTAAACTTATCCTACCTGGTTACCCTTTCCCTGCTCCTGCTCACAAACTACCAACATATAACAAAAAACTACAGCCAATCCCGGCCAACTGTCAACCACCCCGCCACCCAGAAAAAGGCGGGAGTGTAGACGAAGACGCCGTCTCCCCCCTTTTTCTGCTTCCCCCACCGGCCAAGCAAACCCCCCCACCCCCCTTTCAACACCTATGAACTCCTAGCAATCTGGCCAACACTTCCCTCAATTCCAACAAGTACGAGTCCATACCCAACCGAGATAGATGGACCCCGTCACCTCTGAAAAAATACGGCATACCTAATATCTTTATGCGCAATCCTGCAAATCCCCGACTGCCGACAAAATCTCACCATTTCCGTGTTCAGCTTACGCCTGGCCTTGTCCACCGCACCCGGGTTAACCGTCAGCACAGTGCTCCCAGCCACCAGGTCACCAAACC
Organism: Triturus cristatus; assembly: GCF_964204655.1. NCBI lineage: Eukaryota > Metazoa > Chordata > Amphibia > Caudata > Salamandridae > Triturus > Triturus cristatus. Next base: position 423,796,272 of record NC_140584.1, on the reverse strand, counting down.
TAAAATGGTGGCTGGGAAAGCGCGAAAATCGCCTAAATACCCCTTGGGCTACTCTAAAGATATTGGGCTACAATTGGGCTAGTCCCAATGTAGCCCAAAAATTACAAAATGGCCACTCGCCGGCCAGTTCCCCCCACCCTTTCCCAATCTGCCCGAGGGGCAGACCTCGCCGTGCTCAGCTGCCCCCCAAGCCCCCATTGTAGTTTTATGGGTTTGGTGATTGTATGCAACCTTAAGAAGCCAGTGGCCCTGCAGGCGGTCGTCACTTGGCTGCGGCTCCCTGCAATCGTTGATGTTTACAGATGCGAATGGGGTCCAGACGGGATTTTCTGACTTTAGATCTTTGACGTCCGTCACTAGCGTAAGATTGTAAAGAGCTACGTTACACTTTTACTGGGCATAGAGGCCTGGTTAGATGCTCAATATTTAGTGAAATTGTGTTTTTATTGGGAGACCGTTGCGATCACACATTCTGACAACCTACTTTGAGGAGCACGGGGAGCACAGCGTAGACATATTTATGGTAGAACTGGCTGTGATCTCCTGTGCTTCAATTCTTACTGTTTGCGATAGAAACGTTTTGCTGAGAGTAGTCTTGTAGGTAGTCTCAAATGCCTTCTGATAGAGCTCATATTCACTTCTCTTCTCGCAGGTTTACAAAGCTTTACATTTGGACAGTTATCCACTTCGCTCTCCCCTCTGTGTAGTGAAAGAATTCACATGTTCCAGCTGACCGTAAATGAGTTGGGGGTTCTCATATTCACTTGAATATGACTTCTCGCGGGCGTACAACTTTACAAAAATTGAAGTTTAACCACTTCGCACTCCTCTCTCTGCTACTCATTACTTACTGGAGCTTTGTCTCTTTGTGAGTCACTGCTAGAACCCAAACTGCTTTATTTGAAGCTGTATAGAGATTTCAATGCTGGGTGGCCATATGTCCCGGTGTGGAAGCGAGGGATTATGAGGGTGCACTTTAGTTAAAAGGTGGTGCAGGCTCACATTTTTCTCTATTACACACAGCACACACCATACTTTACTTTAGGCAGTGCATTAATTTTAAATATCAGTAAGGCCAGGGCACTCGTCAAGTAACCACCCCAGCTTTCTTTACCCATTCCCTGTGCCAGCGCTGCCATTGACAGTACCTGTGTGTAAGTGCGACGGTTCAGGCTTTACAAGGCCCCCTAATTCATACAAACAGCACCATTATGGGCAGCAGTCATAAGTCTCTGTGACTATTAAGTGCCGGTGCCATGCATCATGGAATATTGTGTTGGTTCCACGCAACATCCTAAAAAAAAAGAAAAGTACCTATTAGACCAAAACAGGTCTTTACACCAAATAGGCCTATTTGTGATACGATGGTTGGTTAACTTGTGGGGTTGTCCAAAATCCGGAGCTTCTCACTCATGTGGATGTCCGTACAAACATGTGTAGTGGAGTAAACACAAAACGGAGACCCATAATTCATAGGAATGTAAAGGTACAAAATGCATCTCTGGTCTCCTGCCCCTGAAATGGATTAACATTGTGAGGTACATTAATGACTGTCATGCTTTTATCTACAGATCAGTATAAGTGTTAAACAAACAGATGGCGATGTGTGAGAAGATATTAGTTAATTTGCATTGTGTTGGTTCCACGCAACATCCATGAGTATCTCTTAGACCAAAACAGGACCTCAAAAATGAGAATTGGGGGTGTCACAGATATTATTTGCAGGAATATTAGTTAGCTGCTGCTGTGTTACAATGTTGAAAACATAAGTCACTATCCCTGTATATTGATGCTTAACGGCATCCTAGTCTTTTGCATATTGCCCGTCTGGTGTTCCCCAATTCCTCACCGCAGAGACAGCTAAGGGTCTGTCCATGGCGCAATTGTTCCCATTTCATCGCCCTAATTTATTGGCAGCCATTAGCCTGGGCTATTGGCTAACATGTGCCACGATTTCTGGGGAGTATGGTTGCCATGGAATTCATGCAGGGTTTCCACGGACGTATTAGCTATTAGCATCGGACACAAAAGTCGGGATCCGGCAAGGTGACAATTCATCCTAGCATTACAGTGCGCTCAAGTTTTCCAGATGTGGCTTCCACAAGTTAGTACAAGACTATCGCAAATTGCTTGCGTAACATGTTTTATTACTTTGCGCTGCATCTATCACTACATTAGAGGGCCCCTCGCACGCCGGGCATACTGTACAGCCTGGGGGCAGGGACAGAAGAGAGTAGGGAAACTCAGAGTAGAGCACTCCACGACATACTGAGTAGCCAAACACAGCACAGAGCAACAGCACCTGGCAGGCGATACACATCTGGACCCCTTTCTCTCCTTGCCAGTGCAGAGTAGTCTCACAGCGGTTGGGTAGCACATGATGAACGGGTACAGGTGAATGTCAAGCCTCACTGTTGATTGCCTTAGCAGTTCGTATCCCACCACAGAGGGCAAAGAAAAGGCAGTTAGGGGGGATCGGGGCTTGCAATCTCATGAATACTGGGTCTGGTGGCTTACGGGACTAATGCGTCCACTGTAGGGGGCTTGTGTCCGACCTCGTGGTCACAGGTTCATATCCAGGTAGGTCCACTTACCATTTCATCCTCCTGAGGTCGATAAAATGAGTACCATTGCGTTGGGTAACAATAAACATGTTAATCAGCACCAAGATACCATTGGGTACAGGTGCCCAATTGCAGTCAGAAACCCCCTTTCCATTGCCGCCGTAGTAAATATTAATAGTACACCAGATGTCTTCCACTGGTGATCCCAGTTCAAGTTGCACTTAGAAAATACAAACTCATGTATGTAATAAGTATAGTTTTACTAAAAAAAAAAAACAGAAGAAAACATCAAATGCTCAGTTACCTGAATACGCCTTGTGTGTTGATGGTCATTAAAATGATTTTCCCCTTGACTGCTCCACCTCTCCCTGAGGGCCCACCTGGCTCGTCTAATGTTTAATGGATCAAGTTGCATGGGACTACTGAAGTATACCCTACAAAGTTATCCGTCGAAGTAATCCATCCCTCTTCTTGAGTTCTTCACTTTTCACCAATATCAAATAATTATTGTTGAAATGTAAAATACCCACTTACTCCACAGAGCTTGAGAGCTATATAACAAATTTAAATAAAAAAAATAGAATGTTCTATGTGAGCACGTGGACCTAAAAGCTAACAAGCATTGGCAAAGCCAACAGGTTTCGCCTTTGAGACCTACTGACACTGTCAATAGCCAGTAGCAGTTGCTCGTATTAAGATGTGGTGGGGCGAGGGGAGGGGACTACAAACAACAACAAAAAAGAAGAAACATATATAAAATTGCACTTACCTGCTCCGACGGCCGCGGCCTTCCTCCCGATCCTCGCGCCTGGACATCCAGGAACTGCTGCACACTGTGCAGGCTCCCAGCCCCCAATTCCAGCGCTGCTCACATGATGGGAATTCTTTTGGGATTGGATTGGTTTGAGCACCTCCGTTCAGCACTCAGACATAGACTGGGAGCCTGTGTTGGTTTCTCCACCAAGCTGTACAACACAGCTAGGTGGCCGGCCAAACAATCATGCGCACTTGGCAGTGCTCACCACTCCCCCCTCCTCCTGGTGCTGCAGCCGCAGAATCAGTATGGGAGGCCACGCCACTGCATCAACTCGTGATAGTAAAAATGTTTTATTGTCATTTTATTTTTGTCGATTGCCTCTGCTGGCTTTCAGCAGGGGGATGAAGCTCGTCCGCCATCACAATGCAGCCACCCCTGTCAATGACTTTTGCTCACGCTATTCACCATCCCCAAAAAAGCTGATGCTATACAGCATCAACAAAATCAAAAAGGTATTTGCTATGCATTAGGTCTCCCATTTCCGAGAGTTTAAGCTAATGGCATTGTAAATGACAATGCCTTTTATTTATGTGTTTTCAAAACCAACACATATATAAAAGGCATTGTAATTTCTAATGCCAATAGCTCAAACTCTCACAAATGCGAGACCACTTTTATAGTGGCCTACCCCTTTCTTTAAATGCTGCACACAGTATTCAGGTTACAGCGACTAAAGAAAGGGGCGTAGCCACCATTAATGTGAAGGCATGGCATGGGGCACTTTTACCCCAAAAAAACATTTGTTCACAAACAAATGTTTTATTATTTGTAAAAGTGCCCCATGGCGTGCTTTCACTTAATGCGTAAACTGAAAATCTGTGCTTAGTTAGTATAGTGCGCCGCTAGACTGGTATTTTGCTGCTTCTGACACTACATGCAAATATATAATGCAACGTGTTAGACGGACCGGGAGGGTCGGCCGAGGTCAGGGGGAGAGGTCTCCGGGGAGAGCCGTCTCCAGCGATCGTACAGACAAGTGACTTCCCCCCCACAGACAGACACCACACAAGGATAAGATTTAGTGTTCTTTATATGCACTTCTTAAGGTACGATGAAATAGTACAAGGAGGTCTGGACTCATGGGTCCCCTCGATTTAGGTCTCTTAGGATAGGGAAGGGGAAGCGGGACAGTCTGTTTACCAGTCAGGTAGTTCGGATGAGATGATGGTTAGCCCACAATCCTCGAGCTTGGTGGTGTAGCTGGTATGGGCCGCGGCAGCGCCAGCAGGTCCCGGTAGAGATGGTCGATACACGGTCCGCGGCAGCGCCAGCAGGTCCCAGTGAAGATGGTCGAGGTACGGTCCGCGGCAGCGCCAGCAGGTCCCGGTGAAGATGGTCGAGGTACGGTCCGCGGCAGCGCCAGCAGGTCCCGGTGAAGATGGTCGTTACAACGGGCCGCGGCAGCGCCAGCAGGTCCCGACGAGGATGGATGTTGCAGAAGGCCGCGGCAGCGCCAGCAGGCAGGACGATAGTTCGCAAGATAGGGCTACGGCAGCGCCAGTAGTCCGTCCAGGCTGAGTTCTCTCGGTGTCTCTCGACTCCAGGATACAACTCCCATCCTGCTCCGGAGCTGCTCCAGTTATAGGGCAGGCGCCCTTTGATGTCCGGGTCCTCGCACTTGGAGGTCGGAGGGTCCGGGATGAAGGTGTCCAGACACCCAGCAGGGGGTGGAGCCAGCGCCTGGGGGAGCTGGAGGCGATCGGCACCTGGCGGGGGAAGAGCTCTTGACGCTTCGTTCTCCCATTGACCTGCCAAGTGGTCCGCTCACCTCCTGGGTGGATGGTGGTGCCGGGATGTCGGGGCCGGCCAGGCCCAGGGTTAGGGTCGGGGGGAGGCCACGCGACCTCGTGGTGCAGGGCCCAAGATGGCGGCTTGACCCGGCCGGGGAAGCCGGTGGGGCTGGGCCCCGTGATGCATGGAGGTCCGAGGGCAGAAGTTCCGTCGGGAGACGGGGTGCAGGTGCTTTTCGGGGGTCACGCCTGGCGGCCCGGAGCTTGGGCCCTATCGTGCGGGGAGGGAGCAAGCCCTTCGTGTGGCCTGTCCAACATGCGTCCCCCCCAGCTGAAGGCGGGGAGAGTCACCCATCTTCTTGGGGACTCTCCTCGTCGAGGCGGAAAAATCGTGACAGGCCATCCGCGTTGGCGTGATCTTGGCCCGGTCGGTGCTCCACGGTGAAGTCCATTCCCTGCAGGGAAATGGACCAGCGCAATAGTTTTGGGTTCTCCCCCCGCATCTGCATCAGCCACTGCAGGGGTCGATGGTCGGTTTGTACCCGGAAGTGGGTACCGAAGAGGTAAGGCCGGAGCTTTTTGAGGGCCCATACCACTGCGAAGGCCTCCCTCTCGATGGTGCTCCAGCGTTGTTCTCGGGCCAGGAGACGCCGACTGATGAAGGCCACCGGCTGGTCATGACCCTCGGGGTTTAATTGAGAAAGAACGGCCCCGATGCCGTGGTCGGAGGCGTCTGTCTGTACCACGAACTCCCGACTGTAATCGGGGGCCTGGAGCACAGGGGCGGTGCACAGGGCGGCCTTCAGCCTCTCGAAGGCCGCTTGACAATCGGGGGTCCAGTTAATCCGCCTTGGTTGGTTCTTGGACGTGAGACCCGTGAGGGGCCCCACGATGCTGCCGTAGTCCTTCACGAACCGCCGGTAGTAGCCGGTGAGCCCCAAGAAGGCTCGGACCTCGGTCTGGGTGACGGGGGGCTGTCAGGACTGGATGGCAGCAATCTTAAGTTGCAGCGGGGCCACCAGCCCGCTTCCTACTTGGTGCCCAAGGTAGGTCACGGACCCTTGGCCAATTTGGCATTTGCCGGCCTTAATTGTGAGGCCGGCCCGCTGGAGGGCCTGTAGGACCTCTTGGAGGTGGAGGAGGTGGTCGGACCAGTGGCGGCTGTATACAGCGATATCGTCCAGGTAGGCAGCGCTGAACTCTTCGAGCCCCGCCAAGACCTGGTTCACAAGGCGTTGAAACGTGGCGGGGGCATTCTTCATGCCGAAGGGCATGACCTTGAATTGGTAGTGGCCATTGGGGGTAGAGAAGGCTGACCGTTCCTGGGCCCGGGGTGTGAGACCGATCTGCCAGTAGCCCGCTGTTAGGTCGAAGATACTGAGGTAGCGGGCGGCCCCCAGCCGGTCGATCAGTTCGTCCGCTCGGGGGATCGGATGAGCGTCGGTCCGGGTGACAGCGTTCAAGCCCCGGTAGTCGACGCAGAATCTCAGTTCAGGTGTGGTGCCGGGGGCAGCGGCTTTGGGAACCAATACAACCGGGCTGGCCCAGGGACTGTCCGAGGGCTCGATGACCCCGATCGTGAGCATTTTGGCCACTTCCTCCTGTATGCAGGCCCGTACCCGATCTGGTACGCGGTAGGCCCGGTGTCGAATAGGGGGACTGTCCCCGGTGTCCACGTCGTGCGAACACCACGGGGTGACCCCGGGGGTAAGGGAGAACAGTGCAGCGAACCGCAGCAGGAGGTTTCGGCAGCCCTGGCGTTGCTCCGAGGTGAGGGCGTCAGAGAGTCGGACCCCGTCCACGGAGCCGTCATTCTCCTGAGTCTTCAGGAGATCCGGGAGGGGTTCGGAGTCTTCCTCTGCCCCACTGTCCGTAGCCATCAGGAGGCTGAGTTCTGAGCGCACAAAGTGTGGTTTGAGTCGGTTGGTGTGGAGGACCCGAAGGGGGTTTCGGGAGGTCCCCATGTCGATGAGGTAAGTGATGGGGCTTTTGCGCTCGACCACTTTGAAGGGCCCCGTCCACTTATCTTGCAAGGCACAGGGTTCGGTGGGGGACATCACCCACACTTGTTGACCAGGCTCGAACTCAACGGAGGAGGCATTGTGATCATACCATCTCTTCATGTCCTCCTGGCTGGCCTCGAGGTTCGCCTTGGCCATCTCTCTGAAGCGCCGGGTCTGATTGCGTAGGGCCAGGAGGTATTTGAAGACGTCTGGAGGAGTCTTTAGGGGGGCCATCTCCCAACCTTCCTTGACTAGGCTGAGGGGCCCTCGCACAGGGTGCCCGTACAGGAGTTCGAAAGGGCTAAAGCCGAGGGACTTCTGGGGGACTTCTCGGTAGGCGAAGAGGAGGCACGGGAGTAGTACATCCCACTGGCGACGGAGGTGCTCTTCCAATCCCCCAATCATCCCCTTGAGAGTGCGGTTAAAACGCTCCACTAGTCCGTTCCCTTGGGGGTGATAGGGGGTCGTGAATCTGTAGGTGACCCCGCATTGTTGCCAGAGGGACTTCATGTATTTGGAGATAAAGTTCGTGCCTCGGTCGCTGACGACTTCTCGGGGGAAGCCCACCCGGGAGAAGATCCCCATTAGGGCCCGGCCAACCACCGGAGCTGTCACGGTCCGTAGGGGCACCGCCTCGGGGTAGCGGGTGGCATGGTCCACTAGTACCAGGATGAACCTGTGTCCTTGTGCCGTGCGGGGGTCCAGAGGCCCCACAATGTCTATTCCTACCCTTTTGAACGGGGTGGTGACCACAGGGAAGGGTTGCAGAGGGGCTTTCAGCTTCCGACCACTCTTCCCGCTGGCTTGGCATGTGGGGCAGGACCGGCAGTGGTTCAGGACGTCGTTCCTCATTTTCGGCCAGAAAAAGTGGGTCACTAGGCGACTGTAAGTTTTGTCCTGGCCCAGGTGTCCAGCCAGGGGGACATCGTGGGCCAGGTTGAGTAGGAAGTCTCTGAAGCGGAGAGGTACCACCAGCACTCGACCGGCCCCTAGCTCTGCGATTCTTTGTTCGCTGTATAGCAGGTCGTTATCCCAGTAGACCCAGTGAGATCCGGTGGGGTCCCCTGCGTTCTGGGCGCTGGCTTGTTGGCGGAGTCCCTCGAGGGAGGGGCAGGTCTTTTGTTCCTGGCGGAACTGTTCTTGGGTGGGCCCCCCTTCTTGACGCCACTGAGCCAGGCCGGGAAAGTCCTGGGGTTGTGCGTCCCCTTCGGTCGTTGGCTCTGGGGGGCTGGCCTCGTCGTTGTCTTCTACTGGGGCGACCGGGGGCGGAGGTGCTGGCCATTCCGGTTCTTCTGATCGGGGGACGGCATGGGCGGCCATGGACCGGGTGGTTATGCAGGCCCAGTCCGGGAGGCCCAGCATCCCCAGGTGCTCTCTTCTCTCGACGGTGGCCCACGGGGAACTTTCGAGGTCATTCCCCAGGAGGCAGTCCACGGGGGCATCGTCCCGGAACGTCACCTTCAACAGGCCGGAGACCCCTCCCCATTCGAATGGGACGCAGGCCATTTGACACATACTTTCAGAATTGTCGGCTGAGCGGACGGGGCAGAGAATGTTCGGCAGGATCTGCTCGGGCTTCACCAGGTGACAGCGGACGGCCGTCACACTGGCGCCTGTGTCACGCAAGGCCTCGGCCCGATGTCCATTAATGGTCACCCACTGACCGTATTTCCTGGTGTTAGCGGGTAGGGGAGCCCGCGGGACCATGTCTCTTCCCCCTAGGCACGCCAGGACCATGGCGGCCGGTTCCCACTCTTGCTGGGCCGGCTCATACTCTTCCTGTTCCTCTGATAGTCGCTCTTCCCCCAGGGCGGCGGCAGCTACCTGGCGGGGCTTGGGTGTTTGGTTCTGCGGGCAGCTCGGGTCATTGGCGTAGTGGCCGACTCGCTGGCATCGGTGGCACGTGATGTTGGCTCGGAACCCCGGGCGCATCGGGGGGTTGCCCCGGCCGGCCGGAGGCGGGGTGCTGGCCACGGGGGTTGCCGGCAAGGTTTCTCTCCCTCGCCCCTGGCCTCCTCCTCCTCGAGGACGGTGCTGGCCTTGGTTGCTTCGGTTCTGCTCGTGTGGCCCTCTCCGGCCCACTCGGGTGCTTTCCCATCAGTCAGCTTCGGCGGCGAGCTGCCAGGGGTCAGTCAGCTTGCTGTCGAGGAGGTGCTGCCTGAGCTCGACGAAACAGTTGTTCGACAGGTGCTCCCATACCATAAGGTTAAAGAGTTGCTCGTAGGTCGTGACATGGCTCCCCTTGATCCAACCCTCGAAGGCACGGCTGAAATAGTTAACGTACTCCACCCAAGTTGTACCCGGGATCCGGGTGCAATCTCTGAACCTCTGGCAGTACATCTCGGGTGTGAGGCCGTAGCGGGTGAGGAGGGCAGCCTTCATGTGGTCGTAGGATGACATTTGGTGATCTGGGAGCTGTAGCAGGGCATCGCGACCTTCGTTGACGAACCTCCCCCATAGTCCGGCTCCCCAATCACTCCGGTCGATCCGGTGGGAGGTCATGGCGATCTCGTAGGCTTTGAACCACTGTTGTATGTCGTCTTCTCGGACATACTCGCGGACAACATCCTTGGGGATGTGTACTTTTTTCTCGGTTGGCCCCGGGGTGTGCGGTCTCTCAGGCACCCCCGATTCTTTATTCTGTTTCCGAAGTTCTATTTCCGCCAGTTTGCGCTCGTGTTCGAGTGTTATTCTTTTTTCCTCAAGCTCTCTCTGTCTCTGCTTTTCTTCACGCTCCTCTCGGAGCCGCAGATGCTCTAGATTTAGTTTCTGCTCGGCTAACTTGAGTTCACCGTCCATCTTGAGCCGTGCCATTTCCAACTCGTGTAATCTGGTTTTTTCCCTTTCCTGGATCTCCTCCTGCGAGAGGCCCGTTCCCCGCTCCTCGGGAGCCGTGGCGTTCCCCTCTGGTGCGACACTGTTTCGGTCGGAGGGCCCGGCGATCCCAGTTTCTGTCCACGACTCAAGGGCGTGCTTCAAATCATCTTTGGTACTCAGGCCGGTGGTAGCAATGCCTAGTTCCATGCAGAATTGTTTCAGTTCGCGGTGGCTGTATTCTTCTAACTTATCCATTTGGAATTTTTCAGTGGAACCGCTATCTTTGGCCGACATCGTGGTTTTGTCGTGGGGTAAGCTACTCTCTGTACGATTACGCGTTGATTCGGATCGCGCCGCTGGCCACCAATGTTAGACGGACCGGAAGGGTCGGCCGAGGTCAGGGGGAGAGGTCTCCGGGGAGAGCCGTCTCCAGCGATCGTACAGACAAGTGACTTCCCCCCCACAGACAGACACCACACAAGGATAAGATTTAGTGTTCTTTATATGCACTTCTTAAGGTACGATGAAATAGTACAAGGAGGTCTGGACTCAGGGGTCCCCTCGATTTAGGTCTCTTAGGATAGGGAAGGGGAAGCGGGACAGTCTGTTTACCAGTCAGGTAGTTCGGATGAGATGATGGTTAGCCCACAATCCTCGAGCTTGGTGGTGTAGCTGGTACGGGCCGCGGCAGCGCCAGCAGGTCCCGGTAGAGATGGTCGATACACGGTCCGCGGCAGCGCCAGCAGGTCCCAGTGAAGATGGTCGAGGTACGGTCCGCGGCAGCGCCAGCAGGTCCCGGTGAAGATGGTCGAGGTACGGTCCGCGGCAGCGCCAGCAGGTCCCGGTGAAGATGGTCGTTACAACGGGCCGCGGCAGCGCCAGCAGGTCCCGACGAGGATGGATGTTGCAGAAGGCCGCGGCAGCGCCAGCAGGCAGGACGATAGTTCGCAAGATAGGGCTACGGCAGCGCCAGTAGTCCGTCCAGGCTGAGTTCTCTCGGTGTCTCTCGACTCCAGGATACAACTCCCATCCTGCTCCGGAGCTGCTCCAGTTATAGGGCAGGCGCCCTTTGATGTCCGGGTCCTCGCACTTGGAGGTCGGAGGGTCCGGGATGAAGGTGTCCAGACACCCAGCAGGGGGTGGAGCCAGCGCCTGGGGGAGCTGGAGGCGATCGGCACCTGGCGGGGGAAGAGCTCTTGACGCTTCGTTCTCCCATTGACCTGCCAAGTGGTCCGCTCACCTCCTGGGTGGATGGTGGTGCCGGGATGTCGGGGCCGGCCAGGCCCAGGGTTAGGGTCGGGGGGAGGCCACGCGACCTCGTGGTGCAGGGCCCAAGATGGCGGCTTGACCCGGCCGGGGAAGCCGGTGGGGCTGGGCCCCGTGATGCATGGAGGTCCGAGGGCAGAAGTTCCGTCGGGAGACGGGGTGCAGGTGCTTTTCGCGGGTCACGCCTGGCGGCCCGGAGCTTGGGCCCTATCGTGCGGGGAGGGAGCAAGCCCTTCGTGTGGCCTGTCCAACACAACGCCTAACATTACACCTAAAACAAGCAAGGGCAGACACAGAGTTAGATTGAAAGAGTAGCACAGGGATCACCACAGAACAAGAACGGTGTCAATATTTAGTCGTTGTTTGAGATACGGTAAAAAAAGAACTTTTTGGAAGTTTTTATTATATGTACTGTTGTTTTGAGTGCCTCTGTCCGTGAGAGGATGCATTTTTTATCAGTGCACAAATGCCGGAGTTTAAAATGTGAAACAGTACTGGAGTGGACAGCCTGGCTATCGTCAACGGTACCTAGTAACTAAAAGCACAAGGTCACAAAGCTGCTTAGTGCTGCCCTGTCGAATCATCCCAGACAGCCTGCAAATACTGCCAAGCCCCTCACAGAATGCGGCTGTCCGCGGCCCATGCGTGCGTGCTGGGAACTGGCATGGCATGGGTCCAGTGGGAGGGGAGGGGGGAGGCCGTCAGGGTTCTCCTCCAGCTCCTCCGGCTCGGACCAGTGGCTCTGGCCCGCGTGGGCTCGAGGTTGCCACGCTGCGAGTGGTTGGGCTCACATTGAGAGCATGGTGCGGGCACTTACCTGAGGAGAGAGCCACCATGCCCTCCAGCCTGTGGTCTTCACTTTCATTCCTTTGCATAGATTTCTATTTTGCAAGCACGCAGGCTCGATCATTTGGTCGCGTGTCACAGCTTGCAAAGTGTCTCAGAATCAGACACAGTGAGCACCCCTCGCCTTCCATTCACCCGTTCAGGGTGGTGGCATTATGGGCGCTTCCCCCCCTTGCTCGAGGGGGGGAGGTAGGGCCCCCTAGCTGGCATGGCTACGGGAGCCTCGGTCCACGTGGGTATTCCGGGCCTAGGCCCGTGTGGGATGTTCGTTCAGAGGGCGGGGAGGAGGAACACGCCATGCTCTCCTTCCTCCTGTGTTACCAGACCCACCTTGTTCCCTGCCCTCTTCCCGGTGGTGCAGGGTTTGGGCCTGGTTGGGTATTGGGCCCCTCCACCTCCTCCTGGATTACGGGACCCTCCTTGCTGGTTTAGCCGGCGGACCTGGCTCTGGGGCCTCGGCCCGTGGGGGACAGATGTTGAGTGTGGGGGGGCAGCGAGCATCGCGAGGCACCCCCTCCGCTGCCTTCTCCGACGGGGCTGTTTATATCCCCTGGCCGGGGTGGGGGGGGCAAAGAACTCCAGGAGGGTCCCCAAAAACCGGTATGAGGTTCAGAGTCCCGGCCTGCGGGAGCGATGACTGTGAGGGGGGGGGGGGGGCAGGAGCATACACTGCATTGCCCGCTCCCAGCTGCTCATTATCCGGCAGTGCAGTTTTTTTGGGCCTGGTCCTGAGGTCGCGTGGGGGGGTCCCATTCCCCTCTCCGCTCCTGGTTTATATGGCGGGAAAGGGTTCTGGCCCACGTGGGTCTGAGGTTGTGTGCTGGGGAGGCAGCGAATGCCACAAGCCCCCCCGCGGCTCCCTCCTTTTCCACTGCCCCACACTAACAGTAGGCACAATAACAGTAGGCACTCTCTTCAGCAGGCTTTACCCCAGTGGTGGCGTTCTGTCTCCCCGGGCCCAAATTTTAGTGGCAGGGGTCCAGGGGCTGCGGCTGCCGGATTGTGTCTTTCTCCCAGCTGTAGGAGGCAAGAGAGATGCTTGTTGGGGCCCGCCGCCTGGCTGTGCCCGGGCCCAACAAGCTTTGTTGTAGGCCTGGTGCAACCGCCACCAGGGTACCCCCACTCAGCAATGGGATGCCAGGAAACAGTGGTAAATCATCCCAGAGATCACATCCAGACAGGGCAAGAATCCGTGTATGTGATTGGCCACCCTCGTTTTCCATGTGGTAAATGAAATGAGGGTGAGGCTACCCATCACGTCCCCATACTTTTGGCTGTTTGGTATTGCCACGGCTGCAAACGCTCGCCCGTAATTATACCCAGACTCGTGGGTGCTGGGTACCCCTTTTGCCTCATCTTTGAGCCTTTCCAGGCCTATGGGGAGTCTCTGGTTAGCCGTTGCTAAAGCATAGTTACTTGGGAGCCCCTTTTACAGTTTATTTATTTCACTTTGAGTTGGCTCCATTAGTACAGCTTTACAATTTCTCGCTGGAATTTCGGAAGCTGGGGGTTTGTTGCAGGCAGGTCTGGGGGTCTCGGGGGAAGCTGCCATTTCCCCCAGGTCAATCCAGGTGCGGCCAGGGCAACCAGAGTCTTCCTGACGGTAGGCTGAGCTCCCCCATTGTAGGGCCACGACAAGGCCAAGCCTTGCTTCCGTCCGTATTCGCGGAAGCCGATTAAGGATGGTGCTTGTTTGAGCTTTACATGCTGGGTGTTAACTGTTTCGAGCCACTCCATTGATATGGGAGTTTATCACCGATTCCTGACTTCTCAGTGTGCAGCTATGTTTTGGTGATAAGTGGTCATATTTTATTTGTTCCAGTTTAGTGGTCTTGCCTCTCAGTCGGTCCACGTCTCTGCATGCTTTTGAGCAGCTTTCAGCCCGAGAGGGGTCACGTGAAGTGCTGCAGCGGGATTACTAATTTCGTCGATCTGGTAGTTCCAGTGCTGCCGTCACAGCTGCGGCAGGGCCAGACCAGAGTCCCACCCTCGTTGTTACAGCCTCAGGTGGTCTTGTTGGGGTGTATGCTCGGGGTGCGTGCACAGGATTATCTGCAGGAATTTGGGAGAGAAAGGGGGGAGCAAGCTGACACATGACCAATTTCCTGTGTGTGAAAAAGGCCGCTTTATTTAAACAGGTGCATATCACAATTTCATCACCTTGGCAACTGCCTTCCAAAACTAAAACCTCACTCTACATGAATTTCCTGACCCCTTGTTCCTCCCCCCACCCCTACGATCCCCACATCAGATCCCCCACCCCACAAAATACAACATAACATTCCATAACAATAATATTACCCAATCCTACACAATCTAGCATTTCCAAATCCTAACCTCCCTGACCCTAATCCCTACCTACCTTCGTGCTACTCTAACTAACCAACCTCTAATCTAAATTTATCCTACCTGGTTACCCTTTCCCTGCTCACAAACTACCAACATCTAACAAAAAACTACAGCCAATCCTGGCCAACTGTCAACCACCCGCCTGCACCTGTTCCAAGCGACAAATACAATATATGCAGCCCCTATGCACCTGTTCCAACAAAGGCCGCCCACAAAACACCCAAAATCAAAAGCAGGAAACCTAACCAGCACAGCGCTCCCAGCCACCAGGTCACCAAACCTCAAATGGTGGCTGGGAAAGCGTGAAAATCGCCTAAATACCCATTGGGCTACTCTATAGATATTGGGCTACAATTGGGCTAGTCCCAATGTAGCACAAAAATTACAAAATGTCCGCTCGCCGGCCAGTCCCCCCCCTTCCCAATCTGTCCAGGGGGCAGACCTCGCCATGCTCGGCTGCCCCCAAGCTCCCCTTGGGAGAGAAAGGGGGGGGAGCAAGCTGACACAAGACCAATTTCCTGTGTGTGAAAAAGGCCGCTTTATTGAAACAGGTGCATATCACAATTTCTTCACCTTGGCAACTGCCTTCCAAAGCTAAAACCTCACTATACATGAATTTCCTGAACCCTTGTTCCTCCCCCCACCCCTACGATCCCCACATCAGTTCCCCCACCCCACAAAATACAACATAACATTCCAAATCCTAACCTCCCCTGACCCTAATCTCTACCTGCCTTTGTGCTACTCTAACTAACCAACCTCTAATCTAAACTTATCCTACCTGGTTACCCTTTCCCTGCTCCTGCTCAAAAACTACCAACATATAACAAAAAACTACAGCCAATCCCGGCCAACTGTCAACCACCCCGCCACCCAGAAAAAGGCGGGAGTGTAGGCGAAGACGCCGTCTCCCCCCTTTTTCTGCTTCCCCCACCGGCCAAGCAAACCCCCCTACCCCCCTTTCAACACCTATGAACTCCTAGCAATCTGGCCAACACTTCCCTCAATTCCAACAAGTACAAGTCCATACCCTACGGGGTATGGTTGGACCCCGTCACCTCTGAACAAATACGGCGTGTCATACCTAATATCTTTATGCGCAATCATGCAAATCCCCGACTGCCGACAAAATCTCTCCATTTCCGTGTTCAGCTTACGCCTGGCCTTGTCCACCGCACCCGGGTTAACCACCAGCACAGTGCTCCCAGCCACCAGGTCACCAAACCTAAAATGGTGGCTGGGAAAGCGCGAAAATCGCCTAAATACCCCTTGGGCTACTCTAAAGATATTGGGCTACAATTGGGCTAGTCCCAATGTAGCCCAAAAATTACAAAATGGCCACTCGCCGGCCAGTTCCCCCCACCCTTTCCCAATCTGCCCGGGGGGCAGACCTCGCTGTGCTCAGCTGCACCCCAAGCCCCCCTTGTAGTTTTATGGGTTTGGTGATTGTATGCAACCTTAAGAAGCCAGTGGCCCTGCAGGCGGTCGTCACTTGGCTGCGGCTCCCTGCAATCGTTGATGTTTACAGATGCAAATGGGGTCTGGACGGGATTTTCTGAGTTTAGATCTTTGACGTCCGTCACTAGCGTAAGATTGTAAAGAGCTACGTTACACTTTTACTGGGCATAGAGGCCTGGTTAGATGCTCAATATTTAGTGAAATTGTGTTTTTATTGTGAGACCGTTGCGATCACACATTCTGACAACCTACTTTGAGGAGCACGGGGAGCACAGTGTAGACATATTTATGGTAGAACTGGCTGTGATCTCCTGTGCTTCAATTCTTACTGTTTGCGATAGAAACGTTTTGCTGAGAGTAGTCTTGTAGGTAGTCTCAAATGCCTTCTGATAGAGCTCATATTCACTTCTCTTCTCGCAGGTTTACAAAGATTTACATTTGGACAGTTATCCACTTCGCTCTCCCCTCTGTGTAGTGAAAGAATTCACATGTTCCAGCTGACCGTAAATGAGTTGGGGGTTCTCATATTCACTTGAATATGACTTCTCGCGGGGGTACAACTTTACAAAAATTGACCACTTCGCGCTCCTCTCTCTGCTACTCATTACTTACTGGAGCTTTGTCTCTTTGTGAGTCACTGCTAGAACCCAAACTGCTTTATTTCAAGCTGTATAGAGATTTCAATGCTGGGTGGCCATATGTCCCGGTGTGGAAGCGAGGGATTATGAGGGTGCACTTTAGTTAAAAGGTGGTGCAGGCTCACATTTTTCTCTATTACACACAGCACACACCATACTTTACTTTAGGCAGTGCATTAATTTTAAATATCAGTAAGGCCAGGGCACTCGTCAAGTAACCACCCCAGCTTTCTTCACCCATTCCCTGTGCCAGCGCTGCCATTGACAGTACCTGTGTGTAAGTGCGACGATTCAGGCTTTTCAAGGCCCCCTAATTCATACAAACAGCACCATTATGGGCAGCAGTCATAAGTCTCAGTGACTATTAAGTGCCGGTGCCATGCATCATGGAATACTGTGCTGGTTCCACGCAACATCCCCAAAAAAAAGAAAAGTACCTATTAGACCAAAACAGGTCTTTACACCAAATAGGCCTATTTGTGATACGATGGTTGGTTAACTTGTGGGGTTGTCCAAAATCCGGAGCTTCTCACTCATGTGGATGTCCGTACAAACATGTGTAGTGAAGTAAACACAAAACGGAGACCCATAATTCATAGGAATGTAAAGGTACAAAATGCATCTCTGGTCTCCTGCCCCTGAAATGGATTAACATTGTGAGGTACATTAATGACTGTCATGCTTTTATCTACAGATCAGTATAAGTGTTAAACAAACAGATGGCGATGTGTGAGAAGATATTAGTTAATTTGCATTGTGTTGGTTCCACGCAACATCCATGAGTATCTCTTAGACCAAAACAGGACCTCAAAAATGAGAATTGGGGGTGTCACAGATATTATTTGCAGGAATATTAGTTAGCTGCTGCTGTGTTACAATGTTGAAAACATAAGTCACTATCCCTGTATATTGATGCTTAACGGCATCCTAGTCTTTTGCATATTGCCCGTCTGGTGTTCCCCAATTCCTCACCGCAGAGACAGCTAAGGGTCTGTCCATGGCGCAATTGTTCCCATTTCATCGCCCTAATTTATTGGCAGCCATTAGCCTGGGCTATTGGCTAACATGTGCCACGATTTCTGGGGAGTATGGTTGCCATGGAATTCATGCAGGGTTTCCACGGACGTATTAGCTATTAGCATCGGACACAAAAGTCCGGCAAGGTGACAATTCATCCTAGCATTACAGTGCGCTCAAGTTTTCCAGATGTGGCTTCCACAAGTTAGTACAAGACTATCGCAAATTGCTTGCGTAACATGTTTTATTACTTTGCGCTGCATCTATCACTACATTAGAGGGCCCCTCGCACGCCGGGCATACTGTACAGCCTGGGGGCAGGGACAGAAGAGAGCAGGGAAACTCAGAGTAGAGCACTCCACGACATACTGAGTAGCCAAACACAGCACAGAGCAACAGCACCTGGCAGGCGATACACATCTGGACCCCTTTCTCTCCTTGCCAGTGCAGAGTAGTCTCACAGCGGTTGGGTAGCACATGATGAACGGGTACAGGTGAATGTCAAGCCTCACTGTTGATTGCCTTAGCAGTTCGTATCCCACCACAGAGGGCAAAGAAAAGGCAGTTAGGGGGGATCGGGGCTTGCAATCTCATGAATACTGGGTCTGGTGGCTTACGGGACTAATGCGTCCACTGTAGGGGGCTTGTGTCCGACCTCGTGGTCACAGGTTCATATCCAGGTAGGTCCACTTACCATTTCATCCTCCTGAGGTCGATAAAATGAGTACCATTGCGTTGGGTAACAATAAACATGTTAATCAGCACCAAGATACCATTGGGTACAGGTGCCCAATTGCAGTCAGAAACCCCCTTTCCATTGCCGCCGTAGTTCATTTCCAAAACTGCTGCACTAATGTCTGGTCGATGTAACTATGTATGTGAAGGGTGCGAGCAGAATAGCACAGTAGCTCACAGAACATGGGAAATGCTTTCAGGGTTTCCATAGGGGGAGGTCCCCCACCACATCCTGGCCATCCACTTTGCTGTTCACAACAACTGCGCATGTGGGAGTCCAATCACCTGTGCATGTTCATCCAGACACGCAGTACCATTTCATTAAACAATCGCTGTAGTTACAAGTTACAAGCATGAGATTCTCCCCAAGGTCAACTGGTCACATGATCAGCAATTAAGCTGTCTGGGAAGTCTGGGTGCAGCCACCACAGATCAAACTGAACAGCCAACAGTCCGGCAGGAAAGGAGGGATGTTGAATTGATGATTCCAGGGACACAGGTGGTGTGGCGGCAACGCTAGACGGTCAGCTTATGCTGGGTAGGAGCTTCCGCATCACTAACCAGAAGGGTGCCAAGTGAGAAAATAGATTTAATATGTGTGTGTTTCTGGCCTTACAGCTGTGTGGAACTTGTCTCAGTTAGAGGTACGCCCAGGTGAAAATTGTGTACGTATGGTTCGCATGGCCAATGCCGTTTGTGGTATCTCCCAGCGGATCCACTGAAGGTGTACTGCAGCTAAACAGGGAACTGGGACCCTTGGCTTCCGACACTTTGGCAGGTTCAAAGCATCCAGGGTCGGAGATGGACAGTAGGTACTGTGGATCTGTGATCCGACGACAGTTAAGCGAGCGGGGTGCGCTGTGTAAGTTGTGATTGCACAAAAGGGTGAGGTGTCTCCAATAGTGGGCACAAGACATACATTGTTTTAACCCAGATTTCACACCATTAAGGTGTTTACCAGTGTTTAGCAATCAAAGGGGTTTGTGCAACCGTCTGGGCATCGGGGTGAAGTAAGAGCATCCCAGAACCAAGGGTAGGTGACCTGTTCCTGCAGTTAAGCTCGCCCGGTTAGCTATAGTAGCCTAAACATTTCAAGGAGCAGGTAATTTCCCCCCTATGGGGTTGCCCAAGGGTGGGCAGTGTGAAAGCCCCTGCCCCCCTTTTCGGGAATATTCTTGGATGGGGCTTAGGTAGGACTTAGTCAATCCTTAATGTTAGGCACCATATTGCTCAGTGCGAACTGTCTTAAATCAGACAGATTCTCTTAGCTTATGCCGAGGGGGTTTCACCACAGAGGGAGCTGAGCTGGCGGAATTCCCATAAGGAATAAAGGATGCATGGCAAGGGCAGGAGGGCACCCTTGCTCAGTGTCGCATACTTCTAGTTATGAACATTCCTGTGCGTCATGATTTAGAAAGCAAAGGGAATGCAAAGGTTAAGCATAATCCTCCTCACCGGAATAACCAAAGTAAGCAGGCCGGGTGGGAGTGGTTACCTAACAAGTGGGCTGCTGTCCCATAGATGGGGGGGATACAGGAGTTCAGGCACACACGGTGCTAGAAGGACGGCAGATAGGTTGGACCAGCAAATAGATGGGTCAATGGCACGGGGCTAGGTCATGTGAGGGAGTGGAACTTTCCAGCAGGAGGGTGAATAGTTCTCGGCTCAGGTTCACAGGCCAGAAGGTTCTTTGGTTTCATCAGACACTAGCTGATCCAGGCTAACGTCAAGGGCTATTGTGATATAGATGGGGTCCATCTATCACCAGTAGGGAGGGATCTCTTCCCTTATATATTGCAGGAGGCCTGGAAATGAGCGGCCGCATGTGTGAAATGTGCTGTTTTGGTGAGATCAGCAACTACATGGGTCAAAGTGAGCTCTGGTGGTCTGAGATGATCCTCCGCAGAGGTGGCACGGAGCTAAGTCAGAGGAGGCCGTTGAACATCCCTGTAAGAGGGAACTGTTCATGGTGTAAGTTCGCAGACCAGAGGGGTCTGGGTTTCATCAGTCACGAGCTGATTCTGGCTAATGTTAAAGGCTACTTTTCTAAAGATGGGGTCCATTGTCACCATTGCCATCCAGGCATACACCTAGGTTAGGTTGACAAACCTGGGGTGCATTTGTCACAGGTGGGCATGGACACTTTCCACTGGACATGCACGAGGCCCTAGAAAGTAGGTTGCAGGTCAGAAATGAGCTGTTTGGTGGGGGGGCTCTGGCGGCGACGGGGGCCGCCTCCAGAGCTGTGGCGGAGTTACAGGGCGATCTGGAAGCCGACGGGTACAGTAAGGGAACCTCTGTGCGGCACAGTAGGGATGCAAGAGCCAAAGACTAGGTGCCTCAGGGCAGGTTCCAGGAAAACCGCAACAGCGCCCCGTTAGTCCTTTGGGCGGTTGGGGGCCTGACCAGCCGGGGGTTTGCCCTGCTACGCTCTGCGCCAGAAAGGGTGTGAGTAATAAGAGACCAACGTGTCACGTGATCCGGAAGAGGATCACCAAAGGTGTAGCACTGTCCGGGTGTCCCACAGTGCTGGCTCATCAGGCGGGCGGGGCAGCATAGGTTGGTACAGTTGTTCGCCCTTGGATCGCCCATAAGATAACCCACCATATTGCATACTTTGTATGAAATAAACCTGCAGCAATATTTTCCCAGAACAAAAGTTGTCTTGTGTATTTATTTATTCATGCATGATCAGACGTGGGTGGTGGTAAGTTGCCAATAATGGCACTAAGCGGCTGTCTGCGGCCCCTGCAGGGAGCCATTCCATCGGGCGGCCCTTTAGTGCCATTTGGGCACAAACGCCACCCACTGGCCAAGGGTTGGACTCAGGAAGGAGTCCTCCGCCTTGGCGCACTAGGTGAGTCACTTCCGGTGGACAGAGGTCAGGGGAGGGTACTTATAACCCCCCCACCTCTCTGGCATACTCTTTGCACCAGACATGCTGTCTCCCACCCTACCGCATACCCGGCGTGGGGTTGGCAGGCAATGTATGTAAAACGTTGTAATGTTTTCTTTTTTCGTTGCAGGCGGGCAATCTGGAAGCAGACGGGTACAGTAAGGGTACCTCTGTGGCAGACGGGTACAGTAAGGGTACCTCTACACGGCACAGTAGGGGTGCCAGAGCCAAAGACCAACCGGGGGTTTGCCCTGCTATGCTCCGCCCGGAAAGGACATGAGTAATAAGAGACCAATGTGTCACGTGATCCGGAAGAGGATCACCAAAGGTGAATGTTAGACCTGGCACCTTGGCGTGAGTCTCCCTTCCACTTTTTTGTCGCTGTGCCTCATGTGTTTTGCTGGTGTTAGCTGCTCAGAGCACTGTGCCACTGCCAACCAGTGCCACAGTGCAAGTGCTCCCTATTTAAAATGTATATGTTGGTTGGATTCCATGATTGGCTTATTTGGTTTACTGTCAGACCCCAATAAAGTGCACCAGGAGTGCCAGGGCTTGTAAATGCAAATGCTGCTGGTGGGCTTGCAGCACTGGTTGTGCCACCCACAGAAGCGACCTGGTAAAATGTATCTAAGGTCTGCCATTGCAGAGCCTGCGTGCAGTCTGGTACTGTCATGCTGACTGGGTAAGTGCACACACTTGCCAGTCCCTAAACCTTCCCTTAACTTCATATCAGTCACCCCTATGGTAGGCCCAAGGGCAGGGTGCATTGTAAGCATAAGGTAGGACAAGCCCTGATGTGTGTGGCATGTCCTAATAGTGAATTACAACCATTTTTGTTTTTCACTATTGTAGGGCTACCTGTTCTCCATAGGCCAGAATGGGCTGTTAGAATTGTTACATTCTATGATCCTAACAGACCCAGGGAACATGGTAGAATTTCGAGTTTAGTATGCCTGAACTCAGAATAATAAAATACATCTTTTAGTAAAGTTTATTTTAATATTCTGTGTTTGCAAATACCACTTTTAGAAAGTTGGTATTTGCTTGCTTGACCATTTCAGCCCGCCTCTGCTATGATGTGTATCTGCCTGTCTGGTTGTGTGAGTGACAGGGCTGGAACCCAGAGGGGCAGGGCTCGGTAGCCTGGTGGTGAATAGGAAGATTGGCAGTCAGATGGGTGGGAGGAGTACACCTGGGCTCTGAATAGGGTTGTGCTCTGCTACCACAATGCTGGCTCCACCTCCTGCGGAGCGGCTGATGTCTCTGCCCTGCACCCTGAATACAAAGGCAGAGTCATGTCAACAGAGTGCTCAAGAACTGTTTTGGACTGGGCAAAGGCCCCTCAACCCCAGAGGAACAGAGAAATTAGGGGTATAAGTATTGGGACCCTGCTCCCAAGAAATTAGATCCTGCTGAAACAAGAAGAACCTCTGCCAGAGGAGAAGGAACTGGGAAAGCTGTAGGAGGAGTAACTGTCCCTGACCTGGGGGATTGGCCTGCAGTGGTTGCCTTGCTGCTGAAGGAGAGGAGAAAGACTGCTAAAGACTTTACTTCAACTTGTGCTTTAAAAAGATCTCCAAGGGCTTGAACTGAGCTTGCCCCCTGAACGAAGTCCCAGGACCAGTGGACTTCACCCCCAGCTCCCCAAAGTCTTTTTGAAGTGCCTGCTGCTGTTGTTGGGCCTTCTGAGGGACTGCGTGTCGCAAGGAGCTGGAAGCGCGACGCAAGGAAGAGAAGCGTGCCACCGTCGGAGCCGCTGTCGTCGCATCTCGCAGAGAGTGTCGCCGCTGCAGCCTCGCATCGAGCGGAAGCGTCTCGCATCATTCCGGAAGTGTCTCGCAACGCCGAAGAAGCGTGTCGCCATCGTAGCGGTCGCATTGCACCGCATCAAGAAAAGAGTCTCGCATCGAGGAGGAAGCGTGTCGCCATCGCAGCCATCGTAGTTATCGCATTGCACCGCATCCAGAAACGTGCCTCGCATCCACGGAGAAGTGTGTCGCCGTTGGAGCCGCTGTCATCGCATCTCGCAGAAGGGGTGTCGCCGCTGCAGCATCGCATCGAGCGGAAGCGTCTCGCAACGTCGGAGAAGAGTGCCGCTGCCAAGGCCGCTGTCGTCGCATCTCGTCAAGGGTGACGCCGCTGTAGCTGACGCATCGAGTCGAGCCTTCTCGCAACATCGGAGAAGCGTAACGCATCTGGAAGATACCGTCTTTATTTCTTTTGCACCAAGGACTTCAATGCATCTGCATCGCTGCAACACTTTCATTGCCCTGCGAGTCGCATCTAAGGTACATTGACTTAAAGTGTTGCATTTAAGAACTTAAGAGAAACTAAGCAATCTTCTACCAACTAAGCAACCGTATTGTGTATTTTTAATCGTTTAATGGTCTTGTGATAATACTATATAAAGAATCCTTATTTTTAATATAAATACCTGTGTGGTGTCCATTTGTAGTGTTGTCACTTGGTTACTGTATGTGTTCACAAATGCTTAACCTATAACGCTCTGAGATAAGCCTTGTCTTCTCGCGCCAAGCTACCTAGAGGGTGAGCAAGGGGTTGTTTTAGTAGTGTAACCCCTTACCCTGACTAGAGGAAAGGTTCCCTGCTTGTCACAAGTACCTACCTGTGCCAACCAGAGATCCCGGATTCTAACAGTGAAGCACTGTCTGGGTGTCCCACAGTGCTGGCTCATCAGGCGGGCGGGGGGCAGCATAGGTTGGTACAGCTGCCCGCCCTTGGATTGCCTGTAAGATTACCCACCATATTGCATACTTCGTATGGAATAAACCTGCAGCAATCTTTTCCCAGAACAAAAGTTGTCTTGTGTATTTATTTATTCATGCATGCTCAGACGGTGGGTGTGAGTAAGTTGCCGATAATGGCACTAAGTGAGCGTGTTTACAAGGGACGTGGGCCTCTGTCAGCAAACTGTCAGCTTTGGGCAATAGCCGCCCGAATAACGATAGCAGAACTAACTTCAACCACAAGAGGCCCCAAGTGAGTAGAAGATATTAACCCTTCACTAGCCACTTCGGTTGAGTAAGGTCACAGCAACATGAAGGATCCATACAATAAGCAGCTATCGAGGAATTTAGTGGAGCCAGCTAGCGCATGCGCAGTGCAGTGCAAATGCTGTTCTGCTGTAGGCATGCACTGTGTACACCCTGCAGTCAAAAGCAGCATAACTAGCAACATTCTCTGAAAATAAATCTGCTCCTTTAGTTCTGCATTCGTAATTTTTATGCTCGGCATTCCATGATTCCCTGTTAGCAGCAGCTACTCTGTGAGTCACTGTCGGGGAGGCAGTGCACTGCTTCACACTCCACGATTCTCTGTAAGCAGCTGCTGGTCTGTGGCGCATGGTGCGCTACTAACACATAGAAGTGGCCGCCATCGCCGGCGTCCCGCGAGTGTGGGGTGGGCAGATACAGTGAACGTGCGCATCTAACACATCGGTGGTAAGTATTAGCTACTACCACTACCAATAAGTGTGTGAACTTTCTGGTCCTGAAGAATTGCGGTCAACCTGACCGATGCAAGAAACATGTTGACCACTATTCACTAGAGCGTAATTCAGACACCCTCACTGTAAGATTACGCACGTTATTGTTCTTAATTAAGAGTGGGACCTTTCTTATTAAAACTTGTTTTCTAGGATCTCCACTACTTATTTTAAACACACCTAGTCTCACACGCACATCACAATAGGGCCCTCACTTGCACTCACCAACCGGCAATGAATGGAATAAAGATCTCCACTAAAAGGCGCCTCTAAGGTCGCCGATCGGGGATTGCAGCGCCGCCCCGATTCGGAGCAGACCTGATGATGATACTTGACATCTGGGCCACCTGCTGACGATACGTGACAGCTTGTTTGCCGGATGTGAGAGGGTCTTTTTCCAGAAGGAGAGACCTTCTCCTGACCTTCTTCTTTCCCCAATCTTTAACAGCCTCTCTAGGAACAGCATACCTTCGTATTTTCATTCTCATTTCTGGGCTCAGTATGCTGGACCTGTCTTAAAATAGCCCCCTGTTCCTCCACTTTTGTTACAATACCTAGCACGGGGTTTACCTCGTAGGAACCAATTAGGATACCAAGGACACTCAGAATCCTCAAGCCTTGGCCCGTCTATATCAGTAGAGGACAATAAGTTTCCTTGTCCTCACTTTTATCTATTTCCTTTTCACTCCTTGCTTCAACTTTACCATGGACGATTGCCAGGGTTTAAGTTTTGGCGATGACGCAGCTGCAGAGATTTTACGTACACCATCTTTACTGGGGTTAGACACCAGCTCCACTTCTGGAGCTCAATCTGACGATCTAACAACCCTGACTACCTTGAAACGAGAGTGGTTAAAAATCACATTGCATGGGGCGATGATGACGGAATACCTGAGGGCTAATATCGCCCCTAATGGACTTATAGTAAAGAATTTTCCCCGTCTTTTTCTTGAAGACATGATCTTTAAGAAGGAATGGTCCCTGGTGTCCTGGAAGTGCACCAGGGATTGGTTGATACTTATAATCAACACAGCAAAGAGACTAGCGGATGCACTCCTGATCAGAATTCAGAATTTAGAGGGTATTGTTAAAGTCTCCCTCACTACCATTGTCTTTAAAACCAAACTATCAGAAATTAACAATGAGATAGCAGAAAATAAAGAATTTCTGATGAAACAAAAAATCACCAAGCTACAAAAAGACATTAAAAAATTCGATAAAGAGAAGGTTTATCCATATCTGAAGGCAGACTACACATCAGTGTTAAACAGCTACTCCTCAGATGAGGACTCTAATAGCTCTAGACGCAACTCCAACACAAGTAGTGATTCCAGCAGCGGAGGCTACTCGAACAATAGGAATAGACAAGGGCAACAGAATTACCCCTCTTTTCCGATGATCCCGTTTCAGGGACAATATCAACCGACTCCCCCGTTCTGGCATTTTCCCGGTTTCCAACAGGGTCCCCCTCCCCCCTTTTACCAACAAGGCCCCCCTTTTTTAGGCAGAGGCTGGGGCAGAGGAAGAGGGCGGAGAAGAGGAGAAGAGAAAAGGGTGCACTGGCAAGATCAACCCTCAACATCAATGGAAACCAGGAGCCAAACAAAGAACAAGAGACGTTAATTGTCAACCTCTCACCCCGCATACTGAATGAGACTGAAAAAACAGTTCTCCAAAAAGGTTTGGGATTTGTCCCGACACCTAGGATCGACTCGTTCAGAGATATGTGTGAAATACAGGCATTTTTTCGCAAAATACGTCTGAAGGCTTTTTTCTATGGAGAACCAGAGATCTCTATTGAAGACTCGGGCTTACACAAACCCTCCACTTTTACACCACACAGTGGGATGATCCCGAATGAGGTCCTAACCTTTGAGCAGGCAGTCCTGAAGGACTGGAAACAAATAAAACCTGCTAAGATCTTCCACAACATCACTTCAGGTGAGGAATCTGCACTACGGTCTTTGAGTGACGATCCGTCGATTACTATCAAACAAGCAGATAAGGGGGGAGCAACGGTAATAATGTCAACTATAGATTACCGTACGGAGTGTCAACGCCAACTTAATGATAGGAAGTATTACCTACCAATCACAGAGGACCCTACCACTCGACTTAAAACATTGATTAACACGATGGTTTTCCATGCTGAGACCCACGAGTGGATCACTACGAAGGAAGCCACCTTCCTGGTGACTGCTGAACCAAAAACCCCGTACTTCTACTGCCTTCCGAAAATACATAAGGGGACTTATCCGGTTCCTGGCAGACCCATCGTGTCCGGAATCGGTTCTCTCCTCGAACCACTCTCACAGTTTGTGGATCACTTCCTCAAGCCTGTAGTCCAGAAAACTCCCTCTTTCCTTAGAGACACCATGGATGTTCTCAGACTTTTAGAGGGGTCTCAACACCAGGGACAAGTGGATCTCCTCGTCACCCTGGATGTTGAGGCCCTCTATACCAACATTCCACAGAGGGCTACCCTTGAGGTGATGGAGGATGTTTTTAGTGAACTAGAATGGGGTTCATCGACACCACGTACCTTTGTTCTGGAATGTGCTTCTCTAGCTCTCACGGAGAATTTCTTCGAATATGAGGGCCAACTATTCCATCAAGTACAGGGCACTTCGATGGGGAGTACATTTGCCCCAAGTGTGGCCTGTATCTACATGGCAGCATTTGAGGAGCGAGCCATTTACCACGAATCGAATCCCTTTAGATCTAACATCCTACTGTGGAAGAGATTCATTGACGATATCTTGATCCTATGGAGAGGTGACAGAGTCCGTTGTGATGAATTTTGCACATGGGTTAACACCTTAAACCCTTATCTGCGGTTTACCCATACAATATCTGACAAACAAATCCCTTTCCTGGACCTCTTGATCCTACTTAATGATCAGATGATGAGCACCACACTCCATCGTAAGTCCACCGATCGAAACAGTTTGCTACATTTTGATAGCTACCACCCTGTAGCTCTTAAGCGAAATCTCCCTTTTGGACAGTTCCTCCGGATCAGGAGGAACTGTACTTCCGTGCCTGACTTCATACAGGAATCTTCGATTCTGACTAACAATCTCCTCCAACGGGGATACGTTATGTTATGTTATGTTATGTTATTTATATTTTTATAGCGCACAGCTGCCCCAGCAAAGGGGCGTCCTAGCGATGATTGCCTGACCTGTGTATCTACATACACGCCTAATTCGACAAAACTGAGAAACATCATTAGAAAGCATTGGAATATTCTGAACACCGGGACACTTTCATTGACTACCCCTCGGTTTGCTTTCAAACGCACCTCCAACCTCAAAGACAGGCTTGTACACACGAGACCCAAACAACATAACAACACCAAACAGGCCACTTTATGGAATTTACCCCCCGTAATGGGACATTATCCTTGCGGTTCATGTGTTGTATGCCCCCTCACCAAAATTATGAAAAACATTGAATTTCCAAATGGGTTCACCTGGCAGCACAGAACTCATACCAATTGCAATACCCCAAATTGCATTTACCTTATCTCATGCCCTTGCAATCTCCCCTACATAGGGATGACGACAAGACCGGTTAAAACCAGAATCATTGAACACCGGAGTAATTTTAGGTGTAACAAAGTCAACACCAAAATGACAACCCATTTCTTTGATAAAAAACATGCCCCTGATTCTCTACGGTGGACGGTCCTCCAATCTTTCAAGAACATTAATAGAGCTAAATTGTTCTCTGTTGAACAAAGGTGGGTCATGAGATTATCGTCCCACCTGGGAGGCTTGAATGAAGATATCCCTTGGTCTAGCCTGCTTAATACCTGAGTCTGATGATTTACTACTTACTGGCCCTTGATTTATGAATCATCACTCTGGGCGCACATCAAATAACAGGTGACCTATCTAGACAATGCTGACCTGATTTGGGGCTTGCTACAATAGATCTTGACACCATTGTTCTCTGACTTGTGTTTTTATCCCTCTGATAGGTGTAGTACTTGCTACTCAACCAGCAGTGCACACCATTGTTGAGGGTCCGCCCTTTCCCTGCTTTGTTTATACACTTTAAGCATATTTATGATCTATAAACTTTTTTTCAATATGTTAACCCATGAGGTGTATGCTCTACTGGACTACATTCTTGGGTTCACGTTACTCTTGATACATTTATGAATACTGTGAATCCACTCTAATATGCCAGCACGTTACCTTATGAGCGTTATGTGCGAGGACGACACCGAGGGTTCCTTTGCCAATCTTTTGACCTTAATCTTTCCTGTGTCAACCACTCGACTCTGACTATTCCTTTTTTTCGAATCGGCGCGCTGATCAGCGACACGCCTTGTCTCATGCCTAACTATAATCGACTTGGCGGTATGAGGTTCGTTACATCGTCCCCAACACCTCGTTGCCTAGTGACAGTTACCATGAGTTGCAGGAAACTAACTTCATCTCCTATTGGCTGGTTATCCAGCCGCTTCAAGCCGATTGGCTTCTGACCACCACCTGACCGGACCCGAAAGCCATTGATGACAGGCTTAACTCCCGTACGTGCTGTACTTTGGAAATACACCGATGAGCCGGTATTTCCGATTGGCTGGAAGGGCCTATGTATGCTTCGCGCTAGCAACCAGAGTTGTCCACCGAGCTGGCGCGGTCAGAGGGTAGGAACGAAGGCATTCGGAACCACGGATTGCCGTAAGTACTAACCACGATCCTGGGTAGAGTTTAGTACTCCGTCTAACTCACGATTGTTTAGTATTAGGACAAGACTATTATCCTCCCATTAAGATAAATATAGACCGTTCCACTGTCCTTGCCTCGATCTCATGATCTCTTGGTTGAAGCATGGTCCCTACGAGGGATTTCTAATTATATTGCAATTTTTGAGTAACCTGTGAGCATTTTTATAACTATTGGTTCTAGTCACATCATCCTGACTGACTCATTCGCACCCCTCTTATATTTTTTGGAGGGCGCCTTCCTGTCAATAGAACACTGCACCTTTCAGTGTTTTTTCTCAACGCCATCTCGTTGACACCAGAGACCTGGGACACCAGGGTGAGTGTTACTTCCCCTTCATGTTATTCCCCATTCGTGTTTTGATCCATCTAACACGGTTAAAAACTTATTTTTCTACTTACTATTTCTGCAGTTAAGAGCGTCACACTTGACTATTGCATTATCTTAGTCATTGAGTATTTTATAGATCACCATTTAGCATGTGATAATTGTGCACATCACCAATACTGCATGACACCTTGTGGGTGCAGTGTATGAGGCAATTAGAAACGAAGATTGGTTTTAGCAAATATGCGTATTTAACATGTACCTTCTTTTTTCCACCCATTTTTTCTTTACAGGCGTATGATTTTATAGCTTAAAGTAACCACTTATTAGGGTGCTGTATCGGTGGTAAGTATTAGCTACTACCACTACCAATAAGTGTGTGAACTTTCTGGTCCTGAAGAATTGCGGTCAACCTGACCGATGCAAGAAACATGTTGACCACTATTCACTAGAGCGTAATTCAGACACCCTCACTGTAAGATTACGCACGTTATTGTTCTTAATTAAGAGTGGGACCTTTCTTATTAAAACTTGTTTTCTAGGATCTCCACTACTTATTTTAAACACACCTAGTCTCACACGCACATCACAATAGGGCCCTCACTTGCACTCACCAACCGGCAATGAATGGAATAAAGATCTCCACTAAAAGGCGCCTCTAAGGTCGCCGATCGGGGATTGCAGCGCCGCCCCGATTCGGAGCAGACCTGATGATGATACTTGACATCTGGGCCACCTGCTGACGATACGTGACAGCTTGTTTGCCGGATGTGTGAGGGTCTTTTTCCAGAAGGAGAGACCTTCTCCTGACCTTCTTCTTTCCCCAATCTTTAACAGCCTCTCTAGGAACAGCATACCTTCGTATTTTCATTCTCATTTCTGGGCTCAGTATGCTGGACCTGTCTTAAAATAGCCCCCTGTTCCTCCACTTTTGTTACAATACATAGAAGCATCCGCCATTGCTGGTGTCCCGCGAGTGGGGGGGTGGGGTGTACAGCCACAGTGAAAGCGCACTACTAACACATAGAAGGGGCCGTCATTACTGCAGAGAGTCGAGTTCACTGAGCTATTTTACTCATGGTGTCCTTTCAGTAACATGGATAATTGGTTTGAATCATTTGGAGATTTCAGGTTCGTCACTTCTTAATTTCTGGGGCATCTTTTAAGCATGCTTTGAAGCCTAACTTGAAGTGCAGCCTACGTGAAGCTCTGTTAGTTCGATTGGATCATTTAATCCAAGCGGTATAATAAAACCCGGTCGTCCAGCCTTATCTGCACAGGTAATTAAACTGTGTGTAGTACACTTTCTCTGTCTATAGCCCGTACAGGCTGTCGTACACAGTACGCATGTGGTAACAGGACTGGTTCCACCGTGGCCACGTTCAAGTCAGGCATATAGCAAGAATTTACAATGCTATAGGTCTGGCATTGTAAAATTTTGAAAAAGAAAGAGTGCAGTGTCCTTGAAGCAGGTGCTGTGCTACAAATTAAAGTTAAATAAAAACAAAATATACAAACAGAGCGCAGTGTCCCTGAAGCGGGCACCGTGCTCCGAATAAATAAAAGAAAACAATAAATAAACTGAGCTCGGTGTCCCGGAAGCGGGTGCCACGCTCAGCATGCACATACAACAAAACAAAAGCAGCCATTGTCAATAAACTAAATAGTACTCACCCACTACATAAAGAATGCAGTGTAAGGAGTGAAGTAAAAGATCCAGTCCTTATGGGTGGTAACAAATGGAGACAGGGCGGCACCAAGGTGGTACTAACAAGCCTCATATCTAATCAAAAGCCAGCATTTTCCAAGGACAATGACACTAAGCCAATGACAAATAGGGGTGGAGAGTGGACAAGGCATCCAGAGCACACCCTACTACAGCATGCCTGGAAGAGCGAGCAGCGCATGCACGCTGCCGCTAGGCTCGACCTAAAAAGGTGCAATTGCAAAATTTTGTAGGCACAAGCATTCGTCGTGATGCATGTGTATGAAGTGATGCTATTTTTTTTAATTTACAAAGCCAAGATGGATCGGTAAATAAAAAAATATGAAAATGAAGTATAGTGAAAGAACTTTTATTTATAAAACAGAAAGCCCACAGGGGCAAGAAAAAGAAGCACACACGGATGGGAGCAGCAAGGAGGGCAGGGGTGAGACGCCCAAGGGGAGAACAACACAGGGCGTAGACCAGAGCAGCAGAGCATGTTGATGAAAGAAGCACATAGGTGAGAGAGAGCAACACAGAGCATGGGGAAGATGTGCATGATGGAGACAGCTGAAAAACATATGCGCTCTCATAGAGTGCATAATGAAAAATAAAACAATAGTTCTCTAAAGGTTTGCAGTGTAAGGACTCAAGTAAAGAGGCTATACTCCAGGAGAGGGACAAACATAAAATGGACCATTCAATAAGAAACAAGAAAATAAGAGTGACAATAATCCCAACCAATGGTAAGCAGTGAGGAGATGGGGGGGTTTAGGCCCAATGTAAGTCCTTAGTAAGCTGATAAAGGTCTTCTGCAACCAGACAGCTTGTGATGTATAGTAAGCTTGACTTTAAAAACCTGTTCTGTTTAACAAACCTGTTGGCCACCCTTTCCAATGAATAACAACTGTTAATTATCAGCACGTTTTAAATCACTTCATAGTTGTTCACGTGCTTTTGCTGCCATGACACACCTAGAATGAAATTTCACCCTCTTGGGCAATCCATTTTGATTGTGAACCAGTAAAGCTCTTGCAGAGTTCCTGAGATTACTCAGGTTCCTCTCCCAAAACATGAGACCCAGGCGTGAGCCTTGTCAGCTTTTATTCCAGTCAAGTGATGTCATCTTTCAAGGTCCTGGGCAAAAGGGAAATCTGGAACAATATCTGTCATCAATACTTAATCGTTTCAGGCACAAACATTAGCTAAGGGGAGGGCGGCTTCTTCTTTGATCTCACACAGGCTGATAAAGAAAATGTTATGTACTTGGGTAAAATTATAGCAGCACCTTGGTGCCAGCCTTCAAATACTACTACAATTAATACAGGAGATATATGTTACATACATATTTTGCACGTTAATGTTTAAAAATACATTACTTGAACTAACATTTTTGAGATGATGGTGGAGTTCAGCATTTGTTTTCACAGTCCTCTGTATTGGGGTCCTGCAAAAAGACCCCAAAAAAGATGCATAGTCAGAACTGATTGCACCAAAGTACTTCACTTCCTGAACATGAAATCACTAAATCATGACCTCCTAAACTCCATCTTGTATGTAACACTGGCAGGAAATTTCAATATGAGAAAATATTGATACCGCGAGCATGGTCATCGATCCACCAAAATACCTGGGGTAGGAGAAGTGACATCACATACCTTTTGGGACACACGCATCAAGCTTTTTACCGGTCGCAAACGGGCCAATTCTGCAAATCTGCCTGTTTGCAACCGGTAAAAAGCCATTTCCGATGCATCAACTCAAAATGAATTCGCAAAATAAGTCATCACAATTATGCGATGACCTATTTTGCAAATGTACTTAGGGAATTGCAATTTGCGATTCCCTAAATGCAATGAAAGAAACATTTTCAAAATGCAACTTTGCATTAAGAAAATGCAAATTAACATCAACTTCAAGCTGATGTTAATTTGCAAATCCTTAGAAAAATGCACAAAAGGTCATTTTTCTAAGTGCCATGTGGCATTGGATAGCATCCCAAAGGAAAACAAGGTTTACCCTATTTGTATCAAGGGGGCGTTCCATGGGTGGTGCATGTGCATTCACGTACAACCACCCATGGATGTTGATGCAAATCCATATCTGTAAACATTGGTAGAAAGGAATTTGCCCCAAAATCTAATGACTCCTCGAGGAAAGCATGACAAAGAGAATTTTGTTAATTTCTCCTACTTTTTCCAACTTTGCATATGCGCTGCTTTGTAAAACACATAAACAAAATGGGAAAAGCCTTATAGTATAGTTTTTGTCCTCTAAGGGAGCCATGCCAGCACAAAACCTATGATGAATTGCTTGGAATGGGGGATAAATATGGAAATTAGGGGCATATTATCAACGGGTGGCGGTAAATACCGCAAATCGTGCTTATCGCAAATTTGATTATCGCCGTCTATCGCTGGTTTATATCGCCGTGTTAGCGGCGTTTTAACAACGCTCTGCTAACAGGTGATGTACAAACCAGCGATAGACGGCGATAATCCTCATTAGCATGTGAAATCCGGCGATGATTTCACACGCTAATGAAAAGCTTGATAATAGGGGAGTGTGGCCATAACCAGACAATCCACCTCCCATACAAAACATGGCTAAGTCAACTTTCAAGCAGGCGTAAGAATCCGGCGATAACCACAGTTTGCGCTGCTTTCTTAATCGCTTTGCGGTTCCTGGGCGGTGTTGTAAATACTGTGATGTCGTGTTAGTGACATCTGTCATGATGTTTCTTGGCAGGAACACCTACTTTGCATCTAATTAGCGATGTATATCGCTAAGATGCAAAGCGTCACGGAAACGGCAGCTAACATGCGCTAATGCATGTTAGCGCCGCATTGATGATTGTGCGATAAAAAAATCGCCGCTTTTTTGGCGCTATGTGCCGAAAAAGCGGCGTTATGTCCCTTGATAATATGCCCCTTAGTCTCTTTGTGCACTGGTTTCCACCTGCTTTTCCATCTTGGACTCTCATTAAAAGTTAAGACCTAAATACGACCACTTGTGCAAATCAGAATTTGCACAAGTGGTCGGAATTACAAGTTATGCATAACTATCACAACCGCTCAGTTTTCCCCTGATAAATTCCTTCAGGTCAAACCTGCCGAAATGTATCTAGAGAAATGGCCCAGACAAGAGGCAAAACATGCTGCATTCGGCATGTTTTGTCTCTTGTCTGGGCCATTTAAAACCAAATCTGCATTTCATGCCCCATTGTTATGTTCAATGTCGCAATCGGAGGCATTTACTACACACTGTAAATACCTCACCCTGTGTTAATGACATTTACCACATGTGGTAAAAAACCTCACACTACAGGCCCAACTTCCAATGAGTGCCTCTCTACACTTTCACCGGACTACACTGGTGTAAAGCCCTGGCGCTGCGGATATTTCCGCTGGTGTTATACATTGTGAAATTAGATCTGTACTAAAACAATATTGTGAATTATAATTGTGCACTTTCAATTGCTAAATTAGCATTATTATTCCCAAGTTGGTCTATCCAATATAAGTAGGTTTGCTATTGGGAGAACATCAATGATATTTTAGCAACTGTTGGTCTTCTAATAGATTATCTTTTCTTTATTTCCAGATTTTCCTGTTACTGTATGATTTATAAGCGAGAAAATGAGAAATAAAGAAAATTGGAGAGCAGCTAAACAATGGAATGCAATTAACAATGAGAGCAAATTCTATGTTTTAGAAGTATTGCAAGAAATGAAGATGAGACACTCTGGATCAGCTTTAGGGACCAGGCTGAAAAGACTTGCCCAAAAAGAACAACATTCTATTCTTGAAAGCGAATAACTGGGTAAGCTTTTTTCAGCTAGCTGCAAGATCAGGTGAAATTTTAGGAAGAGAATGTCCGATATCAATATGTGCATTGAGTCACCTAAACTGGCATTCACTGAAATATACTAAATATTGTATGCAGGTAAGGCAAGCTGGGCATCTTTTATGGCCAGTCTCAGGATGGCCCATGTGCCAAGTGG
This sequence comes from Triturus cristatus, assembly GCF_964204655.1. NCBI lineage: Eukaryota > Metazoa > Chordata > Amphibia > Caudata > Salamandridae > Triturus > Triturus cristatus. The sequence continues at coordinate 423,760,857 of NC_140584.1, read as the reverse complement.
TCGAATTATTTTTAGTGGGAAGATACTATTAGGATAGCAGTAAAACCAGTGCGTAATTTAAACCGGTGGTTGGCGGTGGGAGCCACCAGCACCTATTTTTGGGGACCAGCACTTATTTTAACTCATCAGACTTTGACCCAGAGCAACAGAGAAAAAATCACACAAGGGGGGAAGAAGGAAGAAGAGAAAGCCAGAAAAACAGTGATAAAGGGCGAGATCAGGGATGAAAAGGAACCTTATATAATGAGATAAGGCGGCAGGAAGTGCCTGGTGGTGGAATAAAGAGACATGAGGTGGAATCAAGATTATGCAGCCTTAGAATGTATCCCCCGACGTTCGATAGCGCCGACCTTGGACTTCTTAACAAAACTTTGAGCACCTGCACTTATTATATTACAAATTAAGCACCGAGTAAAACACAATTAAAATCCACATAGGGATTGCAATATTGAAGCGTATAAGTATCTACATTTCTTTCTGGAAATTACTAAAATACAACATTATGTATTGCATACATATTAAAAGACTTGTTAAAGGGAAAAAAAACTCTGTTTGCTACCTTAAGTCAGCAAGTTTTAACCCCAGAACAGGCGCAATGAGTTGAGGAAATGAATACCATTGAGGTGACCAATGCCAATAATGAGGCCAGCACTCCTCACAAATATGCAAACTATGCAGTAGTAATTCCTCTGTCATAAGCAGGTTTTACATGCTATCTTGAGAAAGGATTATTCCCACACATTATAGAGGAAGGTGCACATAAATTGCCGAGCCTTGCCAGAGAAAAACCATCAAAGTAAACTATATGATGATGTCACACAACATTCACATCATCATGCTGCTCTCCTCCGTCGGACTCCAGGAACAGGAAGCACAGCCAGGCTCCCCTGACCAATCACAACACTGCAATGCAGCATTGTGACTGATAAGCACCCAGGCACCCCCGACAAATCACAATGCTCAGCCAGGGAATGGGGGCCTGGACATGTTCCCACGCAGGCTGTAATACAAAATATATATATATATATATATATATATATATATATATATATATAAAAAAAGAAATATTAAACACTTTAAACGGGATTTTTAACACATAACATAGGTGTTACAATTAAACTGAAGTAGCTTATGTTTTCTCTCTTACCACTCTTCCCAACACCTTACTCTTTACTCTTCACTTCTCTGACAAGCACTCTCAGCAGCGTTAGATGTGTAAGGGGGGGAGGACTGCTCGAGGGCGTCAAACTGGCCATACATCTAGCCAGTGTAAGAGGGGAGGGGTTCTCTAGGGGAGGGGAGGGGTGGGGTAGAGGAACGGGGACACTGGGTGCACTGGGGAAAGGGGAAAAAACTAAAAATAATCCTCACATGCCAACCCCCTTTAGGTTTTTTTTAGGGTCGGGCAAGGGTGATTTTTCACCCTTATATTTTCAGAACTTGTTACTTTTGGAAGCAGGGATGTGTGACTTTAGGTCGGTTTGCTGGTCTGGCGGGACGGTAAGGGGGAAGATCTGATATGGACTCCCTTTATTATTTATCCTGGAACGTCAATGGCCTGCGCGGTAAAGACAGAAGAGATCGCATTTTTCAATATCTAAGAGACTCTCCCACGCAGGTCATTGCCTTACAGGAGACACACCTTCTCAAAGTAGAGATTACGGATTTACTAAAAAAACAGAAATGGATTGATAAACTCTTAGCCACAGATCAATCGGTGAATATAAGAGGGATCGTCCTCATTTTTAAAAAGCGTGCTAATGCGCAAATCTTAGACCATAAAGAGGACCAGAGCGGGAGATGGCTTCTGTTAAGAGCCTCATTAGGCGAGAGGATATACTCAATTGTCGCCTATTATGGCCCAAACCAAGATGATCCCTCGTACTTAGACATCATTCGGAATCACTTGGTAATAGTCAATGACCCGATTATTTGGTGTGGGGACTTCAACATCGTGCTGAACCCTAAGCTTGATAAGTCTCCAAACTCGAGAGCTTGTGTGGCCTCTAAATCACGGCAAACTTTGATGTCAATAACGGCACAATTGGGCCTAGGCGACATATGGAGGGAAAAGGCGGGGGACAAATTGGGAGTCTCATTTCGGAATCTTAAATTCAAGCATAAATCAAGAATTGATTATGCTCTGTTCAGTTTTTGTCTTAAAGACTTATTAGTGGAGATATCATATCTCCCTTCTCATCTCTCCGATCACTCAGCCATCTGCTTCATCTTGAAATCCGGCCAGCAGATAGGACACGCTTCTTGGTCATTTGATCGGTTTATCCTATATGCAGAAGACGAAATTAGTTTTTTACTAGCCGAATCTAGGTTTTTTTTAGAAGTAAATCTAGAATCTACTGAAATCGCCATAGTATGGGATGCTCTGATGGCATTTTGGAGAGGCAGTATTACCAGCAGAGCCTCTCAGAGACGGAAGATATATAGGAAGAAGATCACAAACCTAGAATTGGATATGAAATCTATCGAACAACAACTCTGTACCTCTATAGGGTCTAAAAGAGAGCAAGAAAAATTGGCCGACTTAAAAAGACAACTGGAGAGTATCTTACAAGAAAGGATTGCCAGGAGATGGGAGACAAGTAAAAATTCCCAATTCGAGTTCGGGGAAGCAGCGGGGAAGGTTTTGGCCTGGAAAATAAAATCAGATCAAACAAAAAAATATATTAGAGAGATAAAGCTGGAAGGCGAACAATCTCCCCGAATCTCTAATTCTGATATCGGGAGAGCTTTTCAGGACTTTTTTCAGGCCATCTATAAAGACGACATCATAGATGACCAATCTGTAAGAGATTCTTGGTTGAATAAAGTATTGTTGCCAATTCTCACCCCTGGTCAAAGTAGCTGCTTGGAATCTGAAATTTCAGAAGCAGAAGTCAGTGAAGCTATTGGGCAACTTAAGCAAGGGAAGGCGGCTGGCCCCGACGGCTTACCTGCAGAACTATATCGTGCGATGAGTGAAGCTATCATACCAACCCTGACGATCCTTTTTAACAGCATTCTTTTAAGAGGCAACGACCCTCCAAAATCGTGGAGTGAAGCCACTATAGTTTTGATTCTTAAACCAGGGAAGGACCCGACTGAGTGCGGATCCTACCGTCCGATCTCACTCCTCAATAATGACTACAAAATATTTGCGGCCATCATGTCCATTAGGTTGGGGAAGGTCATCGGCTCAATTATACATCAGGATCAGAAAGGATTTATAAAAGGTCGTCAGTTGGCAGACGTCACGTATGACCTAGTCGGGCCATTGACATCGCTTCCAACTTCTCCCTCCCCTTAGAAACTCTTACTTTAGATGCAACCAAGGCCTTCGATAGGGTGAGTTGGCCCTATTTGGCTGCGGTCTTGAAAAAATTTAAGTTTGGAGACAACTTTTATCGGGCGATCTCTCTTTTGTATAAGGCCCCAGCTGCCGGACTTTTAGTAAATAATACTCTGACAGAACCCGTTAAAATCACAAGGGGGACAAGACAGGGCTGCCCCCTCTCTCCCCTTCTCTTCGATTTGTACATTGAGCCGTTTGCTCAGGTACTACGAGAGGAGGTCAATATCCCTCCCTTTAAATATGAGGGGTGGGAAAGGAGGGTAGCCCTGTATGCGGACGATATTCTTATCTTTACAACAGACCGGCATTAAGCGCGCAGAGGAATTTGGGCGGGTATCCGGATACGAGATAAATGCAAGTAAAACTGAGATAATGGTGTGGAATATTAATAATACACAACTTGATGTGACTTCCTCCATGCGATATCTGGGTATTCGTATCACCCAAGAAGTTGGGAATATTGCGCAAAATAACCTAGATCGGGTCTTCAAAGACTGTCCCTTGGTCCTACCTCCCATTATCCATATTGGGGAGAGTAAATTTAGTGAAGATGTCTATCCTTCCTAAGTTCACATTTATTTTTAACACCATTCCCCTGGCTTTTGACTCTAAACAAATAGATAAAGCTCAGCGAGAAATTAACTCTTTTATTTGGAAATATAAAGCCACTAGATTGGCTTGGAAGAAACTGAGAAGGAGGAGGGAAAAGGGTGGGTTGGCTTTACCCGACCTGCAGTATTATACTTGGGCCTTTCAATTGTCCTTCTCCAGAATGCTTTTGAAATCACCAACTAGCTCTTCGATAGGATTAATGTTTCAGGCCATGTTAGCCGGGGCTGAACTACCATCTCAAGGATTTTTGTTTAAGTTTGGAGACCAAAAGTTCTTCAAGAAAGTTAAACTAAAGACTCTCCAATCTATGGCCAGACTCTGGGCACAGATTAAAAAGAAAATAGGGTTGTCCTATTTTTCAAATTATGCCCCTGTGTGGGACTCCCCGGGCCTGCCATTGTGTTTGACGGACGGGTTGGCGATTCCCTTGAACTATGCTGGAATTGCAAGGTGGGGAGAGCTGTTGGTAAAGGGCTCAATGGTGACATGGGACGAACTGCGGAACAAGGTAGGCCCCGGGCTATCGAGGTTTAAATATATGCAGCTTGATAGTTGGGCCCGGGCTCTTGTTAGGAAAGGTGTCCCGCTGGGAAAATTCAGCAACCTGGAATATCAGCTTGTGGTAAGGCAGGCGGGCGGTAAAGAGGTGGCCTTTTTGTATTGGAGTATCCTGGAGGAGGTGGATGGAGACTTTAATCTCCCTGATCAATTATGGGGGGGGGGGGAGATGGGCCGTCAGTGTGAGCAATTATGGGTAATCTCATTTACTCTTCTACATAAAATAGTTAAACCCGCATGGCTAAGGCGCAACCACCTGTTTACTGTCCACCGTGCATACCTCTCTCCTCTACGACCATAAAAAATGTTGCCAGGAAAGAAGTGTAACAAATGCAATCTCCCTGAACCATCAGATATACACATGTTCAAGGATTGCCCTTCTATCTGTATTTTTTGGGAGAAAATAAAGGTGACGTTGGACTCCATACTTAACTCCTCCGTGTCCATCACCCTGTCACTAGTTATTTTTGGTATAGATGAAAACATACTTGGCCAGGCAAGATCCTTTCTTTTTTATGCTATCCTTCTGGCAAGAAGACAAATATGCAGATTTTGGGTTGACGCCGCTGCTCCATCACACGAAGATTGGCTGACATCCCTATATGATACATCTAAGGTGGACCTGGCTAGATCTGCTAGCAAAAAAAGTTTGGCTTTCTGGGACTTATTGGTAAAGTGGAAATAGGTATGCCGGGGTTTTTTTTTTTTTTTTTCCCCGGGTCCTATGATTATGCCTACTTTACTCTATGGACCTTGAACACCGGTCTCCCTGTTCAACGATTCGGCCCAACAGGTTGAAAGATACCTTGATGGAGTAACCTTGCTAACTAGCATCCCTCCTCGTGGACTTATCTTCCGCCATTCTCTAAATTGTGTCTTGAAACGAGAGTTAACTTTAAAATCTGGTGTTGTTTTCTCAGTTTGTGACACACAAGGTGGATGGTGTTTCCTTTAAGAGGGTAATGGCAAATGAGGACAAAAAAAAAAAAGTAATGCTGCCTGCATGGAAAACAGCGAAAACAGCGAAAATGCACATGACTGTTTGGCCGGACACAGAGGGCCAGCCAAACACTCATGTGCACGTAGGAGTGGGCAAACCACTCCTCCCTTGCCCTGCTCTGAGAGCAGAGCAGCCCTGCCGGCAAAGCAACACGGAAACATATAAGGATAATAACTCAAAGTTATTATAATTCTATGTTTCCTTTTTTTGCACTGCTTAAAAGCAGTGTGGTGACGCTCCTCCATCATAGTGGAGCCGGCGCCACTGGTCAGACTAGTCACAAATCTAAAAGCGATTGCATATCTAAGATCTTTGGAAGATGCGGCATCGGAAGGTGCTATTGGTAGAAATGCTTTTCATCCCATGTAAAGAAAATCTTGAATGAGCTGTAGTTGGGGTTTTTATGGTCTGAGGAAGTAGATTAAGGAAGGATACTGCATATTTGATTAAAGATTGCTATTATGAGTCAATGCAAATGGAGCAGTAAAAAGTGCTGAAGAATGGACACCTATCGGGCAATTATTTCTACAGCGACCATAGACCTCTCTTTATTCAGGCTGGGTACCTTGCAGTCTGGGGAATAGCCAACTCGAAAACTTTAGGCTTGCTGTCGGTTCTGACTACCGTAATTGCGAATTTGGAGGGAAGGAAAACCTTCCACATTTTTTGCTGTTTTGTACAACATGTCTATGCACGTAGGCGGTGTCTTCTTCCCCTTTTTAGGACTCTTTCAAAATATTGAGCGAAATCTGCTCTGTCGCTCTGCTATAGGGCTGACGATGAGTTTATCCTCAACTCTATAGCATCAGATTTATTGGCTGCTTAGCCACGATGTTTTAGGTATTAAGCTAACCGGGTGACCTTTATCAGAGGGTCATTCACTGTTGGGATCTCTCCTATGTCCTAAGTTACCTCCATTTTACTCATGGTAAAGTCGTATTGTCTGAAGGAGCCCTTCTGCATTTTTCTAACTGATCTTCTTCTCATGTTTCCTATAGGATGTGATTTGCAGCTGTTGTTTCTATAGGCATTATTTTCCAGTGTTGATGGTTGTTGACCTACTGCTAGATTTAATTGTACCTGATATTATCTACCATGTTCTTATGCCTCCTTGTACTTGCAATTCAACAGGTCCCTGTATCGCATTGATTTATTAATTGATTATACTGGTTGTCTTGTAGCTATTCTTTCCATAGGCATCAATCTCTAACACTGATGATGGTTGATTTACTGTTAGAAGGTTTTTTATCCGATATTATTTACCATGTTTTCATGTCTCCTTGTATTGCACTTTAACAGGTCCCTGAATTGCACTGAACTATTAATTCATTTTCCAAGTTGTCCTTGTAGCCATCGTTTCTAGTGGCATTATTCTCTCGGGAAGATGGGTGTTGATTTACTGTTTGACTGTATTTATTTGATATTATCTAATGAGCTGTTATGCTTTCTTGTATTTGCACTTTAAGTGGTCCAGGCATTGCACGGATCTATCAATTGACTGCCCTTGTTGGTGTAGCGCCAGTGAGGCGCTTTGTGCTTCGTTTACATTTTCCAGCATATGCATTTTTTATGTCTTCCTGCATATGCATCTTCTATATTTCGATTTTAGCCACGTGTTCCAAGCCATAATGTTACTTGGCGGATTATTTTATGTACGATTTAAATTCATGAATTTGGTGGATTATTTTATGTATGATTCAAACGTATTAATTATATTTTTTAATTGTGGTTTGTAACTGTTGTACGGCTGATAGCTGAAACAATAAATAGATTAATTGAAATTGGAAAAAAAAATCCAAACCTTGCCCCGCTCTAAATATAAGAATGAAAAACACAAGCACATTTCTTCCTCAATAAGATTCTTTGGTAGTACAGGAGAGTCGGATCGATGCCAGTTTTCAGAGTATCCACATCAGATACATTTATTTACCATGATAATCAATAGAACACATTTACTTACTCTGAGGTTTTCCTGAATATCTGAGTTGAAACTTGCCCTCTTGGACCTAAATTGGACACCCATGTTCTGGACAACACAAGCAAACAGGGGTCGGCCTAGAGACGTCTCACCCTCTACAAAGGGATATGGCCTAGTTGTTCTCAACTATTGCCTTCAGTGGACTCTTTCGCACTGATTTGCCCATGGTTTGCCACCTTGTTTAGCTGAACAATTATACATACGTTCATAATGCTTTTCTCAAAGAATGAAAGGAATTGAAAGTAGTTAAAAACACATGGCCAAACGCATTTTAATTGTATTTACGTGTTGAATGTTCTTTGTGGGCCATTGCATTTTACCGTTAAGAGTCCGTCGAACTCTTACCCAATCCCGTGGGCAGAACAGCAGGGCTGCAGAATGGTCTGAAAATGTACATCTTAAAAGTGTTTCCAATATTAAAAAAGAAAGGCAAAGTATCCTTAAATAGGAGGACAACAGTAAGAAGCTCAAGTGTGAGAGAGACCCAAGCTGAGCATGGCAAAAGGGAGAGCCACATACAATGCAGTTTGGATTTGGAATGAGATGGTGGGGCTCCCATCTCACAACACTGCAGTGAAGGATACAGCTGGGAGTGCGACCCACTTCTGCTGAACCCTTTTTCTGGAGGTAGATCTCATCCTACCATAATGCCAGAAGTCTGGAAGTGATGACTGATTCAGCATTAAGCTTTAACTGGCCTGGTCTACACAGTGGTCAGTCGTACCAGCTCTGTTCACCTTAAGTGCCCAAGTGCGGACACTCCCGCAAATAACAACCGGAAGCAGCTGGACAGATTCTGAATCATGGTTATGGTTCCCTGTTTTCCATTTTTACTGATTTTTGCAGATATATAAAGACAGAAAACCACGTATTCTCCTGTCTGTATTCATTTTTAAAAGTGGATAATAACAGAAATTAGGTTGCCTTTTTGAGTGATTCTAAATGCTATTAATAATGACTGCCAGGTCAATACCTCTTAACAAGCAAGAAGGTTAAAAGAAGAAAGAAATGATGTGAATTAGACTTAAGCATCAGTATATAAGCACAAGGTTGATACTAAAATGTGCATGCTTTCATATAAGCATATTCATGTATCACCTTTGGGTGTGCATTTCATTGACACCTGTCAGGGATTCAAGTAAGAGTGTGCATGTATTGGTTAATGAAATGTGCAAATTTGCCATTTTCAGCTTCTTTTTTCACTAAACCCAGAATAAATGTGGATAAATACAGGAAAAATTAGTGGACAATAAATAAGGATAAATACAGACTGAAATGTAAGAAAAAAATACCATAACACTTGGTGCCCTTATCATGGCCTGACTGGAATATGAGGGAAACACAGGATTTATGGCCAGAAAGTTTGAAAGTCTCAGTCACTGGCGGCGATCAGGCCACGTTTGTATTACTACTAAATGGGATATACGGCCTACCCAAAAAATCTAGCAGATGGACGCCAGGGAGTGCAAAGACAGGAGGCGAGGCTGGCCCTCTCCCCCTAAAAATGGGCCAACTAAATGTCTAGGTAGAAGCATCTTCATGGGCTCCTGGTGGCATTGTAGACATATTTCTAAATCCAATGGAGCATTGGAATCTGGAAATCTGGAATTCCTTGAAGCCAGGCTCTAACCACAGTCTGTGTGCAACACGTGGCACTTTTTTTGCTCATTTTGGCTACCAAGCCCCAGGCACCTCCCCGAGACTATCTACCTCAGCCTTTCACCAAAACCCGTATACCCTTGGGTATCCTTCTGTTACCCCCACTACAATTTTCCCTCCAGATCATATCACCTTGCAGTTATTTGCCCCAATAATCATTGGGCATATATTTGTTCAATGTGACTTCAAGAAATCTATACAAACTGACCAAAAGGTGAAAGTGTTACAGAAAAACCCTAATAAGTGTTGAAACAGCAAACGACGGTTTCACATTAGAACCATAGAGAGATGTTGGCTCGAATCCAGCATCCACTCCCTCCTCAAGAATTACCTGAAGACAGGACTTCTTGCAAGTGTTTTTTTCCCACCTGCTATGCACGTAACTCTCCCTTCCCTTCAACCCAGAGTTCAAGCCTCAACAGGAGCACATTTTTTTCCTGCTAGACGAGGGGACTACATTGTTCCCTTCGAGGAAACATCATCTGCGCCTTCTTTGCTGGAGGGACCGATTCGGGGAAGAGCCGTCGTGTTGGGGTGTGGAGGGGACGGGGCTTTTAAACTAAGCCGCACATGTGTCTGCGTGTCTGGGCTGTCAGTGTTCCAAGAGCTTATGCAAAACAAATGGGGATTCAAGCAAATTAGACACAAAGCACACAATCTATCATGCAAAATACCAGAGCAGGTCCGTGCAGGGCCCGGGTGCTGCATGACTGACAGCTTCACCCTATCTCAGTTTGTATTGCTTCCATACTTCTTGACGTGTTGTGTGCATCTTAAAGGAACCTCATTGACAGCTCAAGGTTCACGCATTAATACTCCAGTGACAGGCACCTCACCTCTCCCGACATTCTTCTCCTGATTGCGTCACACAGCTCGTTTTGTAGACGCAGCAGGTTGTTTACACGCAGTCCGCGTTCTGCGTTAGATGCTATCACTGAACGGGAGGCGTTACTCGGGGGCAATAGACCTTCCTGAAGGAAGAAAAGTACAGTGAAATGTACCTTGATCCTGATAAAAAAAAAAAAGACTGGAGCAGTCCGTGCCCTCGGTTTATGACACAAACAACTCCCATATGAGCAAGGCTGATAAAATGAATGTTTCTTAGGATGATGCAGGAGGTGCGTAGCGCGAGGTTACTTAACAAAAGCCTGAGCAAATTGCAGCAGAGCAGGAGCCGTGCCAACACGTGTCAGGCGTTTCTCCCTCCCTCAGCTGCAGCGCGCACGTTGGCACCACGTCTGCTTGGGTCAGATGGCGTCACCAGCCTCCTTGACTCTCTGGGTGGACGTGGCAACGCAGTGAGGACCAAGCTTAAGGGAGATAGTAAACCTATACTGCAACACAGGTGTCATAGGTGCCATAAAGGTGTCAATGTCAAGCCAGAGGTGGGGGTGCCGAGCACTTTAATATCAACGAAATATTTATATATAATACATGGGATTCTGCAAACCCTGTATAAACTCCAGTCTCTAATTTCTTTGTAATCATAAATGGCCACCTGTGACGCACAGAGTGGCCAATAAAGACAATATGTTAGAACTTGACTATTATAAGTTATTACAATCGAGTTCTGATGTCACAATGCCTGCTGCCTCAGCCAGAAGTGGAGCATAATTAAAGCAGCTGTTTAAAGCAACAAACTGAATGTTGTTTTTCTTTGTTCTGCTCTATTTTAATAGTTTACAATGACAAGGAGAGGGAACATTTTTTTTTGTGGACTCCTTAGATAGTTAAAGAACAGCTAGAATCTCTCTGCAAGTTCCTACACATTCCAAGCTAATGCAGATTTAAATAATAATAATGTAAAAAACAATCCAACTTGTATTAAACTGTTTCTAATATATGTTTGCAAGAAATAACTAACAGGTTTTTGATGTATTGAATTTTGTACTAGAGGTTTTATTTTTATTCTTCATGTTAGCAAACATGCTTGCTCTTTAATATGAAAGAGCTACGCAACAAGGTTTGAAGTGGTTTGTGAGAAAGGTGACGGTGTTACCATGTATTATATGGGACAAATTACTCCATGGCATACACAACAAAAATATTGCAAGTCACGTTGGAGTTTCATAACCTTATATAGGGACTCAGCCTTTGGTCTTGTTCACCTTTAAGATTACAGAACTCCTCGGTGACTTGCAATATCTTTAAAATATACGGCAGGGGATACTTTATCCCTTATGTAAACACTGGAAAAACAACAAAGGTTGAAGTGAAGTCTTGGTAAGCTTGGGCTATAAAACCTAAATATAGGATTAAACACCCTCAGAAATTCACTGTTAAGGTGCTGGTAAGATTATGGTTATGATTCAAAACTGGAAAAAACGAACATTTGCAAGTTATGGTTAGGACCGCAGTTCATAACTTGCACAACAACCATGCACACCATAACTTGACACCAAGTGCACTGCTCATGAACTCATGCTTGATGTAACATATGCAATCACAAATGTTTCAAACTATTTTACAAATGTGGATTCATACACCAATACCCTTAATGCAAAGAAAGAGATGACTATCAAGGCAGGATTATTTTATTGGTTTGAGTATGTGTTATTTAATTACACTGTGCCTTTAGGAATCGCTATTTATTGATTTAAATATTGTGAGGTAACTTGGTGTATATGGATTCATATAGATGGATGGATGGATGGATGGATGGATGGATGGATGGATGGATAGATAGGAACTCAAATGGTAGAAAGTAAACAAAACCTAATAATCAATGAACAATGAATGTAAGAGTACACTGTATACCAGTAAATCTAGGGCATCAGGCTAGGTACAGTGTACTCTCTTCATGGTTATCAAACATGATAGGATTGTGTACATTTCCACAATCCTGCAAAACAAAACCACAATACAACAACAGTGCACTGACTGCAATTAATGCATTGTAAAATAATTTTTGCAATCCTCCAGGCAAAATGGGCAAGCAACCTGTCAATGAAGTGGGATGGACCAGGTCTCGATTTTTATGCCGGAGGGGTTTATTGGAATACATTCACTTCATTGTAAGAGAAGTTTTTTCAGATTCCTAGTCATAAACCAAGTGTGTTTCCCTCTTTTATTTTTCATGCAGGCGGGGTGTAATGTCACTTTTCGAATCTTCTTCCAGGAGAAGGAATCTCCTGTAGTGTAGGGATGCGTTACTATAATGGCTGATTTGTCGTGGAGTCATCAAGGCCTCTGGCGATGCACAAAATACTGGAGTAATCATCCATACAGTTGACCATGTTTATTTGGCTACAACGAGCTGCCGTGCCTGTGGGTGGCAGTAAATATAAGACTAACCACGTCACGAGCTAAACCATGCAGAGCCTATGCCCAGCCTGCAGGGGTGCGTGGTTACCTCTGTAGTCCAAACATTCTACTGCCCTGCTGGGCTCATACAAAACACTCCACCCAAGCAATAAAAAAAGTACAAAACTACTAGACTGCGGCGCTCGTAGGTATACCATCAGTCTCTTGGAAATCAGAAACTCCAGCTTCGTTTTTATCACTCCATCACATAGACTTGGAAGGTTGGTGAATGTTGGGGATGGTCCCCAGATAACATTGCGGATATTGTCGGCCCTTGCGACTGCCCTTTATTTAGTCACTCAGTTTCCGACTGGACAGCTGTGGGTATGGTCTTCTCTTTGGGTTTAACAACTGTGTATAAACCAGTTCCACTGGGCTGGTGGGACCCTCAGTCTCCCTCTGACAGTCTTTCTGACCGTGTGAACTTCTTAAACATCAACATGTTCTGTGTCACTTTCTCCAAGTCACGAGATGTACTAATTATGGTGTCTCGCACTTATATTACTGTCCAGACTTCCAGCTCAAACGGAAGCCTACATTTGCTTCCCAGAGTGCAGTCAGGCACAATGACCCGGTCACCCACACTGATCTGGGAGGGCCTTGCCTTTGCCACCGCCTCTCAGCATCATTTTGTTTTTTTCTGGCTGGCTGCCACAGCCTCATCATCGGTGAGGCGGGAACCCAGGCGCCATTGTGGGAATGACATTTGAATCGGACGGCTCATACAGAGCTGACTGGGAGTCAACCCGGTTGTGTCAAGTGAATGGGTGACCAGAATTTTAAAACCAAATTTAACAGAAATAGGACAATTTTACTTCAAGCAACCGCACTGAATGACAGCGCTGCTCAGCAAAGAATTACAGAACAGGCAGGAAGAACACGAATAAAATGCAATTTTTATACCCAGTAGCTTGCCTGTTATTCAAATTGCTTTCTTGAAACAACTTGTGACTGTCTGTGGTGAAGTATTATATAAGTAGATACAGGCATCAGGAAATACTTCATGTCATCAGTTTATTAGCCACAGCTTCAGCCGTCCCCAAGTAACTGACTTCAGGGAATCTCTCAACATAGAATCTACATAGTACATTCCATATTCCAGCATTGCATCACAGGAATACAGTCATCATGAGATCACCACAATATCTCCCTTCTATACAATAAAACAGTGCAAACAATAAGTAAATGAGAATAACAAGAAGATACTAATTAACTAAAAGCAAACAACATAAAAATGAAAATGTACAAGAATTTCTATCACGGAACCTTAAAGGTTTAACAATGTTCCGTGTATTAATCCTTCTTCCGGGCAAAGGATGAACAAAACGTTTAGACTCCACAAAATGATTGTCAAAAGAAGAAGAAGATGGAACAGTAGGAGGAACATGAGTATGCAAAGACGAACGGGAAGAGGAGGAAGGCTCATGTAAAGGGACATCATGAGAATGCACCCTCACTACTCTTCCCTTATTCCACCATTCGTTCCTGCTTGTTCTCACTGCATTCCTGGTTACAACTTCAATTCTGACAGGTGGTTTACATTTTGACAAACCTTTAGGAACGTGATTGGTATCCTTCACTCTAACCCAATCTCCTACACATAAATCTCTTTCTTTAGATTTCACTCTGTGCAAAGTGTCATATTGTTTTTTCATTTTACTCTGATGACTTCAGGGAATCGCTCAACATAGAACCTACATAGTGCATTCCATATTCCAGCATTGCATCACAGGAATACAGTCATCATGAGATCACCACACTATCCCTGCTTTGTATAACATTAAAAAGAACCTCCCGCCGGTTTTCATTTGACCCTCTCTAAAAACCGGCACATGAGCTAAATTTCCTGAAATCTGCTGGGACAGCTGGTGAAAAACCGGGACTGTTCAGGCAAATCCAGGACGCCTGGTCACCCTAGTCCTGCGCAGACTGTCAGTTGTCTCTCACGAATGAGTAAAGAGCCCACCGTTATGACTGCTCTAAGCAGGGGCCACGCAAATAGCTTTTGTAAGAGGTCACATAAATCTCTCCACTTCCCCCATTGGCTTGGGGCCAGCAGGTGTTACTTTCACATAGCGGGCACTCAGGGGTCACAAATAGTATGCAACCTCCTGCCTCTGGGCCATTGTCTGTGCGCATTTCTTGTACCAATTCATAGGTAGCTATAGGCCCAGACAGGGAACCCAAAACAGCCCTGGCAAATTTTATCAGACTGGCTCCTGTACAGTGCACCATGAGTGCAGCGAGTGAGCTGGACCGCTACAAGGAGGGTTTGGGTGGGATTCTCTCCCCAAGAAAATTGGGCAAAAATGGTGCATTCTACAACACATCTTTCAATATATATTCAATTGCATTAGCTTTTAAAGCATAGTAAATGATGCCCTCATAGTGCTCCAGGATTCAAAAATCTTTGTTCGGGCTCTTCAATGGTTCCCTCACTACCACCCTCCTACAGAGACCCTCGTCTTTCCATAGCCCCTCTCTCACATGTATTTCATTTGTTTTATAGCACCTCTCATACCAATGTAGGGTGTCGGAGCACTTTACGTCACATACAAACAGAGACAATAAGTCAAGCGTGTTCAAATCAGTGTATAGTAAATGTTACATAAGGCAAAGGGGAATACTAGGTGTAGGATTCATGTCATCCACACTTGTAGGCATTTTTTTAAGAGTGCTTGGTCTTTAGAAGCACAAGCTCAGGATTCAGAACGTAACACAGGGGTTAGGGCTGGGTTTACTGAGAAGAATTTACTTCTACTAAAACAAAGCAACATTTGGAAAATGAAAGTCTAAGACAAAAACACAACTTTCTAACATGTATCATGTATCATGTAGTTTGCATGCAGCACTTTGATGGCACTTCAAAGCTCAATGTGCTAGATTATGATTGCATTTATGACCTTCACAGTAACAAAAGGTCCTCTGTGACAAAACCAGTAACCCACTAAGCTATGCACATAAAATACTGTTGTCTGATATACATGGTACACGCCCTTGGCAGCAGGCATATTAGCCCTCTGCGCTACCTTAGATGAGCCTAAACTGCCTCTAGACAAAACTCCACCCCTCACCAGTAGGTACAGTAATCACTAAATGTATCTTGACACTTATATTGTTTCCTGAAAACTACTGCGTGGATATAAAAGGAACTCTGCAGACGGAGCTTTTAAAACAGCTGCAATGCTACAAAAATGTCCCCAGTAACAAAACTGTCCCCCCATCCTTCCAGCCTCCCGGGAAAATGCCCAATGCCCGAAATTGAATTGAATGTTGTATTTCTAAAGTGCACTGCCACTCCCAAAGGAGCATCCTGGCGCTAAGCAGTAAAGGATGTGGCTGCCTATACTTAGTCAATCTTGGGGAAGCAATGCATCAGAGAATGAGTGTATAGCACACAGCACAAGAGATGCCACAAAGACATGTCTTAAGCTGTAGTTTTAAAATTCTTTCTGAATCATTGAATATCAACTCTCTGGGGAGCTGGTTCCAACCCTTGTGCCCAAAAATGTGAAGGAATTTCCTCCTCGAGTTTTAAGTCTGTTCATTGGGGATTTAAGCAGGTTGGTCTGCGAGGACCTGAGAGGCCGTGCCAACATGTAATGGGTAACTCTGGAAATGATATATTTTGGACCAAATCCTCTTAAGGCTCAGAAAATGAATACAATAATTTTAATGAGAACCCTTTAATGGACTGGCCGCCAATGTATTACTTTCAAGGCTGCTGATGCTGAGGAGCGGCAATGGAGTTTGAGTACCAGTCTAGCCCCAGAGTGTTGCACCACCTGGAGTTTCTGCAGGATTAGTTTTGAAGAACCTGCATGCACGCTATTACAATAGTCCAATCTAGATGTTACCAAGGCAAAACCTACAGATTTCTGGCCGATTGTGGGAGGTATTCCCAAAATATTTTCAAAGCTTTTATAAGGCTGAAAGCACATTCCCGCTACTGCCATAGCTTGTGGGCAAAAGTGCAGAGAGGCGTCAAATTTTACACCAAGATTCTTGACAACCTCAACGAAAGGAGGTGGTGGGGGGGTATCAGTGGGCCACCATAGGGCTGGGTCGAAGGCGTTGGACTTTCTGAAAAGCATTATCTCTGTTTTATCGGTGCTACGCTTGAGATTGTTAGTGTGCATCCACCAGATAACTTTGGTTAAACAGGTTCTAAAGTTGATCTCAGAGCTAATAGAATCTGTATCCAACAACAAGATGAACTGAGTGTCGTTGGCATAAAATGTAGATTCAATGCCAGTACGGACAGTCTGCCTTGGGTAGCAAGGATTTTCTCCAGTTTAGGGGCGTCTTAGTCCACAGATATGCTGCTCACTTCTTCCTCTTCTGGATACTTATGAAAGTCATCTATCACAGCAAGCATGTGCCTACCAGACAAGCTGGCATCTTAAATTCAGGCTAGCACATACCCAAAGTTGCTAAGGAATATGTTGGGTATCACCTGTGGTGGCAGGTCAGCAACCCTGTGGCCTGTCATATTTGACATGCTCGCACTGGATTTTACACCCCCTTATCTAGCAGGGGAACCCACACTTTGCTGGAAACTGCTTTTAGTGTGCACCACCCCATGGCAACCCTCATGAGCTAACTGGATGAGTCGGGCGAGGTTCTGAGAAATCACTAGCCGAGCCCACGTAACAAACAATCCTTTTCTAAGCTGCCAGTTCTTGGCGAACATTCTGGACAGACATACAGTCTGTTGGGCCTCAGACATTTGCAATACAAAGTTCTGCTTGTGTTTGCCCCAGTTGCTGACCCGCATGGCTTCAAGTGCTAGTTGGAGGCATTCGTCTCGAGCTGCGCCTCGGCTAGGTTCTCTAATGATACTGGAAGGGGCTTTGACCTTTCACTCACCAGTCTCATGAATAATTTTGACTCTGATAACCAGTGCATGATTTGTAAGTGGCAGGGCCAGTGTCAGGAGACCACTGCAGCTTACACCACTTATTGAGTCTGCCAGTGCGGACAACACCAGTACCAACACAATTACAAACAAACATACACATACAAGTTTGACTTTTCAGACCATTCTAGGCACCCAAAGCTATACGAGTGGCTTGAACGGCAGGAATGAGTAATTTTTTATGCATATGGAATTAATAAACAACTGTTGTTCTGCTTATCCCATTTTAGACAAACAACCTGACCATGTGGCAGACTGTCATAAGGGCCAGTGTTGCCAAATAAGTGCTGGTGCTGAGCACCAGAAACCACCAATTCAAATTAAGCACCTCAGATGCCTTTCTCATCATTTTAATCAGAAGCAAGGAGACTATGTGTAAAATAATGATAGCTAATATCATATTAATTTAATCTACACTATCCTGCCATGAAAGACAAAGACAGAAAAGACCATTTATTCGCCAATATATCTATAACTACATTTTTACATCTTAAAAATAAAGTTAATGTTATCTTTTATATTAATAGTGAACCAAACACCAAGAAAATTAATTTTAGAACTATTTACTTCTAAATTACTATCTTTGAACGTGTATATCTCACGTGGAAGGATAATTTATTTACCAGTAGTTAGTTCATTTCATGATATTTGAGAAAAAATATTTACGTTCTGGAAAATGGCAGATAAAAATACTTTACAGATTTGAGAAGTACAAAATAAGATCAGCATACACTGAGAATGTTAACCTCCATAGAAAAACCGTAACAATTTGGTTTCAAAGTAATACGAAAGGCTCAATGTTCGAAATAAACAGTAATGAAAAATAAGATGCATCCCTGTCTCGTACCCCTAGTGGAGTGAGAAAAAAGAAGAGGAAACCCGATTAATAAACACAGAAGCATTAGAGTACAAAGGTACTGTAAGTTTATGAGACCAAAACGAAA
Organism: Triturus cristatus; assembly: GCF_964204655.1. Classification (NCBI taxonomy): domain Eukaryota; kingdom Metazoa; phylum Chordata; class Amphibia; order Caudata; family Salamandridae; genus Triturus; species Triturus cristatus. The sequence continues at coordinate 423,742,536 of NC_140584.1, read as the reverse complement.
CCGTTCCAAAGTTCAAAACAAATAGGACCATTTCACTTGATCAAAACTTTTTTAGGCATCCAAACCAATAGATTTGGATTAGAAAAGGCCTTTCTAAATGCATTTAAAAATACACTAGTATTATCCGATGAGACTCTTCCCTTGATAATCCAGAATGTTCTTTACATATTAATTTAGCAGGAAAAGGCTCTAATCTCATAGCTAAAATCTTTTACAATCAAAATGTATTTAAAACATTGGTTTACAACTCTTACAAATTGATAGACATTTACGATTGTTCAGTATTAAAACAAATCATTGTTTACAAAAATGTGCCTTTTAAAGATCCTAAAATAAAAACTCAATATGTAATCATATAGTTCGAGAGTTCATAAAGATTAACAAGCACTGGCACAGCCCAGAGGTTGAGCTTTTAGGGTATATTGGCTTTGCCAATACCTATTGTTGATGCTCTGCAGAGTAGGGTATTTTCCTGAAGCTGTCCAGAATAAATAAAATGCAATTTGTGTGTTATTCCACCAACAAGTGAATGCATGATGACGCGTGCCATGCATTCATCAGAATGCTTGTGTGTGGCAGCAGAATGACGTGGGCACTATTCCCGTACATTTTTTATTTACTGATTGAAGATGGCAGAATCAACTTGGATCTATAAACTGGGGACCTAACAAAGGAGTGAATGGGGGACGCATGCATGGATGAGGCGGGGAAAAGCATAGCAAAAGAAAGAGCTACTCAGGGGGGCGAGGGAAAAATGCACATGAGAGAAGAACACAAAGCATGGGGGAGAGGAACATCGATTGCAGGCACAAGTGGGAGAAATACACAGGGTAGCAAAACACACACAAAAGGGAAAGCAATACATGGAGTGTGGAGAATGAGAAAAGGGTGAGAATAACACAGAGCACAAGGGGTGAGAGAGCACTACACATTAGAGAAATCCAGAGTGTCGGTGAGTAGGAATTTGGAGGGAGCAGCAGTGGAAAAGAAGTTGAGGGCTAGAAAATGGATGCGATCTAGTGGAGTATTTAAACAAAAAGAAAAAAGTTCCCTAGACATGGGCAGTGGAAGGATAGAAGCCAGCCAATCATAAAGATGATAAAGAGGCTATGTTCTAAAGAGAGGCAAAAAAATGGTACAAGGAAAGTCATTGAAGAAGCAAATGAGAGTTACAAAGCCAAGCAATGGTAAGCAAAGGGTGGGCTGTAAAATCATATACGTTTTTGGTAAGTCAACAATAGATTTTTTGCAACGAGACAGCTGGCAATGTCTGATAGACTTGACTTAAAAAGTAGAGTAACATTTCAGAGGAAATTCCTCCAGGCCAAGAGAATTTTATTTTTCAAGAGGTGAGATATCATTAATGATTTCCTCCAAAGTATAGAAAAACCACAATTTAGAACAGCTTGTTTCTGTACGGTGGAAAATAATTCATAATAATAATTTCTAGATGGCAGAAATTCAGAATACAACTCATTATAAAACTATTTATAAAAAGCACTCCCTAAGGAATCCCTCAGAAGTCACAGGTGGGAATTTCCTTTCTTAACCTTTAAATAATTCACCAATATTTAACAGATTTTTTCAGATCCCGGTAACGTTGAATTGTTGAAAATAATACTTCGGAGGCCTCTTCCAAAGAAAATGTATTACATTTTCATTATGTTTCTCAGTGTGCCTTGTAAATTAGGTGTATAATAGGCTTGCTGTAATTTCTGAATCTGAAAAAAATTGGTAATTTATTTTTCATTTAATTTCTTTTTAGGGGAGACACATCTCATAATAAAATTCCAGAGGATGCTTTAAATACATCCCATGTAATTTGAAGAGATGCATCAGAAACAGGATTATGAGCAAAGAAATCTTTAGTAAAGCTAATAAACACCTCAGAAAATGTTGGTCTTTAAACAATATTGAATTACATCTTCACCTACTGCACTTGTGTTTTGCTACTTGAAAATCACAGTTGGGTGGGAAGTTGTATGGGGCTATCGTCATGTTCTGCGACTAACGCATGCGTCTGGGGTAGGTGAAAGAGTTGTAGCCCGTGGCGCCCTGAGCGGTTGGTTCGGCTCACAGAGAAAATAAACCGAAGTCATCGACTTTGATCCTACAGCGACGATCAAGAGGAGAAGGTGTGCAGAGCATTTCAGAGGATTGCAAGTTCGATGCCATGGCGCTCGACATTGGAGAAGCAAGGTGAGGTGTGGCAAGGCGGCACTAGTGGGGCTTAACCGTAGTCAGAACTGAAGGATACCTTACTAAAGGAATTACATAGTAGGAACGCAACACATTTCAGCAGTTTTAATCAAACAGTGAGTAGCAGACACTAAAAGGGGTCTGAAGCTTGTTCGCCTTTTCGAGGTGAACAAATTAAGCGGCACTGTTCATTGTTATATGTGTTCCAAAAGAAAGGAGAAGGATTATGGATTATAATTAGCTATACATTGACAAATAGTGGCAAGAGAGGGAGGTTGAGCCCCTTTAAGTAGTGTTCTAGACCCCATTTTTTAGGGCAGTGGTCCTCTGGAGGGTGGTTGCAGTGGCAGCCCATCAAGTGGTGGGTGCGGCTTGCGGCCCTTAGAGTACCCTGCGTGCTCCTTGTCAGAGTTGACGTAATTCATCTTCTGTGCATATTACTAGACCCATTTGAGGAGCTGGCAAAAACAGCTTGGCAAAGAGCCAATGAAAGATATGAGATGCAAGATTTAGGATACACTGCCTATAAGAGTGAGGTGAAGCTAAACCAATGAAGCGATATTCATTGCGTGAAAAATCAGCCAAAAATAGACTGCCTAAAAATCTTATACCCCCCCTTGGAACGTCTAAAACGGGATACAATACATTGGCACACTTTACCCTTGACACTGCTTGGAAAAGCAGCACTTTTTAAAATGATGGCACTCCCACGGTTTTTGTATGCCTTAGAAAACACTCCGTTTCCGGTGCCACTGAGCTATTTTAAAGCAATAACAGCAGAGGTCTCCAGTTTACTATGGGGAAACAAACCGGCGCGTATTGCAATGGAGAAGTAGGTTAGAGGCTGGTATGATGGCGGCACAGCTCTCCCAAACATACAATTGCATTACTGGGCACAGTTAAAAATAATCAATCAATTGATACATGCCCAACAAACAGACCCTGCGTTTCAAGTGGACAGATATGGGTTGGGAGACGGAGGTGTTATGGCGGCACTATATAACAAGAAACGGTCTACCCCACTAATTGGGCCAACAGCACATACAGTCAGCATATGGTACTCGGTGCATAAAAAACTGGGATGGCAGGGGGTTATTGCACAACTCACTCCACTCTGGGACACACGATGGCTGGGACGACTCAGAAATAGTAAGGGATTCAATAGTTGGGACGCAATAGGCATCTCTACGGTGGCCGACTTATGGATTAAGGGAGAGATGATCACGTTTGAATGCCTACAGGAACAATACGAACTGGCACCCTCTGAAATATTCAGATACATGCAGATCAGGCATGCACTACAGGCAGCTATACCACCAGGCACCACATTGCTGGAGGCATCTCCCCTAGAGGATAGGCTCCTGACTGATTATATGCACAAAAAGGCCACCTCTTTCACTTACCGTAAACTAGTTAATAACTTACCTGACTCAACACAAGCACTGTGGGAAAAATGGTCCTCGGACCTGGGGGATCTCGACGAGACAGATTGGCAGATGGCACTTTCCTCCCCACTAGAAGTAGCAATACCCTCAAGATTAAGATTAGTACAACTCAAGATACTGCATCGCACGTATTACACTAGATTGACCTTACAAAAATAGGGAATGCTTGGCCTAATGGATAGGGCGCTCGACCTCGGACCTGGAGGAACTGGGTTCGAGTCTCGGTAACGACGCTAAACATCCTGTGATTCTGGGCAAATCACTTAATCTCCCTGTGCCTAACAAAAAAATGAATGTGTGTCCTCATGTAACGTAACTGGTGCTATGTAAAGCGCTCTGATACCTGATTGCACTCAGGTCAAGATCGCGCTATATAAAACTCTGCAAAAAAAAAATTACAAAAAACATGCTTCACATCTGTTCTGCCTGCGGGAATGTGGGGAGGAGGGTACATTTTACCACACTATATGGCAATGTCCAAAGATCATACCATACTGGGTAGCAGTGATGAGAACTATATCACAAGCAGAGGAAGTGTCGGTGGTACCGGAGCCTAAAAGATGCTTATTAAACATATGGGAACACAATGATTTAAACCATCCGGCACAGGTCTGGGAAACTCTGGGGATGATGTTCGCCAAGCGTAATATAGCTAGATTGTGGGGCTCCGGATACTCACCAACGCTCAATGAATGGTGCAAAGACATGGACGGAGCCATGATTGCAGAAAAAGTGGCATATGTCAACCGAGGCTGTCCCCAGAAATGGGGGAAAGTATGAGGAGCATGGAACAAATACAGGGGCTATATCTGTGATCCACCTGAGCTGCCGAATGAAGAGATTTCGGATTGAGGAGGGGAGGGGAGGGGACAAAACAGAATGTGTGGGTTATTAGACGAGATCCATCATGTAATATATGTAATGAGGATGTGCAAAATGTCAAAGGAATCTGTACCAACCAACACCAACGTGTTTAATTTATATGACTTTATTATGCCCTTACTTTAATAAAAAGAATTAAAAAGAATAAAATAAAATAAATAGACTCCCTGTACAGACAAAGAAGTTTCAATAACATTGCATTGCAGCTATTAAACCAGGCAAAGAGAACTCTAACTTAAAATGTTCAACTATGTTTTTATGGCAAAATCGTGCCATATTAAATAAGGACCCTGCTGTGATTAATAATGGTGCCCGCTTTGGCAACATATGATAACTAAGATACACTTGAGACCACTTCTTCACTTTCTCAGGACTACGCATTACAACTGATGGATAGAGATGAAGATCGGAATATGTATAGTGTTGGGTCACCATTTGACAGTAGCTCCACTGACGTGGATATGTGTGGGAACATTCTGGTGGCAGCAGTGGTGAAAGAACCTCAACCCCTAGCCGCAGTGGTAACAATCGCTGCAGTGTGAAGAAAGCAAGGTTCAGGGTCGGACCAATTAGCATCTATGCTATCTCCTAAAGCACCACATCCAATTTTAGCACAAAGTCCTCAAGGACATCTTCCTTTGATCAAACCGTAGCACCGCCTGCCACGCCCAACAGAGATTTTATTCCAGACAATCTGATGCATGAGGATGCATTGCTATCTGTGAGTGTTGTGTCCAACAGCAACAGCCGACAGGACGCTTCCAGTTCAGACGGTACCAATAAATGAACAGAACGCTTTTCTTTTCTTGTTCTAAATCTACAAACACTGGTAAATACATGGTCAACCTCAGGCCAACTTTCGCAACCATATTTATCCATCTTATACCTGTTTTTCAAAGCATTCCAACTCAGCCTCTTGCATTGATTTTTTTGTGTCTTATTTCTTGTCTAAGGGCACGGTAGATATTTTAGCCAGTGCCTTTTCCAATCATTTGGCTCCCACGATTGAATTGACACTAGAAGATCCTAGTAGAATCCATCCCAGATGTTGTTTTGGCAAGTCTTCGTTAAGCAACATGATGATTGTTACGAATATGTGCATTGCATTAGATTAATTTTTTTAAAGAAACATTGGTAATGCTTCTTCCTTTTCTGCATGGGCCACTTTGAAGGCCTTCATTTGGGGTAAAACTATCTCTTTCAAAGCACAGATTATTAAACAAAAGAAAGTAGCATCCATTCAATTGCAGTCAGCTGTAGATACTGCAACCTTGGGGCTGTCAATGAAGTATAATACATACACAGCCAGAGTAAGGCTAATTCAAGCTGGACAAAGCTTAGAAGACTACTAAACAGCTATGGAAATAGTGAATCAAAACACCTGCCTTAAAAAAGCTATGAGGAAAGTGAGAATGTAGGTCGCTACCTAGCACGGTCAATAATGAAAAAGAACAACTTTATTAAATCCATTTTTGACGCTGCAGAATAAGACAACGCTGTTTTGCAGTCAGATTAAATCGATGTGCTCTTTCTCAAACATTGTTCAGAGCTTTACTCTGTAATGGAAGAACATGCACCTGAAAGTTTTAATAACTTTTTGAAATCCATCCAGATACTGGCTCTTTCAGCAGTCACAAGGAGCAGTTGCGATGCCTATTACATTGAATGCAAAAGTGTGCAGGAATGAAGGCTCACCCATAGAAGTCTACAAGCTATTTATGCATCAATTAAAGTAAATTTATGGTTTTACTTTATAATAAAATTCGCAAGGGTAAAAGTTTTCCTAGTTCTTCTACCCAGGCAGTTATCATAAGCTTTTTGAACAAGCATTGGCATAGCCAATAGGTCTCGCCTTTGGGACCTTATAAGTGTTTCGGTTTCCAGCACAATATCCTCGGTGCAACAACATTAACTGTTGCATGGCTAAACACTTATTTGATCCCTTCTCAGGTGTGGACGAGGAGACACACCCGAGCCCCCCTAGAGCTGTGACGGATGAGACATGTGCAGATGCATCACCGTGACAGATGTGCTCTGATACCTTCTATGGATAGTACAGAATATCCCTTGTGCAACAGAGCCCCACGCCGCAAGATAATGCAACATGCCACGTGCGCATTCAGTGTGTGTCGGTAAAGAAATGGACTTTCAATGCCACATACAATCATTAACATTACCAACAGGATGAAAACAACTCTGCGCTGGCTGCTGTGTAGCCTAGCCTTGTGCAACTCGGGATCACTTGTTCCTAACATTGTGCACTTTTTCGTGTGCAGTAGAAATAGTTCTACCTTCCTTTCTTGCTTACTAGCGGGAATTGTGAACGCTAGATCACACACTGCACGTGCAGGTCCAGCATTTCACACAGGCTCCCCTTCAGACTTGTAGCAGATAAGGGAGCCAATGAACACGGAGATCCTCGAGCAATCTGCCCAGGATCACACATTGCGGTCCCGTGTAGAAGTCAGGATTGAAGTTTTCTGGTTCTACAACTGTAATCTCAATTACTAGTCCGCCCCCGCCCCGTCCCAGTGCCCTCTCCCTACTGGTCGGCGCCACTCACTCGCATAGCGGTAGTAAAAGTCGTTCTCGATGTCCGAGGCGCTAAGGTTCTTGGTGTGCTCACGCCATGCCCAGGAGTTGGTCTTGTGGTCGTAGCGCACAAAGATGGCGAGGAGGATGATGGTGATGCCCTCCAGGATGGCGCAGATCACGGGAAGCTTGACCCGCATGTTGGTGGAGTAGCTGGTCATCTTGAGGCACGCAGGGTAAGGTGCCAGGGGTGAGAAGAAGGCGCTTTACACACTGGTGACTGGGAGAGGAGCCCCAGAGCAGACTGAAGGGCTGCGGGCAGGTGGCATCTACTACTGACGGGGGCAGGTCTCCATCACAGCCGGTGCCTTCCGCCCCCTGCAGTCAGCCGGTCCACTGGTTTGGCTCCGCCCTCCCCCTGCCTTCAGCAGGTCCACTAGTCCAGCCCCACCCACTCCCAGGTGAAGCGAAGTTACAAAGCTCCTCGGAACTGACAGTGGAGCAATGCTCGTTGCTGCCAAGTGTTTCATGGCGGGAAAATGCCCTATTACGTATAGTGAATAGCGCTGTAACTCAAGCTGTGTAAGAACGGTGCTGTGTGTGAATACATACGCACGAGCTCTGAGGGATGAGTGGGAATTTCTTAATGAGGAACCCTCTCGTAGCAGGAGGACGTCTAGTATTTATATATATATATTTTATTTTTTATACCGGCAACATTATCCAAAGGTCCTAGTGGGCTTTACAATAAACTTATGTGGTACAGAGGGTTCAAAATGACCAAATATTACCCAATATATTCACATAAGGTCAAGAATGACAAAATAGTAAATCTTTAAAGAAACAAGCCCGCGAGTGGTGCGCGTGCCACAGCAAGCGATCTGTTTTCAATTATCGCGCCCGTGTCTGGGCATGATAATTGAAAACAGATGTGGGCTGTGCGGGTAACCGCAAGCAATAGGCTGTGGGCGGAGTAAAGGCGGGACATGCACCCGCCTTTGCCCAATTGCGTGCTCTCTTTCTTAGAAAGACACACGCAAAGCCCAATAGCCTGGGAGACAAACGAAAGAACACGCATGAGCGTGTGGTGAGCTTTCTAAAGCCCATTACTAAAAGTTGAGCAAGCAGTGCATGTGCGCTGCTCTAGGCTCGACCTAAAAAGGGAACGCCATCAGAAAGATCTGGTCCGTATCGTCCCATTCGTTTACTTAATTGTGATTATAACATTTACATGAAAATAACTGTTAGTAGATTGGCCCCGCCAGCACTGACCTTGGTTCACCCAGATCAAAATTGCTTTTAGCCCACAAGGCTAATACCAACTAATACTAACTATTTGGTACAAGCCATTGATTACAATACCACTAATAAGACCAAATCAGGTATTATTATGCTTGATGTAGAAAAGATTTCGATCAGGTGCAGAGGGAGGTACTATTCGCAATCTTCATCAAATTTAGGTTTCCATTAAGAATTGTTGACCTGCTGCATAATTTATATGAAATGGCCAAAGCTAAAATCATGATCAATTCCAAGTTACTGTGACAGCTAGGTGTGGGATGAGACAGGGCTGTCCTATACTTTATGTTATTTTTGCACTATTTATTGAGCCACTGGCCTGCACAATTAGAAAGTTCACCACGGCTGATGGAACAGCAAAGCTAAAGCTGTTTGCAGCTAATGTGATACTTATACCTCGCTGCGGAATGAAAGCAATATCCATAATGCATTTGCCAGAATTGAGGAATGTACTCGTAAAGGAGGCTTAAAAGTTGAACATGCCATGTCAGAAGTATTATTATTTAACATCCACACTTCAATTCTGCCATTTGAAATGCACGCGCATTATACTGCCGACCATCCGGCTAGATATTTGGGATCCATGTTACAACTAATTTGGCCAATTTATTTCAATTAAATTGTACCTTAGCTTTGATTAAAGTGCACAGTCTATTAAACCAGTGGCAATCGTTAGCTCTTACTAACATCAGTGGGGTCGCATTAATTAAAATGATCCTTTTATCCTTGTTCAGATTTACTTTTTCTAATGTGATGATTAAGGTTCAGCAGTCTTTTTTTGGATGAACCGGATCGCTTGATTCGCCTCTTTGTTTGGCACGGCAGAAAACCTCATATGAGCCTAAAGACATAACAATTGGATTTAGAGAAGGGAGGGCTTGCACTTCCGAATATCAAAATGTATTATCAGGCTGTCTTGCTAGATTGGTTAGCTCGAGCCACTATACCCACCAATCAGTCCAATTATACTCACTTAAACATGATACTGATAGAAATAGGTGTTAAGCTCTTTACATTTTTTAAAATACCCAGGTTGCCAAAGCAAACTGGGTATAAGATGTTGCACGTTTTAGCCAAAAGAATTGAGAAAGCATGGCAGGAGTTCAAAGTCCCTTGGTTCCATTTATCTCTATGTTTGAGGGACTGCTTCCAATTAGGTTTACATCTAAACAAATCTGCCATATCGAACTGGCAAAGGGCAGGATGTTTTAAACTCAAAAGATTTGTACACACAGGATCAGTAGTATCTTGACATCAACCAGCCTATAAGTATCAAGTAATAGCTCCTAAACTTTGGTTCAGCTACTGACAAAATTGAAATGTTCCTATTAGGAGTAGAAGGGAGCCTTCCCCATCAGCACAAAGTATAAGCATAGCTCATTTTGTATTAGGTCTAAAGGGTATAGGTAATTGGTATTGTTTTTTACATCGGAAACTGGCGTAGGAAGCAATACCTTCTTTGTTAAATACTAGTGCTGTCTCTACAAAGTGTAAGATTGATTATAATTGTTGGGGAATTTTTAACAAAATTTGCTGCTTATCTATTCATGCTGTAAATGACAGAAAAATGCCTTTTTTAGCAAATGGATGCTATAGAGTGTTCTGCAGGTTATTCACAAAAAGCATCCCACAGCTTCAGTGGCATGCTTCAGGTGCAATAGGGACAATGGTGACTGGCTGCATATATACTTCCACTGCCCCTGTATCTACTACCTTTGGGACCAGGTGCTTATATTTATTAGTCAACAGCTTCAGTTTACAATTCGGCCAGATCCCTATGGGGCTCTATTTGGATTGAAATCAACCAATATTACTGTAAGACAACAAAGTTTGTAATGTATGAACGCATTGTGTATGATATATAAAATCACTTTTCTACCTATTCAACAAAATATAAAAATGTTTTTAAAGAAAGTCAATCAAAGTCAGAAGTACCAGGAACATGATCAGATATTACAACAGTTAAAATCTCAGAATGTAATAAATTATTAACTAAATCAGGAGGCTAACAAGATTATCTGTTCTAGTTATAGAACCATGGACAGAGGAGAAGAAAGTACCTGAAAGAGCTCTTTGCGAGATTACTCTTGAGAACGTCTTTTGCGCATCATTGGGTAATTTTTCACTTTCTATCTAAACATTGATCCAACATTTGAATACAATCACCTCCCACTAATAAATTTTGGATGGAATAATTCAATAAAATAGAAGTAACATTCTCCCAAAAAGAAAGATTGAAATGAGCTGGAGCCAATACATTAATAATTGTTAGAGGTAATCAATCAATAAAAGCCTCAACCAAATCCACCTACCTTTCCAGATTACATTTTTGGTCAATAATCTCAATAGATACGTTTTTATTAAATAAAATAATCACACCATTTTTTGTAAGTGTTCTGAACATGACCCACCCAGCGTCTTTTAAATTTCAAAGCTTCATCTAATGAGGTTGCATAGTTTAGAGTAAATCTATGTTAGCTTTCAACCTAGCCAAATGTGATAATACTCTGCCTATTTATGTCAGAACTCAGGGGCATATTATCAAGAAACTGCGTTAAAATTATCGCCGCTTTAGCGGCAGAAAACTGCAGCTAAAGTGGCGATAATGGGCTTGATAATATGCCCGTGAGAATTCCAATAGAAGCCCATGTTCTGTCAACTTGGGCTTCTATTGGAAATTCTCACGGGCATATTATCAAGCCCATTATCGCCGCTTTAGCAGCAGTTTTCTGCCGCTAAAGCGGCGATAATTTTAACGCCGTGATGGATAATATGCCCCCTAATCTCTAAATGTACAAAGAAATCAACCTATGAATTTAACATTATAAATAAGCATGATTAGGGATGTAATAGTTAAATGTATATACTGAGGAAAACAAATCTATTGCAATTACCTATGACTAAAATGAACAATAAAAAAATACAGAGAGAATAGATGAAAGTAAAAAAAGAGATAAAAAGCAATTATACAAATTATAAGACAAAATATTTTGAAACATTGGTAAAAGTCAAGAGCCAAACAGCTGTGACTTTTTAAAGATAAGCAAGTAAAAGAGCAGTAACTCAGTGGTTGTGAGATCCATCACTCACCTATGAGGACATATACAAAACAACAAGTTAACAAGAATTACAACAGGTAAGAATGATGGGGAAACTACACAAAGCACAAACCTAGAAATAAAAGAGAATACATGTTATAACTGAAAGATTTGTTTGAAATGGAAGGCACAAACCTGTGGTATATTCAATAATAAAAGTGGATAACAATTTCCAGTTTAACATAGTACCAATGAAATGAACTTCAAGTACTTATAATTTCATCCTGTTATTTTGTAATATATTCTATCAGTTTGACTGAATAAAAGTACATAACAGTTTTATTCTTATGAGCAACCTTAAAAATACATTAATGAATAAGACCACTGCGGGCATTCATATGTTTTAAGAATGGCCTTATGTCCAAAAGCAGTTTTCTTCTGTACTCAGTAGATGTTTCCATATCTTGCGAAATGAAGATTTTATGAACCAGAAAAGATTCTTTCTTTTGTCGTAGAGATGACTCAACAAATGCTCTAAAAACAAAACAATCATGCATCCTGGCTTGACATTTTGGGTGGAGGTTTGAGATTTATTATTCAATCTATGAGCTCTCTGTGTATTCAAAGTAAGATCTTCAAGACCCAACAAATCTTTAAACAATATTTTTTCATAAAAGTTATTGCACCATTAACTTATACATTTTCAGTTACACTATACACTGTATAATTATTCCTCTTATTTCGCATTTCTAATTCTTTAATTTGCTGTTTAACCCCTTCGGTGCTCATGACGGAACGGTTCCGTCATGAGCCACGGTTGAGCTGTGCTCATGACGGAACCGTTCCGTCATGACCACGCCCGCGCAAGAAACCGTCAGCACAGCGGCGGAATTTGCGCAGCATGGAAGGGGTTAAGTATCTTAATTTTTATAGTCCGATTTAGATACTTTCAACATCACATTCTCCACATTACATTTACATTGCTCCACCTCCTGAAGTATTTTATTAATCTCAAGCAAATTAACATAATTTTCGGCAGCTTCCTATTTGTCTCCTCCATAAAGGGCTCCAGAGACATTATTTTGTCTAAAAGAACTTCCACTGAAAGTAGCAGCGCATGTTATGACTGAAGAGGAAGTTCTTTTTTTCCTGTTGTTTTTTAGAGGTGGAAGACACACTGAAGAAGATGCTCTAAGGTGTTCTACTTGTTCCTCCTGGAATACTGGGTTAGAATCCATTTTGATTTTCATATAAGCCTTACTTGTAAAATTGGATGAATCAAGTTTGTAGGCACACTAAACAATTTATTGTAAGACTTATTAAATCTATTCAGCTTCTTTATTCTCCTCGTAGACTTAGGAGCCGATTCCGATCCGGGTCGGAAAGCACTCCGACCGAGCTGGATCCGGAGTTTTTTCCGACCGAGCCGGAGTCCTACAGTCCGACCGAGCGAGTGCGATGCGGCCGTATGCTGTCGGACTCGGTTCGGTCGTACTCCCATAGAAGTCAATGGGAGCCGGTCGTACGACGCGTACATGGGCTCCCATTGACTGAATGGGTACGTCGCGAACAAGTGCGCCCCCTACAGTGAGTACGCGTCAGTGCCATCCGCACCGTACATGCCTGTGTTGGGGAGATCCATGGGTCTCCCCTTGTGTCCAAGTCGTAGGGCTGCGGGTGACAGGGGGTCTGGCGCGGACCCCAAAGGCAACCACCCGGACGATTTGCGAGCCCAGGCTGTCCGACGCGTGCATCGTACTGGCTCGGTCGTGAATCGCATCCATTGCACGCCACGGTTAGTTTCCGACCGAGACGTACAGAGCGGTTTGGACCCGGAAACGAGTCGGTCGGTGAATTTCATGTAGCTAGCATCGTACTTGCTCGCTCGTACAGCTGTACGAGTCGGGCGGAAAACACACGTACGGCGCGTAGTTGTGTCCGGCCGGATCGCATTCGGTGCCCTTCCGACCCAGATCGGAATCGGCCCGTTAGAGAGAGAATTAAGGTATACTTCAGGTGCAAAGCAAGCAAAGCAAAAGAATACAGCTAAATACTTTGAACATTTAGACTCCTTTACTTTATTCTGACACAATGTTGAAGAAATATAAATCTCTCAGAATACCAAGTGCAGAATTGCCAGTTCACTTATTTGTGGCACAACAGTGTTATAAAAAGGCTCTCAGAACTTTTCTTTATCCTCTGCCCTGAGAAAGAATCACAAATCATTTTCACTATAAGAGACACCTCGACATTTAAAAAGAATCTTGCATTTCATTTATGGTTTGCTTTAAACACACTACAATAAAACATGTCTTAGCACGTTTATGAGGAAAAAGATTATTAGTATAATACACACCAGACATGCACATTAATCATCAAATTCATTATGTGAAAAGTTAAAACAAAACAATCATTTTCCTCAGTGTATTTATACGATTTCAATATGCTGCTGCTTTAATGAGAGGAGTTGCACTGTCAGTGAAGAAAACCAGGCCACACAGAATGTTAGATGGCGTTCACAATTAGGAAACAATGCCAGCCTGTATTGGACAGTACTTGTCAGGTGCTAAAGCAGATAAGAAAACTATGTGGAAGACAAACCAGCAGACAGGCACAGACAAACCTGCAGGTGTTTCTTTTATTGTTTAAAATATATTCTGCTCCCCAAGAGTCACTAAATCAGCTGGAGAAAACAGCACCATTATGTAGCTCTCAAATGAGCAGTCATTCGCCTTGTCATCCAAGCTGTACCCTGATATGAGAGGTCTTTAACTATGGTTCAAGGTGATTGAAATGGCAGGGCTCATTTAGCAGGAAAGGCAGTGCTTGAAATAGAAAACAATAAGTTGATATATTTACTGTCTTGGAGTACATGCTCACTGCTCAGAAGGGCATATACTCTACCTCTGAAATTCAAATGGTGTTGGGTTTAGTATTGCTGCTCACTTCCCAACCTGTTGAATCACAATAGACTCTTACATGTTTTTCTTCACACTAAGACTACCCTCCAAGCAATCTGTAAACATAATCACAGACATAAATTATAGCTGAGTTATTCATCATACTCTGTGCCAAATACTTTACTAAGGGTTATACTATTTAAGACTCTGCCACTGCCAAAGGTATTTGCTATGCTTCAAGTTTAAGTAAGAGTTCAGTGTTGAGGGACACTTTGTATAATCACAATAGGTGCTCAGCTTTTGCACTTCCAATTGATTTCTATGGCGACATCATTCCAAACGTTCGAAGCCATTCAGGGTAGGAGAATGTCCACATATGTGACAGCCAAGGATATTTGATGGTAACTATAACTCAGGTTTACCTTGGTATATAAATGAAATATTTTGTAATGTTATAGAGCACAAACATGGGAAGTCCTCCTTCCTGTGCAAGAGAGTTGTCTCCTGTACAAACATCATATGTTGAAAACAATGCAAAGGTATTGTATGTGTTTAAATGCAGTATGAACTGAACAATACTTAAATGAATGTGGTTAACCAACCTCGTTTATTTATGTACCACAAGTATGAGACCAAAGCAACTGTCCCATTGTGGTTTAGAATGATGTTGGTGCCAGAACTAAAACCCAAGATTCCACATCCTACTAGGTCTACTTGTCCAACGTGTATCAAAAAATGAAATTTGTTATTCATTGTGGCTCTCTTCAACTGTGACTAGCATAATTTTCCCTCATCACATCCACATCCACCTAAAAAAACATGAGACTGCCAGCGCTGGTGAACCAACACTTTACTGTCAATAGTCCCCATTCTTTATTACGTCCCAGCTTTAACAATTTGTGTTTCTTTTTAAAGACATCCTTGTGTTTTTAAACAATGCTTTTAGACTATAGTAATTCAAAGTTAATTGAACCTTCTCCTTCAATAACAATCATATTTCGTTTTCTATAATATACCTCAAAACTAAATGGGAGTTTTCTATGCATGTTTAACACAAATTACTTCTAGGAAACACCAGGCTCTATTAAAATTACATTTAATTGGTATTGTCTTTAAGACAAAAAAAATTCACAAGCTTATGGTTGCAACGTTTATGTGACAACATGTTTCCTATGTTCATTTTATTTATTGCAAGCATTGCCACTAAAATAAAAATACATTCTTGACAATGACGGACCTACTGGCTTTGCCAATGCTTGTGTCATGTTAGGTCTGAATATCCGAGAGAAAGTCGGGCAATTGAGAGACTCAGAAAAATGTAGATTCGGGGATTATAGAAATGAACGACAATACACCCCATTGGTACACAATCGAAATACAATTATTTCAAATTTAAATATTCAGAAAATATTATATAACTTCTATTAATTTATTAGCAGTATTGTTATTATTGCTAATATTTTCACAACGACTAATCTATACTTATTTATATAGTGCCCTCATTTTCTGGACGGTAGGTGCTCAATATAGGTGTCCATTATTAATCAACTCAGTGTTTCTGATTGTACTCAAAAACTTATATTGGAATAAGTTAATTTTCAAAGAATGAATGCTTTTTGTAGTTCATTTACTTTTTCTCAATTTGTAGTATTCTGTTCAATTAAACAAATTGTACTTCTCATGTACCAGTTAAAAGATACATATTCTTCTTGTGCACTCCCGGCGGAGCCCTTTCAAAAGGAAAGTATTCCACATCTTGAATGATGAAAAGTCACTGCTTGACGAGCTGGCTCTGTCAAAGTTTTGTGCATTTATATTTTGGCATGATTTACAATGTGCAGAATATGAATTTACTCTAGACTATACATGTATACACTGATATAGTGCTATTATCTTTGAAAGGGATTTCTTATGACATGTAAAAGTGTGTTTTTGTCTTAGTTCATGTTAACTAAGCCTCAATTTAGTTCTGATCACCAATTTTTTCAAAGCAGATGTCCTCCCCCTGAACATTCCACTGTTCATAATTTCTGCAGCATGCAGTCCAGCGGAGTCATGTTTGTTTATTTCTATTGACATTGTTCTTACGGTTCTCAATTAAATTTTCCTAGCTTGGTCACATTACTGTATGTTTTTCAAGAAAATTCGACTTGCTCACTGTGACCTATTCAGTCATAATAGTTTGCTGTTTTTGATGTAACTAATGTGTTCTGCCATCTCCAGATGACATTAGCCTAGAGTGGCAAAATCATTATTCTTA
This sequence comes from Triturus cristatus, assembly GCF_964204655.1. Lineage (NCBI taxonomy): Eukaryota > Metazoa > Chordata > Amphibia > Caudata > Salamandridae > Triturus > Triturus cristatus. The sequence goes on along the minus strand of NC_140584.1, from coordinate 423,725,981 downwards.
TAGTTTGATAGCGCTTAGTTACTAAGGCAATATGACATTTATTAAAACTGTGCTCTAATTTGCTAAAAATGTAATACTTTTAGCTCACACCTTAATGAATCTGCACTTTCTATTCCTTTAGAAGATTTCCTACATAAACCTCTCATTTTGGGGGTGTTCCCAAAGACTAACCGAAGCTGTTTATTTCTCTATTGATTTTGCTGCCCACTTGGTGCTTAGAATTTATTTTTTTGATTTATGTGATTTGATTAGAATTATTCTATAAAGCCTTGTGCTAAGAACCTTTATGGCATTGACTTAAGTTTCAAATTTATGATCTTTGTATTGTACCTTTCGAAATTTTGCAATAAATCAGCTACATTTTAATCTTGATCATAATTCAATGATTGAGTTGGCCCCTTTTATTCATTTTTCTGTGTTTTTGATGTGTTGGGAGGTGTCGTACCTTGGAGACACATTTCCTCATGAAACAGAGGTTTAACACTGTCTCAAACTCATCAACTCGTGGACGTTTCTGTTAAGGTACATTTTTGAAGTGTCAAATTGTCAAGGTTCCTCACGCCCACAGTTCTGCTGTTCTCTCGCTCTTGTTACTTGCTGTAATTCCTACAATCAAACAAAACTCACTGGAGATACAAATGAACTATTTCCTGGAGGATACCAAAACCCTTAAACTAGCAAAGACCCCTCAGGGACCAAAGCAGGTCCTTATGACCAATCGTGTCAGGGTCTTCCCTCGGTCAAACGGTACCTTTATCTACTGCTTCGAAAGCATTATTTCAGATGTTCCATGTTAGTTATCACGGCTGGAGAAAATGTTAAAGTAGTTTAACCCCCACAGTTGTTCTTTGGCATTGTCAATGTTGTGAGGCTATTGCTGGTTTTCGAATAGGCTGTGGCTTTTATGGTTAGCTAGTACTCTTTGGAAATTAAGGGAATGTTCATTGGACTGGGGATACAAAATGAACAATTAACTGATCTCGGGGAGCTCCATTGTAGCACAAAAGCTGTATTCTGGTCCCCAGAATACAATGGCTGTAGAGGAACTACTTTCGCAAATGCATGCGGGAAGTGTTCATGTAGGAATGTAGGATCTGCTTTCAGGGTTACCCCCACATTTTGCTGGTGTTCAACTGTTTTCTGAATAGTCTGACTGGGACCCTGCTAATCAGGACCCCAGTCACTGTGCTTCCTCCCTAAATTGGTTATGGTGAGCACCCTAGTACATTTCTAATTGGCTGCTGGTGTACCCTAGTAAGTCCCTAGTTTTTGGTTCTGTTGTACCCAGGGCCTAAGTACACCATGGATCCCCCATTGGCTGCAGCATGAATTATGACACCCATAAGGGACCCTCCAAACTTTGACTACAGGCCTGCCATTGCAGCTTGTGTGAGCTGGTGCATTCAACTCTCACGGAAGATATACGCTCCCCTGTATGTTCAATCACTTCTCTTGAAACCTAGAAGTTACCCCTCTAGCAGGCCTTTCAGTCCTAAAGACAGGGTGCTCAGTTCCAAGTGTGAGGGTGGCCCTGTATGAGGAGACCACCCCTACAAACCCCAGAGTCCATTCTCCAGACTTTGTAAATGAATCAGCCATTATGATATGGAAAGGCCCTGCATCATTATGCGAGGACCATCTCTAAACTGGCTGCAACGAACCTGGGCATGTTTGTTATCAAACATGTTGGAATCATACCCCAGCACCGTATCCAGAGTTGGAGGTATGATTCCATCCATGGTGGGCCCTTCTGGGAAGCCCTCCATGCTCCTGGGACCGATCTTACAAAGCCTGACAGCAACCTAGTGATGCTGCCGACCACAGACACAATTCTGCCTCCCTGCTGATGGACCAAGGACAAGCAGGAGAAGGTTTGCTGTCACAGGGAGATGTAACCACCTCCCAGACAGGATTTAGTGTATTGGGCCAGGGTGGGGGCACTTGCTAGCACCACATACTCTGCTGGAAGGGCACATTTGGTGCCCTCCTTGCATACTCCACTTCAAACCAGCTCAAGGAGCTGTTAGCTCCCACTCTGGCTCAAAACTGAACAATGGACAGGGCAGTATCCTCCCCACTGTCCAACCCCTCCCTGCATCATCTCAACCCTCTCCTGAGAGTACCTAAGGGCTTACCTGTGGATGGGACCCTAGATTTGTTGTGAGATTCGATTCAGATCCAAGGCAGCTTCTTATTTGACCATCTGGACAACCAGGCCGAGTCGTGCTGACCGTGCCAGACTGATCGCATCATCCTTTGCTTTGGGACTGAGACTGCAACTGAGAAGACTCCTTCTGCTCCGGACCTCATCGTGCTGCAAATCCGCTGCACCATCAGTGTCCGTGCTTCATACAGGGTCCGTCTTGGGCCTGTGGACATCGAAAGTCATCCAAAGGAATCTCCCTTGGAGTGAAGGAGCCACTACCCTGCCTCCGCAGGCACAGCAACATGATCAACCGGTCTGCCGAATCTGGGCTCCAACGGACTCCACAAGGCTCAGCAACATATGTGGTGGTTCTGCATTCCCCCGAGGCCTGAGCTGTCCTCTCCCCGAGTTGAGGCCAGCAAACCTTGTAGAACGCCCTGCAACTGAACCCCTGTGCACCGCATCATTGCAACGCTTCATCACACTGTAACCGCATCAGTTACCATTACCAATTTGTGCCAACAGAGTTGGACGCATTAAAACGTTCTGTTGACGAGTCTGTCCCCACTATAACTGACCCCTGCCGAAGCGGTTAGTTGGACAGATTGATTCTGTTGTCGTCAGCATCAAGGTGGCTTGGGCAGAGCCACTGATTCAGTGTACCCGTACCTGAAGACTCTTCATCGACTGACCTGTTTCATTGAGCTTGATTGGCCTTCGTCTTCCGTACCTCCTAGATGTCCCAGAGTGGCATAGACTCTGTCCACTCTGCTTTCAGGTACATTTTGACACAAACCAGTGCCTGGGTTCCAACAGACTCTTTCCTCTTTCTGCAACAGTGGTCTCGTCCTGAAGTTCTCGATTGTGCTTGACAGTGGTTGTAGGTATCCTAATTCCAAGGGTATCCACGGGTGGGGTGGCTCCTCAACCTTCTGTCATCCATGGGGTATCTTCTGGGTCCAGTTGGAAGGGTCTTCCTCTTCAAGACTACAACTGCAAGGTACCCTGAGTAGCATTGAGTACGCGGTCTGGTATCCCCTTAGCATACGACTATCTTGGGGTACCTAGACTCTCATCTGGGGTAGTATCTTGGGTCCCCGACACTCTACTTCTCCTGGCTCCAGTCTCTTCTACTGTTGTGGTTCACATTCCACTATTTTAATATATGGTTTAATCTCCCCCTGGGAACCACTGTGTATTGGTGCTGCTTATTGTTCTATCTCGAAATATTGTGTGCATTTGTCATTATATCTCCAGGTATGACATATTGTAGAATGTTAGGGAGTAACTGTAATAAATATCTATTTTATAGGTACACTGTGTGGTTATTTTTCACTTATCCTACACTAAAGATTAAACACTGGTAAACCAAGCTGCTTTACACTCCTCCTAGACTAAGCCTGAAGGCTACTATCCACAGCTACCACTTAGAGAGCCTTTCCAAGGCTTTCTAAACCACTAAAATCACCATACGGGTCTTCTGGATTTGTGCAGGGTACTACAGTTACATAAGAGAGCATCATATACTAAGCCAGCCTCTCACAGTTCACAATAATTCTTCATGTCACAAATGTTCAATTTTTTCTTGTCTAAGTTGTTATGTCCACTAGAAATTTGCACCACTCAGCTCAGTACCCCAAATTGTTACATTAAAGACATAGTCATTCCAACACAAAGAATGGTGAGCACTACAATAAGAGTTGTAGCTGAAAGAAATATATACGAAAGCTAAACATACTTTTGCAATAGGTAGCTTCATGTCCAAGTTCTCTAGATTTAAAGGCACAGAGGCCACAAAATCATTGTAAAAATCTTCTTTAAATTAAACACAGATGCAATTCTATCAGTATGGAAGCCTCTGCATTCTGGACAGTTCTGAAAGCTACCCTTCAGAGACCCATCAAACTATCTGTTCTTTGGAAAACATGTGAAAAATTGATCAATTCAGAATTAATTGTACTGTTCGCTAGAACAGAGGCAAAGAGAATGAGAAACAATGAAGGGGGGGGGGGCCTGACCCTGCCCAGCCTCAAATTTCTGCCACTTCTTGGGCCAAACTTGAAACATCCACCAGATATCAAGTTCATCTTTATGCAGAAGCCCAATATTTAGTTGCAATGAAGTGGTCTAGAAAGTGCCTCTTTTGCGTGGTTGGCCCCAATTTTGGCTGACTGGTATTGCTGTTTTAATTCTGCACACTATGGCACTGATTTTCGGGCCTCAGTGCATGTGCCCTTAACCTTAAAATATGGTAACATTGGCTAATGCCCAATTGACTCATTCAACTTTGCAATAGGGTCATACTAAATGGTGCAGTAAAATACATCAATGGCATGGAAAGTTAAATGTCACTTGTGAACTGCAGCACTTATTGTGGCACCCACTGGAGTGACAAGAAAAGCCTAGCTTCAGGCCTACCTGTGTGGCCTGGCTCCTGCAGATTTTGAACCTCCATGCAAACCTGTCAAAATAACCCTCAAGGACAGGAAAAAACTCAGCATTTATATATTAAATAAATTACTCCTAGGCAGGCTACATAGCCCACAAGATAGGGTGCCTAGAATTCAAATGTGGTACATGCAGTAATTCAATGTTGGTATGTGCCTACATTGACTGGTCCCCAAACACTCATTTCAGTGTAAAGTGTGTAGCTGTCCTATGAGAAAAGCAACAGGTCAGAATAAACTCATAACTCTGTTATCGCCGGTTTGGGACAAGCTACTAGAATAATTCAAACACTATTTCCTATTTATTAAAAATTTAATTCAATGGTAAATTTAGATTTTCAATACATACGTAGGAAGAGTGACATTGAAAAAGTTACACTTTGCCGGCCAAAGCCTCCAGTAAGCTAATTAGCATTATCCTGATGACTTTGACAGCGCTGCCTCTTAATGATGTGTGAAAACCGCTCACAGAACAAAAGCAATGACATACCTTTTCACAGGAATGCTCAAGTGTGAGATATGTATGACACATATCAGCTCAAGAAGGGCAGCTGAGAAGATTCAGGAACTTCATTAACTTGAAAAGGATCAGGGTGAGGCCTCCATATTTGTAGTTAAGCATAAATGAGACGTGGGGACGAGAAGCCTTTTGTCCTGTAAGCACTCTGTGGCCAATTTGGCACCAGCACAGCGGGAGATGGAGCTGGTCCCCATACCAGTTTGGTATAGCTGAGAAGGGGACAACTAATTTCACAAAACACACCTCTGGCTGGCATACAAATACCATTCAGTTGCAGAAATATTCTGCCATGTTGGATTTTCCTCTAAATAGTGCACTGCGGGATACTTTGCAATAAGGCAAACAGTGTGTGCTGCAAAAGTGGGAAGGGTTGCACTTATGAATTTTCTCTTTGGTTAGGGAAGGCCACAAAACACTGCCATCCACTGGCTAGTGAAACCTACAATGCTGGAACCTTAACCACAGCTCATCAGAATACACACTGAACCCGCAGAAGAACAGAGCAGGACTCAACCTACAGTTTGAAATCTTTGTGGAGACCTAAAGGGCTGGATCTGCTCCCACTTGTTTCCCAGGATAAGAAAGTGGACTCCAAAGGTCAGCTGATTGACCTCCAGTATGGCTAGAGGGACACAACAAGCTTCAAGAGGCCTTTTTACTGACGTGGCCAACTGATTTGAAGCGATTTAGTCAGATGCAGTTTAAGGCTTGCCCCGCTGGAGGATTATAAGCTGCATAAAAAATTCCAACGTTTGAAGTCTTTACTAAGTGAAGAGGTGAGAGGTATCCAATGGACAAGATGACTTTGTCGGCTGCAAATGTTTTAATTCTCGGGCTCAGAGCGTTTTTTTTCTGCCAAAAGCAATAGCTTCAGCTAGAACCTGTCTAGCAGTTATGCAGCACTGAGAGGACTTTAGTGGATTCAGCCTGCAACCTTGCCCTGCTAGAGGATTTCAATTTATGTTTCAGAAACTAAGTCAGAATGTAACATTTTTGACTGGGATTCATCCACTTGGTAATCTGACCACGCTCTATCTCAGTTGACCTGATTTTTTAGGTCTCGCCTGACCCAGCGCATGCGCTGGTCTGGCGAGACTTATTGAGAGGGCTCCAAAAAGTGCTACCAGGCCAGCCTAGAGCTACAGTGCATGTGCGCGGGCGCGCGCGCCGCGCTTTACCGTGAATACTTTCACTTTTGCGGCCGCTTTAATGTTTGATCGCGATCACTTTCGTGGCCGCACGCCCGCTTGGCATAGCCAATAGGTCTCACTTTTGGGACCTTATAAGTATTTTGTTATGCAACTATTGCATGGCTAAACACTTATAAGGTCCCAAAGGCGAGACCTATTGGCTATGCCAATGCTTGTCTTGTGTTGCATTTTGACTTTTTAGCTGTTTTGCAACAGCTGAATACTTTACACATTTCCCAAAGTTTAGCCTATCTGCTCTGTGCCACATTTTCCAGGTGGTTGATCCCAGATTTAAATTACATAAACTATGTTTTACCCTAACAAGTTTGTGGCCCTATCCCAATGTGGTTGACTCCCACCCACCCCAATTAATAATCCACTTTCTTATAAAGTGGACTTCTTACAAAGGTGACTATTTTGCCTCTATAGAAAACTAGGGGAATAAAGAGAATAAATATGTGGTATTCATTGTATTGTATTGTAATTGAATTTATATAGCGCTTACTAACCCATACGAGGCGTCGAACCGCTTTTTCGGCGAGTAGCACGCTACTCCGGGACTCATAGAGGATTGGTGTTGAATTAGTATAGTGAAACATGCAAGTAAATTTTAAGTGGTGGATAGGTTAGTCAGTTATTTGGATTCGGAAGGATAGCAGAAAGATAGAAGAGGAAAAAAAAAGTTTGTATTTATAAAGCGCTTGTTACCTCTGATGGGGTGTTCAAGCACGCTACTCCGGAAACCCATAAAGGATTAGTGCTGAATTAGTATGGTGAAATATGAAAGTAATTTGAGTGGTGGATATTAGTCAGTTATTTGGAGTGAGAAGGGTAGCGGAGGGATTAAAAAGGAAGAAAGGTTTGCATTCATGTAGCACCTGATACCCCTGATGGGTGTTGAAGCGCTTTTCTGGCGAGTAGGATGCTACTTCAGTACCCATAAAGGATTAGTGTTGAAAATTAGTATAGTGAAGTATGAAGTAATTTGAGTGGTGGATATGTTATTCAGTTATTTGGATAGAGAAGGGTAGGTTGTGGGATAGAAGAGGGAAAGAGGTTTGTATTTATATAGTGCTTGCTACCCCTTGATGGGGTTTTGAAGTGCTTTATTGGCAAGTAGCACGCTACTCTGGAACCCATAAGGATTTCTGTTGAATTAGTATGCCGAAACATGCAAGTAATTTGAGTGGTGGATATGTTAGTTAGTTATTTGGATTGAGAAGGGTTGGGGAAGGGTAGAAAAGTGAAAAAGGTTTGCATTTATATAGCGCTGGTAACCCTGATGGGGTGTTGAAATGCTTCATTGGTGAGTAGCACGCTACTCTGGAACCCATAAAGGATTAGTGGTGAATTAGTATAGTGGAATATGGAGATTGAGAAGTGAACATGTTAATTTGTTATTTTGATTGAAAATGATAGTGGAAGGACAGAAGAGTGAGGTTTTTTTTTGAGGTCATAGCAGTAGGAGGAGGCTTTTGGATGAGAAAAAAGGGGTTTTTGCGGGGAAGAGTCAGAGGGGAGAGTTTATAAAGGTTTGTTTTGGGAGATCGGTATAGTAATAAAGAGGTGTCAGATGATGCAAGGAGGGGTAGAGTAGGAGAGAGTCTAGAAAGGGTTATTTTGGGGATCATAGTAATGGTATGAGGTTTGGGATAAATGAGAGAGTGGATGTAGAGGCTATATTGATAGATGTATAGGGTGAGAGATAGGGTAGTGCATTGGAAAGGGTAGTAGAAAGAAGTTTGAGATGAGTCAGAAGGTTGGGCCAGAGGATATATTGAGAGAAGTATAGGCTGAGAAATAGGGTAGTGCATTTGAAATGCTAAATTACAAGAAAGTGATAAATATATAGATCCATAGTACATTGAAAGTATATAGATGCATAAAGGAGGTAAGTATATATAGATTAAAGATATTGATAGAGGTACAGGATGAGAAATAGGGTAGTGCATTGGATATGCTTTTTCAAGAGAAAGGTAACAGACACACAGATCCAAGTACATGGAAGGTACATAGATGCACAATGGAAGTAAGTACATATAGACCAAAGATGATTTTCATTTATTTATTTATTTACAACAACATAATTATTCTACATGTTTATATAAAGCAATACACAAAGATAGGTACATATCTATAGTGAAAATAAATGCTTATTTACAGAGGAATATGCTGTAAATTTCTGTTTGCGTATGGTGCTTATGTGAGGAAGAGTCAATTCTTGAGTACTTTTCTGAAGATAAGGTGGTTGTCATTGGATTTTATGTTGGGGGGTAAAGAGTTCCATAGTTTGGCTGCTTGAACAGAGAAGGTTGTGCCACCCAAGGTTTTCTTTTTGTATCTTGGGATTTTGAGGTGAGATGCCCCTTTAGAGCGTACGTTCCATTGTTAAATGTGTTTGTTGATTTTATTCCTGATGAAGAGTGGTCTCATTCCATGAATTGCTTTGTGGGTGCTACAAAGTAGCTTGAACGTGGATCTTCTGGCAATCGGTAACCAATGCAGGGCTTTCAAGGCAGGTGAGATGTGGTCTCGCAATTTGATATGCAAGAGTAGTCTGGCAGCCGAGTTCTGAATCCGTTGTAGTCTTTTCATGGTCGTTAAAGGTTATCCGTGGTAGAGATTATTGGCGTAATCGAGTTTAGACAGAACAAGGGAGATGGTAGCTTGGCTCTTGTGTGGAAATCCCAAATTAGGGAAAATTAATTGCAGCGTCTTTATAGTGACAAACCTTGATCTTGCTAGTTTGTCCACTTGGGCATTCATCAACAGCTTGGAGTCCATGGTAATTCTGAGGTTGCTTACTTCCTTCAATAATTTAGGTGGTGATCCAAGTTCATCAGGCCAGGCGGCAAGCGGGTCGTAATGTTTCCAATTGCCACACGTGAGTATTTCAGTTTTTGAAGCATTCAATTTGAGATGGCTCAAAGTCATCCACTGATCCACAGCTCTGAGACAATTGAAAATTGGGGATGTTTCAATGGCTTTTGGGCATTTCAGTTGAAGGAATATTTGCGTGTCATTTGCATAGTTATAGCACGTGAGGTGAAATAGATTGATCAGTACCGGTAATGACTTCATGTAGATGTTGAAAAGCATGTGCAAGATGATAGAGCCTAGAGGGACCCCTGCTTTTGTGGAGTATGGTTTGGACGAGAAAGGTGGAGTATGGATGACATTAGTTCTGTTTCGAAGGTAGGACGCAATCCAGTCTAGAGAAGTTCCCGCTATGCCGGATTCATAGTGTCTTGTTTCAGAGTGTCATGGTCAACCGTGTCAAAGGCAGCCTAGAGGTCCAAGAGGAGTAGAGCAGCAACCCCGCTGCGATCAACTTTATTCTTCAGGTCATCCCAGATGGCAAGGAGGTCAGATTCAGTGCCTCTTCCCAGACGGAATTCTGTTTTTAAGTCTGAGAGTATGTCATTCTCTTCAATGAAATGTGACATCTGGGCGAACGCTGCTCTTTCTATCAGTTTGCCCAGGAAAGGTCCATTTGTAATGGGTCTGTATTTGTCAGGGTTCAGCGCGCCCATGTTTGTTTTTTTCAGTAAAGGGCGTATGTGTGATTTTTTTAGTTCTTCTGGAAATATTCCGGTAGTTAAGGAATCGTTGATGATTCTTCTTACTGGAGTGGCAGCAGAGGTTGTTAAAATAATTGTCTTGAAAGATTGTGGTGGACAGGGGTCAGAAAGGCTGCCTGCAGGTCTGCTTGCTTTGACCAGGTCCATAAATTCATCGTGCGAGATGTGTTGGGAGGAACGGAGAGGCTGGGTTAGAGTATTCTTGGATTGTTGTTTTGTACAGGGGTTAGTGCTGGGGCTTTGTTTCTGTTTTAAGTACGAGTCCAATGTTTCTGCTTTGTCTGTGTAATGATTTGCCAGTTTGTCTGTGAAATCTTGAGTAACAGGATGAGTTCCTTCTAGACAATTTGGTTTGCGAAATTCATTGAGTACTTTATAGAATTCTTTATATGCACATTTAGCATTTTGAATTCTGTCTGAATAGTACCTTTGCTTAGCTTTTTTGATAGCTGACTAGTATAATCTGGTAATTTTTATAAGTAAAGTTTGTCTTGTTTGGCAGTTGTTTTGAGCCAGGTACGTTGCAGCTTTCTAATTTGTTGTTTTATGTCTTTTATTTCCAAGTTTTCATGGCAACTCGATTTACGCAATACGCTGGTAATAAAGGATGTAGTAGGGTTGACAACAATATGCATTAAGTGACACAAATTATGTGGCATGTTATTAAAGACAAGTAACAAAAGAAAGACTGAACTTGGGATAGAGAAAGAAACAGATGGCAAGAAAGACAAATGAAAAAGAGTGCGGTGTAAATAAGTAAAGCATGTGAGAGAGGGAGAGGAGAGAGAAACTGAGATAGAAACGAATAAAAGAGAGAAAGAGAGAGAGAAAGAGAGGTATGTAAAGAGGGAGAGAAAGAAGAAATAGAGCATGGAAGAGAGCGAAAGAGAAAGTGTGAGACAAAGAAAGCGAGGCAGAGAGACAGAAATAAATAGACTGGGAGAATGAGAAAAGAGAGGGGAAGACTCCGATAGAAAGAGAGAAACCAAGCTAAATAATTATAGCGAGAGATAGCGCGCATCATTGCGAACATGCAGGGCAGGCAGATGGATGCCTCATCAAGGCAGCCTGGACTCCTACATTTATACACGTAAGAGTCAAGGCTAAAGATCCCAACTCAACTTAAAAGCATTCAAAGTCTCGAGTGCACACTTGGCTAATTGCTCATGGTTCAAGACTGAGCGGCGCATATGGCACCGAAATACAGTGCAGAGTTTTTAAAGAGCCCCTGGGCTTCGCCGTGTCCCTGCGCCTCCGCGTGAAAGGCGCTCTGATCAACTCAGTGCCCGTACGGCGTACGCTGCATTGTGAAGTGCCTTTCCAAGGGCACGAGGCCCTCGTTCTTCACAGTGCTGGCACCAGGCGGAAACAGCTGGAAACGCGACCCAAGCTGTGGTTTAAGTAAATACTTTTTTCTCCAAAAAGTAAATTCCTGTCTGTGATGTTTATTGTGGAAACCATGGAGGCCGTGATTACTCAGATGCCGCACATGAGCACATCTGCAAGGTAAACAGCGTGCCAAAAGGTAATTTATTCCATGGCGGTCCATGGGTGTGCCGCAGACACGTTACACATTCCACGCGGGGGCTGGGGAGGCTTCGATGACTCACACGGTCCTTCCCCGAGGCCGGAGCCCTCCCTGATGGTCGGCTGCGTTGGTCTGTCCAAGGGCCTACGCTTGGCTGCGTGTGGAAGGAAGTGGTACGCTTTTATAATTGCGAACGGGGACTTTAAAAAAAATACAGGTTAGGCTCACAGAATACACATCCTTCAGCTATGTCCTGCACTCTAATGATCCGTAAACAACTACCGACAAATAATGACTAACCCTCCCCCATCCTCTAAACACTTTTCCACCCCTACAAATCCCCACCTCTCTGATTGTTTACTTTATAACTTCTAGTAAGAGCTCCGCTTGCTCCTAGCGACACGCATCATGCAGCATATAAAGAACCCCGCCTAATCTTCTACCAAAAGCCCATGACATGTACAAGAATTGGGGGCGGGGGGAGAGGGGAGGGTTTCGCAACACACGGTGGGGAAAGTGAAAGTCCCCGCTGTTTGTGGACAGCGTGAGGACGAGGTGTTCCGGTCCCGCATCTGCCTCCTGCCAAACACCCTGGGAAGAGAAAGCTGTCCCCTCCCCTCTACCAGGGGCCCGCATTTTAAGAGGAGGAAATCTGCGGCTGCCCTGGCGCCCGCAGGGTGCCCTCAGGAGGGCGGGCCTCTAGTGCCAGCAAGGCACCAGCCCACCCCCCTTCTTCTAAGTGTGGGGACCCCTCGGGGAGGAGTCCCCCTACCCTGGCAGACAGGGGCAGCGGCGCGCAGGACGCGTCATTTCCGGGGAACGAGGAACGGGGGGGATATATAGGCCTCCCCCACACACTGGCCTTCCTCTTTGGCCCTGTCTGAACTGGGGTGGCAGAGTGGACTAAAGAACGGTGATGGATCAAACCCAGATCTGTTAACTGGGTGTGAGTGTTTGATTGGTTCTGATGCTCCATCCATCACCACCCCTTTTTGTACCGCTTTGTTCGCCATAAGTTGGCAGGGTATGCTCAGACGTGAGTCCCTTGCTCACTTTGCCACTGTATTCAAGCAAGCCTGGCTGAAGACGGCTGAAATGCCAGAAACCGGTCCTAGGAAGCTTGTTTCCGGTCCAGGGAAGGCATGGCTTGGCAGTTCGGGCTGGACTGTTCCCATGAGGCAAAGGGTCAGACTGATTTGCATATGGCCATGTCTGAACTGGGGTGGCAGAGTGGGCTAAAGAACGGTGATGGATCAAACCACAATCTGTTGACTGGGTGTGAGTGTTTGATTGGTTCTGATGCTCCGTCCATCATCACCCCTTTTTGTACCGCTTACTCTTTGGCGTCCTGGACACGCCGTCTGCAGGTCGTTTCCCACGACCCTTGATGCCATTTAGTCGTGGTCTGCCTGAACACACCGTCTCGTGATGCAGTGAGGCTGGTGAGTGCAGGCTGCCCCCCCTCCCTCGCGGGGATCCTTCAGTCCTTGTTCATCCCGGGCAGCTGGGGGTGGCCCGCAAGTGGGTCAGGGGGCAGTTGAGAGGGAGATTCCCTCCAGCCTCTCTGGAGCAGGTGGCTCCCGCCCGCTACCACTAAGAAGGGGAGAGACCAGCATCATGCGCCATGGGTCTGTACGGGCACCCCCCCGCCTACCCAGTCACTGACCAGAGGCGCTACAGCATCTTGTTGAGGGGGGCGGAGGGAGGGTACAGCTGCCCACGGAGTGATTGGGAGTCCTAGGCCCGAACTGGCCGTTCGCGTGAGGGGCAGGGGATGGAGCGACGGGCGCTGTCAGGCTCACTTTCCTCGCTCGGCTCCAGGTGCCAGGAGTATCTACCGCTGAGGTTGGGATCACCAGCAATTCGCAGGTTCGACTGTGGAAGGTGTCCCACAGTTTGGGTTTAGGATTGGGCGAGGGCGCAAGGCCCTGGCTTGGGGGCGGCACCTGAACTGCGGCGCCGGGGGAAAGGTACAGGCTCCCCCGTCCACCTTAAATTGGTGCTGGGAGTTTTCGGCTATAGTGATAAATTGAAGTTGGCATCCAGGTGCGTCTCTCACTCTCCGGAGGCCTCACCGAGAGGTACACCGCCGCACAGGCCGTCTGGCTTTACCTAAGCTTCTCCCCCCACAGGGCGCAGAGGGGGCGCACGCACACATGGGTTGGGGTCCCAGGCAGGTGCGGGCATTATTGCCAAGGGCCCTGCCTCCCACTGGATTGCCAGGAGTTTTAGCCAGGTGAGTCGGGGGTATTGTGGTGCGTCGGAGCAACGGCTACATGCGGCGGTGGTCTCCGAATCTCTGCCAGGTGGCCTGAGTGCTCATTCCCCGCCCTCCCAAATCTTGGGTTGAGAGATTAGGTTCGAGTACCGGCCTTGGTTACGCACTGATATTCTGCCTCTAAAAAATGTAATTTAATCAGCCTCTGTAAAAATGTAAAGTAATCCGCTTCTCCTGTAAAGCCTTCTAATGCCCTTTGGGTCAAGTTCGCGCCATATAAAACTGCAAAACATGGTCGGGGGGCTCGGCAGCCTACAGCTCCGGCCCTGTCACCCGACCCCATCTCCAGCTGCAATGCATGCGGCAGCGGGTTGCAGCCACGGTGGAGGTGCTTCGGCAAAGAGACTTCAGCGCAGTGGGTCTCTCCCTCTGCGGATTTGGTCCCAGCGGGCCGGTTTGCATGCATTCCTTTTCTTGGCTGGGCGCAGGGGATGGGTTTTTGGCGGCAGTGCAGTTAACGCTTTATGGGGGCTCTCCATCTGGGGACTTGTTCTCCATGGGGTGGTGTACCCACCCCCTTTGTCCCGCCGGGCAGTAGGGACCGCTTGGAGGCCATAACGTGAATGATGGGGTCACAGGCTGAATAACGGGGGCTCATAGCTGCTTGCAATCCTGAGAGCCGCCTGGGTCTGGCGCTGCGCGGTCGCAGTGCATATGGCACACCTGGGTGCCGGAGGGCGCCCGAGCTAGTTTTGGGCAGGCAACATAGGGTCAGTCAGGGAGGTTGTCTCGATCGCTCAAGGTGCCACATCACTAAGGTTGTGTTCGCCAGCTACATGAGGCTCTAGGGCGGGCGCAAGGCCCCCGGGTTACCCTCGGTAGCCGCAGGCAATGTCAGGCATCATGCACGGCCAAGGGGGGGTGATGACCCCTCGCGCTCAGCTTTGCTTCCCGGAGGTGCCCAGATCCCCGCTAATGTCCCTCAGGAGCGTGCCTGGTGTCCTGAGCTTCTCGATTGCTTGAGTGATCCTGCCGATCAGCTCCATTGGCTGGAGCGTGGTGGTGGGTGCGATCCCCGTACGGGTCTAGGGGCACATTTCTGGGCATTTAGGCAGGCCCTGGTAAGTTAATTTTAATAATTAAGTTGAAATCTTTCCGGTCGGGTCAGCTGGGTGAGGGTAGGCCAGCTATTAAGGTCCCCCCCTGCAACATTGATTTGGGGAATAGGGGAGAATACATACCCCGGACAGCGCCACGCTCGGAGGCTGAGTTGCGGACACTAAGCTCTCCTCCGGATATGGCATTGTTGGCAACCGCAGCGAGTGCACGCGAGCGGTGGCTTGCTTCTGTGCACCTGGCTTGCCTTCAGTGTCCTCGCATGTCGCTATACTCTGCTCGTACATGTCTCCTACCGCCATTCAGAGCAAGCAAATTAGAGAGCCCGGGGGTGGGGCGTGTACCATGCAGCATATTAGGTTTCTGGAATTATTTACCACCTCCCTAGCATGGGTGTGTGGGTTGTTTTAGAGCTCAGGCGGGACCCCTTGGTCAGAGCAGACGTAGGGAGGAATACAGCAACTCGACTGTTGCGTTGTGGTGACTTTTTTGCATTGGAGCATATTGGGGTATTGGCAGCAGAAGTGTTCCGAACGATGTTCCCAATGCCAGTTTGGCATCCATGAGTTATTAGCACTAATGATCTGATCCTTTGTGCTGCAACCATGGAGTTTTCTACAGGCTAGGCTTCTTCGTGGTGGATGTGGCAATTAGTGATGCCGATAGCTGGGATCGTGATTTGGCGGCACGTAGGGCCTCTGATCCCAGATGGAGATGCTATTTTCGGTGTCTGTTCACATCAGCGGCTTTAATAAGTTGGGGGAATGCCTGGATGGGTGGTGCCACGGCTGGCGATTGGGGAGTGCACGTGGATCATGCCCTGTTTCCTCTGCTTGTGGGTTCAGGGACGCTATGGTCACTTGTTTTGACGTAGCGCATCTCGTCCTAGTCGCTCCTACTCTCTGGGGCCGGTGCTTGCGCCCCCCCCAAGTCTGGTGGCCTCACCTGTGCGACGGGAGGTCATCGCCCCCTCTTGGAATTGCGGTGGGTTGTGGGATCCCACAACCCACAGGTTGGTGAGGCTGTAAGCAGTCCGTGAATCTTAAAGACTTCTGCGCATTTTGGGGTTGCGATGTTATACTGAGGGATGGGTTCTTGTAAGATATCGTCCTGTTATTCCCACCCCCCTTGCCAGTTCCTCCGTGGCTTGCTTTACTTTCGACCACACAGAGGATTACCAGTGAAAGGGCAATAAGGGGCTCGAGTAGGTGCACCCTAGTGCCTGCATGAAGCCAAGTCAGGAGGAAGATTGTTTAGGTGGGTGTTACACACAGCAAGGGACAGGGTTCTCATAGTCTTTTGAATGTAACACTGTGACACAGACCCATTTACCTTGACGCCTACCCTCATGGCCCAAGCAGCGCATGGTGAAGCTTTGCAGATAAGCATACCGGGGTCGTTAATCGGAGCTCTGAGGGTCGGTAGTGCGACCGTTGATATTAGTTTTGCTCCCACAGGTTGAGAAGAATAAAAATAAACTAGTTCTTGGTTGGCACCAATTTGATAAGGGACTGTGTTCCTTGCAAGCACACAGAGTTGGCTAACCGGTGGGTGGCTAACAGATAATCAAGGGACCATTCATAATTGTGGGCAATTCAAAAGGTGGTCAAAGCATCCTTATGCATCATAGGTTTAAAGCATTCAAGAAGGCTTTTAAGGGATCATTTACAACATGCTCTGGTACCCCTAAAGGTGTCGATTGTCTCATGACTTCAGCTTTGTGAGTATAAACTCCTCGAGGAGACACAGGTTTAGGGTACGTGATTGAAGCTAACACTGTGTAATCTGACCAAGTGGGTGCTGGTGCGTTGCACGTGACTTAATTGGTCACTGGCGCTAAGGACAGTCTGCCATGAGTTGGCGATATCTGTCTATTGTAGAGATGACTCTATAGGCATGGATTAATGCAATTGGCATTACAATCACTGTTGCCAGCTGCCCAAGCCATCCTTTTAGTTTTGAGGGCTTGAAATAGGCGGGATTTTCACGTTTGCACGAGTACCCAGGTTAGTAGTTGTGGTGTTACTATGATTGGCAGCACGGCAGGAGCACAGTGTGGTGCAAAAGGAAGTAGCCGCCTGACAGGAGTCCTGGCTTATAGTGGCACAATTGTCAGGTGTTCCTTAGAACTGCCTTGCGTTATGTAGCGCGCGCATATGCAATTCTAGTTTTGCACAACACTGGGCGTCACTATATATGTGTCGCCGCAAACAGCCCAAGGTCAGAAAATGTGTTTTACTTTGCCTTCAGTTGGCATTGCGGTACGCCTGCCTTGGTGGTTACCGGACAGGGTGCCCTGAGTGGGGGAAAATCAGTATATCAGTTTGAGGTTAATTATTGGTGCTCTAAACCAATTTGTACTGCCAGGGTGCCATTAAGCGGGAAGACCACTGGGGGGCAGTCTCTCGCAATTTGGCTGTACATGAATGAATAATGTCTTCATTCACCAATTCCGATAACGGGCATCGCTCCATCTTTCCCAGCAAGATAGACCTAAGTGTGTAGTTATGTCCTTTGACTTTGAGGAGCGATTCTTTCAATGCTTTTCTCCGTAGAACTATTCTCGCCAACTTTGTTTCAGTAGTTTGGATGGTGCCTTTGTCTCAAATCCATCAATATTTAACTGACTATCGGGTGACTCGCTGTCCACAGGTCCTTGTTCAAGACCGTCTCATGGCACCCAAGTTAATTGTGGACCATGTAGGTTTCAATTGTTTCAATATCAGTTTTGTCTGGGCAATCGACCCAATCGGTGTAGCGAGTGTCCACCCAGCTGGTCATTGTTTCCCTGCCCTATACTAGCGCTCGTGCATGTCAGTGGGGACAAGGTGGGGCGCTCCAGTGAGGTCCACCTTCTCTTTAGTTTTGTTGGTTTTGAAGTAGGCAGGAACTGTACTTCTCCCCTCAGGGGGCTTTGCACCATAGCGGGCTCTTCTTGGATGTGGCACGGCTGTGTCCGGCTGTCCGTTTGTTGGTATTATATCAAGGTGGTGTTCTAACGTAGTATTATGCCCGGGTAGCAAGGATGGATTTGCACGTTCTTTCACCTTTAAAAGAGTCGCCCCCGGGTGTATGTCAGGATTGCGATATCATGGGGGTTACTGGTTTGTGGCCGAATTTTGGGGAAGTGGGCCTCTGGCCAGTTCATGCATGATGCAGACTTCACGGGGCTCTGGTCACACCAAAGTGGGCCAAGATCACACAAAGCACAGGCTGAGAGTGCGGTGTCAGTCATATATGGCGAATTATGAGAAATATGCTAGAGGTAGCGAAGAAGACATCACAGACTTGGTCAGTGATAATATCATGGTTCACCTTTTGTCTCTATTTAGGCAATAGATTCGGACAGGCTCTGTTCTGCTAAGAATAGGTATTTTGTCTCTGCATGTGCCTCTTTCAGAGTACAACAAGGCCAATTTTGTCTCCAGCGCGGGGATTGTGCACCGCTATTCCGTTTCCAAAGGGCTCCCACTTTCGGTGCCTGGCTCACGGGCAGGTGACCTGTCTGGCTGTTGCGGAAGTTGATTAGTGGAATTGTCCCAATTGCGGATAAGCTCACTACTCATCGTAGGGAGACAATTCCTGCTTGTTCAACACGTTAAGGTGACAGTCCCACCAGTTCTGAATGGAGGCATGTTCAATATGCTACGCAGCGAAGCCGGAATTGTGACTTCAGTTACCTCATGCAACTAACAAGCATTGTTAAAACCAATGGTACTGGCGTGTTGTAGGTGTACTGTGGTTTTGTAGTAGTTACACAACGGCAATGTCAGAAGCCACAAATTAACAGTCTGCCTTTGCCACCGGTTTCCTGCCCAATGGTGGGAAATTATAATTTTACAATTACTCAGGAAATTTCAACGCAGAGAGAGGCACTTACAAAATAATGACTGCATTGTGCAATTGGCCACGAGGGCCTTCATGGGGAACACCTGCGGGCACCTTATAGAATCGGGTACCATGTACACGGGGTGGGCATTCGGCTGCAGCCAAGGGCAGGTATCAGGTCGCTTCAGTTAGGATATATTCACCCGCGCGTTAACTAGGGCAGCAGGCGGGTGGTGGTAGTTGTCAGCTAACAAGTGTGCTATGGCGCAGTAAAGTTTGGTTAACACTGCGTTAGTGCCAAAGGGCGACAGGGTATCATAGACCTTTTGGCGTCCCAATATTCAAGAAAGGGCAGGTTTTTGCACAGTATGTCCCCCCCCCTGGTTCCCACAAACTTGTCCGCTCTCTGGTTATCCTTCTAGGGGCTAGAACCTGTGACTACAAGAGGTATCTTCTGCGACCGGTATCCCAAATATGTTGATAGTCATTGGTGGGGTAGATGTACCTTGAAGGGAATGATTACTTCTTGGCCTGTCCCAAGTTTTGGGTTCAAACTGGGTTGGAGTATTAAGTCCGCAGTCCTTAGGAATCATCCAGCTTTCCTACTATCCAAATAAGGGCAGTTAGCGATACATCAGCGAGTGGGTAATATACCCGGTTATCTGCGACTGCATGCCCCGGAGGCACACGCGCTTCACATAAACACAGAGCTGCGACCAGTAGGGTACCAAGTGGCAGAATCCAGTAAAGAGGTTGAATATTGTGTCTCTCTGGCCTAGCCTACAGCTGTGTGGAGCCGGTCTTATTGAGGGGTACGCCCAGGTGGTAATTGTGTGCTTCTTTTTTTTTTTTTTTTTTTTTTTTTAAATTATTTTTATTAGGGCATCAGAAACATAACATAAATATAAAACAATATACATTAAAAAAAAAAAAACCATATCCGATGTCCAATTTAACATTTTTTATCCCCCCACCCCGGTGGATCCGACAAGGAAGAAGAGAAAGCGAAAAAAAAAAAATATATATATATATATATATATATATATATATGAGTTAAAAGAAAATATAAACATACAGACAAAGGGGTACATTACAACACATTAACTATTCAACCTTATTTAACCACTTGGTTAATGGTTCCCATATTTTTTCACCTTTGGCCCTTGTCTGATTTCCTCGTCTCCTAAACACAGATATCTCCCAATTATAAACATAGATTAGTTTACTAAACCACATATGTAACGTAGGAGGGTCCGGATCAAGCCACATAGTAGCCAAACACAATCGTAATACAGCCATTGTGATATAAACCAGTTTCCTGTTGGCCTCCCCTATATCCTGATTACAAATCCCTAGCATTATAACCTGGGGGGACAGTGGGACTCGATAGCCTAATATAGATTCTAAACGCGATTCAATTTTAATCAATACTTGAGAGAGACTGGGGCAGGTCGCAAACATATGTGTGCTATCTGCTGCCAGAAGCCCACATCGAGAGCAGTGTATCCCCGAGGACCCCCCCCATCGGTAAATACGCGCCGGAGTTATATATAAATTACACCAAGTCTTATAGCCTTGTGCCTGTAAACTTGCAGAAACACATACCGTTTGGCTATACATGAGAGAATCTTCACATTCTCCCTGTCCGGCCTGTAGAGCTGTTTGCCATCTGTCAAAATGTTTAGCTAAATCATCGCCCATTGTTCCATTTAAAAATTTATATAGCGAAGATGTGGTGGCTTGGCCCCCGAAGATCATATCTAATAGGGGGATTCTATTCCGACACGTTACTTTTTTGGTGAAGAAATCCCTAATCTGTAAATACTTAAAGAAAAAATTATTCCTAATCATAAATTTCTCCTTTAAAGCCTCAAAAGGAAGTATTTCAGCATCGCGAATAAAATCCCCTATACAAAAAATACCTTTCTCAACCCAGTGTTTGAAATAAACATCCTGAAATATATCTGGGAGTAGGAAGTTATTGACTAAAGGGGAATATATATGCAGCCGCCCAATCCCAGCCTTTTTCCTAACTGCAGTCCAGACCCTATAAGCACCGAACAAAACCTTGAACTTAACCCTCTTAAAGTAAGCAAAATCAATATGTCGCATAAGAAGTCCTCTGGCTTCTATTCCATAAATCAAATGATAAATTGATATTTCCCCAACTTGAAGATTCCCCCAGTTGAGTAGTTCCCCCATCTGTTTCAACGCAGTTGCCCAATAGTAAATTTGAAAGTTGGGGACAGCCCACCCTCCCCTGTCTCTAGGTAAGGTCATATATCTAAGAGCCCTTCTGGGGCGTTGCCCCGCCCATAGAAACCATGAGACCACCTGATCAAGTTTCTGAAACCAAATTTTATTTATATCTAAGGGAATTGCTCTAAAAATATATAAGATTTTGGGCAAAAATATCATCTTAATAATATTGCATCTCCCTATTAATGTCAGATATAGTTTATTCATTCTTTGTGAATCGGATTTGATTTTCATTATTACTGGTTTCAAGTTAATATCAACTATATCCTGGATTTTAGAACTTATTTCAATTCCTAAATATCTTGCACTTGATGTTATCCGTGGGTCGGTTAATATAATTTTTTCATTGATGACAATTTGAGTTTTAGATTCATTCATATGATAGCCAGAGATATTGCCGAATTGCAGCGTTAAAATATTTATTTCCAGAAGGGTAGAGCGAGGGTCAGTTGTGATAATAGCCAAATCATCGGCATACGCCAAGATTTTGACGTTCCCCCCTCTTGCCGGTACAGGTTGTATTTTTGAATCTGCCAGAATCTTCCTAATTAAAGGGTCAATATAAATGGCGAATAGCAGGGGGGAACATGGGCATCCTTGCCTAGTACCCCGTGATATATTGATTATCCCAGATTGGGTTCCCATTGATGCAATTCTGGCACTTGGATCTTTATACATGATTTGGATAGCTCTTATAAATCTTTCACCAATACCATTATATTTCATAGCCGCCCATAAAAAAGGCCAGGAGACCCTATCAAATGCCTTTTCAGCATCCAGCAGTATTAAAGCCATAGGGTCTCCTGTAACCTTAGTATAATCAAATAATGCGATTGTCCGGCGTATATGATCTATAGTCTCCCGTCCAGGCACAAAACCATGTTGCTGGGGGGAAACAATTTTTTTAATAACTGAAGCGAGTCTATTTGCCAATATCTTAGAGTAAATTTTGATGTCGCTGTTAATCAAAGTAATGGGCCTATAGGCCCCTAAATCTGTTGCTGCTTTCCCTTTCTTTAAAAATATCACAATCTTTGCCATTTTCCAAGATTCAGGAGGGGTATTTCCGCTCTGTACCATATGAAACATCTCCAACATAATCGGAGCCAATTGAATTCGAAAAACTTTATAAAATTCACCAGGCAGAAAATCAGGGCCTACAGCTTTGCCTAGTGGAAGTGAGTCTATAGCAACTTGTAATTCTTCTGGCTGAACCGAAGCATCCAACATATCCTGATCTAAAGTAGACAATTTATTTAATTTAGCTTCCCTAAGATATCTGTCGGTTTCAGATTGAATCCAACAATTATCTTCAATATCTTCCGAATATAACTTCTGATAGAATTTCTGGAAAGCCAGAAGAATTGCACCAGTATCAGTTACCAAACCGATGTCTGGATCTGAAACTCCTGCAATCCGTGTTGATACCTCATTTTCTTTGGTCCGGACAGCTAACATATGACCTACCTTTTCGCTACACTCATAAAGTTTGGACCTCCAGGCTAAGTATCTACCAGCAGACTTGGCGAATGAAATTTGGGTGATAGCTGATTTAACACTTACAATTGTAGATTGTGCTAGTTCACCCGCCCCACCTTCGGAAAGTATTTTAACAAGATTAATCTCAGCTTTCCTTAATTCTTCATACATCTCCTTAATCTTTTCCCTCTCTTTCTTTTGAGTCTCCCATCCATACTTCGTTGTTTCACCCCTGATCCCTGCCTTAAGAGTATCCCAAACATTTTGAACCCCGGTGCTTCCCAAATTGTACTCTAAAAACTGAGTGATCCATTTTGCCATATGATCTATATAGGATTTATCACTCAGCAGAGCCCTGTTAAAAGTCCAGCTGGATATTGGTTTAGAACATTTAATATTAAGTTCAAGGACCAGAGGGTTATGGTCCGACATAACTCTGGGAAATTTCCTGATCTTACTGCCCTGAACCAAATTTCCAGAAACAAAAAAGTAATCCAATCGTGCATGAGTTCTATGGGGAGCAGAGAAATAGGTGAAGCCCGGGTCGTTTCCTTCCGTTTGTGCCCATATATCAATCAAGCCATGCAATTCTTTTAAATGCAAAAGAGACTTAAACACTTTTGGTTTCCGCCCTTGATATTCCACTTCGGGGTGATTGGATACCGCACAACTCACATTAATATTAAAGTCCCCACATAAAACAATTGGGGAGGGCCAGCCCACTAATTCTAAAGTTAACCAATCGAAGAGTTCGGGATCGTCCAAAACTGGTCCGTAAACAGAGCATAAAGTAAACATTTTGGAATCAATTGAACATTGTACAATAACCCATCTGCCATGTTGATCAGAGAGAGATCGCGTAAAGCACGCCAGACCTCTACGTGCCAGTATTGCAACACCTCTGGTTTTACCATCTTGCCGTGTCCATGAAATTAATTGAAACCCATCAAACTCTATTATTTGTTTATTTGTAACTGGAACATGAGTTTCTTGAAGGCAGATGATATCTGCCCTCAAAATTCGAATGTCCTCCCGTATCCTACGCCTTTTGGCCGGGTCATTAAGGCCACAGATATTGATAGAAGCAATCCTAATACAACCCCTTACAGATGAAGAAGACATCGAATTACATTGAATCCCATATCATCTAGCACCATAAAGGAAAAAACCAAATAACATCTAACCAACTCAAAAATATCACATGAAATCTTCACCTTCCCGATAGGATCCACAGCCCCCATCCCACCCCACCCCCCCAACCCAACAACAAAGGCAAAAAAGGTCCGCAGACCCTGGTGATGCCTCCCGTGTACCATCTGCAGCCCCGATCACCTCCCGACACCGAAGCAAAAGAAAAAACCCACAGAAAAAAGATCCTGAAAAAAAAAAAAAAAAAAAAAAAAAGAAACCTCGAGCCGATTCGAAAGCCAGCATAAAGATACGTCTAGGAATATCTGAAAATGTCATCAATCCCAGAGTATGTCCCCCTGCTCAATGTTCAACCCCCCATTCTGAAAAAGCAAGCAGAAACAGGAATAATAAAAAGAATCAGTTACGATCCCGCCCAGTTAACTCCTGTAGATAAGTCCCGGCCAAAATCTCGGAAGTAAACAGCCTAACCTTCCCCTGATGGATAACCTTCAATCTGGCAGGGTTCATTAAATATACTTCACAGCCAATTTTTTGGAAGGGATTAATAAGCTGTCGCAGCCGCCACCTTCGTTCTACTGTTGTATGACAAAAGTCTGGCCGCACAAAGAAGGTCTGGCCTTCGGCGGATCTTTTGGCATCTGGTCTTGCTTTTTCAAATATTGCCTGTCTCAATAAAAAATTTCCAAAAAAAATTAGAATTGCTCGGGGGTGTACATTAGGACCGGGATTATTTTTTAACATCAAAGGGAATCTATGTACTCGCTGAATCTCTGTCTCCCAATTCCAGTGCGATAGTTCGGGAAAAGCGGACTTGAAGAGTTTGAGCACAAACCCTCTCACATCGCCCCCTTCAGCATTTTCTTCAACACCCAGTAGGCGTAGATTGTTTCGCCGTAGTCGGTTTTCGGATTCTTCCAGCTTCCAGAGAATGTCGATCATTTTAACATCATTCGCTGATGTTTTCTGCTCCGTGCTTTCCAAGCCAGCTTCTAGCCCTACCACACGTTCTTCCAGGGCAGTAGTTCTGGCAACAATCTCAGTGCAGGCTTTTGTCGTTTTACGAATCGCACATTGTATTTTTTTAGTCGCGAGCTGAGTACGTTTATGCTCCTGACGGGTTTCTGCCTGCATTGCCTTGAGTGTGGCATATATTAGACCTATAGAAGGAACAGGTTCTATTTGGCTGCCAGAAGCCCTAGAATCGCTGTCTTGAAATCTGGATCCATCTGCAGCAATAGCTCCCGGAGAGGCAGAGTAATCCCACTGTAGCTGTTCATTGTTTCCTAGACTTTCAGGCCGTAAACCCTCAGAGATGTTCCGTCCCCTTTTGGGTCTATTCGCAGCTCTCCTCAAAGTGTCAGCCGTCGGGGGGGGGCTATCACTTTCATCCCCGGAGGCATCTATATCTGTGTTATCTAGGTCAGTGGCATTATTAAAGTCGGAATCCTCTGTAAGAGAGAAGAAATTTTCCCCATCAGGAGTTCCGGGTATTTGGCCCTTAACCTCCAGCTCACTGACGCGTTTACTGCGAATAAGTAATTGTGTGCTACCCTCACCCATATTTTGTCCACTCCCGTGCATTGTTTCAGCCACCTCTATAGAGGAATTTGGGATAACAGATTGCAGATTGTCAGTCTCTCGTGTGTAGGAGAAATCAGGTGTAATAGCTATAGGAGCTCCCCTTGTTACATTATTGCCAGCATTGTCCATCACGATACATGTGTTACTTGTATCAATCATGCTGCTCGCAGCTTCCCCGAGCGGCGTTTTTATCTGTTTCCCGCTTACCGGTTTACCGGAGAACATCCCCGGAACCGTCGGAGTCTTCGGTTTCGCTCCTGCCTCGGAGGAGGGACATCGGGCACCACTTGGAGTTCCGTTCTTGCCGCCTGCTGCTCTTTCTTGATCGGCAGCTCGAGTCACTTCAAGCATCTTGAGAGGCTTCTTGGAAAGAACGGAGCCCTTGCCGTTAGCGGTCTCCTTCTGCACGCCTCTTCGTGGAGCCATTCTCACCGCCCACCGCCAGAGACTTCCAGCAAGCCACTCCCGTAACAGCCGATGACTGCGTAAGATGCCGCGTCTGACCCCTACAATGTTCAGCGAGAGTCGAGACAGCTCATGAAAAACGATCATCTGAGAAAGGTAGGCAATATACCTATGAAGATGATCAAAAAGCCAGGCTCGGGTTTGTGCAAATATCTGTTTTATGCGAGCATTATCAGGGATCAGTCGGGAGGTGACTCCGCAACGGTTACACGGCCGCCATCTTGCCTCCTCTGTGGTAATTGTGTGCTTCTTAAGGTTCTTATTACCAATACGGTTTGTGGCAGCACACCACGCGAATTGTTTAAGGGTCATCCTGGGCCGCATTTACTCAGCCCAGCAGGAGCGTTACTGCTGGGTGGAGCCAGTCCCATTTAGTGGTACGCCCGGGTGTTAATGGTGTGCTCCTTAAGGTTCCCATGAACTAGGCAGTGTATGGCAACTCCCACACCAAGTGGCAGGCACTGGATTTCAGACGCCCTGTAACGTATCAGACAGATTATCTGAGTGGGTATGCCTAGGGGGATTCACCAGAGGGAGCTGAGTGTTCGAAATTCCCATAAGGAATAAGGAATGCAGGGCAAGTGCTGGAGGGCAGCCGTGCTCATTGTCTCACACGCCTGTTATCGACATTTCTGTGCGCATAGATTTAGCAAGTAAAGAGACTGTGCCAGGGTTAAGCATAATCCCCCTCGCCCGTATAGACTAAGCTGGCAAGCGGGGGTAGGAACGGTCTTCTAACATGTGAGCTGCTGTCCCAGAGATGGGAGACACATGTGTCCAGCTACACACTGTGCTAGATGGGCGGCTGCCAGTGTGATCAGCAAATAGGTGGGGCATCGTGTGCCAGGGTGTCTGTAACTGTCCTGCCCAGAGTGGGACGGGGCTGAGTCATGTGACGCAGTGGAAATTTGTGGCGTGAGGTGTATAGTGCTTGGCACAACTTCACAGGCATAAAGGGTGTTTTGTTTCATCAGACACTAGCTGATCCAAGCTAACGTCTAGGGCTATTGGGATATAGATGGGGCATCAATAACCAGTAGGGATGTTCTCTTTCATCTAGATTTGCAGGAGGCTCTAGACAAGAGAGTTAGCGGGCAAGACTATAGCTATTTTGGTGGGGGGCTCTGGCGGCGACGGTGGCCGCCTCCAGAGCTGTGGCGGAGTTACAGGGCGATCTGGAAGCAAATGGGTACCGAAGGGTACCTCTGAGCAGCACCATAGGGAGTGCCAGAGCTAGAGCCCAGGAGCCTCATGGGAGGTTCTTGGAAAACCGTGTCGGCGCCCCGTTAGTCCTTTGGGCGGTTGTGGGCCTGAACAACCGAGGGCTTGCCTTGCTACGCTCCGCCCTGAAAGGAGCGTGAGTAATAAGGGACCGTGATCCAGGAAGAGGATCAACGAGGGGGCAGCACTGATTTGGTTCGCCCCAGTGCTGCTTGGCTCATCAGGCGGCCCAGATGGTTGCCTGCCCTTGGATCGCCCGTAAGATAACCCACCATATTACATAACGGTGTATGTAATAAACCTGCAGTAGTTTTTTCCCAAACAAAAATTGTGTGGTGGGTTTTATTTATGTGTAGAACATGCATGCTATTGTGGTGGGGTGGGGTGTGTTGCCTACTGCTGGTGCTATGCAGCTGCCCTGGCACCCACAGGGTGCCCTCAGGAGGGTGGGCCTCTAGTGCCAGCAAGGCACCAGTCCACCCCCATTCTTCTAAGTATGGGGACCCCTCGGGGAGGAGTCCCCCTACCCTGGCAGTCAGGGGCTGCGGCGCGCAGGACGTGTCATTTCCTGGGCGTGAGGAACGGGGTGCTATATAGGCCTCCCCCACCCACTGGCATTCCTCTTTGGCGCCCTGGACACGCCGTCTCCCACCCTACCGCTTACCCGGTGTGGAAGCAGTGGGGGAGGCATAGAATGTTGTAATGTTGTTCTTTTTCGTTGCAGGTGGAGTTACAGGGCGATCTGGAAGCAAATGGGTACCGAAGGGTACCTCTGCGCGGCACCATAGGGGGTGCCAGAGCCTATGAGCCTCTTGAGAGGTTCCTGGAAAACCGTGTCGGCGCCCCGTTAGTCCTTCGGGCGGTTGTGGGCCTGAACAACCGGGGGCTTGCCTTGCTACGCTCCGCCCTGAAAGGGGCATGAGTAATAAGGGACCGTGATCCGGGAAGAGGATCACCGAAGGGACAGCACTGATGGGGTTCGCCCCAGTGCTGCTTGGCTCATCAGGCGGGCAGGCGGCCCAAATGGTTGCCTGCCCTTGGATCGCCCGTAAGATAACCCACCATATTACATAACGGTGTATGTAATAAACCTGCAGCAGTTTTTTCCCAAACAAAAATTGTGTGGTGTGTTTTATTTATACGTAGAACATGCATGCTATTGTGGTGGGGTGGAGAGTATTGCCTACTGCTGGTGCTATGCGGCTGCAGCTTGGTATGTGGAAAAAATCGCAAAAGGAGCAAATTAAGCTCACAAAACACACATCCTTTGGCTATCCTGTACACTCTAATGACAACTAAACAGTGCTTCCCCTATCCTCTTAACACTTCCCACATGCAAATTCTTACCCTCTCATTCTTAACAACGTAGCTTCTAGCCAACGTGTGATCTCCTTGTTCCTCTAAACTTTTCATCTGTACCCACATCAGTTTCTCTCTTTTGTTTATGCTGCCCGCTGGGCCCCAGCATGGGGCACCAATATTCTGAGGAGTGCAGCAGGGAGCTGTCTGACTTGATGTCATGCAAACAGCAGCTCATTCATCCCACCTGGTCTCAATCAGATACTGTTAAAGACTTTGGGGCAGATTTATATCAGACTTGCGCCACTTTTACGCCGCCGTTGCGCCACTTTTGTGACGCAGCGGCGGCGTAAACCCTGCGCCATGGTGCG
Organism: Triturus cristatus; assembly: GCF_964204655.1. NCBI lineage: Eukaryota > Metazoa > Chordata > Amphibia > Caudata > Salamandridae > Triturus > Triturus cristatus. The sequence continues at coordinate 423,697,580 of NC_140584.1, read as the reverse complement.
TCCCATTTACATTGTGACGCATCTATGGAGATGCGTCACGGTATAAAGCCCTGCGCCACATGAAACCTGCATCAGGTTTCATGTGGGCGTTTCTACTCAGGGGGGGCGTTCCGTCGCAGGAACGCCCCTGAAAAGTGACAGTGAAATCTATAAGATTTCACTGAGTCACTTTCCTAACGCTGATGCGTCAAAACCCTGCGCCTGCTTGAAGCAGGCGTAAGGCTTGACGCACCATGTTAGGGATAGGGTAGGTTGGAACAGTGCTGGAGTTGCGTTGCGCTTGCGACGCAACTTCAGCACTGCGCCAACCTTACGCCGGCAGATGCGTCACGTATCTGCTTGTCCTTGCGCCACAATGCACAGCATTGTAAATGCGGCGCATCTGCGGTGGCGCAAGGTCAAACGTGCATGACGCATCTTCCCTAGCGCATCCATGCTGATTTGCAGGGATGTGCCAGGGAACATAAATCTGTCCTTTTGTATTCAGCCCTTAATGTGGAAAGAATTCCAGAACATCTATACTGTGCCTTATCTGTCTCCAACTCTCTGCCAATGTTCCACGCATCAGTGACCTCTCCAGTACACTCCAAATCCCCCTGCCTAAGAAGTGGGAATACATTTCCACCGTCCAATCCATCGAGTAAGCCTGAAGCCACAACAACACACCATTACACTGCTCCAAAAAAAGCAACCACATTCCCATGTCTCTCCTCGTTTTTTTGCAATCCATGTCCTGTGATGGAGCAGGGTTGCCCTTTCATGTAAATTCCGGCTGCCTGTAAAATACCTCACCTGGAGCAAATAAAGCTACAGGCAAAATCCATATGCCCTAGCATCTGTGGAATACACCGCAGTTCACACTTCTTCCTCCCTACAAATTCCTTTAGCCTTGTCCTCTGTCTCTCCAGCTTGTCTCCAGGCGGTCAGGACACCATGTATTTAGAGTGCAACTGAACTCTCAAGAACTTCATTTGGGGGCTCGGGCCCTCCATCTTTTCTTGAGCGAGGGTACCCCCAGGTTTTTTGCTAGCTCCTGAAACAGATCTAAAACGTGCTTGTTTTCACCTGTCAGTTCCACCCTCCTTATGAAGACAGAATAGTCAAGGTAGTGCAGCACTTGCCTTGACCCCTTCACCTGCCCTACTGCCCATTCCAGGAAAGTGCTGACCTTTTCAATAAGCACAACAAGGCCACTAGGCACCTCATCGGTATAGCCTTGACCACAAAGAACTCGCCCACGAACAGATTGCCCAACAGCTGAAAGTCTCCCAAATGCACCAGCAGCAGTAGGAATGCAGATTGAATACCCACCTTTCCTGTTTCTGCTATTGGTACTGCTGTGTCAATGTTTGAATATTTCACCGTACAGTCATTTTGGTCTATGAAGTATTTTATGGAACTCCCTTCTGGCCACGATAGTTGGTGTAATACATGTAATTCACCTGCAGCCTTTTTCGGCACTGTACCTGGGGGGAATTATCCGATCTGGCATAGGAATTGTGTTAAAAGGGCCATGCATTCTTTCGACACGCCATCAGTTATTTTTACATACTACTTCTGCCCATCCCTTGCAAGATTTGGGGTTTTCCTCGCAGCGCCCCATGTGCCCTAGTAAGGAATTCGTAAACTCTGACAAAAACTATCAAGCAGCAACTCAGCTTCTCTTTTATCTGGATGCTGCTGCAATCAGCTTCTCATTTTTTTCTACCCTAACTGCTGTATGTGGTGCCCCAAACTGGAGCTATGTATGTCTGCCCCTGCATTTGGAATTCACACGTTGGAACTTGCAGGTGTACCTCTGTGGAAGTTCCAATGTGCTCCCATTGGCCTGGCCTGGGTGCTTCCCACATCCAACCTTGGATGGATTGCCCTGGAAAGTGCAAATACTACAGTGGCACCCAGCTTGCTGTGTGTAAATGTTGCATGGTCCTTGTCGGGGTCTTATACTGCAGCCACAGATCGATGTTCTAACTCCCCCATGACTTGTATGGATTCACACTTCTTTTAGACTGGAATTCTTCATCATCTCTCAAACATGCCAGTCCACCAAAGTTAACACAAGACATTCTTACAACATTCAAGTACTTAAACAATGCCACACAACACGTAGGTGTCATTTTACACATTATATTGGCATATATCATAAATACCAGTGTCCAAGTATCAATATTAGTCGGAGCTCTAGGGTGTCTGGTCAGTTCCCTCCCATCAACAAAGGACCTTGCACTTTGTCTATTGATGTAATAGTTTGAATATATAGTGTGGGACATTGGGTTACTGCTGGAGGGGGTGAAACCCTACTCTAGCAGCAGCCACAATTCCTATCAGGGTGCAGTCACAAGCAACCCCAAATTAACCTGTCCTTAACCCTATGAAAGCTTGGCACAAAAGAAGTAAGGCTTACCTTAGAGGCAATATGTAAAGTATTTATGCAGCACTTCAAACAGTAACAAAGTGAAAACACAACACAAGAAACATCCCACTCTAATTTAGAGGAATAGAGTAATATCCAATGCATTATTTTGAGATTAAAACAACACAAATTCAATCAGTAGAACCGAAGATATGCAATTCACAACATGTCTGCGAAAATAGTGCCTAAAAGCACAAAGTGCCAACTGTGGTTATTTGGTCACGCCGAACAAAGTAAAAAATTATGGCTGAATGCAATGCAGCATGGGCCAGATACAGGGAGCAGGTAAGGCCCACTGAAAAAAGTACCTAAAAACCTGGTTGCGGAGCATTGAGAGATCCTGGGTTCAGAGAAGCTTGTGGCTGTGATGTGAGGTCCTCCATCGAAGATGTATCACACAGCAGCAGTTAGGATGCCGCCAGTGATGGGGCTTACAATATGAGGTCCTGCATCATCGTCAAGGATACTGTAGATGAAATCTTGTGATACAAAGTCCTGCGACAGGGATGCGTCGCACAGCGGCAGTTCTGACGAGCTCCAGACTGCAATGCAAGGTTCTGCATCGAGGAAGAGTGGCTCAGTGGCTGTTCTGATTTGGATCTACGAGAAAATGCATCACTCTGCATCAGTTCTGCCAAAGAGACACAACTGGAAAGGCAAAGCACCTTTAGGCTCAGTTCCAAAGGTCCAGGACGGGGGTGGCACTACTTGGGGGGCATGACTCACAGCAAGCAGAGTCCATGTGATAGGTTCATGGTGGTTTGAGGATTTTCTATTACTGAGGCTCCGATCAGGAGGCTAGCCAACTAGCCCATGGAGTCACTCAGGTGGCCCTGGGTTCAATATGAGGTCTGGTCCTCTTCACTCATGAAGTAGGGCAGCAGGCACCAGAACAGCAGACTAGCAGGGTAGCATTCTTTCTTGCAGTATTGCAGCAGAGCAGTCCTTTTGAGTCTTCCATAGGTTCAGAGGTGCACTGAAGAGTTGGGTCTGAGGGTCCAATATTTACACTTGGTGCCAGCTTTGAAGTAGGGGAAGGTTCTGGAGGTTTCCACCCCCAAAGGTGTTTAGAATTTCCAGCCTCCCTGTCCTCAGCTTGTCTTGGGGGGCAAAAGACTAGTGTGAAACGATTTGTGAGTGTGCAGGCAGAGCTTTTGCAATGTGCATGTGTGCTAGGTTACAGCTCCTCCCGATCATCAAGTCAGAGATGGCCCATCTTGCCAACAGCTATTCCCTTTTTGTCTCTCTATCTGGGAGCAATATAGAAAGACCAACTGCCAGCTACACCTAGTTATGTGACCCAGGATACAGGCTACAGGCACCAAATGGTTGGGACAAGAAAACACCAAGGGCCCGATTCACAGAACTAACTTAAGACAAAATCCTAAACTTACTATCATTTTCGTATTCACAGAAGGCACTTACTCATTTTGGTATTCACAGAAGACACTTACTCATTTCGGTATTCACAGAAGTTAGTAGTCCTAACTTTAGGACTCCTAAATGCCTTCTGTGAATACCGAAAGTCTTAAAGTTAGGACTCCTAACTTTACTACTACTAAACGGAGAAAAATCCAAATTTTAAGGCTTTCGGTATTCACAGAAGGCATTTAGGAGTCCTAAAGTTAGGAGTCCTAACTATACTACTACTAAATTGTGAAAAATCCTAATTTTAAGACTTTCGGTATTCACAGAAGGCATTTAGGAGTCCTAAAGTTAGGACTCCTAACTTCTGTGAATACCGAAATGAGTAAGTGCCTTCTGTGAATACCAAAATGGTAGTAAGTTTAGGATTTTGTCTTAAGTTAGTTCTGTGAATAGGGCCCTAACTTTCCACAAGTAAAAAGTACAAATGATGGACAGAATACCGAACAAATCATACATTCACCCCGAATCACAGATCTTTTATAAAGTTTCAGCACTCCGTCCATCAACTTGGCCATTGAAGGGTGTTTAAAATTATAGTTCTTTAGATACCAAATGCAATATTCCTACCTACTCCCAATTAATGGTTACCTCTTATTAAATGTAATAAGGTACTCCAATATTATCCTATGGGAGAGGTAGGCCTTGCAGCAGTGAAAAACAAATGTAAGGGTTTTTTATTACCAGGACATGTAAAAGTTTAAGATACACATCCAATTTTTTAAATACACTGCACCCTGCCTTATGAGATTTTTAGGGACCACCCTAGGGGTGGCTAATATGTTTCAAAAAGGAAGGTTTAGCCCTGACAAGACGTTAATCTTGTCAGGTAGAAATGGCAGTTTAAACCTGCACACACACTCTGTAGTGGGAGGCCTTTGACTTGTTTGACAGTCTACTTAAGTGGGTGGCACAATTAGCGCTGCAGGCCCACTAGTAGCATTTAATTTACAGGTACTGGGTACATGTAGTACCAATTATAAAGTGTGCTAATTGGGTGTAAGCCAATGCTACCATATTTTAGGGAATGAGCGCATGGACATGCACTATAACACTATAAAGTGCACAGAGTCCTAAGGCCAATACTAATTAGATCAGAAAAATGGAGGAGTAAAGCAAAAGGTTTTGTGGAAGACCACCCTAACGCTGACAGGTCTAACATGTGCCCCCCAACTGAAAGAGGGGAGAACTACACAAACTCCTGGGAGTTCTCATCATTAAGGCAGACAAATCTGGATAGACCATCAGCATTGGTGGGGTCTCACCCAGGATGGTGTTCCACCATAAAGTCCATTCCCTGTAGGGAGATGGGCCACCTCAACTTATTGAGATTTTCACTCCTCTTTTGTATGAGCTTTCCAAAGGATCTATGGTCAGTCTGAACCCAGAAGTGACTCCACAAATAGGTACGGTCTCTGCTTCTTCAGTGCTCAGACCACAGCAAAGGCATCTCTTAATAGCACTCCACCTCTGTTCCCAGAGAAGTCATATCCTGCTAATGAAGGCTACCAGTTGGTCTAGGCCCTCTTCATTTAACTGTGCTAAGACAGCCACTATGCCATGCTCTGAAGTGTCTGAACAAATAACTCCTTGGAGAAGTGGGGTGTCTATTGCACAGGTGCTATATGCACGGCCTCCTTGAATGTGTAGGAGGCTTTTTGACAGGTCTCTGTCCAGATCACCTTTTTGGGCTGCGTTTGTGAGGTCAGCTCAGTTAAGGGGGCAGCAATTGTGCCATATTCCTTTACAAACTTCCTGTGAGGCCAATGAAGGCCCTCACTTCAATCTGACTTTTGAGGAATTGCCAGGCCAGTATAGTCTCAGGTTGCTGCACAGCATCCTGGTCTCTTTGAAATTTGCGAGTCGTACTGAGGAGAATTATTGCCATGATATAAACAATGAAAACTGGAGCGTTTAAAAACCTTTTGTGAATGCCATATGCAGAATGCGAAATTATGGATTTTGCCAGTATACACACCTAGTGCACATTGGATAAAGACATATAAACGGTATTGATTTCGGCCTAAAGGTGGTGCTGCAAGTTATTCATAAAAACTGGATGAATACTCACCTTGTAGTGAGAAGGATTAGTGGTGTTTGTCACCAAAGTAAGCACAATATAGGTGTAATTCAACCCATTGATAAACAAGAGATCTTTATCTGATATTGAGATATGCCATAATATTGGGCAACATCAAGTAACAGTGTTTGAAGAAATTCTTGCACATTGCATGCTATCGTAACCCTACCATTTGTTGAAAATTCATGACTTTGGAAGGTCCTAAGGAAGGTGGTCATCAAAAGGCTTATTGCACTGAAACGCGCGTCGACACAGTTTTATGCGCCTAGCCCACAACACAGTCATGAAGACCCAGAACATCTTTGTCCCCTTCTGACCAGGATGTTTATGTGCTTTAGGGTTGGTTGCTAGTGTGAATAGATTGATTGATTATGAATGAGGATCTGATAGTGTTTTGGTTGTGTGGTATACATATATATATATATATATAGGGGTCTAGTAAAGACAACTACATCTCATGTGTAAAGAAATATAGAAATGTTTGTCTATCAATAAAATGTACAAAAGGAAAAATATGGAAAAAATATTTTTTATTGATATATATGCTTAAAAAAATCCTTTTTGATATCACAAATGAAAAGAAGTATACAATCTTTAGAAAAAATCAATAGAAATGGTTTTGAATAAAAAGATGATGTTGTGTATATATAATGTCTCATAATATAGATAGCCCAGTGGAGCAGATTTAGCCCATGTGTTAAAGAAATAGAGATCAAGTGGGAGGTTTGTATAATATAATGTTTAGACTCAGTCTTGGCCTGGAGGGGATGCACATTACCCCCAACCACCATGTGGCCCAGATGTACCACGGAACCATGCCCTATCTGACAATTGCTGGCCTTGATAGACCGGCCAGCCTGCTGCAGGGCCTTAAGCACCTAATGGAAGTGAAACAAATGTTTCTCACAGGTGGGACTGAAGATAGCTAAGTCATGTAAGTAGGCAGCACATAATGCTTTCTTCCCAGACAGGACCCTGTTCATCAACTTCTGGAAGGTGTAAGGGGCATTCTTTATGCCAAAGGGTATTACTCTGAACTGGAAGTGGCCCTCTGAGGTTTTAAAGGGAGACCTCTCTTCTGACCCCTCAGTCAAAGCAGTACCCTGATGTAAGATCAAAAGTACTGCGGAGCTTGGTAGCGACAAGCCTGTCGATGAGCTCATCAGCTCAGGGGATGGGGTGAGCGTCAGTCTTGGTAACAAAATTGAGTCACTGGCAGTCCACACAGAACCTAAGTTTTTGGATGGCACCCAGTGGAGCAGCCTTGGGAACCAGCAAAATTGGGCAGGACAGAGACTGTTGGAAGGCTCTATCACTCCAAGGGAACCAGGAGAGCCTTCAGCTTTGACCCTGTTTTCCCTCTGGCCTTCCAGGTGAGACAAGACCTACAAAATGTATCTGAGGCTGTCTTGATCTGGGGCCAATATATGTGGGGGACTAGCCTGATAAAGGTCTTGTCCTGCCAGGGGTATATCATGAGCCAACTCCAGTAGGAAGGCCCTGTAACACTGGGGGACCATCAGCACATGGGCTGCACCAGGTCCATGAACCTTAGGCTCACTCTGCAGGAGGTCATTCTCCCAATAGATAAGGTGATCGTCAGAGGTGTCACCTGCTCCTGGGCTTCAGTTTGCCACCTAAAGCCCTCTAGATTTGGGCGCTCTTTCTGCACCTTCCAGAATTCTTCCAGAGTGGGCCCACCCTCATATTGCCTTCCAGCAATCTCAGGCAGGTCTCTCACGGTGGCAATATCCTCCGCAGTAAGCTCAGGGGTGCATCCTCAGGTGTCTCACTACCCGGTACTGTGGTACTGTCAGGACTGCTTTCTCATGCCCGCTTACCCCTTCCCTTCTTCTTCTTGGCAGCTTCCTGGGCCATTCTTTTAGGCTCCAGATATCTTGTCTCCCTTTTTGGGCAGCCATGGACCTTTTGGTCAACCAGGCCCATTCAGGCAAGTCTAACATCTCCAGGTTTGACCTGAGCTCCACTTCCTTCCAGACAGTGTGCTCTAGGTCATTGCCTGACAGACAATCTACAGCCATGGCAGTGCTCACATCTACCTTTAGAGAACTAGAGATCACACCACAGATCCCCCCCACTCAAAAGGGAACAAGAGCCCCTGGGAAGTGACTCCCACAATTGTTTGTGACTTGACCTGGTGGAATGTATTACAGATTACCTACTCTGAGGACATCATATGACACTTCAAAGTAGTCACACTTGCCCCTGTGTCTCTCAGAGCCACCACCCTTCACCCATTGATGGTGACCCACTGACTTTACTTGGAAGCATTGGAAGGCAAATGGGCTTTTGGCACCATCTCTCTATCCCCAAAGGGCACTAATGTAAACTCTGTTCTCCCCCTATGTTAACTGGGACCACCTCCACCCCAGGTGTCTGAGGTCTGTGTCCTTTTGGGACTTTTGGTGTCTCCCCTGGAGTGCCCATGTTTGCAACACTCAGTATGTTGGGGGATTAACCTCCCTTCCTGTTTACCATAAAGCCCGTTTCCTTTACACTCAGACTGGGACTGGTTACTGTTATTCCCTTGGGGATTATTTTGGGGCCTTTAGAGAAATCTTTATTTTTAAGTTTTTCTCCCCCCTTTCCTCTGGTAGGACCCCTGACCATACTTCTGGTGATACACCCCCACCCCCCAGATATCTTCTTGGACACTCTGGTGATGACCCAGAGGTCTGCCTCCTTTGCAAGCTCCCTGGGATCAGTGAGCTTACTATCAATCAGGTGATGGCGCAGCTCTGTAAAATAGATATTGAGCATGTGCTCTCTCAGTATCAGACTAAACAACCCAGTAAAATCATCAAAGTTTCTGTCCTGCACTCAACTATTTAGTACCTTTCTGCAACAATCCAGGAAATCCTCCCATGACTGGTTCTACAACCCTTGACTATCCCTGAACCTAATGTTGGATTTTTCTGGGCTGAGCCCAAACTTGGTGATAAGGATGGCGTTCATGGGCGTGTACCTCATCTGGTCCCCCACCTCCAGTGTAAGTAAGACATCCCTCTCCACTGAAGGCATGTGTTTCCCGAGTGAGGCCAACCAATATTGTTCTGAGACCCTGTGCATCTTAAGGGCTTCCTCATGGGCGTAATGCTATCACCTACCAAAAATCTGGGCACCAGATCTTTAGATATGTGGGCTTTCCTGTCCCCCTGCAGGTGTGCTGCCATAATTGCTGCTGTAATCTTTTTGCCTTTCCTTAAATTCCAGCTCTCTCATCCTCACTTCATGAGCCAGAAGTAGTTTCTTTTCCTCCAAGGCTCTCTCAGCCTTCTTTTGTCCTGCCACCATCTTAAGTTTGGCCACCTGCTGCCTAAGCACCCTGTTAGCGTTCCTGTCCACAGCTCCTCTGGGTGCAGACCTTAGGAGGACACATTATATTTCACTCTGGGAGTGATCTCCAATTCTAGAGGCAAGACATCCCCCTCCCCTGTATGCTGTATCTCAGGGTGGTAAATGCAAAAAGAACTATTGATGGACGGAATGCAGAACAAATCAAAACATTCACCCCCAGTCAAGAGATCTGGGTTAAATCCATCATTCTTTTGCTCACCATGCCTCCCCAGTTTAGACCTGGCCATATGCAAATCAGTCTTGACCCTGTGCCTCATGGGAATAGTACAGTTCGAACTGCCAAGCCAGGTCCTCCCTGGACCGGAAACAAGCATCCTAGGACCGGTTTCGGGGTTTCACCCCTCTTCAGCAAGGATAGCTTGATTCCAGTGGCATGGAGAGCACGGAACTCACGTCTGAGCATACCCGTCCCACTTGGGGTGAAGTCTTCTTTCTTTACAGAACTCCTTGAGCTCAACCACAGTGTAGATCTCATGGCTGATTAGCTCAAATTCAATTTGTGCAGCTATGGTCACAGAAGACAGTTAGCTAGAATGAGAGTGAATATGGAAAAATAAAAAAATACCAATTCAAGGAGAATTTTAAAAAACTGCAATTGATATCAAATTATTTATCTGGGTTTTTAGTGTAACAGAATGTCACTGCATTGCACTGCGCAAACAAGTCTTAATCCTCAACACTAAACACCAATGTAGGAAATCAATTACTGGTTGAGGGAGATAAAATCATGCACAAGCAGCAACCACAATTCGTGTCAGGGTGAAGTCACAAGTAGCCTCAAATTAACCCGTGCTTAACTCTCTGGTAGCTTGGCATACAATCAGTCAGGCTTAGCTTAGATTCAATGTGTAAAGTATTTATGCAGCACTTCAAACAATAAAAAAGTGTAAAAACAACTCAAAAAAAATTCCACACCCATTTAGAATTATAGAGTAAAATGTAATGAATTATTTGAGACCAAAACAATATAAACCCAATCAGTAAACCTAAGATATATAGTTTTAAAGATTTAAGTGAAAATAGTGCCTAAAAGCACAAAGCACCAACTGTGGACTGAGACAGAGTTACAAGTTCTGGCCGACCGCGATGAAGTACAGGCTGGATACAGGGACCAAGTTAAGTCAGCTGAACAAAGTACTTTAAACAAAATCCTGGTCGTGGGGTGTTGCTATATCCGACGTTGAGGATGCGTCACGCAGAAGAGTAGTTTGGCTGCATTGTGAGGTCCTGCGTTGGAAATATGTTGCGCACTTCCAGTTCGGATGAAGCCTTCGACAGGGCTTGCAGTGTACTGCATTGTCGCAGAGGATGCCATAGAGAAAGTTTTGTGATGCAAAGTCCTGCATCAGGGATGCATCATGCAGTGCCAGTTCCAATGCAGAGCTGCAAGGAAATGCATCACACTGTATCGGTTCTGCCCAAGATACCATGACTGGGCTGGCAGAGAACCTTTAGGCTCACTTCCAAGGGTCCAGGACTGACTGGGGCGGTGTCACTTGGGGGGCAAGGCTCACAGCTGATACAGTCCAGTTCTCTTCCCCTCCTCAGATGGTGATTACTGGGGGGCCGCAGGGGTCCTCTTTGAGCCCCTTCTTTTTAACATACGTCACTCCCTTAATTCAGTTGGCTGAAGAGATTGGAGCCAAAATTATTGCATAGGCTGATGATACACAGCTTCTGTTTACTTGGGGAAAATCCAAGTGCTCCACTTCCTCGGCAAAAAACAGTCTGACAGCAGTCTTCTAATGGCTTTCCTCTGCGCAACTAAAATGCAACAAGGAATAAACCGATATCCTCCTTTTTGGGTGTGTCCCCCCAGTTTAGGGAAGCATTCTGGCCGTCTGAATATCCCATGCCTGCCTCATGAGAATCTTGGGATTTCGTTTGAAGAGAACATGTCTTTTTCTCTCAGATCAAGAAGCTTGCTGGGAACTGCTTTGGGATACTCAAATCCCTTGGAAAAGTTCTCCCACTCCTCCCTAGGGCAGCCAAGGAAACAGTTACTCGGACCCTGATATTCTCACGTATCAACTTTGCCAACGCCTTGTACGTCGGCTTACCAGGCTACCTGCTTAACAGACTGCAGGTAGTCCAGAATGCTGCGGCCAGGCTTCTTTGTAACATCCCACTAAGAGACAGTGTAAGACAGCATCTGCGCATACTTCACTGGCTGCCTGTGGCCAAAATAGTTACGTTTAAAGCCCTGGTTCTGGCGCATCGTGCCCTGCATGCTCCCGGTCCAATTTATTTAAGGAAACATTTCATGTTCTACAGTCCCGCTAGACAACTTCGTTCAGCCTCTCTGCTCCTAGTCCACATACCTTGCTTTCTTCTTAAGAGAATGGGTGGCAGCTCTCTTGCTTTCAGGGCTGCTTGGGCTTGGAATTTGCTTCCATTTGCTCTTCTCAGCACCCAGGACTCAACTCTCTTCAAAAAAAGACTGAAAACGTTTTCTTTTTATTTATCCGGCCCTTCTTCCCCTCTCAAGGCTCACGCCGGGACACTCCTTGGAGTATTCGTGCACACTACAAGCTCCAATAACATAACATAACATGTAGAAGTTTAAAGTACATGCCCAACTTTTTTAATACCCTGCACTCTGCCCTATGGGCTGTTTAGGGCCTAACCTTGGGGTGGCTTATATGTATTAAAAGGAAAAGTTGAGGCCTGGCAAGAGATGTATCTTGTGAGGTCGAACTGGCAGTTTCAGACTGCACACACAGGCTGCAATGGCAGGCCTGAGGCATGTTTGACAGGTTACTTAAGTGAGAGGTACAATTACTGCTGTAGGCCCATTAGTAGCATTTAATTTACAGGCCCTGGGTATATGTAGTACCACTTTACTAGAGACGTATAAGTATATTAAATGTGATATTTGGTTGTAAGCCAATGCTACCATGTTTTAAGGAGTGGGATCTTGCACTTTAGCACTGCTTAGCAGTGGTAAAGTGCACAGAGTCCTACAGCCAACAAAAATGAGATCAGCAGAAATGGGAGGAGTAAGACAAAAAGTCTGGGGGAAGACCACCCGAAGGCTGACAGGTCTGACACATAGGTAAAACCTATAGGTGTGGCCTGTATTTTGAGCCCTCACTACAACATATTGAAGGACTACAAAGCTACAAAAACAAATAATAGGACAATTATTTTCAGTATGCAATGCATCTATGGGGTTAAAGACAAATAGCCCTCTAGGTGTAAGCAATCCCCATTCTATGTATACTTTAAAGTAAGGGTGGGCGGAGCTCGTGGAGTTTCACTCAGTGGAATTCTGCAGAGTTACATAAAAATTCCACAAGATTTCGTGGAGTTCTGCAAGAGGGCGGAATTCGGCATATTGTGCTGCTTGCACTGATTTTTAGGCCTGGAAGCTTGTTCTGCACTGTAAAATCAGTGCAAATGGGGCCACGCGGCATGCTAGAGGGCCCTGCTTCTTTCTGCCACTCGAGTAGATTTTCTATTCGAGCAGCAGTTCTCTCAACACGAACCGTTGCAACCGCCTGCTTTGAGAAAACCTTGCTTTGAGGCATTCTAGTGCCTGGAAATCGCGGCTAGGGGATGAAAATTGTCATTCACGAGAGAAACAAATTTGATGATGCTGCACTTGGCAGAGTTTTGCTGGAAGTGCCTAATACTCACATAGTGTGGAGTGGGCAAAACTCCGTGAACTCGGCCAGCAGAGGGGAATTTTCTGCCCACCCCTAATTTAAAGGACTGGAAACAATGTGGAATGCACAATATGTGCAGCAATCCACGGGTGGATAGGCAAGTTAAATTAGTCAATTAGGGGTATGCCAAATAGGCCTGGGCGGAGCTCGTATAGGTTCACTCCGCAGTATTGCGCAGAGTAGCCAGATAGATTCTGCAGAGTTCCGCAGGCGGAGTTGTGACAGAGCAGCTTGTTACTGTTAGCTGATAAGAGATGTGACATGTAGTATTCGATCGCTGTTATATCCTCAATAGTAACTGGACATACTACAGGGTTCTTTCTAAGTAAATACCTATGTCAGGAATTATCGTTCCATCTTCATCACCTCTCATCCGGGGCCTGCACTAGGAATGAAAGAAACTGCTACTGCCAGTAAAATTAAACGCTGTGGTACAGCCATAACATTGATTTTTAAAGAGCAAGAATAGATACTTAGAAGTACAACAAAAATTGGCACTCACTCATATAAAACATGAAACCCCCACGGATCAGAGACTCACCAGAGTCCAATCCTTCTTCCTAATGTGCAGCTGCCTAGGGATCTTAAAGCTGTGCAGAATGTTACCCCCAAAAGACTAAGAGGCCCATTAGGATCTTGGGCAGATCGCCACCACCCGCATGGTGATGGCAATCCACCCGAGATCTGTCCCCGCCCGCCACCCATTTCCCCCCCCATATTACTATGGGGACCATGGCAGACGGAAAGACCGTCCGCCGCTTTTCCGCCCGGTCAACAAGTCAACCGGGCGGAAAAGAGTTTAATATGGTGGCGGTATCTGTGAGACACCGCCAGCCATATTACTGTGGGTGCAGAAACATGCTTTTCCGTGGCGGCATTGCTGCCACGGAAAGGCATGCGGGAATTGCTTGCGGGGGCCCGCTGCGAGCACCCACGGACTCTGGGGGGTGCACATGGGGCGTACCTATGGTACCCCCCTGCATTTCAATAGACAACGTGGCAGGCACCGTGCGGTGCCTGTCACGTTGTGCATTGGAATGTGCGACATGCATTTTTAGCATTGCGGCGGGTGCCGCAATGTTAAATATGACGTATGCGCCCGTCACTGTGGCGGGCGCATCCTAAATGCCCCCACGGGACCCCCGCCCTTATGGCGGGCGTTCCCTCTTAATGATACCCCAAGTACTCGGATTCACCCTGGGTGTATAGTACATGGTGTGGTCTATGGAACAGAAAGCAGCACACATTGGTAGTGGAATCATCGCAGCAGGGGGAGAAGAGGGACTCACATTGATGCTCCGGCAGCTCACCTTGCCAGGCCCGGGTCCCTGACACCACAGCGGCAGAGCACCCTTAAGGACAGCACAGCAGAACATACTTGTAAGCGCGTAGGCGGCTGTCAGAGCCCCACCAGCCAGTGTCAAGCATTGCAGTATTAACCCCGAAAGCCTGCCCATTGCTACCTCAGAAGCGGTGAGCCAGGCTCTGAGGACAGTGCACTGTGGTGGCGTGACTGCTGCTAGAGCAGTTTTCCGACTCTGGAGAATAAAACAAGCTGCTTTCCTTCAAAAACAAAGCCAAACCAGCAGAAAGAAATAAGACAGCAATAGAATTGATTTGATTGGGCAAGGTTGGCGCCAGTAAACTCCACCGCTCAGCAGATTGTGAAGTGTTTGCCAAACTCCACGCTCGAATGGAGCGTGGATTGGCATAACTCCGCGAACTCCATCTGCAGAGTGGAGTTTACTGCCCAACCCTAATGCCAAATTGACAATATTTAAAGGGTGAGCACAGGCACTTTACTCCTGTTCAACTGTGGTAACAGTGCAGAATTCTTAGTCCAACAAAAATAGTGTCTAGAAAAAGTTATATCTGGGATGACCATGCAGTAAAGGTAGATTTCCTATTGCGGTCCCCCTCAGCCAAGAGCTAATGCAGACTAATCATTCTCTTGATAGACTTCCCTGCATAGGCAATACAACGTGGACAATTCACTGCCTCTACAGTGGCACGTCTGTTCTAAGACCCTTTGAACCTACTAGAACCCCTTTGTGAATATCTGCTCTAGTCACTAATCCTGTAAATGGGGAACCCTTGTTCTCACCTGCAGACCCTATCTATGGGACAACTAACCTTAGCTTACTAATGGATACATCCCAGCATGCAAACATTACCACAATGGGCAATCAGGTTATGTGGCCCATTCTGCCCCTTCATCAGACTTCTGTTCCCAACTTATGGCCAGATCTGCCCACGAAGACATCAACAGAAATCACTGACACCTGGCAGTGTCAAGAACTAGGCCACTGGCCATTCACTGTCTGATGGATGCTTCCATGATGTGTTTGGGGTAGGCCTCACTTTACATCGAGCTGGCAAGGAGTTGCCCACTAGCTCCTGATGTCCCTTTACCTCTTTGGTTTTTAAGAATGGGGGGCTAGAACTTCAGATTGCAGATGCTCTCCTTTCATTCTCACTTCTGTCATCTCATGGTCTGAACCCTGGGACTGAGCATGAGCCGTAAGGGTCACACACTATGCATGTCATGTAGGGGTCTTCCTTGGCCAAGGTTCATGTCGTCTGTTGCTATGACAGTGCAGGCAGCACCTCCAGGACATAAATGGCCTCACGGGTACCAATCCTGGGGTTCTCTCCTATCAGAGAAGGTAATCCCTGACCCCCTGATCTTTCCACTGTTAAATTACATTCCTCTATTACCCTTTGTTCTTCTGTGGGGCTACTGTACACTCAGTTTAGGGACAGTACCCCCAGAAATGTGTGTGGCCCTGTGTGGCCATCCCTCCTGGCTCTTCTCTCACCTGTGGGCTTACATCTAACTTTTCTGGGAAACTCTCCCGCTGCACTCTAAAGAGATCATGGCCATTGGGCGGTCACACTCACCCCAACCCCATTGACATTCCTTACCCTAAAGGCCTCTCTCTGGAGGTACTGTTCGAGGGGACCAGCCTTTTTGCTACTAGGGTTTGGTTGTCACAAGTATCCACAGAGCAATTACATAGATCTCATTTACTGTGAACCTCTGGAAATGCTTCCTGGAACTCTCAGTGATCACCAGATTACTTGCTAGGTCCACCTCCCTATAAAGGGACACTAGAGCATTATCTACCTTCTCCTATTGGGAATAACCTCCTCCTAGAATTATGCAAATTTCGCACACCCCTACTCTAGGGGGGAGGCTAGTGTGCCTAGTGTGCCTCCCCCAAGAGTAGAGGTGTGAGAAATTCGCATAATTTGCTTCCACATAATTATGTGCATTTTTGGCAAAAAGATGCATAATAATTGGAAATGCAAATCTGTCATTTTGCACTATATTTTGGCATGAAATGTATCTTCATGTCAATTTATGATGCGAGGATGCATTTAAAGAAAGCACTGTAAAGAACAGTCACTCACATTCTGTTGTTCACATGTGTTTGCGGTAAACTTTTACAACAATGGGGGTGTTTCGGTCACAATTTTCACCATTAATGGCGCATAATTACTTTAAGTGCATAATGGCATAATTTCAGGAATTTCACAATACAAGCGTAAAATGAAATTCCCCAAATTAAACAAATTACGCTGGTGTAATTTACATTTTGCCTAGGCCTACTATAGAGTAACCGCTGGTGATTGATTTCCTTGGGAAAGGCTGCTGCACCATTCCTATGCCCTGGCAGATGACAGTAAAAGCACCTGTCCCTCTCAAAGCGCTTCAGAAATGAGAAAGAATATTGAGGCAAAAAATTTGAACTACAATACTATCTAGTGAGAAATATTGTGGAATGGAAATATCAAATACAAGAATATCGTTGTCGATATGAAGGTAAGTAATATCGATTTTAAAAATATAGAATTCATTAATATCGTTTGTAAAAATATTGTTTAAAATATCGATTTTTTATTATTTTTATTTATTTTAGTAAATATTTTAAATGTATCTGACTTTTTTTGTTTAATTATTGTTTATGTCTCTTACTATATTAGTTACATTTTTATTAGTTATGAAATTAAATTTAATTAAATGTGTTTTTTAGTTCTGTAGCGGCTTGTGGGTCTATAGGTGTATAGGGTGGGAAGTAATTTAATTATAATAAAGTCATGATTATTTTTTTATTAATATTATTTATTTAATTGATAGTTAATTTTGATAATTGTGTTAATAATTTTTTTATGTAAATGTTTTTGCGGGTTGTGGTGTTCATAGGGGTCAAGGGTGGGAAGGAATTTATTTTAAATTATTAATAATTTGTCGTTAATTAATCAAATAATTAATTAATTGATAATTCTGTTAATATATTTTTAGGTGAGGGTTGTGGGGTTATAGGTATAAATGGTGGTAAGTAATTTATCTCTAACTAATTATTAATAAGTTGTTAATCAATAATAAATAGTTATGTAAATTGAGAAATTAATTTTTGATTGGTGTGGGGTTATAGGGGTAAAAAGTGGGAAGTCGTTTATTTTTAACTTATTAATAATTGGTTGTTAATTAATATTAATAAATTGATGATTAATTGTGTAAATTGTGTAATTATTTCTTTTAAAGGGTGTTCTGGGGTTTAGAGGGGGAAAGGGTGGGAAGTAATTTATTTTGTGATAATAATTATTTGTTAGTATTAATTAATTGATAGTTAAGTTTGTTACTTGTTTAATTAAATGTTTTTTTCGGTATAGGTTGTGGGATTTAAAAGGGTAAAGGGAGGGGATTAAACTATTTTATTTGTTAATTACTTGTTAAATTCTAATAAATATTTAATTGTATATTAATTAATTTGTGTTATTAGTTTTTTTTTCTTTTGTTTTATTTTATGTTGGTGTTGTGGAGTTTAAAGGGTATGAAGTAAATTAATTTTGATGAATTTAGATTTAAATGTTCATAAATAATATTTGTTTTAATTATGTTAATTGTGCAAGTACATTTCTTTTATTTAGATGTGGGTTGTGTGTTTTGTAGAGGTATCGTCCGGAAAGTAAATATTTAAAAAGATGTAATATTAAATATATTTCTATTTTGTATTCAACATATTTTTTTTTTATTTTTTTTTAAACAACTTTTTGTTTTATTAAATGGAATGGAACACTCCGGCTTCAATACACAGCTTATTCGCCTACAACCACAAGGGCCGGCAGCAACCTTCTTCAAACAACCAAGGGCGAAGGCCCGGAAGATCAAGATTACATGCCATGTCTTAAGCACAAGCACACATGCAGTTCCATCATGTAAAGGGACCCCCGCTCCCGCCATTCAAAACCCCACAGCAGTAGCAACCCTTACAGCGGGGGTAGGTTCCTGCAGAGTGTTGAAATCTGGAAATCCCTCTTGGCTGCTAAGTTTCATATATAATGGCATTAAATACGCCGAGGCCCCGGCCTTGGAAGCAAAGTTTTGTCCAAACTGTCCAACCCCGGGTGAGTGCCCCACCATTCCCGCCTCGCAGCGAGCAACCCATGCTCACACAGCCGGTATGCTAAGACCGGGGTGGTGATCCCTGAATGCCCAGCATCGAACCCTAGGGACCTAAAAGGTACGGGGAAGCAGAGCCGCTATCAGGCCAGCCACGTCTACGTAAAGCCAGCCCCCAGGCATTTCAGGTGCGGCAGTAATGAGGTGATCATGCACGGGACCCCGGGGGCAGTCCCTGATGCCAGGAGTGTCCATAAGGCGGTCAACTAACTGAGGGGAAAGTGAGACAACAGTGGGAGGGTAGGGAGGGCACCGACTAGGCGGAGGGGGGGAGGGCGAGGGGGGACAGAAGGCGAAAAAGTCAGTAACGCTACCACTAGGCTAATCTGCCGAGGCCGCCAGATCCCGAGTTTGCAGGTTCGGGGTTCCCTCTCCATGGGGGTGGGGGGCGGCATCAGGCCCCCCCATTCCGTCCTCAGACAACCCCCAAAAGCGTCCTGGATCCGCCGGGCAGACAGCGTCCTCAAAAAGCCTCAAGGCTCGCAGCCGCGGCGGTTGCATCCGAGCATGCTCCAACCGCCCTAAATGATCTACCAGGGGCTTCCAGAGTTTCTCATATTGAGTCTCACGGGATTGAAGACGGGCTGTGAGCAGCTCCATTGCCACCACCTGCCACAAGCGGGTAAACCAAACGTTTACAGAGGGCGTCTCAGCCTTTTTCCAGTAGAGCGCCACCATCTGTCTGGCGGCACCCAACATGTGGAGGCTAAGGTGCCGATCCCGCCCCGTCATAGCTCTCACAGCCACTGGCCTGAGGCCCAGAACAACCACCAGCGGATCCGCAGGCAGAGGGTACCCCAACACCCGTTTGATATGACTGAGTACCTCCTTCCAAAAGATCGCTAGGAGGGGACAGGTCCACCAAATGTGTATGAAATCTCCCGGCGCTTGCGTACATCGCCAACAGAGAGGAGACGTCTTAGGGAACATCTTCTGGAGCCGAACCGGGGTATAATTCCATTGAGTCATCACCTTATAGGCTGACTCCTGCTGAGGGATGCTGCGTAGAATTTTAGGGATGTCCCTCCACAGCCTGACCCATTGAGAGGGGGTGACACCCGAGTAGGGGTGGGCGGAATTTGCGGAATTAACCTTCGCAAATTCTCGCGAGAATGTTTAAAATTATCGCAAACAAGCAGAAATATCGCAAAGATGCGGAAGTTTTTTTCCGGCATGTTCGCGAGATTTTCTGCATGGTTGCGGGTCGCCAACTTACCCATGTGGTTGCTTGCGGGCGCGGCCATCTTGTTTTGAGTTGTTCTCGCGGTGCATGATCGCGAGAAGAAAGACGTGATCGCGCGACGCATGACGTCACTGCGGGCGCGAACTGTCGCGAGACAGCGCAAATGGCTAAAAACAATACAACATCTCATGGAGAACGCGACCGGATCAAGAAAACTTGTCGGCGAACGCAGGGATTCAGGTAAGGCGATCGCGCGCGCGCGAGAATGTATCATTTTACAGCGTGAGCAAGAAACAAATTATCGCCAAGCTGCGGAAACCGGAATTTTTGACATTTTCGCGCTCTCCGCGGAACGCAAAAATGTCAAATTATCGCAATTTCCGCGAACGGAACGAAATTTTTGCCCAGGCCTACACCCGAGCCAGAGACGGTCTGCCACTTCAACTGATATAGATGGGGAGCCGGCCGCTGTGCGTGTTGCAACACCTGGTAGATACGCGAAATCAGCCCCTTATACGTGCCGAAAGTCCGTGCTAGTTGTTCGAACGGTGTGTAGGATCGTGTAGCCGCCTGCGTCAGGGATGAGCCCTGGATCCAGTGTCGGAGCTGGATGTACTGGAACTTGTCGTTCTCCGACAGCCCAAATTCGTGCTGGCATTGTGCGAAAGACTTAAAGCCCCCCCCTGTGAAGAGGTCCCCAATCGTCCTACAGCCAGTCTCCGTCCAATTGGCAAAGAAGGGCGGACGACACGCAGGGGGGAACTGCGGATTGTGCGCAATTGGGGTGTGCGGAGATGGGAAGGAGGTGAGACCCCTGCGAACCGCTACCTTGTCCCATATCTCCAGGACCGTTCGAGTGGGGACAGCCAAATAAGCGCTGCGATGGCGCACCTCCCGAGGCAGCCAGGCATGATCCCACAAAGGGCGGCAGGTGACTGCCCGATCCATGTGGAACCACACCTTTTCGCTCTCCCACGCCCCCCATTCTAAGACGTAATGAAGATGCGATGCCCAATAGTATTCAAGAAGATTCGGGCACGCAAGGCCACCCCTGTCACGGGGGAGCATCAGGAGCGTGTTAGAGAAACGCGGTTTCTTCCCACCCCATATAAACGCTACCAGCCCGCGTTGGAGCCCTTGAATCTGGTGTTCTGGGATCAGCGTCGGTAGTGTTTGGAAGAGGTACAAGATCTTTGGGAGGATGGGCATCTTCACCGTATTGAGTCTACCCAGCCAAGATAGCGGCAGGGCTTTCCACGCACGCAGGTCCGTCTGGACCGAACATTTATACTCCTGCCAATTGGCCTGCGTCCAAGTGGCCAGGTCCGGGGTCAGATTCAGGCCGAGGTAGCGCACCGACTCGGTCGCCCATTGATAGGGAACACAGGACCGGAGCGCCACAAGGTCCCCATCTGGGATCGTTAAATTGAGGGCCCAAGATTTCGCATGGTTGATTTTGAGCCCGGACGCCCGTTCAAACTCTTGAAGCAGCAAGTGGACCGCCGGCAGGGAGTGCAGCGGGTCCGATAGGGTGAGAAAGAGGGCAATCTTATGCTCCATCCCTCGAAGGGAGATACCATGGATGTCGGGGGACCGGCGTATCATGATGGCCAGGGGTTCCACCACCAGGGCGAACAGTAGGGGGGACAGGGGGCATCCCTGCCGGGTACCCCTACAGATGGGGAAGGCCTGCGTAAGCTGACCGTTCACTCGTACCCTAGCCACTGGCGAGATGTAGGGGGCCATAATGCGCGCCACCATCTTCGGGCCCAGACCCACTCGCCTTCAGAACCTCCCGGAGGAACAGCCAGTCAACCCGATCGAACGCTTTCTCCGCGTCAAGCGAGAGCAAGCACGCCGGTATCCCCCAGTGTTTGGCTTTTCCTACGATGTGCGCCACGCGGCGCACATTGTCGGCCCCCTGGCGGTGTTGGATGAACCCCACCTGGTCCGGCTCGATGAGATTGGGCATGTGGACACTGAGCCGTTTTGCCAATAGTTTAGTGTACAACTTGAGGTCGCTGTTTAACAGCGCAATAGGCCGGTAGGAAGAGCAGAGAGTATGATCTTTCCCGGGTTTCGGGATAAGAGCGATTTCGGCCATAGCCATATCTGTCGACAGGCCCGTTGCCTCATCAAACGAGTTGAAAAGGCGAAGAAGATACGGTTGGAGTTGCGGCCAGTAGGCACGGTAGAAGGACACCGGCAACCCATCCGGGCCTGGCGCTTTACCCAGTGGAAGATCCCGCAAGGCTCCAGCCATTTCCTCCGACGTGATGGGAGCCTCGAGGAGGCCCGACTGATGCTCACTTAACGAGTCCCAGACACAGTCCCCCATGGCAGATGCTATCAACTCCGGCGCTGGGGTGTCAGCGGTGTAGAGCGCCGCGTAGAAGTCGTGGAACATTTGGAGCTTGGCCGACTCCGTGGTGGCCCAGGAGCCGTCCACCCGTTGCAACTTAGCGATGTGAGCCTTGGCCGCCCGCGTACACAGGCGTCGTGCCAGCACGGCTCCCACCTTGTCCCCGCCCGCATAGTAGCGCTGCTTGAGCGCCAGTAGGGCGCGCTCCGCCTTGTTCGTCCTGTGTGTGCGGAGCTGGCCGCGAAGGATAGCCAGGCGGCGTTTGCGTGCCATCGTCGGACTTTCTTGATCCATCTTCTCCAGCAGTTTGACCTCCCTCTCGAGCTTGTGCTCGTACAAGCGAGACTCCCGTGCTCTCGCGGCCGCAATAGCGGTGAGGGTGCCCCTTATGGTGGCTTTAAAGGCATCCCACAAGAGGGGAAGGGGAGTCCCTGGTAGGTCGTTGTCCGCAAAGTATGCTAGGATAGCGGCCTGCACTTCCTCCCTGTCTACCGGGTCCCGGAGTACGTGGTCTGGAAACCTCCACCGACTTGGTCGCGGGGGACCAGTGCAGCGCTCGCGGAGACTCAGTTCCACGTGGGCGTGGTCAGAGATAGAGATGCTGGAGTGTGTTGCCGTTATGGTGTCTTTAAGCAGGGAGTGCGAGACCAACAGCAGGTCTATACGAGAGTAGGAGCGGTGCGCATGCGAATAATATGTGTAGTCTCGCAAGCCTGGGGAATGGTAGCGCCAAACATCCACTAAATTGAGGGCGCTGAGGGAATTCTTCACTGCCGCAGACATGGCCCCCACCCCATGAAAGGCGCCCCCGCAGCGATCCAGCCCCGCATCCCACACCAAGTTGAAGTCCCCCCCAACTATGAGATCCGTGTCAATCTGCTCTAAATGATCCTTGATCAGCCTGCGTAGAAAAGATTCTTGGCCCTGATTGGGAGCATAGAGGTTACATAGGGTGAGAGTGCGATGTCCCCTCATGACCTTGACCCTCAAGAATCTACCTTCGCTGTCCCGTAGCACCTTAGAACCCCCCGGGGTAATTCCCGCCCTGCAGAGGATGGCCACCCCCGCCGTCTTGGTAGTAGCCGAGGCCCAGAACTGTCGGGGGTATCGAGGGTGAGCCATACGGGCCACATCAGCCTTAAGAAGGTGGGTCTCCTGTAAGAAAATGAGGTCAGGGTTCTGGAGCAAGAGGTAACGCCACACTTGGCGACGCTTATTGGGCGAGTTAAGCCCCTTCACATTAAGGGAGAGGACCTTCCAGCACGGCTCAGTATTCATAGTCCCAGAACCCCTCGGCATGCCGCATCCCTCTCATACCCCCGCCCGCCCGCCCACCCCCCCCGCCACAGGGGTACCAAGGAAGGAGAGAAAGGAGGGAAGGGGAAAACCAAAGAAAACCACATCCAGTCTTAACCGGCCAACCTGGCCAACATGTCCTAATCCAGTCTAAGGAGTAGCCAGGCCTCGCGGCACAAGCTGTCCCAGAGATGTCACTCTCCCATGGATAGGCGTGGGGGTTTGTCATCGCCCGGCCAACAGATCACAGAACCAAAAGCCCGCTCCGGGCCACCGCCTCTCCTGTAGAGTCGTCGTGTCGTGCCGAAGAGCAGGCTAAATCAGGAGTTGAGCACCCCAGGGAGTCTCATTTGAGGGGCGATACCTGTGAGCCCATAAGCGGCGAGCCGCCTTCCAAGGATTTGATATGCTTGATAATGTCCTGTTTGTCCCTTGATGATCTGCTGCCAGCCGGAGATGAGGGGCGCCGGGATCGACGCACCGTGGACCACTGCGGTCCCCGATGAGCCCCACGATCAGCAGCTCTGCGCCGCGCCGGACTGGCCGAAGGGGAGTCCGGGATCTGGAGCAGCTGGGCCGCCTCCCGGTAGGAGCGGAGCACTCGGCGCTTGGATTCCCACTGGAAGATGAGGGCGAAGGGGTGGCCCCACTGGTAGCGTATATTTAATTCTCGCAGCTTATCCGTAATGGGCCGAAAGTCCCTGCGACGTCTGAGGGTCGTAGAGGCCAGGTCCTGGAACAATTGAACCGGCGCGCCTTTATAGCGAATTTCAGGCTTGTCTCTGGCTGCTTTGAGAATCGCTTCTTTCTCCACAAAGAAGTGGACCCTCGTCAGAATGTCAGGGATGAGTCCAGGTCTCCCAGGTGGGCCTGCTACCCTATGCGCTCGGTCTAGAGCTGGCGGCGATGCATCGTCATCCCCGCGGATCTCCTGAAGCAAGTCCGCCACAAATGTCATTATATCCTCCCCTTCGGCCCCAATCGGAACACCCCTGATGCGAATGTTGTTTCGGCGCCCCCTATTTTCCAAATCTTCCTGCTTGATCTGGAGCTCAACATGTTGCTCCTCCAGGGTCGCCAAGCGCTGCCAAAGGTGTTCCTGATCCTCTGTGCGGGCGTCCAGAGTTTTTTCCATATCATCTACGCGGTCTCCCAGATCTCCTACCTCCTTCCGAAGGTCCTTGACGCAGGCCTGGACTTCCGTGCGGAGGGACCCAATTTCAGTCTTGAGTTCCTGCATGAATGTTGCCATGAAGGACTGCGTGACCGGTTCCGCCGGGGTTCCCCCTCCTGACGAGTTAGCGCCCGACTTCCCCCATAGGTCGGCGACCGAGGTGTCCTTGGTCGCCGGGGGTTCTTTCCCAGGCTTCGTGCGAGTCATGCTGTACACCGGCCTGTGTCAGACCGCGCCAGGCAGGTCAGTTCCCCCGGCTGGCAGGCCACCCCCAGGCAGGCACCGCCAAGCGCGCGGAAGCGGGCAGTAGGTCAGAAACCCCGGATCGGCAACCTCTCGCTTCCAGGGGCCCCTCCACAGGCCCCGTCTACACACTTCCCAGGCGGTGGGGTCCCCGCAATGAGCCGCGCGCAGGCAGTCCCCAAGCCCCGAGGTCAACACCAGTGTCTCTGCTCACGTTTAAGTCCAATCAGGGGACCCACAGAATCTTCCGGCCGTCCAGGCCCCTCCCCAGCGAGTGCGAAGTCCCCCCGCAGGACACCCCGGTACCGGCAAGGCGGGCAACAGTCTAGGGGCCAGCAGGTCACCCCCCCCGGAACAACTCACTGTGCGCTAGCCGTCGCTGCAGAGCTCCGTCGTCGGGCGTCCACGGGCTCCTGCCCCCTTCGAGCCAGCCACGAGGCCCAGCGCGGGTAGTTCAGCAGCTGCCGGTCACTCCTCAGGTCCCCAGCGCCGACCCAGGGCTCCGGCGGGAGCGCAGCAGGCCCCCAGCGATCACAGGGGCACAGGCGGGAGCTCCAGGACACTGCTCCCAGCCAGCTCGGGGCAGATGCAGGCTCCCAGCGAGATTCAAGGCCTCAACTCACGCCCCCGAGGACTCTCCCAGGGCCCAGCTCCGGCGCTCGCCTCAAACCATCAATCCAGTCGGGAAGGGAGGCCAGTCCGGAGGAAGATGGCGACCGCTACTCCGCGGTTCCGCCCCCGGAGGCCCCGAAACCTGTATCCCAGGCGGTCTGGAGCCCGCTGCACCACCAGGTAATTCCGAGGCTAGGATAGGGCCGCTCACAGCAGTTTGCCCGGATCGCCGGGTCTCCGACCTCTCCCCCTCCTCAGGTATCGGGCGCCATAGGCCGTTGACGTTCGGCGGGTAAAATGACGGGCAGGACAGCGATCTCCGGGCCTTCTCCACCTCTGAGTCCCGCGCCCTCCGGTACCGCCAGCACCTCTGAGCCCCTCACCGGGTGCCCCTCGCCTTCAGCCCCACTCGGGTGTCGATCAGAACTCCGGCGCTGCCGCGGAGCCGCTTTAAGAAGGCAAATTATCGCGGCGGCGGCCCGGAGACGGAGCAATGCACGTCTCACTCCATTCCTGGCGAGACCACGCCCCCCTCAACATATTTTTTAATGTATTTTGAATTTGTGTAAGATATTTTACTTGTTTTTTAAGTGGCACTGACTGGTGTGGGAGTAGTAAATTTTACCCATCCACAATCCAACACTTTTCCTGCTATTGCACTGACTGGAGTGGGAATAGTAAATTTTACCCCTCTAATCCAACTCTTTTATAACTGTTGACCTGACTGCAATGGGAATAGTACATTCTACCACATCTGCAAGCCAATACTTTCCCTACAGTTGCACTGACTGGAGTGGGAATAGTAAATTTTACCCCTCCGCAATCCAACACTTTCCCTACTGTTGCACTGACTGGAGTGGGAAAATTAAATGTTTCCCCTTCACAATCCAACACTTTGCCTACTGTTGCACTGACTGGAGTGGAAATATTACATTTTTCCCCTCCGCAATCCACACACTTTCCCTACGGTTGCACTGACTGGAGTAGGAGTAGTACATTTTAACCCTCCGCAATCCAACACTTTCCCGACTGTTGCACTGACTGGAGTGGGAATATTAAATCTTTCCCCTGTGCAATCCAACACTTTCCCAACAGTTGCACTGACTAGAGTGGGAATACTAAACTTTTCCTCTCCGTATTCCACACACTTTCCCTACTGTTGCACTGACTGGAGTGGGAAAATTACTTTTTATTTTTTGCTAATTATAAATTTTATTGTTGTGTTAGGTGTAGTGAGAATAGTAAATTGTAGTATTTTGTAATGTTATATTGTATGTAATTTCATATTTATTGTAGTTAAAATAGTAAATCTTATTTTTGTGTGATCTAAAATATTTTGTTACTGTTTTGTTGTGTTAGGTGGGCGTAATTATGATTTTTTTTTATTTATTATAAACAAGTTTTTGTTTTTTAATGTGGTGGGAAATGTATATGTATTTATTTTAAGTTGTAATAATTGATTTTATGTTGTACTTTATATATGTGTCATAAACCTGCCATGACGCGTTTCGCTCCCGAGAGGGCTTGTTCACACTTCGTTCTTCACGGCATTGATTTTACCGGTTTGTTCCGCCGGCATTGCACCACCCCTCGAAGGGCGTCGGATCTCCGGAAGGAGTTGTTACAGAAATATATATATATATTTGTAGATATATATCTATATATACACGTGTGTTTACATTTTTAAAAGAAAGTTTATTAGTTGTATTTGTTAAAATATACATTTAATTATTTTTTTTAATAAATTAAAGTTAGTATTTAATTTATGTGCATTTTAATATTTTAAATATATATATTTTAAAATCGATATTTAATACAACTATATTATCGTAAAAGATAGTTTTTTTTCGATATTTTTTTACTTACCTTTTTGAGTATCTGGAGTCAATGTTTTTTATTCTATATTTTTCACTTGATAGTTTTTTACACCTATATTTTTGTGGTCAATATACTGTCAGTGAACCAGCGCTTCGTAGCCCCTGGGTTTCCACCATCCAACTTCTCTGAAGTAGGTTGGGACTCTTTTCCCTTGTCAGAAGTTTGGGGCCTTGAGTGGTCTTTTAATCTTCTGCCGGAGGCCTGAACCGCCCACTTTGCGGCCATACCCTGTACCTTTTTTTGACACTCTGGTGCTGAATCAGAGGTCAGTTTCTTTCCTAAGCTCTCTAACAATAGTGAGCTTGCTGTGCCAACCACCCAATGCCTTACTTGATAGGTGTGGAATGTCCTCCCAATACTGTTGTGACTCCTGTCTAGCAATGAGCTTCAGGTAATACTTCTCTGGGGTTAGACCAAATTTACGGGTGAGGGACTCCTTCATCGGGGCATATTTAAAATTGTCATCTGCATCTAGGGCCAATAGTGTATCCCTACCATAAATGGTCATGTGCTTCTGTATGTTAAAGTACCCCCACCCCAAGTCCACCTCTGAGACTCTGTACATAAGCAGAGCTACCTAATATGCTTCTAACCATTTAGCAATCTCATTCCCCACCACATAATTAGGCACCTGTTCTTTTTGGATAGGGACCCAGTGTTTAACTCACCTAAGCATTTCTGAATCACTGCCACCGTCATCACTTGACTCTAATACCCTATGGGACCTCGAGAGTTGGAGACACCAATTAGGTTCCTCCTGATCAAAGATTTTACCTTCTTACTGAATCTTTTTTTGTGGAGCTCAAAATCAAAAACAGTGCACTCCTGAAACTGTATTACGAGAATAGTCCATTGTAATTGGACACCAAGGCCACAAGGTGTCCCTCAGGCAGACTTTGAAGTCTAACTCGTTTCTAATTCATCACTTTTCAGGGTTTTTGGAGCTGCTCCTTTGGGTTACTTCTAAGGATGCAAACACAAGGAGATGATGGACGGAACACTAAAACTTTTCTGACACTCACCCCCAGTCACAAATCTGGATTGAACTCATCATCGTTCTTTAGCTCACTTGGCCACCTCAGTTCAGACCCAGCTATATGCAAATCAGTGTTGACCCTGTGCCTCATAGAAATAGTCCAGCCCGAACTGCCAAACCAGGTCTTCCCTGAACCAGAAACAAGCATCCTGGGACCGGATTCGGGGTAACTCCCCCCTCAACTAGGTTAGCTTGATTCCAGTGTCAGAGTGAACAAGGGACCCACGTCTGGGCATACCCTGCCAAGTTAGGGCAAACAAAGCAAACACAAGGAGATGATGGATGGAGCACTGAAACTTTTGAGACTCTCACCCCCAGTCACAGATCTGGCATGAATCCATCATCGTTCTTTAGCTCATGTCACCACCTCACTTCAAAACCAGATATATGCAAATCAGTCTTGACCCTGTGCTTCATGGTAACGGTCCAGCCCGAACTGCCAAGCCATGTCTGTCCTGAACCAGAAACAAGCATCCTGGGACCGTTGAGTGTCTGAAATGTTTCAGCGCTCCGACCATCATCTCCTGGTGTTTGCTTACTTCTAAGGATGTCAGGCCCTGAGTGACAGCACTTAAGGAGCCATGACTCACACCAGGAGAGGTCACTTAAAAGGGCCAGCCCAGGTGCAGTTAGTACTGGTCAACTGGGCTCTTCGGGAAAATTACCTATCGCGGCCAGTTGTGTCTCTGGAGCCACAAAAGAGGCCAGTCAACTGAGCCTTGAAGTCCACTTCTTTGCCCTGGGAACAAGGAGGAGCAGGTCCAGTCATTCAGGGCTCCTGTCAAGTGACACACAGCAGGTCAAGTCTTCCGATATTCTGTAGGTCAAGAAAATGCTCTGCGGAGGATGCTTTGGGGTGTCACATTTATGGTTGGCACCAGCTAATTGGTGAGGTTGACTGCTGGGTCCATCCAAATTGCAGGAGTAAAGGTTCCCAGGGGCTACCCTATCCACTTTTGTAACAGTTTCTGTTTGCCCTACTGCATACAATCCCACAGTACACATTACTCCTAAAATTCAAGTGGGAGAACCTCTTCCTCCTTTGTGCAGAGACTGTGTGCCCACACAGAGGCAATCCCGGGGCCCTGAAAATTCCCCTTCTCTGTGGCTACTTAAAACCAGTTCTGGGGGTAGTTCCCCAATTGCTTTAGTGCCAGTCTGGCTGGGGGCACAAACGGTTCCCTTCTCTAAGTCTCACATTATATTTACTTGTGAAAGGATATCTCCTTTTACCAGTTAATAAAGTTCCTGGGTCCACCCTAACTAGTCTTCCTGCAAGGGGAAGAAAAACACCTCCCCACTTTCAGGCCCTTGCCTTTGCCCTGGGAGCAGTTTTCACACTCATTGAAGTCAAGCATACCAGCTGAAGCTAATACTAACTAGCCAATTGAAGATTCAGGCACTTTCTAAAAGTTACCTTTTCCTAAATGTTTATTTGCCCTTAAATTGGATTTTTAATAACTATTTATACTAGTCCTTGAATTACTTTTATAGCAGTTTTAACAGTTACAGATTAAAGTTTATAATCTCTCAATTGAAATTTTCTAGGAGTCAGTTACAGCCCTGGCAGCAAAAATACCTTTTGGGGCCCAGTCACTGGAGGAAGCCTCAAATTTTAATTTCACACATGTTACCCTTTAAATATTGGGCACCCATTTTTGTGGGCAACCAGATGTACTTAGGGGTCACTTGTTAATATTCAAAAGCATGGATTTCAACCAGTCCAAAATGGTTACTTATGATATATCTAAAGACAAGTTTTCCAGGCCCACTGTGTTGTTATGTTATGTTATGTTACCAGTTCTTGTAGAGCGCATGGATACCCAGAAATGGGCTTCCCAGCGCTAACAGCAGTGGTGAGAGAGATGGTATGTTGATTAAGTGAACAGACGACTCTTTAGTTGTTTTCTGCAACTGAGCAAAATGCCACTAGCTCATAGATACATTGGGAGGGAATTCCAGAGCTTGGATGCCAGGTAAGTATCAGACCGCCATCCACTTTTGGCCCTTTTGATGGCACACTAGCCACTGCGGTCCACATAGGACATTTAACTTCCAGGCTCTCTGTCAATTTTCTACGCCATATATTTAGGACTCATAGGCAAGTTAAATAACTCAGTTAGGGGTAAGCTAATTTAACCATGTCTAAAGAGGGAACACAGACACTTTACTCCTGTTTAGTTGGGGCAACAGTACATAGAGTTCTAAGTCCAGAAAAAAAGGGTCCAGACAAATACAAAAAATCTGGGGTGAAGATGCAGAAAAGGCGGATTATCTACAGTGACACTCAGGTTGTGTAATACGTCCACACCTACCTTTCGCTCAGTAAAATAATTACTTTTAAGGCCATTATTGGTAAAACCTATAGGTCTGGCTTCTACTTTGAGTCCTCACTAAAACATTTTAAAAGACGGATGGGCTGACAAAACAAAAACAAAATTGTATTTTCTGTATGTGATGTATCTTTGAGATAATGAATTTAATAAGTGATAATTCAGTGCACATTGAAAGTGTAAAATAGCCCCTTAGGCTCCGCAATGCAAGCAATTCATTCAAAGCGCCAAAATGCAAACAGCATGAGGCTAAAGAGAAATAGTCCTCTGGGTGGAAACCAAGCCCTCTCTGTGTATACTTTAAAACATTGGTAACAAAAGGTAACACAGGCAGCTATGATCTTGGGTCAGTCCTACAACAGACTAAAAACAGACCACTCAAGCTAATCATAACTGTGTAGTGAATACAAGGCTTCACGGTTTTAACATGTATTAATGTTAAATGTGTTCACAATGGTCCTGTGAATCACATACCTAGATAAGATAAATCATGAAATTATATAGTAAAACATAGTAAGATATTAAGGAATATATTTCATTATCTCCAAGTCACCCTAATGAGAATGTCCAAAAGTTGACAAGCTATCAGGAAAAGCGTTCACACGTTTTTCTTTCTACATTGGATGGTTTCCGAAAGTGTGTTAAAGAACTCTCTGCTAAAGGTTCTCACAAATCTCTTGATATTTGCTCCTTATATAAGCGAATATGTGCACATTTTAATGTGATCATTTTTCCTCTGGTTTGTGATCCACTTCTTGGACAGAGGAGGGCGCTCATAGTAGGGACAGAGCAGACATTGGGGAGTATCCCCCAACATGCCTTCCTCTCTCTAACGTTCATGTAAAGATTCCCTCACAATATTTCCCGGCTCAAATTTGACTCTCTAGGCATGAAAGCCCCTGCTTGGTGAGAGAAGAATAGCTTGATAAAAGGACTTTTTCAATTATATGACACTTCAGCCACAGTGTTTGCCTCATAATTATGGGGTTCCTATATAATCCACCATCTGCTTCATAATTTGCCGACTACAAAAAAAAATTCTAGCTCAAACGGATCAAAAGTTACAAAAAATAATCAATCTTGTGTAGTGGAACACCATTTGCAAAGGATAATTGGTCACCTTTCAGTTGCTGATTACTTTATTCAGGTTGCACATCATTTCTAATGAGGTGCAACTTTGCCCAGAAAGTCTTAATAGCTGTCAAAATTAAAATAATTATCAATTAATACTGCCATAGGCCGTGCTGCATTATGCTGTCTAATTTGCGTTTGCAGCCACATTATTTTGTCAACCCTTCCACTTAACTTGGTATCCATTGAGCCTTAATTCCAGTGTCCATGTATATAAATAAGTGGAAGGGGCCTTTACTGCCCAGTCAGCTGTTGAAATAATTTTGTCATTCGATATTATATTGGATATCACTCTTCAAAGCCTTATACCAAAACTTTGGGGTCCATTAGAATGGTGGGCGGACCGCAGTCCGCCCGCCACCCTAGCGGTGCGGCGGTCCCACACCGCCAGTTAGGATGGGACCACCACCGTGGCGGTCGCATCCCGCATATACAACATTGTGGTGGGCGTTGCTGTGAGCAGCACCTGCCAAAATGTTGCAAATGCAGGCACCGACAGGCAGGCACCGCGCGGTGCCTGCCACCTTGTCCATGCCAATGTTGGGGTGTACCATAGGTACCCCCCAAGTGCAGCCCCACACCCCTCCCACCCCCCTGGGGGCCGGCAACGGGCCCCCAAAACGAAAACCGCATGCCTTGTCATGGCGGAGTCTCTGCCATGGAAAGGCATTGAAAATGCCACATGCTAATATGGCATGCCCGCCACCATATTATGGGCCTTTTCCGCCCGGTAGGCAATCGTGACGATTGTCTACCGGCGGAAAAGCGGCGGATGGTCTTTTCGTCTGCCGCGGTACCCTTCGCCATGTTAATGTGGCGGGGGGTAAAAGGCCGTCCGGCGGGGTGATTTGGCGGGCGGATCGCCACCGCCGGTCGGGCGGTGGCGATGCGCCCACCATGCTAATGAGCCCCTTAGTGTGAGAGAGAAATGGATTGCAGTAAAAAAAATGAGCAATCATATGGAAAGTGACAGAAATAGAAGGCAGAATAAATAGTCTTACCTACTGTATAGTGAGTGGACTGTTCCGCCACTTTTCTCATCCTCGCAAATCCCTCCTCCCTATGCATGCGGGATCCACCTCAAAGATTTTTCAAATATCGGAGACAGTAAAGGTCAAAATTGATAGATGACACTTCAATTCCATTTATCTGTAATCAGTTGATCTATATGGATTTGCAAACTTAGAAAGCAAAAGATTAAACATTATTGATCAAGTGAATTACATTTGTGCAACATCAGGGCTCTCCCTCTGCAGATTGCAACACACAGTTGTTGAGCGGAGATTGCAAGTTTTATAAAGCAATTCCAGACCATTTTAAAAACTATGTGGGATATGTACAAAAAAATGCCAGAGCGTGATGTAACGCCAAATTTCAAAACGCTGGGATGCGCCGCATTTACAAAAATAGGGCGCACCCCGGTGTTTTCCCTAGCGCTGGCGTAAAAAAGCTGCCTAGCGCCAGGGCAGGCAACCTTGTGCCAAGTTGCAAGGGTGCCTGTGCTGTGTGGGCAATTGTTTATATGCAGGAATGGATACCTTCCTGCACATAAACAATCTTTAAAGGCAATTTGTGGTTTCTATGTGTGTTCTGCATATGGGGCAGCATAAAAATCAATGGGTGTTGCAGTGGAACTCCCTCTGCAACACCCATTGCCCACCCCTTTGCCGCAGCGGACTGCTGCCGAAAGGGGCATATTTACAAGGTGGCGTTAAGCCACATTAAGTGGTTTAATGCCACCTTATAAATATGGAGTATGGAGCAACCCCAATGGAGCGTCAGGAAAATTGATGCTCCAGTGGCGTTTGGTGCTTGTAAATATGCCCCTATGTTCTTTTGATGGTGTGATAATTCAGGTAAAGAGACAAATCAATTTGTTATTCAAGGCGACTCGGTTGTATTAAACTCACTGATCATTTTCCAAGTTAAAATGGGTAAACATGAACATTAGAATGTACCATTTGGAAAACAATATGTAAATTAACTAGTTACAACAATTAGTAACGGCAACACAATTAGCCCTATTTGTATACATTTCTGATATTTGGAATTCCCACAAGGGCACAGATTCACCTTTGCCATTGAGGACAGCTTGACAATAGTGTGGAGTTGGGATAAAGAAAGAGGTGAGTTTTAAAATCTGTCTGGGAGTTAAGAGGGGGAGAGGAGTCTGATACAGGAGCCACACTGTTGCCGAATTACACACATTTTTCACTCGTGCAAGAATATAGGCCCTAATTATGATGGCGGTCGCAATGTGTATCTTTTGTATTGCGGCATGTGCTGCGGGATGCAGCACACGCCGCAATACTAAAAACTCATTACAAACATCCCTGAACTATGTGGCAGGCACCGACGGCCTGACAGTGGTGGTCTCACCGCCATCGTAATGAGGCCCTTAGTGAGTGTGATTTTACATTGATTTTGCTGTCTACCCAATATGATCAGGAGCAAACCACTTTTGCTCCAGTTTACATTACATAAGTTTTTGCACCAGGGATAAAATGGAGACACAAACGTTAAAAAAATTTCACAAAGGCTTACGACGTCTTTTATTTTATATTTCTTTAAGATAAAAAAATTTACCCATTAAAAGTTGTTAAAACAGTGCGGTAGAATAGCCAGGTCTTCAAAGCTTTCCTAAAGGCTGATTCTGGTTCCGTTTTACGGCTATGGAAAGGCATGATATTCCAGAGCTTCATGGTTCTGACCGCAAAGGCTCTACTGGCTATCCTAGCCTCATGAAAGCGGGGAGTAGTGAGCAAATTCAAGTGGTTGATCTCAGGACCCGGTCGTGTTGGTAGCTTTGCAATCTGAGTTTCTGATATGTCCGACCCACACCCATGGTGGCTCTGTATGTCATAGTGAGTGCTTTCAATTCAATTCTTCTATTGACGGGCAGCCTGTGAAGATTTTGCAAATGGGGAGAGATGGAATGGCGAAAAGACACCTTAGGGATCAATCTATCCGCAGCATTCTGAACCATTTGTAATCTGCAGATCCAATACGCTGGGAGGCCTAAGTGGAGGCTGTTAGAGTAGTCCAGGCAAGACATTGCCAAGGCATGAACTACAGTCCTCCTGTAAACGAGCGGGAGAAAGTGAAGGAATTTCCTCAAGGTTCGCAGCTTCCAAAAGCATACTGAGGAGACCTGACTAATCTGGGCCTTACAGGAAAGAGCATTATCGAACTTGAACCCCAGATTCCTTGACGACTCCACAGGAACAGGAGGGGGTCCAGTTCTGGAGGCTACCAAAGCATGGAATGAGGTGGGACCGGTTGGTTAAAGAAGAGCACCTCAATTTTCTCTGTGTTCAACTTTAGGCAGTTTTGAGTCATCCAAGCCGAGATGTTGCTCAGGCACCGTCTAAAGATGACAAAACCAGCCTCCAAGTGTTCTTTAAAAGAGAACATTAGCTGGGTATCATCAGCGTAGGAAATCACTTTCACCCCGAGAGTCTCCACCAAGGTCACAAGTGGGGTAAAGTATACGTTGACGAGTAGAGGACTCAGTGCCGAACCCTGAGGGACCCCGCACATAAGAGGCTTCCAAGTGGAAACAAAGGGGCGCAAATAAACCTGTTGTGTGCAGATCTCCTGGAAAGACCATAGCCAGGACAAAACAGTACCCCGTACTCCCAGATGTTTAAGTCTCTCCAGGAGAATCGGAAGGGCCACAGTATCAAAAGATGCGGACAGGCCGAGCAGCACCAGAATTGTTGCGTTGCGCTGATCCATGGTTTCGCGAACGCTCTCCGGAACTTCCAAGAGTGCGGTCTCTGTACTGCATCCTGCTCTAAAGCTGGATGGAGAGTCATGGAAACGATTACTAGATTCCAGAAGTTCAGAGAGTTGATTCTGAACTGACTGCTCAAGAATTTTTACCGATGCTGGAAGAAGAGAGATGGGTCTAAAGTTTTTATGTTCTGCAGAGTTGGCATCCGGTTTCTTGAGGATAGGTAGTAGGAATGCTTGTTTCCATGTCACTGGATATGTACCTGACTTCAGAGAAGAGTTCCAGATTTAGTTCAGGGGGACATTAAAACAAGGGGCCAACAATCTGAAGAACTGAGCCGGGCAAGGATCGCCCAGAGAGTCAGATTTACAACTCTGCAGTTTCTTAAGGGACACATGGCGAGGAAGAGGGCAAAATTCCGACCAGGTATCAATACAGTCCAGAATAGGTTTAAGCTCATGCAAAGACATGTTAGATGGGAAAGTGGAGTAAATAGATTAGATCTTATCCTAAAAGAATTCCGAGAGGCCATTACAAAGGGTATAGGATGGAGTCACAGAACTATCAAGAGCAGCCGGTTTGGTGAAGCATTGAGCAATTTTGAACAATGCTTTGGCTGAGTTGTCGGCCGACTTGATCTTGTGTGAAAAGTAGTCTCGCATAGCATTATGCTTGAGTCTATGGAACTTTTTGGGGGCTTTTCTATAGAAACACTTGGCCGCGGGGTCGTATGAGTGTCTCCAGGAGCGTTCCAGTTTCTAACAAAGACTTTTCTCTGCCCGAAGTTCCATAGAAAACCACGGGGCAGATGTTTTTTTGGGAGGATATCATAGATCTAGGAGGTGCCACCTTATCTAAGGCGTTGGTAACCCAGTTACTGAAGCTGGATATTTCTTCGTTGGGGTTCCCTGTCAACTGGAGGGGGTTATTATGAAGCAAAGGAGTCATAGAGTCAGTAGTGACCTTCCTCTAATTTCTCCTTATCTCTGGAATATGCTTAGGGCTATTGCTGCGGTGTGTGACATGAAAACTGAATAGGATAAGTAGGTGATCTGTTCAAGTCAGAGGTAGAGCGGCCTCAACCATAAGTAGGGCTCCCGGTTTTATGGTATTAATTTTTTTGCCATTTCCGTCTGTATTTATCCATATTTATTTTTTGCTAATTTTATATGTATTTATTCATATTTATTTTGGGTTTTGTGGGAAATTATGCTGAAATTAGAATATTTCCACATTTATTTAACCGATAAATATGCACTCAAGCTTGAATGTCTGTTAGGTTTCAGTGCTGTGAACACCCTCAATAGATAAATCAGTGCACGTATATGAAAATTTGCAAATTTCAGTATCAACCTTGTGCATATCTACTGCTGTTAAAACCTCTTTACTAGAAATCCTTTCTTTTTCAACCCCCTTATCTATCAATCCGCACATATTTTGGCCTAGCAGACATGGCAGACAATATTTCGAATTAATCAAAAAGCAACCCAATTTCCATTTTTATCCACATTTAAAAATAAATGCAGAGAAGAAAATTAATGTTTTCTGTCTGTATTTATCTGTAAAAATCAGTAAAAACAGAAAAAATGGAGCCTTAGCCATAAGGAAGGGGTCCTTCGAAAAGATGAGGTCCAGCATGTGGCCGGCGTCATGAGTAAGGGCAGTGACTCTTTGTGTCAAGTTAAGCCCATTAAGAGTTTCAGCTAGCTGGAGAGCTTAAGTGCATTTTTCATTGTCCATATGGACGTTAAAATCACCTAGAATAGCGAAGCTGGTGTATTCAATGAGAGATCAGCGGCTATGTAGCAGAATTCTGATAAATGGAAGCCTGGAGTATTGGGGGATCTGTACACCTTTCTTGATAAAATGAAGCACATTAACTTTACCTCAAACGTAGCTTCATCTTCTAAATTTTATGCCCCATTAGCTATTGTGTCACCACAGAAAAAAGCACAAATTATTGGCAAAAGAATTCTTGGAAATATGGAATGTCAGCTCTAGTTCTTATCATGGAAGTAACAAAAATATTGCAAAGCAAAATTTGCTTCAGTTTGCACCAGCACAAAGTCTATGTAATATGTCATTAGGGTGCAAACAACAACATTTTTGGTCACCATAATTCACACATTTGTTGATGATGGGATTGTTGGTTGAGACGATATCTATTCATACTATGGATAAATAATACAGCACAAACAATGAAATCAAGAGAGTGGGCAGAGGGTGAAAATGGGCAGAGAATCCAGGTACATCAATTTATAGGACAAAGGACATACATACACCGCTTCGTGGGACAATCCCTGAAATAGAGGTGACCCAATTGGGGAGAATGGGCACCACAGGAAGGTGGTCAGGCTTTCCTCTGATGAAAGCTGACATTGGTCAACCTGGGATCAGACAGCAGGAAATAAACTCTTTTTTTAGGCATCGGAGGTCAATTTAATAATTATGATAGATATGACTCATGTCATAAACCCACACATCTATGTACGGTTAGGGTCACGACGGTAGATGATGGCACATATGTTTTAAAAGCAATGGCCAATGACTTACCTCCCATAAAAAGAATAGAAAAAAATGATGGAGAGTTTTATTTAACCAAACTCTGACAATTTGGCAGGATGGACAGAGATTGTGGGCCATAAACCATGGCCCAGAGAGGGTGCATTTCAGCCACAAGATTTGGCTACAGTGGAAGACTGTATATTTTATGATGGTGGGGACCTCGACTGGGTTGCAAATGTGCCAGAGAGTATGGTGGAAAAATACTATTCATGAATCTTGTGTGTGGCACGAAAGGAGATGCACAGCTGTATGCACATATGTTGAAAATATTCTCACGTACTCCATAATTAAACAATGTGACAGATTTCCATTACTTGAAAAATAGCTCAAAAGTTCAAGTGCACCTTCACGTTCTGTGGAGAAAGTCAAAGTTTCACCATTACGGTAGATTCAAATGTTTGGGAACCATGAAGTTTCAAGTAATTGCCTGTGGATAAGCCTGCATGGCCATCCTCAGAGTATTCAAGACGCCTAAAATATAGAAACTTTATGTCTCTGACGTGATGGTGTAAAATTGACTCAATATTGAAAAATTGGAATACATTTGGACAAACTCGGTAAAACTATGGAGTACGTGTGAATATTTTCAACATATGTGCATACAGCTGTACGTCTCCTTTCGTGACACAGACACTCCGTGCCACACACAGGATTCATGAATCATGCCAGGCGCTTTCTTTGGGATGGAGCGCATCGGAGTTTTGCACGCTAAACTACAAAAAGAGAATTAAGTTTGAGTAATCAAAAGAAAAGGGTGTGCTTCAGGATTAATTGAATTCAGGAAAAATACTATTGGCAGACCTAAATAAATGATAACACACAGGGAGGACCCCAGATTGGAACATCGATCTTGTCACAATGTGACAGCAATGTAATTACCCCTCATTTATGAAGGAGGTCATCTACCAGTATATGTGTCATGGCCCCAGATGGACAAGGAACATTTGAAAAGGGCCCTTCTCACACTGGCCAACGAAATATGGAAATGGTTCACATGTTTTGAGAAACACTTTGTAGGAGTAAACCTTGCCTTAGGAGATATTAAAAGATTTTGAGTTCTTTGATGAGAGATGAGACCAACTTCCTTTCTTGTAGAGCAGGGATGGGTCAAGTAACAATGTCCGGCAACACATATGATGGTTCCTCCTTCAACAATGTCCGGCAACACATTTGGAATGCCTTCCTGTACACGTACCCTGATAGACCAGGCATTGGTGCCCTTATGGCAGAGAGTATGAAGGGAAAGGAAGAAGTTACCGATTTACTATCAAAGATGAAGGAATGCTGGACACAGGAGACAGGTCACACGTGGAAAAACAGTGGGGGAAACGCAACATTGTTTTATAATGTCATTAAAAGGGGGCTACCCAGCGATGTACAAACCTGCTTCTACTGTCTATTAGGACTAGAGACAAAACCATAGCCGGAAATACAAGCACACATACTTAATTTTTATAAACGGAAACAAGAGAAAGAAAGAGACCAAATGGAACAGACAGAGAGGGCAGCAGCAAAGTTGGTGTAAAAGAAACTTAAAAAGACTTGTACAGAACGACCATTTGTGACGGTGCCACAAATGGCCCTCATGGCGCCAGGACAAACGCAAGTATCAGAAGGGGAAATGGCAGGTTGGATAGAAAGATGATGAGGAGGTTTTTCAAGAGGTCGAGGAGCAGCACACGAGAGAGGAACAACGACAGGACAACCGTGTTTTTATTTGGGCAAGATAGGCTACTTTGCCAGGGAATGTAGGAAAAAGATGAGAGATCAACAGGGCCTGGGATGGGGCACACAACAAGGACAGGCCAGACCACCGCAAAATCAATAGACCCCACAGCAAGGACAATGGGTTCAATAACCTCAGACTTACCAGACTCTTCAAGGGCCACAAACACAGTGGGTGCAGCAACCACAAGCCCCACAAAGTATGCCACAAGGAACAGGGAACACCATAGGCAGACATTCACAAGTACACGTAGGAAGGGTGACAGTGCATGGAGGTAGCCCCTTATATGTCCCACAACAAACCGCAGGAGGTATACAGAATGCCTCTTTCTCCAAGTGAAGATGCACACAGAATACACCTATGTGTCCAGTACTATCAATAACCTACAGATCAGACAAGGAGCTCACTGTGACGGTAGCCATAGGAGGTCCCCCCAACAGTTTTTTAATTGATACTGGGGCCACCGGATGATGCATAGTGGAGGGGAGACTAGACTACCACTTTCCCACCGAACAATAGCCACATAGGGGTTCTCTGAGGTTGTTATGAGGGATCCTTTTACCAAACCAGTGAATTTAAAGTTAGGAGACACAGAGTTAGAGCAGCTATTGTTTTACTTCCCAGAGGCACCCATTAACCTGCTAGGTAGAGACCTAATGAGTGAATTAAATATGACATTGCTAGAAGATGGCACAATGGCATGTCACATACCAGGCACCGCAATGGGCAGAATGCTGTCCCTATTAGGTCACGAAGAGCTAGGGCACCAAGTGCAGCAGTACCAGTAAGGCCAGAGGCCTTTTTGCAAGGCATCTACACCCTAATGGCACACACACAGGAGTTAGAGGGTAAGACAGTGCTGATACCAAAGGAAATACTGTTCAGATGCATGAAGCCTGTGGATCCTGCGGAAGAACAAGACATGATATTTGACGTATCGGATCTTGCCGAGACCGAGATATGCAGTACTGATAGTTCAAGTTCAAAAATAAAGTTTATTTAGACCATTTGGTCTTTAAACCACGACTTGTACATTATCATTTAAAAATCTACACATTACAAAGAATTAAAAATCATAAAATCCTTAAAACTTTATTTCTAACAATTTTAAAACAGATAATTTCATTTAAAATTACAAAGCACTTAGCTACTCTTAAGCCTCTAATGAGGCAGGGAACTTATATACGCCCTGCATATATTTCCCAATGGCTATAGCAATATCTAAATTTTCCATATCAGCAAGAAGCTCCCATGCTTGTGAACGCGCCCTTCCATCATATTTTAAAAATATTGGACGAAGGAATAATTTACGTAAATTAAAAAATCTTCGACAATCCAATAAAATGTGTAAAATGTTACATTTCAACACTATCTTACACATACAATTGCCATCAGGTTGCATTAAAATTGATTTTATTGCACTCTTTATTATGACTGGGTTAATACCAATTCTTATCCTAAGTACTTCCATTCTTAACCAGCGGTTCGGTAATATGTCTAGGTAAGAAAAGCTTATATCTTTCTCCCAGCTAGTACACATACATTTTACAGAATCTTTCTTACTCAAATACTCTCGGTCTATTGCTCTAGACAATTCTTTACCCTGCATTTTAAGTACACTCTTTCTTACATTGATTTGTAGTGTCTTCAGGTCTATTTTCACATTCAGGTGGTCACAAATGGTCTGGAGTTTACTTCTTGTGGCCTTGGCCCACTTTAACTCACTGGATTGAATTTCTTTCATGCACCATTGAGACACCTTTGTGACCTTCCCAAGACCCAAGACCCAAACGATTCCAGAATCTGAGTAGACTTAATTGCACCAGAACATTCCAAGCAGTTAGGCCTAATTCCAATCTGATTGCCTGGATCATTGCCGAGCTGGGCAGTGACAATATAGATTTTAAACATTTCCCTTAATCTTTATCACAGGAGATTTTACCATCAATACAAAAAACTTCTGAACCATATTGGAATTGCGGGGGAATCATAGCTTTATAGGTTGTGAATAGTGGTTTATGGGACATATCACCATAACTATGGTTGAATCTTTTCAGCCCACATACCGCTAGATGTGCTTTTATTTTCTGTGCCTCCAAGTGCATGCCCCACTTCAGGGAACTTGTAAACCTTATTCCGAGGTATTTGTATTCATTTACAATATCTAGTGTAGTTTGGCCCAAGTACCAACTAAACTTCATATTCCTCTTCCCGAAGCACAAAATGTTTGTTTTGTCCATGTTTACTGTAAGTCGTTTTGCCGTACAGTATTCGCTGAATATATTCAGCTTCCTTTGAAGTCCCACCTCGGTTTGGTCCAATATTACTAAGTCGTCGGCATACAGCAAACAGGACAAATGCCTTCAATTTACTTTTGGGCTTGCACCTCTGGGAGAGCCCAAGATAAGGGGCAAATCTGCTAAGAATATGGCAAAAAGATGCAGTATTGATAGCATTTGATAGGATCCAGGAGCAGTGGGGATTAATTGTATTTACAGACCCAAAGAGACATATCAGATGAAGAAATATTTGAGGACAACTCACTGACAAAAACAGTGGTGTTTGAAATGGACATCACCATTAGAGTACAATACAGTACAGGACAGTGCCAAGACATATGAAGTACAATTTAATACGAGAAGAGGACCTGATATTGGTACTATGGTCCTTATGGACCAATAGATCACATGATGCAGGCCTAATAAAAGGGGCAGAAAATGCAAGGATAACTCTGAAACCAGGGCTGATACTGCACAGAGTGCGCCAAAGTCCTTTATCCAAAGAAGCAGAGGAAGGCCTTTTTCAAACGATGCAAGATTTACTAGAGCAAGGAGTAATATATGAGGGGAATTCATCTTGCAACACCCCTATTTTTCCAGATAAGAAGGCCAAGGGGGAAAGTTGGAGGATTGTACAAGATTATTCCCCCCTGAATGAAGTAGTGATGCCCGAGTTTCCAGTGGTACACGACCCTTCAGGGATTTTGACAAACATTTAGGCTGACTAAACCCACTTTTCAGTGATTGACTTAAAAAAATATTTGTTAGCATTCCATTGCACTCAGACAGCCAATATTTGACCTCATTTTGTTACTTGGGTGTAGGGTGCTGCTTCTTTATATAGTATGCCAAAAAGAGGTATACTGTGGAAAGAGTCCAGGTATCCCTTATAAGTGGACAGGGGCTTACTCTAGCAACCCCAAGGTGTTCTCTTAGGGGGTAGTGTGGTCCAGCAGCCTTAGTATCAGAGAGGAGTGTTAGACATCTGCTGCATGCACAAACTCAATAAATGATACACACAACTCAATAAGGAGATCCACATCAATTTATAAAAATAACACTTATCTTATGTCAATTTAGATGCCAAGATCATCAAAATCAGGTAAGTACATTTCAAATTAGTAATATTCATAGTTTTTAAAAGGTGACACTTATTGCAAGTTCTGA
The DNA here is from genome assembly GCF_964204655.1 of Triturus cristatus. Lineage (NCBI taxonomy): Eukaryota > Metazoa > Chordata > Amphibia > Caudata > Salamandridae > Triturus > Triturus cristatus. The sequence continues at coordinate 423,654,428 of NC_140584.1, read as the reverse complement.
AGCGGTAATGTTATCCGATGGAAGAAAGACATAAACCTCATGCAGGTACTCTACAGCGACTTACAGGACCAATGTTCCAGACTTAAGGTGAGTGTGGGGAGGGTCCAAGGAAGCACCAACTAGTCACCTCAGGCAGGACTGAGGCTGCCGGGTGCAGAGGTCGTACACAGCGTTGAGTGCCCCGTGTAAATCTATGCAGATCGGTCCGGTCACAAAGAGGCTGAAGGCTGGGAATGGGGGGCCAGTCCGGCTGAACCAACAAGGGGGGTCATGTCTCACTCTGCTCGGGGATGTAGGGACACCTTTGGTCCTCTTCCCCTTGGGTCGAGGCGGCCTGGTGCATGGGTGGTCTCAGGTGTCTCGTTTTGACAACCGGAGACGCTTGCGGTAGAGGGGGCCTGCACAAAGAGGCTGCAGATGGCATTGGGAAGTCCACTGCTGGCAAACCCAAAGCTGGCACTGTTGGCCCACATCAACTCGGGCTCAGGGGCATGGATGCAGTAGTTCTTTCCTGTGTTGGGTTTTTGGCGCTCAGGAGCCCTTGCAGCTCTTCCGGGGTGCCTGTAGGATGCAGGGGAGCAGCTCCGCTACTCCATGGGTGTTCCTGGGTCTTGGATGAAGGCTGGCAGTCCAACCAGGCTTTTGGAGACACAGGCAGAGGCAGGATGAGTCGTCTTTGATTAAATTGTCAGGGACAGCAGACAGGCTGGCAGGGTTGGTGCCAAGTCAGTTGCTGGTCCTCTCTTCTTGCTTTTACGGCTCTTCAGTTTCCTTCTTCTTCTTTCAGGTTGGCATGATCTGATTTCCTGGTGACAGGGGCTCCCCCAAAAACTAGATTTAGGGCCGTTAGGGGAGTGTAGGGCAGTAGCCAATGGGCTACTTACCCATGGGGTCACTACACCCCCTATATGGACACTTCCTGTGGGAATTGGGCATAACCTTGTCCCAGAGTTCCTAATTTTGCCATCACCAAGATGGAAGACTTCTAATTTTCGTGTCCACATCAGTTATCCCACCTTAGGGTGAATATGCCTCTCTGACTAAAAATTTTTTCACTTATCCAGGAGAGAAATGGGCCATGCACAGGAGGGTTGGCATCTCCTCACCTTTGAGGAAAGCCAGATTTGCATACCAAAGGCAGTGGGCTCTTTGAAGCTCCCTGCTTTGGAATGCTAATTTACAGGTAATCCTGCTGGAGGGGGTGTAAAACACCATGTGCCAGAGGAGGATTTGTTCCTGACCTTCCAAGAATGTGGAATCTCACCCATGGAGTTCAGAAACTCGTCTGTGGTGGCAAGTTGGTCAGAACCAGTCAGGCAGCACACTAGTAGTTGGTAGGTTTTCAGGGGGACCTCTAAGTTGCCCTCTGGGTTCATGTATTTAATAAATCCATCACTGGGATCAGTGTGAGTTTATTAATACAAGGTGTTTGATACCGAACATCATATATTTCAGTGAAGCCATCATGTAGCTGAGGAGCTTGTTTTACCAGTGCCCAGCACATGTACTTAAAATTGCTTCCCTGTTCACTTGTCAGGGGTATATCTGCTCATACAGATATGTCCACACATGTAGTATAATACACTCTGCCATAGGATTGTAAGGCCTGCCATAGGGGTGGCTTAACTATACTGCATGCATTGTCTGCAGGCATGGCTCAGAGGGATGTGTGTCATGTCGTATTTACACTTTTGCAGTGTCAGACTCCATGAGTTAGGTGAGGTGTCTCTTTGTGTGATATAATACGTGCTGCAGCCCCTAGGGACCCCCTTTGCACCAATGCCCTAGGTACCTGGGGTACTATTTACTAGGGACTCACAGGGATACCAGCGGTATTGCAAATTGGGGGAACAATTGTACAGTTTTAGGGAGGGAAAGGGATCTGAAACTGGGGACCTGGAGAGCAGGAAAGCAGTGCAATTTCTGTCAAAATTGCATCGAATACTAGGCAAAAAGTGTGGGTGACCATGCTAGGAAAAGCACTTTCCTACACTGGGGACACGATATTTGCATTCATGTTTACCATAAGGGTATTGTGAGTCCCCAAGCATCTTCAATAGGACATTGAAAAACGATGTAACCAACATTCATTGTAAAAGTAATCTTGACAGGATACCATAGGTCTCCTTTGTTTGCTGGTAGAGAAGGGATGCAAAGTAGACAAAGACAAATTGCAATATGTTCAAACAGAAGTACATTATTTGGGACAACTAATATTCAAGGACGGGAGGAGAGTGACACCTGATAGGGCAGAGAGCATCAGGAACAAGCCCATCCCCACAACAGCTAATGAAATACAGCAGTTCTTAGGGCTGTGCAACTACATAAGACAATGGGTATTTGATTCTGCCACTTTAACTGCACCATTGTTGGCCACACTAAAAGAAACCTGTACTTATAATAACAAGGTAAAATGGAATTAAAAAAGGCAACTAAAAAAGCTCCACTGTTGGGCACATCAGACTACAGCAAAAGATTTGATCTCTTTTGTCACTGTAATGGATTGACAATGAATGCATTACTGACTCAAAAGACATCCATGGGACATAAGCCAATTGCATATTACAGTGGACTGTTAGAACGCATACTGAAGGGTCACAACCTTTGTGAGCATACACTAGCCCCAGCAGTATTTTCTGTCCAGTAACCCATAACCATTGTGATGGGATCACTAATAACACTATACGTAGAGCATGCAGTATTTACCATCATACTGAAAGTCAAGTGCACCGTCACTAACCAGAGGGCATCTGGCTATGAAGTGATACTGTCACTAACATAGCTGCAAGTGGGGTGCTGTCACGCAGTCAATCCAGCAACGTTCTTTGAGCACCCAGTTACGGACAATGAACAGGTACATGAAAGTGGCACATACATATCTAATGAAGTCAGTGCGGAAGGAGAAGACCCTATCCCAGGGAGCATCGTGCTCTTTGAGGGTGGTTCCCCCTTCATAGATCAGGAAACAGGGATCAGACATTCCGGAGCAGTAGGTGTCAAAGCTGAACAGCGTGATTCCTCTGACACGCTGCACACTGTCAGCCAGATGTCACAGCCTTCTAATTTTTCGGCACAAGCAACAGAACTAGTGACCATCATCGAAGCAGTACACCAGGCTAAGGGATTAGAACTGACTATTTATTCAGACTCATATGATACTTGTAGGAAAGTAGGATCTGCTTCTTATGGTTACCCCCACTTGTTGCTTCATGTTACACTGTTTTTGACTAGACTGACTGGGATCCTGCTAATCAGGACCCCAGTCTATCTGCTTTCTTCCTAAACTATAATGTTATGTACATTGGTACCCTCCAGATTGGATACTGGGGTACCCTAGTCAGTCCCTAGTATATGGTACCCATGTACCTAGGGCATAGGGTTCCCAGAGGCCTTTAATGGGCCAAAGCATGCATTTATGCCAACCGTAGGAGGCCATGTAAAATGGATCTACAGGTCTGCCATTGCACTCTGTGTAAGTTGGTGCATGCACCACTTACTTAATATATAGGTTTACTATATCTAAGGGTCACTAAAAAAACTATCAGTCACCCCTTTAGCAGGTCTTGACAATCCTTAAAGCAGGGTGCTTGGTTCTAAGTGAGAGGGTGCCTCTGCATGAGCAGAACACCCCTGCAGCCTACAGAGTCCATTCTACCTGGTTGTTAGTGCTGTAGCCATTTACAAAATATAGAGTGCCACTATGCGACCACGTGATGACCAACTCTAAAACCGCTTAAAGTAACCCTAACGTGTTTAGTATCAAAAATTGTGGAATCATAACCCCACACCGGCAACCGGTGTAGGAGGTATGTTTCCACCCCTCAGAAACGAGCTTTGTGAGGTCCCTGGTGTTCACTGTACCAGCCTTCTAGTCCTGGACAGTCCAAAATGGTTGCTGCCAACCAGCGACACATTTCTGCCATCCTGCTGCTGAGCCAAGCTTGAGCAGGGGAAGGCAGAACAATGGGCATCCTGTCACAAGGAGTTGTGACCACCTCCCAGACAGGATTTAGTGTTTTAGGCCTGGGTGTGTGTGCTTGCCAGCGACCAAAAGTCTGCATGAGGGGCATATTTGGTGTCCCTGTGCATAGTCCATTTCAAACAGGTCCTAGGAGCCGTTGGCTCCTGCTCTGTCGCAAAACTGGACAAAGGACATGGAAGTAACCTCCCCACTGTCCTGACCCTCCCCTGGGAGGGTCCCCTGAATCTGTCCAACCCTCTCCAGTGGGTACAAAAGGGCTTACCTGGCTGTAGGACCCTAGATTTGACGAGGATAAGATTCTGATCAAGAGACCACTAAACTTCGACTGTCTGGACATTCTGGACTCCGCTGGACTTTGTTTGGGCCCGACTTCGTCTCCCTATCAGTCTCTAGCAATCTCTGTGCCCGTGCACCATACAAAATCCGTGCAGGACCAGTGGAGCATCAAAGACAACCGAAGATATCTCCCTTGGAGTGAAGGAGTACAGCCCTCTGCAATCACAGGCACCGTAACGCAATTGACTAGCTGCTGATCCTGAGCTCCTGCAGACTCCGAAGGCTCCAGAAAACAGGAGGGAAGTTCCACGTCCCTCAAGGTCTGAGCTGCCCTCTCACCAAGTTTGAGGTCAGAATCCCTTGTGGGTCTGTAATACCCGTACCCCTGTGCACCGCATACTTTTGCAAATTCATATGCTTGTTGGTGTTGCCAAAACAAGTGCACTGAGCTCTGAGTAGTCCCAACTGCTGGCATTATTTTCATTTTTAAGAACTTTGGCCTCCTTTCACTGAGTGCTCCGTGGACTGTTGCTTTGTAAATCTGCTTGATGTCCCATTGCAACTCGTGTGCCTCGGGCCTGTGGGTACTCTTCAGGTTCAACACTGCTTTTCTTGGGCTCCCCTGATTGCTCTAGGGTTGCCCCAACTCCCCTGTGTTTGGTGAGTCCTCTGGACCTTGCTGGTCCAAACCATAACCTTTCTTGACCATCTTCGTCGGTTGCCGCTGCCAATGCTTGTTGGTACTGCAGCCGGACACCGACCCCTCAGCACTCGTCATCCTTTGTGGGACAGCTTGTATGCGGCTCCTGGTTGTCCTCGACGTCTCCTGGTCCTGGTGGTTGCAGAGTCAAGAACCCCCTCTTTGCACCTGAAGAAAAACAATTGTAAAAAAGATGAACAATAAAAAAAGAACTTTTCTAAAAAAGAATCGGGATCTCCGTGTCCTTATCTATTCAATAACAACTAGAAGGGAATGACACTCACAACTTTCCCCACTCAACCACATGAAAGAGAGTTGCAGGAGTAACAAGGCTGCACCCCGTCTGCATCAGATTTTATTTATAGGCAGGAGACTTCAGGGAAGCCAGTTATGCCACAATCCCTGTTGCTCACAGTCCTAGAACAGTTACACTTTCCAGGTCACACAACCAAGGAGTTCCTTCTAGCACTATACAAGCAGACTGAGTAATCCCTAAATTAGAGGATATGATCACCATGTACATTGCAGAATGCGTAGCATACCAACAATACAGTCCCAAACCTACTCTTAAGGTTATAACTTCCACAATACCACGAACAATAGGTTAATTTGAAACCGACATCTTGATTGCATAGATATGATCGACAGGTGCAACAATTACAGGTATTAAATTATTGTTTGCCCATTCTCAAGATGGATTGAAGCAGGACCATATGTACATAATGATGCTAAAGCGGCAGCCAATTGTTTTAGCAGGTCCCGTGCCAGCTCTTCCTTGTAGCCTCTGCAGGTCTCCACATTTCTCGCTACTGCACTGTTTGCCTCAGATTTGTACTCTGTATTATTGACATTGTATTGTAATTGCTGATGTTATATTGTGCTAGTTAACCTCTTACCTGTCTAGACGAACCGTCCCTGTTACGTGTGCCCCGCACACTTCCTGCCATTTTTCGAGCTTCTCCTGCCTTCCTCTTCCCGCCACCCAGCACCCCTCCCTCCCCCAGGACACAGTGTGACCCAATTGAGCAGGTCCTGTGCCAGCTCTCCCTGCGTGCCGATTGGAGGACCCTCACCTCCCCCACTCACCACCACTCTCCTCTCCACATTTCATAGTTCTCTGTTTGTCTTAGATTTGTACTATTGTTGTGCAAAATATTGTAATTGCTGCTTTTATGTTGTGCCAGTCAGCCTCTTTTCTGTCTAGATCAGCCGTCCCTGTTACGTTTGCCACGAGCACTTCCCGCTGTTTTTTTTATGTACTCCCGCCACCCAGCACCCCTCCCTCCTCCAGGAGCTAGTCTTAAGAGGCCGCAGCGTGACCCCTTTGTGCAGGTCCTGTGCCAGCTCCCCGTCGCAGCCTCTGCAGGTCTCCCACTGCCGCCTGTCAGGTGATTGCATGCCTTTCTGCTGACCCTCATCTCCCCCTCTCACCGCCGCTCTCCGCTTCGCATTTCTCACTACTCTGTATTAGTGTGCATTGTACTGTAATTGATGCTGCTAGATTGTGCCAGTCAGCCTCTATTCTGTCTAGATCAGCCATCCCTGTTATTTTTGTCCTCGTGTACTTCCCACTGTTTTTTGCCATTCTTCCGCCTCCCGACACCCAGATACCCTCCCTTCTCCAGGACCTACTTAATGGGGGCTGCAGCATGGCTGTGCAGCAGACTTGCTGCTGCCACGCCAAAGGCAAGCTGGTTGGAGCCCGTCCATGTAGGACATCACACAGCGTCAGGAAACCCTTGCCCTCTGGCCAATCCACCAACGAGCTTCTGGCCCCCAGATGCCACAACAACTGCTGCATCACCTCTCCACAATCAACTGAAGGACACTACTCTTGCCACCACTCCTCTTTACCTGCAATGTAGGGCCGCCTGCCCACATCCACCCTGAAGACCAGAAACAACTGAGAACTGCTCCTGTACATTCTACTGAACACCTGGTCCCTCTGCAAACATGCCACAGAAATCTGGGATACCATCACCACCCTCAGCCCAACATAATCTTCATCAGCAAAACCTGGCTCAACCCTGACAAAAGCACTGCAATGCCAGACAGCTACAAGATGATGCACTGCGTCCGCACCAACAAACACAGAGGAGACATCGCTGTCATCCACAAGGAGACTATCTAATGCAGGGCCTCCGAAGACAACACCACACCAATCAAGGAACACCTCAACTGCCAACTCCTAACTGATGCCAGGATGACCATCAGAGGCACGCTCACCTACAGACCCCCAGGACCTCAATCCTCATTCTGTGACACCATCTTTAAATTCATTGCCCCTCTAGCCTTCGACTTTAAGCACTACATCCTACTCGGCGACCTGAACTTTCACCTCGACAACCAACGGCGCCAACTCCACCAATCTCCTGGAAAGCATGAGCAACATCAGCCTCGCCCAACAAATGTGACCCCAGACACAGCACAGTACACACACTGGACTCAATCTTCACATCTGGGGACAGAGTCAAGTACAGCCATGTCACCGAACTCAACTGGACCAACCATGCCATTGTCCATTTAACCATCACAGCATCCCAAGGCACAACCACCAACTCCCCAAGCCCCTCTCACTGTTGCTGGAACAGAGCAACTGAAACCCAGTGGACACAGGCCCTCATCACCATCCAGCCCGATGCAGCATCAGACCTGGAACAGGCCGTCGAGAGCTTTTCTGACTGGATCACCAAATGCGCCAACAGAGTTGCCCCATGAAGCCTGACAAAACCTGCAGAGCCTCAAGACAAGCCAGCTGATGTACACCAGAATTCAGAACCATCAAGCGCAACTCCAAATGACTAGAGAAACAATGGCACACCACCAAAGGCCCCACCAACCGAACCACCTTCAAATCAGCCCTCAACAAGTACCACCAAAGCATCAAGGACACATAAAGAGACGCCCTCACAGACTGCATCGAAACTAGCACCAACCGCGTGAAGGAACTCTTCAATATAGTCAGGGAGTTCTCCTGCTCGTTAGCTGCCGAGACCACAGTTCGCCCTTCCCAAGAACTCTGCAACACCCTGTCGGACACAGCAAGATAGCCACCCTCTACAATAACTTTGACCCCAAACCCACCGACTTCGACTTCATCAACATCTGCCCACTCCCAGACACCAACCACTCGATTACTACATAGAAGCCATTTACCATGCAGACCACTGCAGCCATCATGTCCTCCATCCACTCCGGAGCACCAACGGACCCCTGCCCCCACCATTTCTTCAACCTCAGAACCAATGAAATCAGCACAGAACTCACCAATGTCCTCAACACCTCCATCATCACGGCGGCCTTCCCCGACAGATAGAAAGATGCTGAGGTCAGACCCTCCTGGTGAAATTCTCCACCGACCCCAGTGAACTATAAAAATAATGCCCCATCTCCCTGCTGCCAAAAATATTGCCCCATCTCGCTGCTGCCTTACCCCACCAAAGTCCTCGAGAAGGCCATCAACCACCAGCTCACAGAGCACCTCGAAAAACAATGTGCTGGATGCCTCCCAATCTGGCTTCTGAGCCAACCCCAGCACTCAGCCCGCCCTGATCACATGGATCGCATCCTTCCTCCCAGGACAAACTCAGAGAATCTGCCTGCCACCCTTCACCTCAGAACTCAAAAGCATCATCTGTGGCGTAACGCAAGGATTGTCCCTTAGCCCCACTTTGTTCAATACCTACATGACACCTCTCGCTGGCATTGTCAGAAACCATGGAGTCAACATCATATTCTACATAGAAGACACACAACTCATTCTCCCGCTCACCAAAGACCCTTATAGCACCAGAAAAAACCTCCACAACACCATGACCTGTGTCGCCGACTGGAAGAAGGCCAACTGCCTGAAGCTCAGTATCGACAAGACGAAAGTGCTGATCTTTGGGAAAAACACCTCCCCTTGGGAAAACAGCTGCTGGTCCTCCAAGCTCAGACCCACACCCACAATAACAGACCAAGTCCACAACCTCAGCATCATCCTAAACAGAAAACTCACCATGAAATGCCAAATCAATGCAGTTGATTCCTCCTGCTTCCACACCCTCCGTATGCTCCGAAAAATCTCCAGATGGATCCCGTCAACACTATAAAAACAGTCACCCAGGCCCTCGTCACCAGCCGGCTTGACTAGGGAAACATGTTCTACTCTGGTCTCACCACCCAACTACTCAAGAGACAATACAGAACACAGCAGCCAGACTCCTCCTCAACCTCTCCAAATGAACCCACATCACCCCCACCTCAAGAACCTCCCATGCCTCCCTTCTAGAAAAGATGCCAGTTCAAACTGCCTGACAAACCGCTACAGAACCCTACACGACCATGGTCCAGCATACATCAACCACTGTATGAACTTCCACCAACGTGCCTGCAAAACCTCAACGCCCAGATACCCTTTTACATAACTGATTGATTCATTGATGAGAGAAGTCATACCTAGGTAGGACATTTCAGAAGTGATCCGTTCCAATAACGGCACTCACTTTGTTAATACAATGTTCCAAAACATCTGCACCTCCATAAAACATAAACTGTCATCTGTTCATCACCCCCAAAGAACGGCATTGTGGAATGCAGGACTGGCCTCCTCAAGAATAAAATAAGCAAACTTTGTGCTACACTGCAAAACAAATGGCAGCATTACCTACCATTAGCTTTGTACACTCTCAGAAATCAGCCAGGCAGTGATCATCTCACCAAATTGTAACAGGACGCCCCATGCCCATATCATTAACAATAGCCAGACAAAAAACTGATGCACAGAATAGTTGAGGTTTTGGGCGATGAGATGGGGTCCTATGTGTCTGAACTAATAAAAGCTGCAAAGTTATTTTCTTACCAGGTATCAAAGAAGGAGAAGTGCACCACTGCAGCTCAAGTGCCTGGTCCGGTAACAGTTGGCCAACAAGTGTACATCCGCAATTTCTTTCGGAAATGGAGAGATCCACATATCTGCCTCTTCTCAGTGACAATGAGTAACAATTATTTAGCATCACCAATGCCCCCAGATTGTGCAGGGCAACCAGCGCTTGAGGTCACAGGGTCGATTTACGTTCACAATCGCTGGAACCCCAACATCACCTTCACTTGCAGGGCAATATCATTATGGAAGGGCACATGTGAACATAGTGAAACAATAAAGAGGTGTCAACAAGTTTGAGAGAAATATGTGATACGTTATACCTGGCTAAAGACAATAAATAACCATAAGGTAGTGAGAAGACCAATGATATTTTCTTTGTGTTTCAGTGGAAATGGATTCACTAATGTAGGAAGGAATCTCAACTGCAACACCACAATATATGAAGCTGACATGCAGAGGGGCACCTCCAGCCTGATGGACTGCTTTTGGGAGTGTGGAGAACTGCTATACAACCAACTGCCTCCAGATTGGGGAGGAATTTATTCCCTGGTCACCCTCCACGCACCCATCTTATTGGTGACTGCCCCAAATATTACTGAACTACATGAGCACCACATGAGCTGTACATCTGCCCAGTTACATCAACACCAAGGTGGCAGAGTACATGGGGTCCTCCCACTGGACGGATGTACCTCAATAATTCCGACTGTTCAACAATACCCAATTATTCTTCCAAAGCGTGTTACCATTCATACAGACCAAAGCAACAGCAAAGTGGCTGCAGATAATACGTTGGGAGGTAATGGAGATGATCAATGCCACCGAGCAGGGATTCAATGCAGTAAAGGAAGAGCTGCGAGCGATGAGAATAATGATTTTGCAGCACCGATATGTGCTGGACCTTATGACGGCCATAGAGGGAGAAGTGTGTGCCAAGGTGGGGACATATATCCCTGAGAATAATGCAGACATTGAAACCTTAACTGAGGCAATACAGACATTGCACAACTTACAAAAAACTATGAAAAATGAAGGAGATGACCTGGATGAATGGTTTCAGAGTTGGTTCACTAGGCTGCCATCTTGGATTGTCAGGACTGTTTTAGTCCTTTTTGCCAATTATTATAGCATTGCTTCTGATGTACTGCATTTTTCAGTTAATTATAGCTTGTTGCCAAAGGTTTTGCAAAAAGGTGGGAGGAATATTCACTGTCAGGCCCCTTACTAAGGTAATGGATGATTCAGGTTGTATTTATCAGTTTTTGCCTACTGGCGAAACAGAGTCGGGAAGAATAGTTGATGTATCAACTAGAGGGGGAATGTAGACGTGGAGTTTAAGAATGCACCATATAAGTGCATGAACCCATACTCACTCCAACAGAGCCATGCGCTTTAGGACATTATGTGGTCAGAAAACAGTTTGAACCAGTAGTTCAGGAGGCAAGATAAGATAACTCCAAGAACCATCGAAGGACAGGCACTCGCCTGGGGAGGGAGAGGGTAAAGAACTGACAACCTCTAAGGTTAGTAGGTATCGAGGGCAAATGGGGCTGATTTAGGGAAAGAAACGTACACAAAATACAAGTGGTGTGAGGCATGTGGAAATATACCAGTAAGTTGCATGAGAGGGACCACATTCTTGAAAATTGTTTTTAGCTTGTCCTGCAAAGATAAGACACTAGAGTTATGGTGGCCTTTGCGTCCTGCCAGTTGACTCCGTTTTCAGTCCTACCGGGTCGACTGTTTCATTGCCGTTACGGTAATTAAATGTATATCATATTGCCAACAGTTAACAGTTCTTTAATAGACTTTGCCCAGGAAGAAAGCCTTTATCCTATTTAATTTGCAGCTCGTGTAACACTTTTATTATTCCTAATCTTTCTTTTTACCTTCCTATTCCTTTGTTTCTATTTCCTTTCATTCTTTCATTATTCTATACTTTTCCCTTTAATTCCTTCTTTCTTTCCTTTTATTCCTTCATTCATTTGTTCCCTTTTTCTTTATTCCTACTTTCCTTTTTCTTGCTTTCCTTTTTTCCTCATTCCTTATTTCATTCTTTTTTCCTATCATTTTTTCTTCCTTTCATTATTTCTTTCCTTTTTCTTTCATTTTTACATTACTTACCAATCGTGTTTTTCTCTCTTTTCTTCTATCTCGGTTTCATTCCTTCTTTCTTGCTTTTATTAATTTTTTTCCATCTTTCTTGCTTTCATTTCGTCTTTCTTGCGTCCCTTCTTTCATTCCTTCTCTCTTGCCTTCTGTATTTCTTTCCCTATTTCTCTTTCTTGCTTGCGCTCTTTTTCTTTAACTATTTCTCCTCTATTCCTTTTTTCCTTCCTTTTTGCCTTATAGCTTTCCTTTTTGCTTGCTTTCTTTCCTTCTTCATTTCCTTCCTTCTTTTGCTCCTTCTTTCTTGCCTTCTTTTATTCCTTTTTCCTTCCTTTCCTTTTCCTGCATCTTTCCTTTCTTCTTTTCTTTTTTTCCGGAGGCTGGCAGCCAGTGGCATAACAAATGGCTTTTTAGGGCTGTGTTTAATGAAATTATGTGTAGGACATATTTACTTATAAAGAGTTTTATTCATACTTCATCCACTTGTCTGTGGTTGTGTCATTCACATTTTTCTCCAGCACACTCGAGCATGCATCAAGAGAAAACTCGTTGTCTACTCAGGCATTGGCTGACTCTACTATGTGTTAAGGCATGCTGCTATTTCAGCAGGAGCACATCCACACACAAAGTAATTTCCTTTAGTGCCATGGAATACTATGTTAATGTGTGCTTTTTTTAGATTAAAATACATTTTTGCCTTTGGTCTATGCTTTATTTTTAGCAAGACAATCGCCCAGCAGCTTCCCAAACAACAAGGTTTTGCAAAAGCAATGAGAAAACAAAACACGAATTGCAGAAAGGCTGAAGATGACACCAGACCTTTTGGCTTTGCCAATACATGTTTTAGGACAGCGATTAACAATTCATAATTCAATTCAGTACAGAGACGAAAACATTTGAGGACCAATCCAATGATCATGCTAAAAAAGCAAAAAGCATTAGTTAATTCCCTGTGAAAGAAAAGTGAAATGAAATGGATAAATGTGTGAAAAAGACTAACAAATTTATTAGGGGTTTGGCGGACGGGGTACTCTGTTAAAATTGGAGGATATCCTATCTGCCTTATTCTAAGTGTATATGCAATAAAATACTTGTAATATGGTGGAGGGTACACCTGCCATATGTGTTACACAGTATTACATCCATAAAACTCTAAACAGTCGCCTGAAACATTTACCATTAAAGTCAGTGGAATCAAATTTACAGTAAAAGGTAATTTGGCCCATTTAAGTTGATGGAAAAATGATTGGTAAATGTCTATCTGCTGCTATGGAACTGTGTAGCTGGTAGCCAATTCATTTGGAGACCTGTCACCTGGACAATGGACTCGATTACATAGAAATCTTGGTGGATCCTAAGTGGGTAACAACATTTTCCTCTTCGTAAGATGTGCACTTCTGGATTTCTTGAAGGGAATCCACTGAAGGGAGTGGAAAAAACTAGAATGCTGATCATGTAAGTGGGGCAGGCCTTAGGCAGGATATTTGTTGATGCACATCTTTTCAAGGAAGACAACCTGCAGAGGTTTGTTAAGAAGTTGGTGGCTGGAGTGAGGTGGTACAGAGGAGAGCAGAGAGGACTGGGACTAGAGATAATCTCGGCCCCTGATATACCTCCATAAAACAAATTGTTGTCAAGAGATTTTCATTTTTGCTTTGTGTTTTTGGATCATCAGAGAAGTAATTTAGCTGGGGTAGACATTGCTGATCTGGGCCAAATATTTGGGACGACCTTTTTAAAAATGGTAGATCTGTTGCAGTGATGATATAATATTTCAGGAACCATGAGAGCTATATACTTTATTTTGAAGGTCAAATAGCCTTATAGAAACAGAAAATAACTCCTTAGAGCAACCCTTCCACCATTTTCCAAAATGGCGGCAATAATAGAGGAAGAAGAGCCATATACAGTAATGAAACAAATAAAAATGTTTTTTAATCCTTTTATGTGCACACCAAACGATGTTTATGATCTGAATATAAAAAAATAAGGTTTATCATCCTGTTTTAAATACATTTTCATGATTCACGTTATTTATTTGTTTCAGCAATTGCTCGTGGCGCATTTGCAGAATGTTGAGCATATCAACAGGGACATCTTTTTATAGCACAGGTTTGGCAAGTACATGTACATGTAAGTTCTTTGGGTACAGTCTTTAGAAATTTTGTAGGTTTTACCACCCCATCTTCCCAACCAAATTCACACAGGTCTTTCCCTACTTATGCATGATCCAAAACATTTACACATCTTCTGATCAAGTAGAACGCTCTTTTAATGTATCTATGCACAGAATATAACGCGAGACTGATCTCTTGAATTCACTGCACCGAGTATCGTCAAATGTGCGACACTCTGAGCTTGTTTTGTACACACGCACAAGGTATTTTTCTACTTCTTTAACCCTTTCACCACGGCGGGAATTCCGCCGCGGTGCTGGGGGGTGCGGGGGGCAGCGCGGCGGCGCTGTGCTCATGACGGAGCCGCTCCGTCATGAGGCACGGTTGAGCTGTGCTCATGACGGAACGGTTCCGTCATGACTCCGCCCATTTGCGTTGTCCCCCCGCACAGGCGGGGAAACAGCGCCGCGTAGGCGGAGCGGCCGCCAACGGCCGTAACATGACGGAACCGTTCCGTCATGAGCACACGGCAACCGTGGCTCATGACGGAGCGGCTCCGTCATGAGCAGGGAAGGGGTTAAGTCACATTTGTCTTCTATCTCAGCAGATTATTTTAGAAACTTCACAGGTTCAGTAGTTAAAGCTCCAAAGTTCCAGTTTTGCTCAGAGTGTCATCACCCGTATGAATATGTGCCTCGAGAAGAACTTAAAGCAGGATTTAGTGTCTTTTCTCACTTGTTCCATAACGTATCTAAACCTCTGACAATCCTTGATTTATGAGCATTGCAACAAATCTAAGCAACACAATAATAACATCTGTGTCATTTGATAATACAATGACTCAATTGGAACCATTTTCAACAGGCAATTCAACATGTGGTGTAACACGAAGGTCAGCGTCCTCCAATTTGCAGTTAAGTTCTTGAACAATATGACCCATACCTTTGAAAATATATTTCTGCATGTCCCAAATCCTCCTTGACAATCTTTCGACTTGCAATAATTGGAAAATCAGTGTTCACTAAAGCATCAGCAATGTTTGGCAAGTTAGCATCTTCAAGTTAATCTTCTTCGAAGTCGATGACCAGAATTTATCAAGTTTCCCAGGTACAGGTGTCAAATTTTTGATGCAGGCAAGGTCAATTGTTATACTTGTATATATCTGTCTGATTCTCTCACATTCTTTGACAGATAGTTCAAGATAATCGGCAAAGACAATGTGCACTTCTTGCAAGGTGCACACTGACTTTGATATCTGTAGAACAGTCTGAATGATTTTTCCGAAGTTTTGCATGGATGAAATCTTGATCTTTCGTAATTGTGACATATAGTCCATAACAACAGCAGTTTTCAATGAAGACACCTATTCGAATTGAAATTCTTCAGGTGAAAGTTTTTTTTTAGCTCTTGTACGAGTTTGTGCTTTACTGGTTTAGTTGCAGCATCTCCATCAAATAATGCATTTGTTGGAAGAAGATCATGCAACAGATTGTCTTTGATAAATTCACCCCTTGCTACATCCATCTCTCTATGTGCGTGTGAAAGTTGTTTTTTGTAACCTGTTTTGTAATAGCTAGAGTGTACAAAACTCTTACTATGGCAATTAAAGTGTGGAAGTTTAGCTTTAGTGATTATGTCCAACAGCTTTTTCTCTTTCAATACAATTCTCTCCCACTTCAGTTCTGTGTATAGTTTCAATCCATGTTCCAGGACATCTTGTAGACGTGTCTTTATATCGTTATACATATATTATTTGGTCATGAAGTTGTGTAGTTGCACAGGCTCATTCATTTCAAAGAGGTTTACTTCCTGCTGCACAAAATAAAGAAGGATGTCAATATGTTTATTCAAATGTTCCCCTCTCTTTTTCACAAGTTTGTGGTGAGGAACAGTTTCACAATGGTCCAATAATTTAGAATTTGTCATCTCTCTGAAAACATTACAAAATAGAAAAGACTTCATGCCATTGAGCACCATATTCACTTTTACGTGTCTAACCAACAATTCCCTTAGAGCTTTTCTGTTATCACTGGATAGTCTGTTACAGTTTCATATCTGGAGTCACAGCATTGAATCTCTCCTCTCTGTCATTCACCACAAAATGTCTTTGGATGAATTTCCTGTAGAGGTATGGTTTGTCTACTTCTAGCTTCTTCACTTTTTCCAAATACCAGGACCCATATCTAAGGTAGTTTATGCAATAGATTTCACAAAACACAGTAATCAGTGACTCCACAGTCTTCACATGCAGCTACCAATCACCTTCCCGACCAGCATGTACCATGTTTTTCACTACAGATATTATGTGTAAAACATTCCCCCAGTACTTGCACAGTTCTATTTTTTCTTCACATTCTTTGACAAACTCTAAAAACTTTGTTTCAAGTTTTCTGATTTTTATCTGAGTGTATTGAACATTGCCTGGCTTTGCATTATGTCTTTTGAATGAAGTGCACACTGTGCTGTGTTCACTTCTGAGATAAGATATGCAAAACCTAATTTGTCATTCTTGTTCAAGAAAGCATTCCAATGCAATGTTTCTATAGCCTCAGATATGATGAGCATACCTTGTAGCGAACTAACATAGGGGCATATTATCAAGAAACAGAGTTCAAATTATCGCCACTTTAGCGGCAGAAAACTGCAGCTAAAGCGGTGATAATGGGCTTGATAATATGCCCTTGAGACTTCCCATAGAAGCCCATGTTTTGGTGACTACATGGGCTTCTACGGGAATTCTCTGCGGCATATTATCAAGACCATTATCGCCGCTTTAACGGCAGTTTTCTGCCGCTAAAGCAGCGATAATTTTAACTAACCCTGGGCGTAGTTCGTGAAGTAGCACTTCACGAAGCTACGCAAAGTGCAGTTCGCACTACGCGAGCTACACATAGCACTTCGCGAACTGCGTAGTACCTTGTTCGCACTGTGCCAGATGTCGTTTTCAATGATTGCACAGTGCGGACTAGCAACCGGCACTGTGCAATCATTGAAAATGGCATCTTGCACAGTGCGAGCTGTAGTTTTCTGCTGCTCGAGTAGATTTTTACTCGAGCGGCAGCTTTCTCAACGCGAACTGGTAGTTTCTCATCGCGAGCAGTCGCGAGCATACACGACCACTCGCAATGAGAAACCTGACCTCCTCGCGTTGGGAATCTCGCCGGGAGGTTTATTTTCCATGCTCGCGATCGCCAACTTGATGTTGCTGATCGTGAACAAGGAAAAAGTCTCGCCGGGATGTCATTTTGCTTGCTCGCGGTCGCCAACTTGACGTTGAGGACCGCGAGCAAGCAAAAAATGACCGCAGCACTACGCTACGCGTGTTCGCACTGTGCTACGTGCAATTCGCGTAGTGCGAAGTAGCGTGAACTTCGCAAACTACGCGAGCGTAGCGTAGTGCTTTGCCCAGGCTTAATTTTAACTCCATGCTTGAGAATATGCCCCATAATGAGTTTCGATCAATACTGACTAGACATTTTTGCTACCAAAGATTTCAGCCTCATTAAGAGCATCGTCTATGTCACATCGACTAAGATACGTTTCTGCACACGCAAAGCATCTTTTGTCATGTGGCAAATGCCCATCATTGTATAAAGATCATCAAATTCTACTCAATTGCTCCTAAAAATGTGAGCTACAATACGGAAAACAGCTTCATCACAGAACTTTTGCAGGATAGGCTGGTCTTCAAGCTGAGCACACACATTTTGGAATATTTTAGAGATGTGATACTGTTGCATAGTTTGTGACTGGAGATGGTATTCCTGAAACGGTATTCTGGGATATCAGAGCATGAATTCCAGCCCACAGAAGAACCGGCTTTTCTTTATCCTTCCGTCCGTATTGAATAAGCGATGTGATAACTTCAGGTAAATCAACTTTGTGGACTGCAGCATTAGGTGAAAGAAGATCCTCAGCCCCTTTGAAACTTTCTGGTATACTGGGACGTGTTGATGGCTTTTGGTGATTTTGCACACGTTGGCAAGGCAGTTTGGTTATCAGTTTGCAGCTTCATTTGCTTATGCCTATAGCTGACACAGCTTGTTTTCCACCAGCTACTTCATTGTCACAGTCTTGAAAAAGCACCACGGCAGTATCATGTGTGCTGGATGTTTCAGACAAAGAAGAGCTCTCTTCAAAATCATAATTATCAAAAGCAGCAATTGTAAATCCTTCCATGGTAAAGTGACTTGGAAGTGGGGTGCTGTCGGATTCACAAGATTTTGTAGCATGAGCTGCTAACAAGTTCCTGCTCCGTTCTAAGTTATTAAAAACTGTTGATACACCAATCCTATTCATTGAAGGAATTAGCTCTCTACTTTTGCACATGTCATAGGTTTCATGGGCAGTTATGATGTGCAGCAGGGTTTTCTTTTTGCTGTGACCAAATTCATAAAACATGATTTGGAAAAGACAGCACATTTGCACAGCATAAGCCTGTTGGTTTTGGATTGTCTTCAACTCAATCGCTTATATCTTCAAAGCCATCATCAGTGTTGTCGGCTTCTGTTCCAAACTGAAGAACTTTAGCTTGTAACAGGTTTGTTTTGCTGATATTAAACAATGATGTAAAAAAATGTTAAGACATCAGGCATTCATGTTGACTCCCATGATTTACGGAGCACTGGGACATCACAAAAATTGTCATTAGGTCCAAAATCTAAATCTTTCAGGATGTTTCTTAAATGGTTCTGGCTGATTTTACTGCATCCTGTGCAGAGGTGGGTGGAGCTCATGATGTGGAATTCGGCAGAGTTGAATCAAACCTCTGTGAAATTCTGCTTTGTCCTAAACCCTAAATCCGCCAATCCGGGGTAAGGGAAGCCAAGCATAGGGGGCCATTGCATTGCACTGGTATGGGGGAGATGGGCTATTGACTCCCGAGGCTGAGCAGAGGTGCTTGGGGATGATGCTGAGAAGCTCAGCCTAGGTCTCCTGCGAGTTCCGAGTCCCGCCTACTACTGGTAAGCTATGGAGCTGAGGCTAGGACAAAACAAACATCGAATGGCTCCAGTAGAAGTCATAGAAAGGGGCCCCCTGACCCACCAGCACTCACCTACCTGTCAGTTTTTGGACCATGGAGTGTTTCAGAGACCTTCTCCTTGGCTGCAGCTGCAGCTCCTTGAGGTCGATGATATTCTCTCGCTGCCTCCTGCAGCCATCCTCTGGAATGGATTACTGCAGAAGCACGCGCACCACAGACTGGCAGCTCAGAATGCAGCTGTAACAACAACAAAGGAAATGACTTTACAAGTTAAGGTAGAGGTGGGTGGTAACCTCCGCTACACAGCAGCAGAGGCAGAGTTTTTTGCCAGACTCTGCCTTCCAAGTGGAACGTGGAGTGACAAAACTCTGCAAACTTCGCTGGCGGAGTGAAGTTAACCGCCCACCCCTAATCCTGTGATCTTATTTTGGAAGCAAGAACTTCAGGAGTCAAATCAGCTTAAAACACCATAAGTGGCTCATTCTTTTTGTTATACTGACAAAAATAAATTCTGTCATTGTACATTCTCACCGGAAAAATCTTAATTTCATTATTATGGATCAACACAGTTTCATGAATGTTGACCGCTATTTCTTTGATATCACTTAGTGTGAACCCGTAGCCAGCATTCAAGAGTGGCTTTAAAACTTTGTTTCCTTTTTCAAAGAATGTAAACTTAATTGCAGGCTGGTGGTTACATTGCTGCTGGAAGCTCATTGTACATTCATATTTTCAAATGTATGCATGCATGCAGTTCATGGGGCATTCACCTCTGCGGCACATACTCTCACCTTGCTGTTTAGATTAGCTACTTGGCTTGAAAACTAGCTGCAGATAAAAACATGTTTGCCCTTTGAGACTCACAGACTCTGTACCTTGTTCTTTCAAACCATCGGGCCCTTGGTCTGGCTAAACCACAGATAACATATTGAAGATCATCCGCTTTCTGATTAGTTGTTGGAGGTGGATGAGGGGTAGCCATCGATCTTTTAATTGGATGGGCATTGTGTTTGGTTGTCGTCGCTTTCTCAGAAGACTCGGATTCTTGTTGTGATTCGCTTGTTTCTGCTATTTTTTGACTCATTTTTTGTCTAGCTTTTTTTCCATTGTATATGACATGTAGCACTTGTTTTTACAATGATAAAATATTTGATCCTCTTCACCCATCAGTTTCAATCTTTTGTGAACTCTGTCTTGTTGTATTTCTGCAGCTTCTCGAGCTCTCTCTGTCCAGCCACAGTTGATGTTAGCTTTTCTTTCGGATTAGTTTCTCACATAACACATTTTAATTTGTTGAAGGAGTCCTCAGATTTTGTAGTTAGCAACACTCTGTCAGGAGGTAAAGGTCCTCTGCTACCACCTGTTTCACTCATGTTTAGGAATATTAATCAACCGAAAACCTGAAACAAAAATAATATTAAAATGAATTACCAATATGATGGCTAAAACCAGGGCAATGGAGGAGGAGCGTCGCCCCACTGGCTGAGCTACCATTTTGGAAATTGGAGGAAGGTTTGCTCTGAGGATTTATATTCTGACTCTATAAGACTAAATGACCCCCAAAACCTATGCTTTGGCATCAAAATGAAGTATATTGGTCTCATGGCTCCTGAAATATTACATCATCACCGTATTTTTAAAAAGGGCGTCCAGAAAAATTTGGCTCAGATCAGCAAGCTAAATCAATTCTCTAATGATCCAAAAACACAAATCAAAAATTAAAATCTCTGGACAGCAATTTCTTTACAGAGCTATATAAAGGTGCCAGGAAAAAGAGGGGGGGAAGCAGACCGTTAGACATATTAGAAAAGAGATTGAAGGAGCAGATGTTGAGTGGGAAAAAACTGGAGTTCATAGAGGCATTATGAGAGTCAAAGAAGAGAGTGGGAGGAGAAGAAAGAAGGAAAAGAGGCAGAATTGGGAAACAATCAGCAGATCAGAAAAGGGAAGAGAGATGAGAGGAGGTCATGGAAAGAGAACACACAAAGCTAGAGTTCTAGCAGCTGTGCAGAACAAGGTTCTGATTTGATTCTACTGGAGCCAAGATTATATGTGAAGGCGTGATTGGGGGCAAAATACATTTGAACTTATTTGCTATTCTTGTGCTTGGTCACATTTCCTAGAGAAGTGGGGAAGTGGTATTAATTAGCTTCTCACATGACATTTGAGTTTGTTGTAAGAAGGTAAGCAGGATCCCTTGTACGATCACATGCAGGATCACATGCAGCTACCAATCACCTTCCCGACCAGCATGTACCATGTTTTTCACTACAGATATTATGTGTAAAACATTCCCCCAGTACTTGCACAGTTCTATTTTTTCTTCACATTCTTTGACAAACTCTAAAAACTTTGTTTCAAGTTTTCTGATTTTTATCTGAGTGTATTGAACATTGCCTGGCTTTGCATTATGTCTTTTGAATGAAGTGCACACTGTGCTGTGTTCACTTCTGAGATAAGATATGCAAAACCTAATTTGTCATTCTTGTTCAAGAAAGCATTCCAATGCAATGTTTCTATAGCCTCAGATATGATGAGCATACCTTGTAGCGAACTAACATAGGGGCATATTATCAAGAAACAGAGTTCAAATTATCGCCACTTTAGCGGCAGAAAACTGCAGCTAAAGCGGTGATAATGGGCTTGATAATATGCCCTTGAGACTTCCCATAGAAGCCCATGTTTTGGTGACTACATGGGCTTCTACGGGAATTCTCTGCGGCATATTATCAAGACCATTATCGCCGCTTTAACGGCAGTTTTCTGCCGCTAAAGCAGCGATAATTTTAACTAACCCTGGGCGTAGTTCGTGAAGTAGCACTTCACGAAGCTACGCAAAGTGCAGTTCGCACTACGCGAGCTACACATAGCACTTCGCGAACTGCGTAGTACCTTGTTCGCACTGTGCCAGATGTCGTTTTCAATGATTGCACAGTGCGGACTAGCAACCGGCACTGTGCAATCATTGAAAATGGCATCTTGCACAGTGCGAGCTGTAGTTTTCTGCTGCTCGAGTAGATTTTTACTCGAGCGGCAGCTTTCTCAACGCGAACTGGTAGTTTCTCATCGCGAGCAGTCGCGAGCATACACGACCACTCGCAATGAGAAACCTGACCTCCTCGCGTTGGGAATCTCGCCGGGAGGTTTATTTTCCATGCTCGCGATCGCCAACTTGATGTTGCTGATCGTGAACAAGGAAAAAGTCTCGCCGGGATGTCATTTTGCTTGCTCGCGGTCGCCAACTTGACGTTGAGGACCGCGAGCAAGCAAAAAATGACCGCAGCACTACGCTACGCGTGTTCGCACTGTGCTACGTGCAATTCGCGTAGTGCGAAGTAGCGCGAACTTCGCAAACTACGCGAGCGTAGCGTAGTGCTTTGCCCAGGCTTAATTTTAACTCCATGCTTGAGAATATGCCCCATAATGAGTTTCGATCAATACTGACTAGACATTTTTGCTACCAAAGATTTCAGCCTCATTAAGAGCATCGTCTATGTCACATCGACTAAGATAAGTTTCTGCACACGCAAAGCATCTTTTGTCATGTGGCAAATGCCCATCATTGTATAAAGATCATCAAATTCTACTCAATTGCTCCTAAAAATGTGAGCTACAATACGGAAAACAGCTTCATCACAGAACTTTTGCAGGATAGGCTGGTCTTCAAGCTGAGCACACACATTTTGGAATATTTTAGAGATGTGATACTGTTGCATAGTTTGTGACTGGAGATGGTATTCCTGAAACGGTATTCTGGGATATCAGAGCATGAATTCCAGCCCACAGAAGAACCGGCTTTTCTTTATCCTTCCGTCCGTATTGAATAAGCGATGTGATAACTTCAGGTAAATCAACTTTGTGGACTGCAGCATTAGGTGAAAGAAGATCCTCAGCCCCTTTGAAACTTTCTGGTATACTGGGACGTGTTGATGGCTTTTGGTGATTTTGCACACGTTGGCAAGGCAGTTTGGTTATCAGTTTGCAGCTTCATTTGCTTATGCCTATAGCTGACACAGCTTGTTTTCCACCAGCTACTTCATTGTCACAGTCTTGAAAAAGCACCACGGCAGTATCATGTGTGCTGGATGTTTCAGACAAAGAAGAGCTCTCTTCAAAATCATAATTATCAAAAGCAGCAATTGTAAATCCTTCCATGGTAAAGTGACTTGGAAGTGGGGTGCTGTCGGATTCACAAGATTTTGTAGCATGAGCTGCTAACAAGTTCCTGCTCCGTTCTAAGTTATTAAAAACTGTTGATACACCAATCCTATTCATTGAAGGAATTAGCTCTCTACTTTTGCACATGTCATAGGTTTCATGGGCAGTTATGATGTGCAGCAGGGTTTTCTTTTTGCTGTGACCAAATTCATAAAACATGATTTGGAAAAGACAGCACATTTGCACAGCATAAGCCTGTTGGTTTTGGATTGTCTTCAACTCAATCGCTTATATCTTCAAAGCCATCATCAGTGTTGTCGGCTTCTGTTCCAAACTGAAGAACTTTAGCTTGTAACAGGTTTGTTTTGCTGATATTAAACAATGATGTAAAAAAATGTTAAGACATCAGGCATTCATGTTGACTCCCATGATTTACGGAGCACTGGGACATCACAAAAATTGTCATTAGGTCCAAAATCTAAATCTTTCAGGATGTTTCTTAAATGGTTCTGGCTGATTTTACTGCATCCTGTGCAGAGGTGGGTGGAGCTCATGATGTGGAATTCGGCAGAGTTGAATCAAACCTCTGTGAAATTCTGCTTTGTCCTAAACCCTAAATCCGCCAATCCGGGGTAAGGGAAGCCAAGCATAGGGGGCCATTGCATTGCACTGGTATGGGGGAGATGGGCTATTGACTCCCGAGGCTGAGCGGAGGTGCTTGGGGATGATGCTGAGAAGCTCAGCCTAGGTCTCCTGCGAGTTCCGAGTCCCGCCTACTACTGGTAAGCTATGGAGCTGAGGCTAGGACAAAACAAACATCGAATGGCTCCAGTAGAAGTCATAGAAAGGGGCCCCCTGACCCACCAGCACTCACCTACCTGTCAGTTTTTGGACCATGGAGTGTTTCAGAGACCTTCTCCTTGGCTGCAGCTGCAGCTCCTTGAGGTCGATGATATTCTCTCGCTGCCTCCTGCAGCCATCCTCTGGAATGGATTACTGCAGAAGCACGCGCACCACAGACTGGCAGCTCAGAATGCAGCTGTAACAACAACAAAGGAAATGACTTTACAAGTTAAGGTAGAGGTGGGTGGTAACCTCCGCTACACAGCAGCAGAGGCAGAGTTTTTTGCCAGACTCTGCCTTCCAAGTGGAACGTGGAGTGACAAAACTCTGCAAACTTCGCTGGCGGAGTGAAGTTAACCGCCCACCCCTAATCCTGTGATCTTATTTTGGAAGCAAGAACTTCAGGAGTCAAATCAGCTTAAAACACCATAAGTGGCTCATTCTTTTTGTTATACTGACAAAAATAAATTCTGTCATTGTACATTCTCACCGGAAAAATCTTAATTTCATTATTATGGATCAACACAGTTTCATGAATGTTGACCGCTATTTCTTTGATATCACTTAGTGTGAACCCGTAGCCAGCATTCAAGAGTGGCTTTAAAACTTTGTTTCCTTTTTCAAAGAATGTAAACTTAATTGCAGACTGGTGGTTACATTGCTGCTGGAAGCTCATTGTACATTCATATTTTCAAATGTATGCATGCATGCAGTTCATGGGGCATTCACCTCTGCGGCACATACTCTCACCTTGCTGTTTAGATTAGCTACTTGGCTTGAAAACTAGCTGCAGATAAAAACATGTTTGCCCTTTGAGACTCACAGACTCTGTACCTTGTTCTTTCAAACCATCGGGCCCTTGGTCTGGCTAAACCACAGATAACATATTGAAGATCATCCGCTTTCTGATTAGTTGTTGGAGGTGGATGAGGGGTAGCCATCGATCTTTTAATTGGATGGGCATTGTGTTTGGTTGTCGTCGCTTTCTCAGAAGACTCGGATTCTTGTTGTGATTCGCTTGTTTCTGCTATTTTTTGACTCATTTTTTGTCTAGCTTTTTTTCCATTGTATATGACATGTAGCACTTGTTTTTACAATGATAAAATATTTGATCCTCTTCACCCATCAGTTTCAATCTTTTGTGAACTCTGTCTTGTTGTATTTCTGCAGCTTCTCGAGCTCTCTCTGTCCAGCCACAGTTGATGTTAGCTTTTCTTTCGGATTAGTTTCTCACATAACACATTTTAATTTGTTGAAGGAGTCCTCAGATTTTGTAGTTAGCAACACTCTGTCAGGAGGTAAAGGTCCTCTGCTACCACCTGTTTCACTCATGTTTAGGAATATTAATCAACCGAAAACCTGAAACAAAAAAAATATTAAAATGAATTACCAATATGATGGCTAAAACCAGGGCAATGGAGGAGGAGCGTCGCCCCACTGGCTGAGCTACCATTTTGGAAATTGGAGGAAGGTTTGCTCTGAGGATTTATTTTCTGACTCTATAAGACTAAATGACCCCCAAAACCTATGCTTTGGCATCAAAATGAAGTATATTGGTCTCATGGCTCCTGAAATATTACATCATCACCGTATTTTTAAAAAGGGCGTCCAGAAAAATTTGGCTCAGATCAGCAAGCTAAATCAATTCTCTAATGATCCAAAAACACAAATCAAAAATTAAAATCTCTGGACAGCAATTTCTTTACAGAGCTATATAAAGGTGCCAGGAAAAAGAGGGGGGGAAGCAGACCGTTAGACACATTAGAAAAGAGATTGAAGGAGCAGATGTTGAGTGGGAAAAAACTGGAGTTCATAGAGGCATTATGAGAGTCAAAGAAGAGAGTGGGAGGAGAAGAAAGAAGGAAAAGAGGCAGAATTGGGAAACAATCAGCAGATCAGAAAAGGGAAGAGAGATGAGAGGAGGTCATGGAAAGAGAACACACAAAGCTAGAGTTCTAGCAGCTGTGCAGAACAAGGTTCTGATTTGATTCTACTGGAGCCAAGATTATATGTGAAGGCGTGATTGGGGGCAAAATACATTTGAACTTATTTGCTATTCTTGTGCTTGGTCACATTTCCTAGAGAAGTGGGGAAGTGGTATTAATTAGCTTCTCACATGACATTTGAGTTTGTTGTAAGAAGGTAAGCAGGATCCCTTGTACGCGATCTACTCCCTCTACCACTAAGGGCACAACAATGGCACTTGTCAGTGGAACACCTGGGACCATATTATGGATGTGGCACATTTTCCTGGATTGCACTGGGCACACCTTTCAAAAGGTACGCCCAGCGCAATCGAGGAAAATGTGGCGCATTATGGTGAATGTATTGCCCCCTGGGCAGCCGTGAACTCGTGCTGCCCTGGGGAGAGTGCATTCATGTGAAAAACGGAGCGGCTGCTTTAACGTCGCTCCGTGTTTTCACATTCCATGCAGCAGCCCGTCTGCACTTTTAAGGGGTTAGAGGACCACTTTGCAGGTGGCTGCAGTCAGGGACTGCGCCGCCTGCATGGGGATGTCTCTCTCCCGCCAGAGGGCTGCAATCAGGAAGCACACTTATATCGTGCCTCCTTTTAGGTGGGGCATAGTCAGTGCTCCTCCTGAGAGCTTCTTTCACTCTGCACCCCCTCTGAAATATGGCGCGGGCGCAGAAGCAAAGGGATTCACTCATTTGCATGGGGCATGCCCCATGCAAATGACGGAAAGCCCTCTGAAGATAGGGCTGGCGCTTTAAGTGAGCCAGTGCTTTCAGTATTACAGTAGGGGCCGCACAAGCATCTGCGGCCCCTTCTGTAATACCAAAGTGCCTCGGGAGCAAACAAAGCAGGCCCTCACGCCCACTGTGCCTCCGGGGACACTTGTTTAATACGGCCCCTGTTCCTATTTTCACGGAATTAGGACTACTACAGTTACCTTAACGCTTTATGACGTTTTGATATGGGTGTCACCTTTTGCTTTGTTTCTTAGGAGGAGAAACACCTCTATACAGACAAAAGCATTTTTGGTTTTGAGAAACCAGAAGGATATCATTAATAAAAACCCTTTACACTGCTAAAACAACCTTTCTGACCCTTCTTACTCACTCCAATCTTTATACCAAGACATGGACGAAAAGGTAGTTTCAGCCATGGGTAACCCCAGTGGAAAAAGGTACTTTTAGAGTGAGACGATTTCTTAGTGCACTGCTCTTTCCAGTACAGGTGTTTCTGGGGCCCTATATGGCAGGCATCTATGGTGGCGCATAGAGCACGCTAGTGGTCACAATGGGGGTGTCAGGTGTTTGTGAAACATCTTTGATACGTTGGATGACTGCCCTTAATATGACTTTCATTCATTACCTATTAAATTATGTTTTTGGGGGGGGGCTCCACTTTCAGCAGTTTATTGACATAGTTCACCCCACAGGAGCCCTCAATGAAGAGTCTTTGAGCAGGTCATGGCGTTTTGTATGGTTTTAAGGAATGCACTTTTGTTCAGATCAACTCACTGAGTTGTTGCAGACGAGCTCTGCAGATTGGGCATCCCGTAATTGTGGTTTGCCAGATTTGGGGTCTCACAAATCAGTATTAGAATTGAATAGTTATCCTAAATGTCGCACTAGCCCTATTACTAACGAAGCATAGAAGAGTTGCCAGAAAAATCTCCAACAATCAAGCCATTTCAAATATGCTTCCCAATCCCCCCACTAAAGTCAGGGAAGGTGAGGTTCCAAGGGATCTTCAGAATGCCATAGACGCCTGCTCATGTCTTTATAACCTGCATACGAGCTCGAGATATTTAGAGGAACTAAGATCACATTGGTCAATATCGAAGGAAATCGCCCCACGGTGCTTGGCACAGGCCAACCTGGAGTTCTGATACTATTTCACTCGTTGATGGAAAGGATAAAGAGAAGGATATACTCCTGGACCACTTGGAAAAATGGGCATATCATCCCCGATGTGGACACAATTGTGTCTCAGAGTGAAGTCAATAGTGAAAATGGTCAATACCTAATCATGTCGACAAAGTGCCCTGTTCGGGGCTCCTCACTTTCTCCACAGCTGTTTTATCTGCAACTGAGACTGTACCCCAAGTAATAGAGCAATGCCAGTTTCAAATGTGGGCAGATGAGACACAGATTCTGTCGAACAACTTTGAGGACTGGAACAGGATCTCAAAGTGTCATAAACATATTGTTTATTGGGCAAGGGATGGTCTGTGCCTCAATAGGTCCAACACCAAGAACATGGAAACTGTGAGCAAGTTATTCTTTATCCATGTCAGCAAATCGAAGCAATTCTTCTATACATGCTGCAGAGATTAAGGTATAAAAAACATGCATCAATTATTATGTGTGGCCTCATGGAGACAATAGAATAATAATACAATGTCAATTTCTATATAATATTGTTTGGGTCTTGAAGGATGTGTGCTGAAAGGGCCCGAAATCACTATTTCTTTTTTAATGTATAAGAAATATTTTTTTAGTGGGGGACGAGTTGAAGAGCGGGAGGGCATAGATGGCCTGAGGCTCATCAGCAAGTGAATTCCAGTTCAAAGGGGCTTGGAGGCCGAGGTAACAGGACTTGGATATTGAACAGGTCAGTTTAGGGGAGCGTAGAAAAAGTTATAGGTGCTATACCGTATGTTACATGTAGGTATGTGGTGTGAGGGCGTGTGAGTGATGTAAACTGGGGCCATCCCATATATGACTGTAGGGGTTACTAATAGTGCTGTGAAGGTTGCTAATAGTGTCCTGCTTTGTGTATCTGGGTATGCCTGGAGACACTGAAAGGGGTTTTGTGTTGCTAAATGAATGACCATATCTAGGGGTGAGCAGACATACAAAGTTGAGCCTGCCAGAAGTCTACTACAATGGTCAACTTTAGTCAAAACTAGAGCTTTGTTCAGGCCCTTGGCTGCATGCAAGGTGAGGTGGAAGTGGGCCTTTCATATAGTAAGCTGCAAGGCTGTGGTTGTGATAGAGATGATGCTTCTAGGCTCATACAGGAGTTGAATAACACGTCATGGGGAAGGAGGCATAAAATGCCTGGCTGAGAAAGTAAATAATAAATAAATTATCTCTCTGTTTTGGCCGAATTCAGTGTGAATTATCAGAGAGACGTTGAGTGGCGAATAGTGCATAGGCTGTCAGGGGAGCAGAGCTGGAAATCGGGGGGAAGGTTGGAAAATGGGGTGTCTGGGGAGCAGACACAACAGGAAAGTGCACGGGAGGCTAAAACTGGCACTGCAGGAACACTTACGGGCTGCGGCCCTAGTCCCCGCTCTGATAGCATTAATTTCACTGTACCCTACCTAGTCTGTGCTAGGGAGCCGTAAAATGAAATCCATACATAACAGAAATCCATAGTTAGGTAAGGGGGAAGGTGAAACATCCACCAGAGAAATGGGCCATTTCACCGTAGGGAGGCTGCAAACGGTTACGATCTAGATGGGCTTTGCCAATGCATAGTGTGCCGCTGCTTGCGGCCCCTGAGCAGTTTTCAAGCTTCAACAAGTCCTGCCCAGGAAGAGCGGGCCCTCCTGCAACTTGCAAGCAGCCACTGAGTTGTTACAAGTAAGGTTGTCAGGACAGAACCGGCCTTTGATTCCATCGGCCTTTGCCCTGCGGAGCTGCAGCCTTTGGGGCCGGTTTTGAAAGCCCAGAGCAGCTTCCGGTGCCTCTGCCCATTTCTATATTTCCCAGATATTAATTACAGCAGGCTCAGGAGGCTTCTAGAGAGAGAAGGGAAGAGGGGGACGGCGAGAATGGAGAGATCAGAGAGAGAGGGCAAACATAGACGGATAGAAAGAGAGACAGGGAGGACAGGAAGGGAGTGGGCTGGTTTGAACAGGTTTCCCAGGCTGAGATTGGCTCCCCAATCCCGCCCTGCTGGTTGGGATCCAGGAGGGGCTCGGGAAGGAGCCTCTTGACCTTGAATGGGGGACTGGCCATCAGGTCCATGGACCACGGTGGGTTTGGCAGTGGATGAGGAGAGTAGTGGAGTAGGGGCTGAGGACATGCTGGGGGATGGGGCTAGACTGGGGGGCCTGAAGCTCTACAACGATCTAGGGCTACCCAAAGGAGCCCTTGGCATGGCAGAGGGTCTTGTAAGTGGTACAGAAGGATGCGAGTGTCAAGCTGGCCCAGAGGACAAGCTAGAGAAGCGCCTCTGATCTGTACATCTGCACAGTGACAACAGTAAACCTTCTGCTCCTCGTGTCAACAGCAAGAATGTATATCCTCAGGACAAAATGGGCCGCTGACTCTGGCCGTAAATGTTTTGAAGTGTTGCAAACAAGCTTAACAAAACAAATTGCAGAGTTGCAAGCCACCGGATTTTTTTACTTGCCACACTGTGGCCGGAGGCAAATTGCTCTTACGCTACGTCATCTGATGGTTATTGACATTGGTCAAAGTGCAATAAAAAAGTATAGGAACTGTGATGCTGCGTGCAAGGGGGACGGGTGAGTGAGTGATCGTGGGGGCCTGGTCAAAGGCGAGTGCACAAAAACTAAATATTCTGTTATTTGTTTCGGTCTTTCACCTTCAAGTAACTACATATATAATAACTGACATCTTTGATGAAACTGTAATGCAAGTTATGTTAATCCGTGGGAAATGCACTATCGGCCACTATGAAACCTCAACTAGTTAATGCACTGCACCAGAGAGCCACAGAATTGAATCCTGGTTGGTGCAGTGAAGAATAGTCACTTCTGAATAACTAATGCTACAAGGTCCCAGTCTGTGACAGAAAGCACTGTGAACATTTAACTCACTATTTTAAACTTGCATTAAACATAGTATAAAATGGGCTGCTGCAAATCATATACAAAATCTTATAAAAAAAAAACTGTTTCCAAAAGATAGATCTTTTTGTAGACTGTGCGTAGTGCAATTTTTTAAATAACTGTCTTTTTAAAAGCACACACTTCACAGCTTAGCCCTTACAATACCCCACAAAAACAATAAATGTGGGTCATCAGGAAGCACGTTTTTTATAACTGTCTTTTAAAAGCACACACCTCACAACTTAGCAGATAGCTCCCTTGCAATACCTCTCAAAAAGAATAAAGGCGTGTCATCAGGAAGCTTCAAGTGATTCCATCAATTGAAGTCAATGCCAGGTTCAAAGCAGCATTTACATTTGCAGATTGGCCAGTTGTGCACATTTACATTTCTGTCAGGGACTCAGGCACCCTGGCAAGAAGGCTTCTTTAGCTGCTTGCTCTCCCTAGGGGCCCCAGCCCAGGAGACTCCCTGCCTTACACTACAGCTGAAGCATTTTATATGTCGGAATTAACCATAGGGGGAACTGTTTTCCTAAAATTAAACAAGTATGGCCATGCTGTGCCCCTCAGTCTCCCCCCCCCCCCCCAGTTCGACCACTGGTTGTTAATCACTTTAATTGCTCTAATATTGTCTGTTCCTAATAGTTTTGTTGACCGCCTCTTCTTTGCTGCCTATTAGCATTAATTTTTGAGGGAGTACACGTTCAGCCTTTGAAAGATTATCTGTATTATAGTTGAAGAATCCTGAACGTCCGTTCTTGTAGACAATACTTGAACATAACAGATATTCAGCGGTCTTTGTGAAAGTTTTATAACAACAAAGGTATCTGTGGGTTCCGCATTTCTTGTGCCTGCACCTGGCACGTCCGTAAGCTTTTGTGTTAGTTTTTGCCTTTGTTCTTAATAGTTCTGTGTTTCGTGCCTCACGGCCGAGCGTGTTTGTATATGTCCTGCGGTTGTAGCCTTGTTTGGATTTGTCTTTTCTTTAGCCACGTCTTGTTTTCTTTGGTTTTGCTTGGCTTTGGGTACATTCTTCCCGTTCTCTATATTGAAACTCTTGACCTGCTTTTTAAAGGATGGGTTTCTAGGGGTTTTGTTTATTATGTCATCTTTCTTGTCACTGTCTAGGCTAAAGATGTCTGCTCTACTTGTGGAGGCAGAAGTTGTCCTGTATGTCACTGTTTTGGGTGGTTTGCCAACTTTGTCAAACTTTTCTGCAGAAGCAAATATATCTCTTGATTTTTCACATTGTTGTGCTTACTGTAAAGTTAGTAACCATTGAAGACGAGTTTAAGTATTTTCTAGTTGTGCTGTTTCGGCAAGGAGTTTATGTTTCTCGTCCGCATGCCTTATGAGAATATCCATCATACCATAAAGGGTATTATGTAAATAATTTGCAGATTCTTTTAATACATTTTCATCTAGATCCTCAAATCCCAAGAGAACGGCGTATTTCTGAAGGCCAGGCATGGGGCCATAAATACTGCAAGAATGGTATATATTGATTACAAATATTTTTCTGCCTTGAGAAAGATCCGTTAGGAACAAAACATGTCAGCTGACCATTCACTATAAGTGTAACTTCTTAAAGCATCAATCATTGGATCCACACCTTGCAATGCTATTTTATTCTTGGTCTAGATGAACAGAGACACCTTTTACGTCTCTTTCATAATATATATTACATTATTGCTCTATAAATTATTGTTTTTAATAAATGCACTTTGAAACACAATTATTTCTATTAATAAATCTTTGGTTCCTTTTGTCACCTGTTTTACTTTTGTAACTTGTTCTTACTACTTTAATCTATGCAAAAATATTGACTTTGTTTCATTGCTTACTTGTGGAGTGCAACCTTGTATTTCACAAATTTAGGGCTGATATAATGGTTCTGTATTAGATTTACTTTGGAGAAAATAGGCACTAAGTCTAAGCCATAGGTACTCAATCATTTTCTGAGGGAGGGACCAAAAGGTACAGTAGTGGGGGCCACACTGGTGCTAGTGAGGTCTGATGAGCAGAAAAAAATTTGCATGGTGGACTGAGTCACAAAGCACACTACTGGAGTTTTATTCCAGATCACGGTCTTCAGAATAAGGGACCTAGTTCTGTGTGTGATGTAAAGTGCTCTGACTCCCTACAGTGGTATGAGAGGTGCTATAAAACAAATTAAATACATGTGACAGTGGGGCTATGGAGAGATGATAGGCTCTGTTGGAGGGCAGAAGTGAGGGAATTATTGAAGATTGTCAATCATTAAAGATTGACAAAAGATTGTTGTATCCTGGTGCATAGTAAGGTCATTCTTTACTATGCTTTGAAAGCTAAAACAATTCAATATATAATGACAAATGTGTTGTAAAAAACACAATTTTCCCCAAAATTTTATTGGTGGAGAGGCCCCCAAAGCCCCCTTTGTAGGGGGTCAGGCTCACTCGCTGCACTGGTTGTGCACTGTGCGGGGACGCGTCTGACAACATTTGGCAGAGCAGCTTTTAGTTTTCAGTCCAACCTTGGCAGGAACAGGAGCCTTGGGTTGCAAAATAAAACCAACCAATGTAAAGGTAGTTGCGAGACGTAGCACCAACCTTCCCATTAGGATTTTTCGATTTTTGCAAATATCATTAATATAAAAATACTAAAATCTTTAGTAATTCAAGTCTAGTCTTTGTTTGATGTGCACACGTGTGCAGTTTTTTTTCTTCAAATTACAGTTTTAATGTTTGACATTTAAATCATACAATTTGCCTGGGGGTCCCCGGCTTCCAGTAGTGACTCAATGGGTGTCCTCAGGAGTGAAAAGTTTGGGAACTGATATAGAACTGAGCAGCCAGTGAGTTTATTAAATGTGATTTGCGTGTCATAATGATATCTTAGTTTTAATCTCTTTACCAATTCCTGTAAAGTAGTTTTGATGGCTAATGAGCACTATCATTGGCAGATTCTGAGGTCAAGTGCAAAGGGAGGGCCTAGGTTACCCAATCGGAATTTAAATGACACTGGGACATCAAACAGAAGTATCCACCACACATGCTACCAAGTCTGCATCTACTGCTCCACGACCCAAAGAAAAGGACTTGGCATGTTCTATTGCCTCCTGGCAAAATGCACAATTCAGTCAGTGAGTGTTGTAAAAACACAATAATTTACTGAGGTAGACATACACCTCCACCCAATCCACGCTGTTAGATGAGGTCTAGTGTTTAGAATTTAGACATGACTCTAGGGGCTTTTACCTCTAATACTAGCTTCATAACTTTGAAAACTTAGGTTGATGGTAAAGACTGTATTAAAAGTTTAGACCCCTCCCCCATTTCGCTAAGGAGGGAATACCCTGGGCCTCACCACTGGAACCACACCCACCTTAGTTGTGTAATAAGCAAGGTGGAAACGGTGGAACCTGAAGATATGGGTCGAAAACTCAGCTTCCATACAATACCAAACTGTGTACTCCTAGCTAATCGCTTTTTACACCTAAACCTCTAATATTCTTTTTTTTTTAAAGATTGGAATTACTAAAAAAAATCAGGCAAATCACTGTGTGTGGTTTTAAAACTAGAGTGGACTACAACGATAATTGGATCCTACCCCCGGGGAGGCAGCACCCAGTCTCACAAGCTACTCACTAAATTGTGCTATGGTGGGAAAGTTGCAGACCCTGAAATGAACAGTCCTACATTGTATTCGTGGTTCTCATTCGTAACAAATTTGTTTAACTTTCGTCTCCTTTTTTGCTGTATTATGAGATGATCTTTGAAACAAGTTTTTATATGGGAATTCACCACCACTGACAGTTTCCCAGGAGAGATCCACAGTGCACTGTTATGTTTATGTTATGCTTATGTTTTGTTACCTGTTATGTTTTGTTATAAGTATGTTTATTGGTTAAAGACGTCAATCCCTGCCCTGGATGCCCTACTGTACTGCTGACTGAATACCTAATGCTGATTCTTTGTCACAGGTAAGCCCGGATCATGTGTGTGTGCCATGACATAGGCCTGTCTCATGGACCAGGAGGGGCACCCAAAGCTCTGCCCTCATAGTGGTGGAAGGCTACCGTGTTCACCAAGAATTTAGCAGCACAAGTGTGATGACAGCAGCATACCGTGTAGTGATCAGTATTTGTGAACAGGCCCTTTTTAACCTGTGTCACTGGAATGAGGCCTATAGGCTTACTCATCTTTTTAAATGTTCTGCTGCTGTGTGCTTAACTCACCATTGGCCTACATCAGGTAGAAGTGAAGTGCTATGCAGCACAGGAGTCATGATGCTGCACTGGTTGTCTGTGTGCCTGGGAAGGGTACACTACAGGGATGGAGCAGTGTTGTGCAGTATATGTGTGGTTAGTGCACGTTCTGAGTGCATGTATGACTGCCAAGGCCTCCTACTCTCCCTGATGGGTGAGAGGACATTACCGAGGGAAACCAAAACCACCTGCGCTGGAGCGTGGAGCACCAGCACTTGCCTGCTTGCCAAGCCCAGTGTGCAATGAGGAGGAAGAGAGCACAGGAGGGAGCACGGTCCAGTGGGGAGCCCTAGCGTATGGACTCCCTGTATGAGGTGTGAGGATTCGGCTGTACACTGATAGGGATGTAGTCCATGTGTAGGATCATTTTTGGCAACTCCAACATATGCCAGGAGAGAGCTGCCAAGGACGGAGCCGAGTATCGAGCGCTGTGCAGAGGACGCCAGGACCGCACCACCTAGTAGCAGTGAACGCATATTCCAGAGGGGGCTACCTTTGAAGTAATTGTGTGACCAGACTGCCAGGACTCGTGACCACCTCAGTGGTGACCCTGTATGCCAGAAGGAAGAGTATATGTTGCGTCTGAAGTTTCCGCAGCAATGCTGTGTGGCAGGAGGAGCTGCTGGGGCCAAATCACCAAAGATTTCAGGCTGCACCCGGGACTGGAGTGCGGCTCTGACCAGTGGGTCTAGCCACACCACGAGATCGGCCCTGACTGACCCCTGAGGACCAAGAGGATGCCAAGGAGGACATCACACCCTTGCTGGGCACCGAGTCAGGAGCTGAAGAACTGAATTCCCTCCACTGGGAAGAAATTGGCTTACAGTGACTACGCAAGCTGGAAGCTGCTCTGATCCATAGGGAGAGCCGCCCGCTCTGCTCAGAAGAGTGAGCCTGCACCTGCCAGGTGCCGGCACATGCTCAGCGAATAGCCAGACTTCGAGGAGGAGGATCAGAAATCATGAATGCCTGTGCGCAGGAGACCTGTTGCTAGGCAGAACACGTTCATGCTGCAGAAGCATGTAAGACTTGAACTAGGCCTGTGGGATTTGCTGCTGAATGTGCTGCCTGCACCATAGACACTTTCGGCTAAAGTCATGGGAGTAAAAGGGGAACTCTTGAGTATGGCCTACTGGTAAGCATTGTCTGGATGTGGCCACCAGTGTATGGGGGAATAACCCCGAGCATGATGTAAGAAAGTGTGGGACAGGGATTTGCCTGAAATCTACTGGAGCCCAGACCTCAAGGGGATTTTGTTATTGCTCATGAATTTTGTTATTCCTTTGAATGTATAGAGATGGAAATAAAATACTTATTTTTATCATGAAAGTAAGTATTGGACTAGACATTGATTTATTGTTCATACTGTGTGCACTTTGGTTATAAGTTGTGTTCTCTTACTTGTTTCCACGCTTCTCAACTTGAGGAGCGTTTGACTGCTTGTCCATAGCTACCACTGGGAGTCAAGTTAAGAAGGTGTAGTTGGCCCAGTTGCTTGGGATCCATAGTAGGTTGGCCCCAGGACACCAGGAGTAAAAGGGCTTAATTACCAGAGTTAGCTCGGCAGCCTCTGCATGCCCTGTTGCCCTCTGAACGGGGTTCTGACAATGTTAATGTTATGTTAATGTTATGTTTTGTTATGTTTATGTTATATCTGTGTTATGTTTTGTTACGTTGTCTTACAAAAACGTGTAGAGCCCAAGGGTTTCTTGGCGCTGAGACACCTAGGAGGAAGAGGAGAAATGGCTCAGGCTAATCCAAAGCTTGTTGAAACAGCCAGGCCTTCAGAAGTTTCCCGAACCTCAAGAGGTTGGGTTTGAGCCTGACGGAGGGAGGGAGAGAGTTCCATAAGATGGGGGTCAGGACAGAGAAGCACTTGAACCGAAGGATCGTCAATTTTATGCTCATGGATAAGTGGTATATAATTGGTAGGTAATGATCTCCGGACTATAATTATCAGTGATTTAAAGAAACACCATAACACTATTTTGCTGGCAAGATGGCTCAGTGAGTTGGACACTTGCTGTTGACAAATGCAGTGAGATCAGGTGGTTACTAGCTTGAATATTGGCCAAACAAGCTCAGCCTTTCATCTTTCTGTTGTCAGCAGACTAGAGTGCCATACAGTTGGTTAAAAGCAACTTCTATTATTTACAGTGCCTAGAACAGTATCAAGCGCTATACACAAACATTATTAACTTAACTGAAATACTGGAACGAATAGCCCTGTCTTGTATAGATACATCCTGCACAAAATGACCACAAAGACATTTACGATTGTAAAGATAAAATTACCAGTTAGCTGCGAAAACCTCTTTAACTGTTCAGTACCACAATTAATGGATCGTTGGAGTACTGATGTAAAACATTCAAAAGGTACACATCGGAACTATGTTATATGATACCAATGCGTACACCGTTGTATTCTAAACAGTTCTTAAACTTGTTTTGTGAAACTGGTAAGAAAGACATGTACCTGATTCATATATATATATATTCACTGAAAAAACCATAGGTTTCACACATGTTATAGTTAGGAATTAGCATTTAAAAAACCTTGCAAATTCACTTAAAAAACCATAGGTTTCACACATGTTATAGTTAGGTGGATATTTCACTCGTAAAAAACCAATGAAATTTCCCCCGTTATAGTTAGTTCAGATAACTATAACTCGCGCGCCCGCAATCCTGCTCATGACGTCACATATTACATCACTCATGACATGGTCAGTGGCATCACTCATGACATCACTGATGACATCATCCTTGTGATAGAGTGGCGGTCGCGCGAGTTATAGTTATCTGAACTAACTATAACGGGGGAATTTCATTGGTTTTTTACGAGTGAAATATCCACCTAACTATAACATGTGTGAAACCTATGGTTTTTTAGGTGAATTTGCAAGGTTTTTTAAATGCTAATTCCTAACTATAACGTGTGTGAAACCTATGGTTTTTTCAGTGAATTTGTACGGTTTTTTAAATGCTAAGTTATGTATGTATTATTATTTTTTTTATATATTTATTTACAATAAACTACGTATTAAAAATGTTTTTTTTTTTTTTGGTTTGTCACCGTGCGCGCACGGTGCGCGCACCCATGCGATTTTTTTTTTTTTAAATTTAAAAAAAAATTCTGCCTTCGGGGTCCTTCAGGGACCCCCTGACAAAGGCTAGGGGGTCAGGAACTTTCTACCCTGCCCCCTTTTCACGTTCGCCACCTTCCTTTTTCACTCTCGCACTGAAAACAAACAAAATGGCGTCCGACACTTCCTGATTTCGACTGATTCGAACGTTGACTAACATGTAACTACCAATCAGAATTACGCTCGCGCACGTTAGGGTGCTCGCACGGTGCGCGCACGGTGCGCGGCTATAGATATGTATGTGCTTTTAACTGCCATTTTCTCAGGAACTACTGAACAGATTGACTCCATATATGCAAAAGGCACATCCCTGACCTGAGGACTACCACTCTGCCAAATTTCAAGTAATTCTGTTCAGCCGTTCGGGCTGTACCTTCGACTAAAGGTCCTATGGGAAAATGCATGGGGAAAACGCGTTTTGGGACCCCTCTTTTTTTTCGGCCCCCACTTGACGAATGCCCCCGAGACTTTCAGGGTAGGAGCTGAGCGGAGCGCCCCATTAGTTTTGAAAATTTTGCGAACATTCGTCAACCGGCGCCAAAGTTATTCAAAATAGAATTTTCAGATTTCCTATGGAAACACGGTCCTAACTATAACTATCTACTGGCGACCGCCAGTAGATAATATATTACTGCTGCTATACCAGTGTAATCTAAACTGTACGTATTGTAAATTGTGAAGTGCTCTGATACCCATGAGTCACGTTCGCGCTATATAAAACTCTATAAATAAATAAAATAAAACTTTAGGGCATTCCCCTTCCCCCAAACCAGGGCTGCTTCTCTGGAGATATTTCCATTTCACCTCAGCATTTCCAAAGTGAAGCAAATTCCTAAACAGGGGTTAGGCAGGAAGCTGTGTTGGGCAGGATGGATTAGGTGCTTGACATGTCTTACTCACATTCTCTTTGTAAATAAAGGCTGGCCTCCCTAGGGCTCCTCTGTGCAGTTCTGTTCACACTCCCAGGTGCATTATGCTGTGGCTCCTGGAGGCTTTCCAACCTGTCCCCTCTGCTCACATCCTCTCCGTTGTCAGCAGACAGCAAGGAGAATCACAGTAAAGGGATACTGTTCACCAGGGGGCTGCCAAAAAAGGGCAAGACGGTCGCAAGGGGCACTGTGGCCTCCTACTTTTCTTTTACGGAGTTTTATATAGCGCGAACTTGACTTGACCCGGTATGGGGTATCAGAGCGCTTCACATAGCAGCAGTTGCGTTACATGAGAACACATTCATTTTTGTAAGGCACAGGGAGATTAAGTGATTTGCCCAGAACCACAGATGTTCAACGTCAGAGTTTGTTAGGCAGAGGGAGATCAAGTGATTTGCCCAGAATCGCAGATGTTCAGCGTCATTGCTGTGACTCGAACCCGGTTCCCCAAATTCGAAGTCAACCGCCCTAGCCGTGAGGCCAACTCCTCTCCACAAAGTTTCCACGGTCTAAATGTGAGGAGTTACCGAGTGGTAATAGCGCCCAATGAAAAAAGAGCTGCAACAGAAGTGCTCCATCAACTGCGATATTCCCGAATGATTCAGGAGGGGGGGGGGTGGAGGGGGGAGGGTGTGGAGGGGAGGGGAGGCCGGTCATCCAGAATTTGGGGCACCATAAATGATTTGCCCACATTTCTTTGTTTTCCTGGTGCACATTTCACTAGATATAATCTAGTGAAAAGTGCAGGTAAAAATTCTCCACAGTATCAGATTCCTGCACAACACGGAATATGGCATTTGCTGCAAACCCTGTTACAGCCCGAACCCAGCATTTCCTCACGGTTTACTGTATGAGTGTTGTTGTCTCCACAAGGACATTGCTCAGACAACAGCTATGAAAAAGCTAAACTTCTGGAGAAAAAATCTGCAACAATTTGGCTGGCTCTGCTGTCTTTGAACCGAGTGGAAAGGATCTTGCTATATGAAGAAAACTTTTCAAGGTCGAAAATAAATCGTGACATTTTGGACATTTTACAACGTAGGAAGATCGGAAACTTCTCAAAACTTCACCACCAAATTAAAGTTATGTGAACACTCTTCAGCGCCCTTAGGGGAGGAGGCCAGAAATTCATATAAAATTGGTCCCTCACTTCTACCCACGGTATGTCTTTAAACCAGGCAGCTTCAGATTGGTTTAGCTGCCAAATGACATCAGGGGAGTAGCCAGAAAATTAAAATACCCCCCACTTTGAACCTCACCTCTAATGACACTCCGCGAGCAGAGAAAATTAGCCTGTCCCTTGCTATATTAGTTTCTTTCACCCCTGCATCCACCGGTCTGTCTATCCATCCTTCCACCCATCCTGAAGCCTTTCACCATTTCATCCATCCTTTTATTATTCCAACAGGCCACGGAAATTACATCCATTCCTTCACATATTCATCAGTCCTTTTCCCCATCCATCCACCTTTTGACCTTTCCATCCAACCAATCAATGACCATCCACTTCCCATGCAACTCTGTCATCTTTGCACTCTCTTGTCCGTCTTTCCATCCGCTCACCTGTCTCTCCATCAATCCTATCTTCCATCCTTTCACCAACTGATCCTTTCACCCTTTCATCCACCGATTCATCCTTTCAACCATCCATCCTTGTACTCGCTCTTCCTTTTTTCTTCTCAACCACCATTCCTTTCACATTGCTATTTCCTTCCTTCTTTGCACCTTTCAGTACTTTCACTTTGTGCCTTCTCCAGTTTGTCCATTCCAGTTTCTAACTACCACAAATCTTTCTTTTCTGGTATTATTTTTTTTCTTATATGCTTTTCTAAAACACTATTTCCTGCTCTCTTTGTTACTTCTTGCTTTGTGTGCATCATTTATTTTCCTCTCTTGCTGAATGTGGCTCACCTAGCGACGTTCAAACCCCCACTTTGTGGCTCTACCTTTGGCTTTTGTCTGTACCCCTGCTGCAGAGACCAATGCAAAACTATTAAACCTTAAGAAGTTATCTCCACTTAAGCTGCTAACTGGGGGGCTCACGACGCCACTGAAGGACATGCCACGTCATCCTAGGAGTGCCTTGGCAGTTCGGGCTGGACTGTGCCCATCAGGAACAGGCTCAAGACTGGCTTGCATATGGCTGGGTCCAAACTGGGGTAGCGTGGTGAGCAAAAGAACAAGGATTAAACCCAGATCTTTGTGACTGGGGGTGAATGTTTGCATTGTTCAGCATTCCGTCCATCATTTGTTCCTTTCACATGTGACAACAGAGTTGACATAGTGTTAATTCCCTGTCAAAGGAATTAACTTCTGTTCCTCTGTGTCACCATAAGGGCACCAGGCAGAGGGAGCCCTATCCACAGAAGATGTCACAGATGGAGGTGGGCTAAGGTTGGAGGGTATGACAGGGCAAAGGAGGCGAGCACCAGGGGCCTTGACTCTTTTGCGGTAGGCGTTCCCCCCTTAACCATCCATGGAGATACCAACCCACTCTGTCCTGTTACAGAATAACATTCTATGTGGAGCCCTTGTCCCCTGCACACTTACAGGGCCATAATTGTCATTAGTGCAGCAGGAGCAGGGGTGCCTGGGCCAGGCCGCTGAGGGGCATAATAATGGAGTCCTGCTTGTCCTTTGGTCCTCCATGGTGGCGCACTCCATGTCTTTCTTACTTGCACTGGTAAAGCGCCCTTGCTACGCAGCAGGCCCTTGTTATTGTCTGATATATTGTTGATGGCACTAACCTCTACGACATTTTGGGTAACATATCACTCTGAAGTGGCAACAGGGTGAAATCTAGACATGCACAAACTTTCCAAACAAGTAAATACACTGGTTGTGGGGTCACGGTTGTTCCAACTCGACTTTGCATGTTTAGAGATAAAATATCATATTATATTATATTACATTATATTATATTATATTACATTATATTATATTATAATATAAGATGTGTCCATGGCCGTGCCTCACCTTTGCACCAGTGCTTGATATGAGCCAGTGGTTATAGGTAGAGGTGGGTGAAAGTTTGAGCCAGCCATGCTGAAGCCCGAAGCCTGGCTCTGGCTGAGCTCGAGGTCCTGATGGAGCCTCGTGCCCATAACGAGCCAAGCTTTCATGTGGCTCCCGCCTGCCCCTGCCAAACCCCCCACTCTACCCAGGACGTGGAGTTGTGATCAGAGCTGCTAATTGTGGAACTGGGGAAAGTGAGGTTCATTCTTGGGGTCTGCTCAACATCCTGTGATTCTAAGCAAATCGAGTTTGCACCATATTTTAAAGTGCAGAAAACTGCACTAAGAGGCAAAAACAAATCCTTATCATAAGAAAAGAAAAATCAATACCCATTGAGTGGCTGATTTGTACAAAGTGAAACCAGAAATCCTGGCTAAATGGCAGGTTCTCTTCTTAAATTGTGTCATTTTAAGCAAATATTTAGTTTCACCAAAACAATTTTGATTTATTGTTCACGTATGAAAGGACTTTGAAACATGGGAGTTCAGGCTACCAGTTTTACAAAACTATCAGTTTTAATAAGCAGGTGCAGCTGGCACAGGTAACAGATGTGGGGCAGTGGGGCGAGGTGGGGAGTGGACAGACAAAGGGATAGAGAAAGTAAAATAAAAAATAAATAAAAAAAACACTTACCTTGCGTTTGCCGACTTGGCAATGCAGTGTGCCCAAGGTAAGTGGTTTTCTTTTTTTTATTTTACATTCCCTAAACCATCATCTGTCCACTTCCCACCCCCCACCGTCCGCCCACCAATGTTACCTGTACCTGCCGTGCCTTTTAACAAGCACTTCTCACTGCAGTACAATAATGTGCCCTATTATCGTCAAAGCTTCCATATGCTGAAGAAATACACTTATCACATTTTGAAATGACTTTATTATATTTTACGTGGTTTGTTGCATGTTTTACATAGCACATATTCCCAGGGCTCGGCTCGTGCACGGCCTCTAAGATCCGAGCCAGCCCTCTGCCTGGTAACCTGTCGGCTCGCCCACCTCTAGGTACAGGTGAGGGTCGCCAGCACTCATTTTTCAGGAAATAAAGTTGTTTTTCATCAACAGACTTTTATCCAGGGCAAGAGAAATAAAAACTTCGAAGTGGAAAAGAAGGAGGAATAGAAAGTCGGAAAACCAGTGACGAAGTGAAGAAAAGGAACCTGCAAAAGTGAGATGAGAAAGGGGGTGGCTGGTTGTGGGTGAAAGAGGCACGAGGTGACATGAAGACTAGTAGCTTTCGGTTTTAGGGCCAGCGCGTGATTGTGAACAAAACTTTGAGTCCGGCACTTATTCTTCTAAAGATTAAACACTGCTTCACACCACTGTAACCGGCCCCAAAGCGCGGAGGAAGAGCGGGACGGGTTAATCTATAGAAAAGAATGAAGAAACGGCGTCAAGGAGCCGAGAGCCACTCGTGCACAATAGAAGCAATCTACAAGGAACACATGTATTTCCCAAAAATGTCATCCGCGCTGGGACGGTGGCCCAGCCTCCCTCGCTCTGAGCAACACGCACGTTACAAACCTCTTCAGCGAACTCAGCCTCGAAGTATTTGTCTCCCTCAAGCCAGAGAGGCCCCGCCCCGCCTTGGCACATTCGAAGGTAGGAGGTAATCCTTGCTAGAGACCGAAAGGCAGCAACCCGAGCGCGGACTCTCCTCGGAGTGACTTTTATTGAGCGGCGATCAAAGCGGGCTTTGGGCGGCAGAGATTTCGAGAGCGGCTCCGGGGAAACTCAGGTAAGAAAACCCCCCCGTCGGCTTGTGAAAGGTGGAACAGAGTCTGGAGATGGGGCAGAGTTTAAGAATTGACCGGGCCCGCGAGAGGCGACTCCCGGCGCCTGGAAGCCGCTGCAGGTCTTTTGATTCCACCCAGAGACAGGGAAAGCGCCTCGAAGTCTAGAGGTAGGGGGTACAACTGACCAGACCTAGCAGTCCCAGAACTGCAACCACCCTAATCCGTCATACATGTGGACAGGCAGAGCTTGGTTCTACCCCTTCTGTGATACCCGAAAAGACACATTTGGGGCTTATCCCCCCACCTCTGATCCACTGCGTGTTCAGGTAGAGTTGTAAACTGGGACAGCAGTTCTATAGGGCACCGCATCCTATATTTGACCCGTTAAGAGTGTTGCCAAACAAGGCCTTGCTCTCAGTGTCCACCTGGCATCTTGGGCGTCAGTATGGATGTGAGCAGTAATGGGGCGTCAGAATAACCCTCAAAGCCCCCCTCTTCCAAAATATTTATCAGCATTTTGATGCGCCATGATAATGTAGACTTTGTGGTATGTAAGGTTTGTTTCTGCTTGTTGCGTCGCGTGGGACAATGAGAAAATGTGTCCTTGTGACAA
Source organism: Triturus cristatus (assembly GCF_964204655.1). NCBI lineage: Eukaryota > Metazoa > Chordata > Amphibia > Caudata > Salamandridae > Triturus > Triturus cristatus. The sequence goes on along the minus strand of NC_140584.1, from coordinate 423,609,934 downwards.
GAACAGTAACACGAGCATGGCCGATGTATAGTTGATATTCTGAGAACTGTGAATGTAACCATTATATGAAAACAGATTTCTCGTCACTGCTTGCGGACTTGTAAACTCAATGTCGGTCCCGTGCCTGGACGCGCAGCGTCACTTCTGTTTGACTTACGGTGTTTGCACAATCATGTCCTCTGCGGAGGGCAGGTCGCCGCCTAATCTGCCGCCACAGGCAGCTCCAGTGCGGGTTGAGTGAGGAGTTTATTCTGAATATGTACAGGGGGATTCTGCAGCCTGGCTGATGGTCTCGAGACTAGACTACCCCAGAATGGGGCGCGAGGAGGCCCCTGCATAGAAGGCATGGGGGAAAGGGATGCAGTCCATGGAAGTACCCCGATTCTTTATTGACGTCGACTGGGGGCGGGGTGTCATAGATTGTTTGGTCAAATAATGTTTTATGTGTCCCGAGTCTATAACACCATAGTAATGTTAGTTATTATTAGTATAATTATTAGTATTAATAACAATAATAATAAAACCCCGGATGGATAGGGAAAAAAAGACAAATCAGAGTGTATTGGAACCATTACCTGCGTGTGCCTCGGTGTCACTACACCTGCTGCACCGCTGATATATGCTCCTGCTTAACCTCGTATACTGACCTGAAGGCCAATTACAGGTCCCCAGAGAGACAAGGACTGCTTTCTAGCAGAATGGCATCATAGGAAAATATATCTCAACACCAAGGGCCATATGTCATTGCTATTTAACGAGTTTCACTCAAATTTGTTGCGTCTAGAAAAAAAGGTATTTTTTCTATTACAAGCAAAACTCTTCATTAATGCTGTCTACAAAAAATTGCCACATTCTAGGTTTGAAACTTGCACGTTTTGATACCTCTTATTGAAAAAGCAGAAAATAAAGTGCAGATTTCAAGACTAGAGTATTAGAGTTTTGAAGACTGCTGAACAGGGCCCTTTACTTTTCTTTGCACAATTTTCTTCGCAAGCTGTACTTGACTGGAATTCCGATTATGCGTTTTGCCCAACTATATAGTTTTCCAATATTTTCCTTAAGCTGTTAGTCCCTGTTTGGCAGCAGGTAAGGGAGAACTGGAATGAAAAATAATGAGTTATTCCTGCTGTTTTCAATCAAAGAAAGAAACATTATACTATTGCATCCAGAAATAGGCCTTTGTGGGTTTTCTAGTAAAAAACAGGATTCTATCATGTCAAACATGGGTCTGGCGCTTTGAAGGAAAGTGTAGGCTAATTCTGCACCTGAAAGCTAAAGTGCCATTTGTAAGTAAATGCAAATGCTCTATTTTTAAAGCACAATAAAACAAAATGATCTGCCCAGGATCACACAGTTTGGTCGAGCTAGAACAGCTGGTTAGGCGCAGGTCTTGAACAGCTGCAAGTTTTCCAGCCTTATTAAATAATGTACACAAAGAAGTAAAACTCGATCCAACCCTCCTGTTGATATAACGTTTTTTCCCCCTTTAAAAGTCATGATTTGAAGTTCTTGCCATGAGGCGTGACTTCACAAAGACCCCATCTGAAGAAGACCCTTGGAAGTACAGAATAACATTCTGGTGATTCTAGGGGGCACAGGGAAACCCCGGTTGGCTGCGAACTAGCAGTCTGCTTTCAGGAATGGATAGACAGAGGGTAGCCAGCCTGGCAATCTGCCCTGAATGAAAACTAAAAATTTCTCTGAAGAAACTTACATTATTTGTCCCCCCTAAATCCCACTTAAGATGGTTGGAGACTCGCTCTCCACCCACGTGGTATGACCAGGGGCTGGTATGAACACATTTTCCTAGGCTGCCTTAAGTACCGGTCCACCACTGGTGAACGCTTATCCGCCCACCGGGACAAGGGAGGCGTGTGAATCCACACTTTATCGAACTCACCAGCAACACCAGCCGCAGAAAGGTTTCATTCTAGGTATTTAACGACCATGCAAGATCTCCGAAAGAGACTCACAATCAAACAGGGAGACACCAGCAATGAGCAAACAAGAGGTTTCTGAGCTTTTTCAGGAAGGGGTGGAATGACCAGGGGAGGTTTATGTAACTGAAGCCTTGTCCCAGATTCAGCTTGCACAAGAACCCACGTGGACTCACTCAAGAAAGTAACAAGTATTGGCAATGCCAGTAGGTCTGGTTTCAAAGGAATGTTGGATGGCAATGGGAATCATTAGAAGAAAATAGCGTGGGCATGGGTGGGCGTTTGTGTGGAAGCAAAGGACTGTAGAATAATATTGGTGTAGGTGAAAAGGTCAAGGGACAGGTGCTCTTTCAAGCCAGACTTAAAAATCAGTGTAGGTTTATTGTTATCCTCCTCTCCTCTGTGTTGCTGCCAGGGAAAACACCATATGTTATCTAGTCATCTAACACATTTTATCAACATTACAATGTCATGTGTGCCACAGAAAGTTCAAGCTCAGGCAGCTGGATAACTAAACAAAGCTGTGTGGAGGGCAAGATCTTTTTTATGAAAGCACACAACTTCTGCCCAATCAAAGTGTGTACTCCTGGCTCCCAACATGTGGGTGGAGCAAAGGTCCCCCCTCAAGTGGTGCTCACAGAGTTGTCTGATGACCGCTGTGCAGACGGTAGAAGCGGAGAGATGGTTACAGTTGGGGACCACGCACTTACTTCACGTGCTAAGAGAGGTGAACAGATGAGCAGACAGACGGCACACATTTACAAACCATGCATCCATATGGGAATTATTCACATAATCAGAAGTCATCCTTAAAATCTGGCACGGCTATGGCCCTGGTGGGCCTACAGTTGAACAACCTCGAACCAGAACCTGTCGCTTTAAAGGTTGCCTCTTCCACTTGTGCAAGTCCTTCCCTCCTGGGTTGTGTCTTTATTCCCTTTACTGTGACTTCGACTCACCTCAGTCACCACCATCTCTTGACAAGCCCCTCTTATGTGTTGCACATTCTAGTCTCCCTGTCTGGGCCAGGATAGGATATGGAATGTTTTGTTCCCACCTCTGTCCTGGGCTGGTTCGGTGGCTGGCAGTGGGCGCGGCCTCTTCCCATGGATGCTTCAGCACACCGTCTTGTCAAGCTGCCCATCTCCATGAGCTTGGCATGGGGCGTGGCTGGCACATGGTGTACTTTACTTAGTATAATCTTCAGAAGTTTGTTTGCTACAGTTCGCTACTGGCGACCTGGAACGCATCTCACACCTCACACCTCTGTCTTGTGACAATGACACGGCAACGACTCTTGTAAGGATATGTAAAGGTCTGTGAGCGTCCTCCACACACTCACATCCTAAGAAAGGCGGCCACTGCACTCGAGTTTCCTAAAGGGCACCGTATCATTAGCTTCGGTAATCCGGCAGTTTCATTCAGGGCTCCATTGTGCCTGCCTGAAAGGAAACCTCTCGTTAATGTAATGCTGCAGCCCAGCCCAGGCCTCCAAACCTGCTCCTCCAGTCTGGTGAAACTCTAGGCTTGTGGGAGTCGCCCGGCGAGGTCTCACGGGTGAAGGGATGTTTGTCTGAATAAAGTACACTCACTGTGACAGGCAAAGCGGCTCAGACTTCCGCGGCCCAACGAACACGACTACCGTAACCAGTTAAGACAGAGTGGGTCACGAGTAGAAATAGATGGTCTTAAATAGCGCCTAAACTCGCCGATTCAGTCGGGGCCATAATAGACGCTGTTATCAACGAACTCCGATTTACTCGTTTTATGGACCGCGCATGATTGAAAAAACTGGATTGGAACCAGGGAATTCCAGACTACACATACATCGCTGCAGCCCGTGCACATACCCATGGAACTAGCTTGCAAAGTACATGCTTGTCAGACAGGATCGGGCAGGTCGTTTGAATACCTCAGCCAATGACCTACTCTACCTCATCACAAAGGCCGCTGCGGTGTGTGCCTGTTCAGAAGTCCTCGAGGGTGGGCTTTTTGGCTGCCAAATTAGCAACTACGGGGGGACATATTTTTATTTTGTGAGCAGAGACTTGTGTAGGCACCTATAAGTGTCCTACACGCAGATTCCTACTTTTCCTACGTCTAAGCCTATACTAACGTTCCCTGCAAACTGCCAATATTTCCTCGCGAGGGGTTGTTGGCATTGAAAGCAGAGGTTCTGTTCTCTGTAGTATTAACTTTAAAACCGTATTCCTCAAATCTTTGAAACTGGATAGATATTGCTGATATTCGAAGAAAGTTAAAATGTGTGCTTTTGCCTGGAAACATGCACTGAACAGAGAAAACCGTGACGTACATGTAGTGAACGTCATATTCGTGAGAGGTGACAGTTTATTTTCTGGATTTAACGAACACCCTGTTACTGGCACTATGTGGCCCTGCTTGTTTGAACTACTTATTTTAAACCACGTGTTGTGCACGATTTGTCATCGTGGTCACGTGCGACGTTACATACACTACGTACCAGAAGTAGGTCACTGTAACTCACAAACGCAACCTCAAGTGTTAGAGTAATACATTGAAACATGTGCGAAATATGTCGTTAAAACACTGATTAATTCTAATGTAATGATGATCAAATCGTAAAGTCCAAATACATGGATATATGTGGTTTAACAAATGGCCAGAGTTAGGTTTGGGCATTAATTGCTCAAAAACAAGGTTTTATATCACGGTAATCAACAAAAGTAAACAATTCAGCTGTGTGGTAGCACATTGGGATTCTTCTTGGCCAGGAACGTGCCAGCTTGTTCCCAGTGTGACTCAACAACATGTCAGTGCAGTCTCCCACCAGAAGTAGAACAAGCATTGGCATAGCCAATAGGTCTCGCCTTTGGGACCTTATAAGTGTTTAGCCATGCAACAGTTGCATAACTAAATACTTATAAGGTCCCAAAAGCGAGACCTATTGGCTTTGCCAAGCGGCCATGCGGCCGCGAAAGTGAAAGTGATCGCGATTACGATCACGAACAAACATCAAAGCGGCCGTGAAAGTGAAAGTAATCGTGGTAAAGCGCGGCGCGAGCGCCCGCGCACTTGCACTGTAGCTCTAGGCTGGCCTGGTAGCACTTTTTGGAGCCCTCTCAATAAGTCTCGCCAGACCAGCGCATGCGCTGGGTCAGGCGAGACCTAAAAAAACGTAGGGGCAGATTTACAATTTTTCATGTAGCGCACTGCAGCAGCCGCAAATGCTGTGCTGCGCTACGTGAAAAGGAGAGAGGAGAGCGCCCTATGTACTAAAATAAGGCACTCTCCTCCCCTCTCACTAGCGCCAGCACTGAAATCAGCTGTTGTGCACTACAAAACAATTTTGCGCCATGGTGCAAGGGTGTCTCCGTGAGTCTAGGAGCCCTTCCAGTACAAAAAAATATGCACAGACTCACTGTAACAATTTCCCCGCTTTGTATGTGTGCTGTAAAGTACGGTGCACATACAAAGTCGGAAAAGGAAGGAGAAATAAAAGCATTTCCCCTTCCTTGCGCCTACTTAAAACAAGCATTGGCATAGCCAATAGGTCTCGCCTTTGGGACCTTATAAGTGTTTAGCCATGCAACAGTTGCATAACTAAATACTTATAAGGTCCCAACAGCGAGACCTATTGGCTATGCAAAGCAGCCGTGCGGCCGCAAAAGTGAAAGTGATCGCGAGGTCGATCACGATCAAACATCAAAGCGGCCGGGAAAGTGAAAGTAATCGCGGTAAAGCGTGGCGGGCACGCCCACCCGAGCACATGCACTGTAGCTCTAGGCTGGCCTGGTAGCACTTTTTGGAGCCCTCTCCATAAGTCTCACCAGACCAGCGCATGCGCTGGGTCAGGCGAGACCTAAAGGGCGCAGTTTTATTTAGTAAATTGGGTTTAGCATGAGAAACCTTGGGCGGTTGCATGGGGACGCCCTTGCGTCACCCATGGCACGCCCCCATGGCGCAAACAAATGCAAATCAGCGCTATGCACTTCTTCTCCTTACTTTTCCGTTATTTGCAGCGCTAAACACGTTTAGAGATCAAAAGTAAATTGGGAAAAAAAGATTTTGCGTCGATTTGCCTCACTTTTGTGATGCAAACACAGCGCAAAATCTTAGTAAATCTCCCCCAGGTCTGTCCAAGGTAGACTGGGATGTAGGTTTGAGAAACAGAGGGCGAATCTGCTATGGTGTTCCTAAAACATTTACAGGTGAATCACTTTGGTAGTAGGAGTTGTGGGAGAATATCTCAATAGCCAGAGTTGAAGTTAGCGCGAAGAGGAAGACAAAACCAGCAAAGGCCTCTTGGACTAAAGACAGATTCTCCTGTCATTTACCTTTTCGGAGTCATACTGTCATCGAAAAAGCACACCAGAAATAGGGGTGTGTAAATTATAAGCCCGGAACATGACATTAGGGACCTCCACGCTTCAGGTTGCTAACCATGCAGCTTCCCAACTTTGCTTTGTCAGAGAATTCTTGCACAAAATTCGCTATCATGGCAGAATTTCTGCAGCTTTAAGTATAGGGTTGTTAAAAGGACCATGGGCGTTGAAGGGTGTTTCTGAATCTTCACTCGGTTTTCCTCCTGTTATGTCACCACTCGTTGGGAGAAGGAGGGTGGATGCATAAGAGAGATGCTGTTGCACCAGGAACAACGAGGAACGAAAAAGTAAAGAGAAGATTGGGAATGGAAGTTTAAAAAACATAAAAAGCAAGTGCTGGAAACAACGAACAAGCAAGCACGAGGTGGGACTAACACTGAAAGCACCAGAGGAGGCATTTGAGCAGAGCTTCAGCGCATAAGAAAGCGAGCAGGAAAACACATGCATGCTCTCACAGGGAGTGCTGAAATGAAATAGGAACAGTTTCCCTGAATGTCAGGGGCGTAACACATGCTCCTGTAGCTGGAGGTGGGAGTGGAGGGTAAGGGGGGGCGGGAGTGAGAGAGGAGTGTTCCACCTAAGGCCTATTTATATCAGAAAAATACACGTGTCTCAGGGGTCTCTCACCGCATTCTGCAGAGGGGCCATTTCTTTTTGTGTCACACCACTGCTGAATGTAAGCAGTGGAAGTATGCGCGTCATCCAATCAAAAGAACGGTAAGGGAGCGAGGAAGGCAAGCAATTGAACAAGAACAAATACATGAAAGTGGCAAGAAAGCCAACCAATGGTCTGTGTCTGTAGACTGCCGGGCAAGAACCCAGCGCCGTGCAAGAAGACAGCAGAGCTGACCGAGCCTTTCATCCTTTGAAAGGTGATAACATCAGTATCAACATGCTTGATAATAACACCTGTTATTTCAGAACCAAGAGTCAGTTCAATGTGCGGAGTGCATCGTGTAGATCTTTAGTGTTCTTGTAGTTCTCATAGTGCCAGCCTGTCAGTTTGTGTCTTCTGAGCAGAAGTCTCCCCACGAAGGTTGGTTAATTGAATGACATCAGACCAGAAAGGGGGTAAGGCAGGGGTGCGTACTAGCACCATTCCTGTTTACCCTCTATATAAATAGCCTGGGGGATACCCTATCTAGGGATTGTCTAGATATACCCATTGTTGGCAAACGGTCTATTGGCGTACTTTTATATGCTGATGACGCAGTTTTAATAGCTCGTACACCACTAGGCCTGCAGAGACTAGTCACGAGTTTCGTGTTGTATATGTCTAATTTAGACCTAAATGTAAATATCGCCAAAACTTTTACAATTAAATGCACTAAGCCTTCTACTAAGTGCCGTGATATTTTTATTGGTAACAACAGGTTGGAATTTGCCAAGTCCTTCTCTTATTTCGGTATTGTGTTTGAAAATAGGGGTTCGTGGGCTCCAGCTATCAATTCCAGAAAATTGCTCTTTGCTAAAGCTGTGGGAGCTCTTTTAAATTTTGCTAGGAAGCTAGGCAAGCGTCCCATTAAAGATCTACTGACAATTTACAAGGCAAAATGCATTTCAACTGCACTGTATGGAGCTGGCATTTGGGGCTATGCAAGTGTAGAGTCTATGCAGAAAATCGAGAACAGTTTTTAAAAATGTCTTTTAGCTGTCCCAGCCAGCACCGCTACGTATGTTTGTCACGCCGAACTGGAACTACCATATGTGTCCGACTTAATAAAAATACAGCCAATATTATTGTGGCATAAAGTCTGGAATGGTATTTCCACCAGTCTCAACCGGGAAGTGATAAACGACTGTCTGAATTTACAAGGGGTTTTACGTATTCCCTGGTTGGTGTATGTCAAAAAAAGCCTGTATGACATGGGTCATCCCGAGTTTTTTGATAAACCTGACCGTTTGACTTCAATTACGAGGAAGGAGTTAAAGTCCCTATGTTTTAGTCATCTGGAAATGCTTACATTTTCCTCAAACATTATGAAATCAACGGTCAGTGCTAATCAACTGATCCAGACCGAACCAGGGTTACAACCATATTTGTCTTTTAATTTGAGTATATACGCTAGGATGCTTTTGACGCGTTTGCGTCTAGGCAATTTTTATAACATGGTTTCATTCCCCCAAATTAATGATTGGTCACATCTTTTGTGCCCATGCCCGTGCGATGACATCTCCCCACAGTCGACAATACATGTCATATTTTTCTGTAAGTTTTACATCATAATCAGGAAGAGATGGATCATACCCATTTTAAAATCACATGGTCTGAGACAGTGTCGACCTGCATTCATTAAACTGCAATATTTGGATGATGAAATCAGTACTGGCCATATAGCTATATTTTTAAATGGGGTGGTTAAATCTAGAAACTCGATGTAATCAGCGTCCAGCGTAACTTATTCTCGATTTTATTCACGTTAGGGATGTTTAAAGAAATCTGTATTGTATTTTTGATGTTCTTACATGGATTGATACATCATGTTTTTAAGTCTTTGTTTTTATGATGTGCTTTTATGATTTAATTGTTTTTAAATCGAATAAAGCGTATTTTTAATTTTTTTGATTTTGATTTTGACATCAGACTCAGATTTTTTCATTTTTGCATTCTCCTGGGATGGCTATTCTAGTGGCCAATAATGCTACTGTTCCCGGGATGTTTATGGAAGGATTCTTCACTCGACAGCACCAAGCATGCTGAAACCTGTAGAACTATATCTTTAAATTACAAATAACGGTATGCGTTGTGCTCTGCACTGACTCTTGCATAGCAGCTGGGTGGCGCTCGCGAAGGCTCATCTATGACTGCCTTTGTGCTCAGAGGTTGGGACAGTTGTACAGCACGAGCTCAAATGACCAATACCCACATGTGAAGAGTGAGGTGAGAAAAGGGAAACTATGAGAGCAGGAGTGAGAGTGACGAAAGAGAAGGTCGAGAAAGAGAATGGGATGAACATAAAAGCACGAGTGCAGAGGAAGGAGACATGGGGAGAAAAACAATGTGATAAAGATAGAGTAAATGAGAGAGACAGGGACAGAGAGGGTGCAAAAAAGAACTGACGAGAGAAAGAAGGGATGAGCGGGACAGAAGTAGAGAGAAAGACCACGAAAGAAAGAGGGAGAGAATGGACCTTTGAGTCAATACAAAACAAGCACTGGCAAAGTTAGTCTAAGCAAGAGCTAGTGGCTTTGCCAATGTTTTTTAGCCATGTTATACACCAGCCTGGCTTCTGTTCAGCATGGCTAAAACATAGTGGCATAGAGTGGAGTGACATGGAGTGTCGGAGTGCAATAGTGATAAGTAGAGTGTCGTAGAGTGGAGTGGAATAAAGTGTTGTGTAATGGAGGGGCATAGAGTAGAGTAGCATAGAGTGCAGTGTTAAAGAGTGACGCAGAGTAGAGTAAAGTGGTATAGAGTGGATTGGCATTGAGTGGAGTGCTGCAGAGTGCAGGGGCATAGAGTGAAGTAGTGGAGAGCAGAGAGGCAGAGTGTGCAGTGATGCAGAACAGAGTGTTGTCGAGTGCAGTGGTGTAGAATTCAGTGGCTTAGAGAGCAGTGGCATAGACCACAGTGGTGCAGAGTAGAGTGCAGTGGTACAGAGTGCAGTGGTGCAGGATAGAGTGAGGTATTGTAGAGTGGAGTGATACGGGGTAGAAAGTAGTAGTGTAGAGTAAAGTGGTGTAGAGTGATGCCGTAAAGTGGTGTAGAGTGCAGTGGCAAAGATTCCGTTGTTCTGAGCAGATTCGAGTGGCGTACAGTCGATTGCCATTGAGTGCAGGGGAATAGAGTGGAGTGGTACGGATTAGAGTGCATTGGCATAGAGTGTATTGGCTTACTGCAGTGGCGTAGAGTGAAGTGTTGCAGAGTGACAGTGGAGTTTTGTAGAACAGAGTGAAGTGGTATATACTGGAGTGGAGTAAAGGGGCAGTGGCAAAGAGAGGAGGGGCGTAGAGCAGAGTGGTACAAAGTAGACTAGAGAGGCATAGAGTGAAGTGGTGTAGAGTACAGGGCGTAGAATAGAGTGGTGTAGAGCAGAGTGCAGTTACACAGAGTGCAGTGGCAAGGGTAAAATGGAGTGGTGCAGAATAGAGTGCAGTGAGGTGGAATGGAGTGGGATAGAGTGGAATATGTATGGTATGGTAGCACACCTCTATTACAGACAACACATCTTCAATTGAAATCATTACATTTGCACAGACATACAGTTTCACTGATAAAAGCATGCAGCGCACAAACGATAATGTGTGGAAATATCATCACCTAGTGTATTTGTTTGTTTTGATCAACATATTTGTTTCCACCACACTTCAGAATTACTAAAAAATGAGCTTCATTTGGGCTTTTCTAATTCTGAAATATCTGCACAGTTCATTAATAAACTGTCAAATTTTTTTGTGTTCTAGAAAAAAATAACATAGTACAGCCTTCCTCAGGCACTGCTGGGAGCCAGCATGATTGTCACCTAAATCTTCTCACTTTGAAGTCAAAGAACAAAAAGTAAACACCAAGGGGCATATCAACAAGGGCTTTATCTCTGCTTTTTTGGCTTTAAAAGCCAAAAAAGGAGAGATAAAACTAGCGCCCTATCAACAACAGGGTGCTAACATGCAAATTTGAATGTTAGCACCCTTTTACTCTACGCTTCCCCATGCATCTCTAATGAGATGCAAAGGGGGCATTCCAGAGTAAAATAATAGGAGAAATGTCGCTAAGCGACATTTCTCCTATTATCAAGAATGTCGCTAACCCTGTTAGAGACAAAAAAAGCAGCGCTAACCACGGTTAACGCTGCTTTTTTACGTCTGGTATTTTTCTGACTTAGCCATGATATCCTATGGAATAAGGATATCATGGCTAAGATTGCCTGTCCCTATCAACAAGGTAACGTGAGATTATCGCGGGGTTTCCAGCGATAATCTCACGTTAGCCTGTTAGCATGAGGATTTTTATCGCTATTGAGATAAGCGTTGCTAATAGCACGCTATCTCAGCGATAAAAATTCACGCTAGCCGGCGATAATTATCCTAGCGCTAAGTGCGCTTAGAGATAATTATCGCCGGTTGTTGTTGATATGCCACCAAGTGCCCTAGAAGAGAGACCCTGACATTGGACCTCAGTCTTTGAATGCACAGCAAATGTGACAAGATAAGAACAAGATTTAAAGTCCTGTTTACAGAAATCGAGCACTGGTGGAGGAATACAATAAATAGGGTTTGGGCAAAGGGAGGGACGAATTCAGGCTGGACAGCCTAAAATAAATAGAGCCAGAAAATAGAAAGTAAGCAAATCAGAGTTACAAACCACGAAGTGAATGGTAAATACGGGGCCTTCCCAATGTGCCCAAGATGTCGTTAGCAGCCTAAAAAGCAGGAACATTTCTTACATTCCATAGAGTTTGACACACTGCTGCTGCCTTTCATACCTCAGAGAAGCGCTCAGCTGTTGTCTAATCTGTGCAGATAAAGTCCAAGGGGCATGACACATCACCTTATCTATTCACCTGAACGATGTCATAAACTCAAAGACAAGTTTAAAGGGAACTTGCATCACACTTGAGCACGTGGCGGGCGTGGGAAAACATGCTGGGCCTGCTACCTCAGAATGACAGTAACACACAGAGACTCCTGTGTTGCTTCATGGTAACACATTCTTGGTGTAATGACAGTGATTGTGCATTATGTGTGCTATGCGGTTACCCAGTCACTACCCCTAGTACATTCTCATTGCTTGTCCCTTAGCTGGCAAGTAGCCCCTTGACATCTCCGACTCCTTCTGACAGTCTTTATCCGAGTACAAGAAGTACAAATAGTTATCGTCAGTAGGTAGGAATCATGAACAGTACATACTTCTCGCGTATTATATTGTGGGAAGTCTTAATGTGTGGCTTACCTGTTACCGAGCACAATTTAAGGTGTGATTGAAGTGTTCTTCTTTTAACTAAATCACATCTGTTTCTGGACATTCCATTCTGAGATTGGTATGATTGTGCAGTACATTATCTGGCCTCAAACTTGACTCCACCTCTGAGCCAGTCCTTGACTGACTGCCATAGCTTCCCCACAGAGTCAAGCAAATGTTTGGAGGCCACCCTTCCATCGCAGATCAAGTACCCAATCAATATTCGTCAATAGTGAACACTTTATTTTATTTCTTCTATATATATATTTATTTTGAGGATAATGCAACACAGGACAATGAGGATAATACAATCCTCATAGGACATTTTTCACATATTGCAATGCGTGTTTCCAAACTGCTAACTTCATAACCTCCCCCCGCCCGTTCCCCAGACACAAAAAACACAGCACCAGTTGCTTCCTTAGTATGCTACCCCGAGACAGTTCACAAAACTGCTGGTAAAAATAAGTCCTTGTTTCTCCAGGAGAAGACCTATCTGGTTCACCCAGCATCATCTGATGATCACTCCCTTGATATTGCTAGGCTGTCTCTACAACTGAGCGGTCTGGAGAAAAGACTGACGGTAAGTAAGTATTGTGGGGTCTGGGACACAACCCTATTAATATAGGGTGGTCTGTAAAGTGGGTGTAGGGGGTAGGAGATGAACTGTTATTGTTAGTAAAGCGAGAGGAGTAGTGGCGGAGGCTTCTCGGTACAGAGTAAGCAAGGCCCACTTTGAAGGCTGATGAGGTGATGCATTTCACTCTCTGGTTCTGCTGACAAGGGCAGTTTACATGTTGGGAAAAAGAGAAATCAGAAACAAAACTGTTTAGAAATATATTTAGTTATACATGAATATTTTAATGATGATAAATTATGGGCAGGCGAAAACCAACGGCCCTTGTTTATAGTGGACAATAAAATTACGTCATCCAAACATTGATGGATGTCCCTTCTGGCCATCTCAAGATTCCAATCCGAATGTTTAAGTGGAGAAAGTGATGATTTTCCACCAGCAGAACTGCCTGCTACGCTGACACTGGAAACACAGTGAGAGCCAGCTGGACGCCAGTGGAAATAGTATCAGATAGCGTAGTCCAATATTTAGGTCGGGCCTTCAGATACTACATCTACCGTGTGCTTTACGCCATGTGATGGGTTTGCAAAATTCACGTAATTTGCTTCTGCGTTATTATGTGTGATTTTGGCAAAATTATGCCAAATGCAAATTTGTCATTTTGCAATATATTTTAGCATGATATGCGTTGTTGCGTCAAATTTGGAATGAGGACACTTTTAAACAAAGACAACAGCGGCTCGTGTTCTGTTGTTCCTGTGCATTTGTGATGAGTTTTTACTGCAAGTGGCACAAAATAACACTAAGTGGTGCAATGGCGAAATTTCACAGAACACCTGTAACACAAAATTCCCATACTTATGCTAGCGTAATTTAATTTTGCCCAGGTCTAATTTTTACTGTCAGGGTCCCTCATGTACAGCATGGTGGGCGACATCCAATATTAAACCCATTGGTGTCTCAAAGGTTCTAGAAGAAAACTTCAAGTGAGTCAAGGACACTGAGTTTGTTGATGTACACAAACAAACAGCTTTCGTGATTAGTTTACAGAGAAGCCTCAGTTAGTACATGCAATAGGGTAATAAAAAGTCTTACAGTGGAACTACTAGTGCTGCTCTGACTCATGGTCGGCATCCTTGTACCACACAGAACTCTTCTCTTAACAAATGTGAGACTACAGAAGGTATCCTTTGTCGCAGACACCATTGGGTCAATAACTCCCTGAGTTAAGCTGGTTATACCCATCAGTAGATTTAAGGTAAGATTTATTCTTACCTTATTGTACTTTCTGGGATGTAGTAGAGGCAAGTAGGAATCCAATCAACCCTGATAAAGGCCCAATACCACATGTGGGCAATACGAGGGCCTAAACATTTCGGCATTCTAACACTTTGTGGATGCTTGAGACCTAATTCTTTATTCTGCATCCAACTTCTTTGATTTTATTCCTACCCTGTGTGTACCTTTTCAATGAAAGTAATTTCTTCAGGTTTACACAGAGGGGGTTTTAGCAACATTCTGGATCCCTTGTTTATCCGACAGCCTATATTTTGAACTCCCTCATTTTGAGGTTGAAGCCTCAGTGGGAGTAATATCTTATCAGGGCAGGACATATAAGCCCATGAGTAAGCATGCCACAAACGTGTGGGTGAGGCTTTTCCATCCAATATCAACAATGCTGTACTGAAGAGGTCCGCGGAGCCTTAAAACAATCAATTAATTTATATCACTATCGTATTTTGTATGCTGGATTGATATATACAGTGAGGAGGGTGCACAATAGTGAAATACCTTTCTCTCTTTGTGGTACACCTCTGACGCCACAGCCACTGAGAGGAAGCCCTACTTTGGACTCTAAAATAGTCCAAATGTTTGATCTATGGAAACTTCACCATTATTCCTTGAAGTGAAATGTCTCTAGGTAATGGAAATTTCTTGTTGGCCTTTAAAATCAACAAATTCAGCTACGCATTTCAACATTTTCACTAGAATTATTAGGAAATGGAAAATGTATCCACAAGCTAGATACAAGCCACTTGAAGGGGGAAAGGCATTTTTGAGCCTGACTGAATTCTAACAGTACAAGTCAGTAGATGAAGTTCAACATAAGGCAAATCATCAAAATAGGGCCAAGATTACAAAGACTACAGCTTTCATGGACCACATTATATTATTAGTATTGCCTTGCCAGTTTGAGCTTGGCAAACAAAAAGTAAAATTCTTTATTTAATATGCTTTACTTTTGAACTGAAAGGAAGGGTCTAAAGTGCATAGTCGTTCTACACACTTTAATGTATACAATAAACCTTAGGTGCAACAAATGATCTTCAGTAAATATTTTGGTTCTTGGTGATTTTTCAACGTTTAGCTGATTCCTAAATTACACTCAGAGGAGTAGGAAAGGAAATAATTTCTAAAAATGTGTAAGCAATACATATAAAAAAACCCCCACAAAAGACAGCGACAGGTGTTCCCTGTGAAAAAACTGCCCTCACTCAAAAAATTCATAGGGCGTGCTACAGACACCCCCGCGCAGACCAATGCCTGGGGTGGAGCAACAGG
The DNA here is from genome assembly GCF_964204655.1 of Triturus cristatus. Classification (NCBI taxonomy): domain Eukaryota; kingdom Metazoa; phylum Chordata; class Amphibia; order Caudata; family Salamandridae; genus Triturus; species Triturus cristatus. The sequence goes on along the minus strand of NC_140584.1, from coordinate 423,594,595 downwards.
GAGGGGAAGACAATAAAACAATGACATTTCTTGGGATAACCGAAGAAAAAGTGCAGACAGTGTGAGTCAAAACTAGCTCAGATGTATACCCACTCCCAAATTTATTCCGGGGCCATCCGGCTAGGTTTAAAAACGTGAAAGATGGAGGTGAAAGGAGAAAATGAAGATTCCTATACCCCTCCTTACTGCCAAGTTGTTGACATGTTTCTGCCGTAAAAGGTGTGCCCATAAAGAAGGGGTCACTCGGCATTCATCTGGACCCTTCGGGACCCAAGAAGGGATCCTACGTCCGGTATCTGTGGAATATACTCCTAGTCACGCAGAGATACTTTGATCAACACACAATTCATGTTCGCGTTTCATAGATAAAGTCTTTAGAAATGGCGAGGCATGGGGGTGACCCCCTGTAGTCAAACTTGCGTCAAGGTGGGTACACCGTTAAGAAAGCTTCCAAATCCTCGCCGCTTTTTGGAAACTATTTGAGCAGTGTACACACCTATCCTCTCCCCCTTCTTATTGTGCGCATTTTATTTTTCTAGCTGATACTTCCCAAAAACCAGATAACTGCCAGGCTATAATTGTGATTTTATTTATATAGCGCTTCCTACCCCTGTCATAGCTCGCTGGATAAAGGAGGGTGTTGAACTTTTCTGCTAGTGATAAAGCATGGCATGCTTCAACCCTTTTGGGTGTGTAGTTCTTTGCTTTTATTTTCACCCTTTTAATTAATCTTTTCCGTCTTCCAGATGGCATCTTATAATTGGTGGCCAACATTATTAACCTCGGTGTTTCTGCTTTTATTTCTCTCTGTATTTGTCAGTGAATAATCATTTGAGGGGGTATTGTGGTCCTATATTACATGTTAGAGGAAACCTCATCCGCCCTGTAAAATCCTGAAATCTTTCGCTTGTTGGGCCCTGATGGTGTGACCTCAACTTTGGCTGGCTAAAGAGGCTTGAGGTAGTGTATTCTCACTTAAAAATGACAGTCACAAATAATTTACCCCCATAGTTCTAAATTAAATCTGCAGTCACATCACTCCTAAAATAATGAATTGTTAATATTTCTTTAATCTGACCAGGTTTTAATTGTAACAGCTAAATATTTTTCATGAAATACTCAAATCAAGAGAACTTTGCATTAGAAGATTTAATTCAGATTCTTAGTGCAATGTAACTTTTAATATAATTCCTAATAATGAGATAATTCCTAGGATTATGGGGCAACACAAATGAACTAATGCTAATATCTTAGTTAGGAATTGCCAATGAATGTAGTTCAAAATCTTCATTGGAAAAGGCAGCATGAGGGATGGGTCTGCTATGAATTATCTCCAGTCTGTTTGAGAGTTGCGAATGGTCCTGGGTGTTCCTATGCTTTTTATTAGACAAGTCTAACCAGGCCTCCTGCCTGCAGAAAAACTCAAGAGGGGTTTCTTTCTGCTTTTTCCACCACTTAAGGAATGTCTTAGAAGTTTACATGGAACATTTGGTTTGTATTCACGTAGTGTAGCTTTGAGGAAGCCGTTTCCCATTTTGCTTTTTCCCCCCAGAACTGTCTTTGTGTTTTAGGGAGCATAAAAGAAAAAATCCCACAGGACTTGTGGTGTGCAATTTTGAAATGAAAGCTGGTGTTTTTATGTGTGGAAAATACTTCACAATATTCTGCCTCTAATGGCAAACTAGAATGCCTTTATATTGACACTGCTTTAAGCCCATGATGAGTTGTGGATGGCTAGCATGTTACTAAGTGTGTAGCTGGAAGATATGACATTGTAGTGTGGCCACTGTAGCTAGTGGTTTTGTGCTTTACATGATGGCCAGTTTTGCTGTTATTGTGCAAAATATCTTTGAACCTGAGGTAGCAGTGGATTGAGGTGGAGGGAAGGGATTTAAGCTTAAGTACATAGCAGTGCTGACTCTGGTTGAAATATTTGGTTTGCAGGAGCAGCCTATGTGACTTGTGGGGCAAGTGTTTTGATGTCACGCATGCTAAGCAAAGCTGGCGGTTTTGAACAAATTGTCACGATCGTGTACTCATGCACCCATGCCTGCCATGCAGCATGGGCTCAAAGTCAAAGTATTCCCCTGTTTGCTTGGGGCAAAGTTCCCACTCAAAGGAGGAAACACCCATTGTGATTGTATTACCGCAAATATGTGCACTAGCACAATCCATATTAAAGAAGAGGTTGGGCGAGCATCTGGAGCACCTTCTAAAATACCAACAAGCCCACGGGGCTCAAAAAGAGGTGGCCCGTTGCATCCCCGGCCCACTTTCTGTAAAATGGCCCCTAGTGGACTTAATTGTTTCTTCTGTTTGTTGGGAGTGTGTTCTTCACCTTTACTGCCTGTATGGGTGATGAGGCGGTTTCACCAACACCAGATTTCTTGTAGGGCGAAACACTCAGCAGGAATGCCAATTAGAACAGAGGGTTGTATTCTGCAAGTATTTTAGAAGCTTTACTCGAATGAGGAGTAGGCCTCTTTTGTAGGTGGCCCTGTGGGAAATGTAGGGGGATGCGTTTCCAGTGATGCACTTAGGTGTCTAATGTGATCTAGTCATGCAAACATCAATGTAGTAGTTGACGGGAGCTTGCATTTTGGATTATTTGTAGTATTTGTAGTAAGGAGCAGGATGGACCTGCATAGCCACTCATGTGGGCTTTCAAGATTTTAAAGGCAGGAGCCCCTAAGATATTCCTCCTGCACCTTTGGAAGAAGAGGAACAGCGCCCCCAACCTTCCTCCTAAAGGCAATGCTCACTTATTGAGACCAGTCAACCTCCTCAACTAAACTGCCAGTATTATTGAGGTCCAGCTCTGATATTTATAGTCTATGAGCCAAAAGGAGCTCCCACCTTATTTAGAGTGCTAAGGTGCTCAGAGAACTCAAATACATTGTGTGGTGTGAAATGGGGTCTGGTAAGACCACTCCAGCAACATTTTCCCCAAGCCTATGCGGTTACTGAGTTAAGTAACAATGGGGCAACCCGAAAAGCCACTGGGCCTGGGTAGATAATGGTACATTAAGATAATGTCCCAGTGCAAAGCAATTTAAGAAAGATAGATGTGTACAAGAGTTAATCCGTTGTATCGGAACAAAGTCAAGCACCACTATGCAATCTAACAACCAAATGAGTGTGATTTTATTTCATCACAACATTGAAGTTAATCCATTTATATACAGTAGAATGCAATTCATCAGTGGGTATTTTTTGAGCAAAAAGGTGCACAGAAAAGTGAGGTGGTAAGTGCATGGGAGGGATTGTGATGAATGACAGTAGTGCGCATATATATACATCAATTAATTGATAAACAACTATCCAGACAGTTTGCTACCAAAGCATAAAATGACAAATCATAACATAATTACAGATATAAATTCTCTGTCATATATGTCTGACAATACAAACAAAGGAGTCACTTTTCTGTGCACCTTTTTGCTCGAAAAATACCCACTGATGAATTGTATTCTACTGTATATAAACTGATTAACTTCAATGTTGTGATGAAATAAAATCACTCATTTGGTTGTTAGATTGTATAGTGGTGCTTGACTTTGTTCAGATACAACGGATTAACTCTTGTACACATCTATCTTTCTTAAATTGCTTTCCACTGGGACATTATGTTATTGTACCACCATGCGGTTACTGCACACCCGACCTGAACATGTTTGGAAGATCTGGCAAAAAAAACTCTTGCTAGCGATTTTGAAAGTTTTGAACGAAGAACCTTAATCTCAACTTTAATCTGGTTCACCATTCGGTCCAGTGAGCCTTACTTGAACTGCAGCCAGAAGAAGTACTATGCCCCACTTAAAGTCCTCCTTCTAGGAGCATAACTTTTACAGAGTTTACAGGATGGAAGGCTGAGGAGTTCTCAGATCTGTAAAATCATCTTTGTCACAATGCAGAAGAACGGTCAATGTGGAATCACCAATTTAAGGCCAACCGCACATACTTGCAGGTCAGTTAGATGTTTGACCGTGGCCTACTCAGAGTTCATGCAAGTCATATAGTGTAGTGTCCAAGTTAGTCTTTTACACTATTTGCCTTGATAATTTCATCTAAGCTCAAAGGTAACTTCTTTCAATGGTTCAAAATACTATATCATGTCCAACCAGCTGTGACAAAGTCTTACACATGGTTGACTGTAATCATCATTGCTTCACTGTTCTTTGCTTCTCATTGAGTGTTAATGGAATGCTTTCTACTGCTTACTTATAGGTGGGATTTTTCGCTGTCACCTGGTTTTCATTGATTTTGAATGCAATGCATTATTCAATTGATTTATGTACAGCTATTTTTCCTTTACCCAAAATATTTGTCCGTTTATCTTCATTTTTTCTTTATTTATCTTGTGGGGTGTTTACTTTTTTCATTATACTTGTGCGTACATTGACGTTCTTTATTTGGTTCTTCGTTTTGTACTGTATTATTTGACTGGTTGATTTATAGCACTTTAACCTGGATTGCCTTGTCCCCAATCCAAGCTACCAAAAGGTGAGCAATGGCTGGACCCATGGAAATGTGTTCCTCTTTGTGGTCAGGACTAGAGGACTAGAGGATGATTAATAAATATGCTCCCACATGCAACCTTCGCTCAGCGCACAAAAACCTCCTCCTTATCCCTCCTTTTAGACTCAAGCGCACGGTGATGCCAGGTTTTCAACCTTGGCCCCCTCTTTTTGGAATTTCCTGCCATCTGAAATCTGTCTCACCGCCAATCTTCTTGGCTTTAGAAGTCTCTTAAAAACATGGCTCTTTCGACAGGCTTTCTAATTCTTTTTTGGGGACCTGGACTTCTATCAAACTAGCGCCATGAAACCTCCCCAGTGTACGTGCGCTCTACAAATTCCTATTGACATAACATGACAGGACAGGTCAGAAAGCAGCTGCGGCCCGTGCAGATAAGAGCGGTTGGGCCTGGCTCTTTTTCGACAGACGAGAGAAAATTATTTATTTACTTTTCCCTCGTCAACATCTGTTGAAATCCCCCCCACCGGGCCCCACCCGCTTACCTGCAGTGGCCACAGCTGTCAGAAAGGTTAGTTTGCCTCATGTTTTAGAGTGATTTTTTTAACTGCGGGAGATTGTAAAAGTACTTGAACATAGTTGCAGCGTGGAAGGAGCGCTGTATAGATATCCAAAATAACCACATCAAAATCAGTTGTGGCCCGTGCAGGTAAGGGTGGTGAGGCCCTTGGGGGGTGGAGGGATTTCGACAAATGATGTTGAGGGAAAATTAAATTAAGATTTTTTTTTCCCCTCGTTATCGTCCGGCGAAATCCCACCCCACCGCTCTTACCTGCACGAGTCGCGGCTGATCAAATTAGCGAACAGTCCTTTTAGCCCATAACAGCTTAAAGGAAAATCTACAGAATTGTGGATGAATTTGTCTTTTGGACGAGCCCTCAAGTTCTAGACACAGATTATCTGAGTAGTGAGGAAGTGACTAAAGGGCTAAGGTTGCAGCATTAACCACAAAGCTCCTAGAGTGAAGGTAGTTAAAGGTGACTCAGACTGAGGTAGCAATATGTATATTAGGTAGCCAAGGAGTCGGCCTTTGCTCACCGTGAGGCGCTGCTGGGGAATCCTCACACTTTCTCCTTGAAGAGCACAGCGGTGGTGCGTCCCGTGGTTTTTTTTTGGTTTAAGTGTATATTCAGACGCTTCAGCCTCACAACTAATTCAAGATAAGACTGAATTTAAAAGATGCCAAAATCCGTGGGTATCTAGGCACTGGAACGGAAGGAAAGGAAGGCACACTGGGTCGCTTGGTTACTTAGGATGGAAAACAAGGCACACTGGGTCACTCAGTTACAGAGGATGGAAAACAAGGCACACTGGTTCACTCAGTTACAGAGGATGGAAAACAAGGCACATTGGGTCACTCAGTTACAGAGGATGGAAAACAAGGCACATTGGGTCAACTCTGTTACAGAGGATGGAAAACAAGGCACATTGGGTCATTCAATTACAGAGGATGGAAAACAAGGCACATTGGGTCATTCAGTTACATAGGATGGAAAACAAGGCACACTGGGTCACTCAGTTACAGAGGATGGAAAACAAGGCACATTGGGTCACTCAGTTACAGAGGATGGAAAACAAGGCACATTGGGTCACTCACTTACAGAGGATGGAAAACAAGGCACATCGGGTCACTCAGTTACAGAGGATGGAAAACAAGGCACATTGGGTCACTCAGTTACGCGGGGGCCTTGAAGATAAGGTACTTCAGTCTGCTCAAACACTGTTTCAGCCTGGTTTCTCAGATTGAGGGGAGGGCATTCCATTATTGCACCCCCCCGAAACTTGTAGCACTTTACCTCAATTGTTATTTTTTTTTTAATTGGGGCCCTCCAACTATTCCTTGTCCTGACATCCATGGGACCTGCCAGAGATACAGGATTTCAGTCTGACTCTACAGTGTGCCAGTTCTCGTTGGTGAATTGTCCTACACATCATAAACGCTGCACAGAATGTAATCAGAGGCCCTGTAGTGTCCATGACTGGGTTTCTATTCATGAGCCAGGTAGGTTCTCAGTAGAAAACAGTGAGGGAATCTGCTCGGATCACCTCGGTAACCTCGTATCGAAAAGTAGGAAACTAGCAGCCATGGCATGATCTAGCAGGAGTCAAAATGCGCCGATTGATGTTCCAGACCCAGGGGGCTAACGTTGAGAACGCGCCACCACACAGAGAGGACCTTCTTTAAGGCAGGTTCTTGACCACATGCGTGGAAGCTGAAAGATGGGGTATGGAGACAATGGACCTACGGTTCTATGGCTGCCATAGGAGGATGCAAGGCTGGATAAGGCATTCCTTCTTGAGGGCAACTTTTATTCGAATCAGCAAGTAACCTAGGACCCAGAACACTGACTTGATGCCATAAGTATATTGAACATTTTTGACTTTATACATTTATAGTGAAGATAAAATGGCGTTCCCTTTGTTTACTATTTCTAATTGTACCAGCTACACATTGGTGCAAACTGGGAGGTTTGACAGCTTACTTGATAGATAGAATATGAAAATCCAGTGCTCGATTTGTGAAAATTTATATTAGTGATGGTGCCTAATATTTTGTTTAGAAGCCCGTAGCAGGTGTTATTGAATGTTGACAGGCCGAATACCAGGGCTGCGTGGTCTTGACTCTACCTCATGGCTCTTTAATCCCCCACCAGACTTTCCCTGTCCCTTTATCTCACTCTTGCAGGTCGCTGCTTTCTACCACTGTCACCGGGTCAAATTAAGCACTGTGGGAGTATAATAGGACCTTTGTACCTCTTGGTGGATGGGTAGATATTTGGTGATATGGTTGTCCTTTCCATTCAGAGCCAGGCTCACACCACGAGCCCTCAGGAATGAATGCAACTGCTGCATTTTCACACGGTTCGTTCATTTGACTAAAGCGTGCAATCCAGTAGGCAAGGCAAGCAGCGCGCTCATGAAAGCGATGGGTGTTCCCCATCACAGGATCACCTTATAATTAGCTCTCCCTTGGTAATGACTGCATTGGTATGAAGCGCACTTTGGCCTCCTGCCGCTAACATACACCAATCCAGATGCCACGAGGGTGAGTCACTGGACCATGCTGCTTCCTGTGGGAACTGTGCAGTTTTCCCGTGATTAACAAAGTTCCACACTTGGATTGGCACGTGGTTCATTGGTGCCCCACCCACCACTGAGTGTGCCTGACCTCTGGTAGGTTATTAATGTATAAAGATCTGCAGGACAGACTTTTTCTCATTTTACAACGGACAAGTAAATATATCAGCGATTAAGGTGAGCAAAACAGAAAGGCAATAGGTAGAATTTGCTCTGTCTGGAAGCACCAAAAGACCCAAAGCGGACACCATAGCGCAAACAGTCGTCCTTTACTTAGACTTCTTGTTGACATACAATCATCAAGTGGAAGGGAATGTGCATTTAGGGATAAAAAGTGTGAAAATAGGCAATTCTAATGTCAATAATAATATAACTCTTGCTATTTGCTATAGTTTTTATTACATATACCCATGGAATTCATCACCATTCTTTGTTTTCTTTCTAGGTGAAACCACCATGGACTGGAAGACCTTCCAAGCATTGCTGAGCGGCGTCAACAAGTACTCAACTGCCTTTGGTCGCATCTGGCTGTCTGTGGTCTTCGTCTTCCGTGTGCTGGTCTATGTGGTGGCAGCAGAGAAGGTCTGGGGGGACGAGCAGAAAGAGTTTGACTGCAACACCAGGCAGCCCGGCTGCACCAATGTGTGCTATGACCACTATTTCCCAATCTCTCATATCAGACTCTGGGCCCTGCAGCTGATCTTTGTCACCTGCCCATCTCTGCTGGTCATCATGCACGTAGCCTACAGAGATGACCGGGAGAAGAAAAACCAGCTAAAGAATGGAGAGAACTGCTCCAAACTCTATTCCAATACTGGCAAGAAGCACGGGGGACTGTGGTGGACCTACCTTCTCAGCCTGTTCTTCAAGACGGGCATAGAGATCACCTTCCTCTACATCCTGCATAAGATGTGGGACAGCTTTGACATCCCCCGGCTGGTCAAGTGCATCGACGTAGACCCCTGCCCAAACATAGTCGACTGCTACATTGCTCGACCCACTGAAAAGAAGGTCTTCACCTATTTCATGGTGGCTGCTTCTGCTATTTGCATTGTGCTGAGCACCTGCGAGATCTTTTACTTGATCTTCAAGAGGCTGGTCCGCTGTGCGCAGAAATACAACAAGAAAAGCAACCATTCCGTAACCTACAGCAAGGCTTCCACCTGCCACTGTCACATGAAGCTTGAAAACATGGAGACAAAACCCAAAAACAAGGACCAAGATTCTCTGAGAGCCTCTGCACCAGACCTCACATCAATTTAACCTACAAGGAAGCACCATGCAGTCTCTGCAAGGCTACACTGTACTTTCAAGATGGTGGCCAAATGCTCCCTGTATGACCAGATTGCTTCCAGGGACACGTGCAATCTGTTGACTGAGAAGGGACGATGATGCTGGGGCTGGCCAGCCTCTTTTTCAGCAGAACAGTACAGCTGTTCATTATGATAAGCACTCATAACCATTTCACTGGATACTGCCTTAGAGCGCTGGGCATTGTAATGTTCTGATGTGGACCTCCAAAGCCCCAGCACAGCCATTTTGCTCATATCCGCCTATATTCTTGGAGTGAAAAGTATGGCAACGCGCATTGGATGTTTACATGCCCTAGCCTGCTGCCTAAAAGACATGTTGTTGGACATAAATGGACAAACAGGCCAGTCCCAAGCACTGCCCTAGTAATCGCTTTGTAATATGCCTCAGTGTTCATAGTGATCAAGTTATTTTTGTGAATAATCTTCAAGTCTAGTCCTTGTTAGGAATGGGAAGGTTTGCAGTTTTGAGCTTGTCTACTACGGCTGCCTCTAAATATTTCCCAAAGTATACCCCTACAGAGAAATGCAAACATCATAAAGTAAGGGGCAGCCATTGTTCAGCAGAGGATGTACCAGGAAAGCTGCATGTGTGCATGCCATCTCTTAACTCTGCCTCCAACCCCACATTTTGATAAATTAAATAATTAGGAATTAAGACTTGCACTTTTCCTCCAACATTAGATGCATGGACAAAGGTAGCTGACAATGTCTTCTAGAGCATGACCCGTGGGATCCACTGATGGCCCAGCTCTTCCCCAAGCCCCTTCCCTAGAGCACAAGTGGATAAGGCAGGAGGCTGCAATGGGGTCACCTAATGGGGTCAGATCACTCAGTTACATGTCAGAAGTAACTATTAACACTGAACCCAGTGGTAGCCGATATCACACTGTCAACGGAGACAAGTTTAATGAAAAGTATGAAAACAGGGGCACTAGTCTAAGTGTTTGTAGAGATGACATTGGAAATGAAGCACAGGCCCTGTAACAACTTCTGTCAGGGACATCTGCGCTCCACTTGGTGTAGAAATCTCAGTACAGGCACAAACAGGAGTTAAGAAGTTTTGTACAAATGTTGCCCTTACAGCTTTTTGACTGCACGATTTTGGCAAGGTAAAACACGGCGGAACGCAGGTGGGCAAACCCATATTCAAAGTTTGGACACCTCTGATGGGAATAAAACACATGATGTTTGCAAGTTGTACAGAGGACCACTGGAATTATGGAGCTGGGAGATAACAATTTTAGTAACTTTTAATCTGTTTGAGCTAGAAGAATATTTTTTTGTTAAAACCTGCAGGGTTGACTAAATTATGCAGCAAGAAAAGGCAAATTATGCAGCGTAATGCAGCACTTTTTGTGATTCTATTACTTCATTATGTTGTCATTTTTACACAGGTTAGCACTGTGTGAGCAAAGGTTTTACCTCATTAATACCAGCTTAACATCCAAATATAGCAATGGGCAACAGAAAGGGGTGTAGTCAACCCTTGCATAGGGCCTTCTGCTGCTCAGCAACACGTGTTGCTGCATTGTAGTAACTTTTAATACGTTTGAGGTAGAAGAATATTTTTTTGTTAAAACCTGCCGACTATGTAACAGATGATACATTATGTGGCAAATGCAACAGATCCATAATTATCTGGAAAATGCCACAAAATTGCAGAATTCCAGTGGCCCTGGTTATTCACCACGATTTTAAGAGGTCAAAATGGTGCAGGGAACCCTCAACGTGGTATTAGTAGTTACCAAGTGCAAGAAATTGCAGGCACCTCGTAAGGAGGATCTTAGTGTCATTTCACCTTATAAGCAAATTAGTTTGCCCTGTCAATCAAGTGTCCTTGTGTCAGTTAACTGTCCTTCTCTGAGTGTTGCCAGATCCTTCCTCCAACTCCTTTAACTTAAAAAGATCTTGTTACCTTTGCAAAGTGGATGAAACTAATGGGTGGATAGCCATTCACATTGTTTTGGGGTCACCATCCTCTTGCTCAGAAATCTAGCTGCTGGGAAGATAGAGTCATTCCTACTGAGAGACAGGCAGAAATCCCATGAAGTGGATGCCCCTGAGTGATTTGTAGGCCGGGGAAGATCTACTTACATGCTATTCATGCATCTAAACTACGATAGATGCTACCCACCCCTGCCAGCCTCGCAGGGGTAAAGGCATATTGGGGGAAAAGCTTAGGATATCCATTTACGCGCACAAACCTATGCTCTGAGTCATACTCTCACTGATTGTGGAGTGCAAGAGATCACACTTTCACAACTTGAGCACAGGCTGTCTCACCATAGCAGGTTATTCAATCATGCCACTAATATTCCATGCTGCAGGACAGGCGGTGGGACCAATACCCTTTCAAGAGAGTCCAATCCATGAGCGAAATCCAGGGAAGGGGGACAATAGCTAAGCTCTGAACGTCCTTTGAGAGAAGCACAGTAGTTCAGATGAAGATAGTGGAACAGTAGCAAAGATCAAGTGCTCCAAGCCTTGGAGAGTAGAGGTGACCGAAGGTCAAACTAAAAGAGACCAGCAAAATGCCTAAGACCAGTCCAAGTTTTAGAAGGTAGGAGAGCTCAGTCGCAGCCCATGCAGGTAAGTGCAGTGGGGCGGGGGTGGAAGTTACAAATGACAGAAAAGGGAAAATAATATAAAATAAATAAATAAATACAGTTACCTTGCGCTTGTCGCATCGCTGAGTCGGCACTGCGGTGTGCGCAAGGTAAGTGGATTTATTTATTTATTTTTCCTATTCCATCATTTGTCACTTCCACCTCTGCCTACCTCGCCCCTCCTCGCCGCACCGCGCTTACCTGCATGGGCCGCCACTGGGAGAGCTAGTAGAACTTTGGTACACCACATAGTGCTCAATAAAAACACTTCATTGTACTGATGCGAAAGTCTACAACTGCAATATTCGGGATGCTAAGGTGCACCGGTAGTTTTGATAAAGCTTTGTAATGGTTTGGCTATCCATTGAATAGAAAATCTAGTTTTTAAATCTTTAACAAATCCCACCTTGTAAACAATCGCCTGTAGCCGGGATTATAGAGTGACTGGTTCAATGATGTCTGGTTGGGCTTTGAGACTTTCTGTGACCCCACTGACTGCATGGTATAGTAAAGGATCCAATGTACACATACAATCATGGAAGACGAGGTGGGGGTGCACCAGTAGCTGCTGCAGAGTTGGGCCAATCTACACCTGCAGTTCTTAGCAAGGATCAGTGCTGCAAATGCAGTGTATGTTGTGCTGCAGCTTTGGAGGTTGGTAGATGGTGAGAAAAGTGTAATTGCTCCAATAGGGAGATTCCACAGGCACTGGATGTCAACGTTTGCATGAAATGGCAAAGTGCAGGAATATATCACAAGACTGTGCTGGCATGAACAGGCAGTCCTCTGTGCAGGAGCTGGACAGCTTTGTGACCACGGTTTGAATTGAAATGATGTTTAAACGTTTAAAATGTAAACCACTTCTACGGTGGCGGTTTGTATTCATCTGCACAGCTGTAAACAGGCCCGGGTTAGACCTGGCAACATTTAATTACACAGGTGACATTCCCCAAATTCCCACATTTTCCATTACATGCATTTACGCAGTATGGCATTTTGCATACATTTTACCAACATGAAACTGGTTCAGGCAGATAATGACTTGCTGAGACACATTTTGAGCTCGCAGCAGTCTATGGCCTGCATCTTGCTTGACTATTTAATGCGAGTTAAGCCCTCATAAGAAAACGTCAGGCAAGATGCCAGCAAACAGCATTTCACCTAAAGAAAAACACAATTTCACAAAGTGTTTTAGAATAAATAGAAGGAATGTCACACACTCCTATGGATTGTCATGCTTTGTACACATAAGCTGACCTGGATACTAAACCGGCCTAGATGTGATCGATATCAGGTGTATGGTCACCATTTGTGCGACTCTGCAGGACTGTACACAGTCCCAAGACTAGAGGCCAGTTGTATAGGTATAATTTTTTATCAATTTGCATACATTTAAAAGGTCTAGAACTTCCAGGTGTATGCCTACAACTTTTAAGCATCCGGACTACTGCTCGCAGTGTGTAATCACATCCTACAGGAATCTGCAAAGCTGCATCCAGGCCAGAGACGAGAGAACAGGAGCTTCTACAAACAACTTGACATGATTTGGAGAAAAAACCCCAAACCTCTGGAGCAAGTTTAGAGGCTTTCAGTGAACTCAAAATGTGAGCCTCAAAGCACTGCCGTTGCCGTTGGCGATCAAGCTTTCCTTACAGGGCCTACCACTATAGTCAGTTGTTGCACCCCAAACATTGCTCATTGCCTGCCAACTAAAGGTGGACGCTGGCTCATTGCGACAAACTATGCATTGACCAAGATCACACATCTTGTAACGTGGCTGAAATGGGACCAACAGCCAATGCCTAACCCATTCTTTGTAGAGCTGGAACAGACTTCCTTATAAGAATCCTACGTTTTATAAAGCCCCTGCGTTGCACATGCTGATAATACGTGTACAATATAAGGGACCTCATTGCTTAATTAAAAAATGTAAGACGTTTTCCACACATGATACAATTGTGTTAATATTTTGTATTTATATAAAGTTTATATGTATATCTTCTACTTACTGAATGCCTTCTGCTCATCATGTACCATGTTGTTGCAGTTTGAACAAATACTGTCTTTCTCCAGCAGTACTCCAATGCGTAGACAATTGAATGCAACGTCGGTCTTTTGTTTTTTTTAATGAATAAAGTCTGATATTTTCTACCATAATATTGATGACTGTTTCTCAACCCTGACAATGATCGAGGTAGTTCCGGCTCTACTGCTTCAACCATGGCTGTATGCTCTGTCCTACACAAGGAACCACAAGGTCAATTTTGACTGAGTGCCACCAAGTCAGCCCTGTCATTTCTCGGATCTCTCATTTCACCCGCAGTAGGTTGTGGCAATTTGTGACTTTTAAATTATTCTCTCTATCCCAAATGTCCGCAAGCTTCTCTTAGACTTCAATATGGGTCACTAGCCGCACAAACAACCTAAAAATTGTTACATCGACTACAACTGCACTAGGTACCACAAATACTTGCTTTGACCTTTGAGACTCAATAGGCTGAAGGATGAGTGAGTTTCTAAGGGCCAAATTACGAGTCTGGCGGTCCGAGGACCACCAGCATCATGGGGGCATGGCAGTGGTAGTCCAGCCACTGACCCATTGGCGGTCCGACTGCCCCATTATGAGTTGGGCAAAAGGATCACCATTGCCCTGCCATAGCCGCCAAGTAACAGCCAATCCCTGTTGGTGGTGCTGCGGTCAGGGCCTGAGAAATATGCTGGTAGTGCTGCTGTGGCACCGCCATTCATATTACGAGTTTAAGGACCATCAGCAGTGTCATGGAGGCCTTTCCTCCATGAAAAGACTGGCGGTCCTGAAACAAACGGGGCGTTACAGGGCCCATTGTTGTTCATTTGCATGGGGATGCATGCAGGGGGCACAACATGTGTCCCCGTGTGCATGCACCCCAGTTCCTGCACGCCATAGACTTTATAGTCTATGCCATACAGGAAATGTTTTTTGCATTCCCATTGCGGTGCCTATTTTCAGAGGCACCACCATGGGACCACCCAAAACAGACCGCCAGACACGAGGAAACAATCTGGCATGTGGTGCAACCACAGGTTTGGCAGATTGGGAGCAGGTCGCCGGCGTGGCGGTTCGCTCCTGCACCGCCAAATTCGTAATTAGGCCGAGTCTATGTTAAAGTTCCATGGTTCCCTTTGTCCAGGATAGGCCCTGAGCATTAATAATGGACATTGTCACATCCTGCCAATACTTTAATTTAGAACTAAACATGTTGCATGTCTAAAAAAATATGGTCCATTCAATAAAATGATTCGTTCTTCAAAAATAGTGCAACGCCAGTCTCCATTCCTGACCAGAACCAACTGCAAATGCACATAGCGGTTTGTCCATGCAATGATTATAGGAATCGTCCTGGATTGGATTTAGGGAACAGAGATTTAAGCTTGCACACAACGTCTGAGTAGAGAATGCAGCGCTATAATTGTGAAAAAAAGCAGTAATGGACATGTGCATCTTGTTAAAAAATGTTTTAATTTATTCCACACTTATCAAACAGTTTAGCAGCAATCGTATTTTAAAAGTTCATGCGATCCTCCTGTTTTTTGAACTGCCTTCAAACTTTGAAATGAGAAGAAACATCAGAGAAGGAGAGGCAGTGAAGTAAACAGCAAACAGACTAATTAGCGCATCAAAGGTGCAAAGTACATTAAAGCAAACGGCAAAGAAACCGCACTTAGGGAAGAATATCCATGTGCTCGAGGACCTGGGTTGATTTAAGGAGCATTGTAAACACTAAGAAATTTGAGCTGAGCTAAACTAAGCTTGAGGGTACACGTCTCAAGCATGGTTACCAAGGTGATTATTTACAATAGTGTGCAGAGCAAACTTCAGACACACAAGTTACATATTAAAGAATAACATGTTAATGCTGACGCAAACCTATTTTATTTGAGCTATCAACAGCATATGAACATTCTCCATGCTTGAGGAATCTCTCTCTGCTCTCTGCTGTAACATGAATACCCTTCAGATGTTCAAGAAGCAAGCTGACCTTCTTGAGACTTGAAAAGAAGGGTGCACTGCTGGTTTGTGCTCAGACTCATTTAAAAAGATCAGGTGTCGTTCCGAAATTCTTGCATCTGGTGACACAGTGTCCACATTTCAATCGATTGAATACACCACTCTGATCTACTCTGCACAAGTGCACTCTACACCACTGCACTCAGTTCCTCTGCACTCTGTTCCACTGCACTCTATCGTGCACCACTCCACTCTACACCACTTCACTGTACTTTGAAACAATCTATTCTGTGTACTGTACTCTAACACTGCACTCCACGCTGCACCACTGCACTGTATGCAAGTGTGCTCTACTCGACTTTACTCTAAACAAATGCACTCTATGTCACTATACTCTGCAACACTACGCCACTGCACTCTACACCATTGTACTCTACGTCACTGCACTCCAAGCCACCCTGTTCTACTTTGAACCACTATACTGTATGCTACGGCTCTCTATGCTACTGCACTCTACACCATTGTACCGTACGTTACTCTACACCACTCGGTTCTCCACAACACTACTGTACTCTATGCCATTGCATCTACGCCAATGCACTCTACACCACTCTATTGTACACCGCTACACTCTACAACAGTCTACTCTGCAACACTGCACTCTATGCCACTACACTCTACTCTGCACCACTCTGCTCAATGCCACTCTATGCCAAAGCATTTTACGCCACTGCAGTCTACGCCACTGCAGTCTATGCCAGTGTAGCCTATGCCAATCAACCGTATGCCTCTCTAATCTACTGTTCACCACTGCACTCCATGACACTGACTGCACTCTATGCCACTTCATTCTACATGTTTCTATGCCACTCTATGCCAATGCACTCTACACCTCTATGCACCACTGCACTGCGTCACTGCACTCTACACCACTCCAGTCTAGGCCACTCCACTCTGCACCACTTTACTCTGTGCCAGTGGCTCTATGCCACTCCATTCTACCCTGCACCACTCCACTCTACGCCACTTCACTCTACTCTGAAATAATCTACTCTACACCATTTGCACTCTATATCGCTGTAATCTAAGCTACACCACTACAATTTATACTGCTCCACACGTCTCCGCTCTGCATCACTGCACTCTATGCCACTGTGCTCTGCGCTATTCTAAACCACTGCACTCTATGCCAATGTACAGTACACCACTTTGCTCAAAACCAATGCACTCTATACCATCTACTCTGCACCACTGCACTCTATGCCACTAGACTCTAATCTGCAACACTCTACTCTATGCCATTGCACTCTATGCTACTGCACATTACACTATTTTACACCATTGCTCTATACATCACTGCACTTAATGCCACTCTATTCTACTCTGCAACCACTGTACTGTGCACCACTGTACTGTACACCGCTGCTGTTTACAGCACTCTACTTTGCACCACTTTACTCTGCACCACTGCACTCTATGCCAATGTACTCTACACCACTGCACTCTGTGCCACCACACTATACACCACCCTACTCTGCATGACTGCACTCTCCGCTACTGAACTTTATGGCACTGCTCTCTACTCTGTACCGTTCCATTCTACACCACTCTACTGCACTTTGTGCCACACTATTCTGCATCACTCCAATCTATGCCACTAAACTCTTTGCCACTCCAATCTACTATGCACCACTGCAATCTACGGCACTCCACTCTATGGCACTCTACTTTACACCTCTGCACTCTATCCTGCACAACTCCACTCTACCCTGCACCGCTTCACTGTACTCTGTAACAATCTACTTTATACCACTGCACTCTGTAACTCTACTCGGCGCCACTCCACCCTGTGACACTCCAATCTACACCATCACACTCTACACCACTGCAATCCATGCTGCACCACTCCACTCTACTCTACACCACACTACTCTATGCCTGTTTCCGCTATGTCACTGCACCCTATGCCAATGCACTCAACACCACTTTACTCAAAACCAATGCACTCAGCACACTGCATTCTACGCTAACCTACTCTGCACCACTGTACTTTACACCATTTCAATCAAGGCCACTCCATTCCACTCCACTCCACTCCACTCCACTCTACTCTACTCTACTCTACTCCAATCTACAACAATCCACTCCACTCCACTCTAGTAAACTCTACTCCACTCTCTTCCACTCTACAACACTATACTCCACTCTATGTCACTCTTCAAAACTACTCCACTCTACAACGCTCTACACAACTCCCTCTATGGGACTCCATTCCACTTTACATTACTCTATCCTACAACACACAACTCAACTCTATGCCACTCCACTCTACTACACTTCTCCACTCTATGCCACTCCACGACAATCTACTGCGCTCTATGCAACATCCTCTACACCACTCCACTACGCTATACACCACCCCAGGACACTATGCCACTTCACTCTATGACACTCTACTCCACTGTGACACTCTACATCACTCTACCCCACTATACGTCCTTTCCTTCTAGGTTGCTCTACTCCCTCCACAACACTCTATGCCACTCCATAACACTCCACTCCACAATACTCTATTTTATGGCACTTTACGCTACTCTCCTTTATCGACTAACCTTGAGCCGCCAGCAGCCACTCTTGTGTACAACATGCCTAAAACGTATTGGCAAAGCCAATAGCTCTGGCATAGGCAAGACCTATTGGCTTTGCCAATCCTTGTCTTTATGAGTTGCCATTTCATTCACTATAGTATTCTAGCTCTCTTTGTTCAGCTTACCTATGCAATTGAACAAAACAGATGTGAGAAGCTGGAGAGACTGCCGTATTTGCTATACTTGCATCTGAATAATAACATGTTTTTTATTGCATATTTTACCTGCAGCCTATGCTGCAGGACATTTTTTATTTTACGTTAAATGCAGTGTGACATTTAATTTATAACTTTTGCTTGGAAAATGCTAGCAATATGAGGTTCACAACATACAAGGCAATATGTGTTGCCCATACCTTTACGTCACCACCTTTACTTCAGTCTCCATTCACTTTGCTGCTGAGCCATTAAATTAAATGTAGTGCCCTCTGCACTCTCTCATATTCCTTCTTTCGCCTATTTCTAATTCTGAATGTAACAATGATGCTTCTTATTTTTAATTGAATTTACTAACATGATCATTAAAACGAAACAATACCCTGGCATACATTAAATATAATGAATAACATTGAGATGCTAACATTACCTATCCATAATTAGATTGAATGGTAATTAAGTACTTTTTATAAGTAATTAATACTATCTCTGATGTTGTGTTTGTAATCCATTTAATTAAATTCAGACTAGATAAATAACCTAATTATAATCCAACCCCCAACTATTTAATCAATGCCATTTAAATATGATTAATGCAATAAAAATATTGTATTACATTAATTCTTGTTTTAACCATAAATTACAATAAATACAAGCTTTATTCTAACCCTAATGTCATATTTTAAGACAAACCTTTTTTATTTATTTGTATTTGATTATTTTGAAAGTAAGTATAGCACTAACTGTATTTGTTATGGATTAACTAAAATTGAATTTATAGATAGTTAGGTAAGCATAAAACCTAACACTTAATTTGTTTTATGCTATTGCTCAATTTGTAATTTTAAGTTTAAATTAACAGACTTTTATTCATATATAATATCCAATAATGTAGTTATCGTATTAACCAACATACTAGATTATACTTAGTTAAAAAATGTGTTACCATGATTTCAGTAAAGTAAATGTGTAACCTTAATAAGGTACAGGTGGTGTTAAAGCAGTTTCAGGGGTATAATTGCCAGGCAAATTAAAGGGGGTAGGATATTGATAATTTCTTATAGGTAACATGGCCTAAGAAAACCAATGGTGAAGATAGATTACAGTTCCCAAATATCCTTACAGCAGTTGTGAGCTATGAAAGAAACTTTGGCGGAGGTTGTTTGAAAAGCATTTCAAAGACACTCTGCTCTCCTGAAGCACAGCCAGGAAGCACCAGAGAAGACACAGCTTGCAGGAGGTGGAGGTTGGCTGATGGAATGAGATTTCTTTTGAAGGTTGGGAGACTAAGCTGAGCAGGATGGCTTTGGATGGTAGTGGAGTGATAAGCAGATCTTAGACAATATTTAACTTATTTAGAGTTTTTGGTACATGGATCTCCTGAATGATATTTGTTGTCCACTAAAAATTTACCCAAGGGAAAAATAACATTGCTTTGCTGAAAAACGTTCACAGGCTCAGTAAATAAATTGTGTTAGATGGTTTAAACATAACTGGTGAATTTCAGTGCTTTTATTCATATTAACCTCTAACATTAACTGTGTTTTTTCAGTGAATTTAAGTTTTTGTTTACTAAACTTTCAAAACCTTCTGCCCAAGGCCTATGGTTGTGTGCAGCGAGGCCTGAAGTCAGACTCTCCTCTGAAGCTAGGATTATTACAAAACCATGGGCATTGGCTGGGCGCTGAGGAGTTTGGCTGCAGGGCCAATACTCGTGTGCTACCTGCTGTGGCAACCCAACCACCACTGCCCATGGCCATGTACCCACTCTGTGCTGTGCACAGACTTTGGACAGCCACAGGGCCACTTACATTTGGCTGTGTGCAAGTGTGGTTAGGTGCTGGACTTGTATGACCTTGCCTCAGGCTTAGTTTACTTGTCACCAAATTTTATGCAGATTAATTGAACAGCAACAATGTTATTAGAGAATGAAACTCTAATTGCTCTCCTATTTATCCCCTCCTCAACAGAACTTCTCAAAACTTTACATAACTAACAGTATGCTAACCCCAATACACATCTTTTACATTTTGTGTGGATCCTATAAACAGTGCCAAACATATTAGGCGATGAACACTTCTTTCACCACTCCTTGAAATCCCCCCTCCCAACCCCAGACAGGTCAGAATAAAATAAAGACAAACAAGAGTGGGCTATACATGCTAAGTGTCCCCCGTTTCGTGATCCATCAGACAGTGCCAACGTTTTTAATAAATCAAATGTGTTTTGAACCCATCTTTAGTATCTCCCCATTGGAAATGCACAAAAACTAAAATACAAGCACTGAGTGTAACTTGTTAACTGTCTGTCATGTGATGTGGATTCATCAAACAGTGCTAACATTATAAGCGAAGGAAAATCTTATGGCCCCCATTATTTAACTTTATCCCCCTTGATTGA
The DNA here is from genome assembly GCF_964204655.1 of Triturus cristatus. Taxonomy (NCBI): domain Eukaryota; kingdom Metazoa; phylum Chordata; class Amphibia; order Caudata; family Salamandridae; genus Triturus; species Triturus cristatus. Next base: position 423,573,871 of record NC_140584.1, on the reverse strand, counting down.
GTCGTACAAACCTTAACCTACCAATTGACAGAGCGCTGGGCTGAATATCCAAATTTCCCCACAACAAACCTTTGTAGGAGCCTGAGGAATAAAGAAGAGTTAGCAGCATCATCAACAAGTTGAATTCACAGAGTAACCCATTTGGCTATACAGTGAGAGTCCAAGTCGATAAATGGGATCAAATTATGTTTATTACAAATTCAAAGCCAGACTGATTTATACAATTCCCAAGAATATATTGTAAAAGTATATAATCACTACTGGCAGGCCAAATCCTTTAACAAAGTTTAGTCTCATTAATATGAAGCATACAAGGAATTTGGTAATAGCAATGAAGAAAATAAAGAGAATTTGGTGGTCATATACGATTTGCGGTCATCTAGCCTGTTATGCACAAGGAAATGTAAATCTCACAAATCTAAACTAAACAGCACTAATTAGGGAGACTCTAATTAGATCCAGTAAAGTAGGAAGTTGTCCGCATTGCAGAACTTCTGTTTAAATTCTCCTAAAGAAAGTGCATTGAATAGCACATAGTCATACAGAGATATCACAAAGAGGTCTGAAACTCTTCGAGTCTAAGAGGGAATCTGTCTAAAGTAACAAATGGGACCACCTTTAAACTCCACAGAACATTTGAGAATCTTATATCATGTGTTGCAGTATTTCCCCCCTTATCACAGAGAAACTTGGCACCCTCTGTTGCCATCTCCTGTCCTTGGATTTACAACCGTCTCCGGATATCACCCAATTGGGGATACTCTCTTTGTTCATTAGTGTTTCTTATCTTTGCCAAAGTTCCTCTCTGAGCCTCTCTATCTCTCATACAGCCTGTGCCTCTCACTAACTAATGAATGCCTTCAGACTGCACCTGCAGAAAAGAGAACATGCAAAGCAAAAAACTTTCACGTTAAAGGTTAAACGTTAAGCCTAAATGCTTAAGGCCTTTGATCAAGGTAACATAGCAAAAAACGTCAATACATATTTGAATGCATGGTTATATATTCATATATGGTTAAAAAATAAATGTAGGGTACTTTCAAATGAATGAGTGAATATATGAGAGTTAACAAAATGATTCAAATAACATAAATGCAGATATATAGAAGATCTGCAATTTGGTATCAATATAAGAAAACATTAGAATGTACACTCATGTACGTCTAGATTATACAGCAAGTACGCCTTCAGTTTATTGGTCAAGTGCACCACTTTACATTAATGATAATAAAACACACAAATATATGGGACCATGTGTATATGTATTTAGCATGGTCAAAACGTAAAAGGGTGGAGTCAAAAGTATGCTGCTCCAATCCCCCCTCTGATGGGGAATCAAGCCAGGAGAGATTAACATCTAATCTTATCAGACAAACTACCTAAAACTTTAATATTTTTAACATCTTTCATCTAGATTCTTCCAGATGCTTCATGTTGTCATAATATTTACTCTGACTCTCCTCTTACTCTACATCGTCTCTTTTTCTCTTCACTCCCCTTTTGACTTTTATGTACTGATATCACTTAAAGGTCATGAGTAGGAAGATCACACAAATAGCAATTATCACAAGAGGTTTCAAAGCATCGCCCAATACTCCACTCCTCATGTTTCCAAATTATTTGCCCACTGAAGAAAATCTATTCCCAAGTGCTTCACAATCTCCTGTCACTTCCAACTCTTAAATCTCCTTTCAGACTGGAAATATTCAAAATATACTTCTGTAAGTCCTTACTTTTGTTAGGAATGTAGGTGCAGCATTGCTGAACCTTTAACATCCGACTGACTCTGCCCTCTTTTGTGAGAAGGATGTCTAACACAAGTCTATGCTGCAAAACAATGGACCTAATCGCTACCATTTCATTATCTACAACCAATAAAGCTCCAGCTGTACTAGTAGCCAACTTATCCACTATGGTAGATAACTTTCTAATATTGATGTAATTCAAAATCACATCCACAGATGGAATCATTTCACCAAACATATCTTCCACCACTTCTCCAGTGCTAACATCTCGCTTTGGCCTGGAATTCTGTTCCCACACAGAGTCATTGAGATGTTCCACAAGATAAATCTTTGGGAAAGTTACGCCTAGGTAGCAAGTACAATTCCAGCCTCTGGGCAATGTGAAATAGGCATGTCCTGTATAATACAGTGAACTCCAGGCATAACAGGCACATCACCCATCAAAAATAAATTCCAATTTCCCCAATCTTCAAATATAAGGTTGCACTGACTCTTTCCCACAATATGATGACGAATGAAGGCCTCTCCATAAATATACATATTTTCCGATTATTTTTCAAATCTACAGTCAATGCTGCTTGATTTCCTGGCTCTAAATGTTCTATTTTCTCCTCACTACACTTATGTTCATTTTTAAAATTCTTGTCTGTTTTTGACTTAGATTAAAAATTTCTCCTCCTGTCTTCAATCAAATGTAAAAATGTCTTCTCAATCTCTGTTAGAAGGCAAGGCAAACTGTGTCTGTGAGCATAAGCAGTGTCTATGGTCATGATGGGTTTAAAGAAGATTTTATTAAGTTCAGGAAACTTAGCATTGGGGTCAATTCGACAACTTAGGTGCTCAAGTATGGGGAACTCCGAGAGAACTAAATCCTAATTGGAAAAATAATATTCAAAATGTTCCCTTCCATACAGGAAGCTCATCAAAATACTACAGGTACCACTATAAGTCAACCGAACATGGTGATAGCACCCTCTGCACCTGATCCAGGCGGTTGAGTACAAACATAGCAATCCCTGTAATCCATCTTTTCAATATACTCATAAAACAGTTTAAAATGAGAATTCCCGGAATCATCGCTTCTAGATGTATCTATGTGTAATTCTGTCTCATTTAATGAATGAAAGCCATTACCTCTGAGGTGTGAGGATTTAGGAAGTATTGCAGATTCAGGGTCTGATTAGGAGTCTAGCGGACCGTCATGGTGGCATGGCGGTGGCGGTCCGAACGCCCTATTACAACTAGGGTGGTCGGTCCACTATTGCACCGCTACAACCACCAGGCATCATAGATCTCTGGCGGTGGCACAGAGGTCTTGAGGCTGCAATAGGCTTGGCGGGACTGCCGCCGTCCATCCAAGCATATAACGAGTTTCCTCTCCGCCACGGTTTTCATGGCAGTTCCTACTCCATGAAAACCGTCACAGAGATGAAAAACCTCAGAGCCATGGAGTGCATGCAGGGGGACACGTGCCCCCCTGTGCGCATGCACCCCAGTACCCATCTAGTCCATGATGTGCAGGTACTGCCTTTGACGTTCCCATTCCGATGCCTATTTCATAGGCAGTGCCGAAGAGCCATCCGCCAGTGACAAAGAAATTTGTAATCTGTCAGGTGGTGTGCACACGAGTTTGATGGTGCAGGAGTGGGGCGGCGGCATGGAGGACCCACTCCTGCACCGCGAAAACTTGTAATCAGGCCCTTAGTCTCTTCTGGATTATATGTAGATAGAGATTATTCTACAAGAAAAAGAATTAGTGCTACGGCTAAAACCACAAATGCTCCTGCTATTATGTGCCTACATCTACTAGTGTTAGGATTGGCTTCCATTGGTTCCCTAAAAGTGGACAGTTGAGTGGAACTAAGCAGCAGCAGAATCCTCTCTCTTGATTTCCATCTGTGGAAATGGCAAAACCAGAGTTCAAGCAGTATGCAGTAACTTGATTATTTACAAAACCTTCATGAGACTTCCTAAACCCATGTACTTTGTAATGACAACCTTATATTTCTTCGGCAGATTTGGGCCTGCACACTCTTCTCATTTCCCTACAAAGTTCATTAAAATGTCTCTGATAATAATCTGGTGCAACTCACTGATAATCCTATCCAGAATACAGTGTCTCAGTCTGTTTACTGACACACGAAAATTGATCTCATCCAGGATAAAATGTCTTAGTTACTTAGTAACAAAGGGAATTAGAAGTAGAGTTCAAGCGCAAAACTCAGCTCACAGATGCTCAATTGAATCTGCATTATTATCCCAGTATTCCTAGAACTCTATCTCGCTCTGTCATTTGCAGCAAAGTTAGTCCATTCAGAAGATGAATACCTCTGACAGGGTACTCTAGCTCGTTTTGATCTTCTGAGAGCACTCCCTTCACCTCCTTTGTCACTTTGTCACTCAGATCAGATACCGCAGTACCCTCTGGAATAGTCTGGGGCCCACTGTCTCCTCTTGGATTCATTCTCCCTCTCTCCTGCCTTGTCAGCCAACATACTCCCACTGCCACTCATGGTTCTACAGAATTAGGCCCTTTGTCAGGGTCTGAATCTGACTGAGTTACTACCACAAGATTCTTCTAATTCTGCTCCAGCTTCCGACTCTTCAAGACCCCACTCAGGTTGAACAAGTGCTGCTTCAGTTTCCTGCTGATCCCAGACAGCTTGGCTAACCTGCTCCAGTGATCTCTGAGCCACCACTGGCTCTTCTGGGAGAGGCACGGTTAAATCATCAAGGGGACACGGAACTCTGCAAGTGTGGGAAGACTGCACCCAGTTAGGTAGACTTTGTCTTCCGCACTTCACTACAGTTGTCATGATCAGAATCACTTGGAGAAGAGCATGCCAGCAGCACTCCAAACAGCTATTTTGTTTGTGCGTTTTCACCAACTCCCAGTCTATTGGACTAAGATCATGGCACAGATTCTGATGTGGTGGGGATGTGGTGGTTTCAACCTGATGAGACACAGAACCACCACATCAGCTAGTCCTTTGCAGTAATCAGCTATCATGTCATAGTAATGTTCACAAGAGCATTTGCTGGTACATCTGGCATTCGCATTGCTCTGTCAGTGATGATTTCATGGAGAGACAATCCTGTCCTATGTTCGGTATGCTGTGAAGTCTCATCAACATAAGAGGCAAGGCATCAGTCAATTTCAAAGACGTAGAAGCACACACTTTTGCAAGCCTTGATTTCAATGTGCCATTAATCTGTTCCACCAGACCCGAAGCCTCTGGTCTATGGCTACAATGCGGTCTCTGTTCAACTTGCAAAGCTGCACAAAGCATTCCCAAGATTTCATTGTTGAAGTGAATGCCTTGGTCCTATTCCTCAAAAGTAACTTGGCTACTGTGAGACTGTCATTCCTCCTAGTCAGGTATGCCTCAACCCATCGTGAAAAGATGCATACAATCACTAGGACATATCTCAGGCTATTACACATGGACATTTTACTGAAATCCAACTGCATCCTGTTGAAAGGACCACCTGATCTTCCTATGTGGCTCAATGTCATTGTAGTCCTAGGCCCTATATTGTTCTGTTGACACAAAAAACATCTATGACACAATGGTTCAGTCATCAATCTAAATCTGGGATTAAACCAAGTCTGCTGAAACAACCTACCATGACCCTCCTTACATTATTCGGGCCATGAAAATGCCTAGCCATGGGGGCCAAAGACTATTCAACAACACAGGTCTTCCATCTCCTGAAACCCAAATCTCATCCTCATACCCATGACACAACCAACATTAACCCAAGTCTGCTGTTCTGCTTCTGACACTTCTTGCCATGAATCAGCTGTTAACAAAAGGTTGTAGTTGGTCTTGTCTCACCCTTCATTGATGTATTCACCATTAAAAGTGTAAGCATTATGAGCACAGTACTTTGTGACCTCATCAGTATATCACCGTATCTGTTGTCAACAGTGACATAATCATCTCCTTTACAATGAGCAATGCCATTGACGACTGCAACCTGAGTAGGCAGTTGCAAGGCCTCAAACAGCTTCCTTACTTGTTCTCCGCTCTGGATGGGGGACCCTGAAGAGGTCATAAACTCCCTCTGGAACCATAACTGTCCAAAGTCATGAATGACACCAAAGTCATACCGACTATCAGTGAAAATAGTCACTCTCTGCTAGTCGGAGACACAGCATGCCCCTATAAGAGCAATCAATTCAGCCATTTGTGCAGAAAATACTCTCTGAAGCCATGAAGCTTTGACTACTCCGGAGATCATACAGACTGCATAGGTAGTCCTCGAGTTTCCTCCATGGTCTCGCAAGCACGAGCCATCCACACATAATGCAAAATCAGATTCAGGTAGTGGCTAATCTTGTATATATGGCCTTGACTTAGTGAACAGATCAGTAACATCGAGACAGTCATGCTCCACTTCCCCATTATCACTGTTACTCTCAGAAAGGGATAACAAGGTAGCTGGACTTAGAATAGCCAGGCATTTCAATGAGACATTTTCAGCTACAAGTATGACTTGCGGCTATTTGTCAAATGCTGTGTCCTAGTTTTGGTTAACAAAATTTCAAAAGAGTGGGGAACATGCACAGTCAATTAATGGCCCATAACAATGCCCTCACACCTTTCAATGCTGATATTGACAGCGGCCACAGATTTGAGACATTCAGACAATGCTGCAGCTACTGGATCAAAGGTTGCAGAAAAGTAAGTGACAGGTCTACAGGCACCTACATGAATCTCTAAGCACTGAGAGGGCACAGCCCTCCCCCACTGCAGAAAAGCAAAATACTTTGTTGTAGTCTGGCATTCATAGTACTGGGATGCGGCAGAGGCTATCTCTCAACTCTAGGAAGGCAATCAAGCAATAATTATACCAGGCCAGGGTACCAGATCTGATACATCCTTGTTTGACAGCCTCAGTAGAGGCTTGGCCACTAGGGAAAAATTGGGTATCCACTGGCAACAGTAGCCCACCATCCTCAAGAACATCATGACTTCCTTCTGTGTTGTTGATGGCTGCATTTGCAGATTCGACGAAATTCTTTCCTGTGACACCTTCCTGATTCCCTTCTCAATATGATGTCCGAGATACAAGTCTTCTTTCAAACAGTATTGTAACTTATTAGAGAACACCTTTAGTCCATTCTCAGCCAAGTGGTTCAACAGGGCAATAGCATCTATCTTGCAAGCTTCCTAAGTGTTTGACACACCCAGCAGGTCGTCAATATACTGCACCAGGACAGAGTTACAGGGCATCACCAAGGACTCCACATTCTTTTCAAGGTTCTGATTAAAAATGGATGGGCTTTTCGTATACCCTTGCAGGACTCTGCACCATGCCAAAACACAACTGCCGAACCAAAATGCTAAAAGGAACTGACTGTCCTAGTGCAAGAGTATGGAGAAAAATACTTGGCAAAGATCAGTGACAGTAAACCACCCAACCTAACATGGAATCTGAAACAATATCACAGCTGGATTCGGTACCATGGGACAACAGGGAACCACAAAATTGTTTATCTTTCAAAGGTATTGGACTATGCAGTACTTACCGCTTGGCTTCTGTGGGCCGATAATGGCAGAGTTACACTGACTCCCCATAATCTCCTTTCAAATACCTTGTTAGATCATTGTCTCGAAATACCCTGCTTTTACAGGTACAACCTCTGTTATGTGATTTGTTATTTTGTTTATTTGCAGGGCCTACAACTTGGGTTTCCCTTTCATGAGAGGGGTAGGTTTGAAACTTCCCCTGTTCTTACAGTAGAACGGGTAACAACAGTATCAACCAAAAATGACACGGGTGGCCATTTTCACCAGCATATATAAATGGACCACTTTGGTCCTCCTCCAAGACTGCGCCGAGCACGCAATCTTCCTCACCTCTTAGGCACCATCGGGAGGACAGATAGGAGCTGTAATTTTTAACTGTGTAATTTATAGGATATTGCTAGAAAGGACTCTTATTCTGAAAAGAATTCCGATTTGTGTTCAAACTTGGGTTGAAGAGAATCTAGGGCCTTTAGCATCAGAGGTTGTGGAATCTGCATCACGGGGCCAGCGAAACATTGACATTTTGAGACCTTGGTCTCTGCACATTTTGTGAATGCATTTTGTAAATGCATTAGATTAATATTCTGAGACTGTGAAAATCCTGAATTTTGAACTTGATTAGAAGGATGCAGATGACATTCCTGCTTCCAGTTCCCCAATCATTTTCGATAATGAAATGAATTAGACTTCTTTAAAATAGCCACATCAATCCAAGCACTTAGATCAATTGGAATGCCACAACCTCTACCTTGTGGCTGGAATCCACCTCCACTTTGTGTAGCAGGAGCTCCAAGCCGATACACTCTCTGCATGTGGGGACATTCCCTATAAAAGGCTTATTTTGACCTCCCCTTTGAGCAGCCTTCATTTGTGCCACCATCAGCTTCTCTTTCAATTTCTACTGCCTCATGTGGATGTCATTAGTACAGCAATTAGTATAGCTTAAAATCTCATTCAACAACTTATTCGGCCAGCAAATCAAATGCTGCTAAATCATCATGCTAATTTCAGGTCTCAATCCTGTCACAAACTTAGACACTAAATGTCCCATATCTTTGGGCTCCAGCTTCTCCATTCCCCTGTACTGTTTAAATACCTGCAACAATCTTTCATAATATGCATGAATTGTTTCTTTTAGTTCCTGGGTTGTTTTGCCAATCTTGAGCCAGTCAATATCTTGGGGCGACACTTTAGACTTCAACCATGGCATCACCTGGTTCTACTTTCTCATTACTATGGGTGACGGACCATTAGTCAATGGATCTCTTGCCGGCTCTTTCTCGAGCAATTCTGTGGCCATCTTACATGCTGTCCACAAGCCCTTTGGCACCACAATATCCAATATTGTATTCAGATGAGTCAACAAAACATTTGAGATATTCACAAACTGCTTAACTTGCTTGTACCATTCTACAGGTTTCTTTCTCAACCTGGAAAAATAATTTGCGAATGACGAAAGATCACTTCTATTCTAAGATACATGGACTTGACCTCTGCTGGGTACTTCCCATAAGGGGAATCTTGTTGTACCCGTTTCCACTCCGACAGAGGAGGCGCTTCTCCCATAGATCTCTTCTAACCTTTCTTCATCACCCATTTACCTTCCCACTTATCTAGGGCCCTCCAAGTCTGAATGCTTTGAAACAATTCCAGAATTTGTCTCTTCATTCCTGGTATTCTCATACATACTGTCCCTGTTAGAAATGAGAGTCTCTATTTGACAGGTTGTTTCCCTGTCCCAGTAGGGACCCATCTTCCTAGTCAGGATAAGGGGGATACGCTACTGAAATAACCCCTCCTCACCCCCTTGGTAGCTTGGTAAGAGCAGTAAGGCTTATCTCAGAGGCAGTGTGTAAAGCATTTGCACATAACCAACTGTAATACAGTGAAAACACTACAGAAAAACACCACACCAGTTAAGAAAAATATCCAATACTTAGCTGTGTAAAACAAAACCAAAATGATTAAAATCCAATCTGCACTTTGCAAGAACAACCTTAGAAATGTATTTCCTTGAAGTCGGTAGTTCCGTCCGGTGTTACTGCTGTGCTAAAAACACCAAAATCCAACAATTTTAGCTGACCTCGTCGGTGTGGACCGCCGTCGGTTTCAGAAGACTCGAAAACAGTACCTTATGTTCTGGCCGACCGCAGCGATGTGGGGCGGTGGCAGCGGTCATCAAGGCTGGGGTGTGAAGTGGAGGGGTGCGGTGCCCTCAGGTCACGGTGCAGGCAGTGCCTCAGTGACAGTCGTCCAGCAGCATCTGAGAGACCAGAGCCACAGAGTGCAGCTGGGTGGTGCTCATCGCAGTGCTGACCACTGCAGTGCAAGCAGCAATGCATGAAGATCAGCGGTCGATGAGGCTGGCATCGGACGTCCGCAGCTGTGGTGTGGGTTGGGGCGGTGCTACGTGTAGCTTACAAGTGGTGCCCCCATACCACGGTGCAGACCACTGCGGCGATGTCAGCTGGCAATGGCGTCGGTGAGACCACAGCGGCAGAGTAAAGTGAGGCAGTGAGGAGTAAAGTGTCCACAGGTCGCGGCGCAAGCAGCGGCTCGGTGGCAGCTGGGTTTGTCATCAGTGAGACCAAGGTTGCGGTGCGAAGTGCGGTGGTTCCCTCTGCGGTGCCTTCCAGTCACAGAACCACCAGCAGTCTTGGTGACAGCGGCTGGTTGCAGTTTCCCTCTGTGGCAACTGAGACACGAGTTCCCAGAGGCGGTAACCAGTAGAAGGTGAAGTCTTTCCTGAGACTTCTTGAACAGGAGGCAAGCTCTGCCTCAAGCCCTTGGAGAAACTCAAACAAAGAAGTTGCAGAAGGTTCAGTCCAGTCCTTCCTCTTCCTTTCTCTTCCCAAGACAGAAACAGCCACTGCAGGCCAATACAGTAAAGCACACAGCAAAGTGGTAGTTACTGCTCACAGCTTCTACAGCTCTCCTTCTTAACAAGTTTCTGAGACTAAAATAGTTCTAAAGATCAAGGGTCTGTGTCCCAGTATTTATTTAGCCTTTTCCTTTGTTCTCTTGTGGCAGAGAGTCTCTGTGCTTAGTCCAAACCAGTTCTGTCCTCTCTGGTGCAGATTTCTGGCAGGAGGTGGAGACAGCATTGTGCAAGGCAGACCAGGCCTATTCAGGTGCAAGGAAAACTCCTCCCACTACTCTAGATGCTGCCCAAGTCTATTCAGCTCAGCCCTCACTTTTCAACCACACAATACAAAAATCATCTTTACTAGAAGATGCATTTTTACATTCGGAGTTCAGGCATACTAAACTCCATTTCTCTATCTTGTCCCAATGGGGAGTTATACTTGTAAGATGTTACAACGTATCTGCCATTCTATCCTATGGGACAGAAAGCCTTTCAATTGTGAAAAATTAAATAAACTGTATTTCGCTAACAGGGCATGTCACACACAAGTGCATGTCCTACCTTTCATCTACACTGTACCCTGCCTATAGGGGGGGACTTGATCCTACCGTAGGAGTGACTTACATGTAAAACTGCATGCAGACACTGCAGTGGCAGGCCTGAGTTATCTTTACAGGAATACTTCTGTGGGTGGCACACTCCGTTCTGTAGGCTCACTAGTAGCATTTGATTTATAGGCCCTGTCACTCGCAGTGCACTTTACTAGGGACTTACCAGCAAATCAAACAAGCCAATCATGGAAACACCAATCCATAACTTAATTTACATGGAGAGCATATGCACTTTAGCACTGAATAACAGTGGTAAAGTGTCCTAAAACCAACAAAAACAGGGTAAGAACTGTAGGTCAAAAAAGAAAAATGTCAGGGAGTAAACCTGCTGAAAAAGCTACTTCAGCCAATTAATTATTGGCCTGCCTTGCTCGTCTAGTTACATCTTTACTAAACAAAATTTCAATTTCCTGATAAGTGTTCAATTGGACCAATTCAATCGTGCCCTCCCTGGGGGTGCTACTGTGTGCATTTAATGATGGCTCCCAGGTAAGCATACCTAGATCTGGCCATCCTGGGAATTCCCTAAAGGTCCAAATCCTGTGTGTTTCATCGTTTAATCTGTACTTGCACCACAAGGGAAACTCACATTCATTGGAACTAAGGGGACAAATCTTCCCCCATTTTAAATTTAAGCTTGCAGGAATATTTTTGGGGGCCTTCAGCTTGGCCAGGACAGCCAAATTATGTGTTACAATCACCGTGGAACTAGGATTATATATAGGAACCATATGACCAATGGTAACCGGTACAGTGAGAACATTTGAAGCATTAAGAGCTGTGGAGGTACCAGTAACACAAATCCCCGGATTTCCTCCCATCAGATTTTGATTCACATTCACAGGGGTGGCTCCCATCGCATAAGGGTTCACGTTTTCTGATGCGGTAGCCGCTCCAGAATACACACTTGCATTAGTGCTTCCACCTCCCATTTACTGGGTCTTATTATATGAAGGTGGGTGTTCTGACAACAACACATTGCTGTCACTATTTTTGCTTCTCTCATCTTGTTCCTTCATCTCAACCACTCTTTTCGTTCACTTTCCTTCCTTTCTCAATGCGGGACACAACTTAGCCCCCTCTTTCATGTCGGTTCTCCATTTTCTCTCTTTTACATCCCACCTCGTATTAGTGTAAGTACGCACTGCCTTTCTAGCTCTTCCCTGATACTACTCCTTCTCTCTGGTATGAGTCGGACCCTCATAAGCATTGACTGCTTCAAACTGTGTATTTCTAGCCTGTGGTTTTCATCCCGTAAAATCCTCCTTAATTTTTCAATGATTTTCACATTGAATGTACCATAGCGTGGAAACACCAGTGCACCTTCTTTCTCAGTGATCTTTATGCTATTTATTTAAGCCAAATACAGGTATGGAGCCCTACATTTATTGGAATATAATGACCTGCAGGAATCTTCAGGTGATTCCTCTTCTACCTCTCTAAGAGGTATCGTCACATCCCCCTAATCAAATTTTGTGTAACCTTCAAGCATTTCATCTTTAGGTAAAATGTCGATAATCACAAATAGAATATCATTTCAGAGCAGGAAGTAAAAGTTTACCCACAGTTCTAACATAGAGTCAACAACCAATACCAGAGTGCCACTCTATGAAGTGGCCAATCAATAACAGCGGGACTTTACACCGACCGACCAACCTCAGCACGACACACAGTAATGCCTTTTACTCCTTGCAGCAGCTCACCCTCCTTTACAATTTTCACAAATGCGCCCTCCTCAGCACTACGTATGCAAAACAAATACAAAGCAACTTTTGTCTGCTCCTCTAAAGAAATCAACAGAATTCAATAGTACAAGAAATGGCTCGGAATAACACTTTCCAGTCTACTCAGACACACACGCAAATTAAACCTCGATCTGTGAGGAATCATTTCGATTAATACAGTTTCCCCCTGTGCAAAGGATCCACTGCATCAACCACACCTTGCTTGCTTTCATACACAAAGATAAGTGTCCTTATCTCAATTGTGCTGTCAATGATGTTTCACAACAGGCACCGCAAGCCTTTAGTGGATAGTTACAATACAATGTCTTCTACACTTTTCTATACCATCCTGGGATCTTAGGTCACGTCGGACCCAATAACAACTTTAAATTCTCCACATTAAGCACCACATTCACACAACATTAAAAACAAACATCACACAATCATCATAAACACCAAAAGCTAAGCATAAGTCACTCAAACGTTCAACCCTATTAATACTCAACTCCTCTGCTGTTACAACTCTGTTCCAAACCACTGGAACTCCGCCGATCCTCCAAACCAAAACATGGGTTCTAGGCCTGGGGCTGGGATCTGGACTATTCTAATAGTATTTTAACTCCCCTATCTCAGGACCTAAACATCCTCTGCTACCATATGACCAATTATCCAAATTTCCCCGCAATGAACCTTTCTAGGTGCCTGAGGAATAAAAAGGAGTTGGCATCATCCACATATTCAGTCTATAGTGTACTCCATTTGGCTACACAGTGAGATTCCAAGTCGATAAATGGGATCAAATGTAGGTTTATTACAAATTCAGAGCAAGACTGATGTATACAAGTCTCAAAAATATATTGTAAAAGTTCAGAATCACTAATGGCAGGCCAAATCGTCTAACAATGTTATTTCTCAATAACATGAAGCATACAAGGAATTCGGTGATAGTAATACAGAAAATTAAGAAGAGAATTTGTTGTTTAGTATACAATTTGCGGTCCTCTCAACAGTTATGCATGAGGAAATATGAATCTAATAACCTAAATTTAAACTAAACAGCAATAATTGGGAAAACCCTAATAAGATTCAGTAAAGTAGGAAGGTGTCAGCATTGCAGAACTTCTGTAGAAGTTCTCCTAAAGGATGAGTATTGTATAGCACAAAGCTACATAACAGAGATATCACGAAGAGGTCTGTACCTCTCTGAGTCAAAAGGGGAATCTGTCTAAACGAACACACGTGACCATCTATTAAACTCCACAGAAAATTCAAGAATCTTAAATCATGTGTCCCAGTATTTTCCCCCCTTCGCACAGTGAAACATGCCACCCTCCCTTGCTACTCCCATCTTCTCGTCTGCACATCAGAACATTCTTGGATTTCTCCTGTCTCTGGATATCACCCGAATAGTGATACTCCATTTGTTTATTAGCGCCTCTTATAAAGTTCCTCTTGAAGCCGCACTATCTTTCAAACACAATGGACCTTTTACTTACTAATGAAGGTCTTGAGACTGCACCTGCAGAGGAGAGAACACACAAAGGAAATGACTTTCATGTTAAAGGTTGAACGTTAAGTCCAAATGCTTAAAGCCTTTGGTCAACCGAACATAGCAAAATGCTTTAATAAATATTTAAATGTTATAGCTTCATAAATGGTTACAAAATAAATGCAGCAGCCTATTCAAATGAATATGGGGATATATGAGAGTTAAAAAATTATTCAAATCACATAAATGCAGATATAGCTGAGAACTGCAATTTGCTAACATTCCAAGAAAATATTAGAATGCACGCTCATGCACATGTCTAGATTATATAGCAAGTGCACCTTCAGTATTTTGGTCAAGTATCCCACTTTTCATTAATGATATTAAATCACAAATATATATGGGAGTATGCTTACATGTATATAGCATGATCAAAACGTAAAGAGTGGAGCCAAAATTAAGCTGCACCACTATAAAAAAAAAACCTTCAATGATTCTTTCAAATTTTATTCAGATTCATCACATAGTGCCAAGTTATTAGAAAATGAACACTTTTTTGCCCCACACCCATTTTTATCACCCTTTCCCGTGGATTAGCACAAACATAACTTAATGAAAGAAGGTTAAACATGCTACGTCCCTGCCAAATTGTTTTCAGTGACAAAGTTCTTAGTAAATCAAAAATATATTTGACCTTTCGATAACTTTGCCCTTCCTCATTTGAACTTCAATAAATTTAGTATAGCTGCACCGGATATCACTTGCTAACTTTTTGCTACAAATTTGTAATCAAATACAACTTCTGTTTACTCCCTACTTTGATCCCCTTTTATGGACTGGAAAACAACTTGGCTTATCAATAAAAAAAAGATTCCTTACTGGCTTCTGCAAAAATATTTGTACAGCTTTATCAAACAGTGGCAAAAGAATTAACAAGCAGGGGCGGCTCCTCTGCGACGGAGTAGGGGCGCCACAAAAGGGAAAAATAAAATGATAATAACCTTGTTATTATTATTTTATTTTTCATTGCTGCAGGCTTGGTTGGGGCAGGGCAGGGCTGGTGGCTCAGGGAGGAGAAGTGGACTGTGCACACTAAGTGCACATGACTGCTTGGCTGGCCATCTCGGGTGTGCCAAACAGTCATGCGCACTTTGCATGTTCCCCACCGAGACTGAATGACAACCTGGGTGAGGAAGCTGCACAGAATCCCTGCCCCAGTCTGAGCGCTGAACCAGGGCGCTCAGACCAATAACAACGCTGCATTGCAAGCCTGTGTGCTTCTTTACTCTGGAGGAGAAGCGAAGGTAGCTGTGCCGTGAGGTGGTAAGTGTTTTTTGGGGGGTTTTTCAAATATTTTGTTCTTCCATTTTGCAAAGCTTAATTTTCCTGCGAACTTCTGATACTTCTTAACAGAACTCCTCAAATACACAAAATTCATGAAATCCAACGTGAGTTGGCTTTTCCGTAAAAGAAATCGACTTTTCTATGGCATTTGCATGCACATGTGATTCAGTTTGAGCAACTAATAATGAAAATCTAAACAATGAATGCAGTTACATACAAAATGTCACCAGCACCGCAATCGAGAGAAAATGGCCCATGCCTGTCTGCCTTACTCCAGAAAACCAACTATTACAATACAAGTGCACTGGTGTCTGAAACTGTTGTATGACTTTTCAACGCATTCCGTTTTAACGCATGCCTTTACCACGCATGCGTTACAACGCGAATACCATCACCACGCATATCCTTTACCACGAAAATGCCTTTTACACGCATACTTTTACAACGATTTTCGTTGTTTAAATAAGCATGTTAATGGCATTTTCATGTTAAAGGATATCACCCTAAAAATTTACCCCTGCGTGACACCACCCCCTCATTCCCCCTTACCTCTCCTCTCCTCGACCTTCCTTGGTGACTTTGCACGTCGTTAAGAGGAGGCGGAAGTGTCCTTCCGTTTCCTCTAGCGACGCCGATTGCCTCCACATCTTTTTCTTTAAATGACGGAAACAGGTGCGCTTTTTAAAATTTTATTTGGGGGGGTGCCCCACAAACCCTCTTTTTTAACCCCACACTTTTTTTGGGGGGGCTCCCACCCCCCCTTTTTTTTTCTTTTAACTTTAGCACACATGCCTTTACTACGTATCTCGTAGTAAAGATATGCGTGGTAAAGGCTATTCGTTGTAACCACGCATGCGTTGTAATGCATGCGTGGTTATGGTTATGCATGGAAACGGCCGCGTTGTAGTGGCCGTTTCCCGTCTGAAACATGGAAAACTACGAGCTACGAGCAATCTATGCTTGTGTAATAACAACTGAGCGCGCCCTTAAAGGCCTTTCAATGCACAGGCCAGTTAGGCTTTTGGCACTACAGTGAGTAGTGTCCAAAGTGAAAAATGTAAGTTTAAAAAGTTCAGCACGTTTGGTAAATGTGACGGTGAAAAATTTGGGAAAATGAGTACACTTTATAAGGTCCGGGAAAGACTGGGTTTATTCATGTTCTAAATCAGAGTGTCGATGTGGTCAGGGGTAGGAGGAGCTGACTTCGGGATAAACACTGTGGGCATTGTTTGCTACAGGTGATAGAGGAGGGGCGAAATAGGGATAAAAGATTCTATGAAAAAAAGAGTGATCAGCGGTGGAAGGTGTTGGAATCAGAAGACAGCCAGCCTGACATGCAGTCACAGGGTAACCAGACAGACAGCAATGGTACAAAAGCGTACACGTGGGTCTATTAGTAGGAGTGTACAAGGAATATCACCACTGTGAGTAGGGTATTCCCCATTCTCAGCCTCCAGCCTTTCCAAATAACTTCCACTCCACACACCCAGGGATCTAACAATATTGCATAACATCACAGCCTTGCCTGAGCAGCGCAAAGTAGTAAGCAATGGCCGCAGCTTCTTACCCAAAGATGAAACTCTACAATAATATGAAAGGTCCAAGTATGGATTCTCGAGGCCTGCCCCAGATGCCAACACAGACAGATGTGCAGGAAGTGCCCAGTCATGAAGACTAATTAATGCACAGCACAAATAATGCAGGTGGTTCCTTTAATAAGTAATCAATGTACACAGTTTGTGCTCGCTAAATAGGATATCTGTGAAAACAAGCATTGGCAAAGCTCATAGGTCTGGTTTTGGCAAGGTGATGTGATATTTAGATTTTCATTGATATTTGTATTGAAAGTGTATGCCACTTAAAAAAAAAAAGAAGGAAAAAAAACATTCTGCCTAAACATATGTTATGTCTATTTGTTGAACTCATTAATCACTTGTGAGGGCATCCAGATGCTTAGCATGTAGGTAGGTGGCTGTATCCCCGGAACTTATTTGAAGAGCCAGGTTTTCAACTTCTTGCAGAACTCAAGCAGTGATGGGGAGGCTCTGATGTGATGTGGGAGGTTGTTCCTTCCTTTCAGGGAGATGTACATGAAAGACCGGCCTCTGGCCCTGTATTTGTTTAACAGTCTGGTTGAGCGGAGGTGCCTGGGAGGTTGGTCGAATTGTATGCAGCTTTTGAGGCAGGCATTGTCTCTGTTGGGTAGATCTTTTTATGTGTGTGTGAGGAGTTTGAACTGAGTGCATTTGTGTGTAGGGAGCCTGTGAAAATGATTGAGGCATGGGGTGATGTGGGTGCACCAGGCAGTTTCAGGAGAAGTCTTGCTGTGATGTTTTAGAAGGTTTGGAGCCTGTTCAGGAGCCATGTGGTGATTCCCTGTCAGTGTACTCCAGTAGTAGGCGACAGTCTCCTTGTGGCAAATCCCATATTTCCTGTTGGCCTGCTTGGTGGTTGACCCATTGAAGGCATATTTACTTTCGCTAAGAGACTATGAGTGTTGTTCACCTTAGCCTTGCCTTTAAATGTGTCTTGCGTCTCATGTACTGGTGAAGGAATCAGGGCTGTAGCCTCCCACTTGTTGTTTCCTTGTGTCATGGCCTGAAGTGGTTATTTGCTCAGGCAGCACTACATTTCCCAGACAACCTGGCGCAGTAGCCATAATGGGTGGGGCACCTATATAACTCCGGTCGCTCACTATTCCCAGAAGACGCCCGTGAGTGGATCCTTGAGTGATTCTTCACCCTTTACATCAGAACAATCTTTGAAGGCCGACAAAGAGCGGAACTCGTCAGAGTTCTGCTCAGGACTTTCCAATGCTTCAAGCAGAGAATCACCACAGCGCAGTGTACGGTCGGTTAGGTCTTACCAGTAATGTCCTTCAGAACTTTGCTTCCATGCATTCATGTCTTGTGGGATTGCTCAAAAGGGAGCTGTCTCTCTGAGACTTTACTTATGTCAATGAGACTTTATTTTCTACGCATACCTGAAAGGTCTAGCAAGGCCAAAAAGAATAAAACAGTGTACAAATGGATAGAAAAAGCAATAAGGAACGTGTTAAACTCTTGTGCACAGTCAGGGTCAAAAAACCACAAAACACCTGCTAGTCATCCAAATCGTAAGAAGGAGACGAGTTCCTGGAAATATTTGTGGTATGTAAGCTAGAATGCAATCTCTTAGAAAGAGGGTGATTGAGTGAGAGTGAAGCAGAGAGACTAAGTGCACTTAATCCTTCCCCTCCACTTTACAGCTGTAATTTAACTCGTGATATTTATGACATCCCCCATATGGAGGGAAGAGTAGATAACCCCCTAAGCAGGGTGAAAACCTCTACTCACACATATGAATACATGTATGAGCAACCGCGTGAGGCCATTTCAAATGAGGCCGGAGCACACGTCCCCCCCCCCCCCCCCCCCCCCCCCAACCACCACGAGGCATGGGAGGGAGAGTGTCTTTACCGGCGCTGTGCCCTTCCCCGAGGAGAACTAGGTATTTCAGAGCTGGGTACCGCGTGGGGCAGCTGCCAAGTGGTGGAGTGAGAGTCGAAAGTAAACATTCATTTGCAGAAACTGCAGTTCCAAACGATATTTTCCACCATAGTGTTGCATGGACTACAACTAAAGAGCTGCAGGACATTTTAAAGGAATGCCGGTTTTCTGAATATGAGACAATTGTGCACAGTGAGCTCTATTAGTGCCCTTTCCAGTATGTGCAGAAAGATAAATGACCCGTCAACGAAGATATATACAGAGGCACTTTAACTGGAAAGAGAGCGTGACAGTACTTCTACCATGTTAGTGCAATTCAGCTCACGTGCAGTGTATAAATTGCAATTACGGAGCTCCTTTCAGCTGAGAAAGGCTGTGAGCAAAGCCGAAACGCATCCTGATGTTATGCGCTGTCTGCAAATAAAATGATTTAAATCGCTCTCACATCAGAGTGCAGACTCTTCACTGTATACAGAGGGACTTGCTTAGGGAGTAATCTAATCTCCACTCCATGAAGGGGATGTCATAAATTTCATGATTTTTTATTTTTATTTATTTGAGTTTTGTATAGCGCTGGCGAGACCCGGAGGTATCAGAGTGCTTTACATAAGGTTCCACAAAATTACATCAGTTACCAGTTACATCAGTTACTGGAAAAACATTTCAAGAGCGTAAAGACGAGATAAAAGGAGCTTAGAAGGGAGAGGGGGTAGGGTAAAGGTGTAGGAGGGAAAAAGGGTGGAGAGACGAGGGAGAGTCTGCCCAAAGTCCGGCTGGGCAGGTGACGGCCGAGGTGGAAGTCCACAGCCCATCTCCTCTATAGCTATCAGGTAGCTCCACCGGGCATCTGCCAAATAGCTAGGTCTCAACGGAAGAACATTAAGAAGGGGACAAGAAAATGGAGCATAGAGGGGGAAATTGGGTCGGGTAAAGGGGTGGGAGGGAGAATGCGAAGGAGAGACAAAGGAAAATCTGCCCAAAGTCCAGCTGGGTAGGTGACGGCCAAGGGGGCCATCTCCTCTATAGCTATCAGGTAGCTCCACCGGGCATCGGCCAAAAGACTAGGTCTAGCGCTAACATAAGGAAACATTGTGTTACGAGTTCAGGAAGGGACCAAAAGTCTAGAGTCCAGAGATAGGCTGGTGGGGTTGGGAGGAGGCAGGGGAGGGAAGGAAACACAACAGGGAGAGGCAGAAAAACAATGTCAGATGTCCGGCTGGGTAGGTGACGGCTGAGGGGGTGAACCAGAGCCAGACTCCACTATAGCTGCATAGGACAGCTCCACAGGGCATCGGCCAAGGTTGCTCGGGTTCCGCAGTAAGCAAAAAACAGTTATGGTATCCGCCCAGTAGGCCTCATCATAGTTCCAATGGAAAACACCGGTCCTGGTGTTACTGGGCAGTGCCGTCCGCAACGTCCTCCACCTCCATGATAAAAAAAAATATATATATATATATATATATATATATATATATATATATATATATATATATATATATATATATATATATATATTCCCAAGGAATCGAAATCTGGCGCAGCAGATTAAGTCGAGCCCACACTATCAACTTCTGCAGGTAAGTTTTAATCAAATCGCAGACAAGGACGATGCGTTTCGACCACGTCCGTGGTCTTGGGTCTTGGTCACATGACCTCCGCCTCCATTTACACAGTATTTAAAGGTGCAGTCGACATTGTACATGGTAATAGACATAAAGAAAATAAATGTTTCTGTCACATTTTGGAACTACAAACAAAATAGGTGCCAAACTGTATGGGTCCATATAAAACCAAGATAGCAGACTGAGCTGTCAATTGTGCATTGAAAACATGATTTTTACAGTAGTTTCTGATCATTGTTCTGGTAAGTGTTGGAGGATTAATTAGCGCCCGTTGTGCCCTGCGCTTATGTAGGTAATCAAATTCAAGTGAGAGTTATACTCTTATGGGTCTAGTGCCCATTTTGTGCTGAGTTTGAGTTAGGAGAGAGAGAACCATGTGTTACTGAGCAATTTAATATTGATCCTGTCAAATTAGGAAGCACGTCGGTTTAGAACCGTGAAAGCATGAAATCAAGAGTGAAGGTATAGTACCCTGTCTGTATTTGAACAATAAAGGTGACTTGGAGTAGATTACGGTTGTCGACCCATAACTCCGGTGCTCATATGGTTAACACGATTGTGGAGGTCAGGTGGTTTGCAGAGGCTCTCTCCTAAAAAATAATAAATCCACACAATTAGAATGAAGTAGGTGACAATCATCAGAGCTATAAGAATAGCATGTTTAGAGTTTGAAAAAACATGACATTTTCCACAATAATTTGCACATCTCTAAAGTCTGCTATTGTGTCATTAAAAACAAACAAGGGTGTGAGGTGTGAGGAAAGAGGGAAGAAGCGAGTATTCAGTCAAGGCAAGATTGACAGTCTATGAATTATAGTTTACAGGTGGATGTACAGTTCCTCATCCTGATTAAGGCCGTTTGGAAACCTAGTGCCTGCTAGAAGGATGAAACGTGACTCTCGTTTACGGAGCGCAGTTGTTCGATTACCTCCTCTGGGATTCGGGTTGACTGTGTCCAGTCCAAAAACTCTGGCTTTGGTCCAGTCACCCCCATGTTCCTTGGCAAAGTGTCTGGCTGTGCTGTAGCTATGATCATTGTTGGTGATCGCACACCAGTGCTCTAAGAGTCGTTTTTTTACAGCAAATGTTGTGGACCCTATGTACCAGAGGCCACAGGGACAAACGATGGCATATACTACATACTCAGTATTGCAGTTTATTAGATTTGGTATCCTCCATTTGGTTTAGTCCTTTCCAGGATTGTTTCGGTAACATCACTGCTGTGTTTGCAGGCTTTGCATTTACCGCATTTGCGGTAGCCTTTGATTTTTCTGAGCTAGTTATTGTCCCTGGGCTGGAGGTGACTGTGTACAAGTATGTCTTTAAGTGATGCACTTCTTCTGTATGTGATCGATGGGGATGTACTTATTTCATTTCGCAGAATGGGATCCTGTCTCAGGATGTCCCATCTGTTCTTTAAGATTCTGCGTATTTAGTTAGATTGACTGCAGTACTTGGTAAAGAACCTAGTCGGTTCCTTGGTCTCAACCTCTTGTGTTCTCCTGGTTCTACTCTTCTCTAGAATCTCTTCTCTGCACTGTGTTTCTACTCTTTTTCTGCTTGATGTAGTGCTTTTCTTGAGTAACCTCTTTCTTTGAATCTTGCTTTCATCTCCTGTGTAGTTTGTGTGTATGATGCCTCAGTGCTGCAATTGAGTTTGGCCCTTAAGAATTCACTATAAGGGATTCCCCATCTGAAGCTGGGTGGGTGTGAACTAGAAGAGTGTAGGATAGAATTCCCTGCTGTCATTTTTCTAAAAAGGTTGGTACTCACTCTTCAATTTTCAACAGTCAATTTCAGGTCTAGAAATTCAATAGAGCTTTGGCTGTAATATCTGGTAAATCTTAAGTTGACATCATTCAAATTTAAGCAATCAATGAATAGATTAAGGTCATTCTCTGATCCATTCCAAACAAAGAAAACGTCGTCAATATATCTCAACCACTTTGAAACGTTATAACACCAGTGTTCTATTTGGTCATTCCAGAGCACCTGCTTCTCCCACCAGCCCACCATGAGATTGGCGTAACTTGGGCAGGTGCCCATGGAAGTTCCTTGTAGTTTTTTGTAATATACATTTTCAAACAAAAAAACATTTTCTTTCAGGCACATTGAGATCATATCAAGTAACATGTGTGTATGTTCCAGGAATTCCACTTTAAGTTTTCTAAGAAAAAACGGACATGCTTTTAAGCCATCTTCGTGCCGTAAGCTCGTATAGAGAGCTTCGACATCTAAACAAACCAACCAATCACTGTCCCCTATTGTAATATCTTGTATTTTGTGATGAAAATCAGTTGTGTCCCGTAGGTAGGACGTGAGACCTTTAACAAAGGGGAATAGGAAGTGGTCAACATAGGTGCTTGTGTTCTCCATCAAGCTGTTTTTGGAGGATCCTATGGGCCTGCCAGGTGGGTTGCTGCTGTTTTTGTGTATCTTTGGAAGCAGATATAGTGTAGGAGTGGTGGGGGTATAATTTTTCAAGAATTGTTTTTCGTCCCATGTTAGTAGGCCTTGTTCATGCCATACTGCAAGCTTGTCATGATATTGTTTTTTTAAATCAAGGACCACGTTATCTCCTTTATCGGAGGGTTTGATGACCATCTCTTGGTCTCTCTGTAGACTGTTCACAGCCTCCCATTGAGGTTTGGTCATGTTAGTATTTTCTTTGGTTTTGTTGAAGACTTTAAATAGGTCTTGGGCCACAAGGTCGCTAAATACATAAATGTTGTCTCTGGCGAGTATGGGTACATATTTGGATTTGGCTCTAAACCCGTGAGGGATGCCTCACCGGTAATGCCCAGGAGATTGGCAATGTCAGTCGTATGTGTTGGATCGAATGAGTCAAGAGGGACAGTGTTGAGTTCTTGGGATATCTGCTGTTCGAGGTTCGTCATGGTTTGTAGGGTTCGGATGTCAGCAATGGTTAAAACTGAGTCACTGTCATTGTTAGGGTTGGTACGTGTGTTATTGCAGTCAATTTTCAATGCATGCATTTTGCATAGTTTTAATTTACGCTCAAATTTATACAGGTCAACCCTGGCTTGTGCATAATCGAACCCTGTCTCGGGGCAAAAAGACAAGTCTAATTCTAATACACTCATTTCATCATCAGACAGAATCTTATTGGTTAGATTCATTACCGTTAGCTTTGGTGAAATGTTCTCCATTATTGGTTCTTTGCCGTCTGGCCTCTTGTCCCCATGCCAATTGTTCTTAGATTTTCGGCGCCTGATGTTTCTTTTCTGGTTTTGCCTGCGTTTTCTTGTCTTTTTCCTTTCGGCCTTCCTCTGTTTGAGTGTTCTTTTGCTCTCTATACAAGCAGAAGTTCCAGGGAAAAAGACTGTTGTTCCAAACTTCCCGATGTTGCGCTATCTAGCGACTCTTGATCAGAACTAAGATCCGTTATGGACCTCTCCTTGCTTGTTTCCAGGAGTTCATATATATACACACATATACATTAATTATACATATATATATGTATATATATATATTCACTGGCAAAAAACAAAGGTTACAGTGATGTTATAGTTAGGCTGACATTTCACTCGTACAAAACAAGAGAAATTCAGCTGTTATAGTTAGCTAGGCTAACTATAAATCATGCCCCTACAATACACTGCTTGTGACCTCACATATTACATTTCTGCATTTATATTTTTTTTGGGGGGGGGAATTCATGTGCCCTGGGGAGGTGGCGGTACCCGGGACAGGGGGGCCACAAGCCCCCCCACATAATGTAAATTAGCCTCGGGAAGGTGGTGGTCCCCGGGGTGGAGGGGTCAACAGAAAGTAGCCCCAGAGAGGTGGCTGAAGTGTTGGCAACCAATCAGAGCAGTGCATTTCCCTGCACAAGCTCGTCTTGCTTCGCGAAGACTACGCGACTAAAGATATTGCTATAATTTTAAACTTAATTTTCTCAACAACTACTGAACGGATTTACACCAAAGAAGCAAATGGCACTTTCTTGAACCAACATCTACATCCTTGCCAACTTTGGTGTAAGTCCATTCAGTGGTTCAGGCTGTAGGTGTGGCTGAAGGCTCCTATGGGAATTAATATTACAAATGCACCCTCATTTCGCTCAAATTCTCAGTCCCCACTGCACAGATCACCCACAAACTTTCCACGACAACCAGAACCTACATTGACACTTCTTTGGGAAAATGTCATGAAGATTGGTCAAACAACACCAAAGTTATAGCCAAGTAAAAAATGTGCTATATATATATACATATATATATAAATACACATACATATATATACACATATACATACATATATATATATTCACTGAAAAAACCATAGGTTTCACACATGTTATAGTTAGCGGAAATTTTACTGATAAAAAACCAGTGAAATTGCCCCGTTATAGTTAGTGCTGGCAACTATAACTCACGCGACCGCAATCCTCTGCTGATGCTAATACTGTATTTAGACACTTATTTGCCCATGTCTTCTTCCATACATTTTTAGCTATACATATATTACAAATATTTTTTTTTCATAAAGACACATATGTCATCAGCAGAAGATTGCGGTCGCGTGAGTTATAGTTGCCAGCACTAACTATAACGGGGCAATTTCACTGGTTTTTTATCAGTAAAATTTCCGCTAACTATAACATGTGTGAAACCTATGGTTTTTTCAGTGAATTTGCAAGGTTTTTTAAATGCTAATTCCTAACTATAACGTGTGTGAAACCTATGGTTTTTTCAGTGAATTTGTACGGTTTTTTAAATGCTAAGTTACTTTACGCCATTCGAGGCGTGCGCGCCCACTTAATGCAGTTCGTTCCGTGCACGGTTTTTATCAACTTTAATAAGCCCTGTACATTTGGTGGCCTTCGGCCACCAAAAGCACAGGGGGTGGGGTCAATGTGGATAGTGTTTTTTTTATTTCGATTTTATAATTTCATGTTGCCAAAATTTAGTTTTTTTTACCTATTAATAAGCCCTGTACATTTGGTGGCCTACGGACACCAAAAGCACAGGGGGTGGGGTAAGTGTGGATAGTGTTTTTTTTATTTTTATTTTTTTACCGTACGCTTACGGTAAGCGTACGGTAAGCGTACTCGGCGAAATTGCCGAAAAAAAAATAAAACCGTTTTTGCTCTTGGGGGATGTTTGGGGACTCCCTCAACATGACTATGTGGGAGGGAGTTGTCAAAACAGCCCCGTAACATGTTTTTGGCCATCTTGTTTGATAAACAACACTCAGTGCGAGAGACAAAATGGCGGCCGCCGCTTCCTGGTTTCGGCCGATTCGAATGTTTACTAAGATCTAAGAGCCAATCAGAATCGCGCTCGCGCACGCCACCGTACGCTTACGGTAAGCGTACGGTAAGCGTACCGTAAGCGGGCTCAGATATCTATATTGATTTAAAGGCTATTTTCTCAGAATCTACTGAACAGATTTACACCAAACCTACAAAAGGCACTTCCTTGACCTAGGGACTACCTCTCTGCCAAATTTCTAGTAATTCTGTTCAGCCGTTCGGGCTGTAGCTCGTTCTAAAGGTCCTATGGAAAAATGCATGGGAAAAACGCGTTTTGGGACCCCCCTTTTATCTCAGCCCCCGCTTGACGAATCCCCCCGAGACTTTCAGGGTAGGAGTGGAGCGTAGCGCCCCACCTATTTTGAGAAATTCGCGAGGATTCATCGACCGGCGCCAAAGTTATTCAAAATAGAATGTTGAGGTGTTCCTATGGAAAAGGGGTCCTAACTATAACTACCTACTGGCGACCGCCAGTAGGTAATACACACATACACACATACATACATGCATATATTCACATACATACATACATATAGGCACATACATACACATACATACATATATACACATACATACATACACATACATACATACATACATACATACATACATATCTAACACCTACTGGCAGTCGCCAGTAGGGAGTTATAGTTAGGACCTTGTTTCTATTCAAAAAGCATTTTTTCTTTTGGCAATATCTTTGGCGCCGTTTGACGAATCTTCGTGCAATTTTCAAAACTAATGGTTCACTCAGGTCAGCTCAGGTCTTAAAAGTTTCGGGGTGATTCATCAAGGGGGGCCAAGACAAAAGGGGGTCCCAAAACCAGTTTTCCCCATGTTAATTTCCATAGGAACTTTAGACACAGTTACAGCCCAAACTGCTGAACGGAATTACACCAAATTTGGCAAAAAGGTAGCTCTTGGGCCAGAAAGCGACCTTTTTTAAAATGGTGTAAATCTGTTGAGTAGTTGCTGAGAAATTCAAACCATTGACAATTATACATCTGGGCACCGAGGAGGAGTCGCAAACCCTCCCAAGCACGAGCTTAATTCTGATTGGCTGGCAACACTGTAAAGCAGAATGTGTTGGCAGCCATCTTGTGACTCGATAACCAAGTCACAAAAAAAAGGAGAAAAAAAAGTAAAAAAATGAAGGAAAGGGGCCGAATTCGTGCTGGATGTGCGAATTCGGCTGAGAACATTTTAAAAAAAAAGAGGGCTTCATTTCCTGCGCTTCATTTTCCTTAATCCCGCGGGTGGGCCAGGTCCCAGGAAAAATGTATAATTATATAGTGGGGGGCCCACGGGGTCCCCCCAACCCCGGGGACCACCACCTCTCTGGGGCTTAGTTAATTTTATGTGGGCATGCAGCCCCCACGCTGCCCTGGGGACCACCACCTCCCCGGGGCTTTGTTACTGTAAGGCGGAGGCCTGCCATAGCAAACTCCTGCTTTGCTCCTTGGAAGCGAGAGCAGGAAACCTGCTCTCACTTCCAAGAAGCAAAGCAGAATTGCTTTTGGGCAAGTGGAGCTGCATGTCAGCAGCTCCCCTTGCCTAAAAGTAATGCTGGCTCTAGCAGGAGGCAGGGAGCCAGCTGGGGCTATGGGGGCATTGGTGCTCCCCCCACAGTCTCCAACATTGGCCAGGCCCCGGGGGATGGGGTCCCCGAGGCCAGATGTGGCCCAGGCGAGAAGTGCTACATGGCTCCCCTCACTTTTGATGCTTTTTTAAAAAATAAGGCCGGGCCCAGGGGAGGGGTCCAATGCGGTCCCCTCCTCAATAAAAGGAGAGAAAATAATTTTAAAAACAAGGCCAGGCCCCGGGGGATGGGGTCCCCGGGGCTGAAGTGGCCTAGGGGAGGGGGGCCACACAGCCCCCCTCTCAGGGAAAAATACATTTTTCAAAAAATAAAAACAAGGTCTGGCCCCGGAGGATGGGGTCCCCGGGGCCAATAGTGGCCCAGGGAAGGGAGGCCACGCTGCCCCCTTCCCGTTTTTAAAAAGAAAAAAATGCTCAGACCCTGGGGGATGGGATCCCCAGGGCCCAAAAATACTAAAAGAAGGGGGGCCACACAGCCTCCTCTCTAAAAAAAATTTAAAAAAAGAAAAGCCGGCATCTCGCCGGAGGCCCCGTCCCCTCCCTGCACTGCTCTGCAAACACCACCCCCGGCGCGTTCTAAATTGGGAGATTAATTCCCCTTCATTCCTGAGGGTCCCTGTGGGCCAACTAGCCCACCAGGCACCTCCAGTAAGCCCCACACAGTGGGATTGCTGAGAGGTGGTCCAAGGCCATGCCCCTTTTAACACCACTCTGCAAATGCGCCTCTTGGCGCACTGCTGGTGGGGTGATGAGGTCCTCTTGTGTCCTGAGGACCTCAGGACACATGTGGACATCATCCCCCAAGCAGCAGTGCGCCAGGAGCCGCATTTTCAGAGTGGTGTAAAAAGGGGGCATGGCCTTTGAGCACTCTCAACAAACCAGCTGTGTGGGGCTCACTGGTGGTAACAGGAGGGCTAGTTGGCCCCCAGGGACCCTCAGGAGGAAAGGGGACTTCATCCCCCAACCAAGAGCATGCCAGGAGGCGCGTTTGCAGAGTGGTGGAGAAAGGGGGCATGGCCTGTGTCCAAATCTCAGCAATCCCACTGTGTGGGGCTTACTTTTGTTAAGAGGTAGGCTAGGTGGCCCCTAAGGACCCCAGCAGCAAAGGGGACTTCAATCCCATCCAAGAGCATGCCAGGGAGCGCGTTTGCAGAGTGGTGGGCAAAGGGGGCGTGGCCTGCTATGAGAACTTAGCAATCCAGCTGTGTGGGACTTACTGGAGTTAATAGGTTGGGCAGTTGGCCCCAAAGGATGTCCTTGGGGGCCAACTACTCCTCTTATTACCTCGAGTAAGTCCCACACAGTGGGATTGCTAAGATGTCTTCAGAGGCCACTCTCCCTTTCTCCACCACTCTGCAAATGTGCCTCCTGGCAGACTACGGGATGGGGGATGAAGTCCCCTTTACTTCTGAGGGACTTTGGGGGCTAAGAGGCCCTCCTGGTACCTCCTGTTAGTCCTACGCAGTGGAATTTCTGAGCGCTGGTCGGAGGCCCAGCACCCTTTCTCCACCACTCTGCAAACGCGACTACTAGTTAAAGAAGCATTTGCAATGTAGTAGGTTTCGCATTTGCGAGGGTTAGAGCTATTGGCGTTGTAAATGTAAAAGTTTTTTACTAATGTTTTTTGGTGTAGGGTGGATGTACGTTGTGTGTAGTGGAATTATGTGGTATGTTGTGCAGTGAAATTATGTGAATAGAAAGTATGTGTTATTTAGTGTGTAGGAATTATGTGGAGTGGGATTATGTGTTTTGGAGAGTAATTATGTGGTATTGTAGTCTGTGTTGTGGAGTGGTAACCATAGGTTTAGTCTTTCTTGTTTCCATAGAAGCTAAACTATAACTCAATGAGACAAAAAAAGAAGGACCCACTGAGGAGCACTTCTGGACCTAATCGGAGGTATGAGCAGGGCCACTGGAATAATGTGACTGTTCAGCTGCACCAATTTTCACAAAATTAAATTTTTTCCGCATTTGCCAAATATTTCATCATCTGCTGCCTAATCTGCAGACTTGGGAAAAAAAAGACTTGTTTCTAGCTCAAACGGCTCAAATGTTCCCAAAAAGGCAGCGTGATGTGTTACAGCGTGGTGGAAGGCCCTTTGCAAAGCTGGAATGGTCACGTGTTACCAATTGCAAAATGTGGGTGTTAAACTGGTACTAATGGTACACAAACCTCTCTTCTTTCTGTGCCTCTCTTGCCTCCTTCTGCATTTCTCTTGCTTCTTTCTGCACCATTCTTCCTCTTTCTGCACCTCAATGTCTTCTTTCTGCACTTTACTTGCCTCTTTCTGCACTTCTCTTGCCTCTTTCAGCACCTGTTGCTTTTTTCTGCAGATCACTTGCCTCTTTCTGTACCTCTCTTGCCTCTTTCTGCCACTCACTTGCCTCTTTCTGTACTTCTCTTGCTTCTTTCTACACCTCTTGCCTCTTTCTGCTTCTCTCTTGCCTCTCTGTGCATTTCTCTTGCCTCTTTATGCAGTTCCCTTGACTTTTTCTGTACCACTCGTGCCTCTTTCTGTACCTCACTTGCATCTTTCTACACATCACTCTCTTCCTTCTGCACCTCTCTTGCCTATTTCTGCACTTCTCTTACCTCTTTCTATACCTCTTTTTCCTCTTTCTGCACCTCACTTGCCACATTCTGCCCTTCTCTTGCCTCTTTCTGAACATCACTATCTTCTTTCTGCATCTAAAGTGCCTCTTTCTCCACTTCTCGCCTCTTTCTACACTTAACTTGCCTCTTTCTATACCCATTTTTCCTCTTTCTGCACCTCACTTGCCACTTTCTGTACCTCTATTGCCTCTTTCTGCAACACTGTTACTTCTTTCTGCACTTCTTTTGCCTTTTTCTGCACCTTTCCTGTCTCTTTCAACACCTCTGTTTCTTTCTGAACTTGTCTTCCTTCTTTCTGCACACCTCTTGCCTCTTTCTGTACCCTTCTTGCCTCTTTGTGCACCTCTCCTACCTCTTTTTGCACCACTCTTGCCTCTTTCTGCACCATTGTTGGTTCTTTCTGCACTGCTCTTGCTTCTATCTGCACTTCTTTTGCAAATTTCTGTATCCCTGTTCCCTCTTTCTGCACCCCTGTTCCCTCTTCCTGTACCTTTCCTGCCTGTTTCTCCACCTTTCTTGCCTCTTTCTGCTCCACTGTTGCTTCTTTCTGCACGTGTCTTGCTTCTTTCTGCACCCCTCTTGCCTCTTTCTGTACCCTTCTTGCCTCTTTCAGCACCTCTGTTGCTTCTTTCTGCACCTCTATTGCCTCTTTCTGCACCTCTCTTGGCTCTTTCTGCAACTCTCTTTCCTCTTTCTGTACCCCTTTCGCCTCTTTGTGCCCCTCTCTGGACTCTTTCTGCATCCCTCCTCCCTCTTTCTGCACCTCTCTTGCCTTTTTCTGTACATCTGTTGCTTCTTTCTGCAACTCTCTTTCCTCTTTCTGCAGTTTGTTTGCCTCTATCTGCACCTATGTTGCTTCTTTCTTCACTTGGCTTGCCTCTTTCTGCACCCCTCTAGCCCCTTTCTTCACCCCTGTTGCTTCTTTCTGCACTCATGTTACCTCTTTCTGTACCTCTCTTACTTCTTTCTCCACCCATCTTGCCTCTTTTTGCACCCCTTCTCCCTCTTTCTACACCTCACTTGCCTCTTTCTGTCCATCTGTTTCTTATTTCTGCACTTCTTTTGCCTCTTTCTGCACCTCTCTTGCTTCTTTCAGTAGTTCTCTTGCCATTTTCTGCACCTCTCTTGCCTCTTTCTTTACCTCACTTGCCTCTTTCTGCATCTCACTTGCCTCTTTCTATAACTGTTGCTTCTTTCAGCAATTCTCTTGCCTCTTTCTGCACTTCTCTTGCTTGTTTCTGCACCTCTCTTGCCTCTTTCGGCACCTCTGTTGCTTCTTTCTGCACTTCTCTTGCCTCTTTCTGTACCCCTCTTGCCCCTTTAAGCTCCTCTGTTGCTTCTTTCTGCACTTCTGTTGCTTCTTTCGGCACCCCTCTTGCATCTTTCTGTACCCCTTTTGCCTCATTGTGCACCTCTCCTGACTCTTTCTGCACCTCTCTTGCCTCTTTATGTGCCCCTTGTGCCTCTTTCTGCACCTTTGTTGGTTCTTTCTGCACTGCTCTTACTTCTTTTTGCACCTCTGTTGCAAATTTCTTCATCCCTCTTGCCTCTTTCTGTACCCATCATCCCTCTTTCTGCACCGCTCTTGCCTCTGTCTGCACACCGGTTTCTTCGTTCTGTGCTTCTTTTGCCTGTTTCTTTAACTCTCTTGCCACTTTCTGCAGTTCTCTTGCCTTGTTCTGTACCTCACTTACCTCTTTCTGCACCCTTCTTCCTTTTTCTGCACATCACTTGCCTCTTTGGGCAACACTCTTGCCTCTTTCTGTACCCCTCTTGCGTCTTTGTGCACCTCTTTTGCTTTTCTGCACTTCTCTCTCCTCTCTCTGTACCCCTCTTACCTCTTTCCACACCTCTCTTGCTTCTTTCTGCACCCCTGTTGTCTTTCAGCACCCCTCTTGCCTCTTTGTGCACCTCTTTTGCTTCTTTCTGCACTTCTCTCTCCTCTTTCTGCACATCTCTTTCCTCTTTCTGTACCACTCTTGCTTCTTTCTGCATCTCTCTTGCTTCTTTCTGCACCCGTCTTTCTTTTTTTGCATCCCTGTTGCCTCTATCTGCTTTTCTCTTGCCATTTTCTGCATCTCTTTTGCCTATTGCTGCACCTCCCTTGCCTCTTTCTGCACTTCTCTTGCTTCTTTCCACACCTCTGTTGCTTCTTTCAGCAATTCTCTTGCCTCTTTCTGCACTTCTCTTGCTTGTTTCTGTATCTCTCTTGAGTCTTTCTGCACCTCTGTTGCCTCTTTATACACCTCAATTGCTTCTTTCTGCAACCCTCTTTTCTCTTTCTGCATCTCCTGCCTCTTTCTGCACCCCTGTTCCCTCTTTCTGCACCTTTCCTGCTTCTTTCTGCACTTCTCTTGCTCTTTTTGCACCCTTTGCCCCCTTTTTAGCACTTCTGTTGCTTTGTTCTACACTTGTCTTCCTTCTTTCTGCACCCCTCCTGCCTCTCTCTGTACCTCTCTTGCCTCTTTGTGCGTCCCTCCAACCTTTTTCTGCACCCCTCTTTCCTCTATTTGCACCTCTGTTGGTACTTTCTGCACTTCTTTTGCTTCTTTCTACACCTCTGTTGCTTCTTTCGGCAATTCTCTTGCCTCTTTCTGCACTTCTCTTCCTTCTTTCTGCACCCCTCTTTCTGTACCCCGTGTGCCTCTTTGTGCACCTCTCCTGACTCTTTCTGCACCCCCTTGCCATTTTCTGCAGTTCTCTTGCCTCTTTCTGCACCTCTTTTGCTTCTTTCTGCAGTTTTCTTGCCCCTTTCTGCACCTTTCCTGCCTCTTACTGCACCTCTGTTGGTTGTTTCTGCACTGCTCTTGCTTCTTTTTGCACCTTTGTTGCACATTTCTGCATCCCTCTTGCCTCTTTCTGTACCCTCTTCCTGCACCTTTCTTGCCTCTGTCTGCACACCTATTCCCTCTTTTTGCTCCCATGTTGCCTGTTTTTGCAACGCTCTTGCCTCTTTCTGCAGTTCTCTTGCATCCTTCTGCACCTTACTTGCCTCTTTCTGCAGTTCTCCTGCTTCTTTCTGTACCCTTCTTCCTTTTTCTGCATATCTCTTGCATCTTTCTGCACTGCTCTTGCCTCTTTCTGTACCCCTCGTGCCTCTTTGTGCACCTCTTTTTCTTCTTTCTGCACTTCTCTCTCCTTTTTCTGCACCCCTCTTGCCTCTGTGTGCACCTGTTGCTTCTTTCTGCACTTCTAGTGCCTCTTTATGTAACTCTGTTGCTTCTTTCTGCACCCCTGTTGTCTCTTTCTGCACCCCTGTTGTCTCTTTCTGCACTTGTCTTCCCTCTTTCTGTACCTCTTTTGCTTCTTTTTGCACTTCTCTCTCCTCTATCTGCACCCCTCTTGCCTCTGTGTGCACCTGTTGCTTCTTTCTGCACTTCTAGTGCCTCTTTCTGTAACTCTGTTGCTTCTTTCTGCACCCCTGTTGTCTCTTTCTGCACCCCTGTTGTCTCTTTCTGCACTTGTCTTCCCTCTTTCTGTACCTCTCTTGCTTCTTTCTGCACGTTTCTTTCTGCTCCCTTCTTGCCTTTCTGCTGCTCTCTTGCACTTTTCTGTACCTTTCTTGCCTCTTTCTGCACCTCTCTTGCTTCTTTCTGCACCCCTGTTGTCTCTTTCTGCACCCTTGTTGTCTCTTTCTGCACTTGTCTTCCCTCTTTTTGTACCTCTTTTGCTTCTTTTTGCACTTCTCTCTCCTCTTTCTGCACCCCTCTTGCCTCTTTGTGCACCTGTTGCTTCTTTCTGCGCTTCTAGTGCCTCTTTCTGCACCTCTCTTGCTTCTTTCTGCACCCGTTGTCTCGTTCTGCACTTGTCTTCCCTCTTTCTGCACCTCTCTTGCTTCTTTCTGCTCGCTTCTTTCTGCACTTTTCTTGCCTCTTTCTCCACCTCTCTTGCTTCTTTCTGCACCTCACTTGCCTCTTTCTGCACTTCTCTTGCTTCTTTCTACACCTCGGTTGCTCCTTTCAGCAATTCTCTTGCCTTTTTCTGCACTTCTCTTGCTTGTTTCTGCACCTCTCTGCACCTCTGTTGACTGTTTCTGTACCCCACATGCTTCTTTCTGCACCCCTCTTGCCTCTTTCTGCACCCTCCCCCTCTTTCTGCACCTCTCTTGCCTCTTTCTGTACCCCTGTTCCCTCTTTCTGCACCTTTCCTGCCTAGTTTTGCACCTCCCTTGCCCCTTTCTGTACCTGTTACCAGATGAATACACACCATTTGAGGCAATAGAAGTTTCACCCACTTACCAAGAACATATTAATTGGTTTAAAGGTGCCCTTCCACACACCACAGAAAATGTGAGACTGGGCCTACTCAGCAATGAGGCGGCGACATGTCCAGTCCTAGCCGGATACACACTGCATCCAGCACTAATGAATACCATTGTGCAGAGGAAATACAAAACAACACTAGACGTCTCGAATGGATTTTTCTGCCAAAAAATAGCACCGGGAAGCAGATATTTGGCAGCCTTCACAGTGCTAGGTTCTTAGAACAATTCTGCTTACCATAGGCATATAAGAATAGCCCTGGGTGTTCTTGGCAAGAGTTAGACTGCTTGAACATTTTGATGATCAGGCACTGCCCTATGTTGATGACATAGATCTGATGGACAATGACCTTATGGAACACTTGACCATAGTTGACCGCATAATCCTGGGGTTTGCTCACATGGGTTAGAGATTTGGTTTAAAAAAAGAAAAAATTGCCCACTTCAGTGTTCTAGTTTTGGGATACGAGTTGTCAAGTGAGGGCAATAGCTTGGCGACCTATTTTTTCGAAATTTTGGCAAAACATACATTCTAGATTACGCAGAACGTGTCAATCCACTCGACGACTTGATACATTCAGGCTTCCCAAGCACACACTGGAAGCAGGAACATACAGAAATTTGACATTGCGTTCAAGCTGACATGATAGCTCCCAAACACTTACACACAAGTGTAAACACTACAAACTTGATGACCCGTGTAATTGCAGGTACATTTGGGTATACATATTACAAATTCAATGAAGGTGACTCAATACCAATAGCATATCTGAAAAAAACTACTGACAGCAATACAGACTGCTGTAGTGAGAGAGCGAGCCCTTGCTCAAGGGAAAACACATTACTGTTGTGACCTCGGTACCAATCTTATAGGCGGTGTTAGAAATGGGGGTCTCTATTTGGCAAGGGTTTGCACCGTTGTCCAAATAGGGACCGTTTTTCCTAGTCAGGATAAGGGAGTTACACTCCTAAAATAACCCCTGCTGACCCTCTTGGTAGCTTGGCACGAGCAGTCAGGCTTTTCTTAGAGGCAGTGTGTTAAGCATTTGAACATAACCAACAGTAATACAGTGTAAGCACTATAAAAGGACACTTCACCAGTTTAGAAAAGTATCCAATTTTTTTTATACAAGACCAAAAACGATAAGAATCCACAATACAGTATCTAAAATTCTACAGTTATCAAAATATGCTTTAAAACAGTTCCTTGATTTCGATAGCTCCGCCCGGGGCAAGAAAATACCTACTTTCTTAAAGTGGTATTTTCAAACACAGAATGTAAAAATCACCTTCACTAAAAGATCCATCTTTAGATTCTGAGTTCAGGCATGCTAAACTTTATTTTCCCACCTAGTTCCCAGGGCCAGTTATGTTTATAAGATGTTATAAACAAACTTCCAATTCTGTCCTATGGGGAACAGGTAGCCTTGCAATAGTGAAAAACGAAATGAGCTGTAATTCACTATCAGGACATGCCACACACACCAGGGTATGTCCTACCTATCACATACACTGCACCCTGCCCTCATGGGGTACCTTGGGCCTAGCTTAGTGGTGACTAACATGTAGAAAAGGGAAGGTTTAGGGCCTGGCAAGTGGGTGCACTTGTCAAGTCAACATCTCAGTTACAAACTGCGCGCAGACTCTGCAATGGCAGGTCTGAGTTACCTTTTTAGAGCTACTCATGTGGGTGGCACAATCAGTGCTGCATGCCTACTAGTAGCATTTGATTTACAGGCCCTGGCACACGCAGTGCACTTTACTAGGGACTAACAAGTAAATCAAATATCCAATCATGGAAACACCATTCCATAACACAATTTACCACAGGAGCACTGGCACTTTACCACTGATCAGCAGTGAGAAAAGTGCGCAGAAACAATAGGTCAGCAAAAACAGAGTAAAAACCGGGAGGGCATAAAGCAAAAACTCAGGGGAAACACACCAAAAGATGCCAAGTCTAACACATGTCCCCTCCACCTGAAAGTACCTTGTGCATGGGTGCTGTGCACATGGTGGACTTCAGGGCATCAAAAGCCGTCTGGCAGGACTCAGCCCAAATCACCTTTGTGGGCTGCTTCCTGGAAGTCAGCTTGGTTAAGGGGGCAACAATGGTGCCATAACCCTTAACGAATCTCCGCTAGTACCCGGTGAGTCCTAAAAAGGCCCTCACCTCTGTCTGGGTCTTGGTGGGCTCCCAAGTCAGAATGGTGTCAATCTTCGGTTGTAGGGGTGCCACCTGGCCGCTTCCTACCTGCTGTCCCAAGTACACCACTGAACCCTGCCCAATCTGGCACTTACTGGCCTTGATCGTGAGGCCTGCCCTCTGCAGCGCCTTCAACGCTTCACTGAGGTGCTGCAAGTGTTCTTCCCAGCTGGAACTGAACACTGCAATGTCATCCAGGTAGGTGGCACTGAAATCCTCCAGCCCAACCAACACCTGGTTGACCAACCTCTGAAAGGTGGTAGAGGTATTCTTCAACCCAAAGGGCATCACCCGGAACTGGTAATGTCCTTCTGGGGTTACAAATGCTGACCTATCCATGGCCCCATCAGTTATGGCAATCTGCCAGTACCCAGACGTTAAATCAAACGTGCTGAGGAACTTGGCAGCTCCCAACCAATCAATGAGCTCATCAGCTCTGGGGCTGGGGTGTGCATCAGTCCGGGTGACAGCATTGAGCCCACGGTAGTCCACACAAAACCGCTGTTCTAGAGTGGCACCGGGTACAGCAGTCTTTGGGACTAAGACCACTGGGCTGGCCCAAGGACTTCTGGAAGGCTCGACCACCCCTAACGCCAACACCTTAGAGACCTCCTCTTGGATGCTGGCCTTGACACGGTCAGTCAACCTGTAAATCTTGTGCTTCACAGGCGGGCTGTCACTGGTGTCCACATCATGGGTACACCAGTGAGTAACACCGGGGGTCAAGGAGAACAGTGGGGCAAACTGTCCCAACAACCGGTGACAGTCGCTCTGCTGCTCTGCGGTCAGTGTAGGGGATAGGATCACACCTTCCACTGACCCATCAC
Organism: Triturus cristatus; assembly: GCF_964204655.1. Classification (NCBI taxonomy): domain Eukaryota; kingdom Metazoa; phylum Chordata; class Amphibia; order Caudata; family Salamandridae; genus Triturus; species Triturus cristatus. Next base: position 423,536,660 of record NC_140584.1, on the reverse strand, counting down.
CTTCCTTGGCAGACAGGAGGTCAGAGAGAGGCTCACTCTCCTCTTCCACCCTGTTATCTGTTGCTAAGAGCATGCTCACTTCGGACCTCTCAAAGTGGGGTTTGAGGCGGTTCACATGGAGGACCCTCAAAGGGTTCCTGGGAGCCTGCCAAATCCACCAGGTAGGTGACATCACTTTTGCGATTCACCACCTCAAACGGCCCAGTCCAATTGTCCTGCAAGGCACAAGGTTCCACTGGGGCCATGACCCACACTTTTTGTCCAGGTTGAAATTCGACCAGAGTGGCATTCTGGCCATACCACTTCTTCATTTCTTCCTGGCTTGCTTCCAGGTTCGCCTGAGTGAGTTTCCTGAAGCGAGCAGTTTGGTTTCGGAAGGCCAGCATGTAACTAAACACATCCTGGGGAGTTTTTTTGGGAGCTGCCTTCCAACCTTCCTTCACCAAAAACAGAGGTTCCCTCACAGGGTGACCATACAGTAGCTCAAAGGGACTGAACCCAAGAGACTTCTGTGGTACCTCCCTGTATGTGAAGAGAAGTCACGGCCAGAGGACGTCCCACTTAAGCCTCATGGTTTCGGTTAGACCCTTAATTATGCCTTTCAAGGTCTGGTTGAATCTCTCTACCACACCGTTACCTTGTGGGTGGTAAGGAGTGGTGAACTAGTAAGTTTACCACAGCACCTTCCACAGGCATGTCATATACTTAGATATGAAGTTGGTCTCCCTGTCAGAAACCACCTCTCTGGGCAACCCCACTCAGGAAAAGATCCCCATTAATGCCTGGCCCACCACTGGCGCCGTTGTTGTCCTGAGAGGGATTGCCTATGGGTACCGGGTGGCATGGTCCACCAAGACCAGGATGTACCTGTTGCCCATGGCGGTCTTGGGATCCAGTGGCCCCACAATGTCCATTCCTACCCTTTCAAAGGGTGTTCCAACAACTGGAAATGGTTGGAGAGGAGCTTTGACCTCCCTTCCACTATTACCACTTGCCTGTCAAGTTTGGCAAGATCAGCAATGTTCATCTGACTGCCTTTGCATTTGGGGCCAGAATAAGTGGGTGACGAGCCTGTCAAAGGTCTTGTCCTGCCCCAAATGTCCTGCCAAAGGCACGTCATGAGCCAGACCCAGTAGGAAGGTCCTGAAACGCTGGGGTACCACCAGCACACGGGCTGACCCAGGCGCAGCGACCTTAGGCTCTTAATACAGGAGATCACTCACCCAGTAGACCTAATGTGATCTGGACTGATCACCAGCTGCCTGGTCTGCAGCCTGCCGCCGCAGACCCTCTAGAGAAGGGCACTCTTCCTGCTCCTTGCAGAATTCCTCCCTGGTGGGACCCCCTTCTTGCTACCAATGGGTCAGCTCAGAGATGTCCCCCAGTTCAGCTACCTGCTCCCTTGTAGGCACCGGGGCGTCCCCCTCAAGGTCCGCCTCCTCCCGGTCCATGGGAACTTCAGGACCGGTTCCCCGAGCCCCTTGCCCTTTCTCTTGGCAGGGACTTGGGCCACTGTTTCAGGCTCCAAGTCCTATTGACCACCCTCTCTGTCCGCCATTGACTGAGTGAACACGCGTGCCCACTCTGAGAGCCCAAGCATCTCCAAGTGAGACCTGAGCTCAACATCCTTCCACAAGGACTGCTTCAGGTCATTACCTAGCAGACAATCTACAGGCATGGAAGGGCTCACAACCACCCTCAAAGGACCTGAGAACCCCCCCCCCCCACTCGAAGGGAACCTGCGCCACCAGACACTGGCACTCTGAATTGTCTACCCCAATTACTTGGTGGAATGCCCCTGGGACTACCTGCTTCTCAGAGACCAGGTCACACCGGACTGAGGTCACACTGGCTCCAGTATCTCTGAGAGCCTCTACCCTTTTCCCATTGATGGTCACCCAGGTGCTGTCTTTCTTTGTGTTAGGAGGCACCTGGTTTCCTGGGACCATGTCACTTTTTCCCTAGTGAGCCGAGGGTCATTTCTGGGGGGTCCCCACCCTCCTGTTGGTACTCCTCCTCCTCCCCAAGCGCTACATTTTGGACTGCCCACCGGTGGGTGGCTGAGCCCCCTTTGAGCACCTGGGGTCCCCCATCATGTGCCCCACCTGGTCACATGCTAAACACTTGTGGGAGCCGGTCTCGGCAGGCTTTCCTGACGAGACCCCTTGTTTCTTATCTCCGGGGGGATGGGAACCTTTACCCTGGGTGTTAGTTTGGGGCCCTTTTGAGAACTCCTGTGCTTTACCCTTGCCCCTCACATTTCTGCTGGGGACCCTGCCCACCTTTGGCTGAGTTTCCCCCAAATGCTTTCTTGTGGACCCTAGCACTCACCCAGCGGTCCGTCTCCATAGTAAGCTCCCTGGGGTCAGTCAGCTTACTATCAACTAGGTGCTGGCGCAGATCTGAAAAACATAGACTAGACAAGTGCTCCCATGCAATCAAATTGTAGAGCCCCTGAAAATCTGTCACATTACTGCCCTTCACCCAGCCATCCAGTGACCGGCAAAACACATCCACACATTCCAACCAAGTGTTGGCATCAGACTTCTTACTGGACCTGAACTGATCCCTGTACTTTTCAGGAGTAAGACCCTACTTAGTGAGAAGGGCATCCTTCATGTCTGGATAGGTGAGGCGATGCCCCTTATCCAAAGCTATTAAAGTATCCCTTGCTTCTTCTGGGAAGAGAGGCCACAATCCTTCTCCCCAATTCTCCTCAGGGACCCCATTCATGTGGATTGCTGCCTCATACCCCTGAAACCACCTTTGTATGTCATCCCCATTCTTGAATTCCTTGCCTACATTCTTAGGGATGTGCACAATTCTGTCTACCTGTCTTGACGGGTTGCTGCCATCATCTGGGCTGGCTCTACTCCTCTGATCCAGCTCCTTTTTCCTGATCTCATGATCTAACATCATCCTTTTCTCTTCCATGGCTAACTTAAGCTTCTCCAGTTCTACTGCCACTCTCCTTGCTTCCCGCCTGTCCTCCAGCTCCTCTGGGGACAGGCCACTGCTGCCCTGCCTTAAGGGTTCCCCCCCTCCCAATAGCACACCCACCCTAAAAATAGGCTCCTCTGCCTCTCCACTGAGATAACCAGACAGCTCGCTGGCATGTCTGGCTGCTTCCCAGGCCCTCTGCGCCTTTTGTAGCTCGTCCTTCCTTGTGAGGTCTCTGACTTGGACTTCTAGGTTTTTGCAAATTGTTTTCAATTTCCTAACATTGTAGGCTTCCAACCTATCCTCCTCAAAGGAAATTTCCAGGGCTGCAACGGATGATGCTCTTGAGTCTAGCAGGATGAAGTAGCAAGTTCCAACTGGCAAGATCACAAATAGGCCAAAAAGAAAAAGAACCAGTATGTGGCATGTAATGGTCTGCGATATGGTAGTACTGCACACCAATCACTGTAAGTCAAGTGCAAACGCAAGTCTTATCCTCACCGCTGACAACCAATGTTAGAAATGAGGGTCTCTAGTTGGCAAGGGCTTGCACCTTTGTCCAAGTAGGGACCCTTCCTCCTAATCAGGGTAAGGGAGTTACACTCCTAAAATAACCCCTGATCATCCCCTTGGTAGCTTGGCACGAGCAGTCAGGTTTATCTTAGAGGCAGTGTGTAAAGCATTTGCATATAACCAACAGTAATACAGTGTAAGCACTACAAAAGGACACCACACCAGTTTAGAAAAATATCCAATATTTTTATATACTTAGAACAAGACCAAAACGATAAAAATACACAATACAGTACTTAAAAATCTTTAGTTATCAAAATATCCTTGAAAAACAGTTCCCTGATGTCAATAGCTCCGTCCGGGGCGATCACGGCATCGTGAGCAAATAAATCCAAACAGTTCTTGCTGACCGCGACATCGCGGGCCAGCTACGGTGTCGGGAAGACCCGCAAACACTACCTTTCAGAAATGCAGGGCGTCAATGACCTCTCATTGAGCTTCCGAAAGCACGGCATCCGCAGGCATCGGTTTCGGAGGTTTGGCAGGAGTTGTCGGGGCCCTCGAAGTCACACGTGTTGCAGATCAAACTCCTCTTTGTTGAAGTCAGGGGCGCTGCCGTCGGCAGGCGTCAAGTGCTGCAGTGCGAAGTGCAGCAGTGCGGCGTGCAGTGACCTCAGGTCGCCTTGCGAGCAGCAGCTCGGTGGTGGCGTCAGGTGGCATCGTCGGGGAGACCAGGGTCACGGTGTGAGATGAAGGCAGTGCTCCTCACGGTGCTGGCAGGTCACGGTGCAAGCAGCGGCATCGTCATTGCTGTAGCGCTGTCGTCGGCAGAGGAACTGGAGTCGATGGCACCGGCATTGGTAGGCCAAGGCTGTGGTGCGGGATGAGTGCAGTGCGTCATGTAACTTTACAAGCGGTGCCCCCAAACCATGGTGCAGGCAGCGGCGTCGAGTATGGCATGGAGCGACATCGTCGGGGGTACCAAGGCGTCGTCGTGAAGCGATGTGGTGCGGAGTGCAGTCCCACAGGTCGCGGTGCGAGCAGTGGCTCGGTGGCGGCATCAGCAGGCATCGTTGGTGAGACCAGGGTCACGGTGCGGCATTGCGGCGGAGCCCTCTGCGGTGCCTTCAGGACACGGAGTCGGCAGCGGCGTCATAGACGGCGTTGAGCTTGAAGTCTTTGCTGTTCCTGAGACTTCTTGAACAGGGGGCAAGTTCTACCTCAAGCCCTTGGAGAAACTCACAAAAGTAGATTGCTGTGCGCTTTGCTGTGTTGGCCTGCAGTGGCTGCTTCTGTCTTGGGCAGTGAAAGGATTGGACTAAACTTTCTGCAAAGTGGTAGTTCCTCCTCACAGCTTCTCCAGCACTTCTTCTTGACAGTCTTCTTGATCCCAAAAGAATTCTAAAATCTTGGGGTCTGGGCCCCAATATTTATACTAGCAAATCCTTTGTCCTCTGAAGGCAGATGGTCCTGTACCTAGCTCAAACCAGTTCTGGGTGAATTTTGCCAGTGTGCACCTTCTTCCTTTGTCAGTGTGGGCCAGGGTCCAGACGCACCACAGAAGGTGGAGCCAGTATTGTGGAAGGCAGGCACAGCCCTATTCAGACCCAGGTGCTGCTCCTCCCATCCATCTAAATGCAGATAGGTCTATTCAGCCCTGTGCTGACTCACCCTGTCTCCTGGAGTTTCCTCCAGCCCCTGTCACTCACAAACCAGACAGACAATACACAAGCTAGCAGAGGCAGACTGGATGGTTAGGTAAGAAAATACCTACTTTCTAAAAGTGGTATTATCAACCACAGAATGTTAAAACCAACTTCACTAAAAGATGCATTCTATCATTCTGAGTTCAGGCATACTAAAACCCGAATTTCTACCATGTTCCCTGGGTCAGTTAGGATTATAAGATGTTATAATCAAACTGCCCATTCTGGCCTATGGGGACAGGTAGCCTTGCAATAGTGAAAAATGAAGTAGGCTGTAATTCACTATCAGGACATGCCACACACACCAGGGCATGTCCTACCTTTCACATACGATGCACCCTGCCCATGGGGGTACCGTGGGCCTACCTTAGGGGTGACTAGGATGTAGAAAAGGGAAGGTTGAGGGACTGGCAAGTGTGTGCACTTGCCAAGTCAACATGGCAGCCCCAGGCTGCACAATGGCTCTGCAATGGCAGGCCAGAGTTAGACTTTACTGGCTGTTTGCGTGGGTGACACAATCCAGTGCTGCAGCCCACCAACTGCATTTGATTTATGGGCCCTGGCACTCGCAGTGCATTTTACTAGGGACTGACACATACATCAAATAGGCCAATCATGGAAACCCCAATCCATAACACATTTTACACGGAGAGCATATGCACTTTAGCACTGATCAGCAGTGGTAAAGTGCCCAGAGTCCTAAAACCAACAACAGCAGGTCAGGAAAAAATAGGAGGGAGAAGCAAAAAGTTTAGGGATAACCCTGCAAAAAGGGCCATCTGCAACACATGCCAAAAGATGCCAAGTCTAACAGGCGGTTACTAGAGTAAGCGTTATGAATGCTAAAGCTTTGCAACCAAGATGGATACAATGGGCAAACTCACTAACTGCAACAGCTGTAGATTAAAGATTTGACTCTGCACTACAAACACAAGCATTTCTGCAGTGCGAACAAGAATATCCTCGGCCTAATGAAATTATGCCTCTAGATAGCGATGACTACATCATGTATACTGATGGTTCTGCTCAGCTTACCATAGGGACAAAACAGCAATACTCAGCTATATGTGCAGTTGTAATAGGATGTATGCATGATGGAGCTTTCCATCCTGAGAAAAGCTGCACGCAGTCACTAGGTGATTCCATAGCACAGCTGGACGCATTAAAGGGTCTAGTACTTGCGCTACAGAATACGGATTCTGGATTCCCCCCACTTATAGTGTGTGATTCGTAATACTGTGTGCAGTCCTATAATGGTCTCTACATTATTGGAGCCAGAATGGATTCAGAGATTCAAAAGTCTGCGCAATAAAGCACAAGCTGCTTTGGGAACAGGTAGCTAAGCTGAAAGAATGCTTACCACAGGCTCACTTTTCAGGGAATTAAATGGTGGATGAAGCTGCAAAAGCAACAGTTTGCATTGCCTAGGTAGCAGCGATCACTTGTGCAAGTACGAGGATAGGTAGAGACATCATGGTGGCCATCAATGCTGCTCGCACTAACACACACCTGCCGAATGGCTGTCCTCTCACGTACTCCTACAAGGTAGATGCACAAAACACACCGTATGCTCAGATTCCAGGAGTAGGGGACAGAGTAAAACCAAACCATGATTTCACACTGGGATTGATTCAAGATGCACATGAGGGTCTGGCTTCTGCACACAGGGGTGGCTGCTACAATTTCACTATTGCAGCAACACTATTGGTGGCCAGGTCTTTACAAACAGACCAAGGACTATGTCCTCAGGTGAGACATCTCCAGAAGATGAAGGGTTCCAACACGGCAAGCCCATCTCAGATGCCTCTGCTGATTTCAAACAAGCCATTAACTTTTGTTTACTTGGACAAATATATCTTGGTGGCAGTGGATTCCTGCTCTAAATTACTTTGGGCCTGGCCATGGGGATTGGCTTACCCCGCACTGTTATAAAGGATCTGCAAATCTTTATTGGGATGTACGCAGTTGGCATATTGCGTTATGACCAGGGTCTGGCGTTTAGCTCTCTGGCTTACAAAGAGGCCATGGGAAGTTTGGGTGTGACCTGGCATTTCTCGTCTCTATACCATGCCATGGAAAATGTGGTAGTATAGAGAAAAAATCTTAAATTAAAGCAGTGTTTAACAGTAAGGGTCCTAGGCTCAAGGTACAATTGGGTCCATCACCTATACGGGGTCCAGAGGATTTCAAACAATATGCCAAGAAAATCCCTAGGTGGTCGGATTCCATATGAGATCCTGTTTGGGGTTAAGATGTGGGTCCCAGATCTCGACAATGCCAGCACATTGGTGGCAGAAACACAATTTGATATCAATGAACGTTTGACTGTTTTAGGGGAACTGACTGACTTCTGGGACGAACAAAGCAATGTCCAAGTAAAACAAACCACCACTGGAGAAGTGAAGGTAGTTCTGGCAAGGCCCGGCTGGATCCTGAAACTCAGGGATCTGGTCAGAGAAAAGATTGTGGACAAAAAGGAGTTTGGTCCATTGTATAGAGCACCTGTTCCTGTCCTGGCTGTTGAAGGTACACAAACTGTACTTCTTTCACCCCTTGCCGGCTGTCTAGACAAAATGTTTGTCTCTATTAATCAGATCAAACCGCACTCTGTGGCGGATTCTCAACAGTGAGGCGTGTGGGCTCTTGAGAATCTACCAGTCTGCTCTTGCTACCATACAGGAGGTACAGATGGAAGCTTTAATTACAAATGAAGCCTCCTCGCTTCAACAAGAAACAACACTAAACAACAACGAAGTATGTCTTCTTCTTGTTGCACATACTATGACAACTGTACAGTCAACAAGTACGGAAATACAAATTTCAATTCGGAAACCTGAAAAGAACAAGGTGTATGTCAAATTACCACAGAATAAGTCGCCATCACGTTCAACACAACTGCTAAGGATAGAGTGGACAGATTCTGCCTACTTTGACTTTGATTACTTCTCTTACCACAGATCGGAGCAACCTTACCCTCCACCGCCCCTACCCTTTGAACAGAAGGTGCTCGGTTTCCATCTTTGGCTGAAAAGAACATACTTTGTTTCTCCATGGTTACACATTTGGATTACAATTGCATTACGTTTCTTGGTCCTTTGGATTGGTTTAGTGACAGTGTTCTTTCTGCGTCTGAATGGACATTTTATCCCAGAACGCTGTACAGAACACATGGTAAAATTGGTTCTGAAACCACATGCATCATCACACCGTGAACAGATAGACTTGTCCGTTGTGAATATTTTAGCTGTTCCAGTTACAGATGGAATTGTATGGGATAATGTATCATTTGATGTGTACTGTCCCACTGAACCTTTACAAATTCCTTATTTGTTTAAAATTTCTTTAAATTATATGATCACCCCTACTACTACTGTTTCTGATGATTGGGACATTGGTGCAGTGTACGAAATACTAGAAGATCTAAAACATTCAACTGTGTTTTCTTCTGATGAGTTTCAGGATGGTACAGCTAACTTTGATGAAATCTTTTGTTTTTAACATCACAGGCTTCATTTTCTACACAAAGCTAGTATTCTTCATGAAGTTTTCCTCTTTGCACAATGGGAAAATTGCCCTTCACCACCAAGGGGTAGTTCAAATGCCTTTGCATAGAAGTTTGATTATTTTTCTGAGTATGACATTGCTGACCCAGCCTCTTTCTCTTATAGGCTTGCACCATCACTTGCAAAGGTAAATATGTTAATTGATGCTTAGATGAATTACTCCGCTTCTTTCCTTTACCAACTCTCTGTACCAGGTTTCAACTTTTGGAGAAACACAGTAGATGCCAAATCTATCTGGGGGACTAAAGATTGCCAGGTTCAGAGAACTGAGGCTTTATTTAGGGGCTGTTTAATACCACAGCAAATTATTTTCCTGAACAAAAGTGTGCAAAAGACAACGTGTCTTTGCTTTGCCAAAATAAAAGATTTGAAAACACCACCAGTTCCCACTCTTACACAATTTGAGAACTGGCAGCAATTAACACAGTACAATGAGGATTCCATAGACAGCATGCTGCGTATAAGTAAGCATAACTCGCCAGACCCCAATTGAAAGGGATGGTTATTCTGGCCATTAGACACAAATAAATGTCGGGTTCGATTCTTAGCAAGGGATTTACAGCAAATAGGCCAACATACTATATGTGCAGACTGAACATTTGGGGGTGGTAACAACTTAGTGTTGAGAAGGTGTACCTTGATTGGCTAAAACACTTGACACTGTCTCAGGTAAAGTAGCACTTGTCCCTATTATCTGATCTAATGACCTGGAACTATGAGACTTTTTTTGGGGTCCTCAAAAACCTCATCAAAATCGCTTTCTTTATGCCATCTATAATGAGATATAGAAAAAGTCTCAACAGGAGGCTGCTGAAAGATTGCGCGAGATTTCTAGGGCCAACCTAGAACAGGCTCTTGCAGTAGTGGACAATGGCATGACTACATTATCATCCAGAATATATTCTTTGAGTAACATTGTATCATCAGCAATAGACATCGTACAGCAAGACATGTCTGCATTATAACATGGACAGTCCCAAATTAGGCCTATCCTATTGTTGAGCTGGACATAATAGACACTGCGTTCTGGCCATGTGCTATGGCAACACATTAACATCATGAATCTGTTCCCACCTTATTACATATTGAAAGACTGGAGAAATTACCTTTGATCGTTGCAGAGATATCATCCTTGGATTGGATAATCCACGCGTATATTACACTATCAATCTCGACATTCCACTTTTGAAGGGTACATACATAAACAGTAGGAGCTTCATTTCAAATTACGGTGTTGGAATAAGGGTGCTGAAGTTTTTCTCAATGGTTCTGAATGTTAGAATACTTTGAGTGGGTTCCTAGTATGCAAAGATGTTTAGTTGCACCGAGCAAGTAATGCATCTGTGGAGAACTTGTCTTCATACTGAAAGGCTCTGCAACGGCTGTGATATGTCAGACTTTCAGATTACTCTTGAATGGGAGTTAGCTGAGGTTGAACGTTCAGGATTGCTGCGGGATGAAACCAGGGGTTGCCTATGTGGTAATCATGTATTCCATTGTTACATGTTGTACACAAGTTCTGTTTCCGCCTGCCTGTACAGTAAGGAAGGATACGCTCTGGCCTTCAACTCATCTTACCAATGTGCGTTTTGATGCCCTGAGCAAACTGGGAGCCTGATTATTTAAAAAAAGATGTGGCCTTAACTATGGCAAAGGAGACGCTTGATCTTCAGGTGGCACGTTCCTTTTCAGAGATACAGGCACTACCCCCCACCAACTTCCCACAACATTTTGGGGAGCATCGTATTTTTAACATGTCCAGTACGACTGGAATAGCGGGTGTTTTCAGAAGCACGGGCTCCGGGCTGGTCAGTAACTTCCAGACGGTGTTTGGAGTTATTCCATCTTTTATCCACCCCATCCTCTGAAGCATCTTTGGAGGCCTTCTGCTAGTCCTGCTCCAAGTTGCAGGGATATTTCTTTTAATATGTTTGCTCCGTAATAGATTTCCCATTTCAAGTTCAAATATAGCTGGTACTGCCTAACTTTCTGTTGTGCCATGAATGCATGGGCATTGCTTTGGCGCACCTTTGCTTCGGGAACCTGATGGGAATTGGTTTGTGTCATTCTGGCCTGTATGGCTTCATTGCTTTCAGCCCTTGTTCCACTGCCTCCTGTGCACTCACGAGTGTGCCCTGAACTTGTGCTTGGGGTCACAATTGGTTGAGCATTCGGATATACACGCACTGATTGACCGGCTGACGGTCCACTGGTATAACGGTCTCTTCCATTGATCTTGGACGTATTTTATGAGCCAGCCCCCTGGGTTGACTCTGCACCTGGTGGTTTGGATCTTGGTTCTGTCTCGACAGAATACCAATTGGCTGTTTTAGCTCATACAGTGGCGGCTGTGGGGGGTGGATGGGAACATACTTGCCATATCAACTTGCTCTGAGGTGCGTCTCTGGGATAATCTGCAGACACTGGGAACAAAACTGTTTTGCCTATCACTCGGAACACAAATATTTGGCTCTTCCATGCGGTGGGAACTTTTTATTTGGCCTAATTTGAACTTCCAACTTTCTTTTAGATTGGCCTACGTTTTATAACTTTTTTTTTTTTAGACATATTGCCTTTCTTTATGCTTTGGGCCTCCGAATATCATGAGTGCCTGTTTTTAAGCACTTTTATTGTTTTTGTTAATGAATGATTTTTTAGCAGTTTCTTCTAAATATGCTGTTGCATTTTTTTTCGTGATGGGATTTGTTTGCTTTAGATACTTTCTTAGCCTACTTATGTCCTAGGAGTGGTGTAATGCGTCCCAGTTAGACCTAGTAGGACTTGTTGCCATTTTTACATGTACACAGAGCTTTTCTAAAGTTGCTTTCACTTTTCATATCACACATTTGCATTCGTGACACTTTGGGTTAGTTTCCTGCCAACACCGACCTTGCTTACATGAATCAACTGCACAAGTACACTATCATATTGCCTTGGCATTGTGTACAAGGCCTTCACAAACTATTTGCAAATGTGTTTGTTATTTACGTCCATATGGCGCTATGGCTATCTGTAGAACAGAAACAATGGCAGCCTGATTTCAATCTCGGCTCAAAGCAAGGATGCCTTTTCCTATTTATAAACATCGGTTTCTGGGTATGGTCAGAGGAGGCACTTCTGCTGACTTTGAGATGCCCCTATATGCTGAAGCTTTCACCCAGCAACTAACGGAAATCTCTGTGAGGGGTGTCTAGCTTGTGACCAAGATGGGGTCTTACCCACCTGGTAATGGGGTTACATCATGCAGCATGGGGTTTATTGGCAGAACATACACCCTGGACATGTAGGTTAGGGTTTTTGCATAGTAGGAGTATGCTAGATTGTTATATTATACCATATGCTTGCATATATACGTTGTCTCAGCACGATGGTGGAACATTTGGTTCTGTTTACTGTCCTGGCGCTTATCATTACTTTTATCTGCTTCTGTCTATTGATCATTGCAGCACATATTTTCTATACAAGAATCACTTTGGTTAAAAAAACATTGAAAACGTCCCTTTGTATATTCTTAGCATATTGCTCGGCGCAAACGAGAGCACAAGTGTATGAGCGAAACGTTCTAGGTCTGTCACCATGGTTCCTTGGAGAACAGGATTGTCATATTTAGTAGTTGCAAGAACTGTTTGCTCCTTGTCTAGGTTTAAGGGGGATTATGATGGCACTGTGAGCTACGTGGTCTGAGGGACAACATATCCTACAGGGATGCATGGAATCAGTCAGCCATGTTTCCATAAGGAAGAGAAGGTCCAGGGTGTTGTTGTCCAGGATGTCCCAGATTTCCATTGTGGGTTTGCTAGTTGGAGTGGGAGGTGTGCTGTGTGTACTTTGTGTGAGTGGTGCAAGCATGGTGATTGGGTCCCACACGTGTAGTGACAGTGGGTGCAAGCAAAAACTCCTTCTGGGATGCATGGTGCACTTTGGCAGCAGCATGGGGTGTGCGTGTCTGATTAAGTGGCCAGAGAAACACTGCAGAGTAGCCAAAGTGGACGGAAGGACAAGGGTTTGTGGCACTGGTCGCAGTCCAGGTGAAGACGTGCGTGACTTTGACATGCCAATGGTGAGCCCACTGCATGCATCTGCACTGCGGCTACCATGAAGTAGGTCCCAGGATGGGGACAGAGCATAGGAGGTGGTGAGTGGGGCTTACTTTGAGTACAGGCGGGAGCATAAGCACAGGAAGAAGCAGGAAAGGAGCGGGGGAGGTGTGAGGGGACAAGGAGGTGAGAGGCAAGAAAATGAAGGATGTGAAGGGGGCATCAAGAGATGGCAGAGCTATGGGAGACAGATTTTAAAAAGTGAGAGGAGCAAAAGAGCAAAAATGAGCAAGGCAAATGAGTAAAAAATGAAACTGAAGAAAAGAGTAAAGGATGAAAAAATATCAAAAATTGAAAAAAATAGAAAAGAGTTAAGAAAGACCAAAGAAGAGTGAAAAAGGGGCAAAGAGTAAAAAAGAACAAAGAGTGAATGGAAAAAGTGCAACGAGTGAAAGGCAGATGAGCAAAAAGTGAAAAGTGAAAAGGCACAACATTTCTAAGCGCGTAAAGTGCACAAAAAACCAGACAGGGCAAAGAGTCACAAGGCAACGAGTGAAGAGAATGAAAGGGTTACAAAAGTGAAGAGCGCAAGGAGTGTAAAGCAGAAGAGAAAAAAAGTGAGAGGCACAAAAAAAAATCATATTGCTACAAATAAAAAGCACTGCTGACTTAAATTGCTAAAACCTGAAGGCATAGTTTAAACACATATGGATGCCATGGGAAGGGACGTCGGGGAAATCGATGGCGTGAAAAGGTCTGGACAGCTGCTCCCATCGCCCACCATCTCAAAGGTTTGGGAAGCCTGTTTTCACTGTCGGATGAAGTAAGGCGAGCCCTGAAAGGAGCAATGGGAGGCCGGGTCACATTTTTATGGGCACTACCATAATTTCCTGCAGTGATGAGTAATGTTTCTGGGTACGGTGCCAGGCCATCAAGCATTGGAAAATATTCCATTGGTGGCTTTTCAGAACAACTTGCAAGCCATATGACTTTTTATGTGAAAACGTGTTTTGTTAAATGAATCCCTAGGCCTCGTTATTTAGGCATTGTCCAGGAATGAGACCCCTTCACGCCCTCCAGAAAAGAGCTGTGCTAGTTTGGTTAGTGCAGTATGGGGCTGGTGTCCGCAAGTTTCCATGGATGCTTTTGGCTGGCTCTCCAACCCTGCAGAAGGGCCTAAAAAGGCATAAGTAACTGAAAGCACATGAGGCATGATTTGCTCTTTCCCTTCCATTCCAAATCCCATCGAGTGCGGGTTATAGCTCGGCAGACCATGAAATAATGGTTTAAGCCACCGGTATCGAGTGAGGTGAATTCGCCCAGGCACCAGCGCATTCATTTCTGGTTTATCCTCGCTGTGGAAGCGTGACTGTTTCCATTGTAAATTACTATACCGTGAATCAAGTCAAAAATGTAAAGTCACGCGTGGCCATCCTCCATAGGTGACCATGGTTAAATCAAAGGAAGAGCCACTGGAACTAGAAGGCAACGGAAGACCAAGTAATGTGGCAGGTTTGGCCGATTATGCGGCAAGGAAAAGCAAATAATGCTGCTTTTTTTGCGGCACATTCAGCAATATTATTATCTTGCTATTGTCACTTTTTAACATATATCGGCGCAGCAAGGATTCCGAAACTTCAAACACATTCTTGGGTAAGAAAACTATACACAATCAGCACATCACATTCAAAATGAAAAGCCTTCAAAATTAACACGTTTATCTTGTGTAAACGCGCAAGAACACAGCTGTTGTTTTAAACTCCCAGATTAAGTTGTGTGAAAAACTTAGATTGTGTACTCATAAAAAAACAAAGGTATGCATATATATTTTATACTAAAAGGCAGAAGTCTTTAATATTGTGCATCGTTTAAAACTGGTCTTCATAGATTTGTGTTCATTTTGTGCCCATGTGCAATTGGCCTCTTGAAGCACCGATTACCATTAGAAACACCCCTGCAGTAAAATAATGTATATTGCATATGTATTATGTAACAGAGTCACTAGGAATCACTGCAAGATTCAAGACAACATAACTTAAAAAGAGAAGTCAAACATTTAGGATTTGTCTCTTGGTGCTCGTTTGAAATAGCTGATGCTTTGTGAACAATGCTAGTGGTGTAAAATACGGTTAGACCCAGCGGTTTCCAGAATCCCCCATCCTAGACAGGATAAGTAGATACAAGTGTCCAATAATCTGTGCTCACCCTTGGGTAGTTTGGCACAGAGCTGTCAGGCTTATCCTCAGGGTCAATGTGTAATGTATTGGCATACCACCACCCTCACAAGACACTGTGTATGCTACAAAAAAGCTCCACACCATATGTATAAAACACTGGTCTTTGAATTACACACACAAATCAAAATCAACACAATATATAACTTGAAATCAAAACAATCTGCATTTTGAATATATACTTTATAGGTATATGCAGTCGTCAAACTTTCTTATTAGCAGCAGAACGGCATAACCGTACATGCCCTATTCAGAGGTAATCAACAAACACGACGTTCCCAATATCACATACCCCAATGTTTGCAATGGTCAAGAAAACACCTCCTCCTCAAGACCCAGCCGCTCAGTCACTCAAGTGCACCAGCCAATGATACATTTTGCCCCTGCTGGGCACATAAAACAGAAAGAAACAGTTATTTAGTTTTGTCCATCCGGATTAGACCTCCATGCACCCGGCAGCACCTGCACAAGTGCAGGATCACTTTCCCGTCCCTCCCCCCCATAGACCAAAGGTTGGGACCCAGGAAGATGGTGCTCTTCCAAGTCTGAAGAAATGTTTTCCCTCAGGCAGAGGTGTGAGCTGCTGTAACTCCCTACAGCCAGCCGTAGGTGCCCACAAAGCACAACGAAACCCCTTGGGCCTCATCACGATGTTCTCCACAACAAAGTATCTTGTGGAGTGGTTCCAGGGAGAGGGAGCAAGCGACCACAGATGGAGGCCATGATATTAGGCACTGTCATACTCCCAATCTGAAGGTTGAGGACAGTCTCAGTTGCCAGTTCAGGTTTCCCAACACCTCTCAGACACCATACGGTCCGGAGTGCAAGCTAGCACAGGTCCCCTGGTTGCAAGCATGGGTTCCTCTGACTCTGCAAGCATCCCCTGCACTCCATGCCACTGGAGTCATGCTAGTCTGGCTGATGAACGGTGATGCACCGATACCAGTCCCAGGATGCTTGTTTCCAGTCCAGGGGGGACCTGGCCTGCCAGTACGGGCTGGACTGTTCCCATGGGGATCAGGGTCAAAACTGATTTGCATATGGCTGGGTCTCAACTGGAAAAGGATGGGTGGATTTAGGCCCGGATCTCTGTACTGGGGTGAATGTTTTACATTGTGCAGCATTCTGTCCAACAATTGTTCATTTGGCATTATTACTGCCTAAACAGTTTTTTAAAACAAACAATGGTTATAGAGCGACAATATTTCTTTTGCAAAGTGCTTGCCTACGCTCAGTACAACGTGTGACTATTTTCAGTAACTTTGATTTGCTTGAGCTTGAAACACTAATTTTGTGTTGTTTTCCTGAAAGAGTGTTTGCTGTGTTGTAGTATACCCTGAATAAAATAAAACTACTATATAAAGAAGAAAAAAACAGACTGCTTTGTGGTCTTGAGTGAGCTAACTGTTTAAGGATTGAACTGTGTGACAGTTCAGTTCAGAATTAACACGATCAGCTTCATTTGCTTATGCAAAGTATAAATAAACTATAAAAGCTTTGGCTGTTGTGTTTCTGATGGGGGCGTTGATGTATTTGTAATTACTGTTTTCTATTCTCGTTCATGTACTTTTAAACAATGAACAATTTCTAAGCTAACATAACGGAAAGTTTCAATTTGTTTAATGACGCGGAGGCGTGGATTAGGCTGGTCTATCTTCACTTTTTATTCATAGCAACCTTAACAACAACAAGCTTGGATCAAAACAACTACTTGGGAAAGGAGAAAAACGAAGTCTGTCCAATCAGGTATCCTTATCCTCAATACCTCTGCCTAGGGGACTCTATATGCAGCTAGATTTCCAATATAGATGGTGCCATGTGTGAGACATGACTAAGATTTTCACTGGTGAGGGATTTCAACTACTCTGACAGGACAAATAGGTGACCATATCAAACAAGCATTGGCATAGCCAATAGTTCTCACCTTTGGGACCTCATAAGTATTTAGCTATGCAGAACAACATCCTCCGTGCAACAACATTAACTGTTGCATGGCTAAAAACTTATAAGGTCCCAAAGGCGAGACCAATTGGCTATGCCAATGCTTGTTTCTATAAGTTCCTGGGGCGGGGTTGGGGAACACCCTCCAAACAAACACACCTCCCAGAGACAGGGTCACCGCGCTCGCTCTCACTGGGGGCTGCTTCGAACATGTTTTTACCAGAATTGACTGCAGTTCCAGGAATAGAAAGCACTCCTCGTTGCTTTTCAGCGCTACTAATGGCTGAGAATACATGAATCGGAAGCAGTGTAGAACTCACAACTGTTGCTCGACAAGGCTAGCTGCCCAAATGCAACAGGTTCCAGGATTCCGGTGAAAACTGGAAAGTTTGAAACACATCTCCCCTTTCCCACGTTTCCAAGGTGTCCTCCTCAAGGGCTGTGTCACTCGGAGTCCAGAAGAGCTCAATGTGAACTGCATGCGCCACACTCACTGATGGTTAAAGAGTTTAACACCCTCTGCCCCGCTGAGGCTTCTGGGATGTTGTGTACACGTGGCCTTATCTGCAGTAGAGCAGTAAGGATGCCATGGGTCCTGGTGCAATCAAGGAACATGGCCCTCCCGACTGCTGTTGC
Source organism: Triturus cristatus (assembly GCF_964204655.1). Classification (NCBI taxonomy): domain Eukaryota; kingdom Metazoa; phylum Chordata; class Amphibia; order Caudata; family Salamandridae; genus Triturus; species Triturus cristatus. The sequence goes on along the minus strand of NC_140584.1, from coordinate 423,519,090 downwards.
GGGTAGCAAACTACAGCAATTATGAGGGTTCAGAGGACACCGGTGCCACTGCACCTGCTGCACCAACTTATATTTTTCTCTACTGTTAAGAAGTGGGTACTGAGAGCCAGCCAGCTATAAAAACAATTACGATATATACATTAAAGCATCTGGGAGCAGCATAAGGAATGGCAAATCATGTTATTGGTATTACCGGACGACCTGCGTTTGGTGGCTCTATAGAACTTGACCATATGAAAATTATGAATATGAAATTCAAAATAACATTACTATTTGGTGTACAGTGTATATTATTCTTTGCGAAGTGTTCAAACACGATGTTATGGTTCAAGCTCAACAAGTATTTAATGGTATCTATGGCAGTTAGTAGGTCCATCTGTCCCAGTGCCTCTCCACATAACATCATGGAGACAAGGCCCATAGATTTCCCTGGGGACTTCTGAGGAGCACACTGTACAAGCAAACACATTTCATAAGAACGATATTTAAAAAAAAAATTTTTTTAAAAATGCTGTATAAGCAAAATCCATTCACAAGCATGTTATTAGAAAAATAATTTTAAACATGATAACTCATCACATAGATACTAAGAGAATGACTTCGATAATATATGCCTTTGGCATACCAAGCAATACAAAATTAAAGCAATATGGCTCTGATTAAAACATACATAGTTATGTATAATATCTATTGAATACCACATGTGTTAATTATTAAGAAAAGTGTATGCAATGCACGCTTATACGACATGCCCATTGAAGCAGACGCGCATTAAAAGCATTGGCATTTTATAAAAATGTCACAAGCATAACTTAAGACACTATGAATACATATGGTGGTGAAACGATACTATGTTACAAAAGTAAAGAATATTAAATATGAAAAAAACGTAAACTTTCTCACACAGGTAAACTGTGTATATACATACTATATTATTGGTGTTTCAGGGATGGATATTTTATAATCAAAAAAGCTGCGAAAGTGAAAGTAATGGCCAGCGATGCGGAGGAAGAGATAAGAAAGGCAGATGCAGCTGTGTGCGTGCACGTGAGCATGCACGCAAGCTTGAGGCCAGGAAAAGCTTGTGGGTAGCACTTTGAAAACCCCCTTACAAAAAGTCGAGCAAGCAGCGCATGCGCTGCTCTAGGCTCAACCTAAAAATATCTGAGGGTGACTGAATCAGCTATTGCGTCAGTGAGATTTGCACAATTGCCCCCCGTTTGCCTTCATCGGATTGGAAATTATTTGTGATATATACATGTGTTCCAAATCGAACTGTTCAAATTTCATTGAAAAATATGGCGTAAAAACACAGTAAAATTCAAATTTGCAGTATATAATCGCTAAGAAAATAATAAAGAAGCAAATAAAACATTTGGTATACTGTACATTACATTAATGTAAAAGAGACATGAACAGAATTAAGATTTTTGTTACTATGCATGGTTTATAAAAGGGCTAAGAAAATAGGAGAAGAGTTGAAATGTTTTTATTATGCTGGGGAGTATTTATGTAGTTTTCCCCAATTAGAAACATTTGATAACATTTCTTTAAATTTGTTTACACTAAGTACAACCGCACTTCCAAAAGATAACATAAATTAGGCTCCGTTTGTTTCTATTTTCAGAGAAATCGTGTGTTAATCAAAAAATTCAAAAACTTACATTTTGGCAAAGTCATGCAATCAAGTTATACACGAATCAAAATGCACGCTTGTGTGCAAGATTTGTTCAGATCATGAGGGGAAAGTAGTGGAGTCTTCCAGGAGAACCAGCCGAGGAAGCAGTGCCGAGAAGCAAGCTGTTATTTTAGACTGTTTTATATAATGCATGTTTACTGTTTGCAACAGTCGTTTGGTGCTCTCTGGCGTTGGAAAGCCTAGTATAGGTTGTAACCTCCTAAAGTGTGCCGCTGCCGGGCGGGCCAGCCTTGTAACCCTCAGCCTGAACACAGATGAGTGTTTGTACTCGTAGTGTAAGGGTGCGCTTTGAACCCAAGAGTGTTTAACTCCTGTTGTTTGGGTGTATTCCATTCCTCCATCATGTTTGCCTTTATAATGTGGCCAGGTTTCCTTGTACCTGGTTGCCAAATGTTTCCTGTTACAAACCATCCAAACCGCTGTTTTCTGATTTACCAACAGTGGTGTGCAAAAGTCTGATTCTAGAAGTGTAATTGTATAAAATCATTAGTTTTCAGTTTCATTCAATTTTGAATTTCAACAAATGTTTGTTTCACCTCTACGTTGACAAAGCTCTTCTGTTTTTGTGGGAAAACTGTGCAACAATTCAAGTTTCAGGATTTCTAACATCATGTGATTCCACCTTGCAAATATATTTCTAAACATTTCAAACTTTCATGGTGTGTGAAGCTTGCAAAGGTGAAAAAAAGAAAAAAAGAAAGGAACAGCTTAAGCGGTCTTTTGCAGCAGCTGCAAACTGTTCCCCCTTGTGGTATAGGGTTGACTGCTGCCACTTGGCAGAACTTCCCCATTTGGGCGCCCGACTCTGACAAGTCCCTTGCATCCCCACCCATGGAAGAGCCCATCACTCCATGAGCTACCATTCTCTACACTCCATGGCAAAGACCCTGTGTCTGTTCCTCCCGCCCACACGCACCATCCCCATAGCTCTAGTTCCCCACACTTCAGCTCTTGCTCCATCACAGCCATACCTCAGTCACTCCCCAGTGGCTTCATCAGATCTTCTGCCTGAGCATCTGTATCTATTGCTTGACTGGGTTTGTTACTTGATTGCTCCTGAGTGGACTCTGAAGTGAGAATACTTTGACTGCATTTCTCCAATGGGTTACTCCACTTTTACTCTTGGGTTGACCCATAGAGCGTTTGCCCTAGCAGCCTATAAGAAGCAAATTTCGATAAGTTCCTCTAGTGCTCCTGGTTAAACTAGGTAGAGCACATAGTCTAGCAAGCATATACTCAAACTTGCCCTTCTCTGTTAATTGTAACGACGATAGAGAATGGACCCGGGCCGGGAAGGCGAAGCCGGACCAATGGGGCGCCCAGGTAGAACACCCACATTAGCATGCCGACTATGATGGCGGGGGGCCAGGATTGGATTGGCCCCCTTTAAACAAAGCAAGCCCCCCCCCCCAATCAGGGGGCGAGGGAAGAAACGAGAGGGGGAGGATAAGAAGGGGCCAAAGGAATGCCGACCGGAGAAGAGGACGACTTCCAGAAACAGACGATATCCCGGATCGGACCCTCCACCTCGTCTTGTGCAAGCAGCGGTAAAAAAGCAAATGTTTTTGGTCTCAGAAGGCACACCCTACCACAGTAGTCCCTGGCACCGATCTCCAATATGTGCATCAAAGCAGAGAGCATTTGGGAAGCATGAGACATAGCGGCATTTTGGCAAACGTTGAAGCAGGGTACACAATATTATAATGGAACCATTGGCAGCAGGTAATCAGAGCGTGCAACGCTACTTTGGGCGCTCACCCTAAGAATAAAGGCTTTCCTTGAACTAACCAGAAACGCAAATAGGAACGGCATTAACATAAGGACAAACGATTTACCTTAACTACAGACAGTGCTCATACCCTAAGCCGTAATATGGCACTGCCACTGACAACCAAAGGGATGGTGCAGCAGGAAGGGGGGGGGGGACTACATGTCCCAAGGATAAAATACACAAAAAAGCGGTGGCCCTGACCACGAACAATGTATGTGGGGCACTATGCTATAGGAATTCCACACCCCGGAGATAAACAAATTCAGCCTAGACAGACCAGTCCCGCAGTGGTGGTGCAAGGGCGCGGGCTGGAGCATGCGCGTGGCTAGAATGAAAGGAATTCCATAGTCTTTTCTTATACCAACGCCGCAAACGGAGGAGCTGGGGTAGGAACCATGGGCTACCGTGGTAGGTGCGAGGCCTAGAGCAGAGGGGTTTCTCTCGAGGAAGAAGGCGAAGGGAGAGCGGGGGGAGCGTGACGGAACAAGCACAAGGAAGCTAGTAGAAAGAGAAAAGTACTAGAAGGTAAATGGAAGGCTCTCACAGTGTCCTTGGGATGCCTCACGGCAGGAGCACTGAGGGAGCCAAGGGGCGGCGTGGCGCCATAGAAAGAGTAGAAGTGATGCTCCCGCAGGACCCTTGGGATGCCTCACAGCAGGGGTACTGAGGGAGTAGATGGCAAGGACTCAGCCCCAGGAAAGGTAGAGTAGATGCTCAAGTAAGGTCCTTGGGCTGCCTTGGACGGCAGGGACTCCTGGGAGAAGGAAGAGCCCACAAAAGGGTTACAGGGCGAGCGGGATGGCACTTGCAGCCCGGGCAGGTCCAGACGGACACCCTCGAAATCGGTAGCAAGCTGAAGCCTCGACCCATGAATCGGAAGCCCAGAAAAAAGGGGCCCCTCCCCTCCCAGGAAATTGAGGAGGCTTGGTCCATAATGCAAGAGAAAGAATTGCAAGGAATAAGAGATGAAAAGATACAACTTGGACATTAAATGAGCTGATGACCATGAACGTTTGATATGGATAACATTTTATGTAAAAAATGTTATGTGATGAATAAACTGCGACCTTTTCAGGCACCAAAGAAAGTTGTCAGTGGTGATTTTAAGGTAAAAGCGCGCAGATGGGAGCGGGACGACGTGACGCCTGGAGGGGATTTACAATTTTTAAGAACAGGGCATTCAACAATTGTGGTGTCCTTCATTTGCCCGTTCTCTAGCTTTTTGCTTGTGGGCCAGCAATCGTGACCTCAGAGCCCTGGCTGCCTGTACTCACAGCATGCATGTGGGCTGCTCCTCTGTCACCCCCGCCTGGAATTTTCTGATTATTTCAGATATATGCATCAGTTTTGCATGCCATACATGGCTAAGAGCTTCCCTCGTCTGTTGGAACCTGATCAAAAATCATCACCTTTGAGACGTCTAGGATAGCAGGCAAGTCCACATTGCAGCTATCTGTAACATAACGTCAGTCCACTGCATGCATTTGTACAACTACACAACTCCAGCAACACAAGGAATGGATTTTACTACTCATCATGCACAATACCAAAACACTTGCCTCTTAGACCACTCTCCTAACCCACACCCTTTCAATCCAGACAAAGCTATACATTAATGAAAAAGCACATGTGCTTAATGCTTCCTTTGTCTTTCCTCCATTGCAGCCTAGGCACTGTAAACCAAATTAGGATAAGACCAAAACTCTCTTCAATCGCGTACTATAAAATACTTCCCACACAGGTGTGTGCTGGTGTGCTTTCACTCCAAAATTTGCGATTCCCTATTTTGCGAATGCATTTACGAAACCGCAAATTGCGATTCCTTAAATGCAATGTAGGAAGCACCCAAGTTGTGCGATTTTGGCTTAAGAAATCGCAAATTACCACAAACTTCAGGTTGGTGGTAATTAGCGATTTCTTTGAAAATGCACTTTTTTGCATTTTTCAAAGTGCCATGTAGCGCCACATGTGCACACCTATATATTTCAGGGGTGCTACAGGGTGTCCTTTTGACACCCTTGCACCCTTGAAATTGCATTTGCAATTTGCAATTTGCGAGTACCTAATGGGTACTCGCAAAATGCGAAGGTCTTCCCATTCATTCCTATGGGACTCTAGGCCTACAGGAATGAATGGGAAGGTATTCCTTAATTGTGAATCGCAATTTGTGATTCGCAATTGAGGAATATGTAGTAATCGTAATTATTATTACGATTCCTACATACATAGCATTTTGCCAGTCTATAATAGCGATTCGCAAAAAATCGATATGAAGGACTCGCAAAATGGCTATTTCATATATATGCCCTAGAAGCCAGTGGTGTAGAGTGCAAAATACTATTCTTTAAATATAGATTTCCAGCCCAGCTAAAGAATCAGCAATTTTATGAACAGTTCCGTATTACTTTGATATGAGTTATTAAGTACTATTGATTGTTTTTTTTTAGATATTTGTTAGCACTCCCCCATTTTAGTTTGTAATCTCTTACTATTGTGAGGGTTCCTGAGCAGTGGGACTCTTTGAGGTGAAGCACAACTAATTTACATTGCTTGTCTACTATCACTTGTGCGGTTTTCCTTGGATATTACTGATCTTTTTGTAGTTGCTTGCTGAAGCCACTGTTTGTTTTAAAATCAGGAAAATCAACAGTAAAATCCGGCCCAGCAAACAATAAAACAGCCCACAAACTGACATTTCAGACCAGCCTATCGCGCATTTTCTGCCCTCCCCTAAGGCCAGTCCAACCCTGAGGCTACCTTCTGGGAGGAAGGGTAGGATGGTGGTGTGACAAACTAGTCCATCCTGTTCCTAGCACTTATCAGTTAGCCCAAAGTACCCCAGTTTTGCAGGATCTATGGGTGCGACAGAGTGATTGTCTTCTATCTCTGATGAAATGCAGCATACTAGGTGCTACCAGGGTCTCTATAACTCCTAGAGGCAGCATGCCTCTTCCTCCAAAGACAAATGCAGATCAAATGTCAGCATACACAATACAGACCGTGCCTGTGCGCGGTTAAGTTTAAGTTAATTGGTGAAACATTATTTTTCCACTGTAAACAAACTAGCACAACTACAGCTTATCGAGGTCCAGAGAAACCTACTGTGTAAAAGAAGATCCTGGCACATGTGTGTGGCGTCCGGCCGTGGACAGGCCGGCACACAGCGGTATAAGGTAGGCCTTGCACACGAATAACACATGCGACGCAGACACTAGATATTTGGTATGGACCAAGACCCCGAGCGGTCATGCGCCCCTTCATTATATACCATTGGGTGTGCCCGCCCTTCGGGTGCCTGCACTAGAAACTATGTAGAGTGCGGGCCGGGTGGCTCTGTCACTACATCCCTCCTTTTGTTTAGATGAGAGAGTACACAGTCCCTTCATGGCTTATTTGGGCACACAACAAACAATGTCACGGAGTCTTTGACTAGGAGCGGGGTTTGGCCGGAGACCATACTTCTTGCTCCGGGAGATGGTAGCATTCCCTGCCCCAGATGCATCTTCTGCATGGAGCAGCAGGCTCCAGACACTGGATGGTGATTCTCCAGCTGGGGGTACGAACCCCTCCGGGCTCGCAGGGAGGCGACCCGCATCCTTCACCGGGGTGCCACTTCTACCTCGACGCTATTCTCACTCTCCATGAATGCACTTTCCACTTTCTTGAACCAGGATACGTTTCTGGCAACAGTGCGAAGCCTGCACCTGACGGAAACCATTGTTGAGTGCAATATTTCCAACCGGGATGTCGATCCTTCAGTATGACTCGGTCTCCCACTTGGACACTTGTCACTTTAGCTCTTCGCACGTGACTTTCCTTTTCAATGGTTGTTTCTCTCCGGGCCTGAGCAGCTGTTGCATCCAAATCCAGAGGGAGCCATGATGAGTCAGCGGGAATGGAATCACGGGGAGCCCACCGGTAGAGCAAGTGCGATGGGGCACACCGGGTCGTGCAGTGAGGTGTTTGGCGGTAGGCGCTCAGGAACTGATGTAAGCATTGTTCTGCATCATCACTCTTCTCCACTCCGATTCGCAGGGTAGGTTCAAAGTCCGCATGAAACGTTCTACCTCACCGTTAGCCTGGGGCCACTGCAGCGTGATCTTTCGATGATTGATGTCATGGGATGCTAGGTATTCTTGGAAATCGCGGCCCTGAAAGGAAGAGCCATTATCTGACGAACTTCCATCGGGAGCCCCATCACTGCAAAGATCTTGTCCAGGGTATTCTTTACCTGAGGAAAAGCAGTGGATCCTATGACCTCTACAACAGGGAATTTGGAGTGGAAGTCAATGAGGACAAGAATGCTCTTTCCATCTGGAAATGACCCAAAGTCGATGCTGACTTGAGTCCATGGGTCGAGGCAGGCATCCTCCGTGATGACAGGGTGAGGACTCGGCTCACCGCTGGTGATGATGCACAAATGGCAGGAACAAATGGCGTCCTCTACCAGGGCATCCATGCCCAGAAACCAGACTTTGCTGCGGAGACAAGCCTTTGCTTTGGCGATTCCCTGACGCCCTGTGTGTGCGAGTTCGACGACTCTCCTCTGCAAACTTCTAGGGATCACTATCGTGGACCCCTGCAGAACCACTTCATGCGAACCCTCACGCAACTCACTTTGAACCCTCCAGAGTGGTTGGCGCGATATTCTTTCTTCCTCCCGCAGACCCCTGGACCCATCCAGGAAATGCTGCCAGCTGTGGTGAAGCAGTGTCTTCTTTACCTTGGCAAGACTTTCATCATCCCAGGTCGCACTCCCGACTTCCTCCAACATGAGCGCTACTGGGCATGCTTCTTGAGAGATCATCTTCACAAACTCTTCTGTGTGCTCTTCTTCGGGTGACTGGCTGGCCGGCACAGTCCTGACAAGGTGTCGCGACAGGAGGTCGTTGGGGTTGTTGATGCCAGGAAGGAATACCACATTAAAGTGATAGGCCTGCAGCTCTACTGTCCACCTCTCGATGCGGGGAGGCACCAGCCACACAGTGCCTGCAAAGAGGGGTATCAGAGGCTTGTGGTCTGTCGCCACACAAAACTCCTGTCCCAACAGGTACAAATGAAAGTGATGACATGCCCACTTTATCGCCAGAGCTTCCCTCTATATCTGGGCATAACGCATCTCGGTGTCCATCAGGGCTTTGCTAGCATGAGCTACCGGGATCCATTCCTTCGCGGGTGTCTCCTGAAGGAGGACGGCCCCTAGTCCCATCGGGCTGGCATCTACCACCACTTCAGTGCGCCTGTTGTACTGGAAGTAAGCCATTGTCGTCTTATCCGTAAGGGCCTCCTTGATGGCGTGGAATGCCGCGTCCTCTCTTCCGGATCACTCCCACGGAGTACCTGCCTTTGTCAAACTTCGAAGAGGCTCGGAGAGCAATGCTAAATTAGGGATGAAACGGCTGCAGTATGTTGCCATCCCCAGGAAACTGCGGACCTCAGTGGCGGAGGTAGATCTCGAAGCAGAGCATATAGCGGTAGCCTTCTTAGGGTCAACTTGCAGGCCATTGTTTGAAAATATGTAGCTAAAGAATTTCACTGACTCCTGATAGAAGGAACACTTGGCGCAATAAAGGGTCAGTCCGTATCCGCCAGTCTCTGGAGCGTGTCCCTCAAGTGGACGTGGTGTTCCTCCAGGGTCTTAGAGTACACTAGGATGTCGTCGCTCAGATTGATGACCTCCTGGAGCCCTGAGAGTGTTTCACGGATGGCATTTTGAAACACCTCAGCGGCTGACGACACCCCAAAACTCAGCCTCTTGCACCTTCTCAGTCTGACATGCGTAGAGAATGTTGTGATGTTCCTGCTCTCCAGGTGGAGTTCCAGTTGATGGTAACTGGCGTTAAGGTCCAACTTCGTGAACCACTTGGCCCCGTTGAGATCTACCACTATGTCGTCCATAGTGGGTGTGAGATGTCTTTCACGCTTCAATGACATTTTCGGAAGCCGCATGTCCACGCATAGCCGGATGGCCCCGGGCTGCTTTGGCTTCGGAGCGACGACCAGAGGCGACACCCATGGGGTGGGGCCATAAACTTTCTCGATCACCCCCAGTTTTTCGAGTTTTTGCAGCACCTCCTCGATCTGAGGGCATAGATGAAATGGCACTCTCCGATGCCAGAGTGCAGTTGGCTTGACAGTGGGGTCGATGTGTAGTTTGAATATCTTTCCTTTGATGCATCCCAGTCCCTTTAATAGCATGGGGAAGTCTTCGAGGATGTCCTGAGCGTGGAGATCATGAACCTGGTTCGCAAAAAATACCATCTCCAGATCCTCCGCCGTGTGGCAGCTGAGGAATGTCCCACTCTTCCCTTCGTTGACGTGAAACCGCGTCCGAAGGTGGTTTTCGTCGCTGGCCACCTCAATGACCCCTCAAAGGGGAAGCGGCTCCGTACCTCCATAGGTGTATATCTTGGCTTTCGAGGGTGACAGCGGCGGCCGTGGAGATAGTCGCTCGTACTGGTCGCTGTCCATGACATTCACTGAAGCTCCGGTGTCTACGAGTGCCTGGACGGTGGACCCGGCCACCACGATGGAGCACATGGGCAGAGGTCAGCGGCGTGGGCCATCCCGACTCACGAAAGAGACTACTAAGACATCATCATCGTCTGTACCTAGTCCGAATCCAGGCATGGCGGAGTCCGTCGGTTCCTGCGTGTCTTCCAACGACACCTGCCTTACTGCTGTCGACACCCCTTACTGCCCTTGTGTGGGGGCTCTGGTTCGTCCACTGTGACACACCTTCACGAAGTGATTGATCTTCCCGCATCGTGAACAGGTCTTTCCTCATGCAAAACAATGGCCTGTCGATGGGTGATCCAGGCTGCAGTTACCACATGTACCACTGCTCGACGGTTTTCCCGTCCCGCAAGATGTCGCGGGCGTCTCTGAACGGCATCCACTCTCTCTTCCTTGATTGTGGGTGTCCATGGCGAGATTACGGTGTTTGGTTGACGGTTGAGTGCTGCCTACATCTCATCTGCTCGAGCGTTCGAAAGCTCGTGGAATCTTGCGAGCACCAGGATCTCGTCCAATGTGATTCCGGGCTGTCTTAGTATGAGGCGGCGCAGCGTCACTGACCGGCAGCCCTGGATGATCTGTACTCTGATCTCTTCCCTCTGGTCAGGCATCGTACAGGAACTTGTCAGTTTCCGTAACCACGCATAGAAGACGTTGATCGACTCCGCCTCTTCTTGCCTTGCGGAGCTTGAACCTCTCGAAATATGGGTTGATATGAGGGTCAAAATGTCTGTTGAGAGCAGCCACCGCTGCATCATAGTTGTCATCAGCCCCAGTGTTCGGTAGCATCTCGAACAGATCATATAGCTTGCCTCCCCCGTAGCACATGAGTAAGGACCTCTTGACTCTCCCATCGGTCTCTCGCATGTCAATGAAATAGCAGTCTAACCAGTTGAGTGCTGCCTACATCTCATCTGCTCGAGCGTTCGAAAGCTCGTGGAATCTTGCGAGCACCAGGATCTCGTCCAATGTGATTCCGGGCTGTCTTAGTATGAGGCGGCGCAGCGTCACTGACCGGCAGCCCTGGATGATCTGTACTCTGATCTCTTCCCTCTGGTCAGGCATCGTACAGGAACTTGTCAGTTTCCGTAACCACGCATAGAAGACGTTGATCGACTCCGCCTCTTCTTGCCTTGCGGAGCTTGAACCTCTCGAAATCAGGGTTGATATGAGGGTCAAAATGTCTGTTGAGAGCAGCCACCGCTGCATCATAGTTGTCATCAGCCCCAGTGTTCGGTAGCATCTCGAACAGATCATATAGCTTGCCTCCCCCGTAGCACATGAGTAAGGACCTCTTGACTCTCCCATCGGTCTCTCGCATGTCAATGAAATAGCAGTCTAACCAGCCAATCCACGACTTCCACCTCGAGGTGGCAGTGGATGGGTCAGCCAGTTCTCTGAACGGTGGCAGGGGGGCAGCTGTGGTGTGGCCTGGCGGTTGATGGGCCTGCTGCTGAGCTGGATGCTGGACTTGTGGTGGGGGCGCCGGAGCACCTGCCCCATCCGCGTTCAGAAAACACTCTTCCTCCCTGTAGCACGTGCGTGCTTGTGCGCGCCTGTGTGTCTGCAGGCTAGACCTTCTGGGTGGCACCTGGTCTCCGGGAGTATGGTGCAGCCGCGTGAAGATGCACCCCACTGGGTCTCTCTTCATGCCTATGTGACTCAGCTAGGAGGCACCCTCTGTCCCCACCTCTGTCTCTAGCTATCGCCGTGACCTGGGCTTGGTTGCTGGCTTGATGTCCACCACATGCTTTTTGCACTTGCCGCCGCTTGGCTGTGAGCTCCTCTGCCTCACGCTGAGGCATGACCAGCAATGTAAGTGGGGCAATGGCACCAGGATGGTGCGAGCGTGTGTGGGAAGGTGGGGGTGGGGCACGGCCTCACCTCGGGCGCCCTTGCGCCTCCGTGTCGTTCCTTGCTGCCGCCGACAGGAAAACTCTGGAGCAGGCCCTACGCTGGGACATGGCCCGCTCGCTGCAGTCTTCACACCTCCCGGTGGACCGGGGACACCGCGGGCGGTGCTCACTCTCTCGCAGGGTGGGCACCTGCAGTCTCGGCGGCGAGTCTTCAATCGGGGCACCACACACCACCAGGGATGCGGGGTAGGCACCCACAGCCCCACTTTGTCCGCGGCACACTGCCAGGGCCTGAATCACAGCAGAGTGCGTGCGCGGTGGTCACCTTTGTCCCCACCTTGCGGCAACGGGCAGGATGGCTGGTCCGGATACAGGCGGCAGAGGTGTGGGTGGGACCCGCCTCTTCGCCAATGTGGCGTCCGGCCGTGGACAGGCCAACACGCAGGGGTATAAGGTAAGCCTTGCACACGGGATAACACATACGACGCAGGCACTAGATATTTGGGATGGGCCAAGATCCCAAGCGGTCATGCGCCCCTTTATTATATACCATTGGGCGTGCCTGCACTAGAAACTATGTGGAGTGCGGGCTGGGTAGCTCCGTCACTACATCGTGTATTAGAAATTAAGAAACAAGACCAGGACCTAAGAAACCTCGAAAATTTCCAGAGCTCAAGTCAAGTAACCGGGCAGCCCACCAGATTCTAAGATGGTGGTGCCAAGGCCTTTTGCTGCGCTGTAACTTGATACGTAATATGCACCACTTACGGTGGTTAAAGTAGATCTACAGCTAACCAGGGCACTAGATTTGAAATTACATCACAACTGGGCAAGACTTTCATGAGCTAATATCCCCAATGCTGCATCCATATGGGCTGCAGGTGGTCCGGCGACACAACAGCCACAGGACAGGAATTGCGCGCTCCCACATGAAGGATAATAAAAAGACGAGGGCGGAAAAGAACACGCCCCGATTCAGGGATGAACTTCATTACTATCATCGAATGTTTGCAAAAACGTAACCCACCTTGGGAGAAGGCCCGCGAGGGATAGATACTATTTTATTAACTTGAATTGCTTCCTCTCTTCTCTGTTTCCTCCTTCATACCATCAGCACAAGAGCAAGCTCCCAAGGAAATGTACTGTTAAGATATATGTGTGTGTTTAACAGAACGAAACATGCACCTCTTCTGCCATCTAGTGTTTGGCTAGATGAACAGTATCTTCGCTTAGAAAAAGAGTCTTCATCGAGCTAAAGTGAAAACGCACTCACTCTTTCGCAGCAGAATTTTCTGGTGCTTGGCAGCGAACTTCCAGACACCTAAAATCGATTCCCAGGTCAAGAGTCAAGACGGTACATCAAAATCCCTGGCCGCTCCTCCCACGCGGTCTAAACTCGATCCCGAGAAAACAATTTACGTAAGTCAGTAGCCTTAAATATGAATGAGACGTTCTCGTTTCGGGAGCAAACTCCTTAGGGCCGAAACAGGATTCCAAGTCGGATTCAAATTGTTCCTAACATAGACGATTTATGGCAGGCAGGCCGTAGCCAGGGGTGATGTTTCGGGGGCCTGGCTCCAAAGGATAACTACACTTGCGTAAAAGGAGTGGTACATAGGGATGTGGCTCCCTCAGAGCAGTTAAATAAAAAGCACAATATAGTGAGCTTTTTACATGCAAACACAGTTAGCAGTATTTTTATTCTACCTTGATAGCTATTTCTGATTAGGGGTAAATGATAACAGTAAAAGAAGCGTGAGAAAGGAAATTTGAGATTTTTTTCAGAAAATAACTGTCGGTGTTATGAAAGCAATTCTGGACAGTAAAACGGAGGAAAGCGAAATAGAATGTAAATGCAATTATACACAGGGATGTGTACTCTCCATCGAGGCACCTCTGGGGAAATTATATAGGCACATTTTAATAATTACTAATAATTGAATGGTTTTAAAGGCAGTCACATGGATACACACACGGACTTGGTGCATTCAAAGATAAGGTGCCACTGTCAATCAGCATTGTGCTGGCCTTACCAGGCTCCTGCAGGAGAGACAGGACAGAACAGTCAGCAGGTCGGAAAGACAAAGTAGGCATAGGTCGTTGGGGACCTTGAGCACCGCACAGGCAGTGAGCCTAATCCCACTGGTCAAAAGGGGCTAACACTAGCCAGGCAGCCACCTACCCATCAATCTAGGTTCTTGAGCCTAATGCTTAAGTTGTGTGGGTCGTTGGAGGCAGCAGGCACCAGCACTCATTTTTGGGGACACAGTCTTAATTTTCATCATCAGACTTTGACTGAGACCAAAAGAGAGGAAAGGATACCACAGGTCGAAGAGGAAGGTAGGAAAATAATAGCAAAGTGGGATAGTTGGGATGAAAAGGAACACACAAGAGAAAGAAAAAGACAGGAAGGAGGAGGCCCGATGCGGAGTTCAAACTAGGCAGACTTGCATTCATAAATGCAGTAACAGACTCCCAAGAATTGCCTTCAGCCTCTGAACTCATGTTTTTACAAAGTAAGGACTGCCTGGACCCCAAACCACTAACAAGGAGTGGCTGTGATACCTTTTGGGTCCAGGTCCTCATTGTATACCGATCTCTGTCTCTTTAGGTGGGAGTCTGCAGAGAACTTCCAAACTGAATGGGCAGAAGGTAGGGAGTGCAGTTTAAATGATGAAGAAGGCTCAAATGATAAGGGAAAGAAAATCTGGTCTTCTCCCAAAGCAGCATGCCTAGTCTGATTGAACCCCCCTTATTTTGTTTTACTCTGACACCAGAAAACATATGGACTTCTCGCCAGGCTGAAAACCACAAAGGTGCTTTCATCAATAGGCTGAGGCAGGGTTCTGGTTATTTTGGGCAGGGCTGCTGAGTTATCGCGTTTGGAAGCTGTTAGGCTGTCTTATCGTCTCAATAATAAAGATTAGTAAGTATTGCTGAGGAAAAGCATTTGTCAATGTTATGCCCTCTTGGTGCTAGGAGGCTTTTAAAGATCAATGTTTTTTAGTTGTGACCACAGACTAGTTGGCACTTATGCCCATGGTCTAAGTGTTGATGGTCTCCCAGTCTAGCTCACAGGCCTAGTCTTATGTCCTCATGTTCCAGTCCCAGTGACCTTGTGTAACCTTCAGTTGCCTGTATGCCTAAAAATCCACATCCCAGTATCAGTGTTGGGTCGTGTAGTTCCTAAAGAAAATATACAGGATCTGCGTGTTTAGACAACATACACCGTAGGATTGGTGTCATATAAACTCTAATCACCCCAACTGGGTATGTTAGCCTTTCTGTATCCACTAGCTCACAGTGCCACTATAATCTCCTCTTACCAAAGAGAGAATAGTTTCTGGCAACCTCAGAACATGACAACCCTGATCCCTCAGGACTGTGGAATCAATATACTACTTTTCGATCAGTCACTCATGCTTACTTAGTTTCTCACAGAGAGATGCACCGAATAAAACAAGCTGGGCATTTTCAATAATCTTTTATTGAACAGTTGTTATTCTGGTGTAAAATAGATGTGCTGCAACAACTGTTAGATAAAATGATTAACATTACTACGAAAGTAAAAGGATGGTAGAGTTCTACCATCTTACTAAAATCATGAATACATTCAAGTATATAGAACACATGATAAAAGATGCGTGCTCCTATGATGCCTCCTTAGCTAGATGTACCTAAATGTACCTAGCATGGGTGTAGGTGTTAAACCAAGAACTCCTGTACCTTAAGTGAGACTGTGGGACCCCAGCGTCTTTGGTCAGTGTGTCGGCCGGGAAGTCTTGATCTCCTCTAGCTATCTCAGCCAGATGTGATGTATATATACCCATAGGTCTCCCAGGGTTCCTACCTTACTGTGTTACTGTGTCGGCCTAAGGATGGCATTGGGCCTTAACTTTGTACATAGATTTTATACAGGAGATGGTAGTCCTGCTGTGCTTCCAAGTACCCTCATGCATAATGTATGAGATTTCGAACTAGGGAAAAACCCGCGTTTTGAATACAGTGTAATATCTAGGTAAAAGGTCAGTCCCTGTAAACCGCGACAAGTGTAATGTAGGGAGAGAATATAGGTGAAGTGTAGCGAGTTTACCGAGGCCTATATTTTAGTGCCTATATGGAATATAACAGTTGGTCATAAAGTCCATGTCACAGTGACCCCCACACCACAATTCAAATGTCAGTGTCTTCATGTCCATGTGCCCCTTTGCCAGTTTGTGTCCCTGCGTCAGTGTCCCATGACAATATGCGCATCACAAGGTCTACAGATTTGCGGATTTAGCTATGCTCATAGCGAAACATGCCATTGCAATGAGGTGGAAGTCCACCTCTCTTCCTTCACCACTTAATTGGCAGACGGAAATGATCAGATGGGGTAATGCAGAGGTCTGCGTTGGATCCCTATCTCATTGGAATGGGACCAAATGTTAGAAGCTTTCAAGGCCATGGAGTCATTAACTCCCGCGACATCTCAAGCTGGACCTGTGCCACCCACATCTCCCACACCCCCACTGGCTCACCCGACCGTAATTGCAGAACACTATATTGCCACATCTTTCTTATTATCTAGGGGTATATATATATCCGTATCAATATAAATGTATATATGAATGCCTATGCTTTGTACTAATTTGTTTTAATTGAGGGACTGCAATCTTCTAAAACGTTATTGTTTACACTAATGGACCAGTAAAGCGGGGTCGGGTGGTGTTCCTATTTTTGATGTAGAATTGTAGTTAGTAGATAAACAGATAAACACACACGTTTTGATTTTTCCCTTTTTTAAAAAAATATTTGATTGTTTGCCTATGTAATTGATACTAATATTTTACAAATTCCTTATTCCCTTTTCTTAGTCCATAGACATTACAATATCTGAGACTTATGTATATGTGCATTTAACTGGCCACCAATTATTTGGTGTAAAGTTACTCTTATAGGACTGTGTCGTTATTTTTTCATGTCTCATTGCTGGCATACGCAGTGTCATATGTAGAACTATGATGAAAAACTCAATAAAATCGTGTTTTAAAAAAAAATGCGCATCACAAAGTCTACATCATTGTCTCAGTTTCCCTGTTCCAATGATAGTGTCCCATGTAATTTAACTGTCCCAGTGACAGTGTCTCACCTTATCCGCGGCTATGTGCCACTAGAAGTAACGGACTTGTCCTTGTACAAGTTAGTGTTCCACTGTCAATACTGTAAACCCCGTGTTCATGTGCCAATGTG
Organism: Triturus cristatus; assembly: GCF_964204655.1. Classification (NCBI taxonomy): domain Eukaryota; kingdom Metazoa; phylum Chordata; class Amphibia; order Caudata; family Salamandridae; genus Triturus; species Triturus cristatus. The sequence continues at coordinate 423,502,016 of NC_140584.1, read as the reverse complement.
TCCAAATCAATGCTCCGGCCAGTGCCTTCCTCATCAGTATTTATGTGCAAATACCGAGGATAAAATGTGTCCACCCCATGGCAGTTTTCCTGTATCAGTTATGATGCTCTAGTGCCAGTGACCCCATGTCTGGGCCTCCATGCTGGTGCCCGGTGTGGTGTCGCTTTCTTGTGTTTGAATCCATGTGTTGGAGCATCTGCATCAGTGTCCGAGTGCCCTTGTGTCAGTGTGGCAGCTTTGGTATTTGTGGACTTGCTGGCATTCCTGAATCAATGACCCCATCTGTCATTGGTAGTGTTCATGTGGCAGTGCTCCTCTGTTTGTTTTTCCCTGTCCGTGTTCCAGTGTCAAAGGCAGTGCATCTGTTTCTCCAGTGCCCCGGTGTCTGGGTCCCAGCATCAATGACCCCATGTGAATTACTTTCTGTCATTGTCCATATGCTAATGGCAGTACTCCTGTGTAAGGTGTGTCTGTGACAATGTCCCCATGCCCTAGTGTTTGTGTTCTCAGACAGTGCCCAATGCCCATGTTATTGTCCTTGTATCAGCTCATGTCAGCCACTACAGGTCAGTGCCACAGTGTTGCGTCCCCTTGTGGTAGTGTTCCTGTGTCATCCCAATATCCTGGTGCGGTCTCCCAGTGTCAGAATTTTAGTTTGAGTATCCCAGTCTCTCCTTTTCAATCTCCGACTGTCACTGATCCTTGCCATTGTCCCAGCATTTGTGTTTTGCCCGGTCAGCATTTCAGTGTCACTGTTTCCAAGTCAATATCACTTTTTAAATGTTGTTGCTCCTGTACCTGTGTCCGAGCAACTGTGTTGACATGGGATTGCTTGCACCCCTTTGTCAATATTCCAGTTTCACTATTCCCATGTTAGCGATGGTGTCCATTTGTCACTACTCAATGTTATGTTATGTTATCAAGAGTTTTGTTAAGCGCTCAGCTACTCAAGGAGAGTGTCCCGGCGCTGACAGACCCAAGACCATAAAGCTTCTGCGGGGAGGAAGTCCTACAGGCTGAACAGCCGAGTTTTGAGCTTCTTTCTCTAGTGTCCCTGTTGTAGTGTTCAAGTGGTAGTGTCCCAGTATCAGTGTTTCCATGTCAATATCTTGGTGTCAGCACTCCCGTCAATATTCACGTCAGTACACAAATATCTCATCTTCCCTAGTCAGTGCCCGAGTCAAATATTACAGATACTGGGTCCCTTAGTCATTGTCCCAGAGAAATTCCCCATGCTAGTATTCCAGTATTAGTGACTGTGTCCCACGTCATCAGTCAAGTGTCACTGTTCTCATGTCAGCATCGGTACTCGTGTTTGTGTCCCTGTGCCAGTGACTAGTGTCAGTGGTGATTTGCCTGTGTCATTATACTAGTGGCAGTGCTCATTTGCATTTCTGTGTGTGTTAGTGTCAGCTCCTTAGTGCCCGAGTGTCAGTATATTTGTGGTTGCTGTACCATTGTCAATGTTGGTGTTTCTGTGGCAGTGAGCCAGTAACAGTGTTGGCGCCCCCTTGTCAGGGGCCCTTTGTCATTGTCAGTACACCTTCAGCAGTTTTCTGGTTTCATTGTGACCACCACCCCTGTGTCCGTGCATCAGCCTTAGAGACGCAAATAATGTTGTTGTTTGTTTATAAACTGTTGGACAGGCCACATGAAGGGCTTGCTCCCTCCCCGCAGGACAATGCCCAAGCCCCGGACTCCCAGGTGTTACCCACAAGGGCAACCCGCACCCCGTCTCCCGACGGAACTCCTGCCCCCGGACATCCATGTATCATGGGGCCGAACCACTACCGGCTCCCCCGGCCGGATCAGCCGCCATCTTGGACACTGCGCCACGAGGCCGCGTGGCCTCAGCTCGACCCTAACCCTGGGCCTGGCCCGGCCCCGACATCCCGGCACCACCATCCACCCAGGAGGTGAACGGACCACTTGGCAGGTCAATGGGAGAAAGAAGTGTCGATGGCTCTCCCCCGCCAGGTGCCGATCGCCCTCCAGCTCCCCCGGGCGCTGGCTCCACCCCCTGCTGGGTGTCTGGACTCCCTCATCCCGGACCCCCCCGACCTCCCAGTGCGAGGGTCCGGACATCAAAGGGCGCCAGACCTATAACTAGGGCAGCTCCAGAGCAGGAAGGCAGTTGTATCCTGGAGTCGAGAGACACCGAGAAGAACTCAGCCTTGACGGACTACTGGCGCTGCCGTAGCCCTGCCTTGTGAATTATCGTCCTGCCTGCTGGTGCTGCCGCGGCCTTCTGCATCATCCATCCTCGTCGGGACCTGCTGGCGCTGCCGCGGACCGTTGTAACGACCACCTTCATCGGGACCTGCTGGCGCTGCCGCGGACCGTGTAACGACCACCTTCACCGGGACCTGCTGGCGCTGCCGCGGACCATGTAATGACTACCTTCACCGGGACCTGCTGGTGCTACCGCGGCCCGTCCAAGCTAGACCACCGAGCTCGAGGATTGTGAGCCACCCACCATACCATCTCAGCTACCAGATTGGTAACCAGACTGTCCCGCTACCCCCTTTTCCCAAACCAAGAGACTAGAATCGAGGGGACCCCTGAGTCCAGACCTCCTTGTACCATTTCATCGTACCTCAAGAAATCGCCTATAAAGAACGTTAAATCCTATCCTTGTGTGGTGTGTATCTGTGGGGGGGAAGTTACTCATCTGTACGATCGCTGGAGACGGCTCTCCCCGGAGACCTCTCCCCTTGTCCTCGGCCGACCCTCCCGGTCCGTCTAACATTGGTGGCCAGCGGCGCGATCCGAATCAACGCGTAATCGTACAGAGAGTAGCTCACCCCACGACAAAACCACGATGTCAACCAAAGAGAGCGGATCCACCGAGAAATTCCAGATGGATAAATTGGAAGAGTATAGCCATCGTGAACTGAAACAATTCTGCATGGAACTAGGCATTGCTACCACCGGCCTGAGTACCAAAGACGATTTTAAGCACGCCATTGAGTCGTGGGCAGAAACCGGGGTCGCCGGATCCCCAGACCAAAACGGTGCAGCATCGGAGAGGAACGCCACGGCTCCCGAGGAGCGAGGAACGGGCCTCTCGCAGGAAGAGATCCAAGAAAGAGAAAAAAACAGATTACATGAGTTGGAAATGGCACGACTCAAAATGGACGGTGAACTAAAATTAGCCGAGCAAAAACTGAACTTAGAACATCTGCGGCTCCGAGAAGAACGGGAAGAAAAACAGAGGCAGAGAGAGCTCGAAGAAAAAAGACTAACATTCGAACACGAGCGCAAACTGGCGGAAATAGAACTACGGAAGCAGAACAAAGAACCGGAGGTGCCCGAGCGACCGCGCACCCCGGGAGCGACAGAAAGAAAGTCCACATCCCCAAGGATGTTGTCCGAGAGTATGTCCGAGAGGACGACATACAACAGTGGTTCAAGGCCTACGAGATCGCCATGACCTCCCACCGGATCGATCGAAGTGACTGGGGAGCCGGCCTATGGGGGAGGTTCGTCAACGAAGGCCGCGATGCCCTACTGCAGCTCCCAGACCATCAGATGTCATCCTATGACCACATGAAGGCCGCCCTCCTCACCCGATATGGGCTCACACCCGAAATGTACCGCCAGAGGTTTCGGGACTGCACCCGGATCCCGGGTACAACGTGGGTGGAATATGTCAACTATTTCAGCCGAGCCTTCGAGGGTTGGATCAAGGGAAGCCACGTAACGACCTACGAGCAACTTTTTAATCTCATGGTGTGGGAGCACCTGTCTAACAACTGCTTCGTCGAGCTCAGGCAGCACCTCCTCGACAGTAAATTGACTGACCCACGGCAACTCACCGCCGAAGCTGACCGGTGGGAAAGCACCCGAGTGGGCCGGAGAGGGCCACACGAGCAAAACCGGAACAACCAAGGTCAGCACCGTCCCCGAGGAGGAGGAGGAGGCCAGGGGCGAGGGAGAGACACCGTCCCGGCCACTCCCGCTGCCAGCACCCCGCCCCCGGCCGGCCGGGGCAACCCCCCGAAGCGCCCGGGGTTCCGAGCCAACGTCACGTGTCACCGATGCCAGCGAGTCGGCCACTACGCCAATGACCCGAACTGCCCGCAGAACCAAACGCCAAAACCCCGCCAGGTAGCTGCCGCCGCCCTGGGGGGAGAACAAATCTCCGAGGAACAAGAAGAATATGAGCAGGCACAACAAGAGTGGGAACCGGCCGCCATGGTTCTAGCGTGCCTAGGGGGAAGAGACATGGTCCCGCGGGCTCCCCTACCCGCCAACACCAGAAAATATAGCCAGTGGGTGAACATTAATGGGCGCCGGGCCGAAGCCCTACGTGACACAGGGGCCAGTGTGACGGCCGTCCGCTGTCACCTGGTAAAACCAGAGCAGATCCTGCCGAACATTCTCTGCCCCGTCCGCTCAGCCGACAATTCCGAGAGTCTATGTCGGATGGCCTGCGTCCCCTTCGAATGGGGAGGGGTCTCCGGCATGTTGAAGGTGACGGTCCGGGATGATGCCCCCGTGGACTGTCTCCTGGGGAATGATCTTGAGAGTTCCCCGTGGGCCGCCGCCGAAAGAAGAGAGCACCTGGGGATGCTGGGCCTCCCGGACTGGGCGTGCGTAACCACCCGGTCCATGGCCGCCCGTGCCATCCCCCGACCAGAAGAACCAGAATGGCCTGCACCTCCTCCCCCGATCGCTCCAGTAGAGGACACCGACTATACCGACCCCCCAGAGCAAACCCCCGAAGGGGTCGCCCAGCCCCAGGACCTTCCCGGCCTGGCTCAGTGGCGTCAAGAAGGGGGGCCCACCCAGGAACAGTTCCGCCAGGAGCAGAGGACCTGTCCCTCCCTCGAGGGACTCCGCCAGCAAGCCATCGCCCAGAGCGCAGGGGACTCCACCGGAGCCCATTGGGTCTATTGGGATAACGACCTGTTATACAGTGAACAGAGAATCGCGGAGTTAGGGGCCAGTCGAGTGCTGGTGGTGCCCCTCCGTTTCAGAGACTTCCTGCTAAATTTGGCCCACGATGTCCCCCTGGCTGGACACCTGGGCCAGGACAAAACCTACAGTCGCCTGGTGACCCACTTTTTCTGGCCAAGGATGCGAAACGACGTCCTCAACCACTGCCGGTCCTGCCCCACGTGCCAGGCCAGCGGGAAGAGCGGCCGCAAGCTCAAAGCACCTCTGCAACCCTTCCCAGTTGTCACCACCCCATTCGAGAGGGTAGGAATAGACATTGTGGGGCCCCTGGACCCCCGCACAGCACAAGGACATCGGTTCATCCTGGTACTGGTGGACCACGCCACCCGCTACCCCGAGGCTGTGCCCCTGCGAACTGTAACAGCTCCGGTGGTCGGCCGGGCCTTAATGGGGATCTTCTCCCGGGTGGGCTTCCCCCGAGAAGTCGTCAGCGACCGAGGCACAAACTTTATCTCGAAATATATGAAGTCCCTCTGGCAACAGTGCGGGGTCACCTACCGATTCACGACCCCCTATCATCCTCAAGGGAACGGACTAGTTGAGTGATTCAACCGCACACTCAAGGGAATGATTGGGGGATTGGAAGAGCCCCTCCGTCGCCAGTGGGATGTACTACTTCCGTGCCTCCTCTTCGCCTATCGAGAAGTTCCCCAGAGGTCCCTCGGTTTTAGCCCTTTCGAACTCCTGTACGGGCACCCTGTGCGAGGGCCCCTCAGCCTAGTCAAAGAAGGTTGGGAGATGGCCCCCCTAAAGACCCCTCCAGACGTCTTCAAGTACCTCCTGGCACTACGCAATCAGACCCGGCGATTCAGGGAAATGGCAAAAGCGAATCTTGAGGCCAGTCAGGAGGACATGAAAAAATGGTACGATCAAAATGCCTCCTCCGTCGAATTCGAACCTGGTCAACAAGTGTGAGTGATGTCCCCCACCGAACCCTGTGCCTTGCAGGACAAGTGGACGGGGCCCTTCAAAGTGGTCGAACGCAAGAGCCCCGTCACCTATCTCATCGATATGGAGTCTCCCCGGAACCCCCTCCGGGTCCTCCACACCAACAGACTCAAACCCCACTTTGTGCGCTCGGAACTCAGCCTCCTGATGGCTACGGACAGTGGGGCGGAAGAAGACTCCGAGCCTCTCCCTGATCTCCTGAAGACTCAGGAGAAAGACGGTTCTGTGGACAGGGTCCGGCTCTCCGATGCCCTCACCCCAGAGCAACGCCAAGGCTGCCGGGACCTCCTGCTGCAGTTTGCTACTCTGTTTTCCCTCACCCCAGGGGTCACCCCCTGGTGCTTGCACGACGTGGACACTGGGGACAGTCCCCCTATCCGACACCGGGCCTACCGCGTACCAGATCGGGTGCGGGCCTGCATCCAAGAAGAAGTGTCCAAGATGCTCACGCTCGGGGTCATCGAGCCCTCGGACAGCCCCTGGGCCAGCCCGGTCGTGCTGGTCCCCAAAGCCGCTGCCCCCGGCACCACTCCTGAACTCCGATTCTGCGTCGACTTTCGGGGCTTGAATGCTGTCACCAGGACCGACGCTCATCCCATCCCCCGAGCGGATGAATTGATCGACCGCATGGGGGCTGCCCGCTACCTCAGCATCTTCGACCTGACAGCGGGCTACTGGCAGATCGGTCTCACACCCCGGGCCCAAGAACGGTCCGCCTTTTCTACCCCCGATGGCCACTACCACTTCAAGGTCATGCCCTTCGGCATGAAGAATGCCCCAGCTACTTTTCAGCGACTAGTGAACCAGGTCTTGGCGGGGCTCGAAGAGTTCAGCGCCGCCTACCTGGACGACATCGCTGTATACCGCCACCACTGGTCCGACCACCTCCACCACCTCCGAGAGGTCCTGCAAGCCCTCCAGCGGGCCGGCCTCACAATCAAGGCCGGCAAGTGCCAAATTGGTCAGGGGTCCGTGACCTACCTCGGACACCAGGTGGGAAGCGGTCTGGTGGCCCCTCTGCAACTCAAAATCGCTGCCATCCAGTCCTGGCAACCCCCAGTCACGCAGACCGAGGTCCGAGCCTTCTTGGGACTCACCGGCTACTACCGGCGGTTCGTGAGGGACTATGGCAGCATTGTGGGGCCCCTCACGGGTCTCACGTCCAAAAACCACCCGAAGAAGATTAACTGGACCCCCGACTGTCAAGCGGCCTTCGAGAAGCTGAAAGCCGCCCTGTGCACCGCCCCTGTGCTCCAGGCCCCCGATTACAGTCGGGAATTCATTGTGCAAACGGACGCCTCCGACCACGGCATCGGGGCGGTTCTCTCCCAGCTGAACCCCGAGGGTCTTGACCAGCCGGTGGCCTTCATCAGCAGACGCCTCCTGGCCCGAGAACAGCGCTGGAGCACAATCGAGAGGGAGGCCTTCGCAGTAGTGTGGGCCCTCAAAAAGCTCCGGCCCTATCTCTTCGGTACCCACTTCCGGGTGCAAACCGATCATCGACCCCTGCAGTGGCTAATGCAGATGCGGGGGGAAAACCCAAAACTATTGCGCTGGTCCATCTCCCTGCAGGGGATGGACTTCACTGTGGAACATCGACCGGGCCAAGACCACGCCAACGCAGATGGCCTGTCACGCTTTTTCCACCTCGACGAGGAGAGTCCCCAAGAGGATGGGTGACTCTCCCCGCCTTCAGCTGGGGGGGACGCATGTTGGACAGGCCACATGAAGGGCTTGCTCCCTCCCCGCAGGACAAGGCCCAAGCCCCGGACTCCCAGGTGTTACCCACAAGGGCAACCCGCACCCCGTCTCCCGACGGAACTCCTGCCCCCGGACATCCATGTATCATGGGGCCGAACCACTACCGGCTCCCCCGGCCGGATCAGCCGCCATCTTGGACACTGCGCCACGAGGCCGCGTGGCCTCAGCTCGACCCTAACCCTGGGCCTGGCCCGGCCCCGACATCCCGGCACCACCATCCACCCAGGAGGTGAACGGACCACTTGGCAGGTCAATGGGAGAAAGAAGTGTCGATGGCTCTCCCCCGCCAGGTGCCGATCGCCCTCCAGCTCCCCCGGGCGCTGGCTCCACCCCCTGCTGGGTGTCTGGACTCCCTCATCCCGGACCCCCCCGACCTCCCAGTGCGAGGGTCCGGACATCAAAGGGCGCCAGACCTATAACTAGGGCAGCTCCAGAGCAGGAAGGCAGTTGTATCCTGGAGTCGAGAGACACCGAGAAGAACTCAGCCTTGACGGACTACTGGCGCTGCCGTAGCCCTGCCTTGTGAATTATCGTCCTGCCTGCTGGCGCTGCCGCGGCCTTCTGCATCATCCATCCTCGTCGGGACCTGCTGGCGCGGACCGTTGTAACGACCACCTTCATCGGGACCTGCTGGCGCTGCCGCGGACCGTGTAACGACCACCTTCACCGGGACCTGCTGGCGCTGCCGCGGACCGTGTAACGACCACCTTCACCGGGACCTGCTGGCGCTGCCGCGGCCCGTCCAAGCTAGACCACCGAGCTCGAGGATTGTGAGCCACCCACCATACCATCTCAGCTACCAGATTGGTAACCAGACTGTCCCGCTACCCCCTTTTCCCAAACCAAGAGACTAGAATCGAGGGGACCCCTGAGTCCAGACCTCCTTGTACCATTTCATCGTACCTCAAGAAATCGCCTATAAAGAACGTTAAATCCTATCCTTGTGTGGTGTGTATCTGTGGGGGGGAAGTTACTCATCTGTACGATCGCTGGAGACGGCTCTCCCCGGAGACCTCTCCCCTTGTCCTCGGCCGACCCTCCCGGTCCGTCTAACATAAACTTTTTATTCTATTCTGAGTTCACTTCGAAACACTAAAGGGAAGGATGACACCTGTGGGCTGAGGAGAAAGATGTAGAGTTTTGGTGAGAACAAAAATTGACCAGGGGTGGTGTGTATTTCACGAAGCATAGCTTCAGAAAACTGTAAAGTAATAGGACGGGTTTACTAAATGTTAGTGCAAAGGAACAACCAAAGTTGCGGCATTGTGTTACGAAAGTGGGAAAAAGTAGTATAGGGCTATTTTTTTTAAAAAATGTCCTGCTGCTGCTTGCTTCCCATGTGCTGCTGCACAAGTGCCTACTACCATGCACATGCATTTACATTATGGTACAAAGAGGTTTGTGATGTCCATAATAAGTTTTTTGCTAGAAGTAAACCCATACAGTACAACATTCTGTCTACAGTACAACATTCTGTCTACAGATGCCACACATTGCATGTGCTGCACTTTACAGAAAAGATGTATCCAATATATGAAATGTAAAGAGAAATTAAATAATTAGTCCAAATTGCACCTGCTTCAAGAAGATGTTATTTTGTTATGGTTTGGATATCGCGGTATAATGGGATTTGCATCAAACATGGACGCTTACACTGTAACACCAAAGTATCCCCCCTTGATGGACAGAGGGGCAAAGTATCGCAAAACACAATTTATGGCAAGAAAAGTGCTCATTTCTAGCAGGATCTTCCTTTTGCACTGGAAAGTACATATTTTTTTCAGACTTTGCAGCAGCACAAAGTCTTACTAAATGTGCCTGAGTGCTTTCTTAAAGAGAGATAGAGACCCACTTAAAAAAGGGAGAGTAGCCAACGAAACATCCATTTCTCTAATGCATACATTACAGTCACTCATGCAGCATTAAGATTATCCTCTTTTTCATACTAAGTTTTGTAGATAATCCTGCTATAGCAGTTTCACGTGTCTGAAAATTAAGTACAGTGATTGCATTGTGCTGAATATCATCTGATGTGAAGGAAGTATTAATGTGAGCAGAGCGCATGTTTCCAAAACTATCTCTTGACCTATGAGCCCTGCATGCTTGGAGCTGAATCTGGGGCCGCCAAGCATTGTGATGGGAGTGCTGTAGTATTCAGGGTCTTGGCAGACAGAGATCAAAGAAACTTCCTTAACATTCTGAGGGGACATGAATAGGAGGTGATGACAATGTTAATCTGTTGTCCAAATTTAAGGTGTTTGTCCAGCCGAATGCCCAGATTTTCATGGTAGATGACGGTAACATGACCAGGCCTAGTTCTGTGGACACCCTCAGAAGGCCCACTGATTTCCTATCACCAGCACTTCTATCTTACTACAATTCAATTTTAGACAGTTAAAGCCCATCCACTTAGCTAATGATTGGCGGCAGAGCTTAAATTTAGACAAGCCCATGCTCTCAATGGGCCTCAGTCTGATGATAATCCGGGTATTGTTCTTATAGGAGATCATGAAGAAGCCAAAAGCTTCTGCTAACGGGCGCATAAAAACTTTAAAAAGGGTGGGACTCATATAGAAACCCTGAGGAACTCCATAGAGACTCAGCCTTATAGATTAGGTGGATGATAAGCGTGCTATCTGAAAAGAGCAATTGTTCAAATAAGAAATAAACCAGTGTAGAGTAGTGGCTGAAAGCCCACACTCTTCCAGACTCCAGAACAGTACCTAGTGGAAGACAGTATCAAAAGACACACTCAGTTCCAGCAGGATGAGGGCTGCTGAGCCTCCCAAGTCCAACATAGCTTCAAGTTCTTCCATCACTGTCAAAAGTGCAGACTCTGTACTCTTACCTAGGCGGACACCTGATGGAGAGGTATGAAGGTAACGATGTGCTCAAGATGATTCGAAAGTTGGAGGTTAAGATGCTTTTCCAAAATCTTTCCCGTGAAAGGAAGGAGAGAAATGGACTGGGCATTTTAGAGTTAGGAGGAATATAGTGTAGGTTTCTTGAGTAAAGGAAGAACCATTGCAAGCTTCAATGCTTGCGGGACCGACGCCTTTTTTATCAATTATTTTAATAACTCCAGGAAAACTGGAAAAACCCTGGACTAGCCTGCTTTGAAACTCATGCAGGAGCAGTGTTTGATGGATAGCCTGATTTCTAAAGGATGCTAAAGCTTTTAAGTTACTTTAATCAAGTAATGTAAAATTCAGCAGAGAGTGGCCCTCCCCATGTCTGCTCACTTGTAGCTGCCCCAGGGTGTCATTACTACAGTTATCTGTGAAAGAGGTGCAGATGTCAAAAATTATTTTTCAGCCGCGGCCGCTGCAGGAAAGAGAGGTGGCGCCGGGTGGGGGGAGGGATGTGATTTCGAACCACAACCACGAGGGAAAGCGAAATAAAGAATTAATTTTCACTCGTGGTCGTGTCTCGAAATCCCCCCCCCACCCAGCCCCCCCCACCTCACCGCTCTTACCTGCAGCGGCCGCAGCTGTCTTTTAAAAGAAGTTTGCAAGCTTATTACATTTCTCCTCCAAAAGAGAGGCGCTAGGAGAAAGGTGTAATAGATCCATCACAGATTTTACAATGATGAAGATTTTTTAAATTAGACTGTTGGAAGTTATCAATTTTCTCAGTGTAATACACAAGTCTAGCTGTTCTACTAGACTTATGGTACTTTCAATAGTCATTTTACAGTTCCTTTAGAACCCTCATCATAAGATCTGTGCCAAATACGTTCCAGGGACTTGCAACTTGTTTTAGTCTCTAGTAGATGTTGATTGAACCACGGGGAGGGGTGAAGTTTAAATCTTTGCACAGTCATAAGAGGAAGAGACTTATGCAAACCACATTGTACTGCAGAGTCTATGTTTGTAATCCACCCCTCTATTGAATTGTTATCCGAGCCTATATGTAAAAGGCTGAGGGATTCACAGAAAAAAAGTAGTGTTCGACCTGGCATGCTTGGCCCAATTCACCCTGACCTTTTGCCTTTAGACCTCATGTTTTGCAGACTTCATTTTTGCTGGCTGTAGGACTCTGGGCACTTTATCTCTGCTAACCAGTGCTAACGTCCATGTGCCCTCTATTTAAGACATGGTAACATTGGCTTATCCACAATTGGCATATTTAATTTACTTACAAGTTCCTAGTAATGCACACTACATGTTCCCAGGGCCTGTAAATTAAATGCTGCTAGTGGGCCTGCAGCACTGTTTATACCACACACTTAAGTAGCCCTTTAATCATGTCTCAGGTCTGTCATTGAGAGCCTGTGTGTGCAGTTTTAAATTTCCATGTTGACCTGGCAAGTAAACCCTCTTGTCAGGCCCAAACCTTCTTTGTTAATACATATAAGTCACCCCTAAGTTAGGCGCTGGGCAGCCCAAAGGCAGGCTGTAGTGTATTAAAAAAATTAGGATATGTACATTCAAGTTTTACCAATCTCATTACTGGAAAAACTCCTACATTTGTATTTTCACTACTGCAAGGTCCACCTCTCCCATTGGATAACATTGGGATTACTTTTTACATTTTATAAGTGCAATTTCCAATTGAGAAGAGATTGGACCCCATGTTTGTTCTCCCTGGAATCACAACATAAAACCACAAATTATGAAGTCAGATTTTAAATTGTAATGCTGATCATGCCTCTTTTAGAAAGTTAGAAAATATATAATTACAGCTGTAGTGCACACAATGTATTTGAGGTATCAATTAAACACCATGTACATAAAAATACTAAGGTTGGTGTGCTCGCTTTGAGGTGGTTCCACCCGACCACCGATTCAAAAGAAGTTAATAAACCAGGACCAAGTTGTTCTGGACAAAGTAAGCACTACCGGGGGTACTCAATCATGAGTGTTCACAAATTGTTCATTCAATAATCTGAGCAGTGAAGACCAATCTTACATTTAAATTAATGCCACCAATCATAAAGTATTGTACTCAGAAAGAACGATGATAATAAAAGCGTCGGAAGACGAAATTCTCCAATCCTTCTTTATTCAGAAGAAAGTTCATGAAATGATGGAGGAGTTGCAAACAGAAGATTTCAAGTGCTTGACATTCAAAACAAGACTATTCCCAATGCATTTCGGGTGTTCTAGGCACCCTTCTTCAGGGGAAATCTACAACAAATGTATACAAATAAGTGCTGTGAAAGAATATACATTAATATCTCATCATAATCTGACACATAATAGTGAAGCGGCCTTACAATTGCCGGGAGAAAAGCATTTAAGTAGTAGAGAAAATGGTTGTTGGAAAGTGAGATTAACGTTGAAGTTCACAAGGAGAAAACCAGATGGTATAACCAGAGACACCAAATAGCTCTCGTGGGTAAGTGCTGTCGACGGCTTAATAATTGTGTTGTGAGAAAAGAAGTGATAAGAAAGAACTCGAAAGGAAAAAAAAATCAGATAACTACCGTTACCAGAAGAGTAAAAGGTGATTAAGAAGATTTTAAAAAATAGAAAGAAAAAGAAAAAGAAGGAACGTGTGTGGTGGATCTATTAAGTAGATGTGTTTGCTTTACCTTGGAATGACGGTCATAATGGTAAACCCATGTGTAACTGAGCTGATGGCCAATGATAGTATACACAGTGATGCGATCAGCAGTTTCTCGCTGGCGGTGGTGTCAAATAAGTTGTCTCAATATCTAACCGGGAAAATGATACAAATGCCCTGAGTGACTCACATAATGGACAATGTGATATGATGTGCCAAATGTGATGCGATGGAGGTGTGTTTCTCACCCATATATGCATAGGACGCCGGATACCTTACTCGAGACTTGGCGTCAAGTAGCGGACGGATCTATTCTAAATGAGACGAAAAAACAAAAGGAAAGATGTTGTGTAATATAAATTAACTGTGTGCGCGTAGAAAATAGGAGTTACTCTATGAATAAAATATACTCTGCGAGTAAAATGCACTTACTGGTGTGGAATCGTGGGAATCCAATGTCATAAACCCCGGTGAACGCGCTAGCGAGAATGGCGGTGTTCATTACGTGACAGTGTAGTGACGCATGTGACTCATAAAGAACGAAGGTGTGACGCGTCGCGTCAGACGTAATTGATATGGAAATAGGACTAATGATTGTCAGAGGAAAAACTATGCGGCCATCTTTGTATGATAACGAGAGTGTGGTAAAGATTAAAACGTATAACCACGAACCCCAGAAACAGAGCAAAGGACAGCGATACACATAAATAGCCTACTTTTTGTGGATGATCGGTAATAAACAAGTGAATACATGTGAACAGTGAGTAATGCCATGTGAAACAACGTGCAATGATGGACAATACTAGCATCCTAATGCCCACATTATACCGAATTACTAGTAAAGCTCTGCCGTTTAAAAAAAAAAAACGTTCACATTCTAAGAGTTGAACAAGAACCATGTGATCTCTGACGTACATTGTCAACCTGAAATTAATTTAATGTAGCAAACCAAATTCTACGAAGAATGCTAACAATGTGTTACTCATAGTGAACACGTAACACATACGTTTATGGAAAGAATGTTAATCATAATGTGCAGATCATCATAAAAAATGCAATATCGGAGTAACAGTATTATGATGGATCTTAACAGTAGGGCTGAGTTAGAACCAATAAAAGTTGTAAATCAAAACAACATGTCAATGATAAAATGATATTATTATAATAAAATTACATATACATGTTAATTGCAGCAATGTGGTGCTACTAGTTTATGACTGAAGAGTACCATGTAAAACCTATTTATAAATGGTGTCCAGTTATCCATCTGGAGTGTGTCATGACTGAAGTGAGGTGAACTTAGGGTCAATATACAAGGCTAACCCTAGAGGAAACAAGAAAGTTCTAATTTGTCATTAAGACCTTTTGGAACCATGGTATCAAGGTACCTGATCCAAAAGGTTTCCCTTTGTGTGATGTATCTAGACATATCTCTATCAGTATGTGTAGTAATGATCTCTAATACAGAGAATCTAAGTTGTGCAATGGAATGATGTGCAGATATCCAATGGTTGGCTAATGGTGAATTGAGTGAACTTGTTCTAATTCTGCTATTGTGTTACGTGATGCGTGTCCTTTAGAAAGTTGGCATTTAGTTACTTTAGCCATTTGGTGCCTTCTGCCTGTCTCTGAATACACGTTTGGGGTGGGTGACAGCTGGGCTTTGTGCATTCCCTCTATACAGCCACACACAAAGGGAGCTTAGGTTTGACTGAAGGGCCATCCACACCCTTATGGGCCATCCTGGGCAGGATGGGAGGGAGGAGCAGACAGTTACACCTGACTAGGCTGTGTTCTGTTCCAACACAAAGGGCTGAATACCCTGTCTGGAGCCAGGGCAGGAAGGGCAGGCACTCCATGCACTTCAAAGGCATAAGTGGGTATAAGTACTGGATCTCAGACACCAACAACTCAGTAAACTTCTGGACCTGTAGATACTCTGCCAGGAAGAAGGACTGCTGTGCTGCTAAAAGGACTGCCACTCTGCCGGACTGATACTCTGCTTGAATCCTGCTCTGCTGCCCTCTTGCCTGGGAGTGAGAAGGACTGAACCTGTATCTCTCCAACCCAGAACCAAAGTGACGTCAAGAGCTTGCAGGCTTACCTGATTGAAATCTCAGGGACAGAAAAGACTTCCCAACTCACCTTGCTCTAGCACCTGTACTCTGCCGTCTGAGAGTCTTGCCCTTCCAGGTGGTGCCAGTCCAGTCCTGGACCCTTGGTAGTGGGTGTAAAGTGCTGTTCCAGTTAAATCCATGCACCAGCACCGTTGCGCAGCTCGAAACAGGCATGTCTCCATTAACGCTGGTACTGCAAGGACCGAGCGCATCGCATCGGCACAGCGCATCTCCTTGCCCGCATTCCTGACTCATCTCCGATGTTGTGTGACCTTGAGCTGATGCATCGCCTACATCCTAGGGAACGACGCATCGCCTCCTTTGCTTTTCACATCTCGACGTCGAAGGGACTGTGAACCAAGGTACTGTTTCAGCAGGCCAGGGCTGGTCCCTCTATTCAACTTGTGCTCCATTGCGGTCAGCCTCACATTTTGGATTTAACCTGCTCTAATGCAATCAAATAGCCCTGGGTGGCGCTTTCTTCTTTCAAGCACTAGATTTCAGTTTATTCTTTAAACATTCATAACTCCGATTATACTAATTGGATTTTCATTGTTTTGGTCTCATATTGTTCCCTAAATTAAGTTCTAATATTCTAACCAGGTTTGGTATCTTTTTGTGTGGTGTTTTCACTGTTTTACTGTATGAGGTGTTGCACAAACACTTTATACATAGCCTCTTCAGTTAAGTCTGACAGCTCTGTGCCAAGCTACCAGAGACTGAGGACGAGCCAAGCTGCCAGAGATTGAGCACAGGTTAATTTAGGGTGTGTTTGTGATAAACCGGACAAGGATTGTTTTTCCTTCTTGGACCGGGTGCATACCTCTGCCAACCAGAGCCCCAATTGCTAGCAAGTGGGAGGAAACTTAGAACAAAGCCTCTGTAGTTGTCTTAAGGAACTAAAATGATGGACCCTCTGCCTAAGAGAGATACACAAGGGAATACCATCAGGAACATCACCTGGCATGGCACCTCACAGTTTAAGAAAAACCCCACCTCACTAATGCATCACAATCCCTAACTCTCCCAGCGTTATCCTCTCATCTCGCCCCAAACTCCTATAAAACGTGTAAAACTCCTAACCGTGCCTCTACCTATCTTTGCACCTCTTGATTTCAAACTATCTCCTTCCTCTTACTTTCAGAGCCTCCTATCTCACCTCCTGCCTCATACCTCACACTTCCCAGAGCTGTTTTATCCACCCAACCAACCTTTCTATCACACCTCAACACACCTATAACACCACCACCCAAGCAATCTCCCACAAGTTGCTTTCCTGCCCGACCTCCCCTTACTCAAGTTTGCCCTACACCTCAACCTCACAACTTTTCTCCCAACAACATCACAACTTTCTCCTGTAAATCAAGCAAATACAGTTCACTGCATGTATACAAAAATATACCCCATGGATCCTGCAAGTTAGGGCATGTGCATTGATAACCATAGCTGTTGAATTTCAATGTTTTTACACAATAGAACCAAAATTAACTCATTTTTAACTGTGTTTTCTCAGTGTAAAGTATAGTATTTATAATGATGTTTATAACTGATAACCTCTGCTGTGGATGGGGAAGTGTCCTTGGGCAGTGGATGTTGACCTCAGGCACACCACACCCGGTAAGTCAACCCCGCTGTGCATGGCCATCTGCAGAGCACAGCAGGCCTTGCATGCCTTTTGCAAAGAATACACCAACTCCGGATGCGTAGGTCCTTTAGTCGAAGGATTAGATGCAGGGCATAACCTATATTTGTTGTGTCAGTCTTTTTTATTGACTTTTACCAAAATAAACAACAGTTGTAGATCAACCGAGTATAGTTCAAATGCTAAGATGTAATGGTATCTAAATAGGAAAACACAGCATATCCACGAGTTTTCAGCATAGTGCGTTTGTATACAGAGCCCAAATTATGTAAGCGGCGTTTCAGATATACCACTTACAGGTTGATGTTGTAGTCCCTGCTCAAGAGCCAACAAGAAAAAAGTAAATAAGAAGACAAAACATGTCTGTGAAAGAAACATAGAAAAGAAAAAGAACACAAACATTTCCGTGGTGTCTCATGTTAGTGCTCCCAATGGGACTGGGGACAATATGGGGCAGGAGACCCTCTAGGGCTCAGAGGCCCCAGGGGTCTCACGCGCCAAACATAGGAGGGAGAGCAGGGCCACCCTCGGGGGATGAATCTTTGAACTCAAGGGCCTAAACTGCTTGGAGGGTCATGGAAGAGCCAAATCTAATATGTCTGAAATAGGCGGAGGGCTCGCAATGCGGGAGGGGCTCCAAATGTAGTCAAAACCCTTATGCGGTTCCTCAACTATATCAGTCATCCGTTCTCCACAGCTGGGCATGCCATTGGGTACGGGATGGGGCCTCTGGTTTCCTCCATGCAGTGGCAATTGCCATCTTGCCTCACCCAAACAGAAAAAAGAGAACAACCAACTAATGGTTGACGCTGCGCACAGTGCTAGGGGTAACAAAGACCCAAACAGTTAGACACATTGGCAAAACAATCATCGAATGTAATATGTTGTGTTCAAAGAAACATATATTTAACTCATATATGCAATAAAACAATGTCACATTTTATCAACATGTAAAAAGTAAAAATTACTATGAAATCTAGTACATAATACATTTGAATGGTCACATGATGGTATACAGGTGAGCCCAATGCATTTCGGGACTATGTTGTCCCTTCGTCAGGGGCGATCTGTGAAAGAGAATACATAAATATCACAACCGTTGGTAAACATTTAAGTTTTACATTCAAGAATACTTCATGGTGAAACCATCTCATGTCAAATGGTGGTCAACATTACCTTAACCCAGATTGATAAAAAAAGAGAGGGAGACCTTGTTGAGCATGCTGAGCATAAATGATGTGAAAATGTAGAGAAAAAAAGGTTGAGCAGTTATATCACCCAAAGCATTGGTTACGCCAAGACGGTGTAGGTGAATCGTTTAGAAGTAGATGTCAAGAAGGAGAGAGGGAATCAGAAAAATGATGGCTGGGAATGTCCTCACCTAAAGTATTATGTATTAACCTCAAGACAAGAATGAGGATAATCGTCAAAACGGACTGCGACGTGATAGACTGAAAGGCAAGGAAATGAGGTATCAGAACACAGAAAGGGCAACTGAAGAGAGTGTTGGGAATGTGGGTTACTCCCTACTTACCACGAAGGTGATGTAGACGAATACGAGGGCTAATGCTAAAAGAAATGTATGAAGATGTCATATGAAAAAATGATCTAATGGAAGATTAGAGAATTAAAGCGCTATGGATACTGGATCTACAAACAAGCAAAGTACTTACATGAAATAAAATGAGGAGATAGCGTAACAGAGCCTCGGTGTATTCGAAGAGTCCCGTGAAGGAAACAAGATGATCCAGTGTGAACCAAACGCCAATGGACGGCGCTTAAAACAGAAGCTCTAGATACAGATGCCGGAGCGAGAGCTGAAACAATATGGGTATGAGTAACGTTAACTGGTGGCCTAAAGACGTGACAGCAGAGTGAACACTGTTAGTATAAGACTACGCGAGGACAGTGTACTTACTGGAAAAAGCCGATGGCGTGGCGGTAATCAGGGTGTCACGAAGCGTCCCGTTGCTGAAGCGGGATGTTCTGATGTAAATAGCGCGCCATTAAGTAGCTCTAAAACGATGTTGCTATAGCGGAAGTGCTAAAAGCGGATGTGATTAGTCAGAGAAATGGTAAAGAGAGAAAGGGGACTGGTTCTGGACGCCATGTTAAGATGGTGTGTCGAAGAAACTTCAAAACGCTTTTCATCGAGAGGGTATCCTCAGGAGGTATTAAACAATTGCCTAACAAGAGCCTTGGCCACATCGCGAGATGACTTATTGAAACAGCAACTACGCACTCCCTCTAATAGACTGGTATTTGTCAGCAGTTTTTCCACTTCATCGACCAAAATCAAGAATATCAACCACTCACGGTGGGAACTTCTCATGCAGGAGCAGTGTTTGATGGATAGCCTGATTTCTAAAGGATGCTAAAGCTTTTAAGTTACTTTAATCAAGTAATGTAAAATTCAGCAGAGAGTGGCCCTCCCCATGTCTGCTCACTTGTAGCTGCCCCAGGGTGTCATTACTACAGTTATCTGTGAAAGAGGTGCAGATGTCAAAAATTATTTTTCAGCCGCGGCCGCTGCAGGAAAGAGAGGTGGCGCCAGGTGGGGGGAGGGATGTGATTTCGAACCACAACCACGAGGGAAAGCGAAATAAAGAATTAATTTTCACTCGTGGTCGTGTCTCGAAATCCCCCCCCACCCAGCCCCCCCACCTCACCGCTCTTACCTGCAGCGGCCGCAGCTGTCTTTTAAAAGAAGTTTGCAAGCTTATTACATTTCTCCTCCAAAAGAGAGGCGCTAGGAGAAAGGTGTAATAGATCCATCACAGATTTTACAATGATGAAGATTTTTTTTATTAGACTGTTGGAAGTTATCAATTTTCTCAGTGTAATACACAAGTCTAGCTGTTCTACTAGACTTATGGTACTTTCAATAGTCATTTTACAGTTCCTTTAGAACCCTCATCATAAGATCTGTGCCAAATACGTTCCAGGGACTTGCAACTTGTTTTAGTCTCTAGTAGATGTTGATTGAACCACGGGGAGGGGTGAAGTTTAAATCTTTGCATAGTCATAAGAGGAAGAGACTTATGCAAACCACATTGTACTGCAGAGTCTATGTTTGTAATCCACCCCTCTATTGAATTGTTATCCGAGCCTATATGTAAAAGGCTGAGGGATTCACAGAAAAAAAGTAGTGTTCGACCTGGCATGCTTGGCCCAATTCACCCTGACCTTTTGCCTTTAGACCTCATGTTTTGCAGACTTCATTTTTGCTGGCTTTAGGACTCTGGGCACTTTATCTCTGCTAACCAGTGCTAACGGCCATGTGCCCTCTATTTAAGACATGGTAACATTGGCTTATCCACAATTGGCATATTTAATTTACTTACAAGTTCCTAGTTATGCACACTACATGTTCCCAGGGCCTGTAAATTAAATGCTGCTAGTGGGCCTGCAGCACTGTTTATACCACACACTTAAGTAGCCCTTTAATCATGTCTCAGGTCTGTCATTGAGAGCCTGTGTGTGCAGTTTTAAATTTCCATGTTGACCTGGCAAGTAAACCCTCTTGTCAGGCCCAAACCTTCTTTGTTAATACATATAAGTCACCCCTAAGTTAGGCGCTGGGCAGCCCAAAGGCAGGCTGTAGTGTATTAAAAAAATTAGGATATGTACATTCAAGTTTTACCAATCTCATTACTGGAAAAACTCCTACATTTGTATTTTCACTACTGCAAGGTCCACCTCTCCCATTGGATAACATTGGGATTACTTTTTACATTTTATAAGTGCAATTTCCAATTGAGAAGAGATTGGACCCCATGTTTGTTCTCCCTGGAATCACAACATAAAACCACAAATTATGAAGTCAGATTTTAAATTGTAATGCTGATCATGCCTCTTTTAGAAAGTTAGAAAATATATAATGACAGCTGTAGTGCACACAATGTATTTGAGGTATCAATTAAACACCATGTACATAAAAATACTAAGGTTGGTGTGCTCGCTTTGAGGTGGTTCCGCCCGACCACCGATTCAAAAGAAGTTAATAAACCAGGACCAAGTTGTTCTGGACAAAGTAAGCACTACCGGGGGTACTCAATCATGAGTGTTCACAAATTGTTCATTCAATAATCTGAGCAGTGAAGACCAATCTTACATTTAAATTAATGCCACCAATCATAAAGTATTGTACTCAGAAAGAACGATGATAATAAAAGCGTCGGAAGACGAAATTCTCCAATCCTTCTTTATTCAGAAGAAAGTTCATGAAATGATGGAGGAGTTGCAAACAGAAGATTTCAAGTGCTTGACATTCAAAACAAGACTATTCCCAATGCATTTCGGGTGTTCTAGGCACCCTTCTTCAGGGGAAATCTACAACAAATGTATACAAATAAGTGCTGTGAAAGAATATACATTAATATCTCATCATAATCAGACACATAATAGTGAAGCGGCCTTACAATTGCAGGGAGAAAAGCATTTAAGTAGTAGAGAAAATGGTTGTTGGAAAGTGAGATTAACGTTGAAGTTCACAAGGAGAAAACCAGATGGTATAACCAGAGACACCAAATAGCTCTCGTGGGTAAGTGCTGTCGACGGCTTAATAATTGTGTTGTGAGAAAAGAAGTGATAAGAAAGAACTCGAAAGAAAAAAAAAATCAGATAACTACCGTTACCAGAAGAGTAAAAGGTGATTAAGAAGATTTTAAAAAATAGAAATAAAAAGAAAAAGAAGGAACGTGTGTGGTGGATAACAGAAAATAGTTTTACATTCAAGAATACTTCATGGTGAAACCATCTCATGTCAAATGGTGGTCAACATTACCTTAACCCAGATTGATAAAAAAAAGAGAGGGAGACCTTGTTGAGCATGCTGAGCATAAATGATGTGAAAATGTAGAGAAAAAAAGGTTGAGCAGTTATATCACCCAACGCATTGGTTACGCCAAGACGGTGTAGGTGAATCGTTTAGAAGTAGATGTCAAGAAGGAGAGAGGGAATCAGAAAAATGATGGCTGGGAATGTCCTCACCTAAAGTATTATGTATTAACCTCAAGACAAGAATGAGGATAATCGTCAAAACGGACTGCGACGTGATAGACTGAAAGGCAAGGAAATGAGGTATCAGAACACAGAAAGGGCAACTGAAGAGAGTGTTGGGAATGTGGGTTACTCCCTACTTACCACGAAGGTGATGTAGACGAATACGAGGGCTAATGCTAAAAGAAATGTATGAAGATGTCATATGAAAAAATGATCTAATGGAAGATTAGAGAATTAAAGCGCTATGGATACTGGATCTACAAACAAGCAAAGTACTTACATGAAATAAAATGAGGAGATAGCGTAACAGAGCCTCGGTGTATTCGAAGAGTCCCGTGAAGGAAACAAGATGATCCAGTGTGAACCAAACGCCAATGGACGGCGCTTAAAACAGAAGCTCTAGATACAGATGCCGGAGCGAGAGCTGAAACAATATGGGTATGAGTAACGTTAACTGGTGGCCTAAAGACGTGACAGCAGAGTGAACACTGTTAGTATAAGACTACGCGAGGACAGTGTACTTACTGGAAAAAGCCGATGGTGTGGCGGTAATCAGGGTGTCACGAAGCTTCCCGTTGCTGAAGCGGGATGTTCTGATGTAAATAGCGCGCCATTAAGTAGCTCTAAAACGATGTTGCTATAGCGGAAGTGCTAAAAGCGAATGTGATTAGTCAGAGAAATGGTAAAGAGAGAAAGGGGACTGGTTCTGGACGCCATGTTAAGATGGTGTGTCGAAGAAAACGGAAATAACATCAGGAATGGGGAATGACTATGTAAATATCATAAATAGTTATAGAGGAACGGTAAAAAACGATGAAAAAAAACGATGAGTCCATTATTAGTACCTGGAAAAGGAATAAAGGGATGAAAGATGATAGATGTAGGAAAAATGGATAGAGGTAGATGTCTATGTGTGTATATGGTGTATAAACTACGGAATGCAGTGGTGTTGGCATAAGGTCTGAGATTGAACATTCGAGAGTGAAAAAATGAAAAAATGATTTGTGAATGTGGGTGAATGAACATGCTGTACCATGGTCATGTAATATATAGGGAAAGAGGAAAAAGCGCGAAGCCATGTGGTGAGAGTGTTAAAAAAGAAAAGGAAGGTAAACCTCAGGATTATAAAAACAGGTCAAGGAAAGAAGGCATACTAATGTTTACAAAAAACATGAAAAATCTAATCGATCATTGAGCCCACATGGGGCTAGGGTTTGCAATTTCTGGATCCAAAAAATCTCCCTACGTAAGAGTAGATTGGTTATGTCAGCGCCTGGTCTGACGTCGATAGTTTCAATGATTTGAAAACGAAGTTGGGACATTGTATGTTGGGCTTCTGACCAGTGCATGGCAAGACTTGAAGTACTGTTTTTATTTCTGATCCTTGATTTGTGCTCTGTAATGCGAGTTTTAATTTTCCGTTCGGTTTTGCCTACATAGGCCTTGCCACACGGGCATTAGATACAATAAATGGCATGTGAGGTATTACAATCACTGTTATGCTTCAAAGAGATTTTAGCACCCGAAGTCGGGTGAGTGAGGATATTTCCTGTAATTACATTATTGCAATGTACGCATGCATGACATTTGCGAGTTCCATAATGAGTGGTAGGTTTCTCAATGGTCCTGGTGGGTTTAAGAAGATCTCGTAAGTTTTTGCCTCTGGTATATGCAAACATGGGTTTCTCCTTGAAAAGGTCTTGAAAGTCTTGTTCCTGTTGGAGAAGTTCCCACCGTGAGTGGATGATATTCTTGATTTTGGTCGATGAAGTGGAAAAACTGCTGACAAATACCAGTCTATTAGAGGGAGTGCGTAGTTGCTGTTTCAATAAGTCATCTCGCGATGTGGCCAAGGCTCTTGTTAGGCAATTGTTTAATACCTCCTGAGGATACCCTCTCGATGAAAAGCGTTTTGAAGTTTCTTCGACACACCATCTTAACATGGCGTCCAGAACCAGTCCCCTTTCTCTCTTTACCATTTCTCTGACTAATCACATCCGCTTTTAGCACTTCCGCTATAGCAACATCGTTTTAGAGCTACTTAATGGCGCTTTTTACATCAGAACATCCCGCTTCAGCAACGGGACGTTTCGTGACACCCTGATTACCGCCACGCCATCGGCTTTTTCCAGTAAGTACACTGTCCTCGCGTAGTCTTATACTAACAGTGTTCACTCTGCTGTCACGTCTTTAGGCCACCAGTTAACGTTACTCATACCCATATTGTTTCAGCTCTCGCTCCGGCATCTGTATCTAGAGCTTCTGTTTTAAGCGCCGTCCATTGGCGTTTGGTTCACACTGGATCATCTTGTTTCCTTCACGGGACTCTTCGAATACACCGAGGCTCTGTTACGCTATCTCCTCATTTTATTTCATGTAAGTACTTTGCTTGTTTGTAGATCCAGTATCCATAGCGCTTTAATTCTCTAATCTTCCATTAGATCATTTTTTCATATGACATCTTCATACATTTCTTTTAGCATTAGCCCTCGTATTCGTCTACATCACCTTCGTGGTAAGTAGGGAGTAACCCACATTCCAAACACTCTCTTCAGTTGCCCTTTCTGTGTTCTGATACCTCATTTCCTTGCCTTTCAGTCTATCACGTCGCAGTCCGTTTTGACGATTATCCTCATTCTTGTCTTGAGGTTAATACATAATACTTTAGGTGAGGACATTCCCAGCCATCATTTTTCTGATTCCCTCTCTCCTTCTTGACATCTACTTCTAAACGATTCACCTACACCGTCTTGGCGTAACCAATGCTTTGGGTGATATAACTGCTCAACCTTTTTTTCTCTACATTTTCACATCATTTATGCTCAGAATGCTCAACAAGGTCTCCCTCTCTTTTTTTATCAATCTGGGTTAAGGTAATGTTGACCACCATTTGACATGAGATGGTTTCACCATGAAGTATTCTTGAATGTAAAACTTAAATGTTTACCAACGGTTGTGATATTTATGTATTCTCTTTCACAGATCGCCCCTGACGAAGGGACAACATAGTCCCGAAATGCATTGGGCTCACCTGTATACCATCATGTGACCATTCAAATGTATTATGTACTAGATTTCATAGTAATTTTTACTTTTTACATGTTGATAAAATGTGACATTGTTTCATTGCATATATGAGTTAAATATATGTTTCTTTGAACACAACATATTACATTCGATGATTGTTTTGCCAATGTGTCTAACTGTTTGGGTCTTTGTTACCCCTAGCACTGTGCGCAGCGTCAACCATTAGTTGGTTGTTCTCTTTTTTCTGTCTTACATATGCTCGATAGACAGCGAGCATAACGCTGCAGCACCTATTTCATTTATTCAAAGCTTATTGATAAGGAAGCCAATAGGAGTGCGCTGCTCCCCTTCTTCACCCAAACAGAGCCACATAATGCACCAGTCACCTTGAGTTTGGTATTTCAGACTAGAGTCCCGCACCCCGAGGAGAGTGTGTTCTACAGTTTCCAGGATTGGGTATCCCAGGATCTGTTTGATTTGGGCCAAAATTTATTTCTAGAAGGGTTGGATGGAGGGGCAGTCCCACAAAACGTGACAGAAGTCTCCCGGAAGCCCACAGCCCCGCCAACATTTGTCTGAGGTATCTGGCAATATAGTGTAATTTCCGGGGATATAGAAACCAGTCATACTTGTAATGGGCTTCCTTTAGGAACAAGGAGCAGTTGAATTTGGCGATGTCTTTGTACAGGTATCGCCACTGTTTGACCCCTATGGGGGTGGGTAGTAGACCAAAACTGTCTATGTCGTGGAGTCGACTGAGGCCTGCTGTTAATAGGAGAGAGTACAAAAATGATATACATCCCTTGCTCATAGTGCCGGATTGCGTGACATTTTCAATTGGGAGCAAGTCCCTTGTCACAGCCAGCCGCTCCTGGGGTTGTTGCACCCAATGTTGTAGTGGAGAGTAATGTTACTTTTCCATGAGCGGCAGTATTAAAAGGGCTGCACAGTCCGCAAAGGTAAGCAGTTCCCCCCGCTTGAAGAGATCAGATAGTATGAGGCATCTCCCGCTCCCTTCATTTATCAAAGGGACCCTCTTGCAGTGCTGGGGGCAAAGCCGGGTTGAAATGAATGGGGGTGTAGGGAGATGGAAAAGCCATTAAAGGCAGAGTCTTAGTGACGCTATTCGATATTTGAAGAGTGGTAGCTGTGTGGGGGTTCTGAGATATACATTAGGCAGTCTGTGTTGCTTCCGTTTCTATGGCATGTCCCATATGGTTCTACCCGCTATCTGCCCATCCATGTGGAACCAGTGTTTGTCAGAGGTATCAAGGGATCACTAGGCCAGAACCGGAAGCTGAGCAGCTTTATAGTACAAAGGGAAATCAGGAAGGGACAGCTCCCCCTCCAGGCGTGGTCTAGTTAATAGTCTGCAAGATAAACGCGCCCTTCGCCCCTGCCGGATAAATTTAGTGGTCATCTTCCTTAGTTCTGGGAACAGTTCTTTGTCCACCGTGATTGAAAGACCCTGAAAGAGGTAAAGTAGGCAGGGCACAACATTAATTTTGATTGCGTTTATTCGACCGATCCAGGAGATAAATGCAGACCCACATTTTTTAAAGTCAGCTTTAGGCTGCTGCAGTAGAAAGGGGAGGGGATTTATAGAGATCTGCCAGTTTGGGTGCGATTTTAATGCCCAGGTATGTGATTTCTTTGCACACTCAGCAAAAGGGGGACAGCTTCTCGACCGTTGCCATTGTTTCTTGTGGGAGGGTCAAGTTGAGTAGAAAGGATTTAGATAGATTGACTTTGAAACCACTTTCGAATTGACGGAGTTCGGCCTGTATAACCAGCAGTGAGGTATAGGGTCTGTGATGGGTAGCAGGATATCATCCGCAAAAGCGAGATTTTAGAACCAAACTTTACCCTTCGGAGATCTGGGTTAACTCTTATTCATGCCGCGAGTAGTTCAATGCAGAGGGCGAAGTGCATGGGGGAGAGGGGGACAACCCAGCCTCGTACCTCGTGAGAGTTGGAAAAAATCCAAGGCCTCCCCATTTACTAGTACTCAGGATTTGGGGGGAGTGATAATTTGCCCGCACTATTCCCATTAAAGACTCGCTGAAACCGAAGCAGCGGAGGGTGGAGATTAAGAAGGACCAATTGATGCAGTCAAAGGCCCTCTCCGCGTCCAGTGAGAGCAGGGCTGCCGGGATGTGTTTTTTCTGCACTTTCCCAATTAAATGTATTATTCTGCATAAATTGTCGACCCTTGATAAAACCCTATTGGTTGGGGTGTATTAATGTAGGGAGGATGTTCTCTATTTGACTGGCTAATATTTTAGACTATAGTTTAGCATCCAGGTTGAGGAGAGCTATGGGCCGGTATGAAGCACAAAATTGTGGATCCTTGCCTGCCTTGGGGATTATAGTGATTAAAGCTTCCCAGATGGTTGGGGATATCTGTTGTGCGGCCGCTATTTCATTGAAAAGATTTGTCAGGTGGGGTTTTAACTCTGGGGCAAATGTTCAATAGAACTGGGCATTCAGGCCATAGGGGCCCAGGGCTTTCTGAAGTTTGAGGGCTTCTATCGCCTTCTGGACCTCGTCTACTGAGATAGTTTAGCTAAGTTCGATATTGGTAGCAGGGGACACCTGTGGAACATCTACTGAATCTAAATATCGAGATTGGTTCTGATCTATTAAGGAGGCTGCAGTATAGAGTGATCGATAGAGTTCCCGGAAAGCATTCGCTTTCCCCCTTCACTAAGATGTGAGATGCCAGCATCGTCGATTTTGTGTTTGACGTATTCTTTTTCCTGGTGTGCTCTAAGTTGTTGCGCTAGCAACAGTCCAACTTTATCTCCATCGTATCCTCAGGCTTGGAGGTGTAAGATTTTTTTTTCTGACCTGTTGGTATATATAGCCCGCAGTTTCCCTTTAAATGCGGTTACCTTCCGAAGGGTCTGTAAAGACGGGGCATCTTTGTGCTCTCGTTCCACAACTCACAGTTCCCCTTCTAGTAAAAGTTGTTGCCCTGTCTGTTGTTTAAGGGTGGTGGCCAATGCGATACATTTACACCTTATGACTACCTTAAAGGCTTACCAGTTGTTCACATGGAAGGTGTCTGTGGGGTCATTAGTGGCAAAGAAATCTTTGACTGCCCTCCTCAGATCATCACGGAGGAGCCTATCTCTACTAAGTAAGTTGGTGAAGTACCATCGAGCGCTTTTTGAGCTTGGGGTCCGCCAGTTGAGCAGTATTTCCAGTGGGGCGTGATCTGAGAGGCATATCAGGTGCAAATGAACTCCAGAGAGCGACTGGTGAAGGGTTTGGCTAGTGAAAATATGTTAAATCCTAGAGTATGATCTGTGGGAATGCGAGAAGATTGAGTAATCTAGAGTTGAGGGATTAAGATCCCTCCAAGTGTCTATCAGACCCATGCGTTGTAAAGAGGCTATAAGTGACTTACTAAAGACTTCTCCTGCTGACCTATGGGAGTGGGACGTGTCTGCAAACGGATCCCAGCTAAGATTGAAGTCCCCCATTAGGATTATGTCCCCGTGGCAAAGCTCTCCAGTGCTATGAGAAATGTGAGGAGAAAGTCCGATTGCCCTATATTGGGCACGTACACCGTAGCTATGGTGCATGGTTGTCCCCTCAAGTCTCCTCTGACCATGAGAAACCTCCCAGCTTTGTTTGTTTTGGTGTTGTGGGGGAGAAATGTACAGAGGAGTGAAAAAGCCAGTCTACCCCATTCTGTTTAGTGGCGGTCAAGGAACGGAATATTAACGGGTAC
This sequence comes from Triturus cristatus, assembly GCF_964204655.1. Taxonomy (NCBI): domain Eukaryota; kingdom Metazoa; phylum Chordata; class Amphibia; order Caudata; family Salamandridae; genus Triturus; species Triturus cristatus. The sequence goes on along the minus strand of NC_140584.1, from coordinate 423,473,308 downwards.
GCTTTGTGTTTTAGGCAAATGTCATCGCCCTTCTTTAGGAGAGTTTCTTGCAAGTCCACTATTCTGACATGATGATCTCCCAAATATTTCCACACGCTCTGCCTCTTATTGGGGGAATTAAGACCCCTTACATTCCATATCAAGCAGTTAATTTGCATACAACATGGGGTATACAGTTCTTCCGCTCGTGCGATCCAGCAATTGGCCTACCTTAGCCACCAGTCTCCTCAGACTACCATCCCGCCCCTCCTACCCCCGATAAACCAGTAAGGTAAATCACCTTTTTAGACACCACGGTACTGAACATTAACATCAAATATAAACAATAACTCTGAACTGAAAAATTCCCGAAGTGGTGTGAGAATTCCACCTTAGGTAGCTCCAGGGGAAAGTCTGCTCTCACTCCCGGAGCCCTATTTACCCGCTTATTGGAACATTGGACACCTAGAAAATTTCCATCTAGGAGTTAAATAAACAGCGGGATCACTGGCCATTGTGTGGGAGATGCTTCCCACTGACGTAATCATAAACTCTAGACCCACGGGTGTAGGGGGGCCTCAACCACATTCCCTCCCCTGGGATTGAGCTATGTCATTGACTGCCTAACTAGGCATAACGGGCAAAGCCAGTCTGTCCTGGCTTGGGGGCAGAGCTTCCATGATGCTCAACCCTTCATCTTCTTGCCACTTCGCCTGAGCGTCTGCCAGGGGCTGGGCGAGCGTCGTTCTGTCGACTGTCCAGGGCGGTCTTCTTTTGAGGTTGTCACCTATCACGGTGAGTTGTCCTTGAGGCAAAGCAGGGCTGCTGCCTCTCCTAGTTCTGTAAAGTGGTGTTGTTAATTTTCGAGGAGAAAGGCTATACCAAAAGGGTAGGTCCATCTATATTTGATTTGGCGTTCCCTCAGTGCATCTGTGATCGGGTGGAATTGTTGTCTGCATGCTAGTGTGGCTTAGGGAGCATGTCGCGCCTTGAAATGTGATCTTGCCGCAGCTTCTAGCTTTCTGGAGGACCATTTCTTTGATTTTAAAGGAGATGAACTTCTCAAGAATATCTCTTGGATGCATGTTTTTCTCTGGGTAACCATGGGCCCACCATGTGCACCCGTTCCAGCATGGTCTTCAGGGCAGCTGTCTCCCAAGGCCATTTAGAATAACCCCACTATGAATGACTCCAGGTCTGGCCCTTCACACCCTTCCTCCAGGCCTCTCACCCTTATGTTGTCTCTGCAAAAGTGGTTCTCGAGGTCCTCACACTTAAGCACGGCGGTGCATAGTTGAGTGCTCAAATTGGTGGATCCCTCCTCCAAGGGCTTCAGTCGAGCTTCCAATTCCTGGCACTTCATTTCCAAGTCCACGTTGCGGGTGCCAAACAAGTCCACGTCCGCCTGCAAAGCCACGAGTTTTGTTACCATCTCTACCCGGAACACCTCAAACAAGTTGCCAACTTCAGCTTTAATGTCTTTTCGCAGTTCTTTCCTGAACTCTTTCAGCGACACCAGCATATTTTTCAAGGTGAGTACTATTCCGAATTCACCACCTTTTCCACCCTGGTCTCAGTAGGGGTGAAATAACGGAAGAATCTGTTGGATTGAGCCTTTTTTGTTTGCATAGGGCTGGGGGCCTTGGTCAACGGAGAGCTGCACCCACCCCAGTCAAGCGAATGTCTGGGACGAGTTCCTCAGGGGCACGACGGGGACTCTTGCGGTAGACAGGGGGCATCTGGGGTCTTCGATCTGGGTAGCTTGGGCACCCCAGAGTCAGTAGGTCTCAGTTGTTTGTGGATTTAGCGCACATGCACATGCAGCAGTCTACCTTATCTTTCCATAGGTCGCAACGTGCGCTGGGCAAATTTTACCCCCTGTCCTGCCAAATGCAGGCCGCAGTGACTCAATAGGCTTCAGACCCATTGGGAGCCATATTAGGGTCAGGCAGCTTCCAAGCAAGTTTGGGGCACCCCCAGCGTCTCTTTGTAGCCTGGGAATACTGTTGGGAAGATCCAGGGAGGTCCCCACCCTCTGCCCAGCAGGTTGCGCGCTCCCACCTGGGTGCTGGGTTGCTCGGCGGGTCCTCCTTTCTTGTTGCCTCGTGGGTCAGGGAGACGGATATCGACTCTTCCAGATCAGAACGCTGCTCCGCTGTGGTTCTAAATGCTCTCGGATCAGAGGGGACTAAGCCATGCCTGGAGCTGGCAGTACATGCTCGGCCGCAACTGCAGTCCTGGAAAGTCAGCCTCGGCGCAGCACCCTTCGCTCGGCAGGAGCTGCCGTCATCTTGGATGCCTTTCTGCAGAGAGAGTCCGCCTGCACTCGGCCACAGCACATGGTTGTGTGATGGCTTTCAGGTCTCCACAGAGTCCTTCCCCGTCAGCGCACTCTTGCTCATCAGTGCAAGCGGGTTTTGCAGAGTTTTGTGCGCTGTGGTCTCTAGATGCCCGGGGTCAGAGCGGAGCCGAATGGAGTCCCGTCCGCGCGGCCATGATGGTTGGCCACACCCCCCTATACATTTTTTTTTAGTACAGATTCACAAATCCGGCAAATGCTCGACACCCTGAAGCATGCATCGGGATTACAAGTCAGATTTTTGACTCACAAATCCCTCACATACATAAGGGCAGGCGAGAACCGTAGCACCGAGGCTGCTACTACTGGTACCCGGCTGACATTTTGTGTGCCAGGGATTCTCCAGTCAGAAATCTGACTCAAAAATCCTGTAACTTTGTTTTTCATTTTTAATTTAACTTAAGGGGCAATATCAGGGTCCCCCCCACCAGACAGGGTAAGAAGGTGCCTACCCTGCTTATGAGCCATTTTTTCCAAAACTGCTGAACAATTGGACTCTGGTCACAGTCCTTTAATGTCTAATTCCTGGGAAATTGTTCTCTAGCCAAAAGGGAGATGATAGAAAAGGCTCCATTGTCCAGATTTTGTTTTCCTCACAATCCCAGGCTCACAAATTAATCATGAATCTGATGGAGCCTAGATGTTATCATGCATCCATCTTCACCAATTCCTACCTGAAAATGTATTTTATAACACTTGTGGAATGGATGAGATACAACAAATGATAAAAGTTTCCTACTGAGTGAAATTTCACCTACACAGTCATGATTTAGATACCGCATCATAAAAGCATACAGAAATGTTAGAATAAATACAATGAGAAACTATGGTACGAAAACGATAATATTATGCTGAATCATTCACGTATTTTATGAGAAATGATGGAAAACCTAAATTGCATCTTTGAGAATTTGTATTGTCACAATCTCAGTGTTCAATGAAATAACGCATTTCCTTTTACTGTATTAGTACATGTGTATTGACAAATGAACGTAAAGAATGCATTTAATAGAGAATTGACAGATTTGTAGAAGGTTTTACTGAAACGAGAATAAATGAATCACGCATTTTAAAGGTAACTGTAGAAATGAAAGAAGTCTCATAGACAGGGTCTTGTAGTTGTAGTTTAGTCTTCAGTTACATCATTACAGGTTCCTTTGTAAGTCTTAATGCAAGCCCCACCAGGAGCAGCCTCCTGGCTGCTCAGCCCATCTCCTCCAACTGCCACCCTTCAGGTCCCACATCCATAACATTCTACATGACATCACATAGCACAGAGAACCAGGGCAAGGGAAATGCATAACATTAGAAGCAGATCACTACATATCTTCCCCCTTTTAATATTAACAAAATGAAATGGTATAGAATTATATAAACATAGGAAGAGAAGATAGACATCCTAGATATAAACACCATATAACAACAGAACTGAAAATAAGAAAAACTCTCCTTTTGTTGTAATAATAACAATAATAATGTAAATGTAATAACAGTAATGTAATAATAATAATAATGCAAGTAATAGACTCAAAGATAGAAATAAACAAATGTAAACAAATAGCAGGACCAGGGAATATTACATGCCCTCTACTGCATGCACAGTAATATCTGTACACTTACACCTACCGCACAGGGGGAATCCACCTCCCTATACTTCTCAGTTACCTCCGAAATTAATGTAAAGGGGGAATCCACCTCCCTATACTTCTCAGTTACCTCCGAAATCAATGTAAAGGGGGAATCCTCCTCCCTATACTTCTCAGTTACCTCCGAAATCAACGTAAAGGGGAATCCACCTCCCTATACTTCTCAGTTACCTCCGAAATCAATGTAAAGGGGAATCCACCTCCCTATACTTCTCAGTTACCTCCGAAATCAATGTAAAGGGGGAATCCTCCTCCCTATACATCCCAGTTACCTCCAAAATTAATGTAAAGGGGGAATCCTCCTCCCTATACTTCTCAGTTACCTCCACAATAAATATAAAGGGGGAATCCTCCTCCCTATAAAACGCATTAAATACCAAACTAATTTTAAATAACACTACAACGCAGCGCACATTAAAATAATGGCTATACATTGCAACCACCAAAAATAGCACTAGGGCCCTAAAGTGATGGTTACACACTACAATCTTCAAAAATAGCACTGGGGCCCTAAATAATGGGGACACACCACAATAACTAAAAATAACACCGGCCCCCTAACCAGCCCACAACTTCACATAATACCCCGAAATATCAATATATGCCCTTCTATACGTAAAAGAACTGAAATACTCACCCCCACAGTGTTAAGTAAGCATCAGACTCCAAAACACATTTTACAACATTTAAAATAAACAAAATACAAAGTGCTGCTCTAGTGAGCATGCTAACATTTCAAAGCTTCACCACCTTCCTTTCAAAGCTCCACATTTGCTTTTAAGCAACTCTCTGTCAATGCTGGAATTAAACGAATTACTCTCTCTGAAGTTGATGGTAGGTGCTTGACAAGTTTTCCCGATTAAATATGTGAATACAAAATCCATAAGGTACTCCTTTTAACGCTCCTTCAGTGACGTTACTATTTATGTGCTTTTGAACATCACCATCAAAACCAGCACTGCCCAGATTCTAGGCTTCCCTGGTGCTAGACTCTCTGTCCTTGTTCTTGGACGTTCCACTTTTACCCTAAATACTATAGTTCAGTTCATGTTTGCAAAAGAGATCCAGATTGTGACCATCCAATGCTTTATTCTATGAAAATGAGCCACAGACAAAATACTTGAAAAGTCCACAAGGTGGCGCTGTTGTCACAGATTTAACATTGTCTGCCACAAAGATGTCTCAAAAACTTGCCTGCTTCACAGCAACGAGATCATGGACCAGCACGACAGCGTGTGAGGAAACTGAATGACAATGCTCACCTTATCGACTCATGAGTGCGTCAATTCATTTCCTGGAAATAGCGTTGGGGGAAAGTTGATAAATGTATAAGCCCGTGGTCTGTTCGCACAATCCTCTGAGCTGCCACCACAATGCCGCTGGTACATAACTGTCTACGCCACACAAGGTAAATTAATCTTCGAGCCGGCGGCGTTACGATGTGTTCCAGTAACCATAGGAACAAATAACAATATGGCTGTTTCACGTTGTGAGAAGCTGCGCGGTGACGTGCCCACCCTGGCAACACGGAAAGATTTCTTCAAGACTTTACCGTGACGGTGGACGCATGACGTCCACATGGAATGCGCTGCTTCTCCACTGACACCCACGGAGATTCCAATACGTCATCAGAAGGAGGATAACAGTACCAAGGGAAGGATCTCTCCACACAGCAACGGTAAGAAGGAGCACGCTTCACCTCTCTCTTCAAATTATGTCAATGTCGAATTCTCTCACTCTCAGCTGCCTCACAAATTATTCACAGCTTGCCTCAAGTTCCTATTTAAACCGGTAAAATTACTTGTGAAACGTTCTTGCTTTGAATTAAAATCCTAACATGCACCTTTCCTTATTTAAAATTATATCATGTAGTTTTCATGATTGTTGACTTGTAATGTCGAGTCGATATTCTTTTGACAAAACTTGGATTCCGATTTAACAGAATATCTTTACTCATGTTGATAGCAGTGCGCACGCGACCAAGAGTCATCTCCAAACACTGGGGCTCAATGTGTACCCCCGACTAATACACTTCAGAGTCATCTGCGACATCCATCTGTGAGGCATCAAACACGCACCATGACTTCTCAGCCAGTTTCAGGGAGAGCGCCATAATTTCCCTGCACCGTTACAATAGTTAAATTGTTCAACTTTTAACTCAGCTTTTCACATCAAATCAAGCTTGGGAATTGACAAGGTAGCTGAATCTGGCATCTTTAGTTTCCAGGGCGACCGATCTCAGGGTCACTGGTGGGGCGGATGCCAGATAATTTAAATAGTTCAGTGTCTTTAATAAAATTAGTACCTTTAGTTGCAGTTCCAAAATTCTTCTCCTTTGCACGCGTAAGTTTGTCTCCAAATCGTCGCCAATGTAGAAATGAAAGAAGTCTCATAGACAGGGTCTTGTAGTTGTAGTTTATTCTTCAGTTACATCATTACAGGTTCCTTTGTAAGTCTTAATGCAAGCCCCACCAGGAGCAGCCTCCTGGCTGCTCAGCCCATCTCCTCCAACTGCCACCCTTCAGGTCCCACATCCATAACATTCTACATGACATCACATGGCACAGAGAACCAGGGCAAGGGAAATGCATAACATTAGAAGCAGATCACTACAGTAACCTATTGAAATAAGCTCACATGGCAACGTATAGAATATACTGACCTACTACTTGAAAGAAAGAACATTTTTAGTAGTGCCTAATACGGACATACATTTAATGTGAAGCTATGCATTTATTTAAATCGACAAATTAAAACATTAAGAAATGTGTTATGTTTAAAAATTGTCATTCTCATAATTTAGCTGTTCCCTGGTTAGGCCTCAAAAGCTTTGTTTCCTTAGCCGGTGTTAAATCATATGAAAGCTGTCACCCAAGCCCTGTGAGAACTTTCTGTAAAATTTCAATTTGCGTTCTAGTTTTCAATAGTCTTTCCTCACACTCGTAGCATATTTGATAGAAATTGTAGCAAAGTTCTGACACATCCCAACGAAATTCGCATGGAAACGGACTGACGACAGATGACCTAAGGAACCGCCTACTTCGATGGATGTTACTAGACTCTAGCCAAATGGAATATATTGATCCTAAAGAAAAGCGTATAATTTAAAGATCACAACATAACAGCCCATTGTGTACGACCAATGAAATCCCATGGACTGATTGTACCGATACTTCAAGGGGTGTGATCTTGAACACATTAGAGTATAAAGCGCACAAATTGAGTAGTCGCCGCGGGCTGTCTGATTTACCTTCCTTTATCTGACTGGCATGCTGTTGGTTTTTCCTTTGATCCACACATGTCCCTATCGCAAAATTTCTCTTACCTTGCCCCTTTCCACTCATTTTGCATGGTAAAGACTCTAACGAACGGAACCCTAGCGAACTGAGACTTTAACCTGTACCATTGCCGTCTGACAAGCGTGTGCCGGGGAAAAAACCTTTGGGCTGAGAGACTATCTGACTCCTGATGTGGCAAGATCAATGCTGCATAACGGAAACAAACTGATTATTCGAGGACATATTCCAAAAGCAACTTTGATTGGTTTGTTAGAGCATCACTGAACCTGTAATTTCATGTACTGTGGTTTTCTTTGCATTAGTCTGGTTATTATATCTGATCTTTTAACTGTATTTGTCATTACCTCCATTCTAGAGGCATTAGATAAATGTTTTTACTGAATTATCTTTATCGATTCTGTCTCATTGTTTTGGTGATATTCTTTGTCTCAAGAATTCTGTACTTATGGCTGGTAAAGGTGCTAAGTTATGCTGAGTTATTAGTTTGAAGTTAACAACTATCTATTCCAGGTACTCATAGGATAATTGGTCATTCCCCAAATATTCTAGTCCATTATAGCTCAATACAAGATCCATGGAAGGACCTAAGAAATAGTAAGGGTGGCAGCTTTGTAAGGTGATCCAAAGAAGTGAAACAAAACGAGAATTAATTGTTTGGGTTATGGGCTTGATAGTTTGAGTGCATGCTAATGAAGTTAGGGAAAATTAACTATTGTGAAAAACTTTCCCCACGTGTTTCCGCTGCATCAGTTTTCTGGTAGCTTGTCGGATGGTTTAGTATTGACTATCCAAACTGGGATATAAGGGAGATGTTGCTGCACTGATTCCTTTATGGTTCAGGGTTCAGTGAGCTTCTTTGACTAAATGATAGTACTGACGAAGAAACAACAAGACTACGTAGTGAGGGAATAGATTGGATTGCGGAATTGTGATCATAGAAGGGTTATGTCTTTTGTTTCCATGAACATTTGTATAGATGTGTTGTATTGAGGTTGAGAATGGGTCCAACATGGCCTAAGATCCTGGGATATACACCTATGGGTGGTCTCAGTGGGGCATACACTGAGCAAGTTTGTTTGCTGTTTCGAGGGTGCTGTGCACGAGACGTCATCGCCAGTGCCACCAGTGCAGGGAAATTTTGCAAGAGTGTGAGAGGTAAAAAATCGTTGGGATTTTTCCCTGGAATGCACCGGGAGGAATCCTAAAGAGTTTCTTTAAAGTGAAATCAAGCTGGACGAGGCTTTACTAGGTTTGAATGAAAACATTTTTCTTCACCGAATAGGAATCTATAATTTCCTTTAGTGGAGCAAACGAGCTGTTTTATGTATGTTTGTGTGTTGAAAAGGAAGAAAAACAGAACTTTGTAAAGGGAGGGTCAGTGCTGTGAGGAGTTGGACTGACATCATAAAGAGCCGCACTGCAATAGGGAGGTTGGTGTTGAACCATGCTGGCATTGGTTGTTGAGATTGTGCAGTGATTGGAAGGTGAAATGATAGTACGAAAGTAAAGCATTTTGATTTGGATTAAATTCGATTGCGAAAGGTGAGTGTGAAGTTTTTTAAGCGATTAAGGGCCTTGATACATGGAGATGAGCCTATTCCTACTAGGGAGGTAGTTACTGTGGCTCCAGAGGGAACATCAGCATTGGATATGTCCCTGGAGATAGTATATCACACTTGTATGTGGTTAGGAAATTGGGTGCGATATACCGAGAAAGATGGTCCTTTGGCTCTTCCCACAATATGGAACTTTTAATGTACAGATTTTGGAAAATTTGAAGAGACAGATTAATGACATGAAACCATTGCCTAGACCTATACAATTTGAGGCTCTCGAAGAATGGGATCATGTAGAGAAATATCAAAGCAGGTATAAAAATACTTTACAATCGATATGTAGAAGCCAAATGGGATTCACAGAAAAAAATGTGGAGACAGGATGTTGCAGAGGGTGGCCAAATGTATCCTGTAAGGGTGGCTGAGAACAAGGAAGGAGAAAAAGAAGCATTTAGAGGTTCTTCAAGCCCAAGATCTTACATCAATGAAGGAGGGTACTGATGAAATAGATGATGATTTTTTTTTTTAATGAATAATTTTATTGATAATATAACAATTGTCACTTGCATGTTCACTGCAATATACATTCTTTTACATATTGGAATTTAGCATTATTATGTACAGTAATACGGACAGACATTACAGTTCAGTGGCTCGTCCCTATGACATTTTTAGTTCCATGACATCGTGGAGGGGGGGGTCAGGTTGAGGTGACTGGGGGTGAGGGTCGCCTGTTCCACCCTTAGCAGCAGCTTCAGTCTCCTCGCTTACCTTCCCCCATGCGAATTTTGCCAGTGTAGTTTGCGTGTTAGATCCTTTGCCACTGGCCATCGTCACTGGCACTGAGCCCTCATCCGTTATGTAAGGCCTTATGCCAGTAATCGCCGCCGCCTGCCCAGGGAGGGAGGAATATAGATAACAACCCTCCCCGTCGGCCTGTCGGTTTCACTGGTAAGGTAGGTGGTATTACTCTCAGGTAGGTGGAGTGGACTGGAGGCGGCTGTATGACTTCCAGGTGGCAAACAAGGAGAGGATGGGGGAGACACGGCAATCCCCCCCACGATGACCTTACAGTGCAATAGGGCCAATTCAACGTGTAGGGTAACAGAGTTAGGAACCAGGTCATGGGGGGAGCCCACCACATTACAACACTTGTGGCCTCCTCTAACGCGGGTGGGGAGCTGTCATGTAAGTGCCGGTGTCCATCAATGTCTTAAACCCACCTGCATCAGTTCGGACTTGCAGCAGTAAGGTGGGGGGGTCGCGCCCAATGCGAGGTCTTGGCAGTGGGTTCTATGGAAACCTATGACCCCCCGGTGGCACAACAAAGCAGCAGCACAGCCAGCGGGGTGGCACTCCGGACCAGACGCAGAGGTCCAGTGATGGGGGACCTCAGGTAATTTGCGTGCCATGCGGGTAGGCCTCAAGCCCGGGTCTCGATTAGTTTCACGGCGGGGAGTCCCCGGCACCGCCGTTCACTCACTTGTGTCTCTGTGTCCAGCGCAGGTCCTGTTCGATCTGCTGCGCGTCCCTAAAGGCTCAGGTACAGGATGTGCCGGGCCCTTCGGCCCTTCAGCCGTGCCGCCGCCGCTGCGCTCTAGCTCCCTCACCTCAGCAACCCGAGAGACAGGAGCGGGCCGCCATGTTGTCACATCAGAGCTCCGATGGCGCCTCTTCGCTCTCGATTACGGCATGCTATGGGACTCGGGCCGGTTGCGTTTTGGGATGTGGGTGTCTTCTGGATCTATGCCCCCTGGAATGAAGGGGCAGTCGCCGTTGGTACATCGGATAATCAGCAGAAGATCGGGGAGGGCAGCGGAGCTGCCTCAGAGCGCAGCCATTCCAGTCGTCTGCTAGCCACGCCCCCGATGAGTTATTAATGAATCGAACTCCACCTTATAACGAAGAGCAAACAAGTTCAGAAAGCTAACCAGTTTGTGGGAATGACACCAGATACACCACCCATACCCATTGGTTCAGGTCCGGGAAATCCCTTTTTTCTCTGGAGGACCGACTCCTGGAGAAATAGAATTAAATCCAGCCATGATCACTGGTCCAGATACTCTATCTATCCCTGTTACTACAGGCCCAGTTGGGAGTTAATCTCATCTCACGATAATTAATTAGGGAACAAATAAATCAGAACATAGCGTATGTGAGAGAAAGTACTGCAACAAAAGAAAATGAAATGGGAATTAGTGAGAGGATAATACCCATTGTGGAGGGAAGATCAGACTCCTTGACTGGTCTCTCCGAAATAATTCCAGAGAAACCAAACAGAGGACCCCAGGCCATATCAGGGAAAGAATCACAAATGGGAGCTCAAAGGTTAGAGATGCCTGCTGCACCGCGTTTAGTGGAGATTGGTGGGGAACCTCAAGGACGAGAGATTAATAAATTTGGGCCCACCCCAGAGGAACTTGATGACTAGATAGATAGCTCCAAAGACTATTGCAAGGAATACTGTAGTGAACAACTGTAAGGGAGTGGATGGTTCAACAGATAGCTCCTTAAATATAGGTAGACTAAAGGTAAAACTTTAAGAAATTATATTGGGAACTATTAGTCCAGAGAGGTTAGCAGATTACAGTGACAACAAAGTACTCTTCATGTGCAAGGATATTACTCGAAAAGCTAGAAACACCCATGAGAATTTTGCCAAAGTAGCTCAGCGGTATGGAGTGGATATAAAGTGGATGTGCAGAAGTCAAAGCCATTACAAAAGACCTATCGATTGGATTTTAGTGACAAAGATTTGGAAGCTGTAAACCCATTGGGGAAAATATTACAGATAAAGGATCTATTAACAACCCTCAAGTAATGGGGAGACGTAGAGAGATGGAAAGGCAGATGGGCTAAAAAGAAAGAAGATACAGTAGTAGCTCTGCCACTGTACCCCATGATGGAGAGGGAAATTGGGGAAGCAGAGACAAAAGCATATTCCATGTGAGAAGTGCCAGAAGGAGGTTATGTCCACGTCCCTTGGAGTCGATCAAACATTTTGTCATTTACCAATGATTTTCCAAAATTAAGAGACAAGCCTGTTGAAGGGTGTTATAAATTGGATTTCTGGTTGGCTAGGGCATGCACCTAAGCCAGGCAGAAACCACCACTCTAGTCAAGGCAAGGGAGTTACACACTGAAGATAACCCCTGCTCACCCCCTTGGTAGCATGGCAGAGCAGTCAGGCCTATCCCAGAGGCTATGTGTAAAGCGTTTGCGCAACACACTCACACAGCAGTGACACACTAGGCACACCACAAAAGAAACTCCACACAAGGTTATATAAAAATAGCCTTTGTATTATCCATAAAAACACATTAGAACATAATCACATATATACACTGTGTCACCAGGCACTTGTCACGACTTCACAGGCAGTATATACCCCGATAAGGCCAATCAGGCCACTGTCATAATATTACCTACATCACAAGGCCAATCGGGCCACTGTCATGACCAACACAGTTGGGGATAACCAATGACTATTGGTAGAACTGTACTTAGTATAGCCCAATATGCTTATTATCACCAGTTCAAAGTAAACACTTGCCACAGTACGGCACATTAATCATGAGCAGGGCAATGGGGTGAATACCCTTAGATTGTACACATCAGGGACCTCATACAACACGGTATAACCATAGTCCACCATGCACCAGCGTAATCACTGTACAGTTAAACCCAGTTACTGATTTACCCTGCGCAGGCTTCAGGAGGTTTCCATAATGGGGGAACTGGTAGACAACCCTCCCTTGATGGGGCGACCTCTCTAGGGCCTCTCGTGTGTGATCCCACTCACCTGACTTGTTCAAGGCAGCTGCCCACTACAACATAGGGCTAGGCCAAAGGAGCTGTGTGTGCCCAGCTACTTCCTGCAGTCTACTATTGCTTTATTTCGGGCAGTTTCCCGCTACCGTGCCGGCAGTGGCTGCCCGCGGGCACCTGAAGAGCTGCTTCCCACCGTCTCGGGGCAAGTGTCCCTGCTGCCGTGCGTGGCCTGCTGGCCTCCGGGCGGTGACGTCAGGGACTCCTGACAGCTGCACTGGTTGCCTAGCAATGCCTGTGCCTCACGCTCCAAGGATTCGGGCGGGGCTGCACTGGCTTCCGTGGCTGCTCCCTTCGCCTTGGTACAGCGCGGTCTCTCTCTCTCTCTCCAGGTGCAGGCCAGAAGACTCTGCGGTGACAGGGCCTCCTGGCTGAGCCCGTTTCACAGGGGCTGCCCGTAACTCATGCAGTGCGGCCCCCTCGGCCCTACAGGTGGGAAGTAAATAGTAGGTCACGGAGTGAAGCCTCCGTTGGCTCCACTGTCTTTAGCCACGCCCCTCTATTACGAGAGCGTTGCTGGGACAAACTCTAGGCCCTTCCGGGCCAGGATTCCTCACTGCTTCTGTGGTGGATGGCAGCCTGGGGCCACATAGTAGAGCCCCAGCTGCCGTGATTAAGCAACAAAAAGGCAATAATGGAGGAGGGAGAGCCCTTTGATACCTCTTCTCTCCCCTCCTGGTGCCCGGCCATACACAAGAGTGCGGAGCTGCCCACGCTGCAGGGCAAGGGAAAGTACTCCTTCCTTGTCACACAGTGTGCCCCCACCCCATTGGCCACAGACTGAATTGCAGCGCTTGCCCCATGCGCTCAGGGACAATAAAGTTCTCCGCTTCTCCAGCCCAAAGCAGCGCTGCCCAAGAGCAGTTCCACAGTGCTCCTTTGAGAGCTGTGGGGCGCTCAGTTTAAGAACACAGGCAGCAGGCCAGTACACATGGTCCCTGGGCATAGGGGCAGTCACTTCAGCATGCAGCTCTCAAGGCAATGTCCCAGTGGTTGTTCCCTGCCAGCGCAGTGTCTTCTTCCTTCAGTGCCAAGTAAGCTTCACCTTTCATGGGGTCACAACCCCAGTACTTATACCACTAACAGTCTTTGCTCTGCCCTCTGGCACAGGGCTCTGAGCCCAGCCCCAACCAGGTCTGGGGGTACTTTGCAAATGCACAACAACCTTCATTGTTAGTGTGAGCCTTGGCCCCAGACACACCACAGGGGGTGGAGCCATCATTGTGGAAGGCAGGCACAGCCCTATACAGGTGCAGGTGCTACTCCTCCCACCACTCCATATGCATACCAGGCCTATTCAGCCTAGCGCTGACTCATCCAGATTCTAAAGCCACTGCACATCCCCTCTCCCATGGCCAGTCAGATCCAGATGGTCAATACACAACAGGCAGGCACAAAAACACATAGCACACAGAAATGGCCACTTCTAAAAGTGGCATTTCTAACAAAGTAATAATAAATCCGCTTTCACCAGTATGCAGCATTTATCAGCACTATTCCAAACATACCAAACTTGACCACACTACTCCTTTCATGTCAGGAATTACCATTGAAGCACATATCAGAGAATCCCCAATGCATCCCTATGAGAGGGCAGCCTCACAGCAGTGAGAAACCAAATAAGATGTTTGTCACTACCAGGACATGGCACAAAGTTAATGAACATGTCCTACCTTTTACCACACCACACCCTGCCCATAGGGCTAGCCAGGGCCTATGTTAGGGGTGACTGATATGTAGTAAAAGGGGAGTCAAAGACGTGGCAACCACTTCATGTGCCACGTCACAGCGGCAGTAAACTGTGTGCGCAAGCCCTGCAGTGGCAGGGGCCTGAGACAGGTTTAAAAGGCTACTTTGGTGGGTGACACAAGCAGCGCTGCAAGCCCACCAGTAGCATTTAATTTACTGGCCCTGGGTATATGGGATACAACTGTACAAGGAACTAATAGGTAAATTAAATATGCCAAACAGGTGTAGACCAATCTTACAAAGTTTATCATAGAAAGCACATGCACTTTAGCACTAAATAGCATTGATAAAGTGCCCAGAGTCCAACAACAGGTCAGAAAAAATACAGGAGGAAGGCAAAAAGTTCTGGGATGACCCTGCAAAAAAGGCCAAGTCAAACAAATAGTATAAGCAGGTCGAGAGATTTGTGAAGGTTTCAATGATTTTATTAAAGGATTTTAATACCTTAGTCCATAAATCAGTCAGGACTACAGTGCCGAATAAGCGCAAGATTGAGGTTGATTGGCCGGAAAGAGAGCCTGCTATAGATTCAAAATCTGGTGCTCCATCACAAGAAGTGATGGGAAAATACAATCAGATCATCACCTAATTGAAAAGGAAGATCTCCCTGAAAGAAACTGATTGGGTAAAAATAGACAGGACAACCCAATAATTAAAGAAGACTGCACATGCTTATTATAAACGGCTTGTACAGGCCTTTAAGCAGTGCAGTGGGTTTGAAAGTGTGTCAGAAAACTGTATGGGTCATTTTGTGTATAGGTTTGTATATGGCTTGAGACCTGAAGTAAGTGCCATGATACAGCAGCATTCGATTTGTTGGCAGAGTAAACCAATTGATGAAATTCTTCAGTACTCGAAATATTGTGGAGATGACCTAGATTCTCTGTATAAAAAGTTGAAAGAGAAGTTGACGTTGGCTCAGATGAAGGCAGTGAAAAAGGGTTATGTGGGTTTTGATACAGATTTTTCAGGAATGGTCCAGAGAAATGGTCAAACGACTACTGGAATGCAAGGTGTAGCAGAAAATTCACTGCAGAATTTGGTGCCTGAAGGGAGAGGAAAGGGGGCTCCTAAAAGACATTGAAAAAGACCTATCCATGTCACATTTGCGGCAAGTGTGGGCATTGGAAATGCGAGTGTAAGTTCAATCCAGCTAACCAGATGACTGGACTGTCAGTATCAGTGAAGGTGATGCAGCCTCAGACTGGTGATGTGTTAAAGAATCAGCCAATGCTGAGACAGAGAAATCAAAATATGAATATGCCACAAGCTCATATGCCTCATTTGAATGGTCAGTTGCAGAAATACAATGTAAACATGGGTTTCCATACCAATGATCAGATGAACCCGAATGCACAAGTAGCTGCACAGTACTTAGTGAAAATTGATAACAGTGATTTTGAAATGTCTCAATGAGGGTGCCTGAGGGGAGAGGAGGAATGCATGCTTGGCACATCCTTGGAGGTAGACCATAGTGTTCCCTATGTGGATGAAAAGGTAAATGTAACAACCTACCCCTCTCTGGACAAAGAATCCAAGTTGTAGGAGTTTCTAACCAATTGATATCAACCCCAGTGACTGAACCAGTACAAGTACAAATTGGGTCGTTCGAAGATTTACTTAAGTTTGTGGTGTGTGACTCAAGTTCAGTAAACTTGCTGGGCTGAGAACTGCTGTACAAACTGAATAGTTCTATCTATTGTACACCCAAGGGAATATAATTTCATACTAAAGATGGGGATGTGGTATTCAAAATGGCAAAGCAGAGAACAGAAGTGGAGGGATTATTTCCTTTACTTACAGAATATAATTTGCCACTTGACATAAGGAAGGTATGACATTACAACGCAAACCATTACAGCGCATGCTATTACAATGCAGTTTTTACAACGCAAGTACCATTACATGGCATGTTTTTACAACGCATACTATTACAACGCAAAATAGAGTTAATGCATTAAATATTCTATTACAACGCAAACATTTACAATGCATACATGGACAACGCATACAATTGCAACTCTTAAAAAAAATGTATAATAAACCCCTGGGATGGGATGCAGTGAAAATAGCGGTTTTGGGTGCGGTAGTGTATTAAAATACAGATATTTGGCAATATTACTAATGTTTAAAATGAATACTCTAGTACTAAAATAATTACTTGTGTATTTTTTTAAAGTCCTTTTTATACTATTAACCGGGATGAGATGCAAAGAAAATCGGGCATTTGGGTGGGGTAGTGTATTAATACACAATTCAGTCAAAATAAAACTAGAGTACTAAAATTAATACTTGAGCTTTTTTTTATGTAATACTTACCAATATGAGGTTTTTTCCAAAAATAGGGGTTCATGGTGGAGTAGTGTATTAATACAAGGGGGTCAATTAGGATGGCGGGGGAATGGGCACCGCCGGTCCGGTGGTGGCAACCGCCGGACTGGCGGCGGCCATCCGCCCGCGATTGAAACCCAGAAAACCGCCGGTCCAATTAGCATCGCGGTCATGACCGCGGAGGTGTGATTTTCCGCCCGCCCCATATCTGCCGGTCCCAGTCCACCCTCGTGCCTGGTGGGCAGAGCTGGACCGCTACAATTGTGGTGCATGTATGTATGTATGTATGTATAAATATTTATAAAGCGCACTGCAACCCTACGGGCATCCTGGCGCTAGTGACAAAGAGGGAGGAAGGAGGGGAGGCTGAGAATTAAACTCTGGGGAACAGCCAGGTTTTCAGCTGCCCACGGAAAAGTGTCAGATCCTGAACCCGACGTAGCTCCAAGGGGAGACTATTCCATAAACGTGCAGCCGCAGTGCTAAAGGCACGGCCTCCCAAGGTAGCTCTCTTCGTTTTGGGAATCAAGGCCTGCCTAGCTGATGAAGAGCGCAGCTTGCGCGTGGGAATATACCATCTAAAAAGATTTTGCAGCGGTTTGGGGCCAAAGCCATGAAGAGCTTTAAAGGCTACACACAGAGATTTAAACAAAATTCTCTGATGCACAGGCAGCCAGTGGAGTTCGGACAAGGCCCTAGTGCTAGAAGAAAAACGCGGTCTCAAAAGGGCAAGTTTTGCAGCAGCTGCCTGGATTTGTTGAAGTCTCTGAATCAAATAAACAGGGGAAGCAAGCAGCAAGGAGTTACAATAGTACAGGCGACTAAGAATAGTGCAACGGACTACTGTACCTTGCACATGGGGGGGAAGAAGGGGTAAGATCCTGCGTAAGCCTCTCATAATCAGATAACAGTTTGAGGCCACCTTGTTAACATGTGACTCCAGACTTAGCTTCTCGTTGAAACAGACCCCCAGATTACGAACAGTCTTTACTGGAACCAGCGGGGTAACCAGTGGAAGAGGCCAAAAATTGGGAGGCAGGGCTGGAGGCACCCTGCCCACTGAGCAGTGTAAAATCTCAGTTTTGGCACCGTTGAACTGCAAGGCATTATTTCTCAGCCAAGTCGTCATTTCCAACATACCGTTGTGGAAAGTAGATAAGGAGTCCGCCCGATCATCATCCAGGGAGATGATCAATTGCGTATCATCGGCATAATTAACTGCCATGATGTTACATGATTTGATGATTTGCACCAAAGGGCGCATGTAGACATTAAACAGAATCGGGCTAATAGAAGAACCCTGTGGGACACCCTGTTTGTTCGGCAGAAAATCTGACTGATATGGAGGCAGAAAAACCGCCTGTCGTCTATCCGACAAACAGGAGCAGAGCCATTTTAGGGCCGAGCCTGTGACCCCCACCTCCTCAAGCCGATGTAGGAGAATACTGTGGCTGACCGTATCGAAAGCGGCGGACAAGTCAAGCAGTATCAAAGTTGCAGAATGCCCCTTGTCCGCCCGCATTCGCAAATCGTCCAAGGCAGTGATCAGTGCAGTCTCGGTACCATGCCCCGGACGAAAACCAAACTGATTCTCCTCCAGTTTACCATTGTTTTCTAGAAACCCTGAAAGCTCCTGGCTAACGAGGCGTTCAACTATCTTAGCTGGATAAGGCAGCAAGGAAATGGGGCGATAGCTCCCATAGCAAGCGGGATCCAGCGAGGGTTTTTTTAAAAGGGGAGATACCAACGTATCCTTCCAACAGGCCGGGACTACACCACTGATTAATGACTGATTAATGATCAAATGGAGATGCGGAAAGGTATCCGACCCTAATTCCTTCCAGAATTTCTGCGGAATGGGTTCTAATGGAGATTCAGAGCATACTTTCATAGCCACATTGGAAAAATCCTCCAAAGAAGGACAGGTCCAGTGATCTAGACAAGGTCCTACTGATACCTCTTCGTATGACCTGAGTACTGTGCCGTCAGGCGGATCCACTGTAGGTATCCACGCTCCAACCTTGCATCTAGTTACAGGATCATGCTGCAAACCCTCGAGGATTCCCTTTATTTTGTTGTGGAAAAAGGCTGCCAGCCCATCACACAGATCCTGCGAGGGAGTGATCTTATTAGCCAGACACTCTGTGTTAGTAACACCTCTCAGAATATTGAAAACACATTTAGCACTATTCGAGGAGTTTAAAATAAGGTCCGCAAAATACGACGCTTTAGTGGAAGCAATAGCTTGCTTGTATCTGACCAGCAGTTCACGCCAGATAATCTTATCACTGATCAGATACTGCCTACGCCACTGCCTCTCTGGGTGTTTGCACTGGATTTTAAAAGCTCTTAGTTCCTCAGAGAACCATGGGGCCGACGGGGAACCTCTTTTCTTAAGCCATTTCAGAGGAGCAATCCTATTAATAATATTCGTAATATAGCTGCAGAGTTCCTTAAAGTTAAATTCAGCCGACTGCCCTGAAACAGGGAGAGGGGCAGCATTGAACAAAGAAGCACACTGAGCTTTCCTTCTCAAAGATTTCCAGTCCCTGCCTAAGACACTATTGCTATCTTTAGGCGTGGGGGGTCTGTCCCTAGGGATCGACATGATTCTGAATCTAATTAGGTGGTGATCGGACCAATCCACTGGGAGGATATTATCCAGGGTCACTACATTCTCTGACGCAAATATCAGATCTAGAGCATGTCCTGCCGAATCATCAGGGCCAAGCACCCCCGGCATGATTATGATGCCAGCGGTAGCCAGCCTTTCCACTGCGGTGGAACCGCCATGGAAAGGGTGGTGGAAACATGTCTCAATGTGTTGGGGGGTATGTGGGTGCACGGGTACCCCCCTACATTGCCCTGTGCAAGGAGGCAGGCACTGTGTAGTGCCTGCCACGCAGTGCAGGACATGCTCATTTAACATCGCAGCGGATTGTTTTGACTTCGATTTTTAGGAGTATAGTATGCCATCCACCGTGACAAGAAGGACATCCTTTTAAAATTGGCAGTTCTTAATGCCTTGCTCCCTAACAGGGATATGGACTGCCACTCTTTGCTTGACAAAGTGCAATTTGTTTCCCGTGTTACTCTTTCTAAAAATGTCTCCGCCAAGGAAGATTCATTGATTTTACTCAGTTGAGAGTAGCAGTTGCCCACCCCTTTTGGTTTGGCTCAAAATAAGGCGATCACCTGCTTGGTTGGGGTGCCACTTGATGAAAGATTATATCGGTTTATAATATTCACAATCTGTAGATACTCGAAAAAGCCAAACTTGTTACGTTCACCATATCTATTTTGAACATCTTGCCAGGTAATTATTTTATTATTCATAAAAAAGTGCCCTAGTTCTTTTAAGCCACACTCCCTCCACTTTTTAAGATGACTAGAATGGATTTGAAGACCCAAAGTTTCACATTCCGCTAACTTTAAATAGCGGAATCCGGAAGAGCCGGCTTGTTTAAAGAAGTATTGCAGTCTAGAAGCGTAGTCTTGTAAAGTCTTGTATCTAGTCCTCTTCGGCAATTTAGATATTTTAAAAAATATCGGGATTTGCAAGCCAGATTCCTGTATCGTTTTATCTAAAAAAAAAAATATCTAATAATCCATCAGGTTCCAGTAAACATGTTGTAAGATCTAAAATTGCAGCCTCATATTAAGTTTGAATTTTCAGTAGTGCTAACCCGCCCTGATTAATTTCTAGCTGTAATATTGCTAACTTGACCCTAGAAGCCTTTTTACTCTAAACAAATTCCCTAAACATAGATTCCAAGGGGCCTATTAGGATGGTGGGCGGACGCACCCTAGCGGTGCTGGGACCGGCCGCCAGTTATGCGGCAGTCCCGCACCTGCAATTAGGATGCCACCGCCACGGTGGCGGTGGCATCCCCCATCCACATTGTGGCGGGCGGTACACACAGCACCGCTCGCCGCAATGCTGTGGCTGCACACTGTGCATTTGCATGCACAACGTGGCAGGCACCGCGCGGTGCTGGCCATGTTGTGCATGCAAATGAAGGGGGGTACCATAGGTACCCCCATGTGCCCCCCACCACCCCAACATCCTGGGGGCCCACAACGGGCCCCCAACTAAGAAATCCGCATGCCTTTGGCTGAATCCCGCATGCATAGTAATATGGATAGCGGTGTCTAGCAGACACTGCCACCATATTCAACCCTTTTCCGCCCGATTGACTTAAAGACCGGGCGGAAAAGCGGCGGACGGTCTTCCCGTCCGCCACGGTACCCCCGCCATCATAATATGGCGGGGGGAAATGGGAGGCGGGCAGGAGTTAATGTTGGGCAGATCGTCACCGCCATGCGGGCGGTGGTGATCCGCCCGATATTGTAATAGACCCCTAACTCTTCAAAATATTTGCTATTAATTTTTAGAGGCACATTTATAAAAAGAAACACGAGTATGGGAAGTATGAACATTAGGGCTACGCAGCCTATTAATGTTAAGGGTAAGAAAGACCATTTATCAAGCAATACTTTGATTTTATTCCGAATTGCTTGATAACTTAGATTAAATAGCTGTTCATATTGGTTGGAAACAAATACCCCCAGATAACATATTGGTTCCGCTATTAAAGCTTGTGGTTTGAGATTTAAGAGGAGGAAATCACAATCAGGGGCCCGGTTCTTTCCGGGTCGGAAGGGCACCGAACGTGATCCGGCTGGAAAAACTACGAGCCGTACGCGTGTTTTTCCGGCCGACTCGTACAGCTGTACGAGCGAGCAAGTACGATGCGATCTACATGAAATTCACTGACCGAGTCATTTCTGGGTCCGAACCGCTCCGTACGTCGTAAGCTAACCGTGGCGTGCAATGGATGCGATTCACGACCGAGCCAGTATGATGCACGCGTCGGACAGCCTGTGCGAGCTGGAGTGTCCGGCGCGCAAATTGTCCGGGTGGATGCCGTTGGGGGTCGGCGTCGGACCCCCTGTCACCCGCAGCCCTACGACTCGGACACAGGGGGAGACCCATGGGCCTCCCCAACACAGGCATGTGTGGTGGGCACCGACGCGTACCCACTGTAGGGGGCGCACTTGTCCGCGACATACCCATTCAGTCAATGGGAGCCCATGTACGCATCGTACGATGGCTCCCATTGACTTCTATAGGAGTCCGACCGAACCGAGTCCGGCAGCATACGGCCGCATCGTAGTCGCTCGGTCGGACTGCAGGACTCCTGCTCGGTCGGAAAACACTCTGGATCCGGCTCGGTCGGAGTGCTTTCCGTCCCGGATCGGAATCGGCCTCTAAGTGTTTAAAGTCAAAATCTCTGTTTTATTTTGATTTATTTTATAGCCTCCGATCAACCGGGTATTAATTCTATTAATTCCCGGTCAAGATTCAGGCCTTAGATATAAAACAAGGTCATCAGCAAAAAATGTTGATTTTGCAATACTCGGTATTGGCGCTCTAATTTCCAAGTTATCATGAATGTTTGTGTCCAGGGGCTCGATAAAGAAGGTAAACAGCAAGGGGGACATCGGACACCCTTGTCTAGTCCCACGATTGATATTTACTGTCCCTACTTGATTAGCATTTATCACCACCTGAGCCTGGGCACCCTGATAGGTGTTTCTCAACATATCAATAACCTTAACAGGTATACGAAGTTTGCCCAAACCGAAAAAAAGTGCATCACAATTAACCAGTTAGAACGCTTTTTTAGCGTCCACCATCATAATGAGTGTCGGAATATTATTATTATTAAAAAAGTCAAGAGCCTGAATAACAAACCCTGTATTGGAGGACATCGATCTTTCGGCTATAAACCCGGACTGGTTCCTATGAATCAGTTCCTGCCCTAGAGGAGTGAAGCGTTGGGCCCAAATTTTCATTAGAATTTTATAATCGGCATTAAGAAGACTAATTGGTCTGTAAGAATTAACATCCTTGGGGTTTTTGCCCTTCTTCACAAAACTTACTTTTATAGACTCCTTAAAACTTGAGGGGACAGGACCCCCCAACTTTATATTACGATCCTCGTGATGGCGAAATTTACTTCTACGCGGCAACGTCAGGTCTTTCTGTAAAAATGAAAAAAGGACATTTTCTCCCATTGACTTCAATGTAAAAGCGTGGGTTACTTTTCTAAAAATGTTTTAAAAAATGTTAATGTACATAATAAATCTATGTTTATAAAATATTTTAAATAAACTATTTTTCCATTACATTCTTTTATTTTGATACAATATTTTTTTAAATGTTAATAAAATGCTTTAATTATAAAATTACCGGTCTTCCATTTCTTACTTCTTGTTATATTTAATACATTTATAATATACAGTTTACATTATAATTTTTAATATTACACATTAGTTAAAAAAAAAAACATTTAAACGCTATAATATTCCAATTCCTTTTTTTCATTATATTTTCTCATCTCAATTTATCTTTTAATATTATTTTGTAAGTCATGTATAAATAATTTCCCTTATTATTTTTAAAAACATATTCTAGTATTAATTTAATACATGGCTATTTAAATAAATTACCACATCTTTTTTTAATCTTTTACATTTTAATTTAATTTATTTAACCAGTTTATTCTCATTATTATACCAAACATTAAATTCATATTTTTGGGGAAATGCACACTCTAGTATCATTTTAAATACATGAGTATTAAGTTAATTTCCAACAAGATCCTTTAATTTAAATAAATATTAGTTAAATACACATCTCCCTTATAATATTAATATATCTCATTCCCTTTTTTAAAATATTATTTATAGTATACTCTAGTATTTTTTTAATACCTGAGCATTATTTGCAATCTCAGATACATTTTTAAAATATTTATATAAAATCAATCACCCTTTCATTTTTTCATAAAAATGTATTTCCAATTTTTTTAAAATATATGCTTGTCTTAAATTTAACACCCGAGTATTAAAATAAACTACTACAACCATTTTTAAAAATATTTACATAATAAAAATCACCCTTTTAAATAAAAATAATATAATATTAATTATAATACCAGAGTATTAATTACAATAGGCTACCACAACATAACAATTCCTTACCAATGCATTGTCAAGGTATATGCTTTCTAATGGCATGCGATATAATGGTGTCTGCGTTGTAATAGAAGCATTGTAAAGGCATTGCATTGTAATGCCTGCGTTGTAATGGATGTCACCCGACTTAAGAGATACAGTGTTACCTGAGATTTGGGACTTTACAGGAAAAGATATTGGTCTGATGAGAGGAGTAGCTCCAATCCGAATAACGCTGAAACCAAATGCAGAATTTCCTAGAACACCCTCTTAAAATTTGAGCCCGGAAATGATTGCAGGTTTAACAACCTTGATTGTCACCCTGATCGAGCAAGGAATCTTGAGAGAGATTCTGGGAAGTCCATGCAATTCACCTATCAAGGGTATTCGAAAGCCAAATGGAAAGTATAGGATTTTCCAGTATTTGTGGAAAATCAATCAAATTGTGATATCATGTTGCCCAGTTGTACCAAATTCTGCTGTAATGTAATACCAGATCCCTTGCGAAGCAGAGTGGTTTTCTGGTATTGATTTGTGCCAAGCCTTTCTCCATATCCCTACATCAATATTTAGGGGTCTATTAGGATGGTGGTCGGAAAACCACCCCGACCGCCATGGTAGCGGAAAACAACCACCCGCCGGTACCGCAGCAAAACCGGCAACCCGATTAGGAGAAACCGCCCCAAAAAAATATGACAGCAGCGGAACAAGGCCATGAAAAAACACCCGTAGCGGTCGTAGAAGGCAAAAATCCATCTGTGGCGGTCGCATTCGTGGCAGAAACACACTAAACCGCCGCCAGGATAGCAGAGACACTGCACGGAAAATTATCCCTGATGTGACCGTGGTACGTTCCGCTGTTTCCGACCGCCACAGTTGCAAATAGTGATGAATGGGAGATCCGGCAGAAGGGCTGTAGCATAGCCATCGCTGCAGACACTCCATAAAAAGAAAAGCAGTCGACTAAAAAAATACACAACAAGACCACCAAGTGCACACAGCAAACTGGTCCTGCCCCCCAAAACACCAAACACATCCCAAAGACACACCCCCATGGAAAAGTCAAAAACTACAAATCCCAGGACAACCCACACAACACACCTGACAGCAATACCCCCATCTTGACACACCCACATAGCTGAGCATAAAACCAGCCCCTTCCCTGACCAGAATGCTTTGCAATACTCCACACCTGAAGGGCACAACACCAGAGCACAAAGGGGAGGCAAACCTGCACACATCACACCAGCACAACAACACACACACACACCACCTACACCACCCCCACAACTGCACCCCAAAACATTAGCACATTACACACCATGGCACCATAGAAATGCCCAAATTCACAGAGAGTTAGTTCTCAGTCATGGTAGATGAGATAATCAGAGTGGAACCACAAGTGTTTGGTAGCCTGGTCCAACAGACACCATTAGCCACAAGAGCACAAATGTGGGCAAGGATTGTCCACAAGGTCAATGCAGTAGGGACCACCCCAAGCTCCAGAAATGAAATCATGAAGCAGTGGCATAACCTGAAGAGGGTTGTTAAACAAAAAAGGAACAAGAACCATGAGCTGGCTCAGAGGACTGGTGGTGGCCCTCCCATTGCACCCAAAACATTCACTGCATGGGAGGAGAAGGTGCTTGCCATACTGCATCCAGAGAGCCTCACAGGAATAGCTGGGGGAGTGCAGGCTGATAAGGACAAACAAATGTAAACCATCACACTGCCATGTACCGTCTTGTACAACTACAAAGCTACACATCCTAGGCCCAAGTACATTCATATGCACAACAATACCCAACACAGGTCCCACAGATGTAACATCCACTCCATCTAAATCACCCCAAAGGTAGCCAACATTTCAGGGTTGTTTATGTCCAGGCAACCAGCACCACAACTCCCACCAGGCCCCCCCTGTCCCACCCCGGAGCAGGATGCAGCACTCCACACCCACCCAGAAGCATGTTGCAGCCATTGTATGGTTCACCCTCACCTAACAGGTAGGTAGCCATCTTCCCAGGGAAGGTTGATTGGGGGTGGGAGGCCTGCACTACAACTACCACCATGCCCCCTGTCTCACACCTGAGCAGGATGTAGCACTACCCCCCCACCCAGAAGCAGTTGGAAACCATTGTAAGGTTCACTCTCACCCAGCAGGTAGGTAGCCATCTTCCCAGGGAGGGCTGTTTGGGGGTGGGAGACCTGCACTACAACTCCCACCATGCCCCATGTCCCACACCTGAGCAGGATGTAGCACTGCCCCCCACCCAGAAGCAGTTGTAAGCCATTGTAAGGTTCACCCTCACCTAACCGGTAGGCAGCCATATTATGCTCTAGTGTCCCACCCCTGAGCATGATGGAGCCCCCCCACCACACACACACACACACACAGATGTGTCACAAATTCCATCCAAATGTGAAAACAGGTAAGGAGACAGTACATGCACAGAGCCATCCCTCACAAAAAGCATGGTGCCATATGACAACACCAGCCCTCTCACCACACAAAACTACACACAGATCCTAATGCCAATTACAGTGCGCAGACAGCTAAGCGAATGGGACTGTTACAGCAACCAAAGTGTGACACACCAATTCACATGTTCATGCACAGCACTGAATGCCATGTGTAAGTGCCATGGGGTCAGAGCAGCAAGGACCATATGAAAACAAAGCAAGCATGGTCGGTAGTACAAATTGACATTTGCACATGACATAACAAAGGTATGCCTGAGACAACAATGGCCAGTTCATGCTCAGCTGTAAAGTCTGCCTGGCATAGTAATCAACAAAGAGGCTACACATAAATTTGTTGTTGCACTAGTCGTTAGATGGCAACATGTCTTCGCAATCACAAAATGTGCACGTGGCGCATGGTATGTATTGACATGTCACACCATGGGCAATTAATGCATGTACCTCAACATCATGTCAGGATGCACAGTAATGTGCATACAAACAATGTGATAGCTAGTCAACTGTGTGGTGTATAAACAGTGAATTAGATACATCTAACAACAAGCTTGAGGGGTGCACTTCAATGACCATTTTCCATCTGTCCCACAGGTGACCAAGAACTGATTGCACCCCCCCCCCCCCAGGACATGGACTCTCGGATGTTGCCTCCCTGGATTCTGAGGGTGAGGAGCTCGAAGCCGGCCCATCTGGTGTGTCAGGGTGCAACAGGTCCCAGGACCCCATCGTCCCCCGACCACATCTGCAGCAACACCACCTTATCCACAGACACCTGCTGTAATGGCCTGTGCGTCCTCCACCACCACCACCAGTGCTGCCTGCAACACCCTGCCTGTCCCAGAGGATGACCACCTCACACCACCAACTGAGGAGGGCAAGGAGAGGATGCGGGTGCCTACAGTGGTGAGGCAAAATGTCTGTGGCAGCAGGGCAGGTGGGAGGGCAAGGTTAAGTCAAAGGCAACCGGACACTGGGACCGAAGTCCTGAACAACATCAACAGAGTCCTTGGGGCTTATGAACAGGCCCAGGGACAAAGGGGCTGGGCTGAGGAAGAGTCACGAGAGCTCCTCCTGCTCATGAGGTCCATGGACACCCACATGGGCCAAATTGTGGACCTCTTGGGCCAGCTAGTGGCGGTACTGAGGGACAGGCCTGCACCACAACCAACACCTCCACCTCCCTCTGGTGGGCTGCAGGATGACAGTTCACCATCCTCCCCTGCGGACACAGAGTGGGATGAGTCCTCAGACCCCACTGGCCCTGCAGCAGAGGCCCCCCTGCCAAAAGACGAAGGGGCCGTCCTAAGAAATCCCTGGGAGTATCCTGTGGCAAAGCACCTGCCAAACGCCAGTCACGGAGTCAGCCATTATGGCAACCCTCTTCAATACTGCATTGACTCTTTTGGACTGTGCTTACCCACACTGCTTTGTGAATGGCATCTGTCTGTTGGACTCCGTCACCACATCAATGTGGTGGCTACTCGATTGTCTCATGTACCATAACTGACAACTCTCAGCTTCACTAATCACCTTATTGTGAATATTCACCCCCCCAAACATCAACATTGCAAATAAACGCTCCTTACACACACATGTTGTTGTGTCTGCTCCGTGTTTATTCCAGGATGTGCAGTCTTCACTATGATTACAATGTCCCTGGAGTATGGAATGTATGTAGGCAAGGAGAGGCTGAAGGGACCTAGGAAAACTCAACAGAACAATATTCACTAGTCAGGGGTTGTGTGATGTCTGTGATGCCAACACTTCCCATCAAGCTACTCCAATAATCACACATTACAATGAGCAACAGTACCAACAAACATCCTGTAGATGTGCCAAACTACCCTGTGCCAGAAACATTGTCAGCCACCACTGAGCCAACAACCTACTGCAGTCACAAAGCGAACATACACCTTGCCAACAACAGCGACATCAGCAGACAATGGGTCGGTTGTACATCGTCACTCACCTTCAAGTGAAGTAGCGGTTGATGAGCTGTTGACGCAGGTCAACACCTTCCTCCTCTCCACTATCCTCGTCACTGGACACGGGTTGGTTTGCAGGCAGGAGCCTCGGCTGCTCATCAGCATCCTGGAGCAGGGGGATCTCCTTGCGCAAGGGCAGTTTGTGGAGTATGCAGCATGCATTTCCAACCTGACACACCTTCCTGGACGAGTACATCAGTGCACCTCCGGACTTGTCCAGGCAGCAAAATCGTCACTTCAGGAGACCGAAAGTATGCTCCACCACACGACGTGTCCTCACATGGGCATCATTGTAGCGGAGTTCATCTGGTGTCCTGGGATTCCGCAGTGGGCTCAGCAACCAAGGACAGCTGGGATATGCACCTAGGTGTGAGAAACACAGAGAAACCTTGTAAAGTAACTGTGGCAGAGGACAGCATGTCACACAAAGAGCACGCTAATTGACAATGCATAATCACCCACAATCCATGCATGCTCAGGAAGCAGATTAGCCATCAGCTGTGGTACAATGCTGTTACGCATGATGTCTAAGTCATGGGCCGAGCCTGGAAATTTGGCACACACGTGCGAGATGATCATATCCGCCTGGCACACCACTTGCACATTTATGGAGTGGAAATGTTTGCGATCCCTGTAGATATGCTCACGTGTATGTGGTAGGACGAGCCCAACATGTGTGCAATCAATGGCACCAACAACTTGGGGGATGAACCAAGGGAATAAAAATCACCCTTTACACCCGCCAATTCATGCCTCCTGGGGAAATGGCTATATCTGTCCTTGTATATCATCATAGCAGACTGGACCTCCCGTAGCACCATGCTGAACATAGGTTGCGATGTCCCACGTGCGCTGGACACCATGTGCTGGAATGATCCAGTGGCAAAAAAATGCAGGGACACCATCACTTTAGACGCTGGAGTGAAACCACCCAGATATGTCCAACGAGGCTGCAGGTGGGGCTCCAACATAGCAAATAGGTCTTGTAGGGTGGCTCTATCCAGACCGAATTTCTGGGTGACCTCCTCATTCTCCATGTCTGCCAGCACTGTGAAGGGACGATGCAGATTTGGTCTCCTCCTAGTTGAGATGAAAGGGGACACATGTCAATGCAAAACACCATGAAATGTGTACAACATATTATGTTTTGACTGATACAACGTCAACAATGACTGTCATCACAGTTGAGTTACAGACCACCTTACATGTAGGGACACCTTCAGCTACACTACTTGTACACTTGTCCCCTTTCACACAGCAATTACCTACAAAACAATATCTGCCTATGTGAATGCACAAAAGGATATGGCCACATCTAGCATGAGCAGCCCTGAGAGTATTTCATACAGCATATGTGTGAAACTGCAACAATACTGTCTCATACCTAGCTGCTGTACATGCCACACCTTCAGGCATATGTTGAACAGGGCATACAACAGCACAATGAGCACAGTCTGTGCGTAAAAGACAAGTTTGTGCATGAGCCAAGAAAAGTGCAGTCAAATCTGCACATTGTTCATTAAGACATACATCACTGTGATTTTCTCAGCCCTTTCACACATTAACATGTGTCCCCATTGGAGAGTCCATCACAACACTGTTCTGTGTACATGCCCATCAATATCACAATTGACATGCGAGGGAGTACATGCCAATGTTCAAAATCCCATACACAAACATGGCATGTGTAGTCAGCAGGGGGGTAAGTGTTACATTGGCATTGTGTGCACAATGATGTGCCATTAGGCATGTGGCCACTGTGCATTGTTGATAACTGCCCATTGACACTGCGTGATGTGTCCATAGGTGCTGTCAAAGTGACACCACTAATGGCCCGCATCTTAGCTGTGACTTAGTCTGAGCTGGATGCAAATTGAAGCAGCATCAGCAGCAAGCTGGGGGTGAGTATTCTGGGAAGGGTAACTTTGGTTGTGAGGGGCTGCATGTGTTCACAGCCTGGGCTAGAGCTGGCCTCCGTGATGTTGGTAGTGTGATGCAGTGGCTTGTAAGTGGCCTCTGCGTTGGATGCAGCTGTAATGCATTTTCCCTACCTGTACTTTCTCACGTCATTGGAGTAATGGGCCTTGACATTGCATTCTGAGTCGTGGGATTCTGGCATCATCTGCATTGGGGTAGTCAGGGTCATCCCATGTAAGGGAACAGCAGTGTGCATCACCTGGGTGTGCGTTCCTCAATGTGTGCATTGTCTGACATCAGAATTGTGAGGACTAGACGCCTGACGCCAATGTGCAACTGGAGTTGTGCCCCAAAGAACGATCTGGTAGATGGCATGAGCTTATGGCCATTGTGGACTGTTATGTTGGAGTCTGTATCTGTGGTGTCCCCTTCTGCTCCCTCCAGATGTGACAGTGGCAACATGTTTGGAGGTAAATCTTTGCCCCCCTCAGGGCCCTAGGTGTGCTCAGAGTCATTTGTGTGTCTGGTTAAATGGAGCCACCATCAGGCTGTTTGGCTGAATGGTCATCACATGGCTCACTTATGCCACGTTTGAATGATGACACGCAAAATTTATTTGAGGTTTGATTGGAGGTTGCACATTGTTACTGCACAGGGAGGCAACTCTCCTCGATGCCTTCCTAGACCATGACAAAAAGTTGGCACAGGTGGTTGCTTTCATGGAGGGCATTCATTCAGACGTGGGTGGGCTACACCGGACTGTCCAGTCTTTGTACTCCGCAGTGACAGCAGGAATTCACAATCACAGATTCCAGCTCCAGTCCCTTTGTCCACCCCCTTGCCAGTGGCTACATCTGACGATAGTGACCACACACCACAGACCTCAAAGGCAAGATACAGCACACGCAGCACACAACAGCAGCAGCCCAAGCAGTCCAGGGTGCAGACACCATCCCCACAGAAAGCTAAACCCACCCCAGAGCGCAGAGGCAAAAGCCCTTCAGGCGAAACCCAGGGCCAGAAAGCCAAGAAGCAGGCCTCAGGCTCACATGCCTCAGAGGCATACCCAGCCAAGGACTCACCTGTCCCAAAAGTGTCTCGCAAAGACAAGCAGACAGTTTCCGTGCCCGCTGAGAAGCAGGTGCCTGCTAAGAGCACACATAAAAAGAGCTCTAAGGCAGATTCACCCACAACATCTACTCCCATCCAGAGCCCTGTGAAGCAGGGAGAGGAGGCCACTGTAGGGGGAACACCTGGTAAACAGGGGATGGAGGGGCAGAGGCAAGACCAGGCCAAGCACACCACTGGATCCATCATGTCCCCACAGGGAGGGCCACCGTCTGCACCTGATGCAGCTTTGGTGGTGAGTGT
The DNA here is from genome assembly GCF_964204655.1 of Triturus cristatus. Lineage (NCBI taxonomy): Eukaryota > Metazoa > Chordata > Amphibia > Caudata > Salamandridae > Triturus > Triturus cristatus. The sequence continues at coordinate 423,441,784 of NC_140584.1, read as the reverse complement.
GCCTGTTGTGTCTGCACCACTTGCCATTAATCGCAACACAGAAGCCATTTCGACTCCCCAAGAAGTGGAAAGGCACCCCTCCTCAATCTCCCACCCACACTGTGTCTCACGGCAGCATGACTTCACCTCCACGTGCCACCACACCACCTGGTCCAAGCAGCCCTCCGGCTTTCAAAGCCACTGATACCTCTACCACAGCTGGGCCTCTCTCCCCCCGGTTCAGTCCTCCAACTGTCCTCTCAGCCACCTCCCAGTCCGACTGACAGCCAAGTCTGTGACAGTCCCCCTCACACACCTGTCTCTCCCACAGAGGTGCCTGGACTGCCCATTGTTACCCCCTGACTGTGTTGCTGACCATGGCATTGTACAGTATCACCCATTCCCAGTGCAGGATCTCATGTACTTTCTCTGCACCTTGGACTGGCCACTGGCCTTTTTGCTCCATGCTGTATTAGCTATTTCCTGTGCAGGATCTCATGTACTTACTCTGCACCTTGGAGTGGCCACTGGCCTTGATGTTCAATGCTGTTTACCCCTTCCCTGTGCAGGATTTCATGGACATAATCTGCACTTTGTCCTGGCCACTGGCCTTGCTCTTGTCTACTTTTGGTGCCTATCTGTGTGCTATGTAAATAAAAACAAACAGTTACTCCAGTTGTCTGCATTGTCAGTGTCCTTGCTAAATAAAGCATTTTATGTGTGGGTCTGGTTTACTGTGACACATGCTCTATATGCCACTTCAACATTGCCAATGGCTTGTTTCATTTTTACAGGGTTTTACAGAGGTGACAGGCACTTCAGTTCTTCTTGACTCTGAGATTTGGAGGTACAATGATGTTGGTTTGTGATGAACTACTGTTATCATAATCACTCTTTGGTCAGATTAGCTATATTGTACAAATGTCATGTTTGTATGCAGTGCCAGCACAAAGTGGGATTCTAACCACAGTATTGCAGGCTAGCAGGCCAGGGTCATCATGTCTGTGTGAGCTTTCTTGATGTGTGCACAGCAGTGTTGGTGTATGCTCATCTAGTGATGGCCAGGCGTCCTAGTCACATGGGTTTAATTCAATGTGTGTACTTGGGTGGTCATGAAGTGTACAGTGTGAAGGGGTGACTTTGTCAGTAGTTTTGTTGTGTGTGCCCCTGCAATGTCAACTGCACACGTGTCACCCAGGAGCTGAGTGCCTGTTTGGATTGGTCAGTCCTGTGCTTGTGACTGTGTGCACATGTGAGAGTTGTAGGTTGTGCACTGTGCAGTGTGTAGGTGTGTCCTTGCACTTCTGGGGGACACCTACTTGTTGTTGGTGGCAATTGTGAGTAAGCAGAGTGTGTGACTGGCAAGTCAGTGTTGCATTTTGTTGATCAGCCATGTGTCTTGATAAGGTTTGTACTCACTGTGCAGACCTGCTCAGCCACACTGACATTGTGGGTGTGTTTCTTCATTCATTGCTGTCACTTGGGGCTTTTTTGGCTCCATTATGGCATGTGTAGTGTGGAGTCATACCATTCCCTATCTGTGCTTATGAAACCTACCCATTGTGAGTCTGCACTCCATCTATTTTTGTATGAGGCACTCCTCACCAGTCCACTACTGGCGTACACACCACTTCACTCTCATGTCAGCTGTCCCCTTGGGTTGCCAGTGTGTATTCCTCCCCATCAGTTCATTAGTTAAACTATGCTTTGTGGTGCTGATCTGTGCACAGGACCAATGTGCCACTCAGGACAGTTGACCAATTGGTTATATGTGATTTTCTTGTATTGTTTTGCAGACATGGTTGCTCATATGCAGTTCTACTGTTTGTGCTGCACAGTCCTCTAGTCATGTTGTTGTCACCTGGGAGTCCCAGACTTGTGCATCTGTGGGTGTTGGGTTAGCTGTGTGTGTGTTTGCAGTGGTACTGCTTCACTTCCGGAGTATGATGTTGTCTTTGTGCTGTGCTGATTAGTGTTGTGTGGGTTCATGTTGTGTCACTCATATCTGTGTCGGACTGGTATGTTTGGTGTGCACACACCGCTTGTCGTGCATGCAGTGCTGTGAGTGTATGTTGCCTTGTCCTTGCCTGGTGTGCATCCTCTGATGTCCTGCTGCATTTGCAATGTGATGTATTGGCATGTGCATCTGTTGTGTGTTTGATGTGGATGTGTGCAGTGTTTGGGCTGTGTTGTCTCTTGCAGCTGACAGATGCTCTGTGTGTGATGTTCTATTTGCATGTCAGTGTGTGTGTTTTGTTAGTGTGTTGTGATTCATTCAGATGTGTGTTTCCAGTGTAGTGTGCATTACTTGTGTGTCTGTCACATGCACTTAGGGCTATTCTTGTCCCTGGGCTTGTTTTGGGTGCATCCTTGGGGTTTTCTCATCTCATGTGTGAGCAGTCATTTGTGAGGATTGTGCATGTGCATGCATGTGGTACACTATGACACCATGTTGACTTGATGGGTGGTGTGGTATGTCGGTCTGTGTTTCATTGTAGGCCCATTGGTCCCAGTTTGTGTCCAGGATTGTTTTGAGATGATGCACTCCTTGTCTGGGTTGGGGTATGTTGTCTGTGCATTGTTCCTGACTGATGATGTTGTGTACTCCTGTACAGTCTGGGCTCCCATTGCCTTTCCACAGTTTTGCTGCACAGGCCTGAGCTTGTTGTACTTTATGTGTATGTTGTTAGTGAGTTTTGTGTTTGACTGATTTGGTGCCAGCATTGGTTCAGGCATCCCGAGTGTGTGTGTGTGTGATGTTTGTGGATGCCCCCCAGGGAGTGTGATTGCTTGTCAGTGTATTGACTGGACATTATTGGCACCCTTCTGTGTGTTTGACACTGGTGTTGTGTGCTGCAGGTGTGAGTTAGTAGTAGGATGCAGATGTGTGGCTGTTCACTGTTTGACTTCAGAGACTTCTTTTTATTCCTTGGGCCTATACATGGTTTGCCTTGCTGTCTACACGAGTTGTTGCACAGGGGTGACTGTGGTTTTATTTCACTCACTGTGCCAGCCATGTGTGATTTGATGGGCTAAGGGTGTTGTTATATGTTCCTTCTCTTGCATGTGATGTACACATGCTTAGTGGTCGTCTCCTTGGTCTTCCATATGTGGCTGTGTGTCAGTGTGGGGTGTGTCTGTTTGACTTGACAGGCTGTGTGTCCAGTTGAGTGATTGTTCCTGTGATCTATGTGTGCTCATTTTGTGCTTGGACTTAGTTTTGTTGCCATGAGTGTAGTGTAGGTGTGGTGTGAGGGTTGCCCTGGCCCTGTGTTTCTGTGCTGTGTGTTCTTCTGCAGCCCCACCTGCTGAGGCGGTCTCCCTAGTTGTTTGGTGTGTGGTGCAGGGTGTGGGTTCACCTGGTGGTTGTTGTACATGGGGTAGCACAAGAGAGGCACAAAGCATGTCCCTTCATGTGGGGTGGGGGCTAGTGTGTGGAGGGTGGAGGTGTGGCCCTATGAACTTTGTGCACTGCCCATGTCTGGCGCTGGCCTTGCCTTCTGCATTGTGCACGTTTTCCCACGTCTTCACCGCTGCAGTGACATGACAGGGACATTGCATCAATATCGCGGATGGTGGGTGACCTGGATGCAGAGATGTGATTTTGTGACAGGTAAGACATGTGTGGGTACACTTGTGGATATGTTTCTGTCTCCACCAGGGTGTCTGGTGTGGACAGGAACCCTATATCAGCCCTGGAGTTGTGTGTTGTGGATGTGTGCAGAGCTGTGTGTTTGCATACCTGAGGCGTCATCCACAACGGTGCATGAGTTGTTGGTAGTGTATCAGGTACAGCACCGGGAAGACATGTAGAGCTGGATCCATTGCGGTCAGGACAGGGTGAAAGGGACCGGGACTCTGGTTTCGCGCTCCGCTGTCGTGCTTCCACTGTCTCTGGATGGGCGGTTTCTCTGCTGCGGTGCAACTCGCTGTTTGAGGCATCCTGATTTGTACAGCAGACGGGACGTCATTCCGCATGGCGGTGGGTCTCCATTGGCTCACACCACCACGGTGACGGGCGCACTTTGATGGCGGTTCACGACGCACCGTGGCGGATTGGAAATGGGCTATGTTTGGCCGTACTAATATGGCGGGCGTGAGGACCGCTGCTGGCATGCGGAAAAAAGCATTTTCCACCTTCGCCAGCACCGTAGTGGTGCCTCCGCCCGCCATCATAATGGGCCCCTTATTTGTGTTCCGGTTTGGAAACCAAGTTTTGGCATGGTGCCGAGTTCCACAGGGGTATACAGAAAGTCCCTCGATTTTTAACCATATATTGAAATGAAACCTGGAATCATTGGAGATGCCAAATCACTCTGTGTTAGTGCAATACATAGATTATTTATTGGTTGCATCAGGTACATAAGAGTCCTGCGTTTATGACACTATTGCCTTATTGAAGCATTTGGCAATAAGTGGGCATAAGGTGTCACCAGCAAAAATAAAGTTTGCAAAAGAGAAGTTCTTTTCCTGGAACACAACATTGAGAAGGAGTCAGAAAAATGTCGCAATACCGGATTACTGCCGTTTTACAGCTGAATCCACCAAGCAAACAAAAAGAAGGTTGCATGTTTTTGGGAATGGCTGGCTACTGCCTACAATGGATTCCAAACTTGTCCTTCACAGCCAAGCCTTTTCAAAGGCTTACACACAAAGATGTGTCAGACCCAGTCCCTAGGATGGTGAATGCATGTGCTCTTTAAATGAACTACGGGACAGATTGTGTTGAGTTCCAGCATTGGGAATGCCCGACTTTAACAAGAGTTTCACTCTGTTCTGCAGTGAGCGTGAAGGTTGCACACTGTCAGTTCGAACGCAAAGGCATGGAACTGCTCACAGACCTGTTGCATATTTTTCAGCTACTTTAGATCTTGTAGCTGCAGCATTGTCTGGATGGCTAAAAGCCGTTGCTGCCACCTGTGTGAGTCCGGAATAGTATAAAAGCATTGTATTGGGTCATCTCTTGAAGGTACATGTGCCCCATTCTGTTGAGGTTTTGCTTACTTGTACCAGGACACAACATCTCACAAGTAGTCGATTGACTAAGTATGAGCAAGTCATTTTGGGATTGGAGAATATGACATAAATGAAATGTAGAAGTCCAAATCCAGCCACCTTGATGCCCCTACCAGGACATGAATTTGTGATAGATAAGGAAGATCATGATGGCTTGGATGTAACTGAATTGTGTACCGAACCACATCCTGATATTCTGGTTGTTTTATTGCCTGAATCAGAACATGTGTTGTTTGTGGATGGATCATGTTTAAGAGATATTGGAGGTACCTTGTGAGTTGCCTATGCCATCTGTACGGTAGTGGGAGTACTGGAAGCATCGTGTTTGAACAGTGTGTATTTTGCTCAAGTGGCTGAGATAATTGCACTTACCAGGGCTTGCAGCATTACCTAACAATTGAGAGTTACCATATTCACAGATAGCCAATATGGATTTGGGGTTGTCCATGATTTTGGGCAGTTGTGGTCTCAATGTGGGCTCATGACCTCTTTGGGTTCACCCATACAAAACGGAGAGAGCATGAGAAGCCTCTTGGTGTCATTACAGCTGCCGGCACAAATTGCAGTGGTGAAGTGTTCAGCACACCAACAGGGAAAGGATTATGTGACGGTCGGAAACCACTACGCAGACGAGACCCTGCGCTATTGCGCTCTAAATTCTTATATCTTTACTGAGGATCTGTTAAAGGAACAATCTGATGCCACAGAATGCAGACTAATGTTTTCAGTCATAGAAACATGGGAAGAGATCAAAGAATTGCTGGATGCTGTGCCATAAACTGAAAGAGAGGTGGATTACAACATGATGATATAATGGCCGACAGGAGGATGAGGTGTGGGTGTCTATTGAAGGTAGGCTGGTTTTACCTGATAGTTCCTTGCCATGGGGTGACGATGAACTATCATGGTTATGCAAATGTCTGAAGAGATGCTATGCTGTGCCTCTTTCAGCAAATATGGTTAAATTCCTGATTCAGAGCCATTGCCAGAGATGTGTGGCATGCCAACAACAAAATGCAGGGAGAAAAATCATTGTTCAGCATGAGTCATATTGGGAAAGGGGCTTGACCACAGAGCTGATGAGGGAAGACGCGTGAGCTGGGAGCTCTGCACCGACCCGGATATTTATCCTGAATTGGGATGTTGAAACGATCCCCTGAGCACTTGGGGAGGCGTCGATAGGGGCTGGGAGCTTCCGCAGCACCAACGGGGAGATTAAATACCCTGATGACCGAGGAACTGACGAAGCGGCCCGATCACCTGAAGGGCGGTCAAAATGGCGGCGTTGCGGACCTGGTGGAGGCGCTGAGGGACGGCCTCGAGAATCGACGTGGGAAGAGTGGAAGAGGGCAGGAATCGTTTATTGGTGCTAACACTGGCGTTACCACCGCAATAACATTTGGGGAGTTCTGAAGGATCGGGGCCATTGACTGCCGACATGGTACAGAGGGACATGCTAATGCTGCGGCTCACTGCGGCAGGAAAGACAGAAGAGGCGCAGGATGAGACTGCCATATCATGAGGTGCCCCTGAAGAGACTAGGGCAGTGATTTAACGCACCGGACAAAGTGCTGAAGTGCCAACTGGAAGGGTCGGTTTGCGAACGAATGGCTGCTCGGAGGAGCGGACCGCCATCTTGGGCACCTGGTGAGGCGGAGAGACCCACTAGACAGCAGGCAGTGGTGAGCATTGTCGCACACAGCCGCACTGAGGGGCTTGCCGCTTGAGCAACGTTGGACAGTGGAGCGTCCCAGATAGGAACCCCAGAGGGCTCTTTTCAGAAACGGCAACTGAGGGCTGGAGGTGCACAAGGGGGCTGGCGGACAGCAGGAGGTGAAGTGGTGCCGATACACACTACCAATCGGTGGAAAGCACCAAAGCAGCGCCACAAGAGGGAACTGTGTCTAGAGCGAATGTGTCCTGGCCCATTGTATGTGGCATCGCAGCACTGCTAAGGGGGATGGGCAGCGGACGGAATGCCGTTTGGGGATGTGGTCCGCCATCTTGGGATCCTGCACAGATGGGAACGCCAGCACTGAGGAAAGGGCTGAGTAGCACCGCTGGACATGACCAGGTGAGAGGTGATTAGCCTCTGGTGCGCTTCCAGATTACTGTGGGCCGCAGGGAAGGCTCCAGAGGGCTGAAAATAACAACACTGATTGGGCAGCATTGATAGGGTGCAGAATCCTGGAAGAGGAGAGCCAGCTAATTGTTTGTGGAGCGTGGGGAAGCTGCGGGACGCTGGAAGGAGAAGCGGAGGGGCCCTGGGGTGATAAGAAGCAGGAGGTGAAGTAACGGCACTATTAGGGAGAACTGTGTTACAGCCCCTAGAACATAGACGACGTCCCCGTACTGCTGCGTTGAGTGGAATACGGCAGAGAACTGATACATCAGGAGGCGAGAGATGACCTTGATACATGGGACACTGCACGCGGGAGTGACCGGCAGGCAGTCCCACTAAAGAGAAAGGGATGGTGCAGCGGCACACGATTGATAGGGGAGGCCTTGGAGTGGACTATTACGGTTGTGTGGGACCTTTGGGGCATCTCCTTGGCCCCTGAGGGCGACTAACCTGTGAACAAGAGAGGCTTGAGCCAAGGTGGGACACTGCTTTGTACCTGGCCTGCGGTGGGCGAAATCTGTGTGGAGATGTGGTGACTTGAGCAGGACGCATCTGGAGGTACCTAGGGGGGTGAACCAGATGGGTGGAAGCCTACAAGGTGGGAGGAGAGAATGGTGACAGGCCCTATTGTTATAGGTACGAGTTTACCAACGGCGCTGGGCGCGCACAACATTGGATATCGGAGGGGGGGGCTACCCGGATGCTGGAACTTACCCCATAATCACTAATGGTGAAGCTAAGAGGGAAGAAGGGGGGTGCACCCCCTGAGATGGAAGAAAATACAGGAGCGCCAGACAGGCAGGAAGTGCTCACACAACATTCAGAGGGGATGATGCAACAACAAGTGGATCAAATACTTAAAGCCATTACCGATACCAGGGAAGCTCTCCAACTGGACATTGCGCATGTGGCACAAGGACTAGGATTGCTACGAGCTGATCATGCTAAGCTTGTTGACAGGGTGAAGCAGACGGAAGTCACCCTAGAGACCCTCGAACCTGCCCAACAGGTGCGGGAAGCTCAGATGAAGGATGTCCAGCGCTGATTGCAAACCCTAGAGCGGAGGGCAGAAGACACCAAAGGGAGGAATCGAAGGAATAACGTTTGCGTGGTGGGGCTGACGGAAGGAGTGAAAGGGACAAACATGGTGGATTACCTGGAAACCTGGTTGAGAACGGAGGTTGCACCTGAAGGCCTGTCATTGTTCTATTCCCTGGAAAGAGCGCATAGAGTTCCAGCTCGGCCGCTGGCTCCCGGGAGACCGCCCAGACCGGTGGTGGCTAGACTGGTTCATTACAAAGACAGGGACCTCCTGTTGCACAAGGCCCAAACCGCGGGCCCATACAAGGTGGGCAATGGTAAAGTGACGCTGTTCCCGGACTACACACTTGAAGTACAGCGCCGCCGGGCTTCGTTTTTAGAAATCAAGAGGGCGCTCAGAGACGAGGGCCTCCAGTACTCCCTGATGTTCCCAGCACGCCTAAAGATAGCCATGGATGGTAAGACGTACTTCCACGACAGCCCTGAGGAAGCCTGGAATTGGCTGGAGTCCTATAAAGTGGGCACCAGGGAAGTGGGGCGTGATACGAGTACACTAGCGAGGGGGCCACGTCCGCGCCGCATCCGAAGACACTGCCCTGCAGCCCGAAAACCTACGGAGACACAGACGGAGAAAGAACGATCTGCTGCACTGCAGGCCGTCACGGCCATTTCACAAGAGAAAGGAACAGCATCGCTGGTGGAGTCAGAATCGGAAAAGGGCTCATTCGGATCGGACACTGAAGAGTCGGAAACAGTAGGTGTTCACTTCCAACACGTGACACCTGGGACGGCGGATGAGATCGCAGATGCATAATTTCATGGACTTATTTGCAAGGATACAAGGTTGGGAGGGGGATTGGTTTTGGTCCTTTGGTATTTGCCCTTGACCCTGTTAGTGGTTGAAAACTGATGACTGGAGGGGTTGGTAAGGTCAGTTCAGTTTGTGCTATTGTGGTCCTGCTATATTGTTGCCTCGGATGAGGCCGACTAACTCTTGGGGGGTCGACCCTCTGCGGCTCTGGGCCCACTCACCTACTCTTGTGTGGGTGTGGTTCCTTGGTTTTTACTAAAGGAGCAGTTAGAATAGTAGTTTGGATGGGTACTAGCGTTGTAGCGCCTGTTCTGGCGTGGGGAAGTTATGGACGGTTTGGGGGTTTGGTTGGGGTAGTTAGATCCACCAGTGTGTTCCAATGTGGGGAACAGATGTTTATGAGGAATCAATCTCAGCATGGGATTGTTACTTGACTTGAAATGTATTACTTGGAATGTATGGGGGCTCCACACAATGCTGCGATGCCATAAGGTGCATGCTTATTTGGTACGACAGGGAGGCGCAGATAGAGAGGGCAATTATTTTATACGACCTACTCGGCTTTTGCTAGGGGTGCTTTGATATGGGTTAGAGCGGGATTCTCATTCCAGCCGATGTAACAATTGGTGGATCCAGAGGGGAGGTTTGTGGTGGTGGTGGGGTCGCCTAAACGGCATAGATGTGATGCTATGTAGTATATACGCCCCTAATGTGGATCGGGTTTCTTTCTTTGGTCACCTATCAGGGAGATTAGCGCCATACCCAACTAGTTCGATACTGATGGGAGGGGACTTTAACTCTACTGCAGATGTTGAGATGGATAGGTCCCACCCCCCGCTGCCCCAATACATAGACTCTCCAAGGCTCAATGTGCATGGCAGAACAACTGGGGGTTGGTAGATACATAGCATGTGCACCATTTGGAGGAGCGGGATTACTCTTACTACTCTGGCCTCCATGAACTGCATGTGCGGCTTGATGCGATACTATGTCCCCTGATATCCATGCCAAAGTTGTCCATAGCGAATATCTAACTAGAATGGTGTCGGATCATAACCCACTACTAGTACAGATACAATGGGTCCGGGAGAGAGCTGTGATACTGACCTGGTGGCTATGACCAGAGGCGCTGGAAGATCCAGCCTTCCGCGAAGATCTTGGAACGGGTAGAAATCAGTATTTTGCGGAAAATGAGGGCACAGCGACAGCAGTGGCAGTAGAGTGGGAGGCTTTTAAGGTGGTAGTGCGGGATTTATGTATTGCCAAAATGGTGGGGGTGAGGAAAACGCTATTAAATGACAGAGACAGCAGAGCACTGGTTGCGTAAGGCTGAGAAAGCCCGCCCAGATGACTTGGGGGGGCTGTCTTGGATGCTAGAGAGGCAGTGGCAGTTAAGGTGGAGAGGCTGCGCTCCTTTGACCACAGATCATATCTGGCGAGGGTGCATGCAGAAGTGGATAAGACTGGCGTGTTGTTGGCATGGTTAGCTAACCCGAATCCATGGGGAACACCTATACTGGGTTTGAAGGCCCCAACGGGAGAATTGGTGTACACGCAACAGGGGATCAATGGCTTGTTTTTGGATTATTATACTGAACTCTACCGCAGCAAATTACGTCAGACGGGGGATCCCATAGGGGAGTTCTTGTTTTTTTTTTAATTGACGCTGCCTAGGCTAGAGAAGGGAGCAAGCAGACCAACTAGGACAAGAGATCACGCTCTGAGAAATTCGGAGTGCAATTAAGCATATGGCGTGCAACAAAACTCCTGGGGTGGATGGCCTACCAATAGAATTTTACTCCACGTACATTGACTGCTCAGCTCCAAGACTCCTGGCGGTCTTTCAGGAGGCACGGAAGAAGGGGAAGTTAACAGTGACCACTCGAGAGGCTATTATTATTCCGCAGCTGAAGCCTTGCAGGGAACCGTCCGATATGACAGCATATCGCCCACCATCAATGTTGACCACTTACTATAAAATTTTGAGTAGGATCCTCACGACTCAGCCCCTCCCGTACATGACACAGCTGGTCCACCCGGACCAGGCGGGTTTCATCCCAAAACGGAACACGTCTACTAACGTGCGGCAATTACTTCGCATTTTGGAGGCGGACCACAGTTCCGCACCTACTGCAACGGTCCTTTCGGTTGATATTGAAAAGGCTTTTGATAGCCTGGAATGGCCGTTCCTATTTCAGGTTATGTGAGTGATGGGCCTGGGGAAAGCTTTCGTGGGGTGGACTCAGATCCTTTATAGCTTGGCGACGGCCCGAGTGCAGACAGGAACAACAGTTTCCTTTGCCCGTTCGGTTGGGCGGGGAACGCGACAGGGGTGCTCACTATCCCCACTGCTGTTTGCTCTAGCAATTGAGCCGTTGGCTGCACATGCCACGTCGGGGATGCATTATGTTGGTCTAGAGTTACGCGGAGACATGTAGTATATCTCGCTTTATGCAGATGATTTACTCATGTTCCTGGCCACTACAGGAGAGGCTTTGACGGGGGTGACAACGTTGCAGCGTATGTTCGGCGCGGCTTCAGGGCTCCGGGGGAACTGGGCAAAGATTTGCAAAGACTTGCCTGTTCACTGTGAGTCTGACGACGGCGAGCCCTAACCAAGTGGGGGGTATACGGTGGGAGCCTCGCTGTTTACCTTACCTTGGGACTAACATTTATCATACACAAGAGGACCTGCTGGAGGGTAATATAGGCAGAGCACTACGGGGGATTAGGGAGAACATGGCGTTCTGGGGGACATTGCCGTTATCGGTAGCGGGACGAGTAGCACTCATGAAGGTGGTGGCGCTACCTCGGTTGCTGTACTATTTTAGGACGATGCCCATTTGGATACCAGGCTCATTATTCAAAACGTTCCGCTCCTTGATGGGGGAGGGGTTATATGGGGAAGGGTAGACGGCGGGTGGCTCTGGCTATGATGATGCAACCCCGAGCTGAGGGAGGATGGGCGGTCCCAGACTTCGAACTATATTATTTAGCAGCTCAGCTGCAATGGCTTACCCAGGCAGTGGCGAGGGAATTTAGGGGCCCAGATGTCCCGATGGGTCGGTGGATTCCACGTCATGTGTTATCATTTGTTATACTCCATCAGAAGCTGCATCTTGGATCGTTAACTCATGAGGAGCAGATGCTGAGATTATGTTAGATCCGAAGCCAACGTAGGGGTGGGGTTGCCCGGCCGTACGCCCGGAGATTCCTTTAGGCATGTGCACTGCCCTACCACATGGGGGGACTGGTCTGTGCTGGCTGTGTGGGAGGAGCTGGGGTTGCAAGTGTTGGGAGACCTATATGAGGAGGGCGTTCTTTTACCTTACCAGACACTGCAAGATAGGTATGGCCTTCCCAGGGGCGATTTCTTATTGCATTCAGCCCTTGTATCGGCAATCGAACGCCATTGGGGAGGAGGGTTATCGGAGCCGCAGACATCTTTGGCATGTCAATATGTAGTGATGGCAGCGGGGACCTTCAAAGCTATAACGTGCTTATACAGACGAATGGTGAGTGAGGGGATGCAGCCGTTGAGCCAATTACAACGAAAATGGGAAGCAGACCGGGGTAGGGAGATTCCTGAAACGACGTGGTCTAGGATAGTTGAGAGAGCGTGGAAGAGCACGCGTAATGCTAGGTTCCAGCTTATTCATTTCTATGTGTTACATAGGGCATATTTAACCGTGGCACGGATAAATAAGTATTTTTAAAGTGGACACAGCCCGGTGTCCCCGTTGCAACTCAGAAGAGGCGGAATTTACTCATATGATGTGGAGTTGCCCGCAGCTGGGAACGTATTGGGAGGACGTGGTCGATATCCTATGTGAGGTTACAGACAGGCAGATAGACACGGTAATGGGTACGTGTATATTGCACTGGTTTCCTCATACGGCAAAGGACGAAAGTTACAAGTAAGTTCTTGGATCTGGGGTTGTTATTAGCCAGAAGAGAATTAACGAAGCATTGGAAATCTAGGCAGGGGCCCAGCATTGAGCACTGGAAGGCAGAATTAACCAAATGGGCAGACAGTGAGAGCATGGTTCGGTTCCAACAAACTAGAAGATCTAGCAATGATAAGGCACTGGAACTGCAAAGGCGTGGGAGGCTTTAGCTGTGCTGCTACTGTTACCTGAACCGGAGTCAGATGGAGATTCGTTGTTTGGATATGCCGATAGGAACACCCTGAGCTGAAGGGCTATAGCAGGGCTCTTAACAATTCTAGGAGGCACTGCCGTGGAACTAGGAACGTTCTAGGTCAAACTGACCAGTTCGGAGGCAGTGGAGGGATACACACCCCTGAATTATTATATATTATTGTTTGTTTTCCAATTATGTTAAGGAAGGACACACCGGTGGCGAGGGTTCGGGAGGGCCATAGGGGAGGGACTGATCTATAACTGAGTGGAAGCACTGACTGATCAAACTAATGGCGCATGTGATGGGATGAACAGACTATTAAGCCAAATATGTCTATTGAGGACATTACTAAATGAGAAAGAAGAGCAAGCATGAAGAGATAATAAGTACTCAATTGCATAACTATGCACTAATGGTTAAGTCAACATACAATGTAACAGTATCATGATCTGTGTCCACTAATAATAGTGTAATGTACATGCCAGATATTTACATGTGGGAGAAAATTAATAAAAATATGTTTTAAAAAAATGAGTCATATTGGGAAATCAGAGGGTCCTTTCAGCAGGACGCAAATTGATTTTGTGGAGATGCCTCCTTGCAATGGATTAAAGTATGTTTTAGTGATTGTATGTTTCTTTTCCCACTGGGGGAAACCTAGCCTATGAGACGTAATGACAGCTTAACAGTAGCTAAACAACTTCTTAGAGAGTTAATCCCAAGATTTGGATTTCTGACCTCTTTGGGATCAGATAGAGGGTTTCATTTCAGCAACGAAGTGATACAAATACTTTGTGCAGCACTCCAGATTGAACCGAAATTGTATTGTACCTGTTGCCCTGAAGTGTCAGGAGTGGTTGAAAATGTCAACGTAACATTAAAGACCCGATTGGCAAAGGTGTGGGCATCTACATCTCAGAAATGGCCTGATGCTTTACCATTGGTGTTGATCAGTATGAGAAGCAGCTCAGACAGAAGAACAGGACTGTCCCCGCATGAGATAATAATGGGAAGGGCTATGAGACAGCCTGCAGTCCCAGCAAAGCAGCTTGTTAACATACTCGACTACTGTAAAGGATTGGCTGTTGTGGTACGTTCTGTGTCTCAATGCACAAAAATACTCTAACAGATCTATAAAGATCTAGTAAAATAATGAAACAGGGGAAGGGAAATGAGAATTCTAGGTTGTGCCTAATACAACCGTGGTCGTGGGGAAACTAAGTCTTTCTTTAAGTTACCCTCACACACCCTAGTGGTGTCATGCTTCATCATCGGGTCACCCAGACCCCTAGAAGTCCGGGTGGGCTCGACCACAGTGTTGGGAGTGCTTTTGATATGTTCTACGACAGAGGGAGTTAACTAGATAAAATACCCAAGACAGATCCCCAGTATCCCTTTATTCTTGGGTCTGTCCGAGTAATTAAAATACTTAAAAAAGTGGGTCTTCTAGGAGTTTTATGGTCCTATGACCCTAGTGCCGACATGTTTCAGTCCGAAAAAGGGGCCAAAAAAGGTCCAGGACTTTCTTCAGGGCAAAAAAAGTAACTCCCCTATGTGAGTGTAATTAACACGTAATGGGGTGTCCCTATCCTGTCAGTATGGTGAGGGCAGAGTAGCTGCTCCACGTGGTTTTTTAACAGTGGATGTGTGTGAACTGCCAGGCTCCATCTGTAAGGGAAAAAATAGAGACAAACAACATATAAAAGTACCAGCGGTTTGGTGGCCGCTTATTTCATTTCTCTTTAGAGCGGTACGGTGTATACCGCCCGTGAACATGCGTGGACATTCGTGTGCATGCTCACGTGAGGAGGAGTGTCCTCCTATCATGCCACTCATCATGACTGCAACATATCATAGAAAATGTGACAGACATACTGTGAGTGTGGCGAGATGATTCGCATTCTAGCGATAACAGAGTGATGTCTGTTCCTATAAAAATAGCGTGCACACAGTGTCTCCAGGTACTAGTGCACATTAAAACCAAGTATGTTCCTGGCGGTGCCAAGAACCATGTTATGAGTGAGCAGGTAAGTAAGTGACTAAAAAACATACTACACATGCATACAACACATTCACACGTGATATATCTACAGTTATACTTTACCCAAATCGGGAAGGTAGATTGAATCTCTCAGGACCAGGGGCCAGATGGGGCTGTCCTGGGGGAACCGTGAATGAGAGTGGTGTCACGCGGTAAATAGCAAAAGGAGAAAATGAAGTCGTTCCGTATCGGTGGAGTCATGGAACGAAGGTTGATACATGATGAGTGGGACATCGTGTGGGTTAAAGTACTTACTTCGTAACGATCAACCGCCCTGCCCGCTACCTGTTTGGTTCTGGTCCTCGGCTTTCGCAAAGTGGTGAAGCCTGGGACAGGTAAATATAACGCGGAAGCGCGCCATAATCGAAGGATGATTGAGTGACACGCCCCTTGATTACAGGAAGCGACGTCAGACGTCGCGGCGTGCGGGGTTGATGGGAGTAGTAGTTCTCAATGGAAAAATAGACTGAACTGAAAGTGCGCGATCTACGCTGGGTATAAGTGAATCTGTGCTACGGAGGGGGTCAAAGTGAATAAAAGATAAATAAAAACGGGTATATACACGAGTGCAGACTGAGCGCTCGTGTTTACAGAGCAGCGGATGGGAAATAGGTAAAATAGAACCAGGAGTTTGAAAAACCGCCGCTGATGAAACAAATAAGCCGGTAATGCCCAGAGTGGAAACTGAGAATAAGGTAATAGTCATTAATGCGTTTAAGCGGACGTGGTCTACGTGTGGTACGACCTATAGGCATATTCAAAATACATAGGGTGAGAGGCGTGGGATGAAAAGTTGGTTAATTAATGACCCATATTAGTCTAGTAGAGGACGTCTTGGTTGAGTGCTGGTGTGACTCTATGATTAAATATGTTGTCATACTAGTGACAACCAAAACCCATCCAGTATCCAAGTAGTTAAACAGTGGGGATGTATATTATCAGTAGTGTCACTACGTAAATCGGACGTAGTGTTTAATGTTCATGTTAACAAGTACATGGTCCATGGGGTTGATTTACTTCTTAAGTTGACTCCACGGTATAGAATCATTTAGTCCTGTCTCATGTGTTCCCAGACGATACACCCACCGTTGTTCTCTCTCTAGGAGTCTTTTCTGTAGGTTCCTGGTGCCCTTGATCTTCTCAATGACTGTCCATCGTATATCAGTGTCTTTGTGATGTTTCTCGACAAAGTGTGTGGTGAGTCTAGTAGCTGAGACCATGCGTCTGATAGTACTTCTATGTTCGCATATCCGAATTTTTATTTTTCGGCTGGTCATGCCTATGTAGGTTAAGTCACATGGGCATTTTATGAGGTAGATGACCCCTTCAGAGTTGCAGTTGGTATGAGAGTTGCAGTTGGTATGAGATCGTTGCTCCCAGGGGGTCTGGGTCTGCTGTGTCTCACCAGATTGGGGATGCTGCTACCTCAGCACCACAGGAGCAGTGTCATGATTTGTGCTCGGGTGACTGGGCTCTAGTGAAGAAGCACGTGCAATAAACCTGTTTGGAACCTCGTTGGCGTGGGCCATACCAAGTGATAATTGTAACCACAACTGCTGTTAAATGTAGTGGTCTGCCTAATTGGGTGCATGCTGCCCACACTCGCCGAGTACCATGTCCCCTTGAAAATGCAGGACCTATAGTGGATGAGCAGGTGGTTACAGAGAGACATCCAATTCAGGTCAGTCACAGGGTAGAGGAGGCACCAGCTACTGGGTCTCATGACACTGGTTCAGACGGGAGTCAAGTAGAGTTGGTTCTAGTTGGCAACGAGGGTCAAGCTGAAGGGGAACGAACTAGGCAAAGTATTGACTCAGATAACATGAACAATGCAAACAAAAAGCAAGCACTGAGGAGACAAATGGCCCTGAAAAAGTGAAAGGCTGTGACACATATTGACTGAAGGCAGAATAACTCCAACTGTGATTGAAGTCTTGAGCCACTCTGAGCAAAGTGACACAGATGATGAGCCTACAGTGCTCTGAACACAAAAAGCAAGAGTTCCAAATCAGAGATATGCTGCTCCAGAGTGGACGTATCTAGCAGCCACAAATGACTGGGAAAACGCATACTACACTTTCTGCTTCAAAGAGGCCAACTCACAAAACCCACCTTGGAAGAACTGTTACAGGGAAGGCAAAGAGAGGAAGACCAAGAAATCACTTTAAGAGACAGAGTACACCGCAAAATGCCAAAACTGTGAACTGAAAAACTGCAAAGACAAAATAAAGGGAAAAATTCTTTAAAGGCACCATCAAAGACATTTCTGCCAACCTCATGTTACAAAGCATTAATTAATTAATTAATTAATATAAAAAAATAAGTTTCCCTAACCAAGAGTTTGAAAATCCAAACAAGTTTACGTTAAGGCGTAAACGCATATGTGCTTGCTACTTAACTATATTTGTCATAATATTTATGTTGTTTCTGATAATACTAAACCTACCTTTCCCTGTTTATGTAGAGCCTAACATTAACTCAACCCAAGTTCTAAACCAATACAAGAGAAGAATGACGTGGTTGTGACTAATGAATTAACTGAGACTAATTTACACCATGATCAGTCCATTAAAAATTTCTCACTTAACGTGTTCACTAAACTGTTGTAGGAGTAAGTCTATACTATGGATATGAGAGATTGTTATTTGTGCATGCAATTACCGTCTTCTATTTCTGAGGGTGTAACCTATCACCACCTTCCATTAATTTATGCAATTTCATGTAGTGTACTAACTAGTTTATTCTGTTGCAAATATTATTATTCAAATTACGACTTGATATTCTCAGAAGTACCCGTCAAGAAAAGTTCAAATGTTTTACCAGATGCTTGAAATGCTGAGATAATGGGAGAATTTTTCCAACCTCCATTACAAAATTGATACAATACATGCACATTGACACAATTTGACTTTTGCTTTGCATAGTGTAGAGAAGGACTTCATTAAGTCTGTAGAAGATCGGCATGGATTGATTAAAAGGAAATCAGAATCGCAAGTAGAAATACCACAAGGGATACACAGAGAGGGTGAAATGAAAAAAAGGGGAAACACACGCTGCCATGGCTCTGGATTGGCACCACAAGGGAAAACTCTGCATATTGAGATGAACAACAGACCATAATAATACATTTGTTGGTTCCAGTGAATGTGATCATACCTTCCTACTTTTAGGAGGATGGGGTAAATATTTAGCAGGGACGGATCCTGTATTTCCAGGAATATATTATTTTTTGGGGAGAAATGCCTATTATAGGTTATCAAAACAATGGTACGGGTGCTGCTGTTACACGGGTATTGTTTTTCCAAAAATGTATAATGTGGGACAGAACAGTCAAATCAATGAAAGAGGACTAACTCATTTGATAAGGAGAATAAGTGCTGCTGAAATATTAGGGGATATTTTTGGAGCCATAATTCCCCTCAGTGGGAGTAATATTGAATTCACACAAAATTTGGAAGCTTTCAACTGTAGTTATAGATACTGAAATGGTTGCTATTTGATCTATGGTTTTGCAAAACAGGCTTGCTTTAGATGTTCCTCTTGCAAAAGAGAGCAGAGTATGTTGCATGTTAAAGGTTCAACAGTGTTGCACATGTATCCCTGACAAAAGTAAAGATTTAAGTGGCTATATTAGCAACATTACTAACTTAGGTAAGGAATTAACAGAACTAAAAGCCAATGGTGCATAGGAATCCTTTGGGGAGGGATTCTCCTAAGTGGGAAAACGGTTTGCAACATTGGGAGGAAGCTTAGCGGGAAAGTTACTGACCCCTTTACTAACAATTGCTATTGGCTTAATAATAATAATGATGATTTATCGTTATTGCAAGTGAATGAAATTAAAATAAAGAAAACAGGGGAAAAAAGAGGAATAAAGCAGAAATTGAACTGTAGGATAAACAATGTGGATACTATGATGAATTAAAGAATCTAGAAAAATATAGATTGAAACAAATGAAGACAACTGCATTCTAATGTGACATCAGATAAACATTAGAAGAGGAATGGGATAAAAATTGTGTGATGGCCTTAATTTGTCATCAAAGGGGAAATTGATGGAGCGTAGAGGTTATTATCCATTCATCTTCACCAATTTCTATCTGAAAAATTATTTTACGATGGATGAGACAAAACAAATGATAAAGGTTGCCTACTGAGTGAAAATTTCACCTACACAGTCATGATTTAGAAACTGTATTGTAAAAGAATGCAGAAATGTTAGTATAAATGATCATATGGCAATGAGAAACTATGGTACGAAAACGAGCATGTTATGCTGAAGCATTCACGTATTTTATGAGAAAAGATGGAAAAACTAAACTGCAACTTTGAGAACTTGAATTGTCACAATATTAGTGCACAATGAAATAACGTATTTCGTTTTACTGTGTTAGTACACGTGTATTGACATTAACTGAACATACAGAATTGATTTAACAGAGAATTGACAGATTTGTAGAAGGTTTTACAGTAACGAGAATAAATGAAACATGCATTTTAAGTTAACATGTTGAAATAAGCTCACATGCAAGATCTAGAAAATACTGATCTACTACTTGAAAGAAAGACAATTTTTAGGAGTGCTTAATACTGACAAATTTAATGTGAAACAATGCATTTAATTAAATCAATAAATTAAAACATTTAGAAACGTGTTATGTTTAAATATTGGCATTCTTGTAATTTAGCTGTTCCCTGGTTAGGCCTCAAAGGCTTTGTTTCCTTAGCCAGTGTTAAATCATGTGAAAGCTGTCACCCAAGCCCTGTGAGAACTTTCTGTAAAATTTCCATTTGCGTTCTAGTTTTCAATAGTCTCTCTTCACCCTCATAGCATGTTTGATAAAAATTGTAGCAAAGTTTTGAAAACATCCCAGTGAAATGCACCTGGGAACAGACTGACAACATAACTTAAGGAAGCGCCTACTTCAGAGGATGTTACTAGACTCTAACCGAATGGAATATAATGATCCTAAAGAAAAACGTGAGATATATGGATCACTTAATTCTTCCAGATTTGTATAATTTACCGATCACCTACATAACAGCCCATCATGTACAGCCAATGAAACCCTATGGACTGATTGAACCAATACTTTAAGGGGTGTGAACTTGAACATATTGGAGTGTAATCGTCCAAATTAAGGCGGAGTCGTGGGCTGGCTGTCTGATTTACCTTGCTTTCTCTGACTGGCATGCTGTTGGTTTTTCCTTTAATCCACGCATGCTGCTATCACAAATGTTGTCTTACCTTGCCCCTTTCCACTCATTTTGAGTGGTATAGACTCTAACAAACTGAACCTTAGCAAACTGGGACTTTAACCTGGGCCATTGCTGGCTGGCAAGCTTGTGTGGGAAAAACCCTTTCGGCTGGGAGGTTATCGGACTCCTGATGTGGCGAGATCAAGGCTGCATAACGGACACAAACTGATTATTTGAGGACAGATTCCGAAAAAACAACTTTAATTGGTTTGTGCGAGCATCACTGAACCTGTAATTCCATGTACTGAGTGGTTTTCTTTGCATTCACCTTGTTATCAAATCTGATCGTTTATCTGTATTTCTATCATTACCTACATTCTTGAGGCATTTAACAAATGTTTTTATTGAATTATATTTATCGATTCAGTCTCGTTCTTTTGGTGATATTCTTTGTCTCAGGTAATCTATACTTATGGCTGGTAAAGGTGCTAAATGATGCTGGGTTATTAGTTTGAATTTAACAATTATCTATTCCAGGTCCTCACAGGATAATTGTTAATTCCCTAAATATTCTAGTCCCTTATAGCTCAACACAAGATCCATCGAAGGACCTAAGAAATGGTAATGGTAGCAGCTTTGGAAGGTGTCCCAAAGGAGTAGTGAAAACACATAAGAATTAATGATTTAGGTTATGGGCCAGATTGTTTAAGTGCATGCTAATGAAGTTAGGGAAAATTAATTATTGCGAAAAATATTCCCCACGTATTTCCACTGCATCAAGTCTCAAACGGCAGAGAAATGCAAATGTGTTAACCGTTTGAAAATTTCTCAACAACTCTTTAAATGATAATGTTGCAAAAACAGCTGCACAGTTATATCAAACAAATGAAAGCGCACTTTTAGTAAAGTCTACTTTAATGCCAAGTTTGGTGTAAATCCGTTCAGCTGTGTCGGCTGCAAATATGAGCAAAGATTCCTAAGTGAGCAAAATTGGGAAAGCACTTCTTCACCACATCCTAACTTTTTACCCATGGACAGATTTTCAAGAAACTTGGAATGTTAATTCTGGTTTTGTTTAGGTGAGGGACTAGCAGCTCCCCAAACAGCGACTGATAATGGCTGGGGTGTTCCTACGTCACAGAACTTCATACAAAAACCATTCAAAATCTAGCCAACATCAACCCCACTAGCTTTGCCAATGTTTGTTTTTTAGGTGCTTCTTGATCCTGTGTTTTGTGGTGAGTTGCATATCATTGTTTTACTTCTTGTTCTAACCATTACAGACTGTGGGATTCTCGCTTTCCTTTGATTCTATTGGACATGTCTGTTTTGTGTAGCTCATCAATTTTTACCCAACTCAAACGAAATGACCTGTTGTGGTTCTTTTTAAAGAAATGTAACCAGAAGTTTGCATTTCTTTTTTCATGTTTAGTAGTGGAGTGTGACCCTGGTTGTGCTTGACAGGAAATGTTTGGGGCATTCATGAGAGTATTTGTTTACAGAAAAGCAAGCACGCCCCAGCAGTTGGACTGCTGCCTGCTCCTCTAATCTTGGGTAGTTTTGCCTTTATGGCAGAGAAGGCATGAATGCCTTTTTCTGGCAAACATGTCATGGCCTGGATTCATTTTAAGGTGAATATAGAGAGTAAAGAGCTATTGAGTAAATTCCAGCGAGGTCTCATGGAATACATTGATATTTCAGTTCCATTAGTCAACAAGGAAAAGGCAAAAAATAAAGATAATTGCTGGTTTACTAAAGGACACAGGGGACAAAGACCTGTAGTAAAGCAGGCAGAGGAGAAGATAGTATGAAGAAAATGTGAATGAAAACTTTAAAAAACATTGAGAGCCTACAAAAGTCTTATTTCAAGCCAAACCAAATCACTTTTTTCGAGACTATGTTAACAGCAGTAAGCTCCCCAAAAGAGCTGTTTCAGTTGATCAGGAATCTTACATGACCAGAATGTTAAAGAAAGAAAATATCAGTGTGAAGTTTGAAGGTTGTGCCAGCTCAGGTAAAGAGGAGGGTGTCCAAAACGTGGCAGATAACCGGTCTTTGGTTTCTGAATCTTCTAACAAGAAGTTCTTGGAGTTTCAAGAAGCTGACGAAACATGGTAACATATTGCTTTGAGACGGGCGTAGTTCTTTATTACTAAGTGCATGGTCTATCAAGTCAGTAATAGGACTGACAAATGATTCCAATGGTCTCACGTGCATAATATTAATTTCATTGTGAAATGTACACATTCTGTAGAACAGGCGGATATCAAAGCCTGTTCCCAGGCTCCTACTTGCTTATGTGGGTCTTAAATAGTTGAGATGCAGCCATTCACAATTTTTGCATGTCTGGTGTTATGCCCTATAGTACATGCGTTTGGGAATTGGTATGAACAAAGTGACAAGCTGAATATTTTCACATTGCCGTTTGTAGTGCAAGAGTCCCCGATTAATTTCTTGCAAGTTCAATGTGAATTCTTTTTTTTAGCTATTTTGCCCGTTTTAGATGGTTTTTAAGCTTTTGTCTTGCTTCACTAACTCGGTCATTCCCTAGGGATTTTAAAGGTCTTCTTTCTTTCTTTGGGAGTTTTTATTTCTGTGCAGCCATTTCAGAAAACTGTACGGTTCAAATATAGGATACGGTTCAAATATAGGAACAACTTTTTTTGGGGTAGTCAACCAAATGCGCAGGGCGGCCTGGAGTGTTTAATTTGAGCTAGTGGTTGCAGGTGGGTCCAACTGTACTAATTTTTCCTCATCAGCCTTTGTCCTATGAGAGAAAACACAAAAAGAAGAAGATAAAGACGGGAAAATAGTGACAAAGAAAAAAAGCAGAGATAAAAATGAACATGCAAAATTGAGATAAGGAAGCAGAGGGTGTCTGGTGGTGGATGAAAGAGCAGCAGGTAGAATCAAGAATATGCAGCCTTGGTGTTTGGCAAACAACCTCCCCCTCTCCACCCCTCACCCCCCCCACACACATTTGAAAGGGCCGGACGCAGGCTTCTTTGTTAAGCTTTGTGCCCTGGCACTTATTCTTTTACAAACTAAGCACTTGCAGTTCCTATCAACTATTACTCACTTATACCCCATATATATGTGGTTTGATAGCATTAGCTGATGCAGCATGCTAAGCCTTCAGCCAAACGGCGTCATGAAGATTTTTGTTCTCAAGATTTCTTTTAACTGGAGGTAATGGCTTTCTGCTCTCAAGGGACAATCCTTTTCTGTAGTCTAAAGGCGCAGCAGTAAATAAGGGTTACTCGCCCACTTTCGAGCTTATGGTTCAGATTGCGGACCTTGGCCATGCAGTACAAGGATATTTGGCTGCCATATATTAATCTATACTAAGGAATCCTAATATTTGGAACTTAATAATTACCATATACGAAGGAGCTTACCAACACCACTCCTAAGGACTTAGAAGACTGTACTTTTCTATCTCCTTGATATTGATTTTAGTTTTTGGCCCTGATGAAGTCCTGGGCTGATAGCCTTGAGGACGAAACACGTGTTGGCTTGGCTTGATGGCATTAGCTTGAAGAATTTGTACAGGAACAAGAAAAACATATGTACAAGAGTGAATTAAAGAAGAAGAAACGAATATAGAACAGACATTTGGACTTTACTTGTTTCATTGATATAAGAACTGTTTTTGCTCGGTTTACCTCTTTCCAAATAGCAGCAGTAAATAAGGTGCAAGTTGGCCAATCATAGGCTTCTGGCTGGATTACAGTAGGGAGCAAGGTTTTGAAGAGGTCTATGTCTTCTGTTTCAGTACATCTTGTGGATGGTACACTCTGTCTAGAATTCCAGCCTGAACTCTACCGGGAGTCAGTGCAGTGCTTTTTAGGTCTCGCATGCGCTGCGTAGGAGGAGACCTTTAGCCATCGGTCCCCTTTTTCACCCACAACCGTGCACGCATTCCATTGCCTTCAATGGCAACGCGTGCACGTGTGGAGATTCACTTGCAGGAGCGAGCGTCACCATATGGTAGCAATTATCGCTCCCGCAAGTGAATCGCGGAGGCCCCCCTCCTCCCCCCTGCTGCCGCGCAAGGCGCGCCTCCCCCTGTTGCCGCGCAAGCTTGTTTGAAGTGGTGTAAGACGAGGAAACTCAATCATTCACACTGAGTTTAACGGCACGCCGTCTCGAAATGTCTTTCTTTCCCGATCATGTTATAATCTGGGACCTCTGACAGCTTGCATAGTACCTAAAGCTGGGTTACTATTCATACAATTTACTTTTGGCAGAAGTCGATTTGTTGTGAGGCTGGATTCTTGAGCGTGTTTTGGAATTCCTAGCCGGAATCCGTCTGTCACAGTTTTGTTTTTTACTTACCTAATTACGGTCTTGCAGAAGCAGGCACAACATGCTGTGTGAGCTCATAGCAATGGCGGCTGCTTCTTTTACGACCATCCCAACACAGTACTGCTCTTTAACCTCTTCAGTGCCCATGACGAGATAGTCTCGTCATGGAGCACGGTTGCGCTGTGCCCATGACGAGACTATCTCGTCATGAACCCCACCCACTAGTGCAACGCCCGGCACAGGAGGGGGAAAGGGCGTGGCACTGAAGGGGTTAAAGCAGCGCTTTAGCATGTGTCCACCCCCCCTCCCCCCCGGATTTAAAATAATCCGCCTAGCAAATAGCGCTTCAGCGTTTTTTTTCTCTCTCTCCCCCTATGGCTATCAAATCCAAATTACGTCTATCCACATGTATTTCTGCTATTGCAAAAAGTGCCCTCAACTAGCCCGCCCCTGGCAAAATGCACCATTTGAATTATAGCAAAGGGCTTCAATAGAGATTTCCCATGCAGACATGCAGCTCCCCGGGCACTCTGGGGGGAGACCCTTCCCCCCCCCCCCCTCCTCTGGCCTCTCTCTAAAAAAAGAAAAAAACACAAAGGCATCGCCAACAAACAAAACATTAATTTCTCAAAGAGAAAAGAATAAATGGTGGCCTAAACTTTTAACAAAATGTAGTTTTTTTGTCCCTGTGCGCAGAAGAGTTTCATTTCCCACCACACTGATTTCACATCCTAGTTTTGTGCGTTGGGACGTGTATCACATGACTTCTGTTTTCATCACACTGTTCTGGCCGCTTTGTGCTACACAGGCACTAGTAGCCCACATTTTTCACCACTAAATGCTACATGCGATATAAATGCTTTCCCAAGGATTTTTGAACTTTTTTTTTCAGGCAGTATATTGCTCTTGTCTCCCCTCCCTCATAACCTATTTCCAGGTTTACCAGTGCCAAAAAGTCATACAAATGGCAATAGTGCTAAGCAAATATAAACACTCCACTGCAAATAAAAAGACACAAGTAAAAAACATTGTCATTTTCAACACCAACAGCTCTAACTTTCCCAAATGCGAGACCTATTGCATTGAAAATGCTTGTTTGGAGTGGTTTCGTTTCTGTAAGCTGAGGCACAGTTTGGCTGCCTTATTTTGTACCCTTTGCAGCGGGGCAGTGAGCTTCCTTGAGGTCCTTGTATAGAATATTCTGCAGTAATTTACTAGGCTAATATGAGCTGCTTAGCACAACACAATGGTTGCTTTACAGGGGAACCATCATTGATTTATGGGAAGAGTGGCAGGCCTGTACCATTAACTGCACTTTCTAGTTTATCTAGCCTGTCCATTGTGTTTTTCTTGCTAGCTAGGAGTGGTTTCATTTTCTTTGCTTCATACAATTTATCAGCATGTAAACTCACAATACCACCTGTGACGTGTTAATTCGAAAAGATATTTTGAACTTCACGGAGGTTCCCTGGGTCCTGGAGATGCTTATTATACCACGTAAATGTCTTGTCCCTTTAAGAAGTCTTGGCATTTATCACTCACAGACTGATTAGGTGATGCAGTGAGTTTCTCATACCGTTTCCATACTTCAGTGTGGACCGTCTTGTAGCTCAAGTCCATCCAAAGGTCCTTTGCTTCCCCACTTTCTACTTCTGGGGTTGTGATGCAATTATTACTGCGCTCTCACCTTTCCTTAGATGACTGATGTTCATGGTGGGTTCTTCCAGCTCCTCTAAGTTGACTTTGTAGTTTTCAGTACGAAGAGAGTTAGTTGACTGTGTGCACTAACATTTGTCTTTTGTGATTTCATATATTTACATGGGCAGGTGGTTGGTCATTTCGAGATAGTGAAATCAATATTTTCTCCTGTGGGCTGGCCTTGGTCTACAATGGTTAGTTTGTTATCAGAGGTATATCTGTAGGCTGTCAGTGAAAGAATGATGAAGTTGATGTAGCTCAGATTTCATCTGGATTCAGGCATTGCTTTATTTTTGTGCTTCAGACAGACTGCATTTAAAATGACGCTGATTTTGGTGCAAGTGGAAAACACATGGCACATGAGATTATGAAAGGAGGCCTCGTCAAATGCTTTTTAAAAAGGTGCACTTTGGTGCATTCAAAATGAAAGACATGAAATGAGGCCTGGTCAATGCTTTCAGTCTGAAATGCTTGTGCTGAATTAACGTGTTTTTGCAGTGTAGAGAAAACTCGTGATTTTAGTGGCCTCTTTAGCTGTGAAAATAATCATTATATGTGTTCTCTCTTCCCAGCTCATTTTCCTTGTAACCTACACTCCTTATTCCTGTCTTAAGAGACTTTGGCTTTGTTGCATATGTAGACAAATATATTCAGTTCATAACACACCTTATAATGAGTGTTAATTAACCATGCACCAGACACTACACGCGGGGCTAAAGCATGTTGCATGAAAAGCTATCTAAAACATTAGAGCATGCTGCTATGAGTATGTATTAACTGTTTGTGCTTTGAATATTTTCACTGGTGCATGTTTTATGCTATGTTGTGCATTGCATATTTTTGCATGTTGTGCACAAATAGAAAAGCTGCTTTAAACTAATAGCTTTTGCTAGGAAAAATAATACCAGGTATTAATATGGGGCGGTAAACAGAATGGGTTCTATTTCTTAAATCAATATGTTTGTGTTTGTTTTATTTTGGGGCCTAAGATAAAATGGCTGCCTGTGTATCCAGCAAGGCTGAGAATGATGCTGAATTTGAGAGCATGCGCAGATTATACCAGCTTGCCTCGAGTGAAGACCTAATTCAAGGCCACTGTGAACTGTAAATGCTTGCTATTCTGCCCATGTACCAGTGTTTGCGAAATGTGCTTATCCTGCGTGCGATGTCACAGGATGCAGGAAACTGGACTGAAACATTTTTCCTAGTAAATGTTGCTGAAATATATGATTATATTTATCATTAACGCTACTTTTGTTAAAACCGGATTTGCAATGAGAACAGGATGGTGAGACCCAAATGTCATCTATGGCAACCAATCAGTGCAAGCTTTACTGAAAACTGCAACAATTATTAGTGTAGTCAGCCAAGAATTAGAGTATAAATAATGACCTCTTAGGGGGCGTGATGCCTTCTCTTTAAGCCTTGGACTCTCTCACCTGTAGGCAAGAAGTGATCACACAGACAAGAAGCAATGGCATTTTCAGTGTCTATAAATACCAACATTCTATTTGGCGGAGTGATAATTTATAATCCCCCGGGTAGTACGCTGGACTTTAGTGCCCAGCTTCTTGCACAAATCATGCCAGTCTGTCTTAAAAACAAAAATATCCTGCTGATAGGGGATTTTAACATACACTACGACAATAGCAACAATCCCCTAACTAAACAGCTACTGGAGGATATGAAAATCCTACAGCTGACTCAGAGAATTGATCAGCCTACACACATGGCAGGACACATATTAGATCTGATGTTCTCTAACATAGGAGCCATTGACATCAATGAGATAAAACCAATGATATGGACAGATCATTTCATGACTGTGTTTTCTATTCACCTATTTACTAAACATTCTAAACTACCGGCATCAGCAGTAGTAAAAACAAGGAGCTGGAAAAACTTTTCTGTAGATAAATTCCAGCAACACTTCACACATGTAAACACAGGAATTACTAACACTAACGACGTAATAGAACTACTCCAGAACAACATTAGGAGTGCACTGGAACACTGTTCTGCACCACACTCCAAGCACAAACGTAGATCTACAACATCAGAGAAATGGTACGGATCAGAATTAAAGTCATTGAAAAGGAAATGTACATTACATGAACATAAATGGAGACTCAATAAAACCCAAGAAACTAGAGCCACATACAAAAGAGAACTCATACTTTATAACAAAGCTATTAGGAAAGCGAAGAAAGACTATTTCTCACGTAGAATAACAGAAAATAAAAATTCATGGAAAGAACTATTTAAAATAGTCAAAGAACTATGTAGCCCTGCAAGTTTTTCATTGGATTTCACTCCTTTGCATGAAGGCTGCAACAAAATAAATGAATACTTCGGCGAGAAAATAGACACTATTTACGCCTCTTTCTCCAATATCGAACTGGAACATACAGAACCCCATGTGCCACCTATAATTCAGGCTAGCTGTCCCAGGTTTGGCCCCTTCTCAGAGGAGGAGGTGGGCAAAGTTATGTTAGAAGTAAAATTGGGCTCTCCATTGGACCCATGTCCATATCATATCTTCTCGCAACTAACTCCAATAATCAGCCCGGCCATAACAAAAGCATTTAACCTCTCTCTAAACTCCGCTGAATTTCCAAAAATCTGGAAAAACGCCACAGTCACCCCTTTATTAAAAAAAGCAGGCTCTGATGTTAACAACCCGGCAAACTATCGGCCTATATCGCAATTACCCTATTTATCTAAGGTATTAGAAAAACTAGTCAATAGGCAGTTGTCCAATTTCCTGGAAGCCAACGATCTACTAGATATTTCCCAAACAGGGTTCCGGACCAATAAAAGCACCGAGACAACACTCTTGGCAGTGATGGATAACATCAGAACCCAGGTAGATTGGGGGAAAACGGTCGCCCTCATATTATTGGACCTCTTGGCGGCATTTGATACCGTACCACATAATCGGTTACTGGAAATTCTTGCAGCAAAAGGCATCCGGGAAAATGCTTTAGGGTGGCTACAGTCTTTTATGCAAGATAGGACACAATCAGTACGGATGGGTGACTTTTCATCTCCTCCTCGGAACATCAAGTATGGGGTCCCACAAGGGGCCTCACTGAGTCCGACTTTGTTCAATGTATTTGTCTCCTCGTTGGCTGAAACAGGAAGAAAGTGGGGTGTCGACATCTGTTCTTATGCAGACGACACCCAACTGATGATCACATTGGATGAGGAGGATGAACTAAAGGATAGGTTACTAAATTGCCTTGTGGAACTAGTCAATTGGATGCATGGCCACTGTCTTAAGCTAAATGCAGATAAATCCGAAATACTGTTGTTCGGCAGACATACACAACTATGGGATAGCAGCTGGTGGCCCACAAACTTGGGCACCCCTCCCAGCCCGACAACGACGGCTAAGAATCTAGGTGTGATACTAGATAACACTCTGAGTATGAAAACCCATGTATCAATAATCTGTGGTAAAGGCTTTGCATTATTGAAAATGCTTAGAAGAGTCTTTCCATGGATTCCTACTGAGTGTAGAAAGATCCTGGTCCAGTCGTTACTAATGAGCAGACTGGACTATGGAAACTCCTTGTTCGTGGGAATGGCTGACTATCTCTTTTCCAAATTACAGGTCGTGCAGAACGTTGCGGCAAAGGCTATCTGCAATAAAAGATAATACGACCCAGCCAAGAGCTGCATGAGAGAGCTGCACTGGCTGCCAATGAGACGAAGAGCTACTTTTAAGCTACTGTGCATAACACATAGAGCACTGCACAATACAGGCCCACGTATTTTAAAAAACAAAATCGCATTCTACGCCCCATCCAGGAATTTATGCTCCCAAACAACAGCAAGAGCAAGAATTACCCGTGTGAAAACAGCAAGGATGGGTGGACGGGCCTTCTCCCACCTGGCGGCGACCAGTTGGAATGACCTGCCTGTGAATCTTAGATTAACAGACAACCACCTGTCCTTCAGGAAGCAACTGAAAACATTTCTCTTCCCCAAGCTTGATTAAAATAATGACCCTGTTATTTGCCTACTACTTACTATTGACATTATAGCGCCGTGATATCCTACTTAGGATGATTGTTCGCGCTTTATAAGTACTATTAACATTAACATTAGTCTGAGAGGGAGGAGAGGAGAAGAGGCAAATGAGATCAGACATCACATGGGTTAGGTACGAGAAATGTCGCGGGTGCAGCCTGCGAGGAGATTGCTGCAGCCTGGGAGGAGATTGCGTCCGAGGAGAGGTGGGGGTTCTTGCTCATATTTTTTTTCAGAGACGTCCTTCCGCGCCATAAGATTGGCAAGGCAGATCACATTCCTCTGTGGACTTGTGAAGGGCGGGCTGTCTTGCTCCTAAGCACAGACAGGCAGATTAATCAGACCAGGGCAGAGAAAGCAACAGATAGAATTAATCCGTTTTGAAAAAGATTTGTCTTATGCATTTATTTCTCTTTATGGGAGATTTTTGCCAACTATTGATTATTGATTAGCCTTGCAAGACTCGCTTTTTCTTAGAAACTCTAAGAATTTTGACTGACATTTTGCACCACATTTTCTTTTCTACATGTGATGCTTAATAAGCAAACTGTAATATGTTCTGTATTAATTTTATATTTTCCTATTTTCCAAATTCTGTAACCTGATTGATATTGGACTAATGAATAAAAGGTCACTTTTAACTAAGAAAAGAAAACCCTTTAAAAATACTCACAACTCTCATTATTGGCTTAAATATTAAATGCATTTTTGATTTTTCATGTTTATCATGTTTATGTAAAGTCTCCTGAAGGTAATATACAGTGACAAGGGTCCAGTACCTTTACAGCGGTGAATTAGAGGTAATGTGGTTTTGCATTCAGAAATTATCGTGAAATTACCGTTGCATCAGTTTCTGGTAGCAAGAGGATGGTCGTTATTGATTAGTTTGGTGATTAAGGATTATTAATAGCACCATCAGCTATTCAACTAATGGATCATTGACCTTAGGAGAGAAGTAAAATAATTACCCAAGTTAGATAAATGTCCAAGTCCTGATTCCTGATTCCTGATCCCAATGCTCAGAACCTGAAGACTGGCAAAGCAGTACTGGAAGGTGATGCAAGAAGGCGATTGCTGGAGTGGTGTGAGTATCAATAGGGTTGTGAAATGTTGTTAACGTGCTAGGATGTATTTTTGAAGTGTTGAAAATAGTAAGGGTGTTGACTGTTGATGAAAATGTTGCTCAATTTGAATTGATGGTTTATTTGATTATATTGGTAATTTCATAGGACAGGATTTATTGGTTATTAATTACATGTTTTAACTCTTCATGTTATGTAAGTTAGTGTCTTGTTCTATGTTGTCTGGAAAAACAGGAATGTACACCTGTGGAATCCCGGGAAGGAATAGCGGGTGGTAACTGGAAGCCACACTGCAGTGAGGTTACTCGTCTGTTGGAATAACACTGAGAAGCTAGGTAGGGCTGGCAGTGTTAAATTAGGGACTATTTTCTGTGTCAAAGTGAGAGTGATTGATAGCAAAGAGTTCGCTGGTGAAACTTTGGCAGTATATCACCTAGAAAGGGTAACACCAAAGGAGTAGCAGGTTCTTCTGAGCTTGAGTGAAGGGTAAGCGGAAGGGATTTACTCGCAGTGTTTGAAGAGTAAACAGAAGTTCTTACTTTGTGAAGGGTAAGCGAAATGTGTTACTCGCAGTGAAAAGAAATCTATCCTTTGTTTAGTGGAACAGACAGACTAGCAAATGTTTTTATGTTGTTAATAACAGAATTTTGATTAAGAAAAACTCAGAAAAATATTGCAGTTGAGAGGGTCAGTAGTAGGAGTTAAGCTGACAAACTAAAACTGACAGTATTGGAGAAAAGACATTGCATTGAACTATTGCAGAAATGAAAATGTTTAAAGGTTTAAAGAAACTGTTGGGAGGTAAAGTGAAAAATTAGTTTTTATTTGGTGATGCTCCTGAAGGATCACCTGTGCATTTTATGCGTACCAATTTGGGACAAAATTCATGTATGTGGGTTCACCAATGGTGGTAGATTACTGAAAAAGAGCGTCCTTTGAGGTTTCCAAAAGATGGTACTTTTGAATTGCAAGTTATTGACAAATTAAGGGAAGTGTTATGTGAAATAAAGACACCATCCAGAGCTGCACATTTGGAGGCCTTAAGCATGTGGGAAAGGACAGCAAGAGACAAAGTAAGTGAGGATAAAAAGGTAAAGCACCAGATGCAGTAGAAGAGAATTAATGATAAAAAGCTTCAAATAAATAATGGTGCAGGGGATGAAATAATGGATGCATTGTTAACTGAATGTCCGTCCACTTTATGTGGTTCCCATTAAAAATACTGAAAATAGTGTACCAGTAAATACTACAGTGGCTACTGCTTCTGTTGAACAGAGAGAAACACAGATTGAGAGAACTGTGCAGACACTTCAGATTGACCCCCTACCTGTTGATTCAACACTGACAGTGGTCCCTCCAGGTGTTACTGGTTCAAATAGGACTGATTCAGTCCAGATACCACAGACTACAGAGGCACAGGCTGTGCCTAGAACAATTGTGACTGTCCCAATTAATATGGTCCCTACTCAAAAGGTTCAAACAGCTGCAGAAGGAGTGATTATGGCAGGGATTATTTCAGAAACTCAGAATTCACAGATTGAACAGAAATTACCCCAGACAGTACAACCACTGGAAGGTGGAGTAAAAAATGGTATTTACAAAATCTGCAGCCCAGGATAAAATGAATATATTTGAAGATGGGATTTTTCAAGCCTGCATTGAGGAAGCAGCAGTAATTAAAAAGATAAAAAGCATGGGGGAGCAAATTAACCCAGACCCGAAAAAGAGAGACAGCTTTGTGTTTTAAATTCAGCATTTGAACATGAACAAATTGACAGTCCCTGCTGTTTAAATCATTAAAATGTGAACCAGTGTCAGGAGAAAGAATTAATTTCCCTTAGTAAGGAAACAGCTACATGTGCAGTAACTACACATGATATACTGACTGATTTGGCTCAAAAATATGAAATTGATGTTTCAAGAAGCTTTCCATTTCAGAAACGTTTTAGGGTACATATGAATGATGAGGCAAATGAGAAAATGTGTTCTTTAGGAATGCAATTGCACATTGCAGAAATGAAATATATTTTTTAATGCAATGGGTTTGAGAAATTAGGAGACAAGTAGGCAAGAAAACATAAGAAGAAAAAGAAACCACCAGATCTAGTTGAGGAAAATAATAAGCAGAATGAGGAAGAAGCTTTTGCTTACTCATTGAGAGTAAAGGTGGGAGAAGTGCATGTACCACAGAACAAAAGTGAACTTGCAGCATTTCTGAACACATTCCCACAACTGAGAGACAAACTTATGCTGTGGTACCCACAAAGTGATGGATTTGTTGACATTTAAAAGGAGTTATGCATTAATTTGAAAATGTTCTTTGACATTGCCATGCAGTCTGAATTATGGTTTGAATCTAAAGTTGTTGTGCAAAGGCCAGGTGAGGAGACAATGAAAAGGGTTTGCATGAATACCATCATTTTCTGTTATGGAGAAAAACGTAGCAGCGATTACTTTCCTGAAGGGCAGAGTGCCAGCAAAGGATGTTGATTGGGTACAGATTAAAAGAACACAGGATGGAAGTAAAGGTGTTTTGCTTTGTGCAAATTCGAGTATGGATGTTGTATTGCTGGAAAAAGTATTCTTTTGCCACCTTTATAACAGGTTTGAGCATTGGAAGAAGAAATGTAAATTTAAACATGATGCAGCAGTTGGAAATGTGCAAATACAGAGAGAAATGCAGGTGCAAGACGTGTCAGCCAAGCAAATGCAAATGTCAGTTCAGAAACAGGTACCAATGGCAGGAGTTTTTCAAGCCCAAATGGTCCCACAAAATATGGAAAATGCTAAAATTAATTTAAATAAGTTGTCCAGAGAAAATATGAATTATTTCCAGTAACAAGGCCTGGTAGGAAAACAATTGTTTTGCAAATTATACAGCACAGATTACTGTACACCAGCTAATGTTAATTTTCAGATTCCTAATAAGGATGTACATTTTAAAATAGCCCAACAAGAGACGGCTGTAGCATGTCACAGGATGCAGGAAACTGGACTGAAACATTCTTCCTAGTAAATGTTGCTGAACTATATGATTATATTTATCGTTAATGCTTTTTTTGTAAAAACCGGATTTGCAATGAGAACAGGATGGTGAGACTCAAATGTCATCTATGGTAACTAATCAGTGCAAGCTTTACTGAAAACTGCAACAATTATAAGTGCAGTCACCCAAGAATTAGAGTATAAATAATGACCTTTTAGGGGGTGTGGTGCCTTCTCTTTAAGCCTTGGGCCTTAGTCTGAGAGGGAGACGAGGAGAAGAGGCAGATGAGTTCAGACATCACATGGGTTAGGTACGAGAAACGTCATGGGTGCAGCCTGGGAGGAGATTTCTGCAGCCTGAGAGGAGATTGCGTCCGAAGAGAGGTGGGTGTTCTTGCTCATATTTATTTTTCAGAGAAGTCCTTGCACGTCATATTTTTGGCAAGGCAGATCACATTCCTCTTTGGACTTGTGAAGGGCGGGCTGTCTCGCTCCTAAGCACAGACAGGCAGATTGATCAGACCAGGGCAGAGAGAGCAACAGATAGAATTAATCAGTTTTGAAAAAGATTTGTCTTATGCATTTATTTCTCTTTATGGGAGATTTTTGCCAACTATTAATTATTGATTAGCCTTGCAAGACTCACTTTTCTTAGAAAGTCTTTAAGAGTTTTGACTGACATTTTGCGCCACATTTTCTTTTCTACATGTGATGCTTAATAGGTAGACTGTAATATGTTCTGTATTAAATTTTATATTTTCCTAATTTCCAAATTCTGTAACCTGATTTATATTGGACTAATGAATAAAGGGTCAGAAAAACATCACTTTTAACTAAGAAAATAAAACTCTTTAAAAATACTCACAACTCTTGATTGGCTTAAATATTAAATGCATTTTTGATTTTTCATGTTTATGTAAAGTCTCCTGAAGGTAATATACAGTGACAAGGGTCCAGTACCTTTACAGCGGTGAATTAGAGGTAAAGAGGTTTTGCATTCTGAAATTACAGCTGCATCAAAGTTTGTTCGTAAGACAGCTATGCCATAGTATATCACACTGCTGCATAACTGGGGTCTGTGTGTGAATAGTCAAAATGACTCCACTCTCTTTCTATTGTCTAGAATCTGAAATGTCAAGACTTTACATAAATGTAAAAAATTAATGCTGTGGCCGTTTGTTTTGGAGTCCAGATTGCTTCTGTGCTAGTTGCATGTCCTTTGTATGATGTATTGTGGTCCCAGATAACCTCATCTTTACGTCACTATTTCCATATGTTTAGTTTGCTGCATGATGAAAATGCCACTTGTTTGGGGGACCCAATAGTTTGGTAAGTCTCTTTATTATAGTAGGAATAATTGGTGTGGGATATCTATAGCGTAAAGACTGGACCGCCCGTCTTTTGTTGGAATTCTAATCGTCATTCATTTGGTGCTTTGTTTGATTTTTATTTTGAGGTTTTTATAGTGGTGTGCCTTACCCTAGGGATACATCAGTGTGCTACACAGTTCAATGGAAATTTCCAGCATTTTTTTCCAGCATTTTCTTTTGCAGAGTTTTATATAGCGCAAGCTTGACCCGAATCCAATCTGGTATCAGAGCACTTTACATAGCACCAGTTACTTTACATGAGGACACACATTCATTCTTTGTTAGGCACGGGGAGATTAAGTGATTTGCCCGGAATCACAGGATGTTCAGCGTCATTACCGAGACTCAAACCCAGTTCCCCAGGTCCAAGGTCGAGCGCGCTAGCCGTTAGGCCAACTCCTCTCCCCAGGATTGCGATGTAGCAGGGAATCAAATCATAAATGGCATGACCTCTACTGGACCCTACCACTAGTTCTTTGGAGTAGACAAAATCTATTCTGAACAGCTCTGTTCCTAGGAATTTTGTGAGGTGCAGATAGTTATGTTTTATCCCCCAACATTTTTTGCATGTTCCACAGCTTTGGGACTTTAACTCAGCCTCTGCTTTTAGGTTTTTTTTCTTGAAGGTTTAAGTGAGCCATTCAATGCAGTAGACTTGAAATTCCTGGTTGAGAAGTAAGATTTTACATGATCCCTGCCTTTTTCCCTATATTCTTTGTGTACTTTCTCTAGAACTTTAAACATGATTTAGTTGTCTATTGTCAGCGAATGTAAGGGTTTTAATTCAAGGTTTACATTGTCATTCTTTTGGAGGGTTAGGCACAATCTTGACGAATGATGTTGTAGGTTTTCCACTTTTATAGGTAAGTCTTTTTGCGCATTCAGTATTTTCCGTAATACAATAATGTCCTCACCAATGATCTTGTCAATTCAGCTCGAGGAGTGCAATGGAGTAAAATGTCACGATCTTTTGAAAAAAGGACAGATGCAAATTTACACCCCTCATCACAGCATTGATTTTGGTTGACAAAGAAGGTCACGTTGACAACAGCACATTTTTATCTTAATGGATGTGGGGGCGGATGGGGAAGGGCGCTGAGCTTTTATTGTTGACTAGCCATTCAAGATGGATTGATTTGCTTTGTAATCCACAGAACACAAGGATCTCAGGGCCTGATTTAGGTTTGGCAAAGGGAGGAAAAGCATAAAGGGTGGTGGAGGACTTTAGTTCACCACTCGACCTTTTTTCTGCCTGCCCAATTTAGACATGTCCACTGGTCCCAAGGTCATCTCTATACATTGGCAGGAACTGCTGATATGACGATTCCTATCAAAGCAGGAAAAGATTCACTGATTGTTAAAAATTGGGTTACTGGGTGTCAGCCCTAATCAAGCAGCAACCACATCCCTGGGCAGAGAAAGGCACAAGCACACCCCAATTTAACCTGTGCACACCCCCTTGTAGCTTGGAATGGACCATTCACGCTGAGTTTAAAAGGCAATGTGGAAAGTATTTGTGCAACACTTCAAACAGTTTAACATGAAAAGATATTGAATTTAAAATGTTTAAGGAAAAATAGCGCCAAAAAACATAGCGCCAACTGTAGATTTCAGGTAGTGCTGGACCGGGACACAGTCACAAGTTCAGGCCAACTGTGATGTAGTGTGGGCCGTCTACAGAACCCAGTTAGGCCCACTGAACAAAGTACTTTGAAATCTGGGTTGCGCAGTGTTGCATGGATATGTGTCGAGGATGTTTATCGCAGCTATGGCAATGCATTGGTTACGAAAGGTCCTATTGCGTCGACATAGACAATCCCGTCGACAGTTTTGCAATACGAAGTACTGCGTCAAGGATGCGGAATGAAGTCAGGGATATGCGTCGGTACCAAAGAACTGCGAGACTGCGATGCAGAGTCTGCCGTCATGCTTGGGCTGCCCTCGATGAGAGATGCGAGGGCTTGCGCTGAGGGTTTGCAGCGCAGTGGCAGTTCTGAAGGCGATGCT
Organism: Triturus cristatus; assembly: GCF_964204655.1. NCBI lineage: Eukaryota > Metazoa > Chordata > Amphibia > Caudata > Salamandridae > Triturus > Triturus cristatus. Next base: position 423,403,947 of record NC_140584.1, on the reverse strand, counting down.
GACTGCGATGGCGATGCAAGTCTTTGTGACTGGTCCAATCTATGCAGCAGCAGAAACACGTTGGTTCTGCTCACGATTGCACTGCACAGCATAGATGCGTGTGTTCCACTGGATACACAGAGGCTAGCAAAGCCCCTCAAGTCCACTTCCAAGAGTCCAGGACTGGGGTGGCACCACTTGCCAGGGTAGACTCACAGATGGCAGAGTCCAGGTGCAGATGGAAGGTTGTTGGAAGCCAGTTATGCCTCTGAGGCTTCAGACCAGGAGGCCACCCAACTAGCCCTTGGAGTCTCTCTTGGTTCTGTAAACATGTAAATTATTAGATCCTGTATGGCAGAACGATAACATTCCTAAGGTAGCTGCTCTTCTGGTGAAGTATGTATGGTCTGTATGATACATAACCCTGGAAAAGGTACCCCTGCGCCTTTTGGTAACTTTGCACCACCCTCCTTCCCTTTTGAGGTTCTCCAGATAGATTTCATCGAAATGGAACGAGTCAACAACTTAAAGTATATACTGGTGGTTGTTTGTGCGTTCAGTAAATGGATTGAGGCTTACCCCACTAAAGAGAACACAGCTATAGCGATGGGGAAGGCCCTTTTAAAAGAATTCTCCCCGCGCTTCGGCTTGCCCTGTTTGATTTGGAGTGGCAACGGAAGTTTTTTCAACTCAAAGGTTATCCAGTTGGTGTGCGACGGTTTGCACATCAAGCAGAAATTTCACGCAGCAAACCATTCCCAGTCGGCAGGTTTATTTGAGAAGTACAATGGTACTCTCAAACTGAAGTTGGCGAAGATCAAAGAAAGCACAGGATTGCAATGGCCATATGCGTTCCCCATAGCCCTGTTGCCCACAAGGGCGACAGCCCACTCTAGAAAAGGATTGTCACCATATGAGGTCATTTTTGGTCGCCCTGTAAATGTCTGGGGTGTCCCACGGCCAAGCCATTTCTCTGAAATGGAATACCCTTTGCTTGTGGACTACTTATGCGAGTTGACTAAAAATGTGCGTTCTATTTATCAACAGATCCATGATCTGCAATTACCAGAGGAGGGGGAGTTTGGAGCCACGTTGGAAAGGACCTCTGCAGGTCCTCCTCGCCACTCTGACGGCAGTCACGGTGGATGACCGGAAGCACTGGATCCTCTTGCTTCATTGTCAGAGAGTCCACTGCCTCTCCCCAATGATTGGTGGGTCCTTGATGGCATAGGGGACCACCAGACGGAAAAGGTACCACGCTTTGTTCCTTTTTTCTGATGCTCAACTGACATGGGCGCAAACGGAGGAGAGCGACATGGCTTTGAATGAGGCGGTACCCCCCTGAAGTACGGGCTGCCCAGGATCCTCATCAATCCGGCCCACAGGAGCTTGAGTCTCAGTCCCTTGCCCCCTCTGAATTTAAGATCCTTTTCCACGATGACAGTGCCCGGAGTGGCTAGGTACAATTTGCATCCCCGGCGGAGGGACAGTGCACCAAAGGAAAAGTCAGATTAGTAGAGACGGACTTCATGGATGAAGAATAGGTTGTATGTAGCTTGTTTGCAGTACCAACGATAGATCAGGGACATGAAGATTGGTACATTATCTGAGACACTGGACAGGATAAGTTGGGGGTGTCTTTTCAGGAGGGAGGGTGCCCTATCCTGAGCGAAGTGGATTTCTTCAGAAAGGGCGGCAATCGCGCAGCTCCACCGAGAAGAGCTCAATAGCACCCCCATAGAGGAACAATTGGAGTCTACCAGCGAGGTTTGGAAGGACGTGTGCCTCTTTTCTCTGTTTTACCATTGTTGGCTCCATAGTACGACCTTTCCTCTGGTAGTTTGATTATATATATATTTCTTAAAGAAATGTACCTATAAATGGATATATATATATATATATATATATATATATATATATATATATATAAAAAATGTACCTATTGGCCGCCTCGTTTGGGTGAAGAACAGCCCTTAGCAGCCCCACACTTTGAGCAAAATGGCCCTGGTTGGTCTAGCTGGACAAAGACAGTTTTAATAATAATTGTTCTGATTTTCTTAATAGCTGCGTTTGGAGTAATGTTGTTCCTTGAAGAGACATATCCTGTGCATTCTTTGATTGGTATTACTCCTGTTCCCCCTGAGCATGTATTGTCACTTTGGCCCCTCATAAGGAGAGACACAAACGTATTTTGCTAATGTTTTCTTGCACATGCTCCATCAGGAGCACCATACCACTGATGTTACGGATTGCTGGGTTTGTGGTTTACTCCCTTCTGTGATGCATAAAAAACGATTTATTGATGTCCCTACCCTTCTCTTATTTAGGGAGCTGTGAGGCCTGGTTTCAGCTGTTTACCATGGTGTATACCATTACCATACTGATGCACTGAATAGGAGGTATGATGACTATGAGACTGTGTTAAAATATATTAGTGTACATCAGGGGTTTACTCTGGGAGAACCGGGGGCCCCTGATACCTTGCATCCAGATGCCTGCATGAACATGTATGAAGTCAAAAAGAACGCAACGTGGCTCCAAAATGAAATGATGGACTTCCAAGACTTTAATGTCACTGAATACTTTAGGTCTTTTCACATGCGTAATATTACACAGGACGAACCAGTGCCTGTGCCAATAGTTAACACAACAGCTAGTTTCTGTGTCCAAGGTTTCAGGAGTGTTAAAATGGGGAAGAGTATTTGTAACTATACTTATGAGTTGAGAACTACCAATAGTCCACCTTTACTTCCACCCCATAATGTGTATTTTGTTTGTGGGACTCAGGCTTACGTATAGGGCTGGGCGTAGTTGGCAGAATTTTTTTTAAAATGTGTGGAAAACGAGCGCACGTCCTGAGGGTCCGTGTGCCTGGGCAGGCTCCCCGACCCCCCCCGGCCTGGCTGGGTTGAGAAGCAGGGACCGGCCCCGGGGCCTCGGTCTCGGTCAGGGTCTGAGGTTTGGGAGCCCCCGTCCGTCGGCCTGCCAAGTGCCCATCTGCCCGGGACAAGGGTCCCTGGTGCAGAGCCCCAGAGACCTGCAAAGCTCCATGGGTCCTGAGCAGTGCTCCCCCGGTCAGCTGGGCCCCAGGAGAGCCTATAGGCCTCCCCATGCCTGAAGCCCAGCGTGGGGTCTCCATGCCCCCCCCTGAGCCCTGCAGCCCCCGAGCCCCGCAGCCCCCGAGCCCCGCAAGGGCAGGCTGGAGCCCTCCTACGAAGGCTCGGGGCAGGCAGATTGGCGATATTTCGGTCCCAGCCATCTGGTCGCACCTCTCCCCTCGGCCATCTGGTCGCACGCAATGCTTTCCAATGGGGCGACCAGATGGCCGGGCCGGCCTGGAAGTCCCGATGAGGGCTCATTTGCCTCCCGGATCTCAGCCAGGGCTCCAGGAGGTCGGGCATGTTAGGCCTAGGGTTCCCTGAGCCTCGCAGTGCGCACGGGTTGCCAGAAAGAGGGGTAGCCTTCCTCCGGATTACTAGGTGCAGGGTATGCTGGGACACCTCTCCCGGGCTGGCAGTGCTCTGCCGGGGACCAGATGGGCTATGCCCGGGCAACACCTCCCTAAGCGTCCGGGGCTCCCTCCTCCGGCCCGCGGCGTGGCAAAGTGCCCGGGATGGGCTCCATGGTTCCCGGGCAGTCATCCACCAGGTGTCCGGGCCCGAGAGCTCTGGTGGTCCTTCCACAGGCTTGAGTCCTAGCCGGGGTCCCCGAGCCCCGGGAAGCGGAGCCCCCGAGGCCTGAATGGGCAGGCGGAAACCCTACCGCGAAGGCTTGGGTGGGCAGATGGGAGTCCTTTCGGTCCCAGCCATCTGGTCGCACCTCGGCCATCTGGACGCGCGCAATGCTTTCCAATGGGGCAACCAGATGGCCGGGCCGGCCTGGAAGTCCCGATGAGGGCTCATTTGCCTCCCGGATCCCAGCCAGGGCTCCAGGAGGTTGGGCACGTTCGAGCCTAGGGTCCCCTGAGCCTCGCGGTGCGCACGGGTTCCCAGAAAGAGGGGTGGCCTTCCTCCGGATTACTAGGGGCAGGGTATGCTGGGACACCCCTCCTGGGCTGGCGGTTCTCTGCCGGGGACCAGATGGGCTACGCACGGACAACACCTCCGTAGGCGTCCGGGGCTCCCTTCTCCAGCCCACAGCATGGCAAAGTGCCCGGGACGTGCTCCATGGTTCCCGGGCAGTCCTACCCCGGGCATCCGGGCCCGAGAGCTCCAGTGAACCTCCCCATGCCGAAGGCCCAGCCGGGGTCCCCAAGCCCTCCTGGAGCGGAGCCACCCCCCCAACGCCCTGCGTGGGTGGGCAGGAGGGAGCCCTACCGCGATGGCTCGGGCGGCCAGATGGGCGTCATTTCAGTCCCGGCCATCTGGTCGCACCTTTCCCCCTCAGCAATCTGGTCGCTCGCAATGCTTTCCAATGGGATGGCCGGGCCAGCCTGGAAGTCCCGATGAGGGCTCATTTGCCTCCTGGATCCCAGCCAGGGCTCCAGGAGGTTGGAAGCGTCCGCGCCTAGGGTCCCCTCCGCCTCTCGGAGCGTGCGGGATACCAAAAAGGGGGGGTAGTGCGGGCAGGGTATGCCGAAACACCCCTACGAGGCTGGTGGATCTTTGCCGGGGACCAGATGGGCTATGACCGGACAAAACCTCCGCCCCGTCCGGGGGCTCCCTCCTCTGGCCCATGGCGTGGCAAACTGCCCGGGATGAAGCCCAGCCAGGGTCCCCGAGCCCCCCGGGAAGCAGAGCCCCCTGAGCCCGGCGTGAGTGGTGAGGCGGGAACCCCACCGCAAAGGCTCGGGGTGGGCAGACGGGAGTCCTTTCAGGTCCCGGCCATCTGGTCGCACCTTTCCCCTCGGCCATCTGGTCACGCACGCAATGCTTTCCAATGGGGCGACCAGATGTCCAGGTCGGCCTGGAAGTCCCAATGAGGGCTCATTTGCCTCCCGGATCCTAGCCAGGGCTCCAGGTCGGACGCGCTGGCGCCTAGGGTCCCCTCTGTCACTCGGAGCGTGCGGGTTACCAGAAAGGGGGGTAGCCTTCCTCCGGATTACTAGGGACAA